>NC_086076.1:18572413-19919080 GCF_948474715.1 Cydia amplana
AATATAAACCGGCCAAATACGAATTAAAATCACGCCCAGGGCCGGATTAACCCTAAGGCAGAGTAGGCAACTGCCTATGGGCCCCGCCTCGGCTAGGGGGCCCCGCCTCGGTTAGGGGGCCCCGGCGGCCCCGCGCGCGCAAAAAAAATTGTGTTTCATATGGCCAAAATTCATAAATAATTTTTTATGGTACCTACTTATACCTAATGTCCAATATCAGTTTCTCAGACACATAATCATCAATTGATTATGTAAATTATGTTATTTTATAGCTTTTAAAGTCTGTAAATCGAGCTCGAATTTCAGGCTTCCGAGGGCCTAAAAGCTCATTAATGAAACTTCGGCCCCCCGAGTAACTTTTGTATGAACATATATTATTGTTGAGTAACATTTGATGGTTGGTTCGTAACAGAGCGCTGCTTTCTTACAGTTCGACCTTCGGCGTCGCTTTTTAAAATTAAATTAAATTAAATATTCCTTTATTTCAGGCCTGTGGCCCATAAAAAGTTGTTAGTAACAATGCCTTAGTCTATGTTAGTATACAAAAAAGTAAAAACTAATAACAATTAAAATAACAACTAAATAAATTAATATATTTTACACAAGCCCGAGCATTGTTTGCCTCCATTTGTTATAAATGGGGCAATCAAACCTATACGCAAACAGTCCCAGGATGCTGTTGCTGCTGCTTCGAACGCGACTGAGCAAGGAGGCCACTTTCTTGCGGATGATGGCGTGGAACCCGTCCGTATGCGCCTCCGCGAACATACCTGATGCGCTACAGAACCGGGGCAGCTTCATCAGCATCCTGAAAATGTTGTTGTATTGGATGCGCAGAACATTGGCAGCCTTACGGGTGTATGTCACCCACAGACTGCTCGCGTAAAAAGATTGGCAATATGCCTTAAAAAGTGCCACTTTAACCAGCTTAGAGCATCGAGCAAATCTGCGAGCAATCATGTTACCCCTGACTGCCAATACACAACAAAACAAACAACAAATATAAACATTGATTTCAGAAACTTAGCCTTTTGCCTCGCATGAAAGCTCACCTCGCTGGTTATAAGTACGCTTCGGGCTTGTTAAGTATGTGGAGATTGCTGAGCTCGACCTTCAGCCTCACTTTTTATCTCAATTTTTGGTTCGTCTACCAAATCTCTTCTTCAGCTTAGCCTTTGGCCTCGCTGCGCCAAGCTCGGCCTGCGGTCTCGCTTTTTAATACAATGGACATTGGTTGGCGTATGTGCTCTAGCTGAGCTTATCCTGAAGCACGGCTTTGACCTCGCATGAAAGCTTGCCTCACTGGGTAGCTTCGGATTTTTAGGCTTTTTAACACGCTTTCACAATTTTTTCACAAAAAATTTCGCGCTCGCTGCGCTCGCGATTTTTAATGCTTTTCCGATTTACCCAGTGCTTACATGCTAGTTCGACTGGTTAATGAATAATCATTTAAACACGTGTAAAATATTTATTATTAGGTTAATTTTAATCATGTGGCTCGTATGGTCGGACAATCGCTGTTCAGCCTCGCAAAATATTTAACTACTTATTGAGAAAAAAAGAGCTCTCCCCACACTGGACGCAAGGAGGAATCGGCAAAAACTAATATAAAAAACCTTTATGTCCACGCAAGAGCGAAAAAGACATCGTTCGGCATGTTCGGATCGGCTCAACCGACACCTGAAGGTTGAAATTAAAACTGCAAACTTACTTCCCTGTCAGTATCAGTATCAACTGAACTTATGTATGTAGAATTAACTGTAAGGGGGCCCCGAGCATTGCACTGCCTAGGGGCCCCGACATGCTTAATCCGGCCCTGATCACGCCCCAAGGATTCCGTACCGATTCAACGTAGAACATTTTGCAAAGTTTCTTTTTCTTTTCTTTTCATGGTATCGACTCAAGCTTGACCTTTTGATAGGTTTTTTTGGTAGATTTTTTGTTTTCTAAATTACGGATACGTAGTTACTGATATAAGACATAAAGAAACCCTAAAAATTCATATAATATTGTGGAATAATTTTGTGACAAATGTGTTTCATACTGTTATTATATTACTTATATGTTACAACCTTATCAAATTCTTCGATACCTACTCTATACCGGTCGTATTTTACGACAGCCCATAAAATAAATACCTACGTGTTATGAAAAAAGCAATTTCGCTTCCGAAATGTTATCGTTCGAGGAATTATTGGTAGATGAGGTCGCGCTTGATTCACGCACACGGTTCAGAGTAACTGCGAAGTATTTTATTTACCACGTACCATCTCCCACACTGCACTGTTAACTGTACATCGGTGGACCTTATGCCTTTGTAATAAGGTCCACCGATGTATAGTTAGGAGTGTTGCCGTTTGTACGTATGTGGAATGAAAATATCATTTTACGTCGAAGTTCAAGACACGTTTTTATGTCATGAAGGGAAACTTCAGAATATTTTTTTTATAATTGAGAAACTTCAGAATATTTTTTTTATTGAATTAAGCCTTAATTGGAGTGAAAGAGAAAGAGAGATTTCAGTTTGTAAAATAAATCTCATTGAATATAAGTCATAATCAATTGAAAGCGAAGGCAATTGCGGATTTCTGAGGCCTGTTATGGGTTACGCGCTGGCCACGACATTGCGCGACTGGCTTAGGCTAAGGCGACAACCATAGGTTGGAGCGAGACACAGCGATCGGACCTTTCGTTTCCACCTATGGTTTTCGCGTTAGCCGAAGCCAGTCGCGCAATGTCGTGGCCAGGCCGTTAAGGATGAGTCACCTTACAACCGGGCCGTGTCCGGGCCGGAGCTTCCGGAGCTTCGTTTTCTATGGAAAGCATCACGTGATCACCTGTCATCTGTCATAGAAAAGTAAGCGCCGTCCCGGTCCCGATCCGGTCTATCGTGAGCCTTCGCTTTGAATGTTGCTCCATTGCATTGTTGCGTAGGTACTTTTAGATAAGGTCAAATGTGGCTAATTCCGTCATAGGGACTATTCCGTCCACGAGCGTATATATTATGTATTTCTTAGATTTTCGATCGTATGAAAAAAAAACCATTTCGCTTCCGAAATGTTATCGCTCAAGAAATTATTGGTAGATGAGGTCGCGCTTGATTGACGCACACGGTTCAGAGTAACTGCGAAGTATTTTATTTACCTTGATTGCTGAAACTAAAAGCAATCGCTGGTTTGTCGATAAATTTATAAATTTTGTTCGTTGTTCGAGAAAAACGCTTTCGGAATAGCTGACAATAATGACGGAATTAGTCACATTGACCTTATTTAAATCGCTAAGTATTTTCTTTTTCAATTAGATAAACGAATCTGTACGGCTACCATCAGTTTGGTACTGACATAAACGCCATCGAGAACGTAATTTACTTTCTATACATCTCGCTCGTACTCGCATATTAGTGCGAACTAGATGTATAGAAAATAAATTACGTTCTCGATAGCGTATTTGTCAGTTTTGACACTCATGGTACGGGCTCTGCTCGTAAGAACTATCACATAATCTGCGCCTGTGAACTAAGACATATAGTTGGGTGGTTTTACCCTATTTGCACTCAGTTACGTAAGTCTTTAGCTGCTATATCACTGACGAATATTAATTGCTCACCCTTGGCTTTATAGCATCATAATATAATTTGTCATAGTGAAACGGGATTAGAGAGTTGTATTATGTTTCAACTAAAAGGCGTCTAATTGCTGTTGGCACAATATTTAGGTTAAACTACCCATTATTTGAAAGTGTATCGCGATATCAATGAAACAATGTCGCAGTAGACCCGTTTGGTTAATTAAATATTTAGTGTTATACCCATTATTTGTCTTATAACTCATGATTTGTCCTTATAAAAACTTATATTAATTTACTTATTAAAATTATACGGATCCTGCTTCAAAATAATATACATTTTAGAAATAATTTATTTTGAAAGCTAGAGAGATTTTTTTAATTCTGCAACCATTTATAAAATAACTCAAATGATAGAGAACAGCCACACTAACGCAAATTTTGTACAAATTACAAGCAATCAAAGCAAAGCTCTGAATTGCTTCTTTTATTTTTGACCAAACTGGTGTAAAGGAATCCTGAAATATTTTAATTAAGAGCCAACAGGAGCTAAGATTTAAATATTTTAGGTAAATATACCCGTCTCGCTAACGGAAGCGGCTCCTAACACTAGTGCGATAAGGACAAGGCGAAAAATCCTGCGTAAAAATATCAAAAATCGAGGTTTCGTACTCGACTGTTTCCTCCTCCAAAACTTAACCAATCGTAACCAAATTTGGAAATCTAAATGATTATGACATTATCTGTGTCGGACCGTTTTGCTTTTTTGACTAATTGATGTCAGTTTTGAATAGCACGCCTCTCATTGCGGCATAGTCAATTAGGCCATATTGGCCATTTTTGAAGGGCTCTAGCGCCTTAAAAAACAAAAATATCAAAAAAAGCAAAACGGTCCGACACAGATATTGACAATATTAATCTGTGTTGAAAAAATCATTGCTCTAGCTTCAAAACCCACGGAGGAAACAGTCGAGTACGTTTGTATGGAGAAATGACCACTCCTGTTGGATCTTAATACTTTTCTTTTGACTACAAAGTTTTACTTTATTTTTAGATATTTCTGTAAGTATTTTTATTTCTCCGCTCTCACGATTCAGCTGGTACCTAATTATTACAGAGAGCGAAACTCTGGTGCTGGTGACGTCATTATGACGTTAAGTCGCATATAGGATGTTTTTTTTAAACAATTACAATGTTGTTTTAGTGGTTTTGGCCGAATACCGAATATTCGGCATGAAATGCGAACATTTTGAGTCACAATTATTATGAAAATTGATCGCTAACAAAGCTCAACGTTAGAATGGCGTTAGCTAAGATATATTTTTGTTGAACAGCATTAATGAATAGAGTCAAACAAAACAGACTAATGATAAAAATAAAATGTTTTTTAATCAACAGATGCTCAAAAAAGGGTCTTCGTATTTAACAACTTTCCAAGAACACGTTCTAAATATACCTACTTACATAGTTTTTGGTTATTTTTATTGTGCAATTTTTTTTTTAAGTAGGTGCAACAGATATTCGGTATTCGGCCGAATAGTAGGCAACATTCGGCCGAATACCGAATATTCGGCAAAGTGGCCGAATAGGCCGAATACCGAATAGTTGCCGAATATTCGTGGCATCTCTAATAACAACACTCTGTATTTAGCTTGACGTCGTACGTCTGTCATCGGCACCAAAGTTTCGCTCTCTGCTAATTAAGTATATTTTGTTATGGACAAGTTATGGGTTCAACAAACTCGTCATAATATATATTTTATATTTAAATTACCTTAAGGCCCCAGATACACTTGTAAGTTTTACTTACGTAAGTAGGGACACAGCTATACTACAGAATGAGAGATGAATATCGTTATCTCATTCTGACGAATAGCTTTGTCCGTACTTACGTAAGTTAAACTTACAAGTGTATTTTAGGCCGCCTTTACACCTGTAAGTTTTACTTACGTAAGTAGGGACAAAGCTATTCGTTAGAATGGGATAACGATATTCATCTCTCATTCTGTGGTATAGCTGTGTCCCTACTTACGTAAGTAAAACTTACAAGTGTAAATCCGGCCTTAGGCCTATAGAAATGACCGTAACGTAAGCTTATGCGGTGTCGCATCATTCGTCGGAAACGACTAATATTTTGAGTGGGTCAGAGTCCCCGCGAATATTAAATAAGAGAACCTTGTATTCTGGATGAATAAATTATGAAATGTATGCAAAAACTTCAGAACTTGAACAACAGTGATTCATAAACTTTCTTCTCAAGAAGTTACCTCGTTTTTCTCATACAATTATGTTAGTTACTGTGAAAACCAACCTCAATATTTACTTTTAGGCAACTGGCTCACAGGCTCATAGCTAGCATAATTATGTTAAAAAATATACCTTACAAACGAGGATTAAATCATTTTGATACTTTTTTTATGTGTTCGCATATGCCCCCGAAAATACAACAGTACCTACACCAAATTTTTACTCGGACAGAACACCAGATAGTAGTTGAAATAACCTTAGAAGCATTATTAGAATATAAAAATTGTAGGGATTCATCACGATATATTTAAACGTACAATAAATATACAGAATATAAGTAAAAACGTCTAAAAATATTTGTCACACATTGAAAAGTAATAGGAAAATATATTCGCATTATACCTAGGAATGTAATAAGTACTAGTGTCCGACCGAAGGTTCGGTTTCGGTTTCGGTTTCGGCCAGTTTCGGCCAAAAAATCATGTTTCGGCTGTAGTTTCGGTTTCGGCCAAAAAACGGCCGAACCTTTCGGCCGGGCCGAAACTTACGAAATGGTACTTCGGACAAAGACCAAAAGTTAGGGAATAAGTAGGACAACAATATTAATACCTACATATACTGATTCATGTATATTAGGTACAGACATTAATTGGTTTATTATAAAACACAATTCCACTAATGAGGGCGCCACTGGACGGTTGACGCAGTCTTAAGAGGCTGTCAATACCTATAAGTGAATGAGATAGCACTGTCGCATGTTACTGGGCCCTGGGCAAGATAATAATAAGAAAACTAGCCTCACTTTTTACCTCAATTTACCATTGGTTTGTGTTCCACATGTCCTCTACTTCAGCTTAGCCTTTGGCCTCGCTGCGCCATGCTCGGCCTGCGGTCTCGCTTTTGAATACAATGGACATTGGTTGGAGTCTGTGCTCAACTACTTATCCTGAAGCCTTAAGCACGGCTTTGACTTCGCATGAAAGTTCGCCTCAATGGGGCACTTCGGACTTTTCGGCCCAGGTGAAGATCGGTACCCGGCCTTGCGATCAGGGATCGGATACCGGTATTTTTTGTATGGGAACGGAAACGGTATTTTTTCGTTCTTTGCTAATTACTTCATTTCTAATTGGGCAATCTAATAATACGAAGCCGTAACCTAAAAACACAACAGAGTTCTACATTTCGAGTATAAAATAATTCGAAAAATATGGTTATTTCTAAGTTTTTGCAAAAAACCGGTTCCGATCCCTGCTTGCGATATTGTTAAGAAAAATTTCGCGCTCGCTGCGCTCGCGTTTTTGGTTGACCCTGTGTCTACATGTTAACTTGACTGGTGAATGAATAGAGTTAGACCAAGAAAATTCTGCAATGATTTTGATAGCATACGCAGTGCAACTAGTGCAAATGTTATTTATACGTCATAATTTCATAAAAGTTTTGGCGTTTAAAATAATACTTGCACTGCGTGTGTTATCAACTTATCAAAATCGTTGCAGAATTATCTTGGTCTAACTCTAGTAATTTTCATAAAAAACTGCTTAAGTAACATCAATTTCAAGGACATTGGGTGTTGACAGCCCCATAATATGTGTGTAAAAGCGGTTTTATGACATTTTTTCAACGATTTTAACAAGTCTACAAAAGTTTCGGTTTCGGTTTCGGTTTCGGCCGAAACTAGAGCCAAAGCCGAACATTCGGTTTCGGTTTCGGTTTCGGCAAAAAAACATGTTTCGGTCGGACACTACTTAGAACCTAAACTAAACAGAATTTTAACCTCAAACTTCGCAAACGCTTAAAACCCCCCCACCCCCACCTGCATCAAAAATCTGGGTGGCTCCACTTCTTAAATCCATCCTTGGGTCCTAAGGACCAATCCTTCCAAAGGAAATCCCTTGTTCATGCAACGCCGTCGTTGACTTTTTTGGTCTCTGAGCACACTCGACTATTGCCGACGCGCAATGTAATTGTTTAACTATAGATTGTTGCCAAGTTCAGTATAACGCAGTTTATGAAAAATATATTTATTCACTTTCGTCTACATAATTTATTTAACAATTCGTATAAATACATCCAAGATACACAAACTTTACAAAAATACATGACACACTCAATCACACGAAACACCTGCCGATAACGCCTAATAAATGCTAATAACGCCTGCCAATGTCAAACAAAACTTTTTAACAAAATTAAACATGAATTAACCTTTTAACCGCCAGCAATTTTTGATCGAGCGTGCTCGTGTCGCTACCGACAGTAGGTAATTGTACCACGCAGAGTAAGGTGGGCATAGTTACGGGAGTTATAAATGTGCTGTAAAAACCAAATCAGATCTGTCTTATTTATCAGACTGTGGCGAAGTGAGCTGGATATGTAATGTCTTATATGTATATCAGACTCTGGCGGTTAAAGGGTTAAATAAAAATTTCAGCTAGAGAACACCTCTATTGAATCTTTTGAACAGCTTTTTCGTCAAAATAACATTTTTGGTACAGTCGCCATCGAATATATCGGAGTGGCCAAGGTGCTCACAAATATCTGAACACAGCTCTATATATTCTCAAGGCGTTAAGGCGTTAAGATATTTGTGAACACCTTGGCCACTCCGATATATCTGAGGCGACTGTACATCAGAATATCTGAACGGCCGATGTACTCAGTAATATCTGAACACGCACTCTAAACGCCTTAACAAAAGAGGTGGTGTTCAGAAATTCTGACCTGAAAAGACCGTTACATCAGATATATCGGAGTGGCCGAGGTTTTCACAAATATCTGAACTTCAGATATTTGTGAAAACCTCGGCCACTCCGATATATCTGATGTAACGGTCTTTTATGAGTAAGTATTCCAAGTTTAATACTTACCAATCACCTACATATTTGTAAAAAAATATCCGTACCTACTGCTACGTAATACAACACTATGAGAATAGTGTTGTATTACCACCAACAAAAAGCGGCCAAGTGCGAGTCGGACTCGCCCATGAAGGGTTCCGTATTTAGGGGATTTATGACGTATTACGTATTACTACTTACTAGATCTCGTTCAAACCAATTTTCGGTGGAAGTTTGCATGGTAATGTACATCATATATTTTTTTTAGTTTTATCATTCTCTTATTTTAGAAGTTACAGGGGGGGACACATTTTACTCTCTCGCGCAAACTATTCAGTTTAGAAAAAAATGATATTAGAAATCTTAATATCATTTTTGAAGACGTATCCATAGATACCCCACACGTATGGGTTTGATGAAAAAAAAATTATGAGTTTCAGTTCTAAGTATGGGGAACCCCCAAAATTTATTGTTTTTTCTTTCTATTTTTGTGTGAAAATCTTAATGCGGTTCACAGAATACATCTACTTACCAAGTTTCAACAGTATAGTTATTATAGTTTCGGAAAAAAGTGGCTGTGACATACGGACGGACAGACAGACGGACAGACAGACATGACGAATCCATAAGGGTTCCGTTTTTTGATATTTGGCTACGGAACCCTAAAAATGGGACTATATTTCTGAATCTACGATATATTTCATAAACCATAACAAAATGGAAAACGCCCTCAAAGATTAAATCAAGAAACTTATCCATGCAATTTGGTTTTTGGGGTTTCCGCAAAACAATAATAACAACTATTGTGGTTTTTTTGTTACCATAATATATAGAAATGAAACGGATATTTTCCTGATTTTCCTCATCGCACCTCGCGAACGCGGACAAGAGTTTTGAGCCAACCCAGATGTATATTTCAAAATATTTTGCACATCGAGCCTTTTCGAATACTTAGTTATTTGTTTTACAAGGGGCAAAGTTGTTGTTAAACCGCTGGTGCTAATATTGATACCCGAGCAAACGAAAGATTCCAAAATTGAACCACGAGCGTAGCGAGTACCGTTTAAATTTAGGACCATGGGAAACTTGAGAAAATTCTTTATTTAGTTTCCATGTCAATTTCTCAACTCAAGTTATTGAGAAAATATTACCACCAGTAAAATTCATTTATCATTTAAGGGCATTGTTGCCCCTTCAGTCGAGCAAAATATACGGTCTTATTACAGTTGATATTTGTTTTCTAACTTCAACTCGTTGAATTAATTATTATGTCAACAAAATTCACAATCAAAATGGTCTACTGAACAACATAACTGCCCTGTTTACATCCTATAACTTGGTTACAAAGTGAAACAAGCAACCAGCCTCGTGTCTCGAAATAATTGCAAACAATTATTGCTTCTATATCATTTTTTCCCTAGTAAATCATTTAACAAATCCTGATTGCTCAGACTAGAGTCGCCAAAGACATTGGTCCGTGATTCAACCCTTGAGCTTCTTCGTCCAGAAACCGACCTCTTCCTGGCAACCGGCATACCTTCAGCAGAAAAAACCTGGTCTGATATCATATTGAAATTATTATTTAACTCTGACAGAGCTTCTGGGGGTATTTCGCCTTGCGCATTCACCAATTCATTGATTTTGTCGACAGCTTGCAAATGCTCAACTATCGTATCGTTATTAAATCTCGCCTGGCTGTATTCTCTCATGTGTTTGTCTATAACTTTGCTACTTTTTTCTATATCATGAATTATGTCTTTGCAATATGTCTCAATAGGCTTGCCAGACAATTTTCGTTCAACCTTGGTTTTATCCATATTTGTTCTAGTTGCTGGCACGGGATTATAAACTTCCACGGCTCTAAATTCTTCGGTGACAATCGTTGTATTTTCTTCAACATCGTCGTGAAACGAAACATTGGAATGTCTCCTTCCTCTCGACTTGGGTCTTTCATCGTCGACTTCACTAAGTTGTTCCTCTATTGATTCATCAGTAGATCTCCTCCTCACAGCACTAGATTTCCTGGATAAAGAATCATCATTTTTTATTTTGTTTATTAAATCTGCTTTCATAGCATCTAATTTTTTTTGGACTTCATCAGGCGAGGCGTTTTTGAAGTCGAGTTGCTCGTCAAAGATAGCCAGGTCAGCCATACCGTCTTGGACGGTTTTGGCTATTTCTATTATGTCGTCGGATCCCTTGGAGCTTTTCCTGGTGTTGTTGGAGGTAGACCGGGTGCTGTTGCTGAGGTGACTGCGAGCCGCGTATCGGAAGCGGGGCTCGGCGGACGAGCTGGTTTCCTCGTCGTGAGACAAGGCGCTGCTAAGACTGCGGGAGTTCTCGCACATTTTAGCTAGCATGTTGTTCTGGTCCCCCTGTAATAAACATTAATTAAAATTCAATAATTTTGCAGCTTCCATAATTTCACAAATGCCAACCGCAGGTTAACAAAACCTCTCTTTATGCTCGACGTCTTCAACATCTAGGTTGGTTTGCGTAACGTAGCTGATGGTTCTGATTTTTAGAAGAATAACGTACAGTCACCAGCAAAAATATATGACTGTGGGCAGCCGTGCAAAAATATCTGATGCTCCATTGGAGGCATAAGTATATGACGACACTACCTCGGTAAAAATATGTGATGCTTTGTGGCCGGCAAAAACATCGTTACTCTGTATCCGCATAAATATCGGATCGGATCGCTTAAAAATATTTGATTACTCATAAAAATCAAAATTATGTGATTACTCTCATCTGGCATAAATATCTCTCCAATGTGAATGCAAATACATCGGATGGCAGACGGACCGCCTATATATCTGACACGTTATTATGAAATATGTCATCAATCGGCAAAAACGAACCGTACCTGGATAGCATAGAGCCTTACATTGTTTGAAGTGATTTGACAATTCACGAAAAGAGTGCAGACTTGTCATTGCATATGTCTGTCTCACATATTTCATTTGCAATTTTAAATTGTGACATAATTCAGGTAGACTTTTAATAGACAATGTGTAATAAACCTCCTTCTTACATAAAAAAGAATGATGAAGAGGTCAACCTGTGAGACTGACAAGGACAAACAATAATAGCGCTTTCGCTGCTACTCCTACTGAAAGATACATAAGACTATCCCGTTTTGTCATTTCCCCCACCCCTCATGCCAGATCCAGTTATATACTAGATTCATGATTGCAATACGTTACAATTCAAAATTATATCCAGTTTATTCCGTCAAATCGATGATAGAATATAATATGAGACAGACATATACAATGACAAGTCGGCACTCTTTTCGTGAATTGTCAAATCACTTTATACAATTTACGGCTCTATACCAAACATGTATGGTTCGTTTTTAAAGGTCGATAACATATTTGTGATTTTCCAACGTGTCAGATAAATAGGCGGTCTGTCGTTCATCCGATGTATTTGCTTTTACAGTGGAGATATATTTATTCCAGATGAGAGTAATCACATAATTTTGAATTTTATGAGTAATCAAATATTTTTAAGCGACCCGATCCGATATTTATGCGGATACGGACTAACGATATTTTTGCTGGTCACAAAGGATCACATATTTTTACCGAGGTAGTGTCGTCATATACTTATGCCTCCAATGGAGCATCAGATATTTTTGCACGGCTGCCCATAGTCATTTATTTATGCTGGTGACTGTACCTATTATTTTTCCAAGCAAAAAGATAATACTTAGTAAGCTGTACTCACGCTGCCCCTGTCGTCGTCACGGATATCCTGGCTGCGCGTGTATTTACGTGGCTGTTGCTGCGTTGGAATAGATTTCACTGGTGACTTTACGACTCTGCCCGGACGCGCCGAATAGATCATCTTTTCTTTCATCTAAACAGATATTAGAACTATTTAACAATAGATTCGGGATACAAATATAGCTCGCACGTGGAAAATTCATATAATTGAAATTACCGTAAAATGTTAAAATGTTACTTCGCTCGCCACTGGGTAATTGTGCTCCATCAGATTTTAATATGAAAACTATATCATAACCTATCGACATATTTTCTACCAACATACTTACTTTCCTTAAAAGTAGGCACATTTTACTGTTCGCCACTAGTGGACTGCGTCTATTCTAATTCTAAATAATCATACTTACTTACTTACTTGGCTGGCGCGATTACCCAAAATGAGTCTTGGCCTCCAACACAAGAGCACGCACTTTGCTCGGTCCAGAGCGGTATCACGATTCACGCCAGCTTTCGTCGACGCCGACTAAATGAACATCTATAGTCTAATTAGATCGTACCTCTATAATAGTGGACAGTTTATCAGCATTATTAATAGCCAAGTCCAGGTCATGCCGCGTGTCCTTATGCTTGTTGATCTCAGCTTGCAACTGGTGCTTAAAATTCTTAGCTTCGAGCGCGAGTCGGCGCTGCAGAGTGCTTATAGTTTCGTTCTGCTGCTGAACCTTCAGCTGCAGGTCTGACAGTTGGGATTGTAGCTTCTCTCGCTCGAGGAGGTTTCTGAAAGAAATATCGTTTCGTCTCATCTCAATACAGTTTTATTTTAAAAAAAGTGTTCGTCCACGTTTGAAGATGAAGAAAATTAGGTGACACAGCAACAGGGGTATAAAGAGTTTATATTTCCATTGATCTAACTACAAAGTTCTCGAAACTTTCAGGAAAATATCACAGAAAACAAATTTTGAAAATGTAAGTTCGATTCGTATACAAAAAGTTTGAAGTTTACGAAATATTAAACCATGTGGAAATTTCGCGATCTTGGAAAGTTTCCACCGGCAGTAGGTCTGTCTTTGCTCAAGTCCAGCAGACGCTGGTGCTCGTCCCTCAGCTGCTGCAGCTGCATGTCGCGCTCCTTCAGCTTCGTCAGAGTCTCCTTCATCTGCTGCTTCAGCTGCTTGTACTTTAACTGCTGGATCCTCATCTCCTCGGTATGAGAGTTGAGTTTGAGCTAACCTGTCTTTGCTCAAGTCCAGCAGATGCTGGTGCTCGTCCCTCAGCTGCTGCAGCTGCATGTCGCGCTCCTTCAGCTTCGTCAGAGTCTCCTTCATCTGCTGCTTCAGCTGCTTGTACTTTAACTGCTGGATCCTCATCTCCTCGGTATGAGAGTTGAGTTTGAGCTAACCTGTCTTTGCTCAAGTCCAGCAGATGCTGGTGCTCGTCCCTCAGCTGCTGCAGCTGCATGTCACGCTCCTTCAGCTTCGTCAGAGTCTCCTTCATCTGCTGCTTCAGCTGCTTGTACTTTAACTGCTGGATCCTCATCTCCTCGGTATGAGAGTTGAGTTTGAGCTAACCTGTCTTTGCTCAAGTCCAGCAGATGCTGGTGCTCGTCCCTCAGCTGCTGCAGCTGCATGTCGCGCTCCTTCAGCTTCGTCAGAGTCTCCTTCATCTGTTGCTTCAGCTGCTTGTACTTTAACTGCTGGATCCTTATCTCCTCGGTATGAGAGTTGAGCACTTGCGGCAGCTCAGCGTTCGAGTTCTCGTATCTGGTAATTTAATTAATTAATCAATTTAATATAATTTTAATTTAATTTATTCAGACTTTTGCTAGGGACACTTACCTAGTACTTAGTCGAGGTTTGGAAGACCAAACCTACCTAAATAAATAAATAAATGCAAATAAATCAATATTAAATGCTAGATAAACTAAGAAGTTTATCTAGCATTTAATATTGATTTATTTGCATTTATTTAGCAAAAAATAAATCAGTAAAAGGTATATTTTTACATAGCTATTTGTGTATGACGATCACGATAACTGTGGTACTTGGTTGGCAGAAATTCGACAATGCCATACACAATCGAATTGACAGTTTCCGTCCCCATTATTACCCGTTGTCAATGTTTCCGCTCCAACGCAATTAACACAAGAAATCGTTCTTACCGGCAACTGTCAACCTTTTCCTGGTAACGAAATATTATACTACTCCAGGAAAAAATAGGAAAACACGTGCAACAAACGTAAGTAGAATCGGCATCGTATAGATCACTCTCAGCTATAGGGCCCGCGAGCCTCCTTGGCTATTTTGTATGTAATATTGACAAACGATAATGTCTGATAAAGTCATAAATATTAACAAAGTGTGCCCGCGTCAACTTCGACAAAGAGAGGGCTCGCGATCCTGACTAGAAATAACACAAAAGTGGCAAAAAAGGTCACAATATATAAAAATGGCAAAAAATAAAAGAAACGCTCAACTAACCTTTGTAACGCGATCTCTTGTTTTTTCTGCATCGCCCGCAGTATTCGATTTTCATTACTCAGCTCCTGCGTCACATTAAATTTTCATTAAAAATTTATCTAAACTCTTTGAGTCAAAATCCTGTTAAACCTTTTCCACGCTGTACCAATCTACAAGGTTTCCCACAAAATCCGAATACATTCCTAATGAATCCAGCTTTGATGATTTATTTGAAGACAAGTCACATTTTTCCCGAAAATGCAATCTAATTTGAACCTTAAATCGGAATGTTAAAGTTGAAGTTCTATTTGCGCGTATGTGGACAATACGTTAATTGTACTATGCGTGGAAAAGGAACAATGGCAGATTAAATAAAATCCGTTCTCTTTACAAGGCTCAACCAGACTAATTTTGAACCACCATAACGAAGGGCCGTAAGATTTCAGGCCAGCACATGTGGTCACCACCAAAAACTTCCAAAACGTTATTAAATTGTACAACGGGACTTAATCGCGTATTTAAGTTTTAATTACCTCCGACGTTTCGAGGACGGCGTTGTCCCCTTAGTCTCGGAGAAGACACCTCCGTCCGTCCTCCTCCGTCCTCGAAACGTCGGAGGTAAATCTTAAAGCTTAAAACGCGATTAAGTCCCGTTCTACAATTTAACAATATGTAAAAATCGTATGCGTATGTAAAATATATGAAATTACCTGCAAGTGGTACTGAGCGTAGGCCAACTGATTCTGTAGCTGCTTCATCCGGTGCGTCTTAGCTGACAGCATACGTTGGGTGATAAAAAGATTCGGTTTCAGTGATTGTCTGGACATATCCCCAGCTATTAGAAGGCTCATTTGACGATCAGTGCGTACGTAAAATATATCAACTTACCTGCAAGTGGTACTGAGCGCCAGCTAACTGGGTTTGCAGCCGTTTGGCCTGAGGCCTCTTTGCTGACAGCACACGTTAGGTAACGGAACGGTCCGGCTTCTGTGATTGGATATGTCACCGGGGAGAGGCTTGAATTACCAGCCAGTGACAGTGACCAATAATAATAATAATGTTGCCAACATATTATTGCATGTGCCCATGTAACATTGTGCGTGCTATTTAACTTAATGTTAAATATTAACATGTTGCTATATGTGAGATCCTACAATTGGCTCTGTGTCACTATTGATGTTGTTATTAGCATAGTTATAGCTGTTAGTTCTCCATGTAAATAAAATAAATAAATAAATAAATAAATAAATACATTTGATCAAGAGAGCAAATTACCTGCAAGTGGTACTGGGCGTCAGCCAACTGGTTCTGTAGCTGCTTCACCCGGTGCGTCTTGGCTGACAACACACGTTGGGTAACCGAACGGTCCGGCTTCAGTGATTGGCTGGACATGACGCCGGCGAGAGGGTTCATGCGCTTGCGCTTCGTCAGCAAGTTTAGACGAGAGCTGCTGCTGTATACGGTCGCTGCAGACTCTTTTCTGTAATAAATATAAGGGAATATTATAATAATATATTCTTTCTTAGGACACTTTCCACAAGTCCTTAGGACAAATGTAAGTTGTTTCCCTCTCCCTATTTGCAGCAAATTGGCAGAAAGTGTCCGTCGAAAAGGTAGAATGCTGTTCCCACCCTAGGGTCCGTCTAAGCTAACTTTATATCGACTTTGACGTGCAACGACAAACTTAAAAAAAAAACTTACACTATCATCTGTCAAGCTATTTCCGTTAAGATAAAAAATTTAGGCGCAAAGGGATATTGTCTCATAGAAAGTTTGAATTTCTCGCCTTTTTCTACTGGCAGTGTGACAGACTATAATAATAATTTTACAATAAAAACTTGCCAAACTTTTACGTTTTACGGCAAGATGTGTTCATCAATTTTCATCGGATTTCAGCTTAATTCTCCAACACGATCTAGAGCCCGATTCAGATTTAACAACTTGTTACGGTTTGATACGACTTCAAGGTCGTATCAAAATACAGATGTAGCGCATAATTGTTTTCCATCGTATTTTCTCGGAAGCGTTCGTATTTGTCATGCTAATTCAGTCAACGTCAGTACTCTTTGTAGGTACCGCGAGACTTACTGAAATAGACACGTTCGTACTTTTACGTGAAACTGTAAGATGTTACCTCTGCCGAAACCAAAACCAATTCAACTCAACAGAAATTCTAACCACGTCTTCGTATAGGATTTCTATAAATAGATATACGAGTACCTAATACTTCTTTAAGTTTTGAACAATGTGCGAAAGGAAGCGTACTCCTCGAGTTATAGTTGTATTTCAGTTCTTATAACAAAGGAGTTCGGTAAGTAGGCAGGAAAATGGAGGAAACACGTGTCGTGTCGGTGTCCTTCAAGCTCGCTTAAATCCAGGCAAAGTTGTGAAGGGATTTGATATATACGTGTTATATTATACAACAGAATAAACTGTATAAACGTAGCGTGTATAAAGTACAGGATGGCCCAATACGTTGGCAAACATTTTTAGGAATGTTTTTCTTTCGCAAATTGTTTAAATGATTAACATTAAGCCGGAGTAAATTGTCAACGAATTTTTGGGTCGCTCTGAATGTAATTTTGAGGAGGTACTTTAAGTAAGGGTAAGCCAAGGAAGTACTCAAGAAAAACAGAACTTAAAAGACCAACATTAAAACATTTGTGAGACTCGTAAATTTTTAAAGTGAAAACTTTTGAGGTGGGGTAAAAAATATAAACTCGAGACAGCTTAATGCGATCACGTGACCGTAAGGCGATCACGTGACCGTAAGGCGATCACGTGACCGTAAGGTTTAGATGGTCACTCATTTAGATGGCATTTAAATCAATAAAGAAAAACTCAATGACATTAAGTACATGAAAAAGGTTCTAATCTTGTACGGGCTGAAATACGAGGATCTGACAGTTACATTCTAACTTTATATCACTCAAATATAATTCAATAAAGCTACATCTTGATGAAATCGCTAATAAAAGTGAACTCTAGTACTAGTGAATAAAACTCAAAATATCATGATGATTGATTGATATTTAGATGCGAGGTCTGCAAGGTAACTTTACAATTTCTATTCGAATTTTAAACATTTAACGCTACAAATTTAAGCTCACTGGCCAGCAATTTCGGAACTAAAGTTTTTCAATAGAAAGGAGGATGGGTCAATTATATATAGTGCTGCAGACATTTTGGACTAGTCATGGAGTTTTCACTTCTGTCGGCACTCCCGGAGTGCAACCCGTTGTTTTTTATACATATGCCTATATGATTAACATTGCAGTGCTCACCCAGCACTTATTAGGTGCCCTAATTATAAGTATCGATACTAAGAGCCTACCCTTATTAGTATTCCGAGTGCTGATCATGCCCGACGGTCCTCTAACCAACTCAATATACCAAACATTAAAACCACAAACCAGAATAAGCTGACCCCAAATCTCGATACAAATATTAACATTCGAAGACCACATTTATAATGGGTTTTAGTTCAAGAAGTGGTTGTAATAACGCCGCGTCCGCAACTTGACTCGATCTCGCTTGAGTTGACAGCCTATCCATAATTATTGGAAAATTATAAGGGGAAAGACATTACCATTTAAACTTGCTAAGCTCGAAACTTGTTGACATTATGTACACTCGAGTTCAGAAACATTTTTACAAGCCAACGTTCCAAAAATATACAGTAATAGGGCCTTGATAATCCGTACATAGGCTAATCCGAACGTCGCTGTAATCCGAACTGCCGAGTGACCCCTTTCTCTGAATTGACGATGAGATCATAGCCCAACTTTCGCAAGAGACTGACGAATCTGGATGTGGCGAGTCTTTTATTGACGATTTTTCGGCTCTTAATGTCAAAAAAATTCCCCACTCGCAATTAAGCTATATCGGCATTGACCACTTGTTTGGACTGGGTTGACGAATGATGCTACGTAATTTGAGGGACCAAGCCTTTGCTCTATCAATAAATACTAAAAATAGAACCCGCAGACTACATTAGATGAGTCCTTAAAATGATTTGTTCACGATTATTTTGTGTTAAGGTACTTTGTTGATTAATTTCTTTGTTTTTGTTAGGTACTTTGGAGTTTCAATAAATACCTATGTTTTTTTTAGAATACTTATACCATATATAAGTTATACCATTATTTTCTTTATTTTCTTTATAACATCCGAACGCTTCGCCAGTCCGTAAAGGGGGTATTTTTAGGGTACCGTACCCAAAGGGTAAAAACGGGACCCTATAAGACTCCGCTGTCCGTCCGTCCGTCCCTCCGTCCGTCTGTCACCAGGCTGTATCTCACGTACCGTGATAGCTAGACAGTTGAAATTTTCACAGATGATGTATTTCTGTTGCCGCTATAACAACAAATACTAAAAACAGAATAAAATAAAGATTTAAGTGGGGCTCCCATACAACAAACGTCATTTTTACTCAACAAACGTCAGTACTTGGATGGGTGACCGTTTTTTTGCTTGTTTTGCTCTATTTTTTGTTGATGGAGCGGAACCCTCCGTGCGCGAGTCCGACTCGCACTTGGCCGGTTTTTTTGAAGTTCGGATTATCGAGGCCCTACTGTATTTACTTACCTGATAGAGGCGTGTAAGTAGATACTAAAGTAGGTAGGTAAGTACCTTTATTACTTTTGGAACGTTCGTTCGATGTCGATGTCGGTGAAATCGACTGTACGTCACATATTAGGGATTTATTTGGCTTTATCCGTTTCAATATTTAACATCTTGGCTGTGCATAACTGTCTGTTAAAATTTTGTGCATCTTCTATAGGTTCACTATCAGGGCCTACGGCGAGCACCGAAGTTCGCAAATTGCGGGCATCTTTCTCTTTACTCCAAAAGGCGTATTTAGATTGACAGAGAAATATGCCCGCAATTTGCAAATTTCGGTTTTCGCGGTAGACCCTCAGACATCGTTGTCAGGATCAGAAGAGCTGGGACAACAATTCTCAATACTGGCATAAAAACAACTATCCGAATATTGTATCAAACAATCTCAAAATATTGAGAAGTACAATCCACGGTAGACCAACATTGGCTTGGCTCATCTACGAGAAGAAGCTATTTGGTGGAATGAGATTGCAATATCGCTTGCTCCCTCTTACGTATAACTGCGTCCTGTAGATTGGCCCAACCCCAACGTGGTGGGCTTTTGTGACATGGTTGACTGGTCAGATAATATTCTACTCATGCTATTCATTCAAGCATCACTATGAAACAAGATATGAACACAAATTGTATCCAACGGACCCCTCTACAATTTAGAAACGCACCAACCTTTGAATATCTTTCCTCTTATCTTCAGGTATGAGACTTAAGCTGGACATAGCTTTCACTCCATTTTCAACACATTGTGTAAAAAATGCTCAATATGAGCTTGTTTTGAAAAAAATGTAATTGAAGTAGTGTTGTGTACCCGTCGTCAAGGAAACCGATAACTGTCACAATCAATAGGATTTGAACTTTTAACATAGATAGTAGGATTGGCGGATTTTGACAATACCTATGCGGTATAGGCTGCGGTACTCTTTGTACTATTGTATAAATCTAATTTTGTAACCCAATCACAGATCACAGGGGAAACTTCTAATATGAAAGAACTAAATTATGTTATTATTAATGCGTAGAAATATTCAAACCGAACCTAGCCGATATTACTCCCAAGGGGGTAAAGGTAGTTTAGGTAAGTTAACTAAATAAACAACTTTGTCAGTAGGAAAAGGCACAAAATTCTTATTTTCTATGGGACAATTTTACCCTACATTGTCTCGTTTTTCTTTAAATTTGCCGTTTTGCCGTAAACCCTAGTTCCGTAGCCAAATTACAAAAAACGGAACCCTTATGGATTCGTCATGTCTGTCTGTCTGTCTGTCCGTCCGTATGTCACAGCCACTTTTTTTCCGAAACTATAAGAACTCCTACTGTTGAAACTTGGTAAGTAGATGTATTCTGTGAACCGCATTAATATTTTCACACAAAAATAGTAAAAAAAAAAAAAAAACATTTTGGGGGTTCCCCATACTTAGAACTGAAACTCAAAAATGTTTTCTTCATCAAACCCATACGTGTAGGGTATCTATGGATAGGTCTTCAGAAATGATATTGAGGTTTCTAATATTTTTTTTTCTAAACTGAATAGTTTGCGCGAGAGACACTTCCAAAGTGGTAAAATGTGTGCCCCCCCCCCCCCTGTAACTTCTAAAATAAGAGAATGATACAACTAAAAAAAATATATGATGTAGGTACATTACCATGCAAACTTCCACCGAAAATTGGTTTGAACGAGATCTAGTAAGTAGTTTTTTTTAATACGTCATAAATCCCCTAAATACGGAACCCTTCATGGGCGAGTCCGACTCGCACTTGGCCGCTTTTTAGGGTTCCGTAGCCAAATGGCAAAAAACGGAACCCTTATGGATTCGTCATGTCTGTCTGTCTGTCTGTCTGTCTGTCTGTCTCCCGTCTGTCCGTCTGTCCGTCCGTATGTCACAGCCACTTTTTTCCGAAACTATAAGAACTATACTGTTGAAACTTGGTAAGTAGATGTATTCTATGAACCGCATTAAGATTTTCACACAAAAATAGAAAAAAAGAATAAATTTTGGGGGCTCCCCATACTTAGAACTGAAACTAAAAAAAAAATTTCATCAAACCCATACGTGTGAATAGGTCTTCAAAAATTAGATTGAGGTTTCTAATATTATTTTTTTCTAAACTGAATAGTTTGCGCGAGAAACACTTCCAAAGTGGTAAAATGTGTGTCCCCCCCCCCCCTGTAACTTCTAAAATAAGAGAATGATAAAACTAAAAAAAATATTATGATGTACATTACCATGCAAACTTCCACCGAAAATTGGTTTGAACGAGATCTAGTAAGTAGTTTTTTTTTTATATGTCATAAATCCGCTAAATCGCCGTGTGCCTGCTATACGGCCACAATTCAAAAATTTTAATTTTCTGGATTATTGCAGATTCGTATTCAAAATTGTTCAATTTACGACCTTATTTCGAGAGCCATAGCAAAAAAGGTCTTTAAGAGCCTTTTTCTCACAAGTGGCCTTATGGATTTGACCATAAATTGTCAGACGATTCCCTGCAATACAGCCACTTGCCAGTCTGCCGTCTGGCGTTCGTACGTGAACTGACGGCCCTTTTGAGTTGTGGCTATATAGCACACGTTTTAAATGAAGCTTTTGAGTTGCGTCCTAGAAAATAATAATTAGTTGAGTGATAATTACGATGAATCACTATAAATATTAAAGAAACAAACGGCAATTGGTTGTGTCACAGCAGTAAGTATTACACTTATTATTACAAAATTACCAGCTCGCCACCGAAACTACCACAACGCAACAAAATGATTAAGCAAATCTCAACTTTGTTTTCTTACAAGTGCGGTTCAATATGGCTCGTCAGTGAGGGTCGTGAGCCTAATACATATTTTTACCCGTCTGAAGAAAGATAAGTATTGAGCATGTTTTCGAAGAGTGTGTATGTATTTAACTAATATTTTATTGTATATAATATTATGTGTGTCTAATTCTATAGCACGCTTTACTGCCAATAATATGCAACGGATTTTATTGTGTGAGGTAAATTACTAACTGTGTTCGGGATGGTTGTATTCGGGATGGTGTCATAATATCGGAATTTTGTTAAATATTATAATAACTGCTTTTATTTTGGGGACTTTGGCGCCAAAAATTAAATCACGTGGAAAGTCGTTACTTTGATATATTTACATTTACTTATTTGATAATGGTAAAGGCATTTTCGTGGTAATGACTGTGTTTAATGTTTTTTTCGGTGTGTGTCCTAGCTATTCAATTTATTTTCATTAAAATGCTTTTATGAAGAATGATAGAAACTAGATATAGCTATATGTTTTATATGCTTGCTTGTTTTAGATCTAAAATTTCGAGGACTACGAGTAGATCTGCTAACACACGTAATGCCACCTCGGACAGTCTCTCTCGTGTGACACCTTTGTCAAAAGCGAAGGATTCACCAGAAAACAGAATTACCTATGATTAAGTTTAGTCTCCAGTAGTTACGTGTTATTGATGTGTATTGTGTAAGTACTAAATATTGGCCTTTTAAAGGAAAATATACAGCAATTTACTACCTTTGTATTTTGTAAGTCTACTTAAAGAAGACTGATTATTACATACGTTGATTCTACTAAAGTAACGAAAACAAAATATTTTGTATATCAACGCTTTTTTTATTAGTGCTAAGTTGAAATACATTGTGATATTCGTTATTTCTTGTACTGATTACTTATAAGAAGTTACCTACTTGTAAGAATTAACTTACTGAATGCATTATAATAAATAAATTGCGTGCAATGTTCTTAAAGATGTTGATTTCACAAATTAGCAAGGAACAGTATTGTCTTTTGATTTCTTATTTTATAATATAGTAGGTATTCTAAATACTTTTTATTATTTTGAATGTTTTAAAATAGTAGTTTATGCAACAGTGATATAATAAGGGTTCTTAAAATTCAAGGGTCGAAGTTACAAAACGAGACGTAGTCGAGTTTTGTAAAAAAAGACCCGAGAATTTTAAGAACCAATTATGAGCTGTTGCATACATTACTTTTTCTATGACAGCTGCAGCAAAAAAAAAAGAGTTATTATTAAAAAAAAAGAGTTCTTATTAAAAAAAAAAAGAGTTATTATTGTAAATGAAAATATACCTCTTTCAATCAAGATGATCGGAACTTGTATCTTTAAAAAAAATAAAGCAGTTGTATTATACTCATAAGATGACTGCTAGCAGTCATCTTATGAGCCTATAGACAAATCATTCAAATGACATTGCTTTAGATATCACTGTCAGTCATTTAATTGACACATTTAAGTGCTGGAGTAGAAAAAAGAAGTTTCAAAGTTTTATTTGTTCAAATTTTATAAAGAACCTATTAAACAATTAATATTATTTGGTAATGACATGGTATAATGTTGCTGATTATAAGCTAGTTACACATATTATCGCGTACAGTAATCTTGTTCCTATCAAAGTTGATAAAATAAAGGGATTTTAACTATTTTGGTGTTTTTATTTATATTTTCATGGTAACCTTTATCCAATAATTTTGTGTTTAAATTTGGCCGCATCTCAAAATCTTTAAAAAACGTTTCTGTAATACGGCCACAACTCTAAATACCTGTATTTCGGGCCTTGTGTCTTAAAAAATATACATTTCTTTTAAAAAGTGGCGTGGTCATAAGGAGGGTTATATCATTCCGAGTAAAAAAAGCTAAATTTTAAATTCATAGACCTAAAACTAAAGGAGTAAGATCCTATTATACACCCTGAACTATACTCTCACAACTTTGAGACGCGATTTCTCGAAAATACGGTTTTTTGAGATGTGGCAGTGTAGCAGGCACACGGCGAAATACGGAACCTTTCATGGGCGAGTCCGCCTCGCACTTGGCCGCTTTTTTTATACTGACGACAAGGGTTTGACAGAATTGATTTACACTCTGGCACAGTCACTTTGTCAGTAGAAAAGGGCGAAGATTTAAAAAAGCGGCCAAGTGCGAGTCGGACTCGCCCATGAAGGGTTCCGTATTTAGGGGATTTATGACGTATTAAAAAAAACTACTTACTAGACCTCGTTCAAACCAATTTTCGGTGGAAGATTGCATGGTAATGTACATCATATATTTTTTTTAGTTTTATCATTCTCTTATTTTAGAAGTTACAGGGCGGGGGGGGGGGACACATTTAACCACTTTGGAAGTGTCTCTCGCGCAAACTATTCAGTTTAGAAAAAAATGATATTAGAAACCTCAATCTCATTTTTTGAAGACCTATTCATAAATACCCCACACGTATGGGTTTGAAGAAAAATTTTTTTTTTAGTGTCTGTTCTAAGTATGGGAAACCCCCAAAATTAATTGTTTTTTTTTTCTATTTTTATGTGAAAATCTTAATGCGGTTCACAGAATACATCTACTTACCAAGTTTCAACAGTATAGTTCTTATAGTTTCGGAAAAAAGTAGCTGTGACATACGGACGGACAGACGGACAGACGGACAGACAGACAGACAGACAGACATGACGAATCCATAAGGGTTCCGTTTTTTGCCATTTGGCTACGGAACCCTAAAAAACGATATTAGAAACCTCAATATCATTTTTGAAGACCTATCCATGATACCCCACACCATCCCACACGTATCCTGGGTTTGATGAAAAAAAAATTTTTGAGTTTCAGTTCTATGTATGGGGAAATGATGGGGAACCCCCAAAATTTATTGGTTTTTTTTTGTGTGAAAATCTTAATGCGGTTTACAGGATACATCTACTTACCAAGTTTCAACAGTATAGTTCTTATAGTTTCGGAAAAAAGTGGCTGTGACATACGGACGGACAGACAGACGGACAGACAGACATGACGAATCCATAAGGGTTCCGTTTTTTGCCATTTGGCTACGGAACCCTAAAAAGTAGGCGCAAAGGGTTGATCTACCGTAGAAGATTTGAATTTCGCGCCTTTATCTACTGGCATGTTAAATCCCCTACACACTCGCGTTCGCGGCTTCGCCCGCGATTCACGCACATATACTGGAGGGGGCTTTAGATCTGTTTAGTATTAAGTGGTATCCAGGCAAGACAATTTTTCGCCAATCTGATGAAGTTCTCCGATCGAATCAGCAGGTGCGGACACATAAATGCCAATTTTCATAGTAATTAGGTATACTTGGTCAACCAGATCTTGACAGTAGAAAAAGGCGGCAAATTTGAAAAAGTCCCATAGAAAATTTTAATTTTGCGCCTTTTTTTACTGACAAGATTTGGTTGACCAGCTATATCTATGGAATGCAAATTTCCTGATCAAATCGACTGATTTAATCAGTCCCGTCTGGATACCACTTTATCCAATCTTTTCTATAGATGGTCAACCAAAAAGTAGGACGATATCCGTTGGCGCCTACATTTTTCAAATTTGTCGCCTTTTTCTACTGTCAAGATCTGGTTGACCAAGTATAGTTATGTGACTACAAATTTAGGCGCGAAGGGATATCGTCTCATACAAAATTAGAATTTCGCGCCTTTATTACTGACAAAATTTGCTTGACCAGCTGTAACTGTAATCGCAAGCGATTTCTGCAACGTTTGTAGAAGCCTTAACATTGTTTGCTGTTCGACCAAACAATATTATGGCCGTACATTATTGTATTGTTTTATGTTGGGCAACATTAAAAAGCTGTCAATGTCATATGTCAGTTGTGATTGGCATGTCATTGTCAGTTGGTAATCATGGCGGCTGCGTTGCTGTCAAATACAAAATTCCCTAATATTATTAAAAACCATGTTAGATTTAGGAATTCGTTATCGCGTAATAAATTGGTAATTTTAAATAAACCACAGTTCAATTTAATATGTAAACAATATGCGGTTACAAGTCATTTTAGGGTAAGTACCAAATCTTACTCCATGTATTGCTTTCATTCTCGTTTTCTATGTATTATATCAAATAATTATTGTGTTTTAACGTTAAAAACTATGTAATTCTTTATATTTATTACAGTTTCACAGCACGCAACCACCGAGCAATACTGGAGGCTCAGACGCGGCTAAAAACGTATTGGCAGTGGTGTTGGCAAACAAACCGAAAGCTGGAAAAATTCCAGTTGGTAAGTATGTTACTGCTGGATAATAACTAGACTAATTATTACTAAGTAACCTGCAAATCTTTCGAGACATTAATGTTGGATTTTAGTCGTGTTTTGACACTTATATAACCTATTAAACTTGACCTTACTTTCAATGCCGCCAAATATTGTGATACGCTAG
This sequence comes from Cydia amplana, assembly GCF_948474715.1. Taxonomy (NCBI): domain Eukaryota; kingdom Metazoa; phylum Arthropoda; class Insecta; order Lepidoptera; family Tortricidae; genus Cydia; species Cydia amplana. The sequence goes on from NC_086076.1 coordinate 18,599,079, forward strand.
CGTACGAATCTATAAGTGTCGTGAATTTACTTTACGTTATTTTGTAATGAACCCAAGTATATCTAAATTTAACTTAACATGTGAATGTATAATGTAACACAAACTGACAATACTAATCAATAAAATAGATAAGGTTCATAGATACCTAAACAATATTCCTTTTAATAATAATTAAAATTTCATTAAATACTGTGGTGCAGGACAGGGAAATGATCAAAATGGTACAAAGTTAATTAATTTCAAATTATTTGGTATTTAACACATTCAGTGCCGAAAACCTGACTATTGGGTATTTTATGATTTCGTTCCCAGGCCGGACAACCCGATAGTCGGGATCGTGGTACTACAGCTTTATATGACGACATTTTTGTGGCCTGGCGCAGCTGTCTTGTTTGGCTGGGTGGCAATGAATGTGTTACATTATATAATACTATTTGGTGTGACCCATAGTTTTTAAATTTTTAGCCTGCCTATGCCTGTAGTATATTTTTCTTGCTACTCATATATTCATGTATGTATTGCTGCTTTTGTATCAGTTTAATCTCTAGTTTCATTAGCAGAGTCAATACTTCCATTTTATCTTCTGTTTTGATAACTTTGATATTTATGTTTTCTTAGTCTTTTGCTAAGCTTGATTTATAAAACGCAATGTGTTATAAAGATAAATTGTTTTCAAATTTATAGTTTCAAACACTAAGAAATTGTAGTAACATATTTATTTTGTGAACCATATAGTCTCACTAGTTTTTAGACCATAGTGACAATTAGAAATCATAGTGTAGCTAATTGCATTCACACTTTATAAAACCTACTTATGTTTGTATTCCCCATTTGTGTTACTAATACTTGGTTGAATGCAGCTCTTTTACCCCACTACCTGCACCCTTTACCCACTCTGCAACGGGTAATTGCTATCCTTGTGTTTGTCCTATAACCCTTACTTAGCCTGTGACCCCTAACCCCTTTTAGTTTGCTATGCTGTTCGCTTCATTTAGTGTCCATGAGAATTTCTGTTTGTTTTTCATTTAGTCTTGAGTTTTAAATGAGTTTAAATACTTTTGTAAACATGACATTTAAGGGCCGTAAAGTACATACAATAAAAACAATAAAACATCAAAGTCACAATCAATCTTTAATCATGTTACAATGCCTGTATGATTGTAAAAAAATTACTGGCCGGTTTGATTAGAAAAAAACATTATGGCTAAAAAAAAAACAGCTTTTGTTTGCAAATAACATGTGCTATATCTATATGTGCTAGGTGCGAGAAGTTTATGTACATATTTTGCAACATATATGTCATTCAAATACTGTGATAGTAAGTAACTGTAGATGAAAAGGCCAAAGTACCAAGATAACATGGAATATAGAAAACGCCTAAAGGATACAGCAAGCTCCCCAACCTATCCAATCCTTTACTTTCCGCCCTAGGTATCCAAAAGAGAGACTGCTTTCACCCAGGTGCCTCTGTTTTGTCCCGAGAAGACATAAACCTGGTGGATGCGAAGCCGGTGTCTGGTGCTGATATGATCAGGGGCATGCTGGCTTACATATGGCCTCAGGTGAGTCACATTTACATGCCAAAAAAACAATAACTGATACAGTCGGATTAAGCTAACACTGCGTGGCATTTGCTAAAACAAAGCATGGAAATGCCAGCTTAAACATCTAATTTCTATTTATTTTATTATTCAAATTAGTTGTAGCAGAAGAGTTAATCGAATTTAAACTTAACAGTGAGATATTCTAACATTGATTAATTTTACGGTTTAGACTCACTCGCCCGACATGTTTCGGAGAGCCTAGGTCTCCTTTCTCAAGCACTAACAGTGCGAGCAGCGTTCACGACGGCCGTGTATCGCCGCATATAATAATAAAAAAAAACAATTTGCTTATATGTGACACACAATAGAACGTGCTCATTGCTCAACTTTTAAAGACTACATTTTAGACATATAGTACAGTGGGCCAAGAAAGTGGTCTACCAGTTTTGACCAAAGTTTCTGCGAGATCTAACGATCGCTAAGGTTGACTTTTCTAACGGAGTTTAAAGTAAATCGACCTTGTTGTCTCTTGACGTTCAAACAAACCTCAACCGTAGGGTGGTAGACCACATTTTTGGCCGACTGTACTTAACTACCAGTAGCAAGGTATATTGGAAATCAATGACATTAAACCAACATAGTATTATGACCCAAATGCGATTAAGGATGTAGCTACATATATCGCACGTATTTTTTTATACAATCTATATTTTTCTTCATACAATACGCATAAATATTGATAATATCAGGATAACCCCGCAATCCGCAACCGCGTCATGCTGTCCCTGTCCCTCCTGTTCGGCGCGAAGATAATGAATGTCACCGTCCCTTTCCTGTTCAAATACGCCGTGGACGAAGTGAACGCGGCCACAGCGACGTCTGGAGACGCCTTATTGGGAATGGCGACCGTTCCACAGGCGTTGGGGACTACTGCTTTTAGTTTACTTCTTGGATGTGAGTTTTCAATCTTATTTAGAGAGGTTTAAAGTTGTTTTTAGCTTGCGAATTTAATCACAAACGAAAACCGAAACTATTATTAGGAAGAAGTGAACGCGCACATGGCAACACGGGTATTGCGATTTTGTCGGTGAAATATAGCGTTTATTTATTTTTTCATTTTGAAGTTAAATCTTAGTTCTTGGTATTTCTTTATAATTTCCATATATTTGTTAAGGGTCCAATTTTTGTAATAATTGCTTATTTCCTATTCATTTAACTAGATATTCTTCTTTTTTTTTTTTTTAGGAAACAAACAGTCACATACAAATATGTTTAAACTTGTAGATATACAATAAGACCTATAGTTCCATTAAGTATAAATAATGATATTTGTAATAAGTAGAAACAGGGCAAGTTCGGTTATGCCTATTAATAGGAAGATACACAAAAGTAACAATTGGATACACAACTCATAAAGTACCTAAGTATCGATCATTCTTCCTCGCTAACGCGAGGAGGAAGAAATGCGGGGATAACTCCCCGCATTTTGCCACGGCTCATGGGAGCCTGGGGTCCGCTTGACAACTAATCCCACGAATTGACGTAGGCTCTAGTTTTTTTGTTTATTTAACTAGATATTGTTGTCATCAACCCTTTTCTAGACGGCATAGCTCGAGCAACAGCGGCGGGTTTCAATGAGCTAAGGAACGCCGTGTTCGCGCGCGTAGCCCAGCACTCGATACGCCGCCTCGCTTGCAACGTGTTCACGCACATACACAACTTGGATCTCAGCTTCCACCTGGGCCGGCAGACCGGCGCTCTTTCCAAGGTAAAACTAATGGCTAAAGGAACTATTCTATCTATCTATTTCTATATAGCCTTTTATTCCGATCCTTGGGTACAACGGTTATTAAGTCAATTTTATTATTTTTACTACAATATGTCCCGCAGTTCGGTGTGCCTCTTGGCATAGGCCTCCTCCAACCTTCTCCACTGTACTCTGCCCTCTGCAACTCTGGACCAGTAAGGCCCCAGGGTTAAGCGGATTTCATCTACCCATCTTGTTTTTGAATGTTTTTGTTTTCTACTTCCGTCTCTTGGGTGCCATAGGGTGACTTGTTTGCTCCATTTATTTAATTTGCATCTCAGCATGTGTCCTGTCCACCCCCACTTTAGATGGTCTATCCGATTTAATATGTCCATAACCTTGGTTTTTCTTCTTATCGCCGAGTTTGAGATTTTGTCCTTAAGCTTAATTCCTAGGATACTTCTCTCCATTGCCCTTTGACATTTTGCCAATTTTTCTCTATCCAATAGAGAAAAATTGGCTAAAGGAACACTATTGTAATAAAGCACTGGCAGGGTCACCATATAAGATTGGCCCAAGCGAACATTCCTTAAGATGGGGAGTATAGTCCTGGCTTTGACGTCTTTGGCGGTCAAAGGGATATGTATTAGTAGTACGCGGTTAGTACGCGGCCTACGTGTGTGGCCACTAAACTCGCTAATCTAGCTGTCGATGTCGGACCAACCGAGGATACTACCGACTACGCCGAAGCGAATGACAACAACAACGAATGGAAGAAATATGTTTCTCGAAAACGCAGGAGCATAAGAAAAAATAATAATATAGTGGTAGGTACGGGCTCCGATCATGCCAAAATTAAAGGGGTCGAACGACTAAAATACGTACAAGCCTGGTCGTTTAGACCTGAGACGACACGTGAAGACGTATTAAGTTTTCTAAAAGAACAGGTGAGCTCTGACGAATATTATGTTGAAAAAAGAGTTATAAAAACAGAAAGACATGCTTCATTTTTAATTGGCATCCCCGAAAATATTTATAAGACTTTCAACTCGCCTACTGCGTGGCCCGCTCGCGTACGATTCACAGAGTGGTTTCGAGGCGGCCCCCGCGCAGCGCGGGGTCACTAACGACGTCATCACTCCGGCGCAGAGCCACCGACCGCCGGTACCGGCGCTCAGTCATAGTGATAGCAATACACCCGCACTAAACGCAATTCGACAACCCGATGCACCGCGCAAACTAGTTGTATGTCATCAAAACATTCGCGCACTTGACAACAAGACTCAGAAGATAGAAATACTGCTGCGTAATGAACTAAAATGCGATGTGCTTGCAATTACAGAACATTGGTTAACTGTCGATAAATTAAAATGTGTCTGTATAGACGACTTTAGATTAATTTCTAGTTTCTGCCGCTCGAGTTACGAACACGGCGGCTCTTGTATATATGTACGTAAAAACATTAAAGCTGTTGAAAATGTTTACATAACTGCATTGTCTGAGGAAAGATATTGTGAAATATCTGCAGTCGATTTAATAGATTTTAAAATTACTATTGTGTGTATTTACAGGTCTAATTGTGGAATTAGTAGTAACGACTTTATCTGGTACCTAGAACGCCTGCTCGATAAAATAAGTACTGTCGATCGTGACTGTATAATATTAGGCGATACAAACATAGACGATACAGAAAGCAATGTGAGACCAGAATTAAAAAAAATTGTATGATTTGCTTGCGACTTATGACTTTAGGAATGTGGTAAACTTTCCGACTAGGGTGACGGCCACCACATCCACCAGCCTAGACCATGTCTACTGGAACGGCGATCGCTCGATGCTGCGCGCGGCGCCCGTCGTCACGCACCTCAGTGACCACCTCGCCGTGCGCGCCGAGCTGCTGCGCCCGCGCGCCCCGCCCGCCCCCCGCACCCGCCGCGCAAGAGTAATCTCGGCGCGATCGTACTTCGAATTTAGAGTTGCGATCCAAAGCGTAGATTGGGATGAAATTTTACACCGTAACAATGTATCCGTAAGCCGACTAATAATGTCCGTAATTAATGTTCTCAAAAATAAATTTGAAATTTGCTTCCCTTTCAAAACTATTAATAACAGAAAATCTGAATCATGGGTAACGGATGATATTTACAACCTTAAAACATTAATGTTCGAAGTTATTGATTTAGCAAACCGTACACCCGACAATGTACACGTAACTAATCTTATAGCTAGTATGAGTGTGAAATATAACAGTCTCCTTAATTCAAGAAAGGCCATGTTTTACGGGAATAAAATTGTTAACAGCGCGATCACAACCAAAACTATGTGGGCGGTAATCAACAGGGAAAAAGGCAAGCTTCCCCATGACCCAATGGATTTTACCGACATAATTTTGGACTCGAACGGACTAAAATTTAAAACAAAAAAAGGGGCTGCAGACGCCATGAACAATAGACTCGCGAGTGCAGCCGCTACATGTGGAGTGCCACCCGCGGACGTACCACGAGCGTGTATTCTGCTTCGCGCCGCCCGCCCGCCCTCGGATCGATGCATTAGACTGAAACCATTTACACCGGACGAAGTATACCGCATTATAACCTGTAGTTTAGCTAAAAAACCAACACGGGATATTTATGACCTCTCTGTGACGCTGATCAACTCCGTTGCAGCTGAACTGGCACCAATACTTACCATCATCTACAATAGATGCCTCCACGAAGGTGTCTTTCCCGACCCACTAAAGGAAAGCCGCATCTCCCCGCTTTACAAGGGTAAGGGAAGGAGGGACGACCTCGACGGCTACAGACCTGTCGCGATCATTCCCGTAATGGCAAAAATCTTTGAGCACGGTCTAAGCACGAGGTTAACAGACTTTTTAAAATCAACCGAAGCTTTGTCTGATAAGCAATACGCATATCGGAAAGGGCGTTCGACTACCACATTAACGCGAGCTGTAGTTCGGCAAATAATGGAGGCGCGCGAGCGCAAGAGCCAAGTCGCTGTGCTGTGTTGCGACTTGTCGAAAGCATTCGACGTCGCAGATCATGAAGTCCTGATCAAGAAGCTGCAGCACTACGGCTTTGAAGGCTCTGCACTTGCAATAATGGCTGACCTATTACGCAACCGGTCGCAAGTTGTAGTCGCTGGGAGTGGTCAAGTGCGATCAGACGCAGTCACCACGAGTATGGGCGTAGCACAGGGTTCGTCCGTATCCAATATCCTCTTTACGCTACTGCTAAACGACCTTCCGAACGCCATCGATACCGGACAAACGTACATGTACGCTGATGATGTGGCTGTGGTGGTGGACGCCTCGACCTATGATGAGCTTGAACACAAATTAAATTTGACCGCTGCTTCAGTGTCAAAGTGGTTTATGGCTAACGGACTTATTTTAAACACCAAAAAAACTCAGTTCATCCACTTTGACCTCTCTAGCCGCCAAACGAGACCGCTGTCAGTATTGGCTAACGGTAAGCTCATCGACCAAGTCATGAATTCCACGTTTCTTGGGTTCGAGTTGAATAGCAATCTAACATGGAGCTGTCACATAGACAAAGTATGCAATAAACTAGCTACGGCATGTTTTGCGCTTAAACGATTGGCGAGACTACTTCCGACGGAAATGGTTCGAATGTGTTATTTTGCGTCCATACATTCGCACCTTCAGTATGGGGTCGACCTGTGGGCGGGAGCTGCTGATTGGGAGAGGGTCTTTCGCCTACAAAAACGGGCAGTAAGAGCTATAGTGCGAATCCCTCAAACCGAAACTGCCAAGCCACACTTTAAGTCACTTGGCATTTTGACGATGCCATCTCTCTCTATTTTTCACATGGCAGTGGCTACACGGGAAGAAGTAGACGCAACGCCTAACTGTAACGTAGCCCCGCGCAGGTATGAGACACGCAGCGCGCGCGCTGGAAAGCTACCTTGCGTGTCACACCGACTCGCCAAGTCAGGAAAACTCACACACGTCATGGGTCGCAAGATCTATAACCACCTCCCGGGTGAAATTATCGCTACACATAGTTTAGCAACATTTAAAACAAAACTTAAGAGATGGCTTATAGAGCAGGCGTTCTATGATCATAAAGAATTATTCTTTAGCAATAAGAGTTAGTTTCCTAGTCTTAAACTAGTAAATAACTAGATTTACAATTGTATTTGATTGACATGTAATTTATTTATTACCAATAAAATGATTATGATTATGATTATGTATAACACTGATTTAAACTTTCACGATTTTTACACATTATTAAATTATACAACGGGACTTAATCGCGTATCTTAGTTTTAAGATTTACCTCCGACGTTTCGAGGACGGCGTTGTCCCCGTGGTCTCGGAGAAGACTGGCTTAAGTTGACATCAGCATCGTCTAACCGCGCGAGTTTTTCGAACTTCGAAACCGAAAGACGGTTAGACGATGCTGATGTCAACTTAAGCCAGTCTTCTCCGAGACCACGGGGACAACGCCGTCCTCGAAACGTCGGAGGTAAATCTTAAAACTTAGATACGCGATTAAGTCCCGTTGTATAATTTAATAAAGGGATATGTAGTTAAACCTTTGACCGTGAGACGTCGACTGACGCTCGCAGCTACAGTCCAATATCAACCTTCGTACATTGAGACAAGGTTCACGATAACGCGCTGCCCGCGATAGCCGTGGTGTTAAAAGGAACATATTATATATCCGTCTCTTTTTCTTCCTCGCGTTATCCCGGCATTTTGCCACAGCTCATGGGAGCCTGGGGTCCGCTTGACAACTAATCCCATGATTTAACTTAGGCACTAGTTTTTACGAAAGCGACTGCCATCGGACCTTCCAACCCAGAGGGGAAACTAGGCCTTATTGGGATTCGTCCGGTTTCCTCACGATGTTTTCCTTCACCGAAAAGCGACTGGTAAATATCAAATGATATTTCGTACATAAGTTCCGCAAAACTCATTGGTACGAGCCGGGGTTCGAACCCGCGACCTCCGGATTGTAAGCCGCACGCTACGCAGATTATATATCCCTGATGTTTAGACTAAACACATTCTAGATTTACTTTAAATATTGTTAACAGACGATAGACCGCGGCTCGCGCGCCATCAACTTCGTGCTTTCAGCCATGGTGTTTAACATTGTGCCGACTATCTTCGAGCTGACATTAGTGTCTTCAATTCTGGGATTGAAAGGAGGCTTGGCGTTCACGGGTAAGCAACATTATTATTAATTCTCATACTTCTATATATCACTTACGGTTCTTATCACTTCTGTCCGTGCATAAGAACCGTAAGTGATATATTGCACAAGAATATGTTAAACAATTGAATGATTTTTCTAAGGTCACTTATGTTTATGCGTGGTGAGCTGCTTTTACTATAGAGATATAACCGCAATATATTGGCAAATTTGATGTGGAAGACATATGATATGATTGAAGCGAAAACTTCTTTAGCGGCGCTGTGCACTTTTTGTGATGGGAAAAAAATGTTAAACTCGCGACAGGTCGTGACCGTAAGATTCGTAAGACGTAAGACGGACACGTGACCTGATCGAAAAACTGTTACAATGTCATTGAGTTTTCACTTCTGCCGGCACTCCTGGAGTGCAACCCTTTGTTTTTTTTACATCATAGCTGTAAAATAATGATTAACTCACAACTCAGACTCTCATGACATGAGCCTCGAAAGGTCTAACACCACTCATTCATATTATTTCAATGTTTATATACAACCAGCAGCAGAAGTAGACAAGCGGTCGAGCTGATCAAAATTATTTAGACACATGGCCTACTTTGCTAGCATAAGTACTGCATTATTTTTGTAAAAACGAAAGTACTCGAATTCTTATATTGAATATGAAACACCTACTGACATGACATAAATTTATTAATTTCCGCTACCTAAAGGTTGTCTGGAAGAGATCGCTTTTTAGCGATAAGACCGCCTGTTGTTTAACCTCTTCTTCCTGTATTATCCGTATTGTTTTCTGTAATGAGGTGTGCAATAAAGAGTAATTGTATTGTATTGTACTGTTATCTGTTTTGTGAACAGGGCTCGCGTTTGGCTGCGTCGGCGTGTACGCAGCGTTCACGCTCGCGATCACGCAGTGGCGCACGAAGTTCCGCGTGCACATGAACAAAGCTGAGAACGAGGCCGGGAACAAGGCCATCGACTCGCTCATCAACTACGAGACTGTCAAGGTAAACGTGGGGCCGAGAGGCCGAAAGACAACGACCAAAAAGTTCGCTGTTCACATGAACTGAGCGGATAATAAATCGCTCATTTATTGCGATACTCTCAACTCAAGGTAAGTGCGAGGCCGAGAGGCCGGAAACAATGGACTTAAAATGCGCTGTTCAGTAAAACGAAGCTGTAAACTCGCCCACTAAACTATGACACTAAAGGAGAGGCCGAAGAGTAGCGATCACCAAGTTCGCTAATCATGTGAGCTAATAGACCAAGAGGCCAAACAGTCACCTACAACGTTGTTGTTATATGCCGTTATGCTACCTACCCAGATATCTTCCATATCAGAAAATACATCTGGTGGGATGTACAAAGGACGAGGGAACAATTTGAGTCAACATTGGACGTTAGTGGAACCGATTTTCTGTAACATCAAGCTTTGTTTAATTATCGACGATTCATAAGTGCTTGTTGCTAGGCCTACATGAATAAAGTATATTTTGAGTTGAGTTGAGTTATCACATAGCAATATTCTGTTACAATCCGTAAACTATATCCGACTCGGTCCGTTGCTTTTCTTTTATTTGTTCTCATACAATACCCTTACTTCTACAGTACTTCAACAACGAAAAATACGAATTGGAGAAATACGACAAAAGCCTCCAAAAGTACGAGGCCGCGTCCCTCAAGACGGCCTCGAGCCTCGCGGCGCTCAACTTTGGCCAACACGCCATATTCAGCGGCGGACTCAGCATGATCATGATATTGGCTGCCAACGAGATTGTTAAAGGTAAATAAATTAAGATAGGTAGGTAGGTATTTAGTAGGTAGGTAGGTTCGTTTTAACGTAGAGTAGGTTCAGCCAGCAGAGTTTTTGAAAAATTATAGCGCGCTTTTTAGATCACAGTTACCAAATATTTTATTAGCAATCTTGAGGCCTTTGTCTAGTAACTTCGTCGATTGGAAACCTGCCCTAGTAGCACGGTCGCATTTTTATCGTTTATCACCATGCCTGTCACGTTCTAACAAGTATGTAAGTGCGAAAGTGACGGGCATAGTGATAGTCGATAAAAATGGAACCGTGCTGAGCACGCTGATTGATTTTTGCTCGATAAAAAAAATTGCTAAGGAGCTTCTAGGGCTCAAATGACACAAAACCTGCGCGGTGACTAAAATATTAACGGTGACTCTCTAGTCACCCTATGAGGTACAAAGCATTACGGCCCAAAGAATCTGGAATTTCCTAAATTCAACGGGCATGAGTAGTGAACTTTAAAGGGCCGTCACCATAGATCACCACTTGGTAGACGTGGCATTCAACGGCCCAAAACACTCCAATAATAAATAACCTCGAATCGGGAATTAAAATACTTGGAAGTTTTTCAGTGGCATGGCGTTTTGAACCTTAACATGTAAATCACACGTCTCAACCACAAAACAGATACAGTACAGAAGTCAATCACATGTATGTACTTCACTTTTCATACCTACGCTCGGCGGTCGCTCTAGGGTTGTCAACTATGATTTATGCACAAAAAACTATCGTGGTAGTGGCACTCGTATCTAGTAGTGGCCGGGGCGGGGTGCTTACCTATACCTACCTACCTAACTTTTCTCTTTAACGTTAAAACGAACCATCGAAATACAAGCAGATACCTACTTACCTCTCTGAAACCACTGGTAGCTTAAAAAACGACAATTCACTGTTTAATGTTGAATTTAAACAACCGTCCACTGAACAGTTATAATAACTTTTTTTTATTTTAGTTTCTCTATTATTGCACAAAAAAGTTCACAGACGCGTGTCCCAAGCGGTTGACACTCGCGCTCGCACTGGTCCCAACCGGTCCGAGATATCGTGTCCGTGAGCAGTGTCTATGTGTGCGTTGTTCGAGCGCACTTTGTATGTAGATTAACTTAACTTTATTTTTGAGTATAATTACATGGACACACCTCATTCGGTTCTCGTATGCTATTTTATTTTTACTATCATTTTCTTTAATTTAATGAATGTTTTAATTAGGTATACAGGATTTTGACTCTTGGAGACCCTATACATCTCTAAGGATAATTTGATTAACTACTATATATTGTAATCTTTTAGTTATGATGACACTTAGATACATTTACATCTCTAAATAATTTTAGATTATAGTTTTTGTATCTTTGTGTTTTTTTTTTTCAATACTATTGTTATTGCGTTTTTTGTAATTCGACATTTAGAGGCTTTATACATCTCTATGTTAGGTTGATTTGATATTTACGGCTTAGTTGTATTTTATAATTATTGATGTGTTTTTTTTTGCTGTATGTAAATTCCATATTGACGTGTAAAAGTGCCCTTGTGGCCTATTTGCTGAATAAATGTTGATATTGATATTTGATTGATTTCTGTACTGTATCTGTTTTGTGTCTCAAATGTTACAGGCAACATGACTGTGGGCGACCTGGTGATGGTGAACGGGCTGCTGTTCCAGCTGTCGATCCCGCTCGGCTTCCTCGGCTCCGTGTACCGCGAGGTGCGGCAGGCGCTCATCGACATGCAGACCATGTTCACGCTCATGACCGTCGAGTCGAGGATCAAGGTAAGGGTTGTATGAGGTATGTACCTCACACGTCTCAAATGTTACAGGCAACATGACTGTGGGCGACCTGGTGATGGTGAACGGGCTGCTGTTCCAGCTGTCGATCCCGCTCGGCTTCCTCGGCTCCGTGTACCGCGAGGTGCGGCAGGCGCTCATCGACATGCAGACCATGTTCACGCTCATGACCGTCGAGTCGAGGATCAAGGTAAGGGTTGTATAATGTATGTAAATCACACGTCTCAAATCTTACAGGCAACATGACTGTGGGCGACCTGGTGATGGTGAACGACATGCAGACCATGTTCACGCTCATGACCGTCGAGTCGAGGATCAAGGTAAGGGTTGTATAATGTATGTAAATCACACGTCTCAAATCTTACAGGCAACATGACTGTGGGCGACCTGGTGATGGTGAACGACATGCAGACCATGTTCACGCTCATGACCGTCGAGTCGAGGATCAAGGTAAGGGTTGTATAATGTATGTAAATCACACGTCTCAAATCTTACAGGCAACATGACTGTGGGCGACCTGGTGATGGTGAACGACATGCAGACCATGTTCACGCTCATGACCGTCGAGTCGAGGATCAAGGTAAGGGTTGTATAATGTATGTAAATCACACGTCTCAAATCTTACAGGCAACATGACTGTGGGCGACCTGGTGATGGTGAACGACATGCAGACCATGTTCACGCTCATGACCGTCGAGTCGAGGATCAAGGTAAGGGTTGTATAATGTATGTAAATCACACGTCTCAAATATTACAGGCAACATGACTGTGGGCGACCTGGTGATGGTGAACGACATGCAGACCATGTTCACGCTCATGACCGTCGAGTCGAGGATCAAGGTAACATCGACACGACCAACATACGTGACACCACGCATTACTGCACCGCGTTATAATACAGTAGGTACCAGCAATGACTACTTAAAAAAAATACAGTTTGTCAAAGGACTGTCTCATTTCAAAGATAGACAGAGATAATCATACTTTTTTTGCCTTACACTATAGTTCGTTTTTTTTTAGCATTAGAAATAAGGTAAACAATCTTGATGTGTCTTTTAATTGAAAAACACATTTTAAAAATAAGTTACGGCAAATATTAACAATTATGAATCTAATACGATCATTTATATTCTTCTGCTTTCATAAGTACCTAATAGTTTTTGATTTTTAAAAAGCGTTTTTCAATTAAAAGACATGTCGAGATCGCTTACCTTCTTGCAAGTTCTTTCTAATGCTAATAAAAACGAACTATAGTACTTGCACCCAAAAGAAAAGGATGAGTATAGTTTTTTTTGTTCTTATTTACTGACAATTGGTTTGACCAACTATCGTAAAATAATTTGAGTTGTTCGCAAAGTTGTGAATGCAGTACCGGTCAAAAGTTTAAGTACACCCTTTGTTTTCGGTACAAATGAGTACTTACTTTTGTGCGATAATTTTCGCAGTTCGGATTCAAAACAATAGTTACAAAAAAACACACAATGTTGAGGGCGATCACTAGTATATAGAACGAGCATCGATAATTGAGTTTATCGATATAGGAAGTCCCTACCTGTCAAGAAAATTTGCCCCACGGATTCCTATGTCTGTTGATTAGTCAGACATGAGACACAATTACATTTCTAAACAACTCATTCCCTAAAATTTTATAGAAATTTATATCTAAAATAATTCTTAGGGTTTCCGTTTTTAAGCTATGTTCTGCCGGGGTTGCCAGTCCCATATTGAGATAAGTATATCCTACAATTTAGGAGGGATTTAAATCTTCTCAGGTCAGAGGTGTAGGTTTAGAGCCAGCGTAGCTTTGACTTTCATAAGCGCATTGTAATAGGCCTACTCAATGACCTTTTATTTATGTAGACGTGTGACGTTCATAGTTGACAAAACTAAAATTTGATCCAACTATTTTGACAACTTGACAGGTTGGCGTCACCCATACGACTAGGTAACTAAATATAGGTTCCGTAACCTATATTTAATGACTCACGATCGTGCGCCTGGTACCATATCTACCTCATTTTACTTACATCTATGGGCCTACTTGAAATAAACTATGTCTTATCTTTATTTTTAGGAGAAACCCACAGCAGCTCCCCTCAAAGTGGACCAGAAGACAGCCACCATTGAATTCAGAGATGTCAGCTTCAAGTACATAAACGGGAAGCCGATATTCAACAACTTGAGTTTCAAAATCCCCGCCGGCAAGAAAATTGGTATCGTCGGAGGCTCGGGGAGTGGGTAAGTCATATAGTACATTACTGCAGACGCCGGGAAAGAAGGGCTTGCCGGATGAGTAGGTATAGACGGCCGACCGTAGGGAGGCCGGATAGTGATACGAAGTCGGCAAGACCTTTTCACGGCTAGGCATGTATAGTGCTTTTTTTTCAAACATATGCAATGAAATAAAAAAAATCACCACTCAAAAAAACAAATTATAAATATCAACCACCAATAGCTACACGACAAAAGTTTTTTTAATTTTCCTTCCAATCCTGCCATAATGACTTTTTTTTACGGAAGTCGTCCGTATTTCGCGTGTGTAGTGTTCGAATAGACCCTATTAGGGCCATTATACACAACCTGATAATAAGAATCTCAATTTCAATAAATAAAATAAATGCAGAGGATTTTAAATATTGTCTATGGTCTCTAGTGACTTACGTATAGACAAGATTTTAAATTAATTCATCAACACATTGAATCATACAGATTCATATTCTTAATATCAGTACGTTCGTGTATAATAGGCGTTAGAGTCTGTGCGGAAAGAGAAGAGTCGTGGAATGTATTGGGCCCCATACATTCCACGACTATTCTCTTTCCGCACAGACTCTAACGGATATTTTGGTCATGTTTTGGTCCGATAACAATTCATTCACTAAAAATATAAAAAAAAATATAATTCGGCTGTTTAGCCTGTTCATGGACACAGACCCCATGTATACATTAGAATTAAAAAAAAAATACTTCCCGGCCTAGGCCTTCAATTTCGTATGAAATTCCTTTACAGTTCTCTGGAGTTGCTCCGCCCTAAACCTGATACTTCGAAGCCTGATATAACGCCCGGAGCGACGTCATTTCATTGCATGTTTGAGAAAATAATATTTTCACTTGTATGCTCGTAAAATCGGTGTTTAAGTCGCGTGTAAGCGGGATGACGTTGATTTTTATGCACTAGTGCATAAAGTATAATCCCCTTCCCCTTAGACTTAGCAATAAAGTCCAAAACCCCGAGGACTCATTTCTTTAGTCTTGAATTAAAACGATACAATTAAATACATAACATAAAGAATCAAATTAATTAGGTCGATTAAATACGTCTCATTTGACATTAACCTTTTCCACGTCGTGTCAAACACAAAAGCTGTCACTCAGACGCCACATCATTGAAGTGTCACAACTGAAGTTGAACTTTATGTATATGCACGTAGGTCGATGTTGCTCTGTGGTCTGTGACCGATTAATCGGTCTTTGGCGTTGAACCTACGGTGCGGATATATAGGTCATTGGCGTCCAAAAGGTTAACAAACAAGGAAAGCTAGACAAAATGTTTAATTTCTTTGTCTTCTTACAATGGTTTAGTTTCCAAAGTGACGTTTTGGCGCGGAGGGCCCTTTCAAATTATATATGTTATCAGGTTCAATCACGCAATAGAATTTTCCATCAGGCTTCTGTCTGCAATACGTGTCTTCGTCGCATTGAGCGTTATCGTCATCACAAGAAGTTATTCCCTCTAGTTCGAATGCATCCTCATCGTCTGGGTTTGCGAGGACCATCGCCACAAAGCAGGCAATGGTCATCATTATTAGCACAGTCTTCATTTCCGTTTGTTTCTGAAATGATATTATACAACAAGAGCGTTTATTTTATTTTTTGCCATTTTTATATTATATTGTGACCTTTTTTGCCACTTTTGTGTTCTTTCTACTCAGAATCACGAGCTCTTTCGATCCTAATGGGATAAAAAATATGTCCCAGAGTTTTTTTCATATTATGTTAACTTCCCCATATACTTTGGCGGTAACAAAAAGGAAAGTTTGAAAAATGTATGGAAATTTTAGGACACTTTTTTTGCTCCTATAAGGATGAAAAGGGCTCGCGATCCTGACTAGAAATAACACAAAAGTGGCAAAAAAGGTCACACACAATATATAAAAATGGCAAAAAATTAGTGTCCGACGGAAACATGTTTTTTTGCCGAAACCGAAACCGAAACCGAATGTTCGGCTTTGGCTCTAGTTTCGGCCGAAACCGAAACCGAAACCGAAACTTTTGTAGACTTGTTAAAATCGTTGAAAAAATGTCATAAAACCGCTTTTACACACATATTATGGGGCTGTCAAGACCCAATGTCCTTGAAATTGATGTTACTTGAGCAGTTTTTTATGAAAAGTACTAGAGTTAGACCAAGATAATTCTGCAACGATTTTGATAATACACGCAGTGCAAGTGTTATTTTAAATAACATTTGCACTAGTTGCACTGCGTATGCTATGCGAATTTTCTTGGTCTAACTCTATTCATTCACCAGTCAAGCTAACATGTCAGGGTCAACCAAAAACGCGAGCGCAGCGAGCGCGAAATTTTTCGTTAACAATATCGCAAGGCCGGGTACCGATCTTCACCTGGGCCTAAAAGTCCGAAATGCCCCATTGAGGCGAACTTTCATTGTATTAAAAAGCGAGACCGCAGGCCGAGCATGGCGCAGCGAGGCCAAAGGCTAAGCGCTGAAGTAGTGGACATGTGGAACACAAACCATTGGTAAATTGAGGTAAAAAGTGAGGCTAAGGTCGAGTATTCGTATGAAAAACTGTACTGGGGACACTTTCAAGGGTTTTTTCTTCGTTTTAATCAATAGTCAGCTGTTCAGCCTCGCAAAATATTAACTATTGAGAAAATCAAATTTGCGGCACTAGTTGAGCGTAGCCTTTAGCCTCGTTTAAAATTTGCCATTAGAGGTAGATAGGAAAATTACTGAATAAGTGAGTGAATAAGAGCGAAAAAGACACGTCGTTCGACATGGGGCGGGCTGATACTTGGCCAACGCCTGGAGATTGAAATTAAAAACGCAAACTTATTTCCCTGTACTGAACAACAGAACATGCTGTATGACTTAACTGAATCTTAGAATTAACTGTAGGGGGCCCCAAAACCTTGCACTGCCTGGGGACCCCGACATGCTTAATCCGGCCCTGCTTAAAATCACCATTAAACGGTTCTAATGTCTTAATTTTTTTGACTTATGTATCTGAAATTTAAATCACAATGTGTAAACATTTATACCTAAACCGCTAACGAGTAATACCTACTACACAAATAATCCACATTTATTTTTATTACAATAGTTTTCTTATTATGTGTTTCCTTAAGCGCTGGTGGCCTAGCGATAAGAGCGTGCGACTTTCAATCCAAAGGTACAAACCCCGTCTCGTACCAATGAGGTTCCCCAACTTTTGGTCTTTCTCCGAAGTACCATTTCGTAAGTTTCGGCCCGGCCGAAAGGTTCGGCCGTTTTTTGGCCGAAACCGAAACTACAGCCGAAACATGATTTTTTGGCCGAAACTGGCCGAAACCGAAACCGAAACCGAACCTTCGGTCGGACACTACAAAAAATAAAAGAAACGCTCACAAATAAAAAAAATGGATGGAAGTCGGATCCATCACGTACCTAGAGTACCAAAGATAATTGATTGTAACAGAGAGGTAAAATATATATTGCAGGGATGTTGCGAACATCCGCATCCGCATCCGCAACCGCGGAACTTCCGCATTATTTTCAACATCCGCATCCGCATCCGCATCCGCATAAAATCGATGCGGAGCTTATGCGGATGCGGATGTCGAACAAGTCGGTACAGGAACGTCTTAGCGGCGGCGTAAGTGCTAGGTAATTTCGTCATTACCTATAACGAAATCGTCTAGATCCAGAAAAGTCGGCGAAGTTACTGTTTATTAAATATAACGCACCTATATTCTTGCTCAAATACTAAACGTTTCGTTTTTTTTTAAATAAAAATATACTAAAAATGTAATATTGGACGTTTTCTAAGTACCTAATCTTGACATCCGCATCCGCATCCGCATCCGCGGATGTGAGCCTTTAAATATCCGCATCCGCATCCGCATCCGCGGATGTCAAAAAATCTGCATCCGCAACATCCCTGTGTATAATATTTTTTTAATAAATAAATATAGTCATGGACAAATTTAGAGGAATGCAATAAAAAAGAATTAATTACTGGATCCCACAGCACCTGAAATAATTTCAAAATTAGTAATGAAACTCTTTTTTGCGTTCTTCTATCCATTAATGTATAATACCTACATATTTTACTTACAATAAAATATAGTAGAGACTACTGAATATACAACTTGACTACGTTAATGGTTCTCAGCAACTGTGATCTTGCTTTTATTCTATTGAACGACATTACGTCGCTTCCGAATTAGATTAGATACAGTCAGCAGCAGAAGTTGCTAAGCGGGCGAGGTGTTCAAAATTACCTTGACACGCTGTTATTCTCTAAACCAGTGGTTCCTAACCTTTTCAGTCCGGTCACCCCTATGACTAACTAGGGAACCTGATTTTACCCCTCCTCCCAATGGTAATAAAAAAATAAAACGTGTACGTTTGTTGTATTGTTATATTAGGTTAGCTTATTACCCCCGTAAAATACCAGTTTTACCCCCAGGTTAGGAACCACTGCTCTAAACAATAAAGTCGCGTGAATATCATTTTGAACACCTGGCCCGCTTAGTAACTTCTGCTGCTGGCTGTACCTACCTACCTACTATACACAGGAACTTAAACAAATATTTTAACACCTGGTTATCAGGGTCATGAGAAGCGACCTTCTTATCGATTTTGACTAGAGGATGCTGGCGGCACCCTAGGTTAGGTTTTTTATAATGTGTTTTGTAAGAGTTTTTATATTTTAATTTAATATGCACATTGTAAAAATCCTAACGTAAGACGAAAAATAAATTATAGTTATTTGTTTTACAAGGGGGCAAAGTTGTTGTTTAACCGATCGTGCTAATATTGATACCCGAGCAAGCGAAAGATTCCAAAAACGGATTCTTGAGCGTTGCGAAGGTTTCAAAGCACGAGGGTTAAACAAAATTTGCCCCCGAGTGAAACACAAAATTTTTCACCACACCAACCCGAAGCAAATATTAAATGTAAAATCAAACAAAATCAAATCCAAATGAATGTTATTAAATATTTATCATCCAAAATCATCATTTAAAAGTCAATTCTACCAGCAAACATAAGAAAACAACTCAAAATTTGCATTTGATTACTTTGCCACACGTGTGAATAAAATGCAACTTTGCTATCAGTTTTTGAAGTGCAAAGTAAGCCTTTCCGAGCTGAAAAGGAAACTAATCAATAACTTACTTAACTCCTTCATTTGGCCCAGTTATGTATTGACAGATAAACTGATAAAGTACCTCTGACAGTAAATATCGTCGCTATACTTACTCAACCTCATATCTGCAACAATCATTTGATGGAAATGTCGCTTTTCTTTCATTCGGAATACGGGTGTTTTTGTCATCAAATGAGTGTTGCAGATACGAAATTGAATAAGTATAGCGGCGATATTTATTTATTTATTTTAATTATTTATTCAAGAAACAAGCAGTCTTTTATAGTTATATATAACACTGGAAATTTTCTTAAAACTAGACTTACAGTTTCCTTAATGAAAATATTTTAACATCATGTTAATTCAAATTGTTTTCTACAGAGTAAAACAGAGCTATTTGTGCATACAACAATAAACTAAGAGAAAAATAATAATAAAACTAAAATATAAGAGTACCTATCACAGTATTAAAATTTGTACAATTTTATCAATAAATGTAGGTGCCTTATTTTATCTAATATCTTATAACAACCATAACAATTGTTTTTAAACTGAAATACAAAAAAAAAGAGGTTTTGTTACTCGTAATCAATTACATATATATAAGAAACATACTGTTTCATACATAATACTGAGATTATTTCTTAAAAATGCCTCTTATAACTAATGATTTGGGTTACATATTATATATGGATATGTTGCAGTAAATCAACGATGGTTCGCCTACTGTTCCGGTTCTTCGAGCCGCAGTCTGGGGAGATCCTCGTCGCCGGACAGAACATTCGCGAAGTCGACCTGGCCAGCTTGAGGCGGGCCGTAGCCATCGTGCCACAGGTACTGTACTATTGACTTCTGTCCAAGGGGGGCCGTAGCCATCGTGCCACAGGTACTGTACTATTGACTTCTGTCCAAGGGGGGCCGTAGCCATCGTGCCACAGGTACTGTACTATTGACTTCTGTCCAAGGGCCAGTTGCATCAACAATAGGGATGATGACACATGTTGAATTTTATAACAAAATCTAGTAAAATAGATAAGTAATTAATCACAATATTCGTTCGTTTTCCTCGCGTTGTCCCGGCATTTTGCCACGGCTCATGGGAGCCTGGGGTCCGCTTGGCAACTAATCCCAGTTATTGGCGTGGGTAGTGTTTTTACGAAAGCGACTGCCATCTGACCTTCCAACCCAGAGGGTAAACTAGGCCCGTATTGGGATTAGTCCGGTTTCCTCACGATGTTTTCCTTCACCGAAAAGCGACTGGTAAATATCAAATGATATTTTAAAAATTAAAATTATTAAATTAAAATTATTTATTTTCGTAAAATATACAAGTGTTTATAAAGTAGGGGATAGTGCTGCCCGGTAAGCAAAATTTGCCTGTGTTGGGCAACACCGCTCTTCCTTAATTAAGAGATTGTTACACGAAAATTTCAAGTACTAGTTTAAGTAAGTGTAATAGTATAACATATGTATACAATTTAGATCATATATAACAATTGTTTATAGAACTAGGTAAATATCTGGGTTGTACAGACATGCAGTAATAGATAAAGGAATAAAGGAGCCAGTAAGTGTGTGTGTGTGCGTGTGTGTGTGTGTGTGTGTGTGTGTGTGTGTGTGTGTCTTTGTGGCTGTATATGTATGGATGGATTGTATGCATATACTTAGTTTATAAAGTTGATATGTGAATCTCTAGTTAGTTATAGTGTCTGGTTAGTTTTGTAAGTCTTCTATTTCATTGTAGCTTTTTGATTTTAACCATTTTGTAATTGTTGATTTGCAATCGTAGTAAAGTTTTGGGTAAATATTTAGGCACCTATTGACTTTGTTGTAAATGTGACTAGACTTCAAATTGTAGTGTGAGCGTGCCAACTTGGTTTTAGTTTTAGTTATATTAGCAACGTTTTTTATTGTCCTTCTAGAAAAATAGTCGGCACTGTAGGAAAGGGTTTTATGTTTTTTTAAAGTAATTTGTAGAATATATAGTTTTCTTATTGATAATACGTCGCTTAGTTGGTATAATGATTCTGTAGGGTAACGGATTTTTTTAAAATACATTGTTTTTAAGAGTGCACGCTGAGCTCTTTCCAGACTAATGAGTCGCGTTTTAGCCGCCCCACCCCAGACAGGTATACAGTACACCAAGAGAGACTGTACCAGGGATGTGTAAATCTCTGTTAGTATATTCCGTTGTTTTGACGGGGTTGTTTGTGATCTACCTGGTACAATATGCCTTAGTGTCCTGAAAATCCAGTGCAGCTTACGGACCCTGTTGATTAGCTGGTCAATGTGATTGTACCAGTTTAGGTGCTCGTCTAAGGTGACTCCTAGGTATTTAATTGTTGATACTTTTTCAATGATTGGACAGCTACAATTGTTGAGATTCGTACTGTCACAAGTGTGGATTTTGAGATTTACATCAAAGTTAGGTTGGGTGAAATTCGTGATGCTGAAACACATATATTTTGTTTTATCTGTGTTAAGCGTTAACAGATTTAGTTTTAACCATCTAGAAATCTGAGCAAGACCCTTTTCAGCACTAGTTTTTGCTTCCATCCAGGTTTTACCGGAGAAGACTATGGCTGTATCGTCAGCGTATGAGAATACTTTAGCATTTGTTATTGCCATGTCACAAAGATCGTTTATGTAGGCCAAGAATATTTCGTACATAAGTTCCGAAAAACTCATTGGTACGAGCCGGGGTTCGAACCCGCGACCTTCGGATTCCAAGTCGCACGCTCTTACCGCTAGGCCACCAGCGCTTTTTAAATTAATCACAATATTATGGAAATGGAAAAAAAAAATATGGAAATGATACAAAAATACAACACCTGAAAGTTTCATAATTAAGTTTTTTTTTTAACTTCCATATACGAAATAAGTAAGGATACCATTCGATTTCTCACATTTTACCCAAAAAAAGATTGTATAGCAACTATATACATAAACGCAATATTTCACCGACAAAAACGTAATTTTCTTGTTTTGTTCATACTTCAAGATGCACTCTCAGTGACCTTAACGTCACGTTCACATAGCGATTTGTTCGGGGCGTTTCCCGAGTGAAGTACGACTGTCAGACTGACTATGATTTCTGACTTTTGTATTGCTTTAATGCAATGGAATAGAGACATTTGATCCTAAAAACAAACCTGACTGATTGATACCATAAATGAAAATTTGTCATGTAGCATATTAGCTACATGCATGATTTTTTTTAAGATGAACGATTTAATAAAATATGACATTGATGCATCAAGGCGGTTTGTTTACACATGGCCTACCGGGAAACGCGAAAATCGATGTTATCTGCCTCTTTATCGCTTAAATATGCAAGAGTGATAGAGAAGAGAGGTTAGATAATGAAATTCCGATTTTCTTGTTTCGCGGTAGACCCTCAGATTGTTATGGATTGTAGTAGTGGTGCCCCCTACGCAGAGTTACGCGAAACTAATTAATGTAATGTAATTTTTACCATTTTAGCTTTTAAAATTGAACGTTTCTTACCTAAAATTGTTTGATTGTTACAGGATTGTGTGTTATTCCACGACACGATTTTACATAACCTACACTATGGCGACCTCTCGCGGCCCGTAGAGGAAGTTTACAAGGCGAGCCAGATGGCCGAGCTGCACGAGTCCGTTAAAACGTGGCCCAAGGTATGTGTATAAGAAAACTAATAAAAAAATAATTAAAAAATTAAAAATAAACAAAAATAAAACCAAAATAAAATAACTTAATATAATATCTTTTTTAAAAAAAGGGAACCGCCTTCAAAAAACCAACCCACTGAAAAGTACAAAATAATTTTTATATGGCACCCCTTTACGTGTCCAGTCTCTATCCCACGGCGTAAAGCAATTTTTTGCCAAAAAGTAATTAATAGGTAATAATAAGAAAATTAATAATCATCCGGGTAATTACTTAGTTTTTGAAGTCGGTGCCAAACCAAAATTTTTGAGAACCGATATTTTAGACAACGAAGAACGCTGTACTTACTTGCATTATAAAGACATACTTAGTTTACTCATTAATTTAGTTCTTGTAGGTACTATGTACTCGTATTGTTTTTCTGATTGGTAATAAAGACTGTTTTTGTTGGTTTGGCACCGCCTTCAAAAACTAAGTAATTACCCGGATGACTATTAATTTTCTTATTATCACCTATTAATTACTTTTTGGCAAAAAATTGCTTTACGCCGTGGGATAGAGACTGGACACGTAAAGGGGTGCCATATAAAAATTATTTTGTACTTTTCAGTGGGTTGGTTTTTTGAAGGCGGTTCCCTTTTTTTAAAAAAGATATTATATTAAGTTATTTTATTTTGGTTTTATTTTTGTTTATTTTTAATTTTTTAATTATTTTTTTATTAGTTTTATTTTATTTTTTACTTTTTAGTGATAGGTAGATACTTTATTTATTTTAGGTTTTGGGCTAAAATACTAGTTTGTTAGGCTCTCCATTTAGTCTACTAATGTTGGTGATGGCCTAACTCGATGATAATCGCGACACAACATAATATGACGTTTTGGTGCTAAACGATTTGTATGTACCTATATTGCTCCCACTTCCACTCCCATTCCCAGTCACAGTCCGAGTCCGACTCCCACTCCCACTATTTTATCTAAATCGGTTTTAGCAACATAAATTTGTTGGTAGGTATACCGATAGCATGGCCACCTACCGGGTCCAATTGGTTTTTCAAACCATCCATGAACTGTACACTAAAACCTTCTCCAGAATGTAACAAACACTTTTCTGAAAACCGCATCAAAATCGGTTCAGCCAAACGCGAGATAATCACGAAGAAACATACACAGATACATACGTACATACATACGGGTCAAACTGAGAACGTCCTTTTTTTAAAGGCAGTTAGAAAAAAGTTCATCGACCCACCTAGTGGAACTCCGCAACATAGGCACACGACGACAAGTCGGTTAACCAAAACAAAGTGTGCCTATGTTGCACCAAACCTAAGTTCCACTAGGTACAGCAAGGGTTCAGCATCAGCTCTATCTTGGGTACTGTTCTCCCAAGTGCTCATCAAGATGTGACAGATTACCAAAATAGCGTGGGCCTATGTTGCACCAAACTTGAGTTCCACTAGGTACAGCCAGGGTGAACCCTGCCAGCCAGGGTGGTTTGGTGCATCAGCTCTATCTTGGGTATTGCTCTCCCAAGTGCTCATCAAGATGTGACGGATGGCCAAAATAGCGTTGGCCTATGTTGCACCAAACCTGAGTTCCACTAGGTACAGCCAGGGTTCAGCATCAGCTCTATCTTGGGCACTGCTCTCCCAAGTGCTCATCAAGATGTGACGGATGGCCAAAATAGCGTTGGCCTATGTTGCACCAAACCTGAGTTCCACTAGGTACAGCCAGGGTTCAGCATCAGCTCTATCTTGGGCACTGCTCTCCCAAGTGCTCATCAAGATGAGACGGATGACCAAAACAGCGTGGGCCTATGTTGCACCAAACCTGAGTTCCACTAGGTACATCCCGAGTTCCACTAGGTACATCCAGGGTTCAGCATCAGCTCTATCTTGGGTACTGCTCTCCCAAGTGCTCATCAAGGCGTGTCGGATGACCAAAACAGCGTGAGCCTATGTTGCACCAAACCTGAGTTCCACTAGCTACAGCCAGGGTTCAGCATCAGCTCAGATCTATGTATACTAAAACCTTCTCCAGAATGTAAGAAACACTTTTCTGAAAACCGCATCAAAATCGGTTCAGCCAAACGCGAGATAATCGCGAACAAATATACATACATACATACATACATACATACATACATACACACATACGGGTCAAACTGAGAACCTCCTTTTTTTTGAAGGCGGTTAATAAAAAGATAAGATAAAATTTATTTCATTGAAAAATATCCAACAATTACAAACAATCATAATACGCTTAAATTGTTACTTAATAGTAGTTTATGCAACAGTGATATAATAAGGGTTCTTAAAATTCAAGGGTCGAAGTTACAAAACGAGACGTAGTCGAGTTTTGTAAAAAAAGACCCGAGAATTTTAAGAACCAATTATGAGCTGTTGCATACATTACTTTTTCTATGACAGCTGCAGCAAAAAAAAAAAAAAAATTTATTATTTATTATTTATTATATTATATAGTTATTATTAAAAAAAAAGAGTTATTATTAAAAAAAAAGAGTTATTATTTAAAAAAAATTGAGTTATTATTTAAAAAAAAAGAGTTATTATTTAAAAAAAAAAGAGTTATTATTGTAAATGAAAACATACCTCTTTCAATCAAGATGATCGGAACTTGTATCTTTAAAAAAAATAAAGCAGTTGTATTATACTCATAAGATGACTGCTAGCAGTCATCTTATGAGCCTATAGACAAAGCATTCAAATGACATTGCTTTAGATATCACTGTCAGTCATTTAATTGACACATTTAAGTGCTGGAGTAGAAAAATATTATAAATGTACAATCATGGATTAGAAAAGTAAAAAAATAAAATAAAAGATCTTGTAAGCAAAAATTGTAACTGGCTCTAACATATTTTACATCAATACCTAAACTAAGTAACTTAATACTAGTATCTTAGGTATTTCGTGTTAGTAGGTCAATGTAGTGTAAGTTAGGTGCTTATTGTGCAATTGTGCATAACAATAAAGATTATAATTATAGTACAAGAACGTAGGTAAATAACAGTGAATTAAATCGTTTCAACTTTGACAATTTACAAGGTATGTAGTTACAAAATAGGTAGTTTTTTAGAGATAAGTAATGAGGCGTTTTAGGCGCCCTCATATGTATAATTAATTATGCTTAATGGGCAAAGAGAATTTGAAATAGAGGCGGATTGTCAAAGTAAATTATGTAGCCATAGTAAATTTATTGCCATCTTTTGACAGAAGATTAAAACTGTTAGAACGACATTTGACTTTGATCGTTATTCTTTCACTTACGAACAAGGATCAAAGTCAAATGGCGTTTCTAACAGTTTTAATCTTCTGTCGGAAGATGGCAGTAAATGTCTTATGGCTACATAATATACCATGACAGTAACTCTCTATACATTCTATTCTCTTTGTTAAGTGGGTTGGCAACTGTCAAAGGTTCGCATAGATGGCGCCTGTTTAATTGCCTTACAAATTCCAGCCAGAGTAACTTACTTTTAGAATGTTATATTATTATTTTTACTATATTGCTTTTATATTGTTAATGAGTAGTATAAAATCCACCGCTTAAAAAACACACTTTCCTATTGAAATACAAGCTTTTTTCCGAGTGTAAATAAAACGCGGCTCAATGCAGATAGATGTGATCGCACCCCTACATCTTCATACCCTCAAATCATTCAAACTTCATGTTTTTTTTTTTCTATTTATTATTTAGGGACTTAAATCAGTTACATGATTATGCCAGCCCCATTGTACCTTATACTAGTATTCTTACATGTCTACTTATGGGATAGTATTGTACCGTTTGAAAAAATCTATAACAAATAAAAAAATATTTTTAGCCTCTTCTGAGGTCGGTACAGTTAGGATACTCTGAAAAGCACCTATATCTAATCTATTTACCTTGAGGGTAGTTAGTAACGATTGTCTATCGCTTTCATTCCGTGCACATTCCGTCAAAATATAAACTTCATGTTACTTCACTTTAATTTTGGCCACTATTCCCTTGTAATAAGGTTTATAATTGCAGGGCTATGAAACGCAAGTGGGCGAGCGCGGGCTGAAGTTATCGGGAGGGGAGAAACAGCGAGTGGCCATCGCTCGAGCGATACTCAAGGACTCGCCTATAATAGTGTTCGACGAGGCCACGTCTAGTCTCGACTCGCTTACTGAACATGTGAGTTACATTCAGAGCACGGAATAGGGGGTTATTCCCACTAGTTACCACCAAGTTCTTACCAGTGGTAACTACTGGGATTTTTTTTCCCACCTTTTACCACTGGTAACTACTGGGAAAAATAATTCCCAGTAGTTACCACCAACTCTGTTTGGTGGTAACTAGCGGGAATTTTTATTCCCAGTAGTTACCACCAAAATTTTGTTAGAGTTAAATACTAATAAAAACAGTATAAAAAAATAAAAAATAAATATGGAGTGATTTAATAAATCATTATTAAGTCGATTAGTGTTTTAGTAAACTGCCTTAAAAGTGACGAAAAAATATTGAAACAGTTTAACCGGTACTAGTACAAAAACTATAATATATGCAAGGATACATTTAATAATCCATTTAGATTATTTTTAAGTGATTTTATTCGGTAATTCAAAATCACTCTATATTTATACTATACTATTTTATACTGTTTTTATTAGTATTTAACTGTAACAAAATTTTGGTGGTAACTACTGGGAATGAAAATTCCCAGTAGTTACCACCAATCCGAGTTGGTGGTAACTACTGGGAATAATTTTTCCCAGTAGTTACCAGTGGTAAAAGGTGGGAAAAAAATTCCCAGTAGTTACCACTGGTAACAACTTGGTGGTAACTAGTGGGAATAACCCGGAATAGGGATGTTGACAATTTTTTGGAACTGGTTTCATTTTGTAGATAGACACGTAATAATTACAGAAAAAAATATTAAAAAAATATATTCATTAATTTTGAATAAAAAAACATGTATAATAAGTTTCGTGTTTAAATTTCGCGCCTAAACGCTCCAAACTGTCACGTGACCTTGATGACGTAACGGCGTTTTAAACAAACTGCTGTCAGTATTTTTTTTAATTTCTTTATATGGCAACTGACAAATTTTTTTTAAAGCCTTAACACACTACCGCTTCGGACAGCGACTTTCTTTCTCGCTCTAACTTATAGCTGCGTCCTTAACGCACCACCTTACACACTATCGATTCGTGCGCCGCACCGCACCAAGATCGCGTTTCGGTACGATAGTCTGTAGACACTTAGGCAGATTTTATAACTTGTCTTTGGTGATTCCACTGTGATTACGTCACGCGCTCCGATTGGCGTTTGCAGTCACGTGATACTGGGCATTATTTTAAATACTTTTGATTCTTTTTAATTAATTTATTACGCATATTTACACTTGCAAAATATGATTTTCCGCATTTTAATATTCCCTGCTATGGTAAAAACATAACATGTTATATATTCGCGATTCATGTCAACATCCCTATTATCGTAGCATTTTTGAGCTGTCATAGGGACTTCTCGTTTATCGACTTCCGATTATACATATGTATATCGATAAATACAGAATACAATATGTAAAATATGATTACGAGTAGAAGTAAACAACATGCAGTCTTATCGCGAATGAGCGATCTCTTCTAGCTTTCGACTGTCGTCAGCCAGGCGGTAGTTGGTCTCCCTTTTCCTCGTTTTTGTGTCGGCATATTTAAGGCTACCTTAACCATATAATCTTCTGGGCGAAGTAGAATATGCCCGTACCACCGGAGACGATTTTCGTTAAGTGTCTCAGATATTGGTGCGACTTTGAAACTACCTCTTATAAAGTCGTATTTCCTACTCTATTAACGTCAAATAAAAACCGGCCAAGTGCGAGTCGGACTCGCCCATAAAGGGTTCCGTATTTAGGCGATTTATGACGTATTAAAAAAAAAACTACTTACTAGATCTCGTTCAAACCAATTTTCGGTGGAAGTTTACATGGTAATGTACATCATATATTTTTTTTAGTTTTATCATTATGTTATTTTAGAAGTTACAGGGGGGGGGGGCACACATTTTACCACTTTGGAAGTGTCTCTCGCGCAAACTATTCAGTTTAGAAAAAAATGATATTAGAAACCTCAATATCATTTTTAAAGACCTATCCATAGATACCCCACACGTATGGGTCTGATGAAAAAAAATTTTTTGAGTTTCAGTTCTAAGTATAGGGAACCCCAAAAATTTATTGTGTTTTTTCTATTTTTGTGTGAAAATCTTAATGCGGTTCACAGAATACATCTACTTACCAAGTTTCAACAGTATAGTTCTTATAGTTTCGGAGAAAAGTGACCGTGACATACACGGACAGACGGACAGACAGACAGACATGACGAATCTATAAGGGTTCCGTTTTTTGCCATTTGGCTACGGAACCCTAAAAAACGAACTATAGTGGGAATAACCCAGAAATTTTAATAATATTGTTTTTCTACAGGCAATTCTCCAAGCCCTGAAAGCGGCCACAATAGGCCGCACGTCCATCTGCATAGCGCACCGTCTATCCACCGTCGCCGACGCCGACGAAATACTAGTGCTGGAAAACGGCAATATAACAGACAGAGGGAGACACGACGACCTTATAGCCAAGAGCGGATCGCTCTACTCAAGGCTATGGGAGAAACAAAACAGGTATAACTCTATAATTATAATACTAGTGGCTCTGTGAGCTGTAGACCTCGCGAGCATAGCTTATTGGGACCGTGCACGATGACAGCGCCACACAGCGGTTTGATCAATCAACAATACAAAGATTTTAATTTATTTAAAAAAAAATACGAAGTTTAAGTGAAAAAAAAAACAAAAAGTTATGTCTTACTGGGGATCGAACCCAGACTTTCTGTGTGCAAACAAAAAACCGGCCAAGTGCGAGTCGGACTCGCGCACGGAGGGTTCCGCACCATCAACAAAAAATAGAGCAAAACAAGCAAAAAAACGGTCACCCATCCAAGTACTGACCCCGCCCGACGTTGCTTAACTTCGGTCAAAAATCACGTTTGTTGTATGGGAGCCCCACTTAAATCTTTATTTTATTCTGTTTTTAGTTTTTGTTGTTATAGCGGCAACAGAAATACATCATCTGTGAAAATTTCAACTGTCTAGCTATCACGGTTCGTGAGATACAGCCTGGTGACAGACGGACGGACGGACAGCGGAGTCTTAGTAATAGGGTCCCGTTTTTACCCTTTGGGTACGGAACCCTAAAAAGTGTACATTTCATTCATGTCTTCAAAATATTGACTTCTTGGGCTCATTTTACTCAGAATCATTTGTACATTCACGCGCCTCATACATGAAAAAATGTGTCCCAAAATTTTGTATGAAAAAAAAATGTTTCCAGTGCGTCACGTTCATACAAATAAAATAAAATTCATACAAGAATGTGACGATCTGGAAAGGATTTTTTTGGACACATTTTGTTATGTATGAGGCGTGAATGTACAAATAATTCTGAGTAAAATGAGCCCAAGAAGTCAATATTTTGAAGACATGAATGAAATGTACACTTTTTTTTGGAAAACGCTCGTATAACTCTATAATTATAATATAAACCTACATAATAACCGTTAAGATATTTCTTTGATTTGTCAAAAGCATTTGATTGCGTTGATCACGAGAATTTAAAGAGAAAGTTATGTCACTATGGGATAAAAGGTGGTCCTTGACCTATTCAAATCGTACCTTTCGGATGAAACTCGGCGAGTAGTTATTTATGGAACTCAATCGGCGGGATCTCCAGTAGCCCTCGGAGTGCCTCAAGGTTCAATTCTTGGTCCCTTCCGGTTTTTCCTATACAATAATAGAATTAAGTGACCATCAATGCACAAGTTGAGCACCTTAGCCGCTGCGATATGTCGATCCGATGAATGTCGCGGAATACAATTAACTGTTTATCATTTTCGTTCAAATTAAACAAAGATCATTCTATTCCTCATGCCTTTCCGAGATAGAAATAATTTTGTTACACGTGTCTATATCATCATGTTTTTTTTTCAGAGAAATCAAATGAGTGACGAGCATGGAAGAGTATAGACAATACAACGTTGTGCTTACCAAGTAACTATAGTTTGGCTAGCCATTTCCGTCAGTAGAAAAAGGCGGCAAATATAGTAGCAATAAAAAAATCATATCATAGGACAACTCCTATGATATAAATTTTTTATTGCGCGCCATTTTCTACTGGATAAAGTGGGTTTGCCAGAGTATACTATACAGTCAGATGTATTCAAATCATAGACACAAGATAGTATTCCTTTGACTATGGTTTTGAAAAAAAAAATACGATTTTTTTAATTCGAGGTAGGTAATCCTTTGTAAATATTATTGAAATTCACAAAAGATTACAATAGATTAATGAAGAAATATCCTGTTTTTATATGTACATATTATAATAATTATTATTTTAATATACCTACTTATACAACCTTCAACATATGACGATGGTCTAGTCTCAATATGGTCAAATGGTCACGGTCTTTAATTGCCAGCCATTTGTGGCTTTCTATAGAGAAAAGGACCCTTCTCTTTATGCTTATATGCAATAAGGACTGAAATTTCAGTTGAAAAGTACCTTATTGCATATGAATGACATGAAGCATAAGGACCCTTCTTGTAATGGAAAGCCACATTTATAGTTGAAGCTAAATTGTTCAATATTACCGCAATGTGATGTGTAACAAAATGTGAAACCTCAGTGTCTTGTCAATTAATTCGTTCGAAAACTCGTTCTCTCAAATTATAGTTTGCAAAGGACTGTCTCATTTCAAACATAGACAGAGAGAATCATACTATCTTTGTCTTACACTAGCTAGTAAACCCAAAAGAAAAGGATGAGTATAGTTTTCCTGGTTCTTACTGACTGACAAATTGGTTTGACCAACTATAACTAGAACTATTTTTTTAGTTCACGTTCCATCTATGATTTAAAGACATGTTTTTTTTTTTCAACGATGGCCGCACCATCTGCTATGACCTTTGCGCGTTTATCCTTACTATGATTTGATTGTAATTAAGAACTTACGAGTATGTGCCTGGTGCACACATATGTTAAATGTATTAACGATGTATTATTTCCACAGGCATGTGTTGTTTCCAATGTATATTTTGTAAATGTCTAGTTTCCCAGACAACCGAATTCAAAATTCAAAAATGTGTAATATAACCTCTAGTGTAGCGTCCCACAGTCCTTAAGGGTAGAATCATTTTATGTGTTTCCTCGCTCACCGATTAATTATCTATTGATTCTTAAAAAGACATCCCTCTCCATAGACTAGGAATCCTCTAGACGGAGTTTAAAGCAATTATTTCATGAAACCGATGCTGCCAAAAATATTGGGGTGCGGGGGACGAGGTGAGCGAGTCACGTGCCGTGATTGGTCCGTTCAAAGACACGGACGTCACACAAAGACACTTGACTCGAAAATGGAGTAAAACTACCGTATATTTGTGGCAGAGGGGGTAGCGCTACTATGTTCAGTCTGGAGGATGTCTTGTCTGTATCTCTCGCACATCTCTGGTCGAAACGCAGCCTAATAATTCAATGAAATCAAAATCGTCATAGAGTTGCTTTTGTTTTGTTTTATTCGATTCCAAAATTCAATTACCAATTTGTATTGTTTTAGCCTGCTAGCGGTTAAACTTTTATGATCAGTTGTTACAGCTTGGCAAAAAAGAGTAGAAATTAATAATTTTTAAGAAAAAAAAACCGGCTTCTATGCGGCCCGGTGAAAGATTATTGTAGATGGTGCGCTATGTAGAAAAGGAGGTAAAACCACCCACTTTTCTAGTAGCATTTCGTTTCTGTAAGGCTCGCAGTTCTAACCTAACCTAACCCACTTTTGTTCGGTTCTGTGAGGATAGCAGTTCAAACCTAACCTAACCCACTTAACGGCGCATGCGGTGCGGTGTACGGGGGTTTGAGCGGGAGGGGTTTGGCCTCATCATACTTTATACCTACATTTTATGGTAGGTAATCATAGTAGTTTGTTTAGTTTAGGTATCATAGTGGTTTTCCGGGTCAAGGTCCGGGTCTGTGTCCGAGTCCGGGCCGGGTCCGAACCGGATCCGGGTACGAGGCCGGATCTGGATCCGAGTCCGGATCCCAGTCCAAGTCAAAGTCGAAATTCGAAATCACCAAACATGTACTATGCGTCGTTGAAGAGTTCTGTTCTGATCATCATCAGCAGTTCCAGTTCATCAAATGCGACAGTTTTTAATGTTAATGCTTTATTTTATGATGAAAATACAGAAAATTATATACGTGTGCCTTTAAGATTTGAGGAGTTCCCTCGATTTCTCATGGATCCCATGTTCAGAACTTGAGCTTGACATAAATATGGTTTAAAAACCTAACTTGCTTAACAAACATAACGAAAAGGAAAAATCGCCAAACGCGAGCTATGCGTCGTTAAAGAGTTTCGTTCTGGTCATCATCAGCAGTTACACTTCCTCAAATGTTAATTTTTAAATGTATATGCTTGATTTGTTGATTAAAACACAACAATCACTATATGTATGCCTTTAAGATTTGAGGAGTTCCCTCGATTCCTTATGGATCTCGTCATCAGAACTCGAGCTTGACAGAAATGTGGCTTAAAAACTAAACTTGCTTAACAAACATAACGAAGAGGACAAATCACCAAACGTGAACTATGGGTCGTTGAAGAGTTCTGTTCTGATCATCATCAGCAGTTCCACTTCATCAAATGCGACAGTTTTTAATAAAAATTCTTGATTTTCTGATGAAAATACAAAAATCTCTATACGCACGCCTTTAAGATTTGAGGAGTTCCCTCGATTCCTCATGGATCCCATCATCAGAACTCGAGCTTGACAAAAATGTGGCTTAAAAATTTAACTTGCTTAACAAACATAACGAAGAGGACAAATCGCCAAACGTGAACTATGCGTCGTTGAAGAGTTCCGTTCTGATCATCATCAGCAGTTCCACTTCATCAAATGTCACGTTTCTGAATGTATATGCTTGATTTGTTGATAAAAACACAAAAATCACTATATGTATGCCTTTAAGATTTGAGGAGTTCCCTCGATTCCTCATGGATCCCATCATCAGAACTGGGTTTTGACAAAAACGGGACCAATTTGTATGCATATACATACAATCAAAAAAAGAATTTTCAAAATCGGTCCAGTAATGACGGAGATATGGAGTAACAAACATAAAAAAATAAATAATAAAATAAAATAAAAACAACCGAATTGATAACCTCCTTCTTTGAGATTTGGAAGTCGGTTAAAAAGTGGCAACACTCTAGTGTCGTCCCTTTCAAACCAATATATATAAGAAAACGGGGCGAAACACTACAGTGTTGCCACATTTTAATTTCTACTCTTTTTTGCCAACCTTGTACAAATCGTTATTTGAACGCCTAATCAAGAAGCGTTATTTAAATGTCAATGTAAACAATCGAAAGTTAGACGTTATTAAGTGTTATTTGACTGTTGTATTGTAAAATTTAGACCATAAAACACGTCGTTGAGTATTTGTACAGTTGATTAAGTATATTATTTTGTTTACGAACTGTGTTTTACTTTCACTGAATGTTTATGTGTGTGCTACAATGTTGAAGTAGACTAACAGCAAAGGAAAAACCGTGCCCCTTGTTTAACAGATAAAATAGGTAAATGGCGCTACAAATGGATAATGTACATTACGCCCTTGTTTTGTAGTAATTGGATTGCCAAGTATAAGTCTCAACGCCTCATACAAAATACCTTTAGGTATATAAAAAAACTCATATGTAGTTCTAACATTTAATAAATTTCTCTAATATTCTAACATATTGACACATAAGTGATATACAATTATTCAAGATTATATTACTTTCATAAGTCTTCAATTTAGTAATTGATTCTTTGATCAAGTTTAGTTTTGTTTCTATCATTGGCATTATTAGATTGTTGAGGTCAGAGTCGTTAGAACAGATAGCTGCCGAGTATATCAGTCTGCTCACATCTTTGTCTCGCTCATAGTAGTATTTGACAACCATCAAGACAGCATATAAATTAAAACTGAGGCCTTTCAAATCAATATACAAATCTTTACTCAAATTATGACTATTTATAAATGCAATTTGTTCTTGAGACAACTTTATATGTTTGCTCGTTAAGAATGAAACTAAATCTTCGAACTCAAAAGCGACATAATCCAAATCATTATTTGGCAAGCAGAACCCATACTCCGTGATTAACTTCAGATTGTGACTGTCTCCGTAGCATATAAACACTTCTGTATAAGGATCAAATGTATTTTTCGTATAAATAGAAAATCTCACATCAGTAAATAAGTTCTGGCTTAATTTATTTATGCTAATATTTTCTATATCTTTACTGACCATTAATTTAGTCTCATTCTTGGCATAGGGACTATGGTTGATCATGTCTAAAAATGGGCAAAGTGATATTTTAGTATTATCAGTAATCAGGTTCAAAACGGAGTTCTCAATATTTTTCAGATCTACTACCTTATCTAAATCCATATAAACACATCGGGTATTGACTGTAAAATACGCCCATTCATATTTAGATTGACAGAAAAAATCTTTAATATTAATCACATCTATTTGACTACTCGTACAATAAGACAAAACATCTTCAAAAATATGGAATGAAGTCTTAATTATATCCTCTTGTTTCGCAACAACAGTAAGTATATCCGCATCTACATATAACTTTGTTTCATCAGGCAAAAAGTACGGTACAGTATATTCTTTAGGTAAGCTCTCTAAGTACACAAACCACTTTGATTTTGAACCCTGTGCATGCAGAAATGTTAAGTAAAATGCCATCAGTGACTGAAATGATATTGTATGCTTATGTTCTATCAAACAATTCTTATCATTATTTAAAAAAATACTACAAAATGTAGAGTCCATCAAAATACTGGTTACATTTATAGTTAAGTTTAGAGGTAAGTTCATAAGCTCCTCTCCAGGGTTTATCTTCTTTTTAGTGAGAACGCCGCGGCCGGTGTTTTCGAACACAGCTAAGGTCAGTTTGTTGTTGTATAGCATTCCTTCGTTAGCGAGCCACGAGTTCAAGAGTATAAGTTCGCTTTCTGCACCACAAGTCCTAAAATGACGCGCCTTCTGGCTTCGTATACGTCGAGTTCTTCCCATTTTCACGCTCGCCGAGAATATCTTTTGATACACTGTATTTCGTAGAATTAATCATTTGATTTCTTACAGGGTAATTTAATAAGGAGCCTATTTAAACAGTACTTATTGAACGAGCGGCTCATGATTTCGTTTTGTTTTATACGAGGTGAAGTTCTTTTTTTTTGACAGCTTTATTTTGACACTGCGTTTTGTTCACCATGTATGTAACTTTGTAAATAGAGATTAATTGATAAAATAAGGGTTTCTCTATTGACCCAAACTCCAGTGAATTAAAAAATAATAATTTCTGATTTGTTTGATGGAATGACAGTAATTAAATCCTTTATATCACCAATCGAAACACACCAATTATATTACATTCCATGCTCGTGTAGTATCCAAACGCAAAGATCAATAGAAGCTGAATTAATTTTATTTTACATAAATATCTTTCTTAGGTTGCCCACAAAATTCCCACGAAAATACAATGTAGCTTCAAATACAATGGCTTCGTCTTCTCCAACCAGATTGGAGTATTGCTTCAAGATCAAAGGGTTTAGATTCTTTTATCCAAATGAAATGACTCCCATTTAAATACCAACCTTCAATTTTAATTAAACTAAACAATAAAAATCTACAGTACACAGTTTTTATTATGTCTTCACTTCTTCTTCATATATTTCAAATATTTTTTAGCATTAAAGTTGTCCTCAACATCCTCAGTAATTTTAACCTTCTTTCTTGGTTTTCTTTTGTCAATCCTCTGTTTTCTTTCCTCTTCAGACAGCTGTGATAAATCTAAGGGAAGCTGAAATAATACAAATCAAATAAGTTAATATTTTAATCTATGGTTATTTATTATTGTTATTAGGGTAAAATGAAATGCAAATATTAAGTGTTTTTATGAAACACAAATGATAAATTATTGTCAGGGATAAGTGGGACTAGTGGGAGTAGACCAGCATTAAATAGCCAAGTTATGTACTTTCTATTGCGGCCAAGTTAAATGGTAGTCCTTTAATACTTTGGTTTTATGGTAGTTGCCTTCCTACACTCTACCTGCACTACTGACAAAACATACATTGCCATGTCCCCATATGTAATAAATAAATAAATAATAAAATTGTTTATTCAGTTTCAGTTTTACGTTGTACAAAGTTGGTAAAATACCTGTAAGGCACCACTCTTCCTTAGTTAGTGATTGAACAAAAATCATTTGTTACAAAATTTATAGAATAAAAAGAAATAAAATTAACATTTCAATGAATAACAAAACTAAAACTTGAATATGTGGTTAAGATGTTTGCAGAAGGTATTGAAAGAGTTAATAAAGAGATAAAATGGAGGTAAAAACGAACATTTAAGTTGCTTGGGACAAAACAAACACAACAATGATTTCATAAAACTCCACAGGGGCAAAAGGAGAAAAGGGGTTAAGGTGAACACCGAACCGAATCCGAACTGGATTGATTTGGAATATTTCGATCCTGTTGTAATTTTAATGCAGTATTTATTTAGGGTAAAGTTATAACTGTAAATATAATTAACTGAACTAAGTTTAACAGACGGCAGAACTGTTCCACCCTTTCAAAATGACCTACACACTGGTACATTGCACACCTTACAGACATCATACCTTTATAATTTTCCTAGGCTCATGATATCTTATATTAAACGAAGATCCATCAGGTAGCACCACCGTCGTTGGATACATTCTCGTATATATTTCTCTGTGTACTTTGGTAATCTCAGGTATATTATTACTCAAACTTCTATGCATTGTAAAATTGGACAATTGCGTCCGGACGTTAAGTAAAAAACGCCAATGCATTTTTTATAGTTATTACCGAGAAACTGGGTACTATGAGTTCGTTTTGTATCCACAATACAAGAATTGCCTAAAGAATTAGAATTAAAGTTATAGGTTACGTATACTTATGTCAATATGAAATATGTCAGTGTCAAAAATAAATTAATTGAGGTACGCTCTGAAATTATAAAACTTTGAGCAGAGTTAAAAAATACTATTACATTTCAAAGGTTGAATTTATTAAAATTAAAATATGAGCAAGAAGCGTTCAAGGTCATTCAAGGTCACAGTGCGCCGCACCCAAAGAGTAGTATAATATATATCTCTTTCTCGCTCTCACTTATGTTTTGTTTGTTTGATCTTGTCAGTAGAAAAAGGCAGCAAATTAGAAAAATATAGGCGCGAAGCATAGATGGTGCGCGAAGGGATATCGGGAAAATTTGAATTTCGTGCCTTTTTCTACTGACAAGATCTGCTTGACCAGCTATATCTATTTGTATCACTTGTGGCTGGTCATTAAGCAATTCACTATTTTATGCCCCCTCCAGACTATGTGCGTGAAACAAACAACCAAATGCCGCAATGTATTGCAAATCAGAAGGGATTGGCGATTATCGTGACGCTTGGAGAGACCATTACTTAAGTGATGACAGGGATGCAACTATACGTTAGACACGACATAAATATCTTGTTGATTATTTGTTTTTAGGGTTCCGTACCCAAAGGGTAAAAACGGAACCCTATTACTAAGACTCCGCTGTCCGTCCATCCGTCCGTCCGTCTGTCCGTCTGTCACCAGGCTGTATCTCACGAACCGTGATAGCTAGACAGTTGAAATTTTCACAGATGATGTATTTCTGTTGCCGCTATAACAACAAATACTAAAAACAAAATAAAATAAAGATTTAAGTGGGGCTCCCATACAACAAACGTGATTTTTGACCGAAGTTAAGCAACGTCGGGCGGGGTCAGTACTTGGATGGGTGACCGTTTTTTGCTTGTTTTGCTCTATTTTTTGTTGATGGTACGGAACCCTCCGTGCGCGAGTCCGACTCGCACTTGGCCGGTTTTTTTTTAATATCCCCCACTTCACCTTACCTCACACGAAAGTCGAAAAGAATAGGGCGTCGGCGCCCCAAAAGAGAGCCCTCTTGGAGCATTTTATGGAAACTCATTTGAAAGCGCCATCTCTGATTCTCCGCCGCAACTAAGTATGTTGTGCGTGCACAACTACAACTACATATGCATCCATACGTGTACTTTCGTCCCACATAATATTAGGTCTACTTGGGCGGTTTACAAGTCCATTTTTTGTTTGGTTTCTTGTAACAAAAAACTTTAATTGTTTACATGAAATCAAACAAAAAATGTACTTGTAAACCGCCCAAGTAGACCTAACATTATGTGGAAATGGTTAATGTTATCAATAATGGAATAAATAAAAAAACAGAATATTAAATTATAGCTGGTCAACCAAATCTTGTCAGTAAAAAAGGCGCGAAGTTCAAATTTTCTATGGGACGATATCCCTTCGCGCCTACATTTTTCAAATTTGCCGCCTTTTTCTACTGTCAAGATCTGGTTGACCAAGTATAAATATGTTTATTGCATACATGTTTTACATCACATTATCGCTAGGAAAGTACAATTTTAGGTAAACAATAGAAAAGAAAGCGAGTGTGGTGAAAAAGTATTCACACACAAGAAAATACATGTTATAGCTGGTCAACTAAATCTTGTCAGTAAAAAAAGGCGCGAATTTCAAATTTTCTATGATACGATATCCCTTCGCGCCTACATTTTTCAAATTTGCCGCCTTTTTCTACTGTCAAGATCTGGTTGACCAAGTATAATAAGAAAATTTTAATAATTTACTACTTACAATACAAGCACATAATCTAGACATTGTAGCAGATTTATCGATAGTGGCGTACCTTATCAAAAGTAGGTACTTATTAGATACCTACCACGAAATAAATTTACTCTAAAATAGCGTCCATATCGCACAAAATAACACAGAACTCAACGCACTTTATGGAGGTTTTCACAACAGAGCATGGCAGGGCAGGGCAGGCATGTGTTTACATTCGGGCTATAATCTAATTTCCTCCAGCACCATAACGAATAAAATGGCTCAACCATCACTAAGATTTTCTGGCTTTCCCGGCTTTAGGACTGCAACCACTTTTGCCAACTTAAACTCCTTGGGAAGTCGGTTGTGTTGGAGAATGAAAGAGAAAAGCGTCGCTAACCAGTTCACTGCAACAGGACCCATGTGCAGGGCCGGATTAAGCATGTCGGGGCCCCTAGGCAGTGCAATGCTCGGGGCCCCCTTAGGCCCTTACAGTCAATTCTGCATAGGTACATAATGTTCATTTTTCAGTTCAGGGAAGTAAGTTTGTGGTTTTAATTTCAACCTTCAGGTGTCGGTTGAGCCGATCCGAACATGCCGAGTGATGTCTTTTTCGCTCTTATTGCTTATTGCGTGGACATAAAGCTTTTTCCTATCAGTTTTTGCCGATTCCTTTTTGCGTCAAGTGTGGGGAGAGCCCTTTTTTTCTCAATAGGTAGGTAGTTAAATATTGTGCGAGGCTGAACAGCGATTGTCCGACCATAATACCATACGCCGAGCCATGCATGATTAAAATTAACGTAATAATGAAGATATTCCATAGGTTTAAATTACTATTCATTCACCAGTCAAGTTAGCATGTAGATAGAGGGTTAACCAGAAAAGCAGCAAAAAAACGCGAGCGCAGCGAGCGCGAATTTTTTTGTAAAAAAATGGTGAAAGCGTGTTAAAAAGGCCGGGCCGGGCCTAAAAATCCGAAGTTCCCCAGTGAGCCGAGCTTTCATGCGAGGTCAAAGCCGTGCTTCAGGATAAGCTCAGCTAGAGCACAGACGCCAACCGATGTCCATTGTATTAAAAAGCGAGACCGCAGGCCGAGCTTGGCGCAGCGAGGCCAAAGGCTAAGCTGAAGAAGAGGAGATTTGGAAAACAAACCAAAAATGGAGGTAAAAAGTGAGACTGAAGGTCGAGCTCAGCAATCTCCACATAACCTACCTAACAAGCCCGAAGCGTACTTATAACCAGCGCGGTGAGCTTTCATGCGAGGCAAAAGGCTTTGTTAAAAAGCGACGCCGAAGGTCGACCTGTAAGAAATCAGCGCTCTGACACGAACCAATCGTCAAATGTTACTCGACAATAATATAATGTCTTAAGCAAGAGTTACTCGGAGATGAGGTATTGTATTAGGCCCTCGGGAGCCTGAAAATCGAGCTCGATATTACAGACTTTAAATCTATAAAATAACATAATTTACATACTTAATCATCTAATGATTGTGTATCTGAGAAACTGATATTGGACATGTAATGTAAGTAGGTATAAATATTTAGGTACAATAAAAACAATATTTATGAATTTTGGCCATATGAAACAAATATTGTTTTTGGCGCGCGCGGGGCCGCCGGGGCCCCCTAGCAGAGGCGGGGCCCCCTAGCCGAGGCGGGGCCCATAGGCAGTTGCCTACTCTGACTTAGGGTTAATCCGGCCCTGCCCATGTGCCGAATGAAATCGTTATAGATGTGTTGACGTTTAAATTTTCGTTTTAAAATTTTTCTTTTGTATATTATTGTACAAATATGCCTATTTTTGTATTTATGCCATACGATTAAATAAATAAACCATCACTAAAATATTTTTAATTTACGCTTTTCCAGTGACATCTAAAAAATTGCATGTCTTGGCCATATACCTAGTACTATATACTTAGATGAGCTATACGCGTGCACCCGTGAGGGACAGAACATACGCAATGCGACCAAATTAAAAACACGTTTTGACGTTCCTGACAACCTACCAAACACAACCTACGTAATTTGGTCGGGTTATTTCAAAAGCGCTTTCTCTGCTACTCATACTAAAAGTTCCATAAGTGCATCTCGTTCGGTCAACTGGCTCCTCGTCCATTTCATCTATATATGATTGTACCTCTATGGTCTTGGCGGTTATGCAAGTGTTGCCAGCATAAACAAACAGCATAATTAAATCACATTTTAACAAAATTCTTATTTTTTCGCAAAATTAATTGAAAATTATAATAATTAAAAATATTAATTCGTACCTATTTTCATTTTAATATTAATGCCACTAAAATTATATGAATTTTATAGTGACATCTGGTGACGTAGTTTGTGTAGGCGGAAGTCAACTTTACGCAATAGTATGTTGTCGGGGGCAAAATATAGAAATCGCCTTCTTTACTGACGTTAACTACATTTCTAGTGTCCCCCCCCCGGGCGTCCTGCCAAATGCCAATGCCAAACTCGTCTCTCGTCTCGCCGCTGAGCAAGTTAAAACCGACGCCTAACTTTTTTCGTTTGTTTAACTTTATTATCACTTTGTTGTCGTACCCGGCTCGGCCTATTCCGTTTGTTACTGGGAGAGTTATGGATAATCTTATTATGATTGTATATTAATCTTAAGGACACTCAAAATATTTAATTAGTGGTGTTGTGAGTAATATTAAGTCGATAAGTGTTAAGTGAATAGTAAAAATGGGTTGCGCACAAAGTGAGATTTCACCCCAAAATGAAAATCCGAAGAAAAGTTGCACCGATGTCCTTTGGTTGGTTATCTATATTGTTTTTTGGGTGCTTATGGTAAGTGTAATACTTTGATATTGTTTATAATTTGTATCATGCTTATTAACTTTTCTAATTTCAACTTGATTTCTCTTTATAGCTCGTAATCGCAGCAATATCGTTCGTTTACGGGAATCCTGCAAGAATAATCAATGGGTTCGACTCATTCGGCAACACATGTGGCGTCAAAACCAACCAGAAGCTCATAAACTATCCTTTAGCGGGAATCAGCACAATAGACAAGCCCTATTTGTTTTTTCTGGACATAAAGGAACTGAGGAGATCTATAAAAATTTGCGTAAAGCAATGTCCTAATAAGAAATTGAATGATTTGGCTGCTATACAGCAGTTCTATCGTGAAACGGGTTCTAATCTGTGTACTTATGAAACAAGGTTGAATGAGCTGGTAAAAGACGATGGACTGCACAGCATGATAGGGCCATGCCCCGTAACACCTGTAGTTGAGACATTTCCTCTCCTGAACAGATGCATTCCGAAGTCGTTTAAAGAGTTTTCGGAGAAAGTATCCACAGATGTGTACAACTTGCTCAACAGTTGGGGTACGATAGAGCAGATGCTGACGGACTTGTATTCATCATGGAAAGAAATGATAATATGCGTCATTGTTGCATTATGTAAGTAATCTTTAATAACATGTTATATTTCAGCCTTGTATTTGTGAAGTACTATTTTCTAGCGACATGCCCCGGCCTCGCACGGGTTAACAAATTATACATAAACCTTCCTCTTGAATCACTCTATCTATTAAAAAAACTGCATCAAAATTTGTTGCGTAGTTTTAAAGATCTAAGCATACATAGGGACAGACAGACAGCGGGAAGCGAGTTTGTTTTATACTATGTAGTGATTTGAATGAACTTCAGTGGCATGATCACACACATAAATGATTTATGATTTATGATTTACACAGATTTTAGGGCGTAATTTTTTGTAAAATAAATGCCCACAATTTTTGCGCAGTGTAAAATTGTTTGGACAAGTTTTTCCTGACATAAGTCACAGCCAGAAATTAAGCTCCAGTGTCCTTAACTTTTGGGAACAGAAAAAGGAACCTGTATATTTCTGTAAGTGTATGGCTTGGCAACAGTGGCAGATTTGCCCTAAGGCACAGTAGGGTCTAGGGCGGCCATGATTGAAAATCTGCCACTGCCTGGCAATACCAGGGATTGGTCTTATGCTCAGTAGCTTGGTTTTGGTTGTTTATATCCATCCAACCTAGTCTACCTACATAAATCTATGCC
Organism: Cydia amplana; assembly: GCF_948474715.1. Classification (NCBI taxonomy): domain Eukaryota; kingdom Metazoa; phylum Arthropoda; class Insecta; order Lepidoptera; family Tortricidae; genus Cydia; species Cydia amplana. Next base: position 18,643,042 of record NC_086076.1, read on the forward strand.
TAAGTTTTGAACATCCAAATGAAAACTGGAAAACATTACAGATTTTTTTATTATTAAAACATAACAAACATTGCAGCTAATAAAAACTTATAAATCTCTGTCTATGGTGTTAATTGACATGTATTTTTAGCTGATTAACATACCTCCCATTTGTTTAACAGGTAGGCGTAAATAGTAGCTAGAAACGTAGGTGTTTATTTCCTCCAATGTACAATTCACATCAAGTTACTAGAGTCCGGGCCCATTTTATGAAAGTAAAAAAATGAACCTTATATAAACAATACTTACGTACCACATTGGAGCGGCACCGCAACTCGCCGCCGCGCGTCCACAACCTAGGCGCTGCCAATCAAATATGAAATTTAACTACTGTGTCCATGGTTCAAAATCCTTTGTCTTTACTCTTTAGTAAGATGCGACCCGAGTCTAGCCGTTTGAGGTGTATCGTAATTGACACAGTGATCTAATTTCGAGGGAGGGGCTGACTCATGTTTAATGCCGTATGACATGACATCATTGTACTCATGTACTGGTAACTTATTCATACTTGAATTAATGAACAAAATGTTATTCCTTTTTCCAGTTTTCATGTCAACAAATATATTCTACAATGTATAGTAATAAACAGCATGTTAATAAAAAAATGCTACTTATTAAGTCAGAATAAGCTTAGACTTTTCAATAAAGGCGGGTGTGTATAATGTCATTAGAGATGGGCCGAATATTAGGTAATTATTCGGCATATTTTTCAATGTTCGTATTCGGCCCGAATATTTACCGCTAGCTGGCGCAGGTATACTTCGCGGTCACGCATGAGATGGTTCCGTTTTTTTTTTCAAACATCCCCGGCCGATCCAGAGGGAAAAATAAAACATAATTTATACTTACATAGTAGACTGTATAAAAGTTGGCTATTGATGAGTAAGTAAAAAATCTTAAGAATGACTAATGTAAGTAATTATAATTACTAAGGAACAATTTAACTTGTCTACAGGAAACTATACTATTGTTATAAAACTTCCTATTATCTTACCTTCAAAGTGTTTATTGCAAAATGTTAGTGAATGAAGGTTAAATTAAATTGTTATCTTTGTTCAAGTTGTACTAGCTAATTTTTAATCACTACACCTTATGAAACAAGGTTCCCCGCCGTGTCTGTCTGTTTGTGTGTATGTATGTTCGCGATGAACTCGAAAACTACTGAACGGATTTTCATGCGGTTTTCACCTATCAATAGAGTGATTCTTGAGGAAGCTTTAGGTGTATAATTTGTTAAGGTTTTGTGTAACCCGTGCGAAGCGGGGGCGGGTCGCTATTCATAATATGTATAAGCATAGCTTTTATAACTTGTCATGTGGCGTGCGTAAGGTAAAGGACCCTAGAAGGGCAGACGTAAAAATATACGCGACGCTTCGCGACTAAGTGTAAGGCCTGAGTGGACGCTCGAGTTGGGCGTGCAGCGGGGCGGGGCGTGCGGCGTGAATGTTAAACAAAATGCATACGTATAGGAGCGGCCTTAGTGCACGATGCTCTAATTACTCCTAACCCCGACGCCACGCTGCCCGAACGCTCCGCTTCGAGCGTCTACTCAGGCCAATAACAAGGTACTCCGAGAACGGCATTTAATGTCTAAAGAAAGTAACGAAATACCGTTCAAATAACGACATTACTGTCTAGGCGTGAAGATCCAAATTATAATTGTAGTGATTTACCATCCATCTGTTCACGCGGACTATGTCGCGGTGCAGAAGCTAGTATCACTCATCATCATCATCATAAGAGCTTTGCTCTTGTCGGTGGAGTAATCGTCAATCATTTCTTTCGTGTGCCAATCTTTTAATTTCCTCATACGACGCATTATTTTTTATTTGGCTGAGATAAGTAATTCTAGGTTTCCCTTCTTCTATTGTCTTTTCAATCCTGCCTTCCAAGATGTTTAGGAAAAAGTTACACTACACTAATATACAGTAATACATTCTAAGGGCTACCCCACACTAGCGTCTTTTGAGCGTCGGCGTCTAGTCAGCGCTATGGAAAATGGCGTCGCTGCGCGGTTGCGCCAACGTTGCGTCGAGAAACTGCCTGAGTTGACTAGACGCCGACGCTCGGGAGACGTTAGTGTGGGGTGGCTCTAAAAAGAAAGACTTAATTTACATCTCGGCTAGTGCAAAGAGCACGAGGGAAAATCTAATTAAATCTATCATTTAATAGTCATAACATTTGTCATTAATTTTCAAGAGCAATCAGTCTGTTTGCGCGTCATCGGTGAAGATAAAAAATGTTGTAAATGCAGCGAGAACGCTCTTTTTGACAGCCTATTTTTTGAACAGTCTGGCAGAAGTTGCTAAGCGGGCCAGGTGTTCAAAATTATCTTGACGCGACTTTATTGTTAAGAGAATAAGAGCGTGTCAAGGTAATTTTGAACACCTCCACCCGCTTAGCAACTTCTCTGGCTTACTATACTTATTACTTATAACGAAATTGATAACATCACATGTTAATAAGAGCGTTTCATTTCTTGATTGCAGGTCGATAATGGTTTACCAACTAGTTACATTTTGTTACCTACTGGTTGACCTAGAAATGGTCGGCAGTTATGATATTGATTGTGTGTACAGTCAAGTGTAAAAATTTGACTAAAACTGTAGTGATCCTAGTCTGATTTCTATTTCTTTCAATTTCCAGTATGTTCCTTGATCATGGTTTCCATACTGCACTTGTTAGCTACCGTCGTATCCTGGATTTTCATGATAGTAGTATCAGTAGTAAGCATTGCTGGCACCATTCTTCTGTGGTACACATATTACGAGGTGAGACGCGGAAACCAGAACTTCACGGGATCCGTATATTTGACAGTAAGTAAATTATGCTACTTCTGTTTATATTTAGAGACCCCACACTAGCACACACCACAACTACGCGGTGACACCGTTTTGTTCAGTTGCGCCTACGTTGCGTCAAGCAGCAGCCATAGAGTTGAATAGACGCCGACGCTCGAGAGACGCTAGTGTGTGGCCTCTCTTAGACGAAATGTACGATAGAGTACTTCTATGCCAGTTCTTTACAAACTTTTGCACGCACGACCTCCTTAGTAGAAAATTATTAGCGACCCTCTGTTCTTGTAATTTTCATTTTTTTCATATGATTATTAGTAGTTTGCCGAACCTTCTAAATTTTATTATTCAAAATAAAATCATGCATGAAAACAACGCAAATGCGAACTCTTAAGGAAATAGGTAATAAAGTGACTATACTTAGCAATTTTAACAAGGGCAACAGAATAATATAAATATTTTGTTTTAGGAATCTCTTAAGAATGAGACTGCATTCCTCTGGTATTCGATCATTGCTACTATTATTACGGTAAGTAACATATTATTAGAACTTTATCTATGCTAAAATCTTTTTTAAATTAGTGTCTGACCAAAGTTCCGGTTCCGACATAATCATGTATCTGACAAAGTTTCAGCTTCAACCAAAAAACTGTATTTTCGGTAGTGTCGTCCAGCCGAAGTTTCAGTATAGGTAATAAATTTTACAACCCCGAGAAATAAAATCACATATACTCTTGCGTAATAAATCGGCTTGCCATTGCTATTAAGTCAAAGTTTTGTCTTAATCGTCCATAGCTGTGACAACATATTCAAAAAAATATTTCACACATTCATTGCCACCCAGCCAAACAAGACATCCGCGCCACGCCTCAAAAATGTCGTCATATAATGCTGTAGTACCACGATCCCGACTATCGGGTCGTCCGGCCTGGGAACGAAATCATAAAATACCTGATAGTCGGGTTTTCGGCAGTGAATGTGTTAACAGGACTTAATCGCGTACCGTAAAACGGGGTGAGTAGGTTTCGCGGGGAGAGGTGGGTTATAAATGGGGAGAGAAGGTTTGAGAGGGGGGGTGAGAAGGGATTTTAAGGCTACTGCTACAAAAATAATGTATTCCAATTGAAAATGGAGCTATAGTAATACGCATAATTAAAAAAAATCGATCCAACAATCTTCCAAAATCACCTTTGTATGAAAACCCCTCTCACCCCAAATACGAGGCACTACGGGGTGAGGTGGGTTTTCCTCTTTATCGTCAAAGTTATGAAATGGAACTACCCAAAATAAAATAAAAACTAAAATACAAACGTCCGGAACACTTATTATATACACCATTCAGTTTTCATATGTAAAAATAAAATGTTATCGATGTTTGAATTTCAGTTTTGACCCTACTCACCCCATTTTACGGTACTTTTAAATATTAACCCCCTTATTCATAAAACTTTATGGGCCTGATTTAGTTAAATTATGTTTTATCCCTTTCTTACAAATACATAAGTCAAAATGACAGATAAGGACAATCGATTATAAGCTAATTGAGGTTTGTAGCGCGTTTATGAATAAGGGGGTAAAAGTATATCCGACTATAACCAGGGGGGTGTCACTCCGCAGTTTAGGTACATTTGGCCGGCGCGCCCATCCGACAGGCGTATAGCAGTGGGCTGCCGCTCGGCGCGCACGATAGTCGTGTCACGTGGCGCTCGCGCAAAATTGAAAATACACAATGGCTTCGAAACTTACTTCCGCGAGAATCAGACATGCTATCTCCGGATAAAAAATATATGTTTACATAATCAACGTTTGTAATTCCTACATATTTATCTTAAAAACAATAAATCAGTGGGTATAGGTATAAAAACTTGTCAAGTGATAACCCCGTGCCGACACTCACAGCTCGGTCATAAAACTGCGGCGCGCAAAGGAGATTCACGGTTCGTGCGCGGTTATAAGTTTCAATTTTGCTTGCAGGCGGCGATATAGGTGTATTTTTATACCTAAACCTGACTTTTGTGAAGGAGTGAATTTTCTGTACGGTAGTACTATTAGTTATTCTGTGCTATAACGCTGTTTTTGTTCTAGGTGGTCTTATTACTGTTAGTATACGTGATGCGTTCCCGCGTATCATTCCTAGCTCAACTGTTCCGCGAGACAGCACACTGTCTCGGCTCAATACCAGCTTTATTTGTCCAGCCGATCATCACTTTCTTCTACCTTGTGCTTTTCTTCGCCTTCTGGTCTATCGTCGTGGTGAGTATCGTCTTTGGCCATAGCCATAGAGAAAAAAATACATAGAGTGCTCACTCCATACATCAGTTCAGACTATTAATTTCAGTGCCTACATCTAGCATCGAGTAGCGGAACTATCAGTACTGCTACTTGACAATAGATGTAGCACCGACCGGAAAGTCTTATCTCAACAGCATAAGACTTTCCGGTCGGTGGCGACATCTATTGTCACGTAGCAGTACTGATAGTTCCGCTACTCGATGCTAGATGCTAATAGTCTTTTTGGTATTAAAACTGATGTATGGAGTGAGCACTCTATGTATTTTTTTCTCTATGCCATAGCCGACAAATGTTACAGTGTAAAACAAATCTTAATACATTCTAAATTCTAATACAGTTTACTGTTGCGTGGCGGTCAATAGATTAAGTTAATATACAAAATACCTTATTAACCACCTCTAGCTGAAATAACCTCTATTAATGGAACCCTCTGTAAATGAGACAGAAACTTATTAATACCTGGCTAGAGACCCTGGGTAAGTGGAAACTCTCTTTAAGTGAGACAAATTTGCTTGCCCCTTGAGTTCCCACTTATCCAGGTTTCACTGTAAAATCACTTTATTCAAGTAGGATCCATTGGATCGCTTTTGCATCGTCAATGTCTACATTTTATGTTAAACATGCACAGTTAGATACAATAAAATAAATAGTACATTATTGTCGAGGTTCGGAAGTAGCTACTTGCAGGCTGAGGATTCGTTTTAAACGGACGACCTTGGGAGTCCGTTTAATTGAATCCGAAGCCAGCAAGTAGCCTTCCAGCCGAGTCATATATAGTGCTTTTCTCAAAAATGGTGCAAGAAATAGAAATATTTTACAGAAGCAACGTTCTAGATTTCACAGAAAAAAGTAAAACCATTAAAAAGATTTGCTTGCCGCCTTAAAAAAAAAAGAAGTGTATTTTTCTGCTGAAAATACGCCAACGTATTTGAGACACCTAAATAGTCGCGGTACCAACATTATACATAATAATAACTGCTGATCATCTGTTTGGCTGTCTAATGGACCTATGCCTTCATTTGATATGGCCATTTAAAGTTTTAAAAAGTTTGGGACTCGTTAAATAATGGAATTTGTATGCAACATTGCAGTCCCGAAATCGAGACTGCAATGTTTTTAACTTTTTAATTTTTTGAATGACCATAAACTACGCACTTCGCGACCTATTTTTTAACCGGCAACGTCGACTTTGCCGTCCATTTTTGAGAAAATAAAATGTATGTATTATCAAATTCCAGGCTTGCCTCGCAACAGCCACGTATCCCGGCATCCCGTACAAGTTCAACTTCTTCATCAACGGCTCCCAGGTGCCAGATCTGGTCAACAACGCGTCAGTCAGGGCGCAAAACGTCAACAACAGCGCTACACCGAAACGTAAGTATGGCGGGGTCGCCATGTAACGCATAAGCATATCACGGAACGAGTGTATGTATGAGTACTAGCACCCGAGAGAAAGGGATGAGTATAGGGTTTTTCTTGTTCTTATTTACTGACAAATTTGTTTTGCCAGACTATAGTAAACTCAGGTCTCGGAAACAGAAGTCTCGAGAATATTTTTTACTTTTAGTAATGTTGTTTAGAGTGTTATACTGATGGCTTATTATGCAGTGAACTAAAGTGTGTAGCTATCATAGAGAAATATAGTAAGACAAGAGTGCTCACTCCATACATCAGTTCAGATTATTAATTTCAGTGTCTACATCTAGCATCGAGTAGCGGAACTATCAGTACAGCTACTTGACAATAGATGTAGCACCGACCGGAAAGTCTTATCTCAACAGCATAAGACTTTCCGGTCGGTGCTACATCTATTGTCAAGTAGCTGTACTGATAGTTCCGCTACTCGATGCTAGATGCTAATAGTCATTTTGTTACTAAAACTGATGTATGGAGTGAGCACTCTATGTATTTTTTCTCTATGGTAGCTATGGAGAAACGGATGACGCATAAATTTAATTTCCACGTAACAGAATTCCCCCTGGACCCCATAGAGTTCAGCCCCTCATGGGTGCAGAGCATGTGGTGGATGTGTCTCATCTGCCTCGTGTGGGGCAGCGAGTTCATCCTCGGCTGCCAGCAGATGACCATCGCTGGAGCCGTGTCGCACTGGTACTTCCGGTAAGTTGGCACATTTAGCTGGACCCCATAGAGTTCAGCCCCTCATGGGTGCAGAGCATGTGGTGGATGTGCCTCATCTGCCTCGTGTGGGGCAGCGAGTTCATTCTCGGCTGCCAGCAGATGACCATCGCTGGAGCCGTGTCGCACTGGTACTTCCGGTAAGTTGGCACATTTAGCTGGACCCCATAGAGTTCAGCCCCTCATGGGTGCAGAGCATGTGGTGGATGTGCCTCATCTGCCTCGTGTGGGGCAGCGAGTTCATCCTCGGCTGCCAGCAGATGACCATCGCTGGAGCCGTGTCGCACTGGTACTTCCGGTAAGTTGTCACATTTAGCTGGACCCCATAGAGTTCAGCCCCTCATGGGTGCAGAGCATGTGGTGGATGTGCCTCATCTGCCTCGTGTGGGGCAGCGAGTTCATCCTCGGCTGCCAGCAGATGACCATCGCTGGAGCCGTGTCGCACTGGTACTTCCGGTAAGTTGGCACATTTAGCTGGACCCCATAGAGTTCAGCCCCTCATGGGTGCAGAGCATGTGGTGGATGTGTCTCATCTGCCTCGTGTGGGGCAGCGAGTTCATCCTCGGCTGCCAGCAGATGACCATCGCTGGAGCCGTGTCGCACTGGTACTTCCGGTAAGTTGTCACATTTAGCTGGACCCCATAGAGTTCAGCCCCTCATGGGTGCAGAGCATGTGGTGGATGTGTCTCATCTGCCTCGTGTGGGGCAGCGAGTTCATCCTCGGCTGCCAGCAGATGACCATCGCTGGAGCCGTGTCGCACTGGTACTTCCGGTAAGTTGGCACATTTAGCTGGACCCCATAGAGTTCAGCCCCTCATGGGTGCAGAGCATGTGGTGGATGTGTCTCATCTGCCTCGTGTGGGGCAGCGAGTTCATTCTCGGCTGCCAGCAGATGACCATCGCTGGAGCCGTGTCGCACTGGTACTTCCGGTAAGTTGGCACATTTAGCTGGACCCCATAGAGTTCAGCCCCTCATGGGTGCAGAGCATGTGGTGGATGTGTCTCATCTGCCTCGTGTGGGGCAGCGAGTTCATTCTCGGCTGCCAGCAGATGACCATCGCTGGAGCCGTGTCGCACTGGTACTTCCGGTGAGTTGGCACATTTAGCTGGACCCCATCGAGTTCAGCCCCTCATGGGTGCAGAGCATGTGGTGGATGTGCCTCATCTGCCTCGTGTGGGGCAGCGAGTTCATTCTCGGCTGCCAGCAGATGACCATCGCTGGAGCCGTGTCGCACTGGTACTTCCGGTAAGTTGGCACCTTTAGCTGGACCCTCATGGGTGCAGAGCAGGGATGTTGCGAATATCCGCATCCGCAACCGCGGAACTTCCGCATTATTTTCAACATCCGCATCCGCATAAAATCGATGCGGATTTAATGCGGATGCGGATGTGGAACAGTTCGGTACAGGAACGTCTTAGCATCGGCGTAAGTGCTAGACTGCTAGGTAATTTAGTCATTAGCCAAAAAAACCTATTAGAAATTAGCAGTCAAGCGTGAGTGGGACTTAATGTACGGAACCCTTAGAACGCGAACACGACTCGCACTTGGCCGGTTTTTTGAAATAAAAATTACTAAAATGTAATATGTGACGTTTTTTATGTACCTATCTTGACATCCGCATCCGCGGATGTGAGGGTTTAAAAATCCGCATCCGCGTCCGCGGATGTCAAAAAATCGGCATCCGCAACATCCCTGGTGCAGAGCATGTGTATAACATAATCAACGTTCCAATTCACGCGCGATTTGTTTTTAATCATACCGCATTTTATAAATTTTAGGTTATTATCAAATCGATCATGATCAGGCATAAAAATCACGATAATTATCAAGATAACTATCTTTGATAATTATCCTTTCAAACCCTGTACGCTAGTAATACTATTTCAAACTGTATAAACGTGTTTTCTTATATTTTCAGCGGTGAAAACGCGCACTCTCCCGTACTGTACTCAATCGGGAAGCTAGTCAAGTACCACCTCGGTTCCGTCGCTAAAGGATCCTTCCTAATCACGCTGTTCAAGATACCGAGGCTTATACTCACTTATCTACATGCCAAGTAAGTGACAGATAGTGTTGGCCGAAAGTTAATGCGAATTGAAAATGTTGGCCATTAACCATTATAAATTGAACCTTAAACCGTATCGGACGATTATAGTTTACGATTCAATTTATAATGGTTAATGGCCAGCATTTTAAATTTGCATTAACTTTCGGCCAACACTGGTGACAGAGTTCGTACCTGGTGCAAAGGTTGGCCTTCGCCATCAAACGTGGCAATTTCGTAGGCTCAACTCTCGATTCTTATTTGTATCCACTCAGTACATTTTAGTGACTTAGATTTTTGACGTGATAACGTCTTATAGATCGATAAACACCGGTAGCATGCACGAAAAAGTGTCACGTTGTGGACAGATCTCCATGGTAACGTATTAGGGCGTTTTCTAAAATAAATATCGAAAACCTGGTTATTTAGAATAGAATAGAATAGAATAGAAAAACGTTTATTGCAAAAACCATCTACATACAGCACCACACATTATTTCTGGACATTCTTGTCCAGATTTGAAAGTCCCGATGTCCCAAAATGTCTATTCCATTACGTCACGTTTTATTATGAGAAAATTTTTCACTTGTATGGACGTGACGTAGCGGAATGTACAATTTTCATAAAAAAAATTTTATCATCAGGATTGAATATACTAGTGATTCTGAGTTGAAAGAACCCAAAAACACCAGGATCTGTGAGAATCAGGTTTACAATATTTATTTTAGAAAACGCCCACAAAAGTATGCAATTTTTCATCAATGTTTTCTTACGACGTTATCACGCAAAATTATCGTCCGTAAACCGACTTTACAGACAACCATATTGTTTTTCCTATACGATTGATTCAGATTCTTGATACTAACACCTGACAAACCGAAAACAAATCGGGACTTTCTTAATTGTCTGGATCAAATCAAAAAACCCAACAAATATTCGTTCTGAGATTAAATTTGCACAAAAAAAAACTATAAATTTTCACACATTTTGACATTTTGACGGTTTTAAATGGGTAAGATATATATGTATATATATTATATGTATGTATATATGTAAATATATATAAGTATATATATGTGTGTGTGTATTATACTATGCATAAATAAATATGTATGTATATATTGATAATAGTAAGTAGGTACCTAGTATTTAGATAGTGACTTTTATATCTCTGTACTGATTTTCTCTTCCGCACCAATTGTAAGTTTCTGTTTGGCTCAATGGTTGACTGGTAGAGAATGCCTTATGGCATTAAGTCCGCCATTTGTACTTTCTTGTATTGTGCAATAAAGTTTAAATAAATAATTTTTTTTTTCCATTTCTAGATTGTCGGCAAAAGCCGACAAGGGCTCAGAATGCGCCAAATGCGGCCTAAAGTGCGGCATCTGCTGTTTCTACTGCTTGGAGAAGTTCATGCGCTACCTGAACCACAACGCGTACACTATCATCACTATAGAGCGCTGCAACTTCTGCAAAGCTGCCGCCAAGGTATATAGTGTCGTTATAGTACTGGCTCTAGATGACAGGGGTTCTAACGGCTCTAGGCGACAAGGAACTGCTGTTTCTACTGCCTGGAGAAGTTCATGCGCTACCTGAACCATAACGCGTACACTATCATCACTATAGAGCGCTGCAACTTCTGCAAAGCTGCCGCCAAGGTATATAGTGTCGTTATAGTACTGTCGGCTCTAGATGACAGGGGTTCTAACGGCTCTAGGCGACAAGGAACTGCTGTTTCTACTGCCTGGAGAAGTTCATGCGCTACCTGAACCACAACGCGTACACTATCATCACTATAGAGCGCTGCAACTTCTGCAAAGCTGCCGCCAAGGTATATAGTGTCGTTATAGTACTGTCGGCTCTAGATGACAGGGGTTCTAACGGCTCTAGGCGACAAGGAACTGCTGTTTCTACTGCCTGGAGAAGTTCATGCGCTACCTGAACCATAACGCGTACACTATCATCACTATAGAGCGCTGCAAAGCTGCCGCCAAGGTATATAGTGTCGTTATAGTACTGTCGGCTCTAGATGACAGGGGTTCTAACGGCTCTAGGCGACAAGGAACTGCTGTTTCTACTGTCTGGAGAAGTTCATGCGCTACCTGAACCACAACGCGTACACTATCATCACTATAGAGCGCTGCAACTTCTACAAAGCTGCCGCCAAGGTATATAGTGTCGTTATAGTACTGTCGGCTCTAGATGACAGGGGTTCTAACGGCTCTAGGCGACAAGGAACTGCTGTTTCTACTGCCTGGAGAAGTTCATGCGCTACCTGAACCACAACGCGTACACTATCATCACTATAGAGCGCTGCAACTTCTGCAAAGCAGCCGACAAGGTATATAGTGTCGTTATAGTAGTTATAGTACTGTCGGCTCTAGATGACAGGGGTTCTAACGGCTCTAGGCGACAAGGAACTGCTGTTTCTACTGCCTGGAGAAGTTCATGCGCTACCTGAACCATAACGCGTACACTATCATCACTATAGAGCGCTGCAACTTCTGCAAAGCTGCCGCCAAGGTATATAGTGTCGTTATAGTAGTTATAGTACTGTCGGCTCTAGATGACAGGGGTTCTAACGGCTCTAGGCGACAAGGAACTGCTGTTTCTACTGCCTGGAGAAGTTCATGCGCTACCTGAACCACAACGCGTACACTATCATCACTATAGAGCGCTGCAACTTCTGCAAAGCTGCCGCCAAGGTATATAGTGTCGTTATAGTAGTTATAGTACTGTCGGCTCTAGATGACAGGGGTTCTAACGGCTCTAGGCGACAAGGAACTGCTGTTTCTACTGCCTGGAGAAGTTCATGCGCTACCTGAACCACAACGCGTACACTATCATCACTATAGAGCGCTGCAACTTCTGCAAAGCTGCCGCCAAGGTATATAGTGTCGTTATAGTACTGACGGCTCTAGGTGACAGGGGTTCTAACGGCTCTAGGTTACAAGGAACTGCTGTTTCTACTGCCTGGAGAAGTTCATGCGCTACCTGAACCACAACGCGTACACTATCATCACTATAGAGCGCTGCAACTTCTGCAAAGCAGCCGCCAAGGTATATAGTGTCGTTATAGTAGTTATAGTACTGTCGGCTCTAGATGACAGGGGTTCTAACGGCTCTAGGCGACAAGGAACTGCTGTTTCTACTGCCTGGAGAAGTTCATGCGCTACCTGAACCACAACGCGTACACTATCATCACTATAGAGCGCTGCAACTTCTGCAAAGCTGCCGCCAAGGTATATAGTGTCGTTATAGTACTGTCGGCTCTAGATGACAGGGGTTCTAACGGCTCTAGGCGACAAGGAACTGCTGTTTCTACTGCCTGGAGAAGTTCATGCGCTACCTGAACCATAACGCGTACACTATCATCACTATAGAGCGCTGCAAAGCTGCCGCCAAGGTATATAGTGTCGTTATAGTACTGTCGGCTCTAGATGACAGGGGTTCTAACGGCTCTAGGCGACAAGGAACTGCTGTTTCTACTGCCTGGAGAAGTTCATGCGCTACCTAAACCACAACGCGTACACTATCATAACTATAGAGCGCTGCAACCTCTGCAAAGCTGCCGCCAAGGTATATAGTGTCCTTATAGTACTGTCGGCTCTAGATGACAGGGGTTCTAACGGCTCTAGGCTACAAGGAACTGCTGTTTCTACTGCCTGGAGAAGTTCATGCGCTACCTGAACCACAACGCGTACACTATCATCACTATAGAGCGCTGCAACTTCTGCAAAGCTGCCGCCAAGGTATATAGTGTCGTTATAGTACTGTCGGCTCTAGATGACAGGGGTTCTAACGGCTCTAGGCGACAAGGAACTGCTGTTTCTACTGCCTGGAGAAGTTCATGCGCTACCTGAACCACAACGCGTACACTATCATCACTATAGAGCGCTGCAACTTCTGCAAAGCTGCCGCCAAGGTATATAGTGTCGTTATAGTACTGTCGGCTCTAGATGACAGGGGTTCTAACGGCTCTAGGCGACAAGGAACTGCTGTTTGTACTGCCTGGAGAAGTTCATGCGCTACCTGAACCACAACGCGTACACTATCATCACTATAGAGCGCTGCAACTTCTGCAAAGCTGCTGGCAAGGTATAACTCACTGTAGTATCACAGATTATTATAATATTTCTTTCGAACAGATACTTATCTCTCAAAGAAAACGCAAATACCTACCGTTTTAGTACCTACACAAAAATACAATGGAGTGACCTTCAAGGTACCGCGCGCGCCGACACAACGCTAGGGTTGCCGACGCTGCTTTCAAATACATACTTAGAGTCTTACATTACATTACCTATACATCTTTAAAAACATTTAACCTATGTAGCTGGTAACTATCTTTAAAATAACGAACGTGAAAATCACGACAGATCACGTTGGGGGATCCAAAAAAATACACGTGAGGTTATGTGTGGGGGTAGCCAAAAGGGGGGGAAGGGGGGGAAGAGGTCAAAAAGGTAGCCGAAAACCCCTCGCGTGATTTGTGCACAAACCCTTTTGCGTTTTACTGACAGGCCGATATCGTCCGGCGAACTGGTAATCTGTAGGCCCCTTAAACGACAACTAAAGCTTTGAATTCCTCCGAAAACGGTGCCGTCATATTACGGCCGCTATATAGCGTTGACTGACGTCACTAGAACGTTGTCTATGTAAACAAGATGGCGCGGTTTCCTAGACGGCGTTACGTTACGTTCATTGTCAACGTAACGTAAGATGACGACCGTCATGACGGTGTCGATAGTTTCGTGAACGTTTTATTAGATAGCGGTGACGCCATTTTGAATAAATGACACGAGATTTGAATAAATGATTCCGTACTACGATTATTTTCCTCTTCTGATGATATTTCATCCTCCAAGTAAATTATAGATGATCGAGCAAATCTTGTCAGTAGGAAAAGGCGCGAAATTCAAATTTTCTATGGGACGTTATCCCATCGGGCCTACATTTTTCAAATTTGCCGCTTTGGCCTTGGTGGATGACGGTGTGTTATGACGCCGTGGTACTTTCCACATGTCGCCACCGTAAAGACCGTCTTTTGCGGCCGCTATATGACGGCACCGTTTTTGGAGGAATCCAAAGCTTTACAGACCTAACCTATTTCAGGCGTTCAGCACAATAGTGAACAACGCGCTCCAAGTGGCCACCATCAACAGTGTTGGCGATTTCATCCTGTTCCTGGGCAAGTGCATCGTGACCGCCGTCACGGGCATCGTCGGCCTGTTGCTGGTCAAGCGGAACTCCGACCTACACTTCTACGCTGTTCCGACACTCTTCATCTGCATATACTCATTCTTTATCGCGCATTGCATACTCTCTTTGTACGAGGTGAGTTATTAAGGTTCCGTACCTCAAAAGGAAAAAACTGAACCCTTATAGGATCTTATTCTATTCTTATTACTTTGTTGTCTGTCCGTCTGTCTGTCAAGAGCCTATATCTCGGGAACGCGTGGAGATATGCTCAGGTCTATGGTCCCTTGAAGCTGTGAAAAAAAAACTTCTAAGTTAAGGTAAAAAACCGGCCAAGTGCGAGTCGGACTCGCGCACGGAGGGTTCCGCACCATCAACAAAAAATAGAGCAAAACAAGCAAAAAAACGGTCACCCATCCAAGTACTGACCCCGCCCGACGTTGCTTAACTTCGGTCAAAAATCACGTTTGTTGTATGGGAGCCCCACTTAAATCTTTATTTTATTCTGTTTTTAGTATTTGTTGTTATAGCGGCAACAGAAATACATCATCTGTGAAAATTTCAA
The DNA here is from genome assembly GCF_948474715.1 of Cydia amplana. Taxonomy (NCBI): domain Eukaryota; kingdom Metazoa; phylum Arthropoda; class Insecta; order Lepidoptera; family Tortricidae; genus Cydia; species Cydia amplana. The sequence goes on from NC_086076.1 coordinate 18,658,113, forward strand.
CTTTCTAGCTATCACGGTTCGTGAGATACAGCCTGGTGACAGACGGACGGACGGACGGACGGACAGCGGAGTCTTAGTAATAGGGTCCCGTTTTTACCCTTTGGGTACGGAACCCTAAAAAACGATACGGACCGGCCGTTTATGTCGCAAAAAACTTATAATTCGACACTCAAGGGAATCAAAATTTATAGGGTACTTCCCGTTGAAATTTGGCAAGTAATATCGTCATACACTACAAGTACAGGGAAAAAATCTCAAAACTCAAAATTTATAAAAGTATTTAAAATTAATCATTTAATGAAGACACAAAATTCATACATAAAATCACATGTCACAATCAAAACTAACAAAAATCCTACATATATTACTTAAAACTACCTAAACCTAACCTAAAACCCGTTCTGTGTCATGCCCGGTCCAAAAGTCCCCATCACACTTGCAGCGTTGCCGTTGCTGAGGCATTTATAAAATACAATTATATAGTTCAATTTGTACGGAATCCTCGGTGGGCGAGTACGACTCGCACTTGTCCGGTTTTCTGCTTTGTAGTCTATAGTCGACTAGTATGATGATATTACCAGGGATCGGATACCGGTATTTTTTGTATGGGAACGGAAACGGTATTTTTTCGTTCTTTGCTAATTACTTCATTTCTATTTGGGCAATCTAATAATACGAAGTCGTAACCTAAAAACACAACTGAGTCCTACATTTCGAGTATAAAATAATTCGAAAAATGTGGTTATTTCTAAGTTTTTGCAAAAAACCGGTTCCGATCCCTGGATATTACCCTTGACAAACACCTTTTCTCTTACAGATGGTAGTGGACACGCTGTTCATGTGCGTGTGTGAGGACCGTAACATGAGCGCCGGTGAGGGCCGTTGGAAGAGCTCCCGGCTGGCCGAGCTCGGCGGGCACAAGCCGGACAACCAAGACCTCGACACCACCGACCACGAGTTGCGCAACCTCGACGACAAGTATTAACGGTAATTTAATAGTTATTGAATAATTTTACGGTTTAGACTCACTTGTTTTAAGTCACTCGCGCGACATGCTCTCCGAAACATGTCGCGCGAGTGACTTAAAACAAGTGAGTCTAAACCGTAAAATTATTCAATGTTAACATGTCTCACAACAGTTTTTAATTTAATAGTTATTTGCAGAGAGCGAAACTCTGGTGCTGGTGACGTCATTATGACGTTAAGTCGCATATAGCATGTTTTTTTAAACAACATTGTAACACCTCAATAGTGGTTTTGGCCGAATACCGAATATTCGGCCCCTCTCTCGGCCGAATACCGAATATTCGGCATGACATGCGATGCATGCATTTTGAGTCACAATTATTATGAAAATTGATCGCTAGCAAAGCTCAACGTTAGATGACGTTAGCTAAGATATATTTTTGTTGAACAGCATTAATGAATAGAGTCAAACAAAACAGACTCATGATAAAAATAAAATGTTGTTTAGTCAAAAAATGCTCAAAAAAGGGTTTTCGTATTTAACAACTTTCCAAGAACACATTCTAAATATACCTACATAGTTTTTGGTTATCCTGGTTTTGGTTAACCAAGTATTAACGGTAATCTTACATTTTTTTTCACCACAGCAACTGGTAAAGGCTTTCTTGATTGTCCAAAAACTGATGTAAAATTTTAAGTTGTTTTCTTATGTTTGGTGGTAGAATTGACTTTTAATTTTTATTTATAAAACTATATTGCACAAAACACAAAAATAATGTACAAATGGCGGAACTAATGCCTAATGGCATTCTATTATGATATTGAATGCCTAAATTATGATTTTGAATGATAAATATTTAATAACATTCATTTGGATTTGATTTTATTTTGTTTGATATCTTACAGTTAATATTTTCTTCGGGTTGGTGTGGGGTAAAAATTTAGTTTCACTCGGGGGCAAATTTTATTTAACCCTCGTGATTTGAAACCCTCGCAACGCTCAAGATTCCATTATTCGTTTTGGAATCTTTCGCTTGCTCGGGTATCACTATTAGCATGAGTGGTTAAACATACAAATACACAACTATTTTAGACTTGTAGCCATTATAAACATTCTTATTGCTCGACCAATCGCCTTTAAAAGGTTCCCTCTTTTTTTTCGGTAATTATTTCTATTGTTGGTTAAAAATTAAATGTGTTTCTTTGATTTTCAGGTCAGGAGGCATTTATAATTATTAATTATTTTTAATAAATATAGAGTATAAGTTTAAAACTAAAATGAACAGACATGCTTTCGTATAATAATTTCAAGAATTTTATATGTGAATTCGAAATGCAATGTACCTTTATTTGAAACTCTTATTGGTAATCTTTTTTTATATTTATAGATAGGTGTTTAGAAATTAATTTATTGATATTCAAAGTATTTTTGTCATCGCATTTTTGTCCATATTTATGTGGTATAAGTAAACTACTCTATTGAATCTTGTGTCTAATTTCGGTGATATCTTGTGATAGCACATGTTTTAAAAATCACTAGCATTTTATAAAATTTAATGTTTTTAATGGGTGTGAGCACAAACTATTTCATTGATATTTGATTCTGAATATGCACCCTAATTTGTAAGACTTTAAAAATCATTTGCTAATTTTATTGAGATTATCTAGTTTGCATTTGTACTATAGCATAGAGAAATATAGTAAGACAAGAGTGCTCACTCCATACATCAGTTAGACTATTAATTTCAGTGTCTACATCTGGCATCGAGTAGCGGAACTATCAGTACTGCTGATGTAGCACCGACCGGAAAGTCTTATCTCAACAGCATAAGACTTTCCGGTCGGTGCTACATCTATTGTCAAGTAGCAGTACTGATAGTTCCGCTACTCGATGCTAGATGCTAAGTCTTTTTGGTACTAAAACTGATGTATGGAGTGAGCAATATATGTATTTTTTTCTCTATGACTATAGTTATATTCTTATAAAATTTATATACCAGGCGCTACTATTGCAAGATAATATTAAGTTTTGATGATAGCTATTATACAAGTTGCTAGTACATATTTTATAGCGTTTTATGCGATTTTTGATAGATGTGAATTTTATTTTTGTAGTAGGTATAAAACACGACTTGTATTGGCACTATTGGCAGCCTGTTTTTAATTGAGACATAAGTATATATAATTATTATATTCTTCAGTGTGAAGCTTTAACGTTAAGTACATACTTTAATAATAATTATTAGTCTTTTTTTAACTGTAAAGTAAAATGGGTGTTCATTATTTCCTATGGGGAATTACTTCATCTAAAGAGAAAAGTACTCGCAATTCCTTTTGGCGTCTTTTATATCCTTTCAATTTGAAGTTTTTCACTTCCGTGAGTACATTCCTGAAGTATTTTTATAAATCTCATTATTGAATACTCTACATAGTTTATTTAGCCCTAAGATTAAATCATTAATAAATATAATTTTATATAAAAAAATCAATGCAAGAATTAATTTGTAAGGTTATGTACAGTCAGCAGCAGAAGTTGTTCAAAATTACCTTGACGCGCTCTAATTCTCCTAACAATATAGTCGCGTCAAGATCATTTTGAACACCTAGCCCGCTTAGCAACTATTGCTGCTGACTGTACCTACCTAAAATGTTAAGCACTAAATCTGATAAGATTGAACAGTGTCATAAGAATAATAATTGAGTGTTCTAAAACCTGAAAAGTACAGGAGGCAAACGATGAATTTTCATTTATTATTGCGTATGTCAGTAAGTTTTATACTGGTACAGTACCATGATTGTTAGGAGGGGGAATTGCAACAAGCGTATTTCCTGGATAAACAGGTTTAACTCCTTACGAGAACGGAAGAATTTTAAAAAGTAAAAAAAATACAAGCTTCTTGGTCAACCAGATCTTGACAGTAGAAAAAGGCGGCAAATTTGAAAAATGTAGGCGCGAAGGGATATCGTCCCATAGAAAATTTGAATTTCGCGCCTTTTTTTACTGACAAGATTTGGTTGACCGGCTATACCTATATTTTTTTCCTCCTGATCTAATTACTAACATTTATATAAAGTAAATCTTTTAAGGGTTGTGAAAAATATTATTCTCCTATTTCGTTAGGTTAAATTAGTTCAAGCTATAGATCTGGCTCAAAATAATATAAACTCATGACTGACAACCGTCCATGTTTAAGAATCTAATACGGTCGGTCTAAGCCAACTTTTCTCCTACTTCAACAAAGTGAAAAAGTGTCATTATAAACGTCATATCGGCGCGTCATCGTGAACCTTGTCGCAATGAACGAGTTGATATTTGGCTGATACGCGCGCGTCAGGTGACGTGTTTGGCGGTCAAAGGCTTAATAATGACATTTCCACACTTTGTCATTGCAAATGCCAGACAGAGTTAGCTTGGCCCGACTAATAATCGAGATCTCAACTATTTAACTTGAGTATTTTTTTTATTTTTTGGACATTTTGCTGTATTAGGTATTATTAAGAATCTATAATCATGTTGTGAACCCGCATTTTCTTCCAACCGTACCTGGTTATTGTAGCTTCTCACATCGAAATAAAACTCATTTTGTGTGGAAACACTTTTTTTATTTTTTACATAACCTATTTCATAAAATACCAAATTTGATTAAACCTTTGAACGCTGCGCCTGTCGTCTGCGGCGCGCCATCTTGAACTTTGTCGAAATGCACGAAGGTTGATATTGGGATGTAGCCGCGAGCGTTAGTTGACGCCTTTGCCGGTCAAGGGTTTAAGGTTCCGTCACACAGGCGTGTTTTCCGGGCGGGGCGTGAGCGGGGCGCGCCGCTTTTACAAATAAAGGCGTATCCAGATTAGTGAATTTTTCGGCTCAGGACCGCTTCGGCCTCAGTTTCATTTCGGCAACTTCTTAAGTAGTTCTCATTCGCATTTGGTCTACTGTTCCGATTCGCCAGCATTCCTATATCGTCACTTTCTTATCTCGCCCGCTTTCTTACGTGGGCCACTGTAGTAACTTGGTTATATTCCTAATTAGACTACAGTGCCGATTCGTCAACACTCCTAATTCGTCCATAGTGCTTACTCGTCAACATTCCTATTTAGACCACAGTGCCAACTCGTCAACTACATAGTGTTTGTGTGCCACCTTTGATCTCAACCTGAAAAACTCTTGTGTTTCAGCTTGATAAGCTTCCTCTACAAATCCAAGTATTGGCTATATTCGTTGTCCATCTCTGAAAAAAAAAACACTTGTAACTACCTATTTATCTGTCTTTCTTAGATACCTATTGAGCTAGAAAAAATATTTTATTTGAATAAAATGTGTGCTGCTTCTGACAGTTTAAGTGACAATCAGTATTAATTCTACATTCTCAATTCAAATAAAAGAACGCGGACGAGTTGGCACTTTGGTCGAAATAGGAACGTAGACAAAAATGGTATATTGACGATATCAGATATTGGACGAGTTGGCACTATGGTCAAAATAGGAATTTAGACAAAATGGGGTATTGACGATATCAGAAAGTAGGCAAGTTAGGAAGGTGACGATTTAGGAATTGTAGGCTGACGACATGGCACTGTGGACGATTTATGGAGATGACGAAATGAAACTGAGGCCGAAGCGGTCCTGAGCCAATTTTTCGCCATTCTGATTCAATTGCCCGATCGAATCAGGAGGTTCGGACGCAAATACCAATTTGACTCTCCGAATTCATCCGCCGATAATGACCGATATTACCGATAAAATGAGATGCAGACGCAAGAATACCAATTTGTGAGGCCAGTATTTTCGTTCTGGGGCATTTTTAGGGTTCCGTAGCCAAATGGCAAAAAACGGAACCCTTATAGATTCGTCATGTCTGTCTGTCTGTCCGTCTGTCCGTCCGTCCGTATGTCACAGCCACTTTTCTCCGAAACTATAAGAACTATACTGTTGAAACTTGGTAAGTAGATGTATTCTGTGAACCGCATTAAGATTTTCACACAAAAATAGAAAAAAAACAATACATTTTTGGGGTTCCCCATACTTCGAACTGAAACTCAAAATTTTTTTTTTCATCACACCCATACGTGTGGGGTATCTATGGATAGGTCTTCAAAAATGATATTGAGGTTTCTAATATCATTTTTTTCTAAACTGAATAGTTTGCGCGAGAGACACTTCCAAAGTGGTAAAATGTGTCCCCCCCCCCCCCTGTAACTTCTAAAATAAGAGAATGATAAAACTAAAAAAAATATATGATGTACATTACCATGTAAACTTCCACCGAAAATTGGTTTGAACGAGATTTTTTTTATACGTCATAAATCGCCTAAATACGGAACCCTTCATGGGCGAGTCCGACTCGCACTTGGCCGCTTTTTTTCATTTTAGAGGGCTCTAATATGACCATAAATCTAAAATTGGAGATTGACGCCAATTTCATTTCTGATCGAATCAACTGATTTGATCAGTCCCCTCTGGATACCACTTATAACAACACGCCCGGCCCGGAAAACGCGCCTGTGTGACGGAACCTTTAAGTAGGTATCTATTTTTTATTAGGCTTCTTTTTGAACTGTTTCCTCTTCTTGATCTGGTCGGAGATGAGCTTGCTCTTGGCTTTGAGGTGTTTCCGTCTGATGGCCATGTCCGGTTTGCTCTTAGATTTCTTGACGGCAGGTCTAACCTCTTCCTCAGTGTCCGTTTCTTCCTTTATTTCGTCTGTAAAATAAATACTTATTGATGAATAGCTTATTACAATTGTTTGGGTGTGTCACGCCTTAAATTTCACTTTAAAACATTTTTCTGATGGGTAAAAATAGAAAATTTTAATGGCAAAATAAAATAAAGCACCATCTACAACACTGATGAGGCAGCCGGGAAATGTGGGATTGTATGCAGGGTGTCGACCTTTTTATTTAACCACTGGAGTCTGGTCATACAGCAACCTAAATTCTGGACAATAGACGCTGCCGCCGTAGTTTTGGTCAATTATAATGGCATTTGATTCACCAATGTTTTTGCCATTCAGTAACAAAAAAGAAAATTAAGAGTCACTCGAACCAACCGCCAAAAAGCCCCTCCCTTGCCTCTCTAACCTGCTAGCATGAGTTGAGTTGACCTTTTATAGACATTCATGAGTTAATTCTTACCTTTTACAACTACTTCTTGAGCCTTCTCCACTGCATCACCCCTGAAGAAGTCAGCATCTTCAATATCAGGATACCCCGTCTCAGGCTTTGTAGCCTCATATACGGCTTTCTTCTCAATCCGTCTCTCGTACTTATCACCAGCTTTCTTGGAGAAAGCTTGCCTCAGTTTAGCGGGGCTCACATACTTAGGGTTTTCCCAGATGGTCACTCCACCGAATGAACCAGAGAATATTTTTACCTGCAATAATATTGTGAGTATGAAATATTGAAAGAAGAGAACATTTTCTTTCCTATTTATCACATTTATTTCATTTTAAAATTACACCTGTCGCCTGAACACATCAGGGTTTTACTTACAGGGTTCAACACAAATCTAGGTCCAATTTCCGCCAAAGCACCATCTTCAGATAAAATCTGGTAATTTCTGAACCAAATTCTGTTGTCGAGCACCATGAAGGTATACACATGATCAAAGAACGGTTGACTTTTCGGATGGTGGTTGGGCACCCCGAATATCTGGATTAGTAGTTCCTTCAGCAAGGCGTAGTGTGGGTCCTTGGTGAATTGGGGATCGAAGGAAAGAAGCGGTCTGGATCCTCTTAGACAGTTTCCTGTCATTTTGAGCTCACCCATTGTGTAAACTGTAAAAGAAAGCATGCATAAGTATTGGTTTGCTTGCTACAATGGATCCCTGTAAAATGACACAAGGTATGATCTGGGTATACTGTCAATGTTTTTAGACATTCAATTAATGAGTTTCACACTTAAATACATTACCTCCTTAGGGGCATACAAAGGATATGGTGGAAATATTAACTGTGAACGGGTAAGTTTTGGTAGCTCAGTTGGTGGAGCAGTAGGCTGGTATCCCGGAGTCACGAGTGACAAAAGCCATTGCTTAGATATTTTATTAAATCCAAAGACTAGACTAATTTGCTTCTTCTTCCTCGTTCCCTCATTGCTGAGGATCGCGACCACATGTGATTTGTCTCTATTTTACTAAATTGACATTTGCTATATTTAAACCTAAATAAAGCTACTGTTTGATACATGTATGTAACACAACAGTAGTGCATGCTGCAGTACATGCTGTGTGTATGTGTATGAAGATATATGATACTCACTATTTTCTACTAAGAACTTAACACTGGGTCCATTGGGAATGTTAGCCATCCACAAATACAGATCCCTCATCTTTCTGCCTTCAAATAGAATGCATTTATTACAGTTCTTCATCTCGCTGATCTCGTTCACAACATACAAGTTCTTGCTCCTCTCCATTTTGGACTCGGTCTTGTGGTGAGGCATTAGCTTCTTAATGTCTTCCATCAGATAACGGTGCCGGTGGTTAATGCCACGAGCCGCGAATACCAATACTCTCTGCCTGTTGATCCATTTTACCTAATAACCAACAAATATATCCTTATATTTAATACACTCGGGTGCAAAGAAATCGGACCACCCCAGCATTTTTATCATTTTTTCAATTTCTGTAAAAACTGTATGTGCTACTGTGACATATTATATACCTAATGAAAGGTTGGCTTTTCCTCTATAAATTGATGTGCTTTTCACAGGTTTACTTCCAATATTTTCAGGCTTTCAGGGCTAAGAACTTTGTCACCCTAAAAATGCATACTGGAGTGAAACTTATGCATAATGGGAAAACTGCGATTCTAAAGATATCAAGTAAAAATTAAAACAATTTTCAGCATTTTAATACCGTATATTGCCTCCTCTAGCCCTACGACATGCAGTCATTCGGTTTTTCATTGATCTTATGAATTTTTTTACAGTGTCTTGAGGGATGCCCGCCCATTCTTCTTCGATCGCAGTCTTTAGCTCCAGTAAGGATTCAGGGGCGGGATTTCTGGCCCGGATTCTTCTTTTCAGCTCGTCCCAAATGTGCTCGATCGGGTTTAGGTCAGGACTGCGGGCTGGCCACTCCATGACTCTGATGCCGACCTCCTCCAAGTACTCCTTAGTGATCCGGGCTGTATGCGGCCGAGCGTTATCTTGCATGAGGATGAACTCATCGCCGATATAACCCGCAAATGGGACCACATGATCAGCCAGGATTTCCTCCACGTACCGACGTGCAGTCAAACCGCCTGAATTCGGTCTGGTACCTGGCCCTGTGATGAACACAATGTCCGTCTTCGCTTCCAAAGAAATACCAGCCCAGACCATGATTGACCCCCCACCATAAGCAACACGTTCCTCGATGCAGCATTGAGAGAACCGCTCCCCAGGTCTTCGGTAGACTCGTACCCGTCCGTCATTGCCAGACAAAGTTATCCTGCACTCGTCGGAAAAAAGTACGGAACTCCATTGCTGAAGGGTCCATTCTTCATGTTCGCGAGCGAAGACGCGTCGTTGTCCACGATGTATTGGGGTGAGTTTTGGGCCATTTGCAGCTCTGTGAGCTGTCAATTCCTTCTCCTTCAGTCGTCTTCTAACTGTCCATCGGCTGATAGACACATTCCTGGTCTCTAGGAGCTTCTGCTGAAGCTGAACGGCATTCAGTCGACGATTTCGTAGCGAGGTAAGAACGATGAAACGGTCATCTCTCTCAGAAGTGATGCGAGTTCTGCCAGTTCCGGGTCTTCTGGATAACGTCTGATCTACGCGGAATCTCTGGAAGACACGTTGAACCGATGACTTCGATAGGTTGAGTTGTCGAGCCACTGCACGTTGACTAAGCCCTCCCTGCAATAGGGCAACTGCTTGGCCGGCTTCAGTCGAGGTAGTATCCATTTTTCTCCAGTTTTTCCAGGTTCAGGCGATGAGAGAAGTGTTCAGGAAGACGTACCAATCACGAATGATGCATAAACAATGATAATGACTGTTTTTATACCTAATGATAAGTGGTCAATTAGTGCATGCGCTAATGAGGCAGTTGGAGGGGGGTGATTTCCAGGCCCATATTTTGCACAATATCCATCCCCACTCCTGAATATTGATGTCATTTGATAGGGCAGAAAATTATCTACCACGTGGTATTTAAATTATCATGATCGAGGTTACAGTTTTTACACAAATTGAAAAAATGTTGAAAATGCTGGGGTGGTCCGATTTCTTTGCACCCGAGTGTATTATCTAACATCTTGATGTCAAGATCTTAAAGGCCTTATTATTTGTACGACAAAATGATAAAATAAAAGTCGAAATTGTACCTGTTTCGGAGTAGGATCATCCGACATTCGCACTGGAGGTAACACAACTGTTTCTACTTCCATTTTTGTCGGTTGAGCTTTTATTGCTTTCTTTTTAGAACTTTTTGCTTTTACTTTAACCATTTTTACGATATATTTGTAGTCACTTTTATGGAAATTGCAGTATTTTTTTGTTTTTATAGGTTAGAGCCACACAAAACACGAACTCTCGTCTCGTTTACACGCACGTGTGAAATGACATCTGTCAATGTCATAACTGTCAAAGATTCGTACCCACACAGTTTAAGCCACTTTTAAAAACATTGTGATGCAAATGAATGAAAGAGCATTTATTGCTGGTCAAGCAAATCTTGTCAGTAAAAAAAGCCGCGAAATTCAAATATTCTACGGGAAGATATCTCTTCGCGCCTACATTTTTCAAATTTGCCGCCTTTTTCTACTGACAAGATCTGCTTGACCAGCTATAAATGTTTTTTTTTTGGGAAAAATATTCTATTCCGTAAGTCCCCTCCACACTCGTGCGCCATAACACACTACCGCACCGCATCGCGACTTTGGTGCGGTGCGGTAGTGTGCTATGCCTATATCAAAGTTTCAAGTTCAGTGGCACTTGGATTGGAAGTAGAAGTGACATTTCATTATCAAAATAAACGTAGATAAGGTTGTTTGAAAATAACTTTATTTATGTAATTTATGTTAGTGCAAGACTGATTCTGTCTGGAGACAGTCGTAAATATGCTAAAATCTGTGATAGTGCTCGTCAGAACACTCGGGACGAGTAAACCAAATCTAATTTTATCTCAAACTCGCTTTGCATCTCAAGCTCTGCCACAGTTATCAGCGGTAAGTTTGTGCGTGTGCGTACAATAATAACATCTGTATTTGACAGTTGTATCTATGCATGCAAAATTAAACCTTATCATACATGATAGAAGATTGATTTTTATTTCTTACGTTTACAGTGAACCTTGTTTTGACAAAATAGCTATCTTGAGTTAATCTAAATAGGTAAAAATTAAGTAAACTATATTCTAATTAGTAATAGCCATTGTTTTATGCCAGTTTTTTGGACAATTACATTATTTTATTTGTCATGTAACGTATGTGGATAAGGCCGACCCCAATTTTTATAATTCTTTCCTATTTTGTGTGCAGTAATGTTCTCCATCAGTTGTGTTGAAGTTTCCCAGCTCATCTCCATCTGCTATTCGGTCTCTTTTGTTTTCTAACTAACAACTCATCAATTTTAAATTTTAGACAAAATACAATGTTCGGAGGAAAGATTTTGGAGTGGTGCAATCAGAAGATGTTAATTATTTTAAATCTATCTTGAGTGAAGAACAAGTGCTGACAGAAGAGAGTGATGTTCTGCCGTTCAATATAGACTGGATTAAGAACTGCAGAGGTAATTAATGTAAAACTATAAAATATATATTATTGCAATAAATAATTAATAATATGAAAACCTGGTTCCTTGATGCCACCTGCTACTTTTAATGAATGAGAATAATTGCCAGTTTCATCATCCGCGCTTGACAAACTGATCAAGGTTTCCTGGCGCGCCGTGGCAGTTTACTATGAAACTTTCCATACAATAAAATTATACAAACTCATTAACAATGACAAATAGTTTGGTGCAACCGACCCTAAACAATTGTGTTATATTTTCAGGTCAAACCAAGGTGGTTTTAAAGCCTAAGTCAACACAGCAGGTATCACAGATATTGGCTTACTGCAATGAGCGGAGACTGGCGGTGTGCCCACAGGGCGGCAATACTGGGCTTGTCGGAGGCTCGGTACCGGTGTTCGACGAGATAGTTCTTAGTCTCGGGTCGATGAACAAAATTATAAGCTTGGATGAGACATCTGGTAAATTATTACCTGATTTTTATTTATTAAGCCTGTAGGTAAGTGCTTTTAGTGTGTCTGTTTGGCCCTATGGTTGACTGGTAGAGAATGCCTTTTGGCATCAAGTCCGCCATTTGTACGTTTGTATATCTTTGTGCAATAAAGTTTAAATAAATAAGGCCCAATGTGCATTACAATGTAGGTACACATTCCGTTTTAATCTAATTAGAACCTTTTATAAACAAAATAATGTACTTACCATTTCTTTTGTTTCATTGCTATCTCAAACACAAGAAATTCAACCCAACATACTATACAACAAGGTTCAAATTAAATGTAGAAAAATATAGGTAGCAAAGTTAGTTTAACCCTCGTGACTCGAGACCTCGCAACGCTCAAGATTCATTTGGTACCATTCGCTTTCTCGGGTATCAATATTAAGCAGGAGAAGTTAAACAAAAACTCTGACCCCCTGTAAAACAAATAACTATTTTTAGGTGCCCTTGTGTGCGAGGCAGGATGCATACTGGAAACCTTAGACAACTATGTCCGAGACCGCAACCTCATCATGCCACTAGACCTTGGAGCGAAGGGCTCCTGTCATATTGGGGGTAACGTGAGCACGAACGCTGGAGGCCTAAGGTTGCTACGCTATGGTAACCTGCATGGCTCGGTCATGGGACTCGAAGCGGTGAGTATAGGGTTGCCATACGTCAGGGTTTCCCCTAATATTAAGCTTCAAAAACTTTTTTAAATATGAATTCTATACAATTATTTTTAGGTAAAAGCCGACGGTACCATAGTGGACTGCCTCCGAACTCTCAAGAAGGACAACACTGGTTACCACTTAAAGCATCTCTTCATAGGTTCAGAGGGGACTCTAGGATTGGTCACTAAAGTCGCCGTGCACTGTCCTGTACTGCCTAAAGCACAGACTCTTGGCTTCTTTGGTAAGTATAGTTACCTCCTTTTGGTTACTTAGGTAACCAAGGATTGTCAACAACACGGCTATTGCCTAAAGCATCTTTTCATAGGTTCAGAGGAAACTCTAGGACTGGTCACTAAAGTCGCCGTGCACTGCCCTGTACTGCCTAAAGCACAGACTCTTGGCTTCTTTGGTAAGTATAGTTGTCTCCTATTGGTTGCTTAGGTGCACCAAGGATCGTCAACCACACGGCTATTGCCTCTACAGCATCTATTTATAGGTTCAGGGGGTACCTACTTTAGGACTGGTTACTAAAGTCGCCGTGCACTGCCCTGTACTGCCTAAAGCACAGACTCTTGGCTTCTTTGGTAAGTATAGTTTAACTCCTGTTGATTACTTAGGTCACCAAGGATCGTCAACCATACGGCTATTCCTAAAGGATCTCTTCATAGGTTCAGAGGGGACGCTAGGATTGGTCACTAAAGTCGCCGTGCATTGCCCTGTACTGCCTAAAGCACAGACTCTTGGCTTCTTTGGTAAGTATAGTTGCCACCTGTTGGTTACTTAGGTCACCAAGGATCGTCAACAACGCGGCTATTTGCCTAAAGGAACTCTTCATAGATTCAGAGGGCACGCTAGGGTTGGTCACTAAAGTAGCCGTGCATTGCCTTGTACTACCTAAAGCACAGACTCTTGGCTTCTTTGGTAAGTATAGTTACCTCCTGTTGGTTATTTAGGTCACCAAGGATCGTCAACCACACGGCTATTGCCTAAACCATCTCTGCATAGGTTCAGAGGGCACGCTAGGATTGGTCACTAACATCGCCGTTCATTGCCCTGTACGTACCTTACCTACTACTTACCTACCCATGGCTTCTTTGGTAAGTATATTTATACCTCTCGCGACAAATGATGGTCCCTATGATGGAGCAGGTAATAACTGTCACTTAAAATGTTTGTAGACATTTTTGGAACTTCAGCATTAAGAAATGATACATTAAAGTAATAAAAATATGGTAAAAACCATATTACTTCATTATTTTTTAAATTAAGGCCAACCAAAAGCGACTTGAAGGAACTGTCATATTAGGGATCGTCATCCGACACGAGAGATATACAGATGTATTTAGTGCATAATTGTTTTCCATCGTATTTTAAAGCGCTGGTGGCCTAGCGGTAAGAGCGTGCGATTTTCAATCCGGAGGTCGCGGGTTCAAACCCCGGCTCGTACCAATGAGTTTTTCGGAACTTATGTACCTACGAAATATCATTTGATATTTACCAGTTGCTTTTCGGTGAAGGAAAACATCGTGAGGAAACCGGACTAATCCCAATAAGACCTAGTTTCCCCTCTGGGTTGGAAGGTCAGATGGCAGTTGCTTTCGTAAAAACTAGTGCCTACGTCAAATCATGGGATTAGTTGTCAAGCGGACCCCAGGCTCCCATGAGCCGTGGCAAAAATGCCGGGATAACGCGAGGAAGAAGTTTTCCATCGTATTTTCTCGGAAATGTTCGTATTTGTCATGCTACTCAACCTCAGTACTTTTTGTACCGAGACTGACTGAAATAGCGAGACACGTTCGTACGTTTGCCGTAAAAATATACGATGGAAAACAATTAGGTATGGCGTTATTCATTAAACGTATGTCAAATCTAACAAGGCGATCATCGATTCTCTCTGTCTCCACTATACCTATCTGGCTATCTGTATCTCCTGTGTTGTTTATGTTTCAGGTGTGAAGGACTTCGACAGCGTGTTGCGCCTGTACCGCAGCGCAAAGGCGTCTCTCGGGGAGATCCTATCGGCCTTCGAAATGGCCGACAACTATTCCATCCAGAGTACCAGCAAGAACCTCAATTTGCCGTAAGTGTACTTCTCAAGCAGTTACACCATACGAGAAAAGGGCGTCCGCTAGCTGGCGCGGTTGCACGGAGCGGATTAACGAAAAATAGTATGAGCGGACGCGTGCGACAGATTTTATAGTTTGTAGCTTTCTAATAGACCCCGACGGCTAATCCTATTGTCTATTGTTAGTAAAACCGCTCGTGCCACGTGCCACAACCACCTGCATAAAAAATCGCTCGTTCACTTTACCCAGGTAATTGAATTACAACTCCTAAGGAAATTGCAATAAGATTCAAAATGAACTAATGGATAAATATATTGTACCGATGTGTGTGGTCAGTACTTCGGTTACTGAGTGCCGGCGAGTCGAACGTTACAGAACCAGTCTAAAATGTGTCATTGAGATGCGTAACAAAGGCGCGTTATCGGAGAGCGCACCTACACTGGTTTTTTGAGCGTTGGACTAGCCCGCGCTCAGGTGCCAATTAGAATAAATAAGACCCTTTTTTTGCAGGTAAGTAGCAAGTGCGGTTATACTGAACAATAGACAATAGGATAAGCCTTCGGGCTCTACTAGAAAGCTACAAACTATACCTACAATGGCACCCGCGTGCGTGCGCCCGCTCCGTGCATCCGCCCACGCTAGCGGACGCCCAAAATTGGCTCTTTGAATGAATATTAGAAAATAGAATTAAGTTTGTTTCGTTTTGAAATAGAACGAATAAAAAAACAAAAGCGTCTCTATTCCATTTAATAATGACTAAAATCTCATTGGAGGATATAATTAGGACGGTGGGACGTTAGAGGTTAAATGGCTAGAGAGATATAAGAGTACTCGTATCGTGGCATTATTAGGATTCTGTTAAGAATTCAGGTCCTTTTATACGAGCGAACGAGAAATTAGTGGATTTGACATCTTGTTTCTGTATCAAAATCTCTTAGATTAGGTATGTGAATGTTATTTGAATCTGCTTCAAAATATGACGATTTATTGTGTAATGCATTATGTAATATACAAGTGATAATAAGAGTTGAACAAATACATAACGTGCTTATCATACCCATTTGTTTATTTTAATACAGTAGGTACGACTGTTTTCCTTAATACCTATCTGTTTTTTTTTGTTTCATATCTAAATTAATAATTATACGCGTGCGATAGAGATAGGAAATGGCGGGTCAATATACGAAATCCTTCGTGCTTAGCGTCCTTACTTAAGTGTTATCTATCCTCTGTATCACTCTTGCATATTCGAGCGATAAAGAGGCAGTTAGCCGAGTTGTAAATAAACCGCCTTGATGTATCAATGTCATATTTGATTGTCTGTGAAAACTGGTCAAAAAACAGTTTAAGGTACAGTATGTATAAGTTACTCTATGGTTTACTAAAGGCGCTAGTGCTGCACTCTGGCGGCAAAACATTGCAGTAATACTCCCTATTAAAATGATTGATTTCGGAACAGGAACCCGATAGCGGACTTCCCGTTCTACGTGCTTGTTGAAACTCATGGTAGCGACGAAACTCACGATAGCGAGAAACTCAACCGATTCCTTGAGCGAGAAATGGGCAGTGGGCTCATCTTAGACGGGACCGTCGCGTCGGAACCGGCTAAAATGCAGGTAAATTAGAAATAACAATTATTATATTTCTATTATTACAATATTTTTATCTACCTACACACATGTCATAAGGGTCATTATTTGATTTGGTGTAAATTGGCATGTCCACGGTAAAAATTTGAAAAATCTTTAATTTAGGTATTTGTTTGCCCATAATCAAATGTTTAGGATGCAAGGATTTTGAAAAACGTTATGGTCCCTTTCTGTGAAACTTATCTCCGAAGATATGGACCTCGAAATTTTAAAGTGCCATGGTGATTAGTATGACGTTTGTACATGGTAATGACAAATTATTATTTTTACCTTATAATAATTTCTCACTTTAAGTAAAATATTATAGTATATGAATAAAAAATAAGCGGTGGTGGCCGAGTGGATATGACGTCCGACTTTCAATCCGGAGGTCGCGGGTTCAAATCCTGGCTCGTACCAATGAGTTTTTCGGAACTTATGTACGAAATATCATTTGATATTTACCACTAGCTTTTCGGTGAAGGAAAACATCGTGAGGAAACCTGCATACATCTGCGAAGAAATTCAAAAGGTGTATGTGAAGTCCCCAATCCGCATTGGGCTCGCGTGGGGATTATAGCCCAAGCCCTCTCGCGCATGAGAGGAGGCCTGTGCCCAGCAGTGGGACGTATATAGGCACAAATTATTTATTTATATATGAATAAAATACAAGCAAATAAAAATAACTCTCCTTCGGCAGATTCTCTTAAAAGAGAAGATAAACAATAAAAAAGCGTTCCATGTCATTACCGTGGAGAAATAGTCATTACCGTGGTCGAAATATCCACGGTATTCCATGGTAATGACTACCACGGTGATGACAAAAGCTAACATTTTGTCTCATAACCCTAAACATAGTTAATGTTCCAGAACATTCTTCCAATTACGTCATAACAGTTCGAATAAGCCATCGTATCAAATAGGATTCGTATTAAAATAATTTCCACTTACCGAGAAATAAGACGCACAGAACCTGACAATTTTTTTGAACGGCCCCACGGTAATCGACTTATTATTTGAAAATAAAATATATACGGGCACAAATGTTGAAGTGTGTTCCCACTGTCGATTACTAGGCGACGAAGGGCGCGCGGGGGCAGCGGCAGGATCTCAACACTGCTTTCTATTGGACAGCTATATGATGTGCAAGTAGCATCCACGGAATGACGGTACCGCGAGGGCCGCTAATGTTCGATGTTGCCATTTAGTTCTGGACGACACAATTTAATTTGTGCAATCAATAATGAATGTATTAATATAGTTTTAGGCACTTAGTAAATACTAGCCATAAATTGACATTTAAGTTGACTTTTAGCTCATGTTTTAATGAAATCTGATCAGGCGACACGCGTTGGTAGTGACATTTTGACCCTTTGGAGCCTTAAAAAACATAGATCTTCTAAAGATAGCGGGAAATGGAACACGGCATTTATAAATATTTTTTTATTTACTACTTATAAGTATAAGACACGGTAAAGATCCAACTTCGTTTTGTGCCGAAAAACGCCGGCGACATGCGATTTACACCAAATCAAATAATGACCCCATAAACACTTAATGCGAGCAAATTAAGGCCAACATAAAGAAACACTGTTTAGGTACAGTCTTATCTGTGAGAAAGCTTATATTGCGTTATCATTAGGCATTAAAACACTCTTGTGGTGTTCTTATGAAATCCACTTTCTGCTCGTTTCATAACACACTCGTACCTTTTATTATGAAATAATAAATTACTATTAAGGCCCCGTAGATTCGTCTCCTACTCACTCTCACTGAGCGTAATAAGCGTGAGCGAGAAGTTTAAAAACAAAAGTACCTTATCGATCCCCCTCGAGTCCCCTCAAAAATAAAATTGTGCAAAAAATTAGGATTAGAATCGATGAAGTCACTACAGAAAATCTGAGGATTTGAGGATTTTCTGTAGTGACTTGCTAATTACATTTTTGGCAACCGTATTGATCTAAAAACAGGTACGATTTTTCAAAAACTCTGCTCTCTGAACCTACGGCACCTTAAACTACATTCTTATATTCCATAGACGATCTGGAACCTCCGCGAAAGCATCGCCGGCGCCGGCCTCCTAGAAGGCTATGTGTACAAATACGACGTGTCCATCCCCGTCGGCCACTACTACGATCTAGTGCCGAAGCTACGCGAGCGAATGAAGGGCGTCACCACCAAGGTCTACGGATATGGCCACATTGGTAAGATGGCCACTTATGCAAGCTTGACTTGTGACCCTGTTGTCAACTAAGATCTAGTGCCGAAGCTATTCGAGCGAATGAAGGGCGTCACCACTTAGGCCACATTGGTAAGATGGCCACTTATATAAGCTTGATGTGTGACCCTGTTTTCAAGTACACGATTTAGTGCCGAAGCTACGCGAGCGAATGAATGGCGTCACCACCAAGGTCTACGGGTATGGCCACATTGGTAAGATGGCCACTTATGCAAGCTTGACTTGTGACCCTGTTGTCAAGTACAATCTAGTGCCGAAGCTACGCGAGCGAATGAAGGGCGTCACCACCAAGGTCTACGGATATGGCCACATTGGTAAGATGTCCACTTATACAAGCTTGACTTGTGACCCTGTTGTCAACTACAATCTAGTGCCGAAGCTACGCGAGCGAATGAAGGGCGTTACCACCAAGGTCTACGGATATGGCCACATTGGTAAGATGGCCACTTATGCATGCTTGACTTGTGACCCTGGTGTCAACTACGCTCTAGTGCTTAAACTACGCGAGCGAATGAAGGGCGTCACCACCAAGGTCTACGGATATGGCCACATTGGTAAGACGGCCACTTATACACAGGCTTGATGTGTGACCCTGTTGTCAACTACGATCTAGTGCCGAAGCTACGCGAGCGAATGAAGGGCGTCACCACCAAGGTCTACGGATATGGCCACATTGGTAAGATGGCCACTTATGCAAGCTTGACTTGTGACCCTGTTGTCAAGTACAATCTAGTGCCGAAGCTACGCGAGCGAATGAAGGGCGTCACCACCAAGGTCTACGGATATGGCCACATTGGTAAGATGGCCACTTATACAAGCTTGACTTGTGACCCTGTTGTCAACTACAATCTAGTGCCGAAGCTACGCGAGCGAATGAAGGGCGTTACCACCAAGGTCTACGGATATGGCCACATTGGTAAGATGGCCACTTATGCATGCTTGACTTGTGACCCTGGTGTCAACTACGCTCTAGTGCTTAAACTACGCGAGCGAATGAAGGGCGTCACCACCAAGGTCTACGGATATGGCCACATTGGTAAGACGGCCACTTATACACAGGCTTGATGTGTGACCCTGTTGTCAACTACGATCTAGTGCCGAAGCTACGCGAGCGAATGAAGGGCGTCACCACCAAGGTCTACGGATATGGCCACATTGGTAAGATGGCCACTTATGCAAGCTTGACTTGTGACCCTGTTGTCAAGTACAATCTAGTGCCGAAGCTACGCGAGCGAATGAAGGGCGTCACCACCAAGGTCTACGGATATGGCCACATTGGTAAGATGTCCACTTATACAAGCTTGACTTGTGACCCTGTTGTCAACTACAATCTAGTGCCGAAGCTACGCGAGCGAATGAAGGGCGTTACCACCAAGGTCTACGGATATGGCCACATTGGTAAGATGGCCACTTATGCATGCTTGACTTGTGACCCTGGTGTCAACTACGCTCTAGTGCTTAAACTACGCGAGCGAATGAAGGGCGTCACCACCAAGGTCTACGGATATGGCCACATTGGTAAGACGGCCACTTATACACAGGCTTGATGTGTGACCCTGTTGTCAACTACGATCTAGTGCCGAAGCTACGCGAGCGAATGAAGGGAGTCACCACTAAGGCTGCATTGGTAAGATGGCCACTTATGCAAGCTTGACTTGTGACCCTGTTGTCAAGTACAATCTAGTGCCTAAGCTACGCGTGCGAATGAAAGGAGTCACCACTAAGGTCACATTGGTAAGATGGCCACTTATACAAGCTTGATTGTGACCCGCTGTGTCAGGGACGGCCGCAAAACCGTCGCGTCGGAACTTGACACCCCAAAACTCCTTGGTGAAGGTCGCTAAACGCTCAGTCGGATCCGGAACGATCACCACATAAGGATTAAAATTCGCATTACGTCGAGATCAATTCTAATTTCGCGACCCTCAGGACGAATCAGGCACGGCACACATGCATTTATATTTATAAAATGTGAATATTTTCAGGTGACGGTAACATACACATCAACGTGACGGTGCCCAAGTACAGCAAGCAGGCCACGGCCTTGCTGGAGCCCTATATCTTCGAGGAGGTCGCGAAACTCAAGGTCAGACTTTCACCCACACTAACATACCTGCCTACGGTACGGTCCTCGGTACCATAGAGAAAAAAATACAAAGATTGCTCACTCCATACATCAGTTTTAGTACCAAAAAGACTATTAGCATCTAGCATCGAGTAGCGGAACTATCAGCTACTTGACAATAGATGTAGCAGTACTGATAGTTCCGCTACTCGATGCTAGATGTAGACACTGAAATCCCACCAAAAACATTTTCATGTAAAATGTTGCCAAGACGAAACCATAAGGCTCGCACTGACAAAAAGTTATCAGATCTCTTGTAGAGCCAAGCTTCTAACTCTACAAGCCCTAACTTCACAAACTCTACACTTTAGTCAAAATATGTGGCTTGACCGTTTCGCTACTGTCACATGGACGTAAGGTGAAAAATGTATTCACTAGGTATTCATTATTTTTTATAATACAATAGTTCTTGGAGTAACGAAACGGCCAAGCCACATATTTTGACTAAAGTGTAGAGTTTGTGAAGTTAAGGCTTGTAGAGTTAGAAGCTTGGCTCTACAAGAGATCTGATAACTTTTTGTCAGTGCGAGCCTTATGGTTTCGTCTTGGCAACATTTTACATGAAAATGTTTTTGGTGGGATTTCACTTCTTTTTGTAAGTTACTTCCATCCCCTATTTAAAGGGTTGCGCGTGTGATTTAAGGACCTACTATTAAAAATCCTTAAATACGTACCTCGGGGCTACTTTTATACAATCTGCTTTTTACTGATGCCCCATACAAACTTCAACCCTCTTTTTCCCCTAACGCCCTTTTCCACCGCCTTTTCACCCTTACGGGGTGATTTTGGGGTTGAAAACTATTCTATGCCATTCCCCATTACAAAAACTATCTACATACCAAATTTCAACTAAATCGGTTCAGCGGTTATTGATTTCCCATACAAAATTCCACCCCCCTTTTCCCCCCCTTAGGGGCAAAAAATTTCAAGTTTTTGAATTTTTTTGTTGTTTGTGTACTAATACTATCTTACATACCAAATTTCAGCTTCCTAGGACTTCAGGAAGTACCCTAGAGGTTTTGATGATCAACAGTGAGTGAGTGAGTCAGTGACGAAATCGGGGTTTTTTAGATATGAATAAAATCTTAAGTATAAGAGCTATGCAATTGAATTTTTTTATGTTTAATTGACACCATATCCCGAGAATTTTGTTTATCTGGTATAATCCAAACCCAAGTTATGAGGGTTCAAAAAAACGACGAAGCACTTCGAGAAAAGGTAGGTAGTGCCCTTGCGCTTCGCTTTTCTCGTCTTGGCGGGGGCACTACCGTGCCCCCAGATTAATAGTCTAACTGATGTATGGAGTGAGCACTCTTGTCTTACTATATTTCTCTATGTCGGTACGGATTGAAACATGCCAAGCGTTTTGGACTTAAAATACGCGAGTGACCCGTTTTTAATGTATTTAATAGGTATGTCTGTGTCTCACGGAAGTTGTTTTATACCTAACTTCTTACTAACAGTTAAGAGCCAACAGGAGTGGTCATTTCTCCATACAAACGTACTCGACTGTTTCCTCCGTGGTTTTTGAAGCTAAAGCAATGATTTTTTCAACACAGATTAATATTGTCAATATCTGTGTCGGACCGTTTTGCTTTTTTTGATATTTTTGTTTTTTAAGGCGCTAGAGCCCTTCAAAAATGGCCAAAATGGCCTAATTGACTATGCCGCAATGAGAGGCGTGCTATTCAAAACTGATATCAATTAGTCAAAAAAGCAAAACGGTCTGACACAGATAATGTCATAATCATTTAGATTTCTAAATTTGGTTACGATTGGTTAAGTTTTGGAGGAGGAAACAGTCGAGTACGAAACCTCGATTTTTGATATTTTTACGCAGGATTTTTCGCCTTGTCCTTATCGCACTAGTTTTAGGAGCCGCTTCCGTTAGCGAGACGGGTATATTTACCTAAAAAATTTAAATCTTAGCTCCTGTTGGCTCTTAAGTTAAAAAATAAATAGAATCTTGTACAAATGGAGTACTTTTTACACTGCCAGGGCTGGCTGGATGGAACCTAATATTCAAATTGTGTGCTATTTCAGGGCTCCATAAGCGCGGAGCACGGTGTGGGGTTCCGTAAACCCCAGTTCGTGCACTACAGCAAGGACCCGGCCGCCTTGGACCTCATGCGGGACCTCAAGCGGCTCATGGACCCCAACGGCATCCTTAACCCGTACAAGGTCTTACCGGACCCTTAGATTGTGAATTATCGAATAGTGTTGGTGGCCAAAAGTGTTAACATCTTTTTTAGGGTTCCGTACCCAAAGGGTAAAAACGGGACCCTATTACTAAGACTCCGCTGTCCGTCCGTCCGTCCGTCCGTCCGGCCGTCTGTCACCAGGCTGTATCTCACGAACCATGATAGCTAGACAGTTGAAATTTTCACAGATGATGTATTTCTGTTGCAAATACAAAAACAGAGTAAAATAAAGATTTAAGTGGGGCCCATACAACAAACGTGATTTTTGACCGAAGTTAAGCAACGTCGGGCGGGGTCAGTACTTGGATGGGTGACCGTTTTTTTGTTTGTTTGTGTTTTGCTCTATTTTTCGTTGATGGTGCGGAACCCTCCGTGCGCGAGTCCGACTCGCACTTGGCCGGTTTTTAAATGTTTACGAGCCCTGGGGCCTTATCATAATTTAGCGATTCCGTCCTTTAGCGATTCAGTTTAGGTCCTAAACAGAATCGCAATAAGGACATCATGGTAAGGCCCCTGAAATAGGTTAAATAAAACTTTAAACAATCTAGTATGTGTCTATAATGATTAGTAGATTTACTAACCATTATAGATACATACAAGAAACTAATTACTAATTATTAATTAAATTAAACTATAAACGAATTTTTACTTTATTGACGCAATTTAAATACTTTATTGACGCAACTGGGAATTAGATCATTTACTAAATAATTCAATGTAATTGTAATAATATGTTGTGCTTCATATACTTATATTTGAAAACATTCCGAAGAAAAAATATTTCACTCCCATAAAAATAGGTTGATATTTTTTTAATTATTTTTTAAGTAGTCAAAGTAAAAAAAAACATAAAATAATTTGAATCGTTCTCTAATAGTTTGATATGTTTACACTTTTGGCCATCTCTATTGAACTAGTTACTTCGTTTTGATATATTGTTTATACTGCTACACCCATATTTATGTAGTTATGTAGACGCTCACAAATCGTCATAACTTCTACTTGTTTACATTGTAAACTACCTACTCATTAAGTGAAATGTAACGTTTCTTTTGAGTAAATAAATGTCTTTAACCAGAATATGTATAATATGTATATAGTCTGGGGTCGATTAATTCAGGTCACAACCTGATTACTCTGTAAGTCAAATAGGACATCGATGGTTCTCTATATTTGTTCTGATATCAATAGGTAATTATGTACACGAATTGAGTGATCTTTAAAATATCATACCAACTATTTTTTTATGTTATAATTTTTTTACACATGTTACATTGTTGTCTAATATTATTAATATTACATAATTATATTTTTCTACTTATTTAAAGCATTTTTAATGAATCCCGCTCGGTCATTTCCCCCATTACAAGGGAGGTGCCTTGTCATCAGGGACCGAATACCGGTATAATTTTTATACAAATTAACCGGTATTCAATTTCGGTATCACGATTGTTTATGTATATTTTTGCACTTAATTTTGCTAATGTGATCACTGATTATCCTTACCTAAATACTATTCTAATAATATCAAAGAAATATCGTGAACGCTATGAGATCTTAAGTTATACCGGTAAGACCACAGACTTGTCATTTTCGCGCTCGCGCTTGACAGACAGCTGAAGTGTGCGAAAGGGAAGCCATCAAATATATGAACATCCCATGAGTGCGAAAGAGTCAGACTACAAATGAGAAAACGTGACCATTTTTGAATTTGACGACGGCCGCGGACGGCCAAAGGCGTATCGTCGGAATTTTCAATTGGAAAAAGAGACACAATTTAGGAAGCTACTATAAAATAAAATACAACAGGGAAGATGAAATCTTGCAGTGTGCCGGATTGCACTATCACGGGCCGAAATAATCCAAACAAATACTCATTTCACAGGTGATTATGATATTCCGAGCGAAATTTTCTTAAGGATATTTTGTCTAATTAACAGCATAAAAAGTGTGAGAAGCCGGTTTATACAGTTCAATATTAGTTTTCCTTCCGTTGTGTGCTATTATTTTATCATATTAGTCTATAATTTAGAATATTTTGTGTAAAAACATAAACTGTTACTTTACGCTAGGGCTTGACAAAATGTTCATATGACAATATCGATAACTCGTCGGTATATTAATAGCTATGTAATTATTTGTTCACAAGACATCATTAAGATATAAGAGTTAGACTAGACCAAAATAAGTCTGCAGTGACTGAATATTTCGATAGCACACGCAGTGCAAGTGATATTTATACGTCATAAACTCGTATAAATTTGACGTTAAAAATAAAATAACAATTGCACTGCGAGTGCTATCAAAGTCGTTGCAGACCTTTCTTGATCTAACTCTACTTAAATTTTAGCCACTTTTCCACGGCTTTGCCGTCAACACAAGGAAGCACAAGGTATACACACCCAACTTATCAGTAGAAAAAGACGCAAAATTCAAATTTTCTATGGTAAGTCGACTCTTTGCGCCCTCGTGTTAACGCTTAGCATGTGTTTGTGTTAACGACGTTACATCTCTCACACACGCTTACGACAATAAACCTGCTTTATCGACGCGAGTCACCTGCTTTACCGATAACGCCGCGTTCCTTAAGGCTTGTCCGGACTACGTTAGTAATTTAATCGAGTAGTCAGAGTATTTTAGTTAAGTACCTACTAAACTTGTCTGAACTCAACACGAAATATTTTGTCTAGTAAAGTAGTCAGTCAAACAATCGAGTGGATCTATTTTAATCTGGTGAATATGTCCCTCCTACCAATCTTATTAATATAATCGACTAAATTATTGGTGTTTAGACACATCAAGTAACTAAAATACTCATAATCCCACTAAATTACTATAGTCCGAACCATTATTTCAGTCCTTTACTCGTCCTCAAGCAACCAAACGCTAGTTAACCTCTTCTACACTACTCTACCTATTCTTTACCTACCATACCATCATAACGCAGTATCTAGGTTTGTGTATGTTTGGCAACGAATCCTGTTAATATTCCAGTAATAATATGACTGATATCCCTGCTCCTTCCTTTGCAGATATCCCAATGACCCTGACTTACGTCGGGAATGGTTGCGTGCCATTAACAGGGAAACTTGGACTCCACATAAATATTCTGTTGTTTGTGGCAAACATTTTGATCCAGAATGTTTCAGGGGAACAGTAAAAAAAAATCTCAAGATCGGCTCCATCCCAACTTTGTTTGTACCTGTAAGTACCAATGCTTACTCGTATACCTACCATCACTCATAATAAAAAAATATTTTATCTCGTATGAGGTCCATAAAATAATTAGCGACACAAACTAGCGACCCGCCCCGGCTTCGCGCGGGTTAACAAATTATACATAAACCTTCCTCTTGAATCACTCTATCTATTTAAAAAAGCCGCATCAAAATCCGTTGCGTAGTTTTAAAGATCTAAGCATACAGACAGACAGACAGACAGGAAAGCGACTTTGTTTTATACTATGTACCTAGTGATAGTGAAAACACATTTGAAAAGTAGTCGATAAAGCAATCAAACACCGATAGATTATTAATATGTTGTAACATGACATCACTATTTTTGATCTCACATAGACAATTTACGCACACACTTGCATTTCATTTTTGGTCGCACTTTTGAAGATTGACAGTTGTTCTATTCTATATTAATTCTATGGGTAAGACGGTCCCTGCTTGTCATATCTATAACTTGCTTCATAGTACCCACTAGTACCCACCTACAAATGTTAATACTTGTTTATTACTTGTATTTAATGATAAAAACATAATGTACCCAGTAGTTTTAAGTTTATGACGTGTAAAATGTAACTATGTTTATATTTACCAATAAAGTCTGTATTTCTGTATTTCTGTATAGTCTTGTATAAGTACACTTCATAGTCATGTGGTGACAAGCATTAAAATGAAAAGATTCTCTATTCGGGAACACAGCATTCGGCACGCCTCGTAGGCTGGTTGTAACGGTCGGGCATGTAGCGATGTTCCAATTACTTAACGACTACAGACGTTTTAAAGACGTTTCTGCATAATACAAAATTAATTTTGCTAGGTTTATTTCGGGGTTACAATAACTTAGCTGGGCTAAGTTTGAGCGTCGGCATCTAGTCAGCGCTATGGAAAATGGCTTCGCTGCGCAGCTGCGCAAATGTTGCGTCGAGCAGCCGCCATAGATTTAACTAGACGCTGACGTAACGACGCTGGCCACCGAGAAATTGCAGTTGCACCATCCACACTTGACAGACTGATCAACGTCACCCGGTGCGCCGCGGCGGTTTACTTATAAAACTTTCCATACAATAAAATTTAGCGAATTCTTTAACCAAGACAAACAGTTTGGTGCAACCGACCCTTAAGGGTTCATTTAGACGGCGCGCGAACTGGTATACGATTTCAGTTACATTGCGGACCATTGAGGTTACATCAATTCAGCTGACCGATCAAATGACGCAATGTAATGATAGGTATTGCGAGTTCTCGCACCGTCTAAATCAGCCCTTAGACTCGCCTGGGTGTTCTGTATCCAGTGACAATACACGGGACCCACACCGTCACGAACGGGCCTGATTTGCATCCGTATTCAAATGAGAGCATCCTAACAACAGTCCTTGTGTCTAAATTTCAGTCGATCGATTAGATTAATAACGACCTAAGGGTGAAGTCAATGCCTAATTTTTTGAATTGCGAGTCGCGTAATTTTGGTTGCTTTATAGGGTATTTGACTATATTTTAAATAAATTATTTTACACCATGCATGAAATAAAGCAAAAGAAGATTAATAGAGTAGGTAACGTAGACAGCAGTTATTTTTAATTCGACACAATGTCTATTTTAAAACCCGTATAAAACTAAAGAGTAGGTTATTTGATTGTGACGTTACATGCTAGTGTTTCATAAAAAATTCATAGTGGCAAAATCGTTTTGACAGTTCGAAAAAGAAACTGATTTGACTAGTAGTCAAATACCCTAACTATTTCTGCTGCATTCGGTTTCACACCTGTTTGGTTCACACGGCGACGCAAAATGAATGGCCTGCCGACATAGGTACACTAGAATTTCTGCAGTTGAAATTACGCAGCTCAAATCTCATTTAATTACGCTCGTCTGGTCGTACCTTATTATTTAAGTAAGGTGCTATAAAACTGCTATCATTTAGGTAGGTAAGTAGGTAGTCTATTATAATTCTGGATAGACTTAGGTAATAATTTACTTTTTATCACACTAAACAGCTCCCTTGACCGACGACAACCTATAAACCCATGTGCTCGTTTACCACTTGTATCACAGACCGGAAGTGAACCAGAACGTCCGGTGTCTATCGAGACGTGATTTAGTCCAAATTAACGCGGCTTCGGTGTATTGTCTACGCCGTAGTCAACAACTCCTTTGTGTGTCGAACTGTGCCTACATTCTGGAGTGGCTAATTCTGTTCAAATTTAGTTTATCATCAATATCATCATCATCATCATCAAAGTTCAAAGTAGTGTCTGAAGTCCGGAATTCATTCATGTTTCATGTTTGCAATATTCCAATTCCAGTTCCAATTATTTATTCATAAAATTTTCATTTTATACGTCAAATATTATACAATTACAGATAATATAAATATATATATAATAAATCTATTTTATAATTTTGCCGAAACTGGGCGTTGGGGCCCTGCGCATGGGATTATTTACTTTTCACCTCAGCAGCTCGAACAAGGGTACTTTGATTCTTAAAAACAGTGAGCAAAATGCGACTTTGCTCACTGAGTGAGACAAAATGACATTCAAGTGACCTTTATAGTCAAATGTCATTTCAACATGCGGGGTCTAATAAAAGTTCGAAATTCTTGGGTTTTATCTCTGTCCCTTTCACTCTGTTAGCAAAAAGAAACAGAGAAAAAAAAGTAAAAACGACATTCAACGGTATATTCACGGTTTATAATAGACCCCCGAAAAACTTCAGACCGCATCGTTCCAAACCACGCACGAGTATGAATTCTTAATAATTAATTAATAAAAATGAAGTTTAAGATTTGATAAAAACTGATAAAATACTATATTTTAGGTATTTTATTGTACAATTAAAATAATGAACTCAAAAAATACACAGATCATCACGCAAAATTAATTATTTTACTTTTAAGAATTTCTACCATAGTTGACAAATACTACAAATAGTACGTATCCGCAATTCGGACCGTATCTTACAAAGATTTTTTTTACAAAAAAAAGTTGTCGATTGAAGTGTCAGTTAATGTTTGTTGTTTCTATATTATTTTACTGGAATTTATTATTACGTTTTGTTTTTGTGTTCCATTGCGGTAATTAAACTTAATTGTTTGTATATCTTAAGAAAACATGAGTGCAGGTATTAAGTGATGAAGTAGGATTACATTTTTCAAGTTGTCTAATAGGTATGTTCTCACTGCTTAGGTGAAAAATGTTGTGTACTACACGAGATCAAAGTTATTTACATCTCGTGCGCTTTTGAGTCCCTTACTACGCTCAAGATTCTAAATTAGATTCACTCGCTACGCTCGTGAATCTATTATAGAATGTTTCGCTTGCACGGGACTCAAAATAAGCACTCGAAGAAATATCAAACTTTGATCACTTGTTGTACAAATAACTATTTTCAGTTTACAGTTTATACAATTATTATTTACATATTTAGACATTGACAGTATATACCTATCTATACATTTACAATCTCTTGTATTTATTTAACATTTCTAATTTTCTACATACTATTACAAAAATAATCATCGATGGAGTACAAAGCGTCTTTAAATAGTTTTAGCGTTTTTAAAGAAAGAAATAAATGATTATGCTTACCTAATTTCGGTTTCGGCAAACGTAACCTACCTACGTCACTATATAATTATCAAAATAAAATGGAGCCGGGCGGGACATATGGCCAGACAGAGTGATGTCAGGTGGGCCAAAATGTTAACGGAATGTTGGCCACTTTCAGACGAAAGGAGCGACATTCGGAAGATTGGGGGTCACTTCTGGATAAGATTAGCTCAGGACCGGGATAAGCGGCGTACCTCTCGAAGAGAGGCCCATGCTCAGCAGTGGGCGATAAAAGGCTGTTATGATGATGATGAATCAGATGGGCACAGATTTTTTGTTACAAAAGGGTTTGGTTTCCGGTTTGGTCTATGATCCCCATTCTTCTTAGGCCTATGCACCGATCTGCATTTGGGCATTACACACATACCTTCAAAACGCCCAATTTTACATTTAGTTGCTTATGTATATGCACGACAGCGGTGATGGCGCTTAATTACTTATGAGACACATTAGTTATTTTTTCTACACACAAATATCATGAAATTCATAAACCATCTATTGACGCGTTCAAAGTGTTCAAACACGGCGAATTACGGCGAGCCTAAAGATAAAAATGTTTTGTTGCATCAAATTTCACATATGTGAAAATGCTATTATTGTGTAATGTAAACTCGATTTTATGCTGCATCTAAAATATAAAAACAGACCTTAGTTACCTACACAAAACTTTGTATGTAACCAATACAATTTCAATACCATTTAAACCATGTGGCTGTGGAGCCGTGTTATCTGCCAGCGCAAAATCAATGGCCAGGCGGAACCAGGCGCCATTGTCAGGCGTCTCGTAAACCACCAGAATAGCATCTTCGAAATTGTGCTGGAACTATATATACCTACAACGAACAGTACGAGTACCTACCTATAGAAGTCTGATTAGAACTCAAAATGACCCCACGAGTATGTGTCGCGAGCGATTCAACTTCGTACGAAACGCTCCGTGCATGGCACGCAATGTTGCCAGAACGGTGCGTGCAGGCGGCGAAACGGTGAGCATACGGGTTACAACAGCGTATGGTGACCGTTCTAAGCCCGTTATAAACGGGTTGCCGTATCTGTTGCTCGCTATTGCCAGTATGATAACCATTCCCTCGCCCTTTCTGACGAGTCTGGCTCTCGCGAATAAAACGCGGGTACTAAGGGCATGAAACGCGGATGCTACGGGGATTATAGGCGGATGCTATGGGGATGATACGCAGTTACTACGGGCACTAAACCCGTTATGCACGGATATGAAACGATGTAGACACGGTGTAGTGGGCATAGTAGTCGTCGCGTTACATTCCGTGCCTGATACGTTCATAGCACGGTCATGGTATGATAAGGTGTAGTGGGCAGAGACCTACATAACCAATCCTACTAAAAATAATAAATAAACCCTTGTTATGTTTTTCACATATACACTTAATTACTAGATAGGTATTAGTTATCTATTCTATTTCATAATCGCCTGTTTGTAATGCTTGTTTTGTAACTAAGTAATTATTCTAATGCTTACAAATTACCAGTTGTAAAAACGGCATTATTCTAATAAACCAGTGTCATAAAAACTTAAAATATTCTTCTTAAAATGTCGGTACGAAAAGAGAATAGGTAATTTGGAGCAAAATTGAATAGAAAAGAACTAAAGCATAATTGGATTAGGTATTCAGTTTTAACAGTCGAGGGCGAATTGAGAGACTGGATCTCTTTAGAACATTATAATATTAGGTACCTATTGTTCGGTATTAAAACCTTCTCCGTATAGTTATATTGATTTTCTACATTTAAACGTTGACATATTAAAAGATTGTGACTTTTCTATTTAGATTTGCACCAAAAACATCTTTCTTCATCATCTTCTTTATTATTAAATAAGAAACAACGATAATACGTGTTTAAATAAACATATATATGTCGGAGCGAGACACCAGAAGGACGTATTGCAGCGTTACAGTCCATAGATAGACGCCTGTATAAAGTCGATTAGCAATGTTTGGCTACGTATTATTTGCTTGTAACGGAATAATAAAGTTGCGTAGAGAGTACAACGCCATCTATTGGCGTATTGTTGAACTAAGATGACAGGTAGAAGGCTTTGGAACGTCAAGAGGTATATTTCGAGTGAACGTAGGCACGAGTTGGCATTTTTGTCGTTATGTTGGTAGACTGGTCAGGCAGGTTTACCAACTTGAATTGGAGGCGGGAGCAGCCCACCACCCCACACAATAGCCTAGCCCCTCATCCCTTTTCGACATATAATTACATAAAACATACTCCACTTCACCTATAATAAAGCAAGTTGTATTTTATGTTTAATGTTATTGAAGTCTCGGAATTCGGATAAACTAGATGATCAATTGAGAAAAAAAAATCAAATTCTAACTGACGTATGGGCAATACAGTATGTCATTAAAATATTCAAAATGATATCTAAATGATGTCAGCCGCCCGTGCGTCCCGCTCGCGCCAATTGGTACATTATGGACAAGAACGAGCGAATGCACGCGCCAATTACATATATATAATTTTTAAGTCACACTGTAAGTGACAGTGAAAATATATGCATAAAAAATAAAAAGACCAAAAAAAAACTCATATACAAGAGCTGCAAATTTTGAATCGGCCTCACGATCGCTACATATTGTGTAGGTTAAAGGTTACATTCGGATGGCAAATTATGCAGCTGCATTATTGACACTGCTTTCACTGGCAATTTCCTTAATAACATGAGAGACATTCGTTGCTGCATTACTGCCAAAATAAAATGAATCTGGATTTCATATTTTTATGATTAATCTCCTAATTAACTGGTATTTCTACCAACATATACGTCATCAAATGAGAATTATATTTTAAACATCTGAGTTCGCCTCTACAAAGATACTTGTAACCTTACATTTAGAACAAACAAGTTCCCTTCAGCCCTCGGCGTCGGCACGTGTAAGTCGTGTTGCTAAATTAGTTTAGTTAAAATTCTCCGCATTCTGTTTTTATTTCTGCGCTCATCCGTCAAAAAGTTTTATCCGGGAATGTGACGTCACAACTGTTTTTTAACCCCCAACAAAAAAGAGGGGCGTTCTTTGAGCTTTTTGTAATTACCTAAAGTCTATTTTTTTATTCCGTAGACTAAAATGACATTTCATAGTATGAACATCATGTGTCATTTCATACTATGAAATGTCATTTTAGTCTACCGAATAAAAAAATACACTTTAAGTAGGTAACCGAATTATTTTGTCATACGAGTAACAAAATGAAAAACTTCTTTCTTTTGGGTGTATTATAAAGGTTATATGTATAATAATTAGTTTGAATAATTTATATATTGTTAAGTTAAGAAAAGCAGTCGCGCGCGGTCGTCTATTTACTAGAGATTCCCGGAATAGTGGTTTTGGCGGAATACCGAATACCGAATATTCGGCCCCTCTCTCGGCCGAATACCGAATATTCGGCGACCGAATATTCGGCATGACATGCGAACATTTTGAGTCACAATTATTATGAAAATGATCGCTAACAAAGCTCAACGTTAGATGACGTTAGCTAAGATATATTTTTGTTGAACAGCATTAATGAATAGAATCAAACAAAACAGACAAAATAAAATGTTTTTTATTCAACCAATGCTCAAAAAAGGGTCTTCATATTTAACAACTTTCCAAGAAAACATTCTAACATACCTGCATAGTTTTTGGTTATTTTCTTGTGCAATTTTTCTTTTTAAGTAGGTGCAACAGATATTCGGTATTCGGCCGAATGTTGCCTAGTATTCGGCAAAGTGGCCGAGTAGGCCGAATACCGAATAGTTGCCGAATATTCGTGGCATCTCTACTATTTACCTCTTACAGACACGACTAATTTTCCGAAAAATATTGCTGAGGTTAAAAAAAAACTTGGAAAGCGTGAAAAACCTTATCCTTTGGTAGTGGTTATTCTGAGGACACTCGTTATCTGGGCGGGTGAAAGTCGCTCTCACCTACTTAATTAAATATGAATAAATTTGTATCTACAGCACTGGAAAGTGCGACATAATTTTTTTTCTCTTTTTTGTTCAAATTGTTATTGTATAATATATAATATTATCTGATCATCATCATCTTGATCTTGCCTGGGGATGCTTGGCAACTAATCTTTGAACTAGCGTAGGCACTAGTTTTTACGGTCAACCATATAATTATCATACAATAAATGGAGGTGACAGTATAAGTAGGGTAGTGTATTAGGTAGTAATGTGCTTATCTTTTAGTTAGTTTGTGTCTTTTTTTGTACCTTATTTTTTTGTGTTTTATGTGCATACGTTTTTATTACAATAAATGAATATTTAATTAGTAATTTAAATACAATATGTGAAAATGATCATACATAAGTTCCTTAAACTCATTGGTTTGAACCTGCGACCTCCGGAGTCGTATGCTCGCAGCTAGTGATACTGATAATAGCCGAAAAATTTGACGAGCGAAATTTTAAACAGAAATACGAGTATATTTCCAGAATAATTGAAATTAAAGGTAAAAACGCGCTCGACGGCCATTTCTTCCATCTCAAGTTTCGCGCAGTGCTCCATATCTTTTGTTTTATTCTAATTTCCTAACTTTATTACGCGTTAAATAAAAAGCATCTTATCGCCATAGCGTACCAAGACTCTGTAAACAAATGGCCCCTAACCAAATGATGTAGGGCTATTCCTCAACGTCATATCTCGCGATAGCCGCCATTTTGCAATATCTCCTTAGATTTATGATGTTAGGCGCGCTCGGCACTCTTAACTCGATTATTTAACGCCTTTTGACATGCCCTGATCGCTTTTCACGGAGTTTTTCTTTACTTCGGGTTCGTCAACTTTTTTCATTTTTATTGCAAGATGTGGTAAATTGCTGGCTTAGTTTTAATTAGCAGAATTGTTACATGCAAACTTCATGCTCATATATTACTGTACTGTACGATGCGTATTCAGATTGTAAATATATGTACCTAATTGAAGATTTTTTTGCTAAGTCATTTAAAGATACGTCAGTGCCATCTTTTGACAAGCCCTGATCGCTTTTCGCGGAGTTTTTTGTTACTTTTTAGGTTGATCAACTATTTTTATTTTTATCATTAAATTATGGTGAAATGCTGATAAGTCAGTACTAGTATAGTTTCAGTTAGAGGATTTAATATATCTTCAGATTTATTATGCTAGGAGCACTCTGTACTCTTAACTAGGGGGTCGATTATGTTCTCAGAATTTGACATAGTTTTCATCTCGTTTTGATACGATCTTGACCATCAGTGTTAGCGGCTCACGTTGATTGTTGCTGACGAAATACAATCATGAGTTATCTCATAAGGCCCCTGGTCCTACGGACTCTCCAGCGGGTTGGTCTCGGACTGTCTAGAACACAAAACGACTAGTGTAATATTTTGCCTATATCCCTTTTAGTCTACATCGCAAACGGTCTAGAAAACAAAATGACTACAATTATTTAGACTTTTATTTACCTACATTTCGTCGGTTTATCTCTATGTTAGCGATGTCGACGCGTTTCTGTGCGGTTTGGCCTTCGGCCATTTGAAGATACCTAACGAACCTAACCTACCTATATGTGGTCATTTTGTGTTCTAGACCGTTTGCGATGTAGACTAAAAGAGATATAGGCAAAATATTACACTAGTCATTTTGTGTTCTAGACAGTCCGAGATCAAAGCTCTCCAGCTTGGCTTGAGGTTGGAACCTGAGGAATCCGAACTGTGTCATCATCATCAGGCCTTTCTTCGAGTACGACACTTATCCCGGCCCTGAGCCAATCTCATCCAGAAGCAACCCTCAATCTTCTGAATGTCGTCCACCCAACGAGTCAACGGACGCCCGGCACTCCTTTCGTCTGAAAGCGACCGCCATTCCGTTAACATTTTAGCCCATCTGCCATCACTCTGCCTGGCAACATGTCCCGCCCAGCTCCATTTCAGTTTGGTAATGAACTATTGACGTAGGTATCCGACGAACGAACTGTGGCATTGAAGAAAAGAAAGTCGACTCTGATGGCTTGGGCACATAGTCCATATTAAACGGTGCAGTCTGTCCAAATGACTGAAGACCGTCTGGACGTCCCGTGCTACGTCGTGCTACCACTGGAGAGACGAAGTGCAAAAATACCTTAGCAAACTCGGCACCGTCAAGGCAGAAACGACTTTGGACAGAGTCATGGCGGACTTTGGTGTCGAATTCAGAATCTTGGCCTTCCGACAGCAAATGAGTAATGGCAGTAAGTGGGTAAATAAAATATGGTATTTATTGAGCATAGTTTTAATTAGCCGGCGTGACGCACATTGAGTCAATTGGGTAACCTTATACTTGTATTGTATGTGCCTATACACAGATGCATATGTAAGAAAGAAAGAAATAAATATTATAGGACATTCTTACACATATTGACTAAGTCCCACGGTAACCTCAAGAAGGCTTGTGTTGTGGGTACTCAGACAACGATATTATATAATATACAAATATATAAATACATAGAAAACAAACAAGACTCGGGAACAAATATCTGTGCTCATCACACAAATAAATGCCCTTACTGGGATTCGAACTTCACTGGACTGTGGCTTCACAGGCAGGGTCACTACCCACTAGGCCAGACCAGTCGTCGAATAAATAAATATTCGTTCTTTTTCTTAAGAGCGCTCCCACAAGGAAAGTCGAAATAATGCAAAATTGATGATATTCCTCGATGACATTCAGTACTTTACGCTCATTATTAGAAATAATGAGTACTTGTTCCAGTAAAAGCGTCTTCTTGTCTTTAGGAATTACTTTGTAAATATTAGAAAAAGGACTTATTAAATTAGTAATGATTTTTTTTCTGATGGTAGTTTCCGAAAAACCACGTCTAGTACTGAATTGTCAGCTCGTATTTGTAAAAGTTGAGAAGTTTACTCTGGTAAAGCTGGCTATTTTGTATTACTAATACCCTGTACTTTAGGAATTACTTTTGACATTTTTCCTAAATACCTTTGAGAAAGAGAAAATCGAAGAAAAACAAACTCAATTTTCTCTCCGAAACAAGTGTCAATTCCTACGAAATTCTACTTAATATCGAAGTCATTTTCATACTCAAGCAATCTGCAGCGTTTGCTTATACTGTTGGTATACATTAGTGTTTATGAAATTCTACTATAATTTTTTGGCATTTTTTTGAAAACCTCTCTAATATTACCGATGACGCGCGGTCGTGAGCTCAGTGCCGCGGCAGAGCTTGTAGAGGTAGGACGTGTGTCGGTCGGCTCCGCACGTTTACAACGGCGTCGACGAGGTTTTTTATCGTTGTGTGCGGCAGGCGCCGTGTAAAATGCTATACTGTGTGCGTGACGCTGAGTGTAAACGGCGACTGAGAAACTTTGATCCTACTACTGTGTATTTGGTTTTATATAGTATAGTAATGCAACCGGACCGCATTAAAAATATTTGTAATGACCTGATATTTTATAGGTACTAAATGAAAAAAATGGCTAAATACAAATGTTTTTGATGACATCTCAGAATATACATATATAGGTCCACATCCACAGTATAGGAGTATAGGTCTGATGATGGAGCTGGAAGGTGGTCACCGGTACTAATCAAACATGTAACTAAACCACTTTGCGTTTGGGCTCGTTTGATTCCTCTCAACGAGATTTTTGACACAAGATAGAACTCAGGGTCTGATGATGGAGCTGGAAGGTGGTCAACGGTACCAGTCAACCACGCAACTAAACCACTTCGTGTTTCGGCTCGTTTGATTTGTCTCAACAAGACCTTTGACACAAGATAGGACTCAGGGTCTGATGATGGAGCTGGAAGGTGGTCACCGGTACCAGTCAACCACGCAACTAAACCACTTCGTGTTTGGGCTCGTTTGATTACTCTCAACGAGATCTTTGACACAAGATAGAAGTCAGGGTCTGATGATGGAGCTGGAAGGTGGTCAACGGTACCAGTCAACCACGCAACTAAACCACTACGTGTATGGGCTCGTTTGATTCCTCTCAACGAGATCTTTGACACAAGATAGAACTCAGGGTCTGATGATGGAGCTGGAAGGTGGTCAACGGTACCAGTCAACCACGCAACTAAACCACTTTGTGTTTGGGCTCGTTTGATTCCTTTCAACGAGATCTTTGACACAAGATAGAACTCAGGGTCTGATGATGGAGCTGGAAGGTGGTCAACGGTACCAGTCAACCACGCAACTAAACCACTTCGTGTTTGGGCTCGTTTGATTCCTTTCAACGAGATCTTTGACACAAGATAGAACTCAGGGTCTGATGATGGAGCTGGAAGGTGGTCAACGGTACCAGTCAACCACGCAACTAAACCACTTCGTGTTTGGGCTCGTTTGATTACTCTCAACGAGATCTTTGACACAAGATAGAAGTCAGGGTCTGATGATGGAGCTGGAAGGTGGTCAACGGTACCAGTCAACCACGCAACTAAACCACTTCATGTTTGGGCTCGTTTGATTCCTTTCAACGAGATCTTTGACACAAGATAGAACTCAGGGTCTGATGATGGAGCTGGAAGATGGTCAACGGTACCAGTCAACCACGCAACTAAACCACTTCGTGTTTGGGCTCGTTTGATTCCTTTCAACGAGATCTTTGACACAAGATAGAACTCAGGGTCTGATGATGGAGCTGGAAGGTGGTCAACGGTACCAGTCAACCACGCAACTAAACCACTTCGTGTTTGGGCTCGTTTGATTCGTCTCAACAAGATCTTTGACACAAGATAGTACTGAGGGTCTGATGATGGAGCTGGAAGGTGGTCACCGGTACCAGTCAACCACGCAACTAAACCACTTCGTGTTTGGGCTCGTTTGATTACTCTCAACGAGATCTTTGAC
Source organism: Cydia amplana (assembly GCF_948474715.1). NCBI lineage: Eukaryota > Metazoa > Arthropoda > Insecta > Lepidoptera > Tortricidae > Cydia > Cydia amplana. The sequence continues at coordinate 18,696,890 of NC_086076.1, forward strand.
ACAAGATAGAAGTCAGGGTCTGATGATGGAGCTGGAAGGTGGTCAACGGTACCAGTCAACCACGCAACTAAACCACTTCGTGTTTGGGCTCGTTGGATTACTCTCAACGAGATCTTTGACACAAGATAGAAGGCAGGGTCTGATGACGGAGATGGAAGGTGGTCAACGGTACCAGTCAACCACGCAACTAAACCACTTCGTGTTTGGGCTCGTTTGATTACTCGCAACGAGATCTTTGACACAAGATAGACCTCAAGGTCTGATGATGGAGCTGGAAGGTGGTCAACGGTACCAGTCAACCATGCAACTAAACCACTTCGTGTTTGGGCTCGTTTGATTCGTCTCAACAAGATCTTTGACACAAGATAGTACTGAGGGTCTGATGATGGAGCTGGAAGGTGGTCACCGGTACCAGTCAACCAAGCAACTAAACCACTTCGTGTTTGGGCTCGTTTGATTACTCTCAACGAGATCTTTGACACAAGATAGAACTCACAGGGTCTGATGATGCAGCTGGAAGGTGGTCATCCCAGACACGAAGTGGTTTAGTTGCATGGTTGACTGGTACCGGTGACCACCATTCAGCTCCATGGCATCAGACCCTCAGTACTATCTTGTGTCAAAGATCTTGTTGAGACGAATCAAACGAGCCCAAACACGAAGTGGTTTAGTTGCATAGTTGACTGGTACCGGTGACCACCTTCCAGCTCCATTATCAGACCCTGAGTACTATCTTGTATCAAAAATCTTGTTGAGACGAATCAAACGAGCTCAAACACGAAATGGTTTAGTTGGTTGACTGGTACCGGTGACCACCTTCCAGCATCATCATCAGACCCTGAGTCCTATCTTGTGTCAAAGATCTTGTTGAATGCCCAAACACGAAGTGTTTTAGTTGCATGGTTTACTGGTACCGGTGACCACCTTCCAGCTCCATCATCAGATCCTGAGTATCACCTAGTGTCCAAGATCTTGTTGAGACGAATCAAACGAGCTCAAACACGAAGTGGTTTAGGGGTCATCCATTAATTACGTCACACGTTTAGGGGAAGGGAGGGGTCAAGAAAATGTGACATGTTGTGACATGGGGGAGGGGGGAGTCACAAATATTGTGATGTCACTTTAACCTCATCAGTAACCGAAAATTAATTTATATTTTTTTATTCGCTGTACAGTTAAATAATGAGATTTTGGATGTAAGTAACTTTCGTTGTGTTATAAAATTACTAATATTTATATATCAAAAATATTTTTTTATTAAAAAAATTATGCCGAGTTAATATTGTCGATTTCGTTGAAAACAACATTGCCTAAAATGTGACGTCACACCAGGGGGGTGGGGTTTGCAAAATGTGACCAAGTGTAACAAGGTCGGGAGGGGTAAAAAAACCTAGAAATTCGTGTGACGTAATTAATGGATGATCCCTTAGTTGCATGGTTGACTTGTACCGGTGACCACCTTCCAGCTCCATCAGCAGACCCTGAGTCATATCTTGTGCCAAAGATCTTGTTGAAATGAATAAAACGAGCCCAAACACGAAGTGGTTTAGTTGCATGGTTTACTGGTACCGGTGACCACCTTCCAGCTCCATCATCAGACCCTGAGTATCACCTAGTGTCCAAGATCTTGTTGAGACGAATAAAACGAGCTCAAACACGAAGTGGTTTAGTTGCATGGTTGACTGCTGGTACCGGTGCCCACCTTCCAGCTCCATCATCAGACCCTGAGTCATATCTTGTGTCAAAGATCTTGTTGAAATGAATCAAACGAGCCCAAACACGAAGTGGTTTAGTTGCATGGTTGACTGGTACCGGTGACTACCTTCCAGCTCCATCATCAGACCCTGAGTATCACCTAGTGCCAAAGATCTTGTTGAGACGAATCAAACGAGCCTAATCATGTTACTACATGGTTGATTGGTATCCGTGACCACCTTCATCATCATCATCAGGCTTCATCATCAGATGCTTAGTACCAGCTCGTTTCTAAACCCTCGTTGATACAAATTAAAGGTTTTATTATATAGCTAAAATAGTTTCACTATACAACCTATACCATATGCAATGACGAAAAATGAAAATAAGCGAGTACCTAAGTAAGTACTTACGTATAATTTCTTTTTAGTAATAATGACCTACATAAGTATGTATAGTTGCACTGGATTTAGTATTTTCGTACCAAATAACATTTTTAGGACTTTGATATTAAAGTACAGTTAGTGTTGTTATGGTTGATTTCAATATGCTTCACGATCGGATCAAGAATGTTTAATCCATCATTGTAGTGCGACCGAGGGAAAATGCGGTGGAACGGATCGGCGTACTGAGCTCGCGGGGCCTGCCGCAGCGCGTAAAATACCTAAACTCGCTCATCCCCGAAATGTAATAGCACTCTTAAGAAGGGAACTCTGATATTTTCTTTGAACATAATTTCGGACGCATAATTACCGCCACCAACACACATTACACGTAACGCTGGAAACAACATGTTAATGCCAGCAACGTAATCAAAAAGGCTCTCATTATCATTAATCACGCGCCGAAGTGACGTGACGTCACGACTCGGAAATTAATTATGTACGAATATATAAATTATGTGGAGTGTTTGCTAAGAGGGTAAGAAGGCACGGTGATATTTTTCGTCACCCCTGGTTTAGGTACTTTCAATAATTTCCTTGGAAACCTTCCCTTAATACGATAGTGGACGACCGCTTGTCCATATAAACGCAGTCCCCATTTTCCTCCTTGGGTATTGACATTGTAGAAAATATTTTTACACAATTTAATATATATTGACCATAGTTGAGACCAATAAACTTGTGTGTTCGTCCTATCTGTACAGTTTTCTCTTCTGTGGGCAATAGTTAACAGCGTGTGAGCATGTAGGTGTAAATAATTACTTTATCATACTTAAAATCCAGTACCTACCTTTTACCTTAAAGGTCTCTGCCCACTACACCGTATCATACCATGACCGTGTTATGAACGTGTCAGGCAAAAAATATATCTTTGTATTAAAAAGTATGAAACTATGCCCACTAGCCCGTTCCGTCACCGACCATACCCGTAGCGTGCCATGCACGGACCGTCAAAAATTGTCGGCGAGGATATTTTGCCGGTGCCGAAACGCTCAACGCATGGCACGCAACGTTGCCAGAACGGTGCGTGCAGGCGGCAAAACGGTGAGCATACGGCTTATAACCGCCTATGGTGACCGTTCTAAGCCCGTTATAAACGCGTTGCCATATCTGTTGCTCGCTCTTACCAGTATGATAACCATTCGCTGGCTCTTTCTAACGAGTCTGGCTCTCGCGAATAAAACGCGGGTATTAAGGGGATGAAACGCGGATGCTACGGGGATTATAGGCGGATGCTATGGGGATGATACGCAGTTAATACGGGCACTAAACCCGTTATGTACGGATATGAAACCATGTGGACACGGTGTAGTGGGCATAGTAGTCCGTGTCGCGTTACATTCCGTGCCTGACACGTTCATGGCACGGTCATGGTATGATACGGTGTAGTGGGCAGAGACCTTACGGGCTACGTGCCCATTGAAAAATAGCGTTAGCGAATTCTGAAAACTTGGACGTGTTTTTTCTCGTAGGGGAATCAATAGTGCTCGCGATTATGAGTAAGAACAACATGAAGATTCCCGAATCTCTGTAATGTACAGCTTTAAAAAAAATTAAGGTAATATATTTTATTATATTTAATATAATAAGTATACAAATGACCCATCAATAGCACGCGTCGCGTTTCCTCCCTCCTAAGCATAGGTAGGGTTGGCCCTGGTTGTACACACTTCTAGTTTATTGGTATCTATGAATATCTATATTTTTAAACGTTCATCAGCACGTCAGAAATATCACTTGGTGGACATATGTGACAAGTTTTAAATACCTAATGTAATTTTAAATATGTAATTAGTATGTTAACCTCGCTTACAATTGTAAATGTGTAATTTTTAAATAAGTAGGTATGTAATATTGTGCCTTAATCCCATTTTGTTTTATGAAAGTAATAATAAAGTATGCGATTCTTTTAGTATGTTAACCAATTTCTTGGCAATTGATACAATGAGGTTAAAAAAATACACGATTCAAGCCTCAATGCATGGGCTCCTTAAAGTCTGCATAATAAGAAAATACAAAAATATTATGTTATGCTATGAAAAAAATATGATAGGGTAGTAGTAGTAGTAGTAGTAATCACTTTATTGTACATATTTTAATACAATTTACAGAAATCAAGGTAAAAAAGCGAACTTATCCCCATAAGGGATCTCTTCCAGCTAACCTTGACCTTCGAGTAGATGAGGATTGGTCATATTTGACATAATATATTACATGAAATATTTAAAGGATAAGTTACACAATTTTGATGCCCTTTTCTCTTTATTGACGACTTAAGCTTAGAATACATTTAAAAGTGGAAAAGAAGCCGTTCAAGCCGTAAAAGTGAAGAAGAAGTTCAAGTCTCACCCATAACTCAAAGCAGTAATTTTTCCACTTTTCAATTTATTCTAAGCATCTAAGCTTAAAAGCATCGTTCGCAGACGTTTCTGCTTGTTAAAAATTAATTTATTGACGACATGTTAAATTTTAAAGGCCCAACCCTGTGCCTGAGGCGTTCACTTGCAAAATAAGCGCTCACACGTTTTAACTGGTAACAAATGAAACGCGGATTAGAGAGAGATCAATCAACGTCTGCGATAAGATGACGCCATTGATTTATTATTTCAGTTGACTCGTGTGTCGGCCGCAAGTTTGATTTATCTTCCTTTTTAACAAAAGACTAATTTTAACGTTGCAATATTTATTAAAATGGTTGGTTTGATATTGTTTTAACCTAATTTGACTTATACATTATGTACCTACGTTAGTAGTTTGTTTTAAATCTACCTATGTAATCTATCTGTCGGTATCTTTATCTTATAACTTAATAAATGAGCAATTCTTGTACGTATATTGTATACCTATATAATATTTATATCATTAATTATGACTGAATGAAATATTTGTGATTTATTCACATTGTAAAAAACGGATTAACCAATTCGGCGTAATATTTTTAAAAACCTAAAGCGCCTCCTTATAATTGTATCCACTAAAGTCTGGTAAGCCAAATAGTATCATAAGACAAAGGAGTCGAATCTGAAAAGTGTACTGCGCCAAGGGTTGATCTCTAATACACAAATTTGAATTCGCGCCTTTTCTATGACAATTTGGTTTTGCCGGACTACACTGCAAGCTAAATCCGCTAGAATGGGCGCATCAATGCAAGTCCCAGCCTCCGCACTGCCAAATTTCACACAAAAGATACAAAATATCCGAATGATTCCCGTAAAGAGCAATTTTATTATTCGGCGCGCGCCACCACTCGGACACGTATGCACTGTAAAAAACAAAATGGCTGCTTCAAACTTCCCGCATCGAGTGGTAATATTCGCGCAATTAAAAATGCTGCAGTTTCGTAATCACTGCATTTCGGGCTTTGTATTAGTTTATTGATGCCCTTTGTTCTTTTGAAATGGTATTTATTTTATGTCTGTATGTATTTTTGTACTTTTTAGGGTTCCGTACCTCAAAAGGAAAAAACGAAACCCTTATAGGATCACTCGTGCATCTGTCTTGTCTGTCCGACCATCCCCGCCCTTTATCTCCGAAATGACCAAGTCTAACATTTTGAAATAAATACACAAAATAGATCTTTACCTAAAGATGACAGGAAAACCTATTAGAAATGTGCAGTAAAGCGTGAGTCGGACATAATGCACGGAACCCTCGGAACGGGAGTCCGACTCGCACTTGGCCGGTTTTTGCTAGTAGCGTAAGTATATATTATTGTTTAAATTTTCTCTGTTGTACCTAGGTAGGTAGTTCCTAATTTCCAATATCAAAACTATACAGCTCGTGGGCGTTATGGTTGACCGGTAACGAATTTCTAATAAATTATCGAATACCACTCGACGTCGATCGACTCACTGATCGATGATAGACCGGGATTCCGGATAACATTTCGAAAAAGGTGTACAAAACACATCCATTACAAAAGATTTTCAAGAAAATGCTGCAATATTTATAGAAAGCGCTGGTGGTCTAGCGGTAAGAGCGTGCGACTTGCAAATCTTGCAATCCGGAGGTCGCGAGTTTGAACCCCGGCTCGTACCAACGAGTTTTTCGAAACTTATGTACGAAATATCATTTGATATTTACCAGTCGCTTTTCAGTGAAGGAAAACATCGTGAGGAAACCGGACTAATACGGGCCTAGTTTACCCTCTGGGTTGGAAGGTCAGATGGCAGTCGCTTTCGTAAAAACTAGCGCCCACGCTAATTACTGGGATTAGTTGCCAAGCGGACCCCAGGCTCCCATGAGCCGTGGCAAAAATGCCGGGACAACGCGAGGAAGATGATGATGCTGCAATATCAGGACAGATGTCGTTAGGGATAGGATTAATACAAATAACGTGGTCGGTATTCTCGGAACGACTGAATAGAGCCCCCATTTATTTCTTTTGCATCACGGTCTGACGTATTTTAATTAATTTTATATTTGCGCTCTGCCTTTCATCATACAGTTTCATAAAAATATAGATTTTATGCTAATTGAGCTGAATTCAACGGACAATTTTCTTGGAAACTATTCCTTCTACGCCCCGAGACTCACTTTGACGGGCTCGCGGAAGGAACGCCTTTAAAATTATTAAAAGTCCTTAAAATTCTTTAAAATGACTAAAGAAAGTTGTGGAGTCGCTAACTTTTGTTGTATCTAAGTTTTAAGAAAATAATTGACGAATACGAATTCCATTGAACTGTTTTTATATGGCAAAGTTTTCGAAGACTTGTATCTACTTAATTTTAAGGAATGAATAAATATTATTGGAAGGATGTTTAAAAAGCAATACTTTATGACAACGTTAGAAGTGAACCTCTCGCGATATTTTTATATTCAAGTAGGATTTTCGAGATTTCATCGAGTGACGACCAAACCAAAGCTTGCAGAACTAAATATTGCTGCCGAAATACAAAGAACGACACAACAAAAACGCTTACAATCAGAATAAAACTAAACTGTTTAGACGACCACGGTTTCACTCACTTGAATTAGTGCACGAGTTGCAGTCGCCGCGAGCACTCTGCCTGAGGAAGGACCCCCGAAGGGCCCGAAACATGTCGCCAATAGCGACTAATAATTCAAGTGAGTGAAACCGTGGTCGTCTAAACAGTATGTTTTCCGAGCAAAGCTCGGAATCTCAGATATTATTTATGGAAAAAGGATAAATGTCAGTGATACATGTCTTATGACTTTTGAAGTAAATGCACTAAGGTTCTAGGTAGGTACATATATAATATTATTATATTCCGTGGGCATGTCTATACCTTCCTTGTGCGAACAGCCCTCGCTACTTAGCACTCTGAAGATTAGTTTCCGAGACGTCAGTAATAGCTGACTTGGCTCGTCCGAGATGCAAATGACCCGCGAATCAATTCAAGGGCTTCCGATCGCTTTGGCTCTAGTGCTCAGGGGCCCTACGGGTAAGGGTCCTACGGTAGCCCTTTGGTCTTGCGCTTTGTGGTGGACACTTTAATAAAATGGCTGGAAATTATGGATGGCAGCCTTTCTTAATTGTTGTCAATGCAGATAATTTAATGCTTTAAGTCTTTTAGTTTTGGCAGGTAGATCTGGCTGAAATCGAACCAGCGTCATCTGCTATCGCGGCAGGTGCCTGTGCCATTCGGCCACCGGGCCACAGCGGCAAAAGTAGATTTTTCCAAGAATATGCACTTTAATTCTTTCTGACGGCTTATGGCGCCCCCTGACCTACCTAACATCTATTGTTACAACGACGTCACTCTGACGTTTACCTACTCCTACAAAAATATTGGTTATATTTGCATATAAACTAGAACTAACGATAGGTACCTATTATACTAGCATTTCCCAGTTAAAGCATCACTAAGCACTTTTCCACCAAGGTATCGTTAGCAAAATTTTATGAATTCAAATCACCCAGCCATCCAAAAATGACCCTCGAATATAACAGTATGTAAGGGGCGTTGTTGCTTAAAATTCAGCAGCAGCCCGGGTTACGTTAAAATTCAACCGTTAGCCTCCTAATTTATTCAACTCAATTTTGGGCAATGAGAAAGCTATGGGTCACGGGGATAATATTGTGTCGTTAGTGTAATTATTGCTAACACCAGCTAATTTGGGAGGAATGGGAGGCGATTACACCGCGGGGCCGAATTGAATAACATTTTGAGAGCCTATTATGTTCCTTTCTGGACAGTAAGCATGCTAGATGGCGGCAATACTGGCAATGTAGTCATCTTGAGTCGGATTCTTTTTTTTTAATTCAGAACACATACAGAACATTGAAGCGCTGGCGGCCTAGCGGTAAGAGCATGCAACTTTCAATCCGGAGGTCGCGGGTTCGAACCCCGGCTCGTACCAATGAGTTTTTCGGAACTTATGTACGAAATATCATTTGATATTTACCAGTCGCTTTTCGGTGAAGGAAAACATCGTGAGGAAACCGGACTAATCCCAATACGGGCCTAGTTTACCCTCTGGGTTGAGAGGTCAGATGGCAGTCGCTTTCGTAAAAACTAGCGCCCACGCCAATTACTGGGATTAGTTGCCAAGCGGACCCCAGGCTCCCATGAGCCGTGGCAAAATGCCGGGACAACGCGAGGAAGATGATTCAGAACACATACAGTCATACATGACACATAAGGTAGAAGTGCATAATACGCACATAATTTATGTACTAAAAAGATCTGGAGGTTCATAAAATATAGATGTAACTGAAATTTGGAATACAATAGATACAAGCATAAGCCTAAGGTAGGATTCTACAGGGTATCTACTAATACCTAAATCCACTGATACTATGTCAGTGGATTAGGTACGTAACATATATTATATAGAATAATTGTTAATGAAATAAAGAATTATTTATTGATTGAATATAAATCGACTCAGAACATACCTATACGGGGTCAAGCTATAAATAAAACCGTTTAAAAATCACGAGCTAATAGATAGTTACTGAAATGTCTGTCAAAGTCTCGGGTCAAAGTATAAGTTGTTATTGAACAATGTCACATAGTTTTAATTTATTCCGACAAAATATAATCTCGTAAAAATTCATGCGATTTGTTACGTAATAAAAACCAAGTAATAAAGACTTGACTTTGGATTATTGTTATAAATGATAACAATTGGTCGGTCAAGAGGTCGAACAATTGAATGCGACTTTTGAACTTTAATATATTGATAAGATAATTAGGTATATCATTAGAGTTACAGGCCAATTCGAACGTGGACATCAAACCGATAGAATGATATTGGAATCATATCAGGGAGCCGATTTTTGAAATTCGACCGCTCGATTTCGTGTATTTCGTTCAGTAATATCTCCACTACTAGGCATGTAAATTCTATTAATAGAATTGAAAACGAGTGGTCAATACCACTAGATTCCCAATTTCTATCGCTCGTATTTCAAAAATCTGCATTTCACCGTTTTCCACCGATTATCGAGTGATGAAATCGAGCGATCGAAATTCAAAAATCGGCACCCTGATACCTGTCATTCGCCCATACATCTCACTCTCGCCAATACATGCACGAGCGAAATACACTCGCGATTAATAACTAAATGACATCATTTAGATATCATTTTGATTTTGTTCTAATTGGCCTCCAGATTATAAACTATCGAACAGACCCGCTAGTTGACTTGTGTTCTCGCGGGTGACTTATTCCCATTCCCAACCCAACCCACCCAACGCATCATCAAAATAAATAGTATTAAGTAGTTTTAGGTATTTATTCTTTTACATATTGTACACTAACATAGATATAGGTAGTTAAATTGTATATTTTGTACTAACACTATGGGTTCTATGCCTGGAATAAACGATTTCAATTTCAATTTCAATTTTTCAATTATTCATACATCTAGCGCCACTTCAAGTAAGTTACCTATGGACTCGGGCGCGAGAACGCAAGTCATGCTAGCCTGTCTGGTTTTGTTACAACAATATAAACAAGACTAGCGACCCACCCCGGCTTCGCACGGGTTAACAAATTATACATAAACTTTCCTCTTGAATCACTCTAAAAAAACTGCATCAAAATCAGTTGCGTAGTTTTAAAGATCTAAGTATACATAGGGACAGACAGACAGCGGGAAGCGACTTTGTTTTATACTATGCTTTGTTTTATGTAGCGATGAACGTGTAGGGTAGCAGTTATCGCTACGTTTGTGGGTAATTGTTACGTCACATGTCACATCGTTATTACCTCATTGAGTCAGTTGAAGGCCGTGAAGCCGGCTTAACGGTCGATTACTATATACTTATCTGTTTAAAATGTTTAAATCAATTCAATCGTGTACAAAGTCCTATTTTTATTACACGCCGGCGTGTGCGGAATCGTGACTGTTTAATGACAAATTTATCGAGCTGCTTCTTAACAGCTAACAATAATATGAAATTGGAATTATACCTATTGTTCAATTCGAAATACGCCTTGCTATCTACTATCTGTGTTATCGGTTATTTATAAGTGATAAGCGAAGTTTAGGCCTACTGTCAAAGTTAAAAGAATCAGGTCAGAAGTAGTGTGAGTGCTATGGTGAAATAGTTGTAAGTAAATAAACAAAAATAATTCTAGAATAATCCTTGTGGTCTTATGGCAATTCAAAATGAGGTATTCGAAGAATATTGTGTTGTTTTCGTTGTTCGCGATGAACTTGGTGGACCAGCCAGCGCCGGAGATCGAGATTGGTCAAGGTAGATTGAGTGGGAAGGTCAGCGATGACGGTTCATACTTCGAGTACGTCGGCATACCGTATGCGACGACCAATCAGAGCACCAGGTTTCAAGTGAGTTTGTTTACTGTCTTTATTTTATACAGCTGATGACCTGTCAACTGTTATTTGTAAATCTGACTGTACATGTCTACTGTTATGTTTTTTGACTTACTGTTCTTTCTAAATGACTTTTACAGTAGTTAACGATAGAAAATAGTTATTTGTACAACAAGAGATCAAAGTTTGATATTTCTTCGAGTGCTTATTTTGAGTCCCGTGCAAGCGAAAGATTCTATACTAGATTCACGAGCGTAGAGAGTGAATCTGATTTAGAATCTTGAGCGTAGTAAGGGACTCAAAAGCGCACGAGATGTAAATAACTTTGATCTCGTGTAGTTCACAAAACTTTTCACCTCAGCAGTGAGAACATATTAGAGAACCCGAAAAATGTATTCCTCCTTCATCACTTACCTATTCACTCATGTTTTCTTAAGATATACCAACAATTAAGTTTTCACCTCAGCAGCTCGAACAAGGGTACTTTGCTACTTAAAAACAGTGAGCAAAATGCGATTTTGCTCACTGTTTTTAAGTAGCAAAGTACCCTTGTTCGAGCTGCTGAGGTGAAAAATATATAACTGATACTATATAACACTTTAAACTGTCGCGTTTTGTACACATAGCACTCGCGTCGGAATTTAAGGTTAAAAAACAATGAAATTAAATCGCGGTAGATCCGTTTGTGTAATTAAATATGTAACTCATACTAATTACGAGTTTGTTTTACCTACGATATAAGAACCTTATTTTGCTCTTACATTAGGTATAATATCTCGGTGACCGAGCTTCGCTCGGAAAACATATCGTTAGAGCCGTTTCCGAGATCCCCGAAATATATATATATATATATAAATAAATAAATAAATAAACAAGAATGACTCGTTTAAAGGTATTAGATATTTTGATGAAATGATAAATTGTTTGCCATCTTTTAAATTGTATACGTATTTTCGATTTTATTACTGTAACTGTAAACATGTGATATATATTTTTTTAATCTTAGAGTCTATTGATCCGTTTTTTCTTTCTGTATGTATGTACCCATAAATTGAACTTTATCTTAATTTCAGGCACCTGGACCGCCACCATCATGGAAGGGTACCTTCAAAGCCACAGACCACATATACATGTGCCCACAGAACTCCAAGTGGGGTAGAGTCGGCAGAGAGGACTGTCTGACGATAAACGTCTATGTCCCCACCATGCCCCAGCAGCGCCCTCTGCCCGTCATGGTCTTCATCCACGGCGGAGCCTTCGCTCTAGGCAGCGGAGGAAAGTTCATTTACGGGCCAGATTATCTAGTCAAACATGATGTGATCATAGTTACTTTCAACTACAGATTAGGCGCACTAGGCTTCATGTGTCTAAATATAAAAGAAGCGCCAGGAAACGCTGGCCTGAAGGACCAGCTTGCGGCTTTGAGGTGGGTAAAGAAAAACATAGCTGCGTTCGGCGGCGATCCTGAGAATGTGACTGCTTTTGGCGAAAGCGCTGGAGCTACTTCGCTGTCTATGCTTGTAGCTAGCGACGCAGCCAATGGCCTGTTCCAGAGGGCTATCATACAGAGCGGATCGTCTATAGCCAACTGGGCAGTCAACAGGAAACCCGTGTGGGTGTACAGCCTTATTGCGAAACAGCTGGGCTATGATACAGAAGACCCGCACGAGCTCTACAATATATTTAAAGACCTTCCCGTGGCAGACTTCCTCAGGACGAGACCGAAGAAACCTTTGGACAAGTTCTTCGACACGCAACTATTGCATTTACCGTGCGTCGAAAAACCTTTTCCTGGCGTAGAGCCTATTATAACAGATTTGCCGTATAATATTCTTGAAAAGAAGAAACTGAATATATCTGTCATTTATGGATCGAATAGTAAAGAAGGTTTATTTCTAATTAGTGAAGAGAGTACGCCCGAATCTGTCAATGAAAGGAACGGCCGTTATTTATTCGCTTCTGATTTAGAATTTAAAACAGAACTGGAAGCTGAAGATGCAGCGAAAGAAGTAAAAGAATTTTACTTCGGAGAGGAGACTATTGATATGTCGAAAATACTGAACATGTCGGGTCTTTATACTCATTTGTACTTTGAAATGCCTTTGTTGATAGAAAGCGAGGCGTTGATCAAAAATACAGACAAACCGATTTATAATTACTACTTCGACTATGGGGGCAGCAGAAACGCTCTGAAAGTCGTATCAGGTTATCGGAACTCTGATGGGGCTTGCCATGCCGATGACTTGTTCTATTTATTCAAACCAGACTTTTGGCCAAATTTCGTGGAGATCTGGAATAAAAAGGATACACAAATAATAGATACCATGACTAAATTGTGGACCAATTTCGCTAAATATGGGTACGTAAAATTCACATGATATAAACGCAATTATTCATTATATACGGAGCAATATATGCACAAAATTTGCTATGACAAAATTACCATTAACGTCGAAGTTATGAAAATATGATTTTTATTATGGCACAGCCGCACTTTGTCTCATCAAAATTCACGTGACTTCGTCCCCTTTTCACTTAAGGGCCTACTGCAGCCGCGTCTGGCGCTTCGTAAACCACGCCCGCTAGTTCTTCCCTCCCCGCTAACACGCACACATGGAAACGCTTCGCGCCGCACGTGAAGTTTGTGTGACCTTTTAGCACCATCTAACGTTACAGAAGTTAACTACCATTATACGCGGTCGCTGCGGTCGGCCATAAACTTAAATTCGGAAAAAATTGAAACAGATGGCGTTGTTACTTGTTCATAATAGCAAACAATAAAATAATTAATTAATAAACCTGAATATTTATTGTTGTTTTGGAAGATGTTAACAGCATAGAAGCAGCAGCGTATATAGCATATAAGTTAAGAGTATTGATAATAAGAAAATAGCACAAGAACAGAAAAGAGATTATTTTTGATAAAATATGATGAAAAGAGATTTACTTGATTACGCTCACCTGACTTTGCGGTCACTAAATGCAAATTTCAACCTTATTGTTATGGGGTTACAATACCCCTGGGGTTGCAGGCGTCCATAGTCGTTATTATTATAAATGCTTTGGTTGAAATGCTTTTTAACCCTCGAATTTTTCATAGGTACTGCAATAATATGTTACTCTTCGACGGCCGCAAAAATATGTGACACGCTCTTATGGCTCTACAAATAAGATCTAACATCTATCTACCGCAAAACGGCCTTCGGTGTGTAACATATTATTGCAGCTGACTGTACTCGTATTCATTGTTGTATAGGTAGGTATTAATATCTTTTATCCGATCGATTTGCATTTATTTGAAATAAATCACAGTGTTTAGTAATTATATGTTTTATTGAATAAGAGATTATTTAGGTATGTAAGGAATACAGGGTGCCTTTTTGAAACACTCATTTTTAGGGTTCCGTAGCCAAATGGCAAAAAACGGAACCCTTATAGATTCGTCATGTCTGTCTGTCTGTCCGTCTGTCCGTCCGTATGTCACAGCCACTTTTTTCCGAAACTATAAGAACTATACTGTTGAAACTTGGTAAGTAGATGTATTCTGTGAACCGCATTAAGATTTTCATACAAAAATAGAAAAAAAAAATTTTTTTTGGGGGTTCCCCATACTTAGAACTGAAACTCAAAAAATGTTTTTTCATCAAACCCCTACGTGTGGGGTATCTATGGATAGGTCTTCAAAAATGATATTGAGGTTTCTAACATCATTTTTTTCTAAACTGAATAGTTTGCGCGAGAGACACTTCCAAAGTGGTAAAATGTGTGTCCCCCCCCCCTGTAACTTCTAAAATAAGAGAATGATAAAACTAAAAAAAATATATGATGTACATTACCATGCAAACTTCCACCGAAAATTGGTTTGAACAAGATCTAGTAAGTAGTTGTTTTTTAATACGTCATAAATCCCCTAAATACGGAACCCTTCATGGGCGAGTCCGACTCGCACTTGGCCGCTTTTTCTGGATAATTTTGAATTTCAATTGTCAGGGGTGCCTACATTATTTTTTAATACATTTTACAACGACAACAAACAAAAGTTCAAATTCGCCGTATTTTTATTACCCGGGTCGATCGCAACAAAATAGAAAATCATGTTTTTCAAATCTAAGCGTTATTGTAATTTATCTCAAATAACCAAAAAGTCAATCTGACTAGAACTTAAAAACGAACTGAATTATTTTAATATGTCGATTTTTCTTGGTGACCCAGGAGAATTTTTTTTTGTATCCCATACGAAAAGAGCGTATCCCAATCGCGTATCGGTTTTGGTTTTTACCTATAAGTGTGAAAAATATATTCTACCATATACGAAGGATGTGTTTTTTCATGTTTTATGTGTCTTTTTGTACAATAAAGTGTTTTACTGCTACTAATATATCATATTAACGATTAACTAAAAAGGTATTTACATCTAATTTAACTGGTAAATTATTAAAGTCCGCTAAAATTAATATATACCTATTCAAAAAAATATTTGTTAATATGTCCCAAAATCATGGCTCATTTTTTAAGTCTCCTGACTTACCAAACATATCGCAACGAAGGCAAGGGCACAACGCGGCATCGTGAACCTAATAACGTAACGTTTCAGTTACTTTTATCCGGGGTACGAAAAGAGGTATTAGATCTATCCTGGGTCTAATATGTTATAAAAACATAGTTTTTTGAAAAATGTTCGTAGGTAGTACACAAAATTTACCTTTTCTTTTAAATGTGATTTGGGTCATCGTTCTCCCTGGTGACTTTTCTGGTGACCCAAGAGACATCAATTTTATTATGACTCAGGAGACTTTTTTTCTATGCACTTTGATTTTTTTGATGCGCTAATTTTGTTATCTAAAATAACTTTAAACTGCTGATATACTTATATCACTTTGCTGATGAGTGGAAGTGGAATTGAAACTTAATTTATTGTTCTCTCCCTTGACATTTTGGCATACATTTGACATGCTGCAGTGCACTCCTAACGTTAATAAAGACATAATTTTTAGAAAATGCTTTAGGAAAACTCACTCTTGAGCTTAAAACGATTAAGTCCTTATCATTGTATGTTAGATTTTTAGTACAGATTTGGATCAGTGAAAATGTCTCTTAGCCAACGAAATTTGTCTCTGGGAAAAGTACGATATCCCTAAAAATTGTACGTACATTTCGCATTTTTCTGAAGGAACGGAATTCATAAATTGGGTTATTATTATTTTTTCAGATTATTTGATTGCATTGACATATCACCAAGATAGATAGAACATTTAAGTTACCAGAAGAAAAGCATTTTGTTATTTTATACAGTGTGGAAAAAGTAGGTTCGATTCCCGGGCTCGACTAAGCGAATTTAAAAAAAACAACGTGTTGCATTCCGGGAGTGCCGACAGAAGTTAAAACTCAATGACTAGTCCAAAATGTCTGCAGCACTATGTATAATTGACCCATCCTCCTTTCTATTGAAAACTTGTGGTTCCGAAATTGCTGGTCAGTGAGCTTGTTTAAAATTCGAAATTCAAATTTATAGCGTTAATTGTTTAAAATTCGAATAGAAATTGTAAAGTTACCTTGCAGACCTCGCATCTAAATATATTTGGTCATGATATTTTGAGTTTTATTCACCAGTACTAGAGTTCACTTTTATTAGCGATTTCATCAAGATGTAGCTTTATTGAATTATATTTGAGTGGTATAAAGTTATAATACTGTGAGATCCTCGTATTTCAGCCCGTACAAGATTATAACCTTTTTCATGTAATGTCATTGAGTTTTTCTTTATTGATTTAAATGCCATCTAAACCTTACGGTCACATGATCGCCTTACGCTGTCTCGAGTTTATCATTTTTTCCCCACCTCAAAAAGTGCCTAGCGCCGCTAAAGAAGTTTTCACTTCAAAAATCTTTGAATGCAGTTGTTTCTTTAAAAAACAATAATGTTTCATTTAAGTAAAATGAGCAAACTTAAGGTTTTAAGGCACTTTCCCTCCAGGGCCCATAATTTTTTTCCACCCGGTAGTAGACAACTATTTTTTTCGACTAAATGAAGTTTTATTAGATAAATCGTTGATCACATGGTTCGTTTCACACATCACATCAAAACGTTTGTCAAAGTAATGAAATTTATGCCAAAAAAACATAAATAAAACATATAAATTCAACACATTTTTTAAATAAAAATCTTTCTCGATGATATAAAAGCGGCCAAGTGCGAGTCGGACTCGCCCATGAAGGGTTCCGTATTTAGGCGATTTATGACGTATTAAAAAAAAAACTACTTACTAGATCTCGTTCAAACCAATTTTCGGTGGAAGTTCACATGGTAATGTACATCATATATTTTTTTTAGTTTTATCATTCTCTTATTTTAGAAGTTACAGGGGGGGGGACACACATTTTACCACTTTGAAAGTGTCTCTCGCGCAAACTATTCAGTTTAGAAAAAAATGATATTAGAAACCTCAATATCATTTTTGAAGACCTATCCATAGACACCCCACACGTATGGGTTTGATGAAAAAAAATTTTTTGAGTTTCAGTTTGAAGTATGGGGAACCCCAAAAATTTATTGTTTTTTTTCTATTTAATACATCTACTTACCAAGTTTCAACAGTATAGTTCTTATAGTTTCGGAGAAAAGTGGCTGTGACCTACGGACGGACAGACAGACGGACAGACGGACAGACAGACAGACAGACAGACATGACGAATCTATAAGGGTTCCGTTTTTTGCCATTTGGCTACGGAACCCTAAAAAAGAACATCGACAAATTATGTTCAAAGAATTAATATCAAAACAGATGTCATAATTAGGATTGGCTACTTTAAGAAAGGGACAGAGAGATTTAATCCTCTCGCTCTGCACGTTTTTCTCATTCCTCCTTGTCAAGCCAAAATAAACTATAAAATGATAGTAACACAAGTACATTGTAATATTCACTTTTTCCACGGTATCATGTCATTGTAAATTACTTATGTGAAATTGTAGTGGCGTGCGACTTTCAAACCGGAGGTCACGGGTTCGAACCCCGGCCCGTGCAAGTGAGTTTTTGTAAGTAGGGACCTTTTTTAGTGGTACTTAAATATAATAACTTTTCGTATTATTGAAATAAAATATTTTATTCAAACAAACTTAATAATATAATAATTAAAACGAATAATATCAATTAGTTTTCAATATTTATTCAATTATTTTAAATTATTTGAGCATGAAACATACTAGATTTATTTTTATCATTACAATAGAAAAAAAGCAAAAAATATATTCTTATAGATATTTTATTTTTAAACAAAAATAAAGCAAAAAGTTACGGTTAGATTCTGATGGCTAAATACCAAACAGCTACCGATACATTTCAATATCTGTCGAAATTTCCTAACCCGTTGTAACTGACAAAGAGTATAGATTTCGACGTAGCATGACGTAGCTAAGCAAACACGCACACATGCGTAACGTATAGGCCTGTAAGAAGGCACCATCATAGGTTTACCTCCGATTCCGTTACTACTCAATGGAGTTACGACTCAACGTTTATTGGATATTAAAATTTTACGTAATTCGGAGCGCTGCGCGAAGTGACATAGGTCTTACCTCTTTGAGGCACGACGGCCATCTAACATTACTGGCATAAAGGATGCATTTATGACTTTGACGCATGACAGAAAGAGAAACCGAACTGCGTAAAATGGGCGTTTGCTGTTGAATTCATAAAATCAAAAATCGATAATAAATCCATCGGTAAAGGATAATAAGTTAATATTTAGTTCTTTGAAAGTTAAGACGAGATGAAAACCTTTGCTGTAAGGTGGATTGTGCTGGATATGGATGTGTTTTCTAGTTGCACGAAGCTAAAACCGAAAAATGAACACGTAAGTTTGGATTTATTTTCTATCGAGAAAATTTTAAGCATTCGTGTTTCGACTACTACGAAATCTCTTATCATATAGTCAAGAAACATATATCCGAAAATCACTACTGTTTGTTTCCGGGGCTAGCCACTGCCACCTTTCTAAGATCCTGTTATTTTTCGATGCACGGCCTTAAATAGTTGTTTATTTCATACAAATTAACTGAGGTAGCTACCCTGAATTTTTTCGTTATATTTACATTGTTCTTTTTACAGAAATCCAACGCCAGAATCCGCCACGGATCTACCACGATGGTCCCCCAGCTCTCGAGAGGGGTTGAAACTGATCCATATAGGGGAAGAGGTCGAAATGGGCCCAGTACCCAACCCGGAGGCCTACGAAATGTGGAGGCGGGTGTTTACGACCCACCGACGAAAGACGGTATAGGTAGCCAATAGATTAGTAAATTATTTATTTTTATACTGGATTTTTATTACTACCTTGGTTTTCAATACCTTTGTTTATAGAGGCCAATTGAATCTTATATTTTGACATCAAAATAATATCTAAATGTTGTTCCCCCGTGCGTCTCGCTCGCACCAATTTATGTACGAACTAATACAAGCGAAATGCACGCGCGAAAGATAACTAAACGACATTTATAGTCGGTCAAACCAATTTGTCAGTAAATAAGAACCAAAAAAACTATAATCATCCTTTTCTTTTGGGTGCTAGTACTAGTGTAAGTCAAAGTCAAAGTCAAAGTCAAAAAATATCTTTATTCATGTAGGCCTAGCAACAAGCACTTATGAATCGTAACATACTTATAAATTATCTTAAGCTAATTATCAGAGCAATTTATTGATGTTATTATTCCATAATAATATTGGATTATTATACAAATCAAATTTAACACAAATTTAAGAATTTCACAAAAGGATCGTCAAACATGAAAAAAAAATTGTATAAAAAATACTAGTCTAGAATGTTTCTAGAATAAAATCTAAATGTCAAATAAATAAATAAAAAACACAAAAGAAGTACAAACATCGGAATATTCGGAATATCAATTTCCTCATCATTAATCAAATATACCTAATATATAAATAATCATTTCGAATAACAATTAATCCCACGTTGTTTTATCATTCATGTAGTCTTGTGTGGTATAATACGCTTTAGATATAAGTTTACGCTTTACATAATTCTTAAATTTACTAATAGATAATTCAGTAATATGGTTTGGAAGTTTATTATAAAATCTCACACAATTACCCATGAATGATTTTTTAATTTTATGGAGCCGAGTGAAGGGCACTGCGAGCTTATGTTTATTTCTAGTATTAATATTATGAATTTCACAATTTTTTCTAAAATTTACAATATTTTTATGTACATACAGAATATTCTCATAAATGTATTGACAGTGCACTGTCATTATGTCAATTTCCTTAAATTTATCTCTAAGTGAGTCTCTATGGTTCATTTTGTATATTGCTCGAATAGCCCTCTTCTGCAGAACAAAAATGGTATTTATCTCTGAAGCACCACCCCATAGTAAAATACCATATGCCATAATGCTATGGAAGTAACTAAAATATACTAATCGAGCTGTTTTCACATCAGTTAACTGACGGATTTTGCTCACTGCAAAAGCTGCAGAACTCAGTCTATTCGAAAGAGTAGCAATATGGCAATATAGCAATATATAATAATATAAGACTAAGATAGTATGATTATCTCCGTCTATGTTTGAAATATGAGATATAGCTATATTCGAACTTTAAGATACGTCAAATACTAGAGATTGAAACGATATGGAATGGATATGTCAGTGTCAAACAAGTGTCAAAAGTGACGCGTGTGGTTGGAGAAACGTCACTTTTGACACTTGTTTGACACTGACATATCCATTCTATATCGTTTCAATCTCTAGTATTTGACGTATCTTAAAGTTCGAATATGGCCGTAGATTCGCGCGTTCATTTTGCTGACTTGTCCGTACATGTATTAGTGCGAGTGAGACGCCTGCACATGTATATGACAGGTAACTGATATGGATTTCAATATGATTCAAATATCGATTTGATGTCAGGTGCACGTTCGAATTGGCCTGATATATCCACTAGTTTA
This sequence comes from Cydia amplana, assembly GCF_948474715.1. Taxonomy (NCBI): domain Eukaryota; kingdom Metazoa; phylum Arthropoda; class Insecta; order Lepidoptera; family Tortricidae; genus Cydia; species Cydia amplana. The sequence goes on from NC_086076.1 coordinate 18,717,740, forward strand.
TCTCCCACGAAAAGCAATCACAAGCCACACGAAAATAATAATAAAACCGACTTCACTCGGAATTATCTTCGGAAGTGTCAAAAGCGCCGCAATCAGACAGAGTGATAGTTCCTCGCGAATCGTAATTCGACGGGCAACGTCTTGGGCGCTCCTAATTGGCTGTTTTACAAGATGGCCCCAGAGATGTGAATTAATCGACAATCTATTGGGGAAATTCTGGGGGCCGATTATTTAATTTCGAGCGCTCGATTTCTTCATTCGAAAATCTGTGGACAACCATGAAATGATATAATACTCTAGCACATAGGTTCCCAAACTTTTTTGGGCCACCGACCACTTAGGAGTCAAAAAAAATTTCAGCGCCCACCATCACGGATTAATAGCGGAATTAACGTATTTTTAATTCACGGAATAACCGTGAATGTCTACCGATACTTATTACGGTTTGATGTCGTTCAGGGGCACGTTCGAATTGGTCTGAAAGACTTACAACTAAGACCTAATTTAATAACTTTTTCAACTTGTTAAGACTGATATTTAGGGCAATTAATTTAGAATTTTAGATAATACGAATAGATGTATTCCTAAGCATACGGTTTATTTGTGTTTCCTACCAAAACAGCATTTCGGGGAATTAATTCCCAGCAAGCGGGAACCCATTTTAAAACATTCATTTGGTCCTAAATGCGTGTAATCCGAGTTTGCTCAAGCCCAGAGGTGTGCATACACCTCGCATAAAATTCTGCGATTTCTGTTTCGGCTTATGTTCTAACTCTCTTCTATCTTTTATCTTATTGTATTATTATGTGCTGTATGTTTCCTGAATAAATAAAATTAATTAAATTAAATTCAGTTTTTTGCTTGTAGCTAGGAAACGGTACGTCTGACGGAAAATTTCGTCTAAACATGATAAAAATTTATATTTGAGGATCCGAAAAGTACCTTAAATATGAATTCGTAGTCAAAGTTTGTAAAATTGGCTGTCACTTTGTATTTTTTTTTTGTATAATTGTGTTAAAATCCGAAATTCTTTTTCGCCAGTATCTGATTCACAAAATCTTGCTGGTAGAGTGACATTGTAATTGATGATTCCTTCTACATCGAGTGGTTTGGAAATCCAAGGAAAAATTTAACTTATTCCAAGGCTCACAACATTTATGCACACCTCCTGGAATTGAGCAAACTCTGATTACATGCATTTATTTTAGGACCAAATGAAGGTATTAAAACGATTTTCAGCTTGCTGAGAATTAATTCCTCAAAATGCTCTTTTAGTGTATATCTATATGTAATCTATTTGTATTATTTAATATTTTAGTTTTTTTTAGGGTTCCGTACCCAAAGGGTAAAAACGGGACCCTATTACTAAGACTCCGCTGTCCGTCCGTCCGTCCGTCCGTCCGTCTGTCACCAGGCTGTATCTCACGAGCCGTGATAGCTAGACAGTTGAAATTTTCACAGTTGATGTATTTCTGTTGCCGCTATAACAACAAATACTAAAAACAGAATAAAATAAAGATTTAAGTGGGGCTCCCATACAACAAACGTGATTTTTGACCGAAGTTAAGCAACGTCGGGCGGGGTCAGTACTTGGATGGGTGACCGTTTTTTTGCTTGTTTTGCTCTATTTTTTGTTGATGGTGCGGAACCCTCCGTGCGCGAGTCCGACTCGCACTTGGCCGGTTTTTATTTCACTTGCGGAAGCGCCCCCCTGGGCAGCATGAACGCCCCCCAATCGCTTTCGCGGCCCCTACCGCCCCCCTGAAACTCTTCAGCGCCCATTGCGGTATTGACCACTTTGGGAAACTATGCTCTAGCAAATCAACATTGTCATTTGTCAGTAGGAAACGGCGCGAAATTCAAAATTTTTATAGGATATGTTATCAATCCTTCGCGCCTACATTTTTAAAATTTGACGTCTTTTTGTACTGACAGAGTTAGCTTGCCAGAGTATATTTTTGAAATATGAGCAATAGAAATTGAGAATCCAGTGGTATGTGGTATTAACCACTTATATTAAATTTTAATGTTTTTATTAGATTTTTTTGTTATTAACTAGTTTATGATCGTGATACAAATATGTATTACCAAGTAGGTACTTTTTTTGTTTTTATGGTATACGGGGGTTGTTTAGGGGATGAAGTAACGGAACACGGCGTCGTTCATACGGCGTTTATTACAGAACTGATTTTTGGATTATCTACCCACCTAACATTTACATACCTAGTTGCGTCTACCCCCAAGTACATATACCACACCCTTACACTTAAATTATGTTATACCTAAAGACTTAACTTATTTAACCCTTTACCGCATACTAAGCCATAGGTATATGGCGGATACGATATTTAATTATTTAGATTGTAATTTTAATTAATTAAGGCTATTAAAGTTCTAATTTAAATGGATTTTTTTTTTTTACATGCCGTAAGGGGTTATTAACACTTATTTAACTTATTTAATACAATCGATAAGTAAGAATATAAAAATAAATAGTGGCAGTCCACTAATATAAAAGAGGATCACCGTAATGATCGACCGGTGGTAAATTCCGACGAGGCCTCTGCACTGACGGCGGCACGGGTGGTATCGGTGGTTGGGTGATTCCAGGATGGTCCATCGGACCAGGCCACGCCAACGCGGAAACTGGTGATCGCGCTCTAACTTGATCTACATGCCTCTTAAACCTAGTTGATAAATCGTTTTCCTTTACCACTAACACAGTCCTAGAACCTATCAAGCTATCCACCTTCCCTTTAAGCCATTTCTCCCCCGAGCTGTAATCCCTAAACCACACAAGATCTCCTATCCGGAACGCCCTATCGGTACCCCCCGCCTGCTGCACCTGCCTTTCTTGTGCCGCCTCCACACGCTGCTCGAGCCCGCGACCAGGCCGTAACATGTCCAGACGGCAACGCAATGCCCGCTTTTGGAGAAGCATGGCCGGTGTTTGTCCCGTTGTGCTGTGGGGAGTATTCCTATATGCCATCAAATATTCCTGAAGAGCCTCTTCCACATCTACTTGATCTCTAACTGCCTTTTTTAGCGCCCTTTTGCACAACTTAACAGCTGTTTTGGCGGCCCCATTTGATGCCGGGTGGTATGCGGGTGTAAAAGTATGAGTAATACCATAATATCGCATGAAGGTATCCACCTCCCTGCTAGTAAATGGAGGCCCGTTGTCTGAAACTACCTGTTTAGGAACGCCAAAACGTGCAAATATCTCCCTTAGCACTTTTAGTACTGCCGCTCCTGTAGTGGTTGTCATTAAGAAAGCCTCTATCCACTTAGAAGACGCATCTATTAAAATCAAAAAAGTTTTACCATGCCACGGACCCAAAAAATCGACGTGCACCCGCGTCCATACCTCCCCGGGGTACTCCCACGGCATAACCGGCGCGCGCGGCGGCGCCGGTGCCTCCGCTGCGCACGTGTGACAACCCGCGCAGCACGCCTCAATGTCGGCATCAATACCGGGCCACCACACGTAGCTTCGGGCCACGGCCTTCATTTCATCCTCGTCGCCAATATGGTATACGGGGGTTGTTTAGGGGATGAAGTAACGGAACACGGCGTCGTTCATACGGCGTTTATTACAGAACTGATTTTTGGATTATCTACCCACCTAACATTTACATACCTAGTTGCGTCTACCCCCAAGTACATATACCACAGTTTTCATTCTTGTTTAAATTATATTTGCAACGATTTTTTTTTAATATTTAAAAAACCCGGTAATATATCAATCACTAGCAGTCAAATGGTTCGACTCAATTTTTTTTATTATTATTATGTTCATGTTAATGTAATCGTGACAAATCGTGTGCGGTTATATTCGATCACTCGCTTTTCATTTTGAGCGCTCGAAAAACAAACATCGGCCCCCCAGCTCGGAAATAATATCGATAGACACGAAATTTGATAGAGTAACTTTTGAAGAGTACGTCTGTTCTTTCCAACTATAATTTTGACGGAGCGATGTTATCTGAGAATTTGATCAGTTCTATATTTAGTAGTAGTAGTAGTAGTAGTAGTATAGTTAGTAGTTTGTAGTAGTTTTTCAACAATAGCTTACTCCTTGTGTTTTTCTTGGTGTAAACATTGAGTTAATTATTATTATAATTCAATGGGTGTAAAAAGTGAGGCAGCTGAAAATGTTGCATGTACCTACATCGGTATACGACACCCTGGTCTGGTCTGGTGGTCTGGTATGCTATAATAAGCACATTACGTAACTGCGTCGAAAAATTAAAGGGATGTACTGTAAAACGTTGTACGATACACTCGCGAATAGGCAATTCGCAACTCGTTGCGTTCATGACGTGCTAACAAAACCTGAAAAATTCGGTGTGATTTTGCACAATACATTGAAAATATTGGACTATCGGCTCGGCCACGACATTGTGCGACTGGCGACGGCGGCGGCGGCAACCATAGGTTGGAGCGAGACACAGCGATGGGAGCTTTCGTTCCCAACTGTGATTGTGCGGCCGCCGCCGTCGCGAGTCGCGCAATGTCGTGGCCGAGCCGTATGGCTGACGTATAATCTATTACAAGATGGGTCATTGATACAATTAGGTTGAGCAATTAAAATAGAACAGTGAAGGCAAATCTGAAAACATCAATAGGGAAACTAGGTACTTGTCCGCGATCACGATATCGAACACGAAAATGTAAGGAGGCCGATTGTGATTAAACAATTTGTATTACGGTTTAGATGTGACCGTGACACGACTGGAATAGGTAAGTACGATGCCCCGATGCCTAATGACACGGCTACATTTCGTGCGTACCAATGAGCGCGAGTGATTCATCAATGCACATTACGGTATCATAATAATAAGATCAAAACCGTAACGAACTGCTAGACCAGAATCATGATTAGGTGGGTTTTTAATCCCAGAGCAGACGTATTCACGAACTTCTGTACAAATTGACATTACTTTCGGAAAACTTATTAAAGTTCAAAACAACAGTGTAGCGAAGTGCTGACAAATTCTAGTTTCTTATGAATAAATACTTGTTCACATCGTGCCAAGACAACGGTCTTAAATTTTATAAAATATGATAAAATGCGCTCTTGGGTGCGAATGGCGGGTGTGGTGTAAGTAAAAGAAGTTTCCAAATTTTTTTCTGTTATTTATAATTATATAAAAATAACAATAATACCTATTCGCGATCGCAGGCACATGGCTCAGCAACCTGAGTCGCCTTTTTAGATAGATTCCAGTTTTATTCGGCGTGTGATCTTGCCATAGATGTTTTTTATAATATTGATATTTGACGTCGACTGTACTACAAGGTCTTGACTATAAAGTTAGTAAGTACAATGTCTTGAACATTTGTAACTCAAACCTTAAACAATAATTATTCTTGACTCGCCACTCGCTTGTCCCTCAGGCAGATTTCTTTAGTTGCATCTTAGTCCGCAGTACAAAGTCTTGTCTATGAATATTGCAGCACCTCGGACTGTCGGCAGCGGGTCTTGCCCTCATCTTATGTACGTAACAACGTTTATAATACATTGGCCATGCAATGGTATTAGAAACTGTATTAGAATGAGAGGCTATTCTAAACTATATTCATATTATTCAGTTTGCGTACCAAAACCTAGCGCCTATTTCACTAAGTTGGCAATTGACACTGACACTGACAATTTTCTGGGGTACTACCGCGAAAAACGATATTCGCAAATTGTGGGGATCTTTCTCTTTTACTCCGATGAAGGCGTAATTAGAGTGATAGAGAAAAATGCCCGCAATTTGCGAACTTCGATTTTTGCGGTTATAGCCCTGTACATTTCTGAGTCGGTGTTAGTGTACGTACGGTAGGGTCTGTACGGTAGGATATAGTTATACTGTCAATATTGATTTGTTGAACCAGCAATGTACGGTGACTCACAATGTTAGGCGAAAAATATTATCCTATTGATAACCTGTTATTATTATCAGAATTTGCCTCCAATAAGTAAATTGGTGTGAATATTGTGAATTAGGTATACAATCTTCAATTCTCCAAGTGAGTGTGATTTAAAAAACGGCGGGTTACCAAAGCAAAACAGGATCGACGGCACTTTAGTATTAAAACCAATACTTCTTACAATTACTATCTCACTTCATCGACAATTCATTTGTATTAAAATTACTCTACAAGTTCTCAACAATAGGCATAAAAACGTACTATATTATTAATTTTTATTATATTGCTCAACAAGCGACAGTTAAAAATACCCGCTACATTTCCGCAGAATTTTAATTAGTCCACCCTAAATAATAAAACAGTCGTTACCTTATCTTACGCCATGTTTTCATTAGGCCCCGGTGTCCGCGTACTGCCCGATTCCCATCCCTTGAAATGTAGGAATTATGCGCAGTAATATTACTTTTGAAACCAGACTTTATGACCAGTTAAATATAATGTTTAGTTTTATAGTTTTTATATACTTACAAGTACACTTTACACGTATATAAATACTTACTAGGAGGTCCCAACTCTTTCTCAATTAGTAACACAAAGATTGTGACCAATAAACGATGTTTTCTTTTTTTTTCTTTTTTTATAGTTGCCAAATAGCGAAAATCCCAAAAATTATATTCGTCAAAATCTACCTTTCCCTAGTTATAACATAATATCAATTGTGTTCTGGTATTTTAAACCACCTTGTGGTACAATAGCACGACACTTTAATACCCGTTAATTTACAGGCATTTTCCCCAACATTTTACAGTAGGCGTCTTCGGGTTAAGGCAAAATTTACGATTCCCCCTAAGAACCCACTTTAAGGTAAAAAGATAACCGCGGGACGACTTAAACGTTATTTACAACGCGAACTTCGTATTCCCTATTCATAACTGCGCTTTAAAATTTATTATTTGCATTATTTATTATGTTCTGTTGTTTCCAGTTTATGTGGTTGCTTGTTTTTAAATTTTACGAGGCTCGAAAGTGCGGAAGTTTAGGGATTAGCTGGAGCGAATACCCGCTTATTGCTTGTGCTTTATTGAAGTAACCCTTTGGAATGGGCTGATGATTACCCTGAGGTCGACATTTTGGGGTTAAAACTTTAAGAGCGTGGCATCTTTTCACGGCTGACATAGAAGACAGCAATGTTGGAGTTTGCACGTTTGCACCCAGGTCGATATTCAATCCAACGACGAAATTACTGCCGGAGATATGTTGCATGTAGGTAGAATCAAAAAGCTTGACTTATTGGTAAAAAAATTTATGGGACTATTTAAACGATTTGCAGATAAATATTTACGTAAGCTAATCTAAAAACTAAATGCACAGCAAAACAGCATTCTGCTGTGCAAGTCAGGAAGTTTTGGAGGATGTATGAAAAGGATAATTTCGAGCTCCATACAAAAATATGATAAAGAGAAAAGTTGGAGATATAGTATAATATTATTAAATATCACTTGATCAGGTTGAAACAAGAAAGTGGATGAAAAATAGTTTGTTATTTTGCAATAAACTACGAGTACTTACCTACCTATTTACAACCAAATAAATATTGCAACTCAAGAAAAAGCTTTAAAATCGCAAGCACAGAGTTTTTGGCGAAATATGCGCATTCAATAGACTGAGCTGACCGAATTCCTAAAAGCTGACAGTTACAAAAAAAAGGTCTGGGCGGATTGTTTCACGCAAAATAGTTTGGGGGTGACATCTCTATCCCTATTGGCTGAATAGACAAAGTTACCGGGAAAAACTTGTAGAATAAAATCTTATTGACAGAAGGACAGAAGGTTATAGGTACCTACATATAGAGTCTGTGCGGAAAGAGAAGAGTCGTGGAATGTATGGGGCCCAATACATTCGTCTCAAAAGTCTCACAACTAATTTAATAGGTATTACTTTAAGAATACGCTAAATTTTTCAATTAAACTTAAAATAAAATCAGTTTTAACAAGCTCTAACTTAATTCGCAAGCTCAGCACCAGGTGCGATCTGATTGGCCCGATATAAAAGCCACTATATCTGAGAATTTCTCATTCTGAAATTATTGTCAGAGTGTAAATCTGTGTAATTAAGGCAGGGCGTGTCAGAGCCGGGGCTTAGGCCAATTTTGTATCCCCTAAACAACCGGCGTGGCCGCAAATTTAAATTATTGGAACGAAATATGCCGCTTCCGAAGTTGTATGTTGCGCCATTTTGAGAGAATTTAATAGTAGCAATAATTGCCGGCACTATTTCATTGTATATGCAAATTAACTGAGGCACGCGGCACCATAGTTTTGGTAATTAGCTAAAAATGAAACTCAGGTGAGCCTAGTGAGGCATATTCTAAGTTAAAAATTTGTTTACCAATGGTTTACCGGGCAATGTCATTAACTCATTATCAAAAGTAGCGCATGTGAGTCAAAGTCAAAAGTATCTGCGATAGCTGAACAAAAAGAGATATTAAACTATTGCAGATACTTTTTAAGACGAAACAGGAGCTGAGATTTAAATATTTTAGGTAAATATACCCGCCTCGCTAACGGAAGCGGCTCCTAAAACTAGTGGAATAAGGACAAGGCGAAAAATCCCGCGTAAAAATCTCAAAAATCGAGGTATCGTACTCGACTCTTTCCTCCTCCAAAACTTAACCAATCGTAACCAAATTTGGAAATCTAAATGATTATGAAATTATCTGTGTCGGACCGTTTTGCTTTTTTGGCTAATTGATATCAGTTTTGAATACCACGCCTCTCATTGCGGCATAGTCAATTAGGCCATTTCGGCCATTTTTGAAGGGCTCTAGCGCCTTAAAAAACAAAAATATCAAAAAAAGCAAAACGGTCCGACACAGATATTGATAATATTAATGTGTGTTGAAAAAATCATTGCTCTAGCTTCAAAACCCACGGAGGAAACAGTCGAGTACGTTTGTATGGAGAAATGACCACTCCTGTTGGCTCTTAACGCGAACCTACTTTTGGAGCCTTGTTTCATCCGCTACTATCGATGCTTACTCTACTCGTACATACAGTACCCCTAATGTAAAATTAATTCGATGGCGTGACATAACGTACGCGTTTGAGTTAAGTGTCATTTTGTATGGGATTTCGAGTTTCCAAAACTTCCCGCTTGGCGCGCTGTCAAAATCGCGATCAACCGCGAACGCTCATCACGCTATCGAATGCACGAGCGACTCACATCATTTATATATAATTTTGATGTCACAATGTAAGATTGAATTGGCCTCATAAACTAAAATGAATATTATCTTAAATTATTTACTATAATATACAAAAATACAGGAACATACTCAACCATACATACAAACACCATATACTATCTAAAATTAAAAACTAAAATGAAAACTAAAATTAAAAACTAAACTACTCTAAATTAAAATAAATCTAAAAAAGGCCCCCGCGGCATTGTGTTGTGCCATTTTACTATACTTAGATAATTTAATGTATGCTTTAGAAAAAAAAACATTAGTGAGTTCACATACTTCTATAGGTAGGTAGGTATTATACTTAAAACAGTCAACATTCCCCCACAACCCCGCTGCTCCGCTCCGAGGAATTGTTCGGATTAATCCCTGCCGCTTCTTTTCGCCATCGCCCTACGCGACAACATTACCATCTTCACCACTTAGATGGTTGGCACTGTTGGCAGTCCTCAACTGTGCGTTTCTCCAGAAACTTCCTGCCTCGCACAGCCAAACTGTGGAATAAACTGTCGCCTGCGGTATTTCCGGACCGATACGACCTTCAAACCTTCAAGAAAGAGCGTACTTCCATCTTAAAGGCCGGCAACGCGCTTGCAACCCTTCTGGTGTTGCGGGTGTCCATGGGCGGCGGTAATCGCTTACCATCAGGTGATCCGTCTGCTCGTTTGCCTCCTATATCTTAAAAAAAAATAAAACAACCTGGCAAACTTTCCAATTAAGACTCCACTTTGAAAACGTAAAATCTGTCCCATAATTCTCTATCCAACCTGGCTTAAGAGATCCAAACCAATTTCCCGAGATGAAATCTGTATGAAAGCTCCAACATTTCTCTTGCATCCGTCACACGGTATTCATTAGCGCCATTTTTTCGTGCAGGTGCTCGCAAATATGATATATTTCCAGTTCCAAGGCGGTTGAAAGATGGCCCGATTTGTTAGGGATTGGATTTGCGTTTTAATCAGGAGCGCTCTTAATGGTTAGGGGTGAACTTATGGATTGAGTTATTTATCAACTTAAATATCCCATAAGCAATGGGATTAATCAAATTTAAACCGTCGTGAATCTTACTAACATTAAGCTAATTGTGCGGTTTAACTGACGTATTTTTTTAGTCACTCGCGCGACATGTTTCGTAGAGCCTAGGTACCCATTTCAAGTACTAATAGGTAGTGCATGAGTAGCGTTCACGATAGCTGCGCGCCGCGTACTGTCACTCGCTGCGCAGCAACAACAATAAACAATACGTTTTAGGCAAAAAAATAATTGCACAAGTTTTTATCGCGGGCTGTATTTTTCTTCGCACATGCAACAACATCATCATCATACTCATCGAGACAACTCTAACAACCCCAAACACAATTAGTTTACGTTGTTATATCACAGAGTTCATGGCCACCTCCTGTCTCCATCATCAGATCAGCATCATAATATTATATTGTCATCCGATTTACGTATGCAAAATTTCAGCTCAATCGGAAATCGAGAAGTGGGTCAAATTTAGCTTCCAAGATTTGTAAAAATGGTAACAATACCGGATATCAGCGCCGGCGCAGGGTGACCCGAGCTTTACGTAACACAATTATCCGCTCGTTATCTCCGACCTTACAATGCCACAGCTTATGACAGCGCCGTCACGGTTCAAACGCCCCGCTCGGCTGTATAATCGCCTGCGTGATATAAACCTTGCACATACCTACCTAACTTATCTCCTTATTCATAAAACTTAGCAAATTTACCTTTGTAAAATTTTGCTTAATTGTTACAAAAATAATGTCAAAAAGACAACTTTATGATTTGATTAGTGTTAGATGTGTTTTATGCATGTGTGTGTGAACTTGTTAATGTATGGATGTGTGTCAAATTCGGTCGCAAATAAATCTTCAAACAGTGCACACGTCTATCTCTAAGAAAAATCCCTACAAGCAACTTTATTACAAAGAACAATTAGATTAGATCAATTTGTTTCTCATTGAAAATTGCATGTTATTTTACAAATGTCACAATGTATCTAAATAATAATATCAAGGGCTTGAGTTGATGTCCGGATGTCAACTCGGAAAATTCTTGGATTACGAATCCCTCAAATTCCAAGCGCGATGGGTAACGTGCGGGGCATGAAACCGTCCCTGTGCTCGTACGCCTTTCCGATAAAAAGCAATATTAAATTTAGACTTAGATTTTTATTTATAGGTCATCGCTTTATAATTATACCTGAGGTGTGCAACTATATTTAATAGAAACAGCAAGTTTATGATCTCTCTGCGTCTTCGTTCGCTGTGCGCCCGCTAGGCTACATTTACGGCTGCAGCAATTATGTCTGTTTAAAATTGTTTAAAATTTAATCTAAACTGATGCCCGTAAACTCGCAGCAGAATGAAAAATAAACAAGTTTTCGTAATGGATTTAAAACGTTCATAGATGAATTTTCTGTCCTGTTCTGAGAAATCCGCTTAAATAGATTTGGGTGAAATATGTAAAAAGCTTAGTATTAGGTTATGCTAGCTGTAAAAAATCTAGGGCAGAGAGAAACAGGGCCGGATTTGTCCGGCCGACTCTGAATACCATGTTAAAAAAAAAAAGTGTGCATCGGTAGCTGACCGGTACCTACTTTTCTATGACAGATGACAGGTGATCACGTGGTGCTTTCCATCTAAATTCGCTCCGGCCTGGACACGGACCGGTCTAACGTGAGTCATCCTTTTCGAACGAATTTGGGCTCGTATATAAAGATCCATCCCCAATTTTGTTATAGATTTTAGGTTTTAGATATTACGAGTGATCCTATAGTAACAAGAAAAGTTTTTTCTCCACGCCATCTCGTAAAGACTCTCTTTATTACCTATTCAAAAACTGATGAGAAAGGTGCATTTTATGCACAAGAGTGGCAAAGTAATTACATGCCATTTTGGATTTACTTTGTCATGTTTAAAATTTTGTATTTCACTCGGTAGCAAAGTTTGTTTAACCCATGCAGTGTTGGCCGAAACGTTAATGCAATTGAAAATGTTGGCCATTAACCATTATAAATTGAACCTTAAACCGTAACGGACGATTACAGTTTACGGTTCAATTTATAATGGTTAATGGCCAACATTTTCAATTGCATTAACGCTTCGGCCAACACTGAACCCATGTAACTTGAAACCCTTTCAATGCTCAAGATTTTACTTTTACGGACCACTCGCTACGATTGTGGTTCAATTTTGAAATCTTTCGCTTCCTCGGGTATCAACATGAGCACGAGGAGGTAAACAACAACTTTCCCCCCTTAATAAAACAAAGTTTTCAATGCATAATCTATGACTGCAAAGAGCTTACAAAATGGTAAGTAAATAATATACTTTTGCGTCAACTACAAACAAATATGTCCAAAATAAATTCTGAGAACTCTCCAAAACAACACAAATATCCTAAATTCCGACCTAAAAATTACGAAGTCTAGGTTAATTCCCCGAGGTCTCATTGCGTATTCATGGTATCTTATGAGATGCAAATACATTAGCGAGGGTCGAGGGCGACGGAGACGGTAATCGTTTTAATTCTTCAACTATGAATATTTGCTAGTTGCGAGTCCTAACGGTTTGCTTCAGTTAAAGCCTGGTTTATGTGGGGGCGCGTGACCGCAGGTCGCTGAATGTCGTGTTGTTTCGGTTATTTGTTCCTAACTAGATACTAACTAGTTTCCTGTTTAAATACAAAATACGTATTAGGCTGCGTTTCTACAAGAGAGTGCGGGAATGTGTAACGACGGATGTGTTTGTTAAGAACCAAAATAATCACTTCATTTACATATCCTCACTTAGCGCAGCTCTATTACTCGGCAATTTTTTATTGGTTGTTAATAAACACATCCCTCGGTACGCATCTTCGCACATCTCTGGTGGAAACGCAACTCTATAAGTAGAGGGGCATTTTCAAAAATCATTGTTTAGGTTGACGTATTTTTCCGATTTTGAGATTCTTTACTGTGACTTTTCATTACGTTACTTCCATTGGAGTCAGCGGTACCTACTCATGATCCTGAGTGCCCAACCAACGTGCCAATCGTTTACGCTCCGTAGCGTGCGCGAGTCCGACTCGCACTTGGCCGGTTTTTAATTTATGAATGGTATCTGTCGATCAGGTTTGTTTTGAGGATCAAATGTCTGTATGGGACGCATTGTCATAAAGCAATACAAAAGTCACAAAAGTCTTGTATTCTCATATAATTATTGTTTAAGTATCCAATGTATATGTGATAAATTGCTCATTTTCTATTTAACTAGATTTCGTTGGAAAATTCAAAATGTGTCAACAACCCTATTATCTGGTGACGTCAAAAATATCTAAATCCACCACTGCTCATTTTGATAAGAACGGACTTCCATTTCAACGACGTGTGGAAATAAGAGTACCGTTGCCCGCTTAATTAGGAACATGTTGCAAATTATAACGAGGGAGAATCATAAAGGCACGCCGCGACGTGAACTGTAGATTGAAAGCGAACAAAAGTTACATTTTGTATACAATTTATTTTAGGCGAAACCTTAGCTGCTAGTAGCTACGGGTAACAAAATAAAGATATGTATATGCTTACTCGCGTTTTGAGAAATCTAGAATAATGTTTAGGTTTTAAACATCACTACACCTTATAAAACCAAGTCCTCCGCCGCGTCTGTCTGTTCGTGTGTATGTATGTTCGCGATAAACTCTAAAACTACTGATCGTGAACGGATTTTCACTCGGTTTTCACCTATTGATTCTTAAGTAAGGTTTTAGTGTATAATTGGTTAAGGTTTTGTGTAACCCGTGTTACCCGTGCGAAGCCGGGGCGGGTCGCTATAGTATTGAATAATTTCTGGGTACCTATGCTCTTATTGTGAAATACACTTTTCCCAGGTTATCTCGAAAAGTATTGTAAAGTTTTTCAAGGAAGGAATGTGCAAGTTTTTCAGAGTACGCAACGCGCTTGTTAGATCCCTGCAGTTGAAAGCATCTAAAGTTTAACCACCGTTTGCCACCGTCACCATCATAACCACAGTAAATAGTAAGTACATATTTCGATGAGGTACCTATAGGTATTTATACGTACTTATGTTACACAGTCAGATTCTGTTTAACCTTTTGGACGCCAAGTACCGATATTATTCCCACCGCCAAAGACCTATTAATCGGTCACAGATCACAGAGCAACATAAACCTACGTGCATATGCATAAAGTTAAATTTCAGTTTTGACACTTCGATGACATGGCGACAGCGTGACAGCTTTTGTGTTTGACACGGCGTCGAAAAAGTTAAACAAACTAATGATGCAGATATAGATTTCTTTAAAATCTCAGTAATAGTAGCAATGAAAGTAAGAATGAAATGATGTAATTTTTTAACTTTGTTTCATGTTAAATCTGTGACGTAAACGTTCAGTTTAAACCGGTAGTTACCGGTTTCTTTGGACGCTTCTACAATAGTTCGTCGCTACAATGATACTAAGTAAGTAAACCACTACATTTCCCACATCCAGACCACTTGAAAGTGCAAAGCAAAGACGTTAAAACCGTATAGAAACAGACCGACCCTTCTAGAGAACTGCGAGGTAATGCGCTCAATAATAGATGCGACGACCTAACTTCGCGCCAGTACCGACACTCTACATGCAGACATAACTTTCTAAAGGACACAACTCCTCCTCATCTACAAGCTAAAATACACCTTTGTATTGACAAGCTAAGGTTTAAACTTAAATGGCAGATAGAAGAGGTTTTGCCTTAAGTCCTTGCAAGCCCCGTTGAATTATATATGTGTTAAAAGTTTAATACACTTAATAGTCAAGTAGTATGTGGCACATAATATTTTTCTACTAACAATGAGTTACGTTAGCTCATTACAGCGCTTAGCTTCGCGGGATAAAGTGTGGGGAAGATTTTGAAAATCTTGTTTCTGAGAGTTTTCTAGTGTAAAATGTGTATAGTTTTGTTAATGGTACCGGTGCAGTTAGGATCCTTAACCTGAAATATGTTAACATTCTATCTTGTTTCATTAGATTGATAAAGGTAAACAATGTGAGTAGCAGTAGCAAATTCAGGTCGGTATAGTTATTCAGGTAGAAGTGAGCCAATTGTTTTACTGACACTTGTAAAAGTGCATTGTTGAAATACACTTCTATAGGCTACATTCCTACTACTCAAATCAGCTTCTTTTTAACCGACTTCCAAATCTAAAAGGAGGAGGTTATCAATTCGGTTGTATGTTTTTTTTTTATTTTTTTTATTTTTTTTATAATTTTTTTTATTTTTTTTATTTTTTTTTATGTTTGTTACTCCATATCTCCGTCATTACTGGACCGATTTCGAAAATTCTTTTTTTGATTGTATGCATATGCATACAGATTGGTCCATGAGGAATCGAGGGAACTCCTCAAATCTTAAAGGCATACATATAGTGATTTTTGTGTTTTTATCAACAAATCAAGCATATACATTCAGAAACGTGACATTTGATGAAGTGGAACTGCTGATGATGATCAGAACGGAACTCTTTAACGACGCATAGTTCACGTTTGGCGATTTGTCCTCTTCGTTATGTTTGTTAAGCAAGTTTAGTTTTTAAGCCACATTTCTGTCAAGCTCGAGTTCTGATGATGAGATCCATAAGGAATCGAGGGAACTCCTCAAATCTTAAAGGCATACATATAGTGATTGTTGTGTTTTAATCAACAAATCAAGCATATACATTTAAAAAGTAACATTTGAGGAAGTGTAACTGCTGATGATGACCAGAACGAAACTCTTTAACGACGCATAGCTCGCGTTTGGCGATTTTTCCTTTTCGTTATGTTTGTTAAGCAAGTTAGGTTTTTAAGCCATATTTATGTCGAGCTCAAGTTCTGAACATGGGATCCATGAGAAATCGAGGGAACTCCTCAAATCTTAAAGGCACACGTATATAATTTTCTGTATTTTCATCTTAAAATAAAGCATTAACATTAAAAACTGTCGCATTTGATGAACTGGAACTGCTGATGATGATCAGAACAGAACTCTTCAACGACGCATACTACATGTTTGGTGATTTCGAATTTCGACTTTGACTTGGACTGGGACCCGGACTCGGATCCAGATCCAGCCTCGTACCCGGATCCGGTTCGGACCCGGACCCGGACTCGGACACAGACCCGGACCTTGACCCGGAAAACCACTATGATACCTAAACTAAACAAACTACTATGATTACCTACCATAAAATGTAGGTATAAAGTATGATGAGGCCAAACCCCTCCCGCTCAAACCCCCGTACACCGCACCGCATGCGCCGTTAAGTGGGTTAGGTTAGGTTTGAACTGCTATTCTCACAAAACCAAACAAAAGTGGGTTAGGTTAGGTTAGAACTGCGAGCCTTACAGAAACGAAATGCTACTAGAAAAGTGGGTGGTTTTACCTCCTTTTCTACATAGCGCACCATCTACAATAATCTTTCACCGGGCCGCATAGAAGTCGGTTTTTTTTTCTTAAAAATTATTTAGAACTGTCAAAACGATTTGCTAATATGGAATTTATATGAAAACGAATGTAGTGACGTCACGGTAAACTCACCTACTATTTATATTTCAATCCGATTTATTAAATACAAATTGTGTTTAAAAATAGCTGCTGTCTATGTTTTTCTAATAATTATCTGGTGCTTTATTTCGTGCACGGTTTGAAATAATTACATTACATTTTACATTTTTTACATTAGGTACATTACATTTTTTATATAGTCCGTCAACCAAATCTTGTCAGTAGCAATGTAAAGCAAACTAAAGTAGGGCAACACTCAAAGAGCAGTATTGCGCTAAGAAAAGCAGCAATGTACATCGAACCAACAGATTTTTTTTTTCCGCTGAGCGCGCCCTGCGTACGTCAATTAAAATTGTCACTCGCGGTTTATTGAAAAAAATTGAAACATGGACGGACAATTTAAAAGCGATGTTAAAACAATGTTAATCAAAATGATGAACAAAGAAGATATCAAAAACAACTGCTTATATTCTCTTTGTTCCCTATCTATGTCTTCTAAGTTTACTAAAATAAAATCATATCAAAATGCAGATAATTAGATAGTGCATATATTTGTTATTTACAATATAATATGCCACTTGTTAATGTAAATTAGTGTACTGTTCTGGATGAATATGACATACCTGTGTAATTTTTTTGATTGGTATATATTGTACAATATACATATTAAAAATAAAACAACTGATATTTGGGTGTTTATTTTATTTAAAGGTAAATAAGATAAGGGTCACTTTACGACTTGGTTGCGTTGTACACGTACATAAACCGCCATAGGTAAGTATTGTCTGAAAAGATACTACGTACTACGAACGCCTTATATTGGGCAAGATTTAATCCTGCAACAAACATGTATGGATTAGGTAGATATTGCGAAAGAACGGCGATATAATCAAGGCTCTTAATAGTGTTTAAAAGGTTTACCTTTGTAAATAGTCACAACTGATTGCTGAAAATATTAGACATGTGGGCCTATAGACGGTTTCCAGGACACAATTTATGGTCTTGTTGGATAGATTTAGGCATACGTTTTAATTTTATTTATGCCTTTTAACCCTAAAACAAAAAAACTGAACATAATCTTAAAAGTTCGAAAGAGTTCTTCCAATACTTGTCATAACCTCAATTTTCAGTAATGTTTACCATCAACGAGCATGATTGTACATTGTAGGCCCCTTAGCTTTGCTTATTCTTATTTAATGTATTGGTATTTAATGGTGACAGCAGAAATATCTCTTGAAACAGAAACGATTCAGAATGAAAACCAAATGAAAACAAATAAGGTGACGGCTGTCATTCACGATCCACATTCCACAGATAAAACACAGATGACACGCGTTTTGGAATTATTTGAACACAGTGTTGCTAACCCGCGATTTTTCAAATTTGCCGCCTTTTACTACTGACAAGATTTGGTTGACGGACTTTAATTACTTTTTATATATTATAGTTTGATATATCGTTATTTCGAATAACGTAATGAATGGCATACTACCGTAATAGCTAATTAACGGTACACATAATGTTATTATTGGTATAATGGTCATAAGGTATATTTACACTTCGTCTAATATACATTGCCATAATTATTACATACTCTAAAGCATATTATTTGTTATAACAAGTGATATCGTATAATTATTTGTATGGCATAATAGTTGCATGACATAAATGGGTTAGGTTAGGTTGGAACTGCAACTCCGCACAAGCGAATAACTAAGTACCTAGCAAAAGGAGGGTTAGATTAGGTTAGAACTTTGACTCTCCGTAGAATGAAATACCTATCAAAAAAGTGGTTTAGGTTACGTTAGAACTTTGACCCTCCGTAGAATGAAATACTTAGCAAAAAAGTGGTTTAGGTTAGGTTGGAACTGCGACTCCACACAAACGAATAACTACCTAGCAAAAGGAGGGTTAGGTTAGGTTAGAACTGCGAGGGGACGTCTATCGCCTACACAAGGGTCCCTGGGGTGGCAAGCACGCCGTAATAATGGCGCGCAATTAGGGAGATAGGGGGAATACTTAATTCCTCCAGAGTCGTGTCCGGAGTCCGGACGGCCGCTGGCGAGGTTGCAGAAGAGTGCCGCAGTGTCCCTGTGACCTCGCCATATTGCGTTGAGCCGGCCAAGAGGGGTTTTAGTGGGTATACCGTGGGCCTCATTAGCCTATACGGGAGTCCCACATAACCACCCAGGCCCGTCCCCGCGCCTGGGTGGTATGCGTAACGCATTTCCCCTCTATAAAAAAAAAAAAAAAAAAAAAAAAGGTTAGAACTGCGACCCCCCCTAGAATAAAATATGTAGCAAAAGAAGTAATATGTAAATAATTATGTTATTATTAAATGAAATATGGCAAAAAAAATTATACAATATATGTATTTATACTTGATAAAATTGTATAAAGTATTACGTTATACAAAAATATAATATAACAAATGTCATTATAGCACATGTGTATATATTATTAATTATAAATTATATTGCAATAGGCATTATATCAATGACAGTTTAGATGAAGTCACAATATAACAAAGGAAATGTATAATAAAAATTACATTATAACATATAATAATATATCAAATGGCGTTATAACAAATGTATGATAGTTTTTAGGGTTCCGTAGCCAAATGGCAAAAAACGGAACCCTTATAGATTCGTCATGTCTGTCTGTCTGTCTGTCTGTCTGTCCGTCTGTCCGTCTGTCTGTCCGTCCGTATGTCACAGCCACTTTTCTCCGAAACTATAAGAACTATACTCTTCAAACTTGGTAAGTAGATGTATTCTGTGAACCGCATTAAGATTTTCACACAAAAATAGAAAAAAAAAACAATAAATTTTTGGGGTTCCCCATACTTTGAACTGAAACTCAAAAAATTTTTTTTCATCAAACCCATACGTGTGGGGTATCTATGGATAGGTCTTCAAAAATGATATTGAGGTTTCTAATATCATTTTTTTCTAAACTGAATAGTTTGCGCGAGAGACACTTCCAAAGTGGTAAAATGTGTGTCTCCCCCCCCTGTAACTTCTAAAATAAGAGAATGATAAAACTAAAAAAAAATATATGATGTAGATTACCATGTAAACTTCCACCGAAAATTGGTTTGAGCGAGATCTAGTAAGTAGTTTTTTTTTATACGTCATAAATCGCCTAAATACGGAACCCTTCATGGGCGAGTCCGACTCGCACTTGGCCGCTTTTTAGATCTAGGAACCCTTCATGGGCGAGTCCGACTCGCACTTGGCCGCGTTTTATAATTATATTAAGCATTACACACCCATTTTAAGTACAGGAAACATCCATATTCTGGCGTAGTTTGTTTTTCTTAAAATCAATTATAGAAAGTGAAGTGAATATAATTACTTATGCTAAACATGATGTCACACCTGTACTTAATACATATTTTTTATCAGTTTTGGTTTCAAAGGTCGACTTTAGGTAATTAAACACACGCACACACACACACACACACACACACAATGTGTACACTACCTCACGGATCACACTATGAAACTGAATAAACTGATGATACAGAATTAAACTCGAACTGTCTATAATATGTACGCGTACGCAAGATAATTTTACGTAGGTATACCCAGGATACTCATTTAGTACCTATTCGAGCTGTAACATAGTGTCCAGCCCTGACTTGAGCTAAGCCTCCTTTGCGCTATTGCGTCTGTTACCGAGAATTTTACCGGTCCAGCCGCGTCTCTCGCCTGAACTCTAAAACATTCACAACTCTCGTAAAAGAGCTCGAACGTAAAATCCTAAAAGCGACCGCAATGAATTATTCCTTACATATTTGATGTTTACACAAGGCAGGTACGGCTTGACAAACGGCTCAGGTGTGCTCGAGACTTCCAATCACAAAATGCAAATTACAAACATTCTCTCACTCCCCGACAACTCTCATTGCTATACACATTTGAGCAAATTCATTACAAAAAGCCACAGAAGCGCACCAATTCAAACTGGGGCTTCGATGCTGGTATTCCCTTTTCGAACTGCTAAGGCTTGTCCCTACTCTGTGTAGGCGAAAGTTGGTCTGTTCAGAATGCGAAGTTGTCAAACAAATCAGGGGCGGATGACGAAACAAATTCAACAATTCCTATTTTCGCTTAGCAATTGTTTGCTGGTTGTTTTTGCGGCTGATTGACGACCCGCAAGTTCGGATTGGCCTGTCTTCAACTTACTCTTGTTTTATAAATTTTCTTTCATTTCGATTTGTATTTACAACTCCAATTGACCTTTCGTTTTTGTTCTTTTGTCTTTCTTTGGTAATAATTTGCGTTTCATCCTTATTATAACAGAATAACATCTGTCATGAGTTTAACATGGATACAACGCATTAAAGTAATACCTACCAAAAGCTTATCTAAATGTAGAATATGGTTTCGTATTATTTTGCGTAAATAATTTTGTGCTAAACTCTGATTAAGCTACATTACATTGCATAAGTACGCCTGATTCTGCAAATTAGCGCCCTTGTTACACGTAATAACAAATAGACACATACAATATAGGTACGTAAATGTACATGTAAATTTTGTACGTATACATACAGTTACATCTTTGAACTTTATTTACAACTAGCTTCTGCCCGCTACTTCGTACGCGTAAAATTAGTAGTTCCATACTTCCATAGCAAAGTCCACTCTCTTTTCATCCCCTTAAGAGATGTAAACTATTAGGCTAAGTTTTATTCCGGACGAGGACTTATGTGTGCTTCTGCGTAGGTACCAAATTTTATTTCAATCGATTCAGCGGTTACAGCGTGAAGAGGTAACAGATAAATAGACAGACAGAGTTAATTTCGCTTTTGTATATTAATATACAGGGTGCCATTTCAGTCGTGATCAGTAATATGTTTTTCTAAATCCATAAACAACGAGCAATTTAATGCCCCTACTCCTACTAAAATCAGAAAGATTTTTTTTATTTTTTTTTTTAGTTTTTGTCATTTATTTTACTTTTACAAGTGGCAATGTGGTATTTAAACAGCTTGTAATGGATTCCTTTATCTAGATTTTTCTATTGTATTATTACGTTTCCGTACTTCAATAGGGAAGAACGGAACTCTGTGAACATTGATAATTTTATCCAAAACTACAGTTTACAGTTTACAGTTTACATGGGACCAATTTTAGGGGGTCAAAAAGAAAAAAAAAAAGAACAATTGGCTCGGTATGAACGTATAATTTTAAGACAAAGTGTAGTTTTATCAAAGAAAATTGGCGGAAATTTTCCATTCCTCTGCCTTATTTCCTAAACTATATACGGACCTAAAAATATTCAAAATATAATACCTACAGAAAATAGGCATGCTTCATCACTAAATAGTATAAAATAAAGTCGCTTCCCGCTGTCTGTCTGTCTGTATGCTTAGATCTTTAAAACTACGCAACGGATTTTGATGCGGTTTTTTTTAATAGATAGAGTGATTCAAGAGGAAGGTTTATGTATAATTTGTTAACCCGTGCGAAGCCGGGGCGGGTCGCTAGTTACCTATAAATTATATTATAAGGTTGTGCAATAAACAGGATTTGTAGTGTATTGTATAAATTACGATCGTGTGCATCGATCATGCACGACAAAAATGCTGAGACAAAAAACTTAACCTAAAACAAATATATTTAGATATAATTATAAAAAAAAAACCGGCCAAGTGCGAGTCGGACTCGCGCACGGAGGGTTCCGCACCATCAACAAAAAATAGAGCAAAACAAGCAAAAAACAAGCAAAAAAACGGTCACCCATCCAAGTACTGACCCCGCCCGACGTTGCTTAACTTCGGTCAAAAATCACGTTTGTTGTATGGGAGCCCCACTTAAATCTTTATTTAATTCTGTTTTTAGTATTTGTTGTTATAGCGGCCACAGAAACTGTGAAAATTTCAACTGTCTAGCTATCACGGTTCGTGAGATACAGTCTGGTGACAGACGGACGGACGGACGGACAGCGGAGTCTTAGTAATAGGGTCCCGTTTTTACCCTTTGGGTACGGAACCTTAAAAACGAATATTGTAGGTATTGTATGATAGGTTGATTATTTACTGACTAACTTAATATCGATACCCGGAACAGGACCAATTCTGTGGGGGCAAAGTTAAAGTAATTAAATAGTGATTAAGGGTCTACGATTTGGTTCCAGCAAGACGACCCGCGTGAGTCGGATATGATGTAGATTGGACGTGAAGTCGTAAGACGTTGTGACGTTTAGCGTCGCATGTAGGGAAGTTAGATAGGTTAGTAAGAAGTAGCAGAATTAATTGACAAAAGTTATTTAATATGTTAAAATTAAAATAGGTGCATAAGGCCGTGAGTATAACTGAGCCGACACAGATTAACGTCATATCGAAACAAGTCCTTAATAGGAGGCACTTTCCTGAGGCTCTACATCACATGCGTATGATGCATCGCAGTTGAAGATGGCTCGGCTGTTGTTCCGGATCCTCAGCAAACGGAACGGAGACCTTCCGGAATGTAGAGCTCGCGCATAGCGCAACCCGGGGTAGTGCAGGCTAGAGGGTTCCAAATTCAACCCCAGACTTGGTCTCTAGTATATTGGACATATTAGAACAGGCACTCAGAGACTGCGACATCCGGCCCACGGATAGGAAGACATATTAGGTAAGTGATCCTTTAGCATTATTTTAGTGTTCACGCACGAAGCAGTCAGAAAGGAAAATATTAGTTTTCAGTATAAAAGAAATTAAAGTAAAATTATTCCTATAAGAAACTTAAATTAAAGATTCACAACACTTACCCGATCCGGGGAAATGTACACAGCATAATAAAAGCTAACGGCAGTTTGCGATCTATATTCAATCAAGCTTAGTATTATTTAACATATATATCGAAGATTATTAGCGAAAATATGTGAGCAATCAATGAATCTACACCATATTTTTCATGTGACAGATTCACAAGATTCCTGAAGGATATTTTAAAATGTAATGTTTTTTTTTGCAACCGGCCAGCACAAAAGCGCCGAGCGCAAACGAGGTTTTATAGCAAACCGTTACAACGTAACATTTAGCAATGAGATATAATTATGATTTCTAATATTACAGGATATAGGTACCTACCAATTTTGGTGTCATGTGTGGGCAATGTTATCTTGGGTTGGAGACCATTTTGATAAGCATACCGAAAGTACTAGTTCACCATATTTGAGGTTATTTCTTGTAACGACCTTTACGATGATTACTAAATCGGTTACGTTACTTAAGTTTAACGTTTTTAAACCGAATATAACTTTCCAATAAACCCAAAGAAAAAATGTATCTCGGCTGACATTAAGTTTGAAACTATTAAAACTATAGAACCAATCAAAGTTACAATTATTTCCACATCATTGCTTCCTTGCTCTAAATTAATCGTCACATGCTCAGCTTAGCTGTAAATCAATAGCAATTAAGAGGCATCGACCCAGGCCGAGAGCTCTCGGGCCGAGTGCCCTCGACTCAAGAGCGAGCTGCTGTGTTATGCCACATTACTACGCTAATTATGATACTTGACGATTTTGACATTGTTTAAGACCGCCTTTAAAATACAATTTGATCATCGTGGTCTATGAATACTTTTTGGTTGAAGATTATAGTAATAAAATATTTTTTAGGCAAATGAAACTGTATATTGGGGAACTCTATTTCATGCTTTAGGGTACAAGAAGCTCAGCCGGCCTAGCCAAGGTGACGATCGCATGCGCATCGCTATCATCGCTTTGTGTGTCTCTACCACTCTTCCATATTAGTGTGACAGTGACTGTAGCGTTTCATGCATGGCATAGGCATGTTGTCTACGGGGCTTCTCCGAACGCAGGTCGCTTAAGCACTGAGCGGATGGCCGTGCGTGCCCGGGAGCAAGGATATCATTGTTTTATTTATTTATTTATTTAAACGTTATTGCACAAAAGAATAACTTAATGTACAAAAGGCGAACTTAATGCCATGAGGCATTCTCTACCAGTCAACCTTAAGGCCAAGCAGAAAATATTGTTATTACCTAATTAGTATTTTTAGTTAGTTTAACAAAAAACAAAGTTGAGTTCTATCAAAAATAATATTACGCATATTCTCTAAATTGCTATTGGGTACACGCCTATTGCTTTTAGAATCATCTGGAATTTATGAATTAATTTTCCGAATCAATATGATTTTAGGCTTGTGAAAGCGTCTTTGTGGCTTTGTGGATTAATTTGATGGTTTGTAGGGATATTGGGCGCATAGAGAGCTTAGTCTGTCTATCACATTTATATGATATTTTGTTAAAGTTTTCGTTTATTTGCATAGAACATTTTTTGTCAACAATGAGGTTGATATGAGAAAAGGACAATTTCTTGAATAGATTGTACTAAAGTCTATTTTTTTACTCGGTAGACTAAAATGACATTTCATAGTATGAAATGACATTTTATGTTCATACTATGAACTCTCATTTCAGTCTACCGAATAAAAAATAGACTTTACACTACACTAGTTAAACACACCAAGCTGGTAAAAGTTGTAAATGTAAAAAAACCTCGTTGCTTATTAGCAAATTAAAACAATAAAATTCTGTATTTCCTTTATAAATCGTGGACTTTTTCATTCAATATTTATTAAAAGACGCCTACACCGACATTTTATTTATAATTTTTACGAAAACATTTTTCTCAAATAAAGATCATAAAATTCAGCGATAACTCAAACCTTAAAAGGGAAGTAGCTACCAACAGCCAAATTTACCGCAAAAACGTTTGCATAAACAGAGAGATCGCTGATAAAATATAAACTTGATAGCTTATTTAAAAAGCGGCCAGCGCCGGTGAGCGCAAATGCCTGATAAGTATCTTGTTTGAGACAAGGGGCACTGACAAAAGCGTCGTATCGTTGTTTTTCAGCTTGAGAAGAGCGCAAAAGGCTACGTAAGAGTGGTCCAAGTGAAAGCGGAAGCGGGGGTCTCGCAATTTAGAGAGATCATCATCATCATATCAGCCCTTTATCGCCCACTGCTGAGCAGAGGCCTCTCTTCTAGTACGCCACTTGTCCCGGTCCTGAGCTAATCTCATCCAGAAGTGACCCGCAATCTTCCGGGTGTCGTCCACCCAACGAGCCAACGGACACCAGGGGCTTCTTTCATCCCATTCCGTTAACATTTTAGTCTATCTGCCATCACTCCGCAATGTTGCTAGGCAGAGTGACTCTGCCTAGCAACATGTCCCGCCCAACTCCATCTTAGTTTGGAAATGACGCAACCGTCTTCCATTTTGGTGTTGCGACGGATCTCGACATTCTTACTCGATCTTGAAGCTTGATACCGAGCATGACACGCTCCATGGCTCTCCTGTGCTATGCGGATTTTATGCACAGCCAATAGTGGGCGCAGTGCAGCTTAAATAATACTAGTGTGAAGATTCCTCTCGTATGGTTACACTAATAATTACCTACTAATACAATAATGGAGGTACTTGCAGGTACCCTGATCTGACTGATCCATCACGATGTGTCCTCTTCGACTGCCTCGATCCAAGTGAACGAGTCAGACGAGCCTGTCCAATCTGGCTCCTTGTCCCCACTACCTACCGTGTTGCCAGTAGTAGATATATTCTTATTTTCCCAACTACCGCTGTATTCGTCGGGGTAATGCAATAATGTTGTCACATTCAAATTATTATTCAATTGCTATCTTTAATGTAAACATAAATAAATTTATTACAGATTAAGTGTAAGTCGCTTGTGAGTTGCGGCCCGCACCTCGCTCGGTATGTGGTTGCGGGCCGCTGCCGAGGACAGCTCCGTCTTATAACACAACCAGCACGACAATAACAAACCGCTAATCCAGTCCACGTTTACTAGGTACCTTCAGTTGAACTAGTGAGGGGATAACAACAGTTGTTTCGTTTAAAGTAGGAAAAGTGCCGCAGCGATTTAAAAATTTTATTACCGTGGCATTCGAAAATTTATTTAATTGTGTACCGTAAAATGGGGTGAGTAGGGTCAAAACTGACATTCAAACCTCGATAACATTTTATTTTTACATATGCAAACTGAATAGTGTATATAATAAGTGTTCCGGACGTTTGTATTTTAGTTTTAATTTTATTTTGAGTAGTTCCATTTCATAACTTTGACGATAAACAGGAAAACTCACCTCACCCCGTAGTCCCTCGTAATTGGGGTGAGATGGAATTTCATACAAAGGTGATTTTGGAAGATTGTTGGATCGATTTTTTTTATTATGAGTATTACTATAGCTCCATTTTAAATTTACATCAAAAATACATTAAACTATAAACTAAATTAAAACTAAACTCAACAAGGCCATAACTCAGTCAAAAAACTCGTCCCGCGCCCTTCCAGACGCAAAGGTGCCCTTCACGCTCGCCGCATTGCCACGCTGAACCGCGATGGACAGCCTCTGCATCAGGAAAGACCCGGAACGAGGGTCATTTTAAATTGGAATGCATTATTTTTGTAGCTGTAGCCTTAAAATCCCATCTCACCGGGGGGTTTCATCCCTTCTCTCCCCATTCATAACCCAACTCTCCCCGCGAACCCTACTCACCCCATTTTACGGTATTCTAATGAAATGTTATTCTTAGCAGTAGCAATGTAAAGCAAACTAAAGTATGGTATCCCTAGGAAACGAACAAAAAGCAGCAATGTACATCGAACATCGATGAAATGTAAACAAAACAGTTCCACAGATAAGATATAAATGACACGCGATTTTTGAATAATTCAAACGTAGTGTTGCTAACCCGCGACTTTTCAAATCTGCCGCCTTTTTCTACTGACAAGATGGAAGAGTGATAGAGTGCCAGAAAACGTTTAGGGCTAGTCCCCCTGTATCTTAGATTTGCGACTTCGAGTCTCGCTCATTTGAGGAGGTAATTTTTCCGTTATTCCATAAATCATGACAAACCAATTAAATAATTAAATTACCCTCCACCCCAAATCATTCAATTTTAAAGAAAGCAAGTGTTCGAATATTAAAGCGACAAGATCCCCCTGAGCAATAAAAAGAAACAAATTGCACGTAAAATAATACGGCGAGGCTCCGAGGAATTTATCCTGATGCTTCTTTAAATCCTTATTTATATGATAAGGCCATAATTCTAGGTAGGCTCGGCGCGGCTGCGAATAAATCGAGCGCGCAATGCTCGCTTGCTTACAAAAGTGTTTATTTTCTTTGGAGTTGGATGGTAAACAGTGGAAGGATAACCTCATGAGTTAGCATAATCGTATGATTATAACAGTACATATATTATGTTTATATTTTATAAGGGTTACTCTGGATAAATTAGATATGAATTCAGAGCCCGGAATTCTCGTAGCATTTTTGAGCTGTCATAAGGACTTCTCGTTTATCGACTTACGATTATACGTACCTATGTATATCGATAAATACGGAATACAACATGTAAAATATGATCACGAGTAGAAGTAAACAACATGCAGTCTCATCGCGAATGAGCGATCTCTAATCTCTTCGAGATAACCTTTGGATACTAACTTTTAGGAAATATATAGGTATACTTATCTCGAAGAGATCGCTCATTCGCGATAAGACTGCATGTTGTTTACTTCTACTCGTAATCATATTTTACATATTGTATTCTGTATTTATCGATATACATATGTATAATCGGAAGTCGATAAACTAAACGAGAAGTCCCTATGACAGCTCAAAAATGCTACGAGAATTCCGGGCTCTGGATATGATAGTCTTGGTTGTACATGATTTTTTTTAGGACCCTTAGCGCAACTCGCACCATCCCACTAACCCAGGGTTAAACGGTTAAACCTGGAGTTACCATGGCTACCAGTACAATTTGACACCGGGTTAACGGTTTAACCGGTTAACCCCGGGTACGTGGGATGGTACAAGTGGCGCTTAGTCTCGTAAATGGGATCCATAAATTACTAAATGTATTATTTTTTATACAACAAATTCGACTTCTGCTGTATCATGCTTACACGTGACATTCAACCGAGTCTAGCCAAGATAACTATCGTACATTGACAAACGCTAACTAAAGATAATTAAGTGACTTTTCTTTGTCTATGGCCAAACGAAACGAAAAAATGTATTGGGATGACAAATGCCACGACAAGACACGTGATTATTTTCGTACATTACATGTATTTTATTTGACAGGATAAATAAACTTGTTCACTTATAAAGGAATCCGTTTAACTCGTTACGTTTTGCCTTTCTATAATCTTACGTCGATGCTAAAAATGTACACGCCGCGAAGCTATTGGCGCTTGAACGAAAATGGAAAACTGGAAAATTCTACTAAAAATGGGTTTATGTGTTGACAAGGTGAAACGTACGCGTACCTCGCACCTACTTTTATACGCACGATTTAGTTTTTATTTGCATGGATATTCTTCGGGGGTTTCTAAGGGTATTTTTTATGCTCAATGTGTCAGGAAAAATATAAGATGAAGAACTGCCGTTATGTTTATATATAAACATCGGTGACTCGTGGCAATTAAGTAGAACTAGTGATGAGACACGTTTTTCAACTTAAATTTTCAGATAACAAATTAATAATGGTTTTAACATACGTGACGTGTGATGAAGTAGGTCTGATCGCTAAATAAAAAAACATTAATGTCAATGTTATTAATTCAATAATTATTTAAATTTACGCTACGCCAGCCATCTTCGGGCGCACGAGCACCGAGCAAACTAGGAGTCGAAGTGGTCGCCATGGCCGAAATCGGTCAGAAGAATCATCATCATCATCAATTATTTCGAAACTTGCGTCGGAAAATAACACCTTGACCGCTTGGTCGCTTAAATTATGTAAAAAACATGAAAAAATATGCAGACATCTCTAATTCACTTCGATGTTCGCGGAAAAAACGTGGGAGTTTTATTCAACTTTTGGCCTACTTAAATGCGACAAAAAATAACAAATGAGCACAATCCTTTTCATTATTACTGGCAAAAAGGGGTTGAAAAAAAGTTCTGGTACCCGGCAACGGTCACATCTGGCGCTAATGTATCCAACTTTTGATAAAGCCATAGTAGCCGAATAAATTGACGACGCTGAATCACAATTTCATGTTCGCACATGATGTGTCGTGCTGAGGGGGACCTTTTTTATTTTCTGGCAGAAATATATTTTTGTCGATTTTAGGACTCGGGAATTGTATGGGCTGTTATTGTGTTCTATTGGAGTGCAGTTCAATTCTCAAAGGTAAACTAAGGTTGTACAAACGAGTTCAGGGATATAGCTACAGTTACAACTTTAAATTGAGATGAGACAATGGCGATCGGAGATTCCAAGTACATATGTATTGTACGATAAGTACCGTGATGTAAGTGTTGACTGTTGGGTGACTCCATCCATATTTTGAATTTTGACGCATAGATACGAGATACGCATAGAGACGTTTTGTGTTTTGTGTTATCTCGGTCTGCAAATCAATTAACTTGCACTATATAGAAAACAAAAACAACTATTTATAAGAGTAAATAATATCATGTGTCATCTATTAATCAGACAACTGATATCCCCACTTCACCATATCAATTTTGGGATAAATCTTTATCATATTCCACGTATCTTGTCTGAATCATACAAAATACTTTATAAGATAGGTCGAGTCTCATTCGCACAATATCCGTTTACTCCTCAAGTCAGCTTAAGACACACGATAGTGTGAAGGTAGTCCAGGTAGTTCGACGAAGCTGGACAATAGTTAACACTGTAAATAGTTACTTAGTTTTCTACAAAAAAATCCGGAAGTCGACATCCACTGTATGTGAGTGACACTAGTTCCAATATTCAATTAGTCTCATTTAATTAGCTTTTGAAATGTCTCCAAGTTACAAGATGGCGTCGCTCGCGATGCTCGCGTGTTCTTTCTTGGCGATGGCGACCGCAGAGGACCTGCAAGTCGGAACCAGCGTGAACGGCCAGCTGGCTTATTCGGAGGACGTTGAACTGTCGTCGTGGCTGCTGAAGACGAGGACCAAGAACGTGTTCTATAACGATGGAAACAATAGGACTCTCAAGGTACGTAGCTGATACATGTTTAAATACTTTAAATTACCTATATGCTTTTCAGTGACTTTAAACAATACTAATTTCCTAAAAACTACCATGCTCAAGCCACACACACTTTAGTGTTTACACCAAAACTTCAATGAGTTCAAACCCCTTCCAAATCAAAATCCTGGTCGAAATCCTTTTGACATTTGGTCCTCCAGATTATTTTTTTATTTTATTTAAGATCGGTTGCCCCAAACCGTCTGTCACCTTTAACTTTTAACTGTTTGATAAATTTTGTTGTATGGGAAGTTTCATAGTTCACTCACTGCTGCGTGACGTTGACCAGTCTGTCGAAAGTGGTTGGTGCAACAGGTCCTAAGAATGAAAAATTTCAATAATTTAGAAAGTAAGATTGTTTAGCAAAACTGAGTGTTTTGTTACCGCATTGTAAAAGAATAGTCAAGCTATGTCAAGCAATAACATTCATCGGTGCAAATAATATTTCTTGGCCTATACCAAACGATAACGTTTTCCAGGGCATCTCAGCGATAGATAAGGATAAAAGTGCTGCGCAGGCGACGGTGACGTCGGGAGGCGTCGGCTTCACGTTCGCCAACGTTCGGATCAAGAGCCAGAAGGGGGAGGGACTCAACTTCCAAGTGCAATTCTTTGTTTGATGGAATTTTTATGATACTTGTACTATGTGTTTTATGCTCAGATTGCTCGGTGATATAAAACTAACTAGATTAACGTAAAACGTTAAGGTTAACTGGAAGAGATCCCATACAGGGATAAGTTCGCCTTAGTTGTATTTAATTTACTCTGTAACTTTGTTTCTCGTGTTTTTTATTTCTATGTGCAATAAAGTATACATCTTGTCTGATTTTAGTAAGAGTAGGGGCATTCAATTGTCCGTTGTTTATGGAGTTAGAAAAACATCTTACTGATCACGACTTAAATGTCACCCTGTATACATATTCATACATACATACATTAAAATAATTACATACAATTGGAAAAGTTATATTATTTTAGAAGTTAAAATTCGTTTTTGCTAGGAAGACCAATGCAAAATTCATGTTAACAGCAAAAATGATATCGAAATGATGTTATTTACCTATGAAAATATCGCCAATGCTTGTACGGATGCCAACTTCCATGAGTGAAATAAATTTTAGGAGACAACTAAAAACTAAATATTTATAGGGAATCATGGACGTGATTAATTAAATACAAAATAAGTTTGATACGATTAGATTTTCCTTATAAGTTATTATTGACCCCTACGATACTCGACGCTATCCTTTGTTACACGTCTATTTTACTTTGTTTAGAACAGCCGCATGTGTTTTAGTAAACAAAGGTAGCCTTTTCAATTAAGTGGCGCTCGTTTCATCAAGTATTGATCAGGCGCAATGAATGTTTCACGGGGTCTGGGCTATGCAAAGTTTGGGAACCGTGGGCGTGCGTGGCGCCGGACAGTGGCAAGCCATGCGTGATTAGCCCGGGAGCTGGTACTGCATAAAATACATTATTTATAGACTTTTGCATGAATGAATATAATTTGGATTAATGTTTTTTTAAAGACTGTTTGCGTTTTGTGAGGCCGGGAGATGGTGCTGGATATAATAAACGAGCGTTAACCATTTCCATTACTGACTAAAAATAAAATCAGAAGTCAACCAATTTTTAAGGGAAGTTCCACAGTGTTGTGTTCTTCATCAGGTCCACTCCATCGAATTGGTGGTTTATACGAAAACACACAAATTACTATATGTACCTTCAAAAATTCCTTGAATTCCTCATGGATCCCATCATAATCACTTTGGTTATAATTCCTTTCAAACAATCGGACCACGGGGCTCGGCATAATCGGTAAAAATCGTTTTTTCTAGCGGGATATGGTGTATTGGGTAATATTCAGAGCTACGGTTGGGGTATATTAATGGAGAAGGGAAAAC
This sequence comes from Cydia amplana, assembly GCF_948474715.1. NCBI lineage: Eukaryota > Metazoa > Arthropoda > Insecta > Lepidoptera > Tortricidae > Cydia > Cydia amplana. The sequence continues at coordinate 18,750,396 of NC_086076.1, forward strand.
TTTCATTACCATGTATCAGGTAAGTGTAAATAATAAGTCATATGAATCATTTTTCGAAGTCAAAAAAAAAGGGTCCTAATTATTCTATTTGGCACCTGAGCGCGGGCTAGTCCAACGCTCAAAAAACCAGTGTAGGTGCGCTCTCCGATAACGCGCCTTTGTTACGCATCTCGATGACACATTTTATTTTAGACTGGTTCTACAGCGTTCGACTCGCCGGCACTCAGTAACCGAAGTATCGATTTTTTATGCAGGTGGTTGTGGCACGTGGCACGAGCGGTTTCTCTTAACAATAGACAATAGGATTAGCCTTCGGGGTCTATTAGAAAGCTACAAACTATAAGTAGCACGTGCGGTTTTACTGAACAATAGACAATAGGATAAGCCTTCGGGGTCTACTAGAAAGCTACAAACTATACCTACTGCAAGTAAAGTCAAAATGAATTATTATTGTTACTGTGGTGTTGTGGGCATTTTGATTGCCACGTCGACGAAGCAGTGATCTATTGTGACGGCTCTTTAAAGTTCATTACGAATGCCAGTTGAATCCAGGAAATTCCAAATTATTTTGGCCGTAATTTTGTGTACTTTAGGGTTGCAATACGTGCGTCGTGCCGCCTTAAGTAGGTACTCGTTTCTCAAATTTAAACTAACCAATAAGGCTCAGCGACCCAAAGAGGGTCTGGCCTTCGAAACGAGAGCACTCCACTTTTCCCGATACTGCGCCTACTTTTAAACTGATATATGTAATTTAGTGTCCCGGTCCACAGCATGTTGACTCTGCCCGTTGAATATGCAGCCGGGGCGTGCCTTAACTCTTGTAAGCCTTTGTCGGCGCCGATATTGGATCGCGTTATCGGCGATACACTCCGTCCCCAAACAACTTGTTTTATTCACGGGATTTATTGCCCGCCAACTACCGAAAACAAAAGTCCGCTTTAGATATTGGACCTGATATGAATGCTTCGCTTGACACACAGGTTTAAATTGACTTTTTGGGGGCGATCCTGGAATGAAATGAGGTAATAGATTGCTCCGTGCGTCGAGCGCACTGACGTGAAACGAACGAGTATTTGAAATCTGTTCGGCCATTTTTGAGCAACAAATTGCGCAATATTCAAACTTTAACATTCATATCGATTTGTAATGTTATAAAGAGTAAAAGAGTAATAGAATATTCATTAAAATATAATAACTTCAAGTTCAACATTGTTTGGCACCTAAAAACATAGAGCTATTGTCTTAATTTTTTATTAAGCTTTAATTTTAGGAAAATAAATTAAGCCAACTTAGTATTCTAAATAAATGGTGACAAAACTCCTAATTATAAAAATTGCAGCATTCTGCTCAAACTGTAGTTTGTAACACAATGAAAAAAACATAAAAAGCCTGCGAAATTCTCTTACTTAAGCAAATTTAACCCAAATATCACTCGAATTTCCACAAACGATCCAACGAAAAAAGCAACAGAATCTGAGGATGTTCTCAACCGAATAGCAAAAGGAGAACAATTGCAAAAAATATTATTTCACGGTAGGGAGGCAAAGTGAAGCGCACACTACACATTTGCGTTCCCCTCTCCAGTCAATTGTCCTTACATTTTACATTTCTGCATCATATTCCGGCTTTCGCAATGAAAAGTAAAAACATTGCAGATGCTCACGCTGCCAACCAAAAATCAACCTTAAAACAAAACCTGTAAAACTCATGTCCGCTCGGAAAGATAATTTCGTAAATTCTGATGCAAGGAAAGACGAGAGTGGCTGAATTGAGGTGGAAGCTAAAGTGCGGAATAAAAGTGACGAGCAAGACTTGAAAGAAATAAACTAAAAGTGAACATTCGTGGGGAATTGGTCGGTCGTTTTTATTACTATTTGCCTTCATGCCGGATCGATTACGGTATTGCATTTGCATTTTAGACAGGTATTAAAGGGCCGTTCTCAAACTACGGTAGTATGAGAAATAGTGAGAAAACTACAATAGAGATAGTTCTTAGACCGTAGTTTGAGTTACCGTCGTATTAGCAAACATGTCCTTTTGGCAAACCTGAAACATGTTGATTAGGGACCCTAATTATTTAGGGTATCACTATTACACTCTATAAAACAAAGTCCCCCGCCGCGTCTGTCTGTCTGTATTTTCGCGATAAACTCAAAAACTAGTGAGCGTATCTTCATGCCGTATTCACCTATCGATAGAGTGTTTCTTGAGGAAGGATTAGGTGTATAATTTGTTAAGATTTTGAGTAAAACCATTCGTAGCTGGGGCGTTGCTAGTTATTTAATAACTACCTATACATTGACATCATCTTAGCATTAATGATTGCGCCCTCAGCTGCTGCTTCGGAGTCTAACACTTTTTTCTTGAACCTTGCAATTTAGCACATCATTTTTTAACTTTTACGAAAGTGACTGCCGTTTAATCTCCTAACTCCAAGGGAAAGCCATCGCTAGAGCCTCGTTCGTCCAATAAGCTTACTGAGGGACTAGATTTATCTATGTAAAAATATCCTTTAATATTTAATTAATTTAGCGAGGACAGTAAGGTACGTTCACAGTGCGCCGCGTGGCTTTGAGAGCGTGACACGATTCGGGAATTCCGACATCTGAGAGTTGAGAGAGCTTGCTGTTTTAAAGCCTAAAGAGTTTTACCACGGAGGTAACCAAGTACCGTAAGATATCCTTACTTAGTTTGTTCCAAATAAAATATATACCGTAAAATGGGGTGAGTAGGGTTCGCAGGGAGAGTTGGGTTATGAATGGGGAGAGAAGGGATGAAAGGGGGGTGAGATGGGTTTTTAAGGCTACTGCTACAAAAATAATGTATTTCAATTTAAAATGGAGCTATAGTAATACTCATAATAAAAAAAAATCGATTTAACAATCTTCCAAAATCACCTTTGTATGAAAACCCAAAACTCACCCCAAATACGAGGGACTACGGGGGGAGGTGGGTTTTCCTGTTTATCGTCAAAGTTATGAAATGGAACTACCCTAAATAAAAATTAATAAAAACTAAAATATAAACGTCCAGAACACTTATTATATACACCATTCAGTTTGCATATGTAAATATAAAATGTTATCGAGGTTTGAATATCAGTTTTGCGCCTAACTCACCCCATTTTACGGTATCGAGGGAAACTAGGCTAACCTAAGCAAGGCTCGGTACCTCTAGTGTAAATTTTTTTCGATAGCGTGACGTGACGTACGCGTTTGCGTCAAGTGTCATTTTGTATGGGATTAATTTTGAGTTTCCAAAACGTCGCGATTGGCGCGCTCTTACTAGGGGTTTAGTTTCTAATATATAAAGAATTGAAAGCATAGATGCTAGTGGATTCTTAGAAATATCTTGCCAAAGAACCTTGATCTTCTTTCGGTTCCATTGAGGATGAATATTTGTGATATAAAGCTTCGTAAGAGATAATTATTAAAATAAATGTGACCGACATTTAAGTGACAACGTTGCTGAAAGTTGAAAATAATTGGGAGCGATATTTATAAAAGGACAGATATTTTTCGTTTGCATTCTGTATTTTCGGTAATCACTGATCGCTGAGAGCAATAATTTTGATGAAATATTTCCAGCGCGTTAAGGCTCATTTACTCCAATTTTTCTTTTACAACATATTCCTTTATGTTCATATCGGGTTACTACAATGTACGCAAGAGCACTGAGGAATTGTATCGGAATGTCGATTACTTCCCCCCTCCCTTGTTTTTTAAATTTATAAAATGAACCAATATTTGTATGGACTTAATTACCCCCATAGTTTCACGCCGTAGCTAGTAACTGATGACACATAACCGTAGTAAAGTATAGTCAATAGAACCTCAAAGGATACAATGTCTTGTAACTATTTAAGGTAAAACAATAAAACTTAACTAGTAAGGTGCGTAACAGAAATACTTAAGGTTACATTCGGATTGCGACCACAGCAGCGTATGATGTAGCATTACTGCTGCGGCGTTGTAGCAGAGATGAAGGGCAATGACTGCCACAATTTATAATTATTAAGTAAGGATTTCCATATACAGAGTCACTTTCAGGTTAAGGATTACTCACGCTAGACCGGGCCGGGCCCGGGCCGGAGCTTCAGAATTTTCAATGGAAAACACCACGTGATCACCGATCAGCCGTCATAAAATATTGCATGTTGGACGCCTCGGCCCGGGCCCGGCCCGGTCTAGCGTGAGACATCCTTTACTTATTTCTCTATGCTTAGATGGACTTCATTGGGTAAAAGGCGAAGTGACACAGGCCGTAACCAAAACAGTGAAATGAGCTTCGCCCCTTAACGTATCGCACCGCAGTCCGCATTACGGCCGTATGCCGTTAATTCCGTTGCATTGCCAGCAAATCGCTGCACGATTGTACAGTTGCAAATTTAATTATTCAATAACTCTTTGCATTATCTTATTATCTTGCTATGTTTACTAATAATGTGTGAGGGCGCGGCGAAATGTTATCTCGCAAATCTGGAGTTACAGTTACAGTTACTCTGTAAATAAATAGACAGGCGCCGGCGCACTGTGTGGTTTAAGAGGACGCTCCGGTTTGTAGAATGAGCTCCCTGCTGAGGTTTTCTGAAGGGACATGGGGTTCTTCAGAATAGGAGCGTACAGGTTTTTAATGGGTGAGCTACGCGTATGTAACACCTCTGGAGTTGCAGGCGTCCATAGGCTACGGTGACAGCTTACCATCAGGCGGGCCGTAAAAATAGGTGTGCAGTATTGGGTTACCTAATGAGGAGCGCTTGCTAATGCTGTATCTTACAACCTTACACAAATACTATAGCAATGACAGGGACAGCTAATTCTTTGTGGGCTCTTGCGGTTATTGGTCACCGCATATATCTCACGACGTTCAAATGGCTATTAATCAACTCGCAGCTTATTCCTGGCTATTGTGTGTAAAGGTTGATTGTGCTGCCTGAACATGGTTTGTACCTAGTACCAGAGATCATTATAATAATTATTATAAGACTGGCAAACCAGAGGGCCTACCGCGAACCACGTTCGACGTGTTACCTCCCTGTCACACTTACGTACGAATTTACAAGTGCGACAGAGAGGCAACACGTCGAACGTGGTTCGCGGTAGGCGCTCAGCGTCCTCACAGTTAAAAGCTAATGCTGCTGTAATGCTCAGCCAAAGTATGGTTGGACCGGACCAGTGTTGTGAGCACAATGCTTGTTTTATATTTATAAATAATTTTAATTTTAATATAGTCGTTATGCTGTATCTTCTTGCTGTGTAACTTTATTCTTATTTAATTATTTGTTTACTGTACATTATTTTTATGTTTTTTTTTCTTGTCTGTTGCCTTCCGTTTATTCTCACTTGATGGTCTCATCGGAAGATCAGCGCTTGAAGTCACCAGCAACATGCTGAGGTGGGGCCATTTCGTGGCACTTTAATCTTATTTTGCGTTTTCTTTTTTATTATGTATGGTCTCGATTGTTTGTGCTTACGAATAAATACTATTCTATTCTATTCTAATTAGAAAACCTTTTGCTAGTAGACGTGTTAAAATCGTTGGGCTATAGAAAAATCTTAATAGCGCAAAGTAGCCGACAGCACAGCGACATCTAGTGTCATACTTGGCAACTATAGAACTAATAATTGCTACATTAACCCCTGTCAAGGGATTTGTCTGGTACCTGTGCAGGATAACCAGTATTTTTTGTTTGTCTTTGGTAACCCAAATATGGACTAATAATGTTTGCTTAATTCACCCATCCGTATTTTTACACTTTTATTTTAAACGAAACAGCGTAACTCCGGCGATACTGAGTACTGTTTCAATACTCATCGCCGGATTTGGAAAAAATGTTTAAGAGAAATGGCAGAGGAAAACGCAACTGGAAAAATAAGCTTTCATAGAATAAATGTAACCGCGAATTCAGAACGGGAAAATATGTGGAAAGAGAATTCTGTAAAAATATTTTTGAGGGAAAGATTTAACAAATCATTTTTATTTGTTACTGAAAGTAAAATATACCGTGTTCATTTAAAGCTTAGGGATGACTCATGTTAGAACGGGCCGTGTCCGGGCCGGAGCTTCTGGCACTTTTCTATGACAGATGACCGGTGATCACGTGATGCTTTCCATAGAAAACGAAGCTCCGGAAGCTTCGGTCCGGACACGGCCCGGTCTAGTGTGAGTCATCCTTAATTCAATATAGATGCTGCGTGGTGTTCTGGTCTTGTTATAAAACATTAATTGTTTAAACAATGAGTAAACTGGTTTTAATACGAGCTTGATGACTTTCACTTCATTTCGCATCCACCAATCAGCGTGAGCGATCTCCAAGTTCGTATCAAAATAAGATCAAAACCGTAATAATTTAAGTCTGAAACGGGCTCCTGCTGTACCCGATTGCATCCAAATACGTCTTATTATACAAAGTTGCCGCCGCGTTGGTCTGTATGTATGTATGTTCGCGATAAACTCAAAAACTATTACTGAACGGAATTTCATGCGGTTTTCGCCAATCAATGGAGTGATTCTTGAGAAAGGTTTAGATGTATAATTTGTTAAGGGTAACCCGTGCGAAGCTGAGGCGGGTCGCTAGTATTTTTATAAAGTAATCTTATCAGCTGGTTGCCATGCTCCTGTTTTTCACATTATTAGTTGGGTGTCTATCAACCGTCAGCTTAAGAGTTCCCGTTCATCGACAGTTTACGTTTAAATTGCAGCTTAATAAACTAGCGCCTCAGTCTCAACTCGTTTAGTTTGATAGAGTCTGGACACGAAACGTGATACCGAAATAATCTTAAAATTAAAATTAGCGATGACTTAGACGCCTTCATCAGTAATAACTGGCCGGAAAAAGCACAGCAACGGGAGTTGTGTGTTACCTCCAAGGTATAAACAGGGTCTTGAATAGCCTAATAGTAGAATAATCATCCTAATAATAGAAAACGAGAAAGAAAAAGCAGTACAGATAGAAAGCGAATAATATTCGTTTTTTTATGCCAGCACTTTAGTGTCGATTTATGACAATTTTTTTACACCTATATGGCATTCACTCAAATTTGTGTCAAAGGACTGTCTCATTTCAAACATAGACAGAGAGAATCATACTATCTTTGTCTTACATTAGTACTAGCACCCAAATAAAAGGATGAGTATATTTTGTTTTGTTCTATTTACTGACAATTTGGTTTGACCAACTACAGTTTGCCTGACGGTTGGCCGACTGTACGACAAGGTAATTAAGGTCCGTGATTAGTTTGCGCCGGATCAATGTAACTATTTGAGCAGTAAATCAAGTTCACACCACTGATATCGCTCTATTAATGGGAGTTCATAATACAGACGGGTGTTGATGGGTTAATGTTTGGTGAAGGTCATAGACTAGGAATCCTCTAGACTCAGTTTAGAGCAATTATTTCATGAAACCGATGCTGCCAAAAATACGGGGGTGCGGGGGGACGAGGTGAGCGAATCCCGTGCCGTTATTGGTCCGTTCAAAGACACGGACCAATCACGGCACGGGATTGACTCGAAGATGGAGTAAAACTACCGTATAAGTGGCAGAGGGGGCAGCACAGCGTTACTGTGCTCAGTCTATGATTCCTAGTCTATGGTGAGATTAGTGACAAGGGATATGATAAGATGATATGAACGCGCTTGCAACCCTTCTGGTGTTGCGGGTGGCCATGGGCGGAGGTAATCGCTTACCATCAGGTGATCCGTCTGCTCGTTTGCCTCCTATATCATAAAAAAAAATTATAAACGTCATTTTAAACACATACCTACACTAAGTTACTTGTAGAGTTTGAAATAATTGAATTGCCATTCTTGGTGTTATTCTCCAAATTATTCATTCATTCATTCTTTTAAAATGATGGCTTCAGTCCAGTGGGACCATTTAATAAATAAAATAAATAAATATTAATGGACATTTTTACACAAATTGACTAAGCCCCATGGTAAGTTCAAGAAGGCTTGTGTTGTGGATACTCAGACAACAATAAGATATAATATACAAATACTTAGATACATAGAAAAGAACCATGACTCAGGAACAAATATCTGTGCTCATCACACAAATAAATGCCCTTACTGGGATTTGAACCCAGGACCGCGGCTTCACAGGCAGGGTCACTACCCACTAGGCCAGACCGGTCGTTGCATTTCGCCAGCATCAAGGTATTGCGAGCAAGGTAATACGACTACAATTGTACAGTTAGTACAAGACAGTGTACGGTGATTTTATTTGCTCCCGTAAAGCGATAGCTTGCCTTTACAAAGAAGCAAAGAAGTACGTGGACTACCGACCTTTGACTCGATAATGGTGGTTAAACACGCTTCAAGATGAATTATCCATTCACTGCACACCACCACATTAGTTTACTGTATAATAAGCTATCCTACAGATGTGCAAGTTGCGGAAAGTTTCCATAAAATTCTATAAATTCTCGGAAATTTCATGAAACTTTCACTAGGAAATATGGGAAATTTAAATTTAAAATTGGAAAGTTTCAATTCTCATACAAAAATGTAAGAAATTTTCCGAATTTTTCCTACGTTAAATGTCCGTAACATTTCGCAATTTTGGAAAGTTTCCTTAGGCACATCAGTAAGCTATCCGTATTACACTTTATATTATAAAAACAAAGGAATTAATAACGAAGCTAAATATCAAGATGGCGCTCGAACCGGAACTCCATTCTCAAAATTAACATCAAATTATTTTGCCACTTTTTTAACTAATTGACATTGACAACTATTGTTGCTATAATAATGTGGTTCTGTTTGCTTATCTTAATGTCAATTAAATTAAAAATGGTGCTCAACTCTGAAGCCACCCTCTAAGTATACAAAAGGAAGTTGTCAAAGCGAGTGAACAAGACCGTTTCATGTATAAAGCCGGCATCCGGATGTGCGAGTAGCTAAGACACTCGGAGATGGAGGCTGTAAGTGGGTCGATTTTCCAATTGAATAAGTATTCGCCGGACACGACACAGTAACTAGCTAGGATACAGTTAGAATGGCGATGCGAGCAGGGTACGTGTCGCCGCCGGTTTTGAGCAAACGCTCGCATGCTACTCGCCCGCGCTTTCCGAAAAACGAAGTAAACATGCCTTTTGCGCCACAATAACCTTCAGATTAAGAAGCCAGTCATCAAATCTGTCTAAAGGAGGCGTATCCATTCAACACGCACACAAGTTTTTACTACCGTTGCGCGAGTGTTAGTAAATGTGGAGAGGAACGAGCGGCGACACCGGTTCCGATACTAACTGCGCGCGATAGCCATTCTAACCTCTTTAATATGTTCTGTGAGTGGGACAAAATTATTATCGCTGTCTTTTATTTACGCAAAAAATTGTGACGGAGTTCACGGAGAGATTTTTGTGAGGTGAAACTCTATCTCTAATGTATCATTCAGCTCTTTATGCAAACAAAAATAATACGCTGTTTTGGCTCCGAGTAAATTTTAGCATTTTGAATGCATTTACTTCGGTTGACCCTACATTGTTACAAATGTTAATCGGATGGTTTTTGATTTACTTACTTTCTGTTTGTATTTAAAATATGACTTTTATTTAGATCACGGCATAGTAAAAACCCCAAATACGTTGCAGTACTGATTAGTAGCTGTGTGCTGTGGCAAATTAAACTAAGTTGATCCAATAAGCCAAATCATTTTGACAAAGGTGACTTTAATGAATTCACACTTTAGTCATTCCGATATTAATTAAGTGCTTTTTTAATGGCACGTCTAATAAAAGGACTGGGAAATTTCTATCTACTTGAAATTTCTGATTTTTATGATACGATTGCTTACCACCGTATTGCTCACATGATATTAAACCGCAATCTAAGGGAGCTGGCAAGTCCAGAGGACTTTTACTTTGCCGAAATAATTTATGTAAGTTGCTAAGCGGGCGAGGTGTTCAAAATTATCTTGACACGCTCTTATTCCCGTAACAGTAAAGTCACGTCAAGATCATTTAGGACACCTGGGCCACTTAGCAACTTCTGCTGCTGACTGTATGTAAATTCATTGTGTTCACTGTTAACGGAAGAAATCTAGCTCCCTTTTTCGACTCGAAATGCAGGTCTATCTATACGACTGGGATTATCAAGGTCTTATCAAAATTAGGTCAAAATCTTAACGAATTGTAAAACGAGAATGGGCCCCCTACGAATCATTACAAGTTAATAGTACCTAGGTATCATATCAATAATAAATAAAGTGTAGATTAAGAGTTTTAAGATATTGGATAGATCTAAGGCCTCCCGTAATCCCCCTATGTTCCTAAACATTTTCATTACAGAAACTATGTTGTCTACAAAAACTCCACAAAACGGCCATCGGCCTAAATCCTATGTTATCAAAGTATATAGCCCTTAAACCTAAATTAACAATGATAATTTTGAATCATTCGTAATCATACTCGATTCGGGTAAATCTGTATGTTTAGGGCGGGACGGGCTGTGTTTGCTTAGTACTGCGATATTTTTGTTTGATTAACATTAGGCAATGAAATCGTAACGTAGGGACGGAAATATTCTTAATGCTTAACCGGGATGTCAATACTCGAAGAAAAATAAATTCCTTTTTAGGGTTCCGTACCTCAAGAGGAAAACCGGAACCCCTATGGTAGGTACCTATAAAAATATCCTACTTTACTAGTTACTTTCACTCCAAATTTCACTCCAAAATTTGATAAGGTATCTATTATTTTTTTATTAGGAGAGGAGACGTCGGATATTTTTTTCAGTTCGTAGTATTTACCAGTTAAACAATAGACTTATCCGTCAATACAGTTACAGTAGTTCCTAGGGTATTTAGCGTCTCGCCGGGAGACGTACGCCACGGCTCAAGAAACAAACTGAACGCGTTACGCTCGGACTACAAAGGAGCATTCAAAACGATCTCCATCTTAGTTAAGAGGCCGACACTCGAAACGCGTTCGTCAGTACACTCGAGTTATTGCTTTAGAAACGAGCGCTTCTCCAACCCCCACTCAGATATCTTCAAATAACTGAGCATCTCATCTAACGCAACATCCATCGAGCGTTTTGTACAACGACGCTATAGGACTTTCTTTCAAAGCGAGCAGTGGATAACGCTCTGAGCTGTAATGTCGCTTTATATTGACACGGTTGAATGATGCTCAAACTCCACCGTGAGAGGAGCACAGTGTAAGTGCAGGCATGCATTATGCAGTTGGCGCGTCGATAGAATTACAGGCGGCTATGCTGGCTGCATCATCGTAAACTTAGTTTCGTTAATGTTTAGCTTACACTCGGTTAGCTCGCGTTAGTACTATTCATGAACTGCATATTGACTCAGATACTATATCAGTTGCAGTTATATAATGCTTCGTATTTGCACGATATTTCATGCAGCAAGCCTTTGTCAACAAGGATACATTAAACTTAAACAGAACTATATCTACGGAATATATCACTTGTGCATTCGGTTTCCGCTCGTTGCTCTGACCCAATAGCGTTATCGCGTCGACACCTTGTGACTCTTCAGGCATGATAACCATCCACTGCTTGTTATCTATGTTTCATTTTGCGACGTAGCTATATCTAAGGAGCAATGGAAGTGCGTTTGAGCTAGCTGTAGTTGGGAAGCAGTCGGTGGTGCAAGGTCCAGGTAATGCCAGTGATTCATAGCGCGGTGGTCCGGCGTTTGGCTCAACTCATCAATATCGGAAAACGCCTCGTATCGCCAGTCGGCATTACACGCCGTACGTCCTGCCGAGAGCAAAATGCTCCAATATTAATAGACCTGAACCGAATGATACTGCGTTGGCATTTATCTTGATCAATGTATTAAGGCACGTTTAGGGTTAGATGAAAATACATATGTGTGCTTATAGTGTTTACTTCGTACACAGCGAATATTAGGATGGCGGGTGTATATTAACAAATGAAGATGACATAGGTAATAGGTTATTTTGTAAAGGAAGTGAGTCGGCAAACTAGTACGAATAAACGGTGTACAACCACCGTTCTTAGTTCTAGCTATTAATTAGTAGGTACATATTTTTTGATGTGCACTATTTTAAATAGAAACCCTACTACATACGTTTTAAACGGAAATAGAATAAGTCATACGAAAAAAAGTGACCAAGGCCTTCATATTGTATATACTTGACTATAACTCATGCCGCCGTGGCCCAGGTGGCCGAAAGCCGAGAGGTCTAAGCTCTGCCGCAAATTCAGGAAACGTTGCTAGTTCGATTCCAGCCCTGGGCACCGGAAGCCTTGTTCACTTTTAATTTCGCATATTTCTATTTCAGTTTACGTACAAAGTAGTTAATTATAAAGTAAGTAGATTCAAAGCAACTTAGCTAGCCGATCTAGTCTTCCTTTCCATTAACGGTAAAAGGAGTGTCCCGCGGCACATTTTATAACAAAATATAGCGGAGTATCTCAGCGCCGGATTACTTCTCTACAGTATACATTTCGTTTGAAGCTACTCTGTTATTCCACGAACGGAAGAACAATACTAGAATTGCGGAAAAATCCAGAGGAGATGGTGCCGTAAATTTCAACTGTAACTACTTGAGAATAATGTGCTTTATACAATAGCGGATGGAAAGTGGGTGAATATACAATGAATGTTGCTTACGTCATTATTATATTTAATATTTGTTTTACTATTTCGCGTAGAACTTCTGAGTCGGTACAGTATACATTTTTAATCTATTAAACCTCCTGAAGGAATACTTTTCAAAACAAAAATCATCGGAAGTGTAGGTAATTTAAGTACCACAAGGAAATTATCTCAAGTACATTTTACATTAATACTCGTATACTCGTAGAGGTCGGCGGCGCCTAATGAAGCGCTGGTGGCCTAGCGGTAAGAGCGTGCGACTTTCAATCCGGAGGTCGCGGGTTCAAACCCCGGCTCGTACCAATGAGTTTTTCGAAACTTATGTACGAAATATCATTTGATATTTACCAGTTGCTTTTCAGTGAAGGAAAACATCGTGAGAAAACCGGACTAATCCCAATAAGGCTTAGTTTCGGCGGACCCCAGGCTCCCATAAGCCGTGGCAAAAATGCCGGGATAACGCCATGAAGAAGAGATAGATGTCGGCGGCCGATCGTAGAATCAGGCCGTTCGTAGAGTTCCTGTGTAATATGTTGACGGTAGTCACATTAAAAACCAATAGATAGATGTAGGTTCGTTAGGTTGCTTCAGATGCCCGAAGTCGACTCAGGTAACGACACAATGCATGATGCTCACGATTCACGATATGCCTAGGAATTTCATAATCTGCCTGATTTTACGATCGACCCCCGACATAGAGATTTGAGATCACATACTTTGGGACGAAAACTGTCTATATTCTCTATCGACTTATCTTTAACTGTAATACGAGTACCTTGGTGCATCGTTTTATTAATTCTAACTGTAATTATGCCTGCAGTAATTTGGGGTGCGGTAATATTTAGGCATGAGCCCCAATTCAGCATCACATATGCAGTTGGATGCAGCACAAAGGGCTACCTGGATCCGTTGTGTAAACTGCTAATAATGAATTTTCCGTCGCGTGCCGACTGATGGCTGCTTTGGATCAACACTGGGTATCTGCCAAATTCACGTGTATATCTAATACCTTTAAACGAGCAAGTCTTGTATATTTCTTTAAAAATCGATCTTGCTAGGTCTCAAATCTGGGAAAACGCGCATTTTTAAGTTTCTAAATGTTTTCCGAGCAAAGCTCGGTCTCCCAGATATTTTAATATTACGAAACAACCAGAAGGCCAATTCAAACTTACATTGTGACATTAAAAATATCTAAATGATGTCAGTCGCACTTTCATTTCACTCTTACTTGTCCGTACACGTATTGGCACGAGCGGGACGCACGGGTGACTGACCTCATTTAGTCAGTCTTTCATGCATTTCGCACGTACAAATAATAATAGTTCGACATCTACATGTTGTACACATCCCAGTGCATTTTGGGCGCACCAATCAGGGCCAACGATCGTCAAGGTCGTAAAAGCTTTACAAATTGTAAAACCTGAATTGTGATTCGCCCAACCATGTGGCTTTAACACTAACACTCAAGGAGGAGAGTAGCCTTCTAGTCATGGCCTGGCCATCTCGAAAGGATGGGAGAAGATTAAATGGACGCCGTCCTGTAGGTCATCCAAAGTATCTGTGGGCGGATAGAGTGGGGGTAGATCTCCGTGAGCTCGGCGAAAGCTGGCGTGAATCCGCGCAGAACCGAGCAATATGCTCTTGTTTTGGAGGCCAAGACTCATTTTGATCATCGCGCCAGCCAAGTAAGTAAGTGCATAAGTAGGTACTAGATTTTTTTTGCTATATATACAATTCAATTCATAATTTACTAAAAAACAGATACTACGTGTTTCTTGTAGACAGGCAGCTGATGCGAAATCGTTGAGCGTCGGGTTGAATTTTGATTACGCTACGAGGGAGCTACGGTACCACGAACGACGTAGCCTACGTGCTACGGAATTACGCCCCATGGCGATGGTATCACGCTGTGCGTTAGTTTATTAAAGTGGGTAGATCCTAGGAGGCTAATTCAACCATTTTGATGTCAAAATGATATCTAAATGATGTCATTTTGTTTTCATTGCAGAATGTACACTCCTGAGAGTCCTGGGTCAACCAGATACATCACTATTGACACTGACAGATAGGTATCGTATCGGTGCGACATATTTTAAGTATTGTTCGAATTGGGCTGTCAATATTAAATAATCAGTAGGAATATTCATATGTTACTGACACATTTGTAATTGACTATTAATAATATTTTAATCAATGTAGTCAATATTGGCTAAGGATCTCTTGGCTATAATGATTTGATTTTTATAAAATACATAAATGATAAAGTGAGGAATCCATGTGGATTAGAGGAAAGGAGACGACATCACGTGACCGCTTCTCCATACGTAGTCTCCATTTTCCTCTCCGGATATTAACATTATAATATATAAAATATTTTTAAGCAATTTGATGTGTAACGCATTAACCATAACTATGCCCCTTCGTTTATTTTTTTGATTTTATGATTAGGTATTATAAGAGTTAGGAGCAAAGTATAAATTCTACACAAATTTTTAAAACTCCTTTTACTTATAATAATTAAATATGCGTTATATTAGTGCTAGTGTGGTGTGTTACAGCATATCATATGCACCATAGTACATACCATCAAAAATGTATGCAGCTTATGCGACGACACGCAAGCTCGTATTTCAACTACCGCACCAATGCTGAAACAACTCTGTTCCTTTCGTAATAAAGTCCAAATTAGAACATAGCTGAAAGCCGCGGTTATGTGGTAGCCTGCATGATGCTTCGCATTAGACCGGCAATCGGGATAATGGTGAATGTATTGTGCTTCTACCACACATTGACTGGTAGTTGTTACTTTAGTATTTATACTTAGTATTTAATATTCGGTGGGGTATCGCTAAGTAACAAACTTTGAATATCCATTCGAAACTTAACAAAAAAAATCTACAAGTACTTTGCAATGTTGAAAAACAAATATTGTAATGTTGATTATAGAATACATTCTAAAATAAAATGTGCAGAGATTGCTTGTTGAATATTGTTTTATTCAGATGTCGATACAAATTTGTTACTTTGGTTTCTAACGACTGATAAACGATTTTTTTAGAGTTGTTTTTTTTATTGATAGTATTTTTTGCGTAGGGGCTTTTAATTTTTTTGTGATACAAGCTTTTATCACTGACTGTACCTACTTTTATTTCAACAGGCAACTAATAATCAACGAAACAATTCTAACCACCCTTAACTGTTAAGGGTGGTTAGAATTGTTTCGTGTTAGTGTGTTACACGTTTAGGTTGCGTTTTTATCACAGCCTTTCTATGGCCACCTACCAACATATTGCAATCATTGTCACCTAATTTACATATGTATGTCAGTTTCAGCTCAATCGAGTAGCCTGCAAGATTTGACCCGAACATGTATTACAAGTTAAATAAAATCTTGTAAAAAGTAACAGGGATAAAATACTAACTGGAAACTTCAGCAGGCAGATTCCATCCACGTCAGTGGTCACTAATCCAGCCGAAGCTCAATGAATACCTGCGGACATCTTCGTGAGTAGGGTTTGCAATCCGGATCCGGAATGTATGAAATTATCCGGATCTGGATCCGGATCCGCGGATCTTCCCATACATTTCGGATCCGTCGTGCAAACCCTATTCGTGAGGATTCATCGGGCCGGCCAGTCCTGCCTCAATCATCGCGTTTAGAGCTTGAATTAATGACGATCATATCAGCCAGCCTATTATGGATAGCTTTATCAATCTTTATCCACGTGATAAAATAACTGTCACTGTTTAACACCGTGGGAAAGAAAGTGACGGACACCGTTTTATCACGCTGTCACGTAGACAAGAACGACCATCATATCCGTACAGGGATCTCATTCTGATTGCTTATAAGACTAGGAAGTATAATTGTTTTTGTATTAAGTAGAAATGTCTGCAAACAATGCTATGGGCGCCCTTGGTCGCATATGGTGGAAATATTCACTGACCTTGGATGAGGTCTCAGTAGCTCAGTTGGCAGAGTATGGGCTAGTGATTCAGTGACGCGAGTTCAGTCTCGCCCGAGACAGTGATTTTTTTTCACTTTTAGTTTATTTCTAAGCTGAATAGGGTAATTTATTTAATGTTCATTGGTTCATCGACTATTGGACTCAGTAGCGCACGTCTGACGATTGAATACACGTTCATATCTGACGCACGCGTGGGAATTGGAACACTCGTATATCGCTCCGTTGGTTTCCGAGGAAGAGAATGTTGGTTTCTGACTTTAACATTATGAAACTTCATAATGTAAAACTATTTACTTATTCGTGGCAGTCAGAGGTAAAAAGCAATTAAGTTGAATGAAATAAAAGAAAAGTGTCACGTTACAGAGTAGTTTCCTAATAACACAAGGAGTGTTCGCTAAATGTTGATCGATCCACTCAATACTGGTAATACCAGTAGCATCAACTATTAGGCCTATTAGGATCTCTTATCACTGTCTTTTTTTTAGATAGAAGTTTGTATCCAGAATTGATTTTGTCCTTAGAAATAGAACTTAAGAAGAAACGCGTGCGAAATCATGCCGTGTTTTCATTTCCTATATTTAATTGAAAAAATAAAATAAGTCTCTTACTTATGACGCATCTAGTTCTGTCTTGCCATCCCGCAGTTTAGTCTACAAATGCTATTCCTCTCACTTAATCCAAAAAAGCATAAAATACTTAGTCGTTTATGCAAATTAAATCTTAAAACTTAAACACCTGAGCTGATTTTTCTTTAACACCGCCTTGAGATTACACCATTTCGCTTCCGCAAATCAAGACCGTAAGGATTCCTCGAGACTTTCAAGTTTGAGACTTCTAGTTATTGTCTTAGAGTCGCTATTTGATTGTGGGTTTTGCAGAAAACCTCTTCTTATTCCGGATAGGAGTTGCCGTCCTAAGTGCATCGAGATCGCCCTACGTGCATCCGCTCGCAATGTCAGTTAGAAATTTCTCGTTACCGTATAATCCACCGTGGGGGATCTCACAAGTAACGTTGCGCTTATGTTGACTCAATTATGTCAATGTGTACTTAGAAATGCGGTTGTCAAAGGGGTTTAGAATATACATTAATGTTACGGAGATGACTGCACAGTAATTTAACTTATTTATTTAATCGTATGGCATAGTACCTATTATAAACAGAAGACAAACAGTTATAAATACAGATTAAGTCCAATCAGCCACTTTGTGGCCTCGTCGCTAATGACCAGAGATCGGACAAATTTGCGACATTGCTCGCAATAATGTGGACATGACTCCAAAATTGATTAAATAATTAATCGTTTAATTAATTTCTTACCTGAGGTTTAATTTTGTTTCCTAATCAATAAATAACACAAAGAGTTCTTATAATGTAGATTTATTTAAAAAAATAATCAGTATGTTTTGCAAATTTTCTGTAGGTACTTATTTTTTTATATCAAAAATATATTTAAGTGCTATTTATTGACTAGGGAACAAAATTAAATCTCAGGTAAAAAATTAATTAAATGATTAATTATTTAATCAAATTTGGAGTCATGTCCACATTATTGCGAGCAATGACGCCAATCTGTCCGATCTCTGCTAATGACGATCAGGTATTCACCTTGTATGACGACTTTATGCATGTTTCAAATTGTATATCTCCTTCTACACATACACTGTTAAATATTTGCAAAATGTGTAGAAACGGGCGAAAGGTAGTGCCGTTCAGTAGGTCCGTTGGCATAGCGCGTTATGGGGCAATCCTCTATAATGTGCTGGATTGTTTGTGCAGTCTCGCCACAAATACTGTTCACGTATCATCATCTTCCTATTATCGTTGTCCCGGATTTTCGCCAGGGCTCACGATCTAATAGGGTCCGCGATGTTTGAAATTTGAATGTCATTATATATCGATATCGACGTTATTATTACGCAATAACAACATTTTCACAGATAAGATAATATATTTGTTGTAGTAACAAAACGGATTATCTTTATACTGGCAATAACATGCGATTTTTGAACGCATCATAGAGCGTTTATGATAATGTGTGTAAGTAGATAAACATATTTAGTAGGTATAGTATACAGTCACATAAATCCTAGTAAACATAAGTTAGTACCTATCTAACTACAAGTCTAGTATTGCCAGAGGGAACCAACGACTACCGCGTTAGTTATTAGACTAAGAGCTAGCCCCTGGAAATTAGTACATACCTAAATGATAATGAGAGCAACGGAATTACTCGAATTAGTTTTATATGCCAAGTGTTTGTGAACAAATGCTTAAAGGGGCCCACTGATTACCAGTCCGCCGGACGATATCGGCCTGTCAGTTGTTCGGAACTGTCAACTTTTTGTACTAACTGACAGGCCGATATCGTACGGCGGACTGTTAATCAGTGGACCCCTTAAGATAAACAGCCATATTCGAACTTTAAGATACGTCAAATACTAGATATTGAAACGATATGGATTGGATATGTCAGTGTTCGACAAGTGTCAATAGTGACGTTTCTTCAAACAAAGACGTCACTTTTGACACTTGTTTGACACTGACATATCTTGGTGATGTCTAATAGATATCTAAAAGATATCTAGTTCAAAATCGGAATCGGTTTATCTTTTGGCCTAACTGGATCACAGACGCTCACTTACAGAGAATGACCGGACAAGCACCCGTACACAAGGAGATCCAGACGCCCATTGAATATAGGGCATATCCTCAGGAAACCAATCCAAAGTGGTCCTCACCTGGAAAATGCCCGGCACACGGAAACATGGTCGCTCTAAACTTACTTGGCGCCGTTCTGTGGAGCAAGAGCTGAGTGTATTGGGGATGGGATGGAAGGAGGTTACCCAAGCTGCCCAGACCGCGTAGCCAACGTGCCAATCGCTTACGCTTCGTAGCGATCGAAACGCAGCTATCTTTGTCGCACTAATATGAAAGAGTGATAGAGAGACACAAAGCGTTTCGTTGTTGAAGCGATCGGCGTGATTATCAGCTTGGCTACGCCGGCAGGACTGGAGTCAGTGGAGGAATATGATTCGAGCCCTACAGCAAAGGGTAACAGGATGAAAATACCATTTTCTGGAGACAGCTCTTCGTTTATCTTTGCCTCGGGGCGCCGCAACTAAACTAAACTTTGGCTGCGACTGACCAGAAAACGGCCAACAAGCAACTCCGGGCTTAGTTTTAGTGACAATCAAGAGTATATATTTTTGGAACTATAATAATTATAGTACAGTCAGCAGCAGAAGTTGCTAAGCGGGCGAGGTGTTCAAAATTACCGCGACGCGCTCGTATTCTCTTAACAATAAAGTCGCGTCAAGATCATTTTGAACATTTCGTCCGCTTAGCAACTATTGCTGCTGACTGTATCTAAGTATACAGATTTGTTTGGGGTACTTATAATGAACTGGGTACAGTGTCGATGTTAGTAATTCATCATCATCATTGGCCTGGAACATTAATAAAATGATGGTTATCCGGATGGTCAGCGTCCATAAGAGTGCGGCACTTCCGCAAACTAAATAAACTAGGTATATTTACTGCTGCTTAATCTACTGATTAATGTTAACCAATGATTGTTTGTTTCTCAATAAATAAATAAAAATAAATTACTAGTGAGTCCAATGCGAGAGCGGCAGCCGCGACCGCATAACTGGCAGGAGAATGCCGTGCCTGGTGATGAAGATGGGAGTGTTAGTATTTAAGTACTTTAATATGTGGGCCATACTGAAAGTTTCTGGATTCTGATATATGAGACGACTTATTTTTTCTAAGTGGCCAGTCCAGGAATTTTCAGTATGCCCTAGGTATAAGGGTTATCTATGAACTCCTACGCACGCAACACGTCGTTTACTTTTTCTTTTACTGTAGACAATGTAAGTGTTTAGGTCTTTCAGGAGGAAAATGGAAACTCGCGTAATATATTTACTACATAACTATATTTTCATTACCAGTCGGTATAAAAGCTTAAGAGTAAGTGATTAAAACTAAAATCCTAATCTATTAATTGATTGCGCCGATGGGCCGGCGGATTTGCTGCGAGGTTTGTGTCAGGCGCTCGAATTCTTTAGGCGTTCTTCAACATGCCCCCGCGCGCTGAAAGCTGGTCTTCTACGTAGTAACATCAGCATTCAGCAATGGACAAATCTTGGAGAATGCCCTTCTGACTACTCCATTGGCAGTGCGCACATCGGCTACGCGATTAATTCCATCATGTCCAGGGAAAACTGCAACGATGCGGCCCAGTCTCCACTTCAAAGGAGGAAGATTATCTTCTTTCAGAATAACCAGAGTATTCTGGGATAAAGAGTCTCCTGCCGCTTGCCATTTGACCCTTTGCTGCAGGTCTGAGATATATTCCTTGCTCCAACGGGTCCAAAAGTGCTGGCGCAGTTGTTCTACCCGCTGATAGCGCGTTAAATAGTTGAAGGAGTGATCTCGGTAATCAGGAGCTGGCAGCGCGGTCAGTGGACGGCCGATGAGGAAGTGTCCAGGAGTTAGTGGCATCAGGTCGTCGGGTTCCGTTGACAGAGCGGTGAGTGGCCGAGAATTTAAAATTGCCTCGATCCTAACTAGTGTCGTATTAAGTTGCTCGTAAGTGAGATTGGAATTGCCCAGCACTCTAGTTAGGTGATGCTTTGTTGACTTTACACCCGCTTCCCAGAGACCCCCAAAGTGTGGCGCGTAAGCGGGCAAAAAATGAAAGTTCGTTTCTTCATTGGACGCACTTTCGGCAATAGAATTGCAATTGGATTTGAGGAACCTTGACAATTCGTTGTACGCGCCAACAAACGAGGTCCCATTATCTGAGTAGATATTAGCGGGCTTTCCTCTGCGCGACATAAATCTATTTAAAGCCAGCAGGTAATTATTGCTTGTTAGGTCACCAACCAACTCTAGATGTATGGCCTTCGTTGTAAAGCATATGAATATGGCGATGTACACCTTTACTATCCTACAACCTCTTCCCTGACGACTAGCCGAGCTAATGGGACCGGCGTAGTCTACGCCTACATTGACGAAGACGTGGCCTTCGGGGGACAACCGAGTTTTAGGTAAATTGCCCATCAAAGGGCTAAGTACGCGTCCCTTCATTCGAATACATTGGACGCACTGTCTATAACATAACTTAGCCAAATTGCGTCCTCCTATCGGCCAGTATCGCTCTTTGATGGTGGCTAACAAAAGCTGTGGTGGCGCGTGTAATAAATGCTTGTGCTCGAAATTAAAAAGCAACTTAGTGAATTTGTGAGTGGACTGTAAGATGATCGGATGCTTTTGCTCATATGGAAATTCCGAGTTAGCAAGGCGACCACCAACGCGCATGATTGAGTTTTCGTCCAGAAATGGATTTAACTTTAACAGTGGACTACCCTTAGGTAAATTTTGAGAGTTAAGCAGTAACTTATACTCGGGCAATGATTCCGCTTGTGATATTTTGATCAGTAGGTTTAATGCGTTTTTTAACTCTAGATCGCTTAAATATTGAGTAGTTACCGGCATGCTTTTACAAACCGATATGAAACGCAAGATATACGCTACAGAGCGTTTTAACCGTAAGAAATTTGAAAACCGTTCAAAGTCAATGAAAGTCTCGTCTTGAATGAAAGTGGACAAGGTTATTTCTGTTCGAACCTCTGGTAAGCTAGAGACTTCTGTACACGGGTTTTGTGGCCACGTCGAAGCATCACGCTTTAGGAAACTAGGACCAGACCACCATAAATCAAGTGAATTTAATTCCTCGAAACTAACACCGCGAGATACGTGATCAGCAGGATTCTCGTCAGTCGGAACGTGTCGCCAGGAACTATTGCCTGATATTTCGAGAATTTCGGCTGTACGGTTGCGAACAAATGGCTGCAACTTGCTTGGTAATGTTTTGAGCCACGCGAGAACTATGGTTGAGTCGCTCCAGAACGTTGCGCTGTTGACTTGGGCTCGAAGTGAATTAATAACCTTTTGATACAGCCGAGCACCGACTAGCGCGCCGCAAAGTTCAAGTCTCGGAATGGTTAAAGGCTTTATGGGAGCAACTCGACTTTTGGCTATAAGCAATCGCACGAGAACCTCTCCTGCACCGTTGATACTACGGGCGTAAACACAAGCACCGTAGGCTCGCTCTGAGGAGTCGGTGAAAATGTGCAGTTCCAGACTCTGGTAGGAGTCACACAAAACTCGTCGCGGAATGCGGATACTATTAAGAAGAGGCAGGCTTGAAACTATATCAGCCCATTGTTTTAAAGTTTCAGGAGGAAGCTCCTGGTTCCAAGAAAGTTTGTGCAACCATAATCTTTGCATGAGTATTTTCATTTTAATAACACAAGGACTTAAAAGTCCTAAGGGATCGAAAATCTGAGCAATGGCTGATAATATATCCCTTTTAGAGGTTCCCTTAGGAGCGGAGATTCCAATGGGGAAATGTAACTGGTCCGCGTCTGGATGCCAGCCCAGACCTAATGTCTTGCTTGACTCGGATGTGCCTATGTTTAAATCTTTTGATTCAGGAGAGAACGAGTTAATTAAGCGTGGGTCGTTAGATTTCCACTTTCTTAAATGCATGCACGCGGCAGCTAAGGCTTCAGTGATTCCTTGTCGAAATCTAACTACCTCGTTGAAATCATCTCCTCCGGTTAGTAAATCATCGACATAAAAATCGTGAATTATTATGTCAGATAAAGGTTTATCTTGGCAATCTAAACCTATTTGTTTTAGACATCGACATGCTAAAAATGCTGCGCTAGCCGTCCCATAACTTACGGTATTTAGCTGATAGGTCTTTAAAGCGTCAGACTCATTTTCGCGCCATAGGATCAGCTGTAGCCTTCGATCGTCAGGATGAAGAAATACGGTCCTATACATTTTTTCAATATCTGCAGATATTACGTATTTATGCTGTCGAAAACGTATGAGTATAGACAGCAGGTCATCTTGGACAGTTGGTCCTACCATTTGCAAATCGTTCAGCGAAACACCGGAAGAAGTGGGACTACTAGCATTAAAAACTGCCCTTAATTTGGTAGTCGTGCTGTCCCGTAACATCCCGTGGTGGGGTATAAAGTAGGTACCCGTACCCGAATCGGTAGGTACGTATTCGGACATATGACCTAAAGCGAGATACTCCGACATAAACTCGACGTATAGCTTCCTAAATGATGGTCTATTTTTCCACCTACGCTTTAATGATAAAAAGCAGTGTTTGGCTCTTTGAAATGATTCGCCTAACAACCTAGGACTTTGCTTTAAAGGCAACCTAACACAAAAACTTCCGTTCTTCAAACGAACAGTGTTGGCCTGAAAATGCTCCTCACATAATTTCTCTTCGTGAGAATATTGAGACGACTGATGGCTAACTTCCTCCAGTTGCCAAAAACGCGCTAATTGGTTTTGCAGGTCGTCATCAACGGTTGAGAGAGCATTGTTTGAATTAACTGTCACGAAATTACATTTTATGGATGATGATGACATAGTCGATTCGTTGCGTCTAAAAATAGGACCGGAAACCAACCATCCGAGTTGAGTTTCCCAAAGTATCGGCAAACCGTGACCCAGTTTAATTTTTTGACATCCTAACAAATCCCAGAATAGTTCGGCCCCAATTATCATATCGACGTCAGCCGGTTTGTAAAAATACGGGTCCGCTAAGCATATGTTTGATGGGATATTTAATTTGGATACGTCAATTCTATGAGAGGGAATAGCGTCTGTAATTGAAGACAAAATGTAACAGTTTAAATCTGTTGCGAACCTCTCATTGAGCGATTTAATTTCGACTCGACACCTTTCAGATAAAGGTGACGACTTTTTGTTTACACCTATGAGACTTTTATTTACAAAATCATTTGCTAGGTTTAACCTATTATACATTTTTTGAGACATGAGACAAGACATACTGCCATTGTCTAAAACACAGCGAGCGATGTGCTCCTGTTTATTTGCATCGTATATCTTTATAAGTGCAGTTGATAGCAGTACGTCTTGTTCCCTATGTCAATACGAAGACGAACTACTCGGCAACACATTTGCTGACAATGCAACCTGGGCCGACTCGACGCCGGCGGGGGACGGGAGCGCGGGCGCAGTCTGCTGGTCGACACCGCTGATAACGCTCGTGCTATTATCACTGTTTAATGTTGATCTAGGTATGCCCTCAGATATGTGAATTAGCGTATGGTGTTTGCGTTTGCATATCTTGCAACCAGTTTTCTTACAGTGATTGGCATAATGACCACCTCTAAAACAGTTAAAACAAACCTTATAGTTAGGTAGTGATTGCAACCGAGCCGTATTACTTAACGCGAGGAATTGCGCACAGTTTGATAAGCAATGATCGCCCTTACATCTCGGGCACGGCTTAGTCGCCGGCGGCTGAGTTTTATTGTTATTATTACCTATTTTATCTTGCACGGCTATCATAGTTTTAATTTTAGTTGCACTTTTAGTGTGTTGAAGTGACTGATTTGATGATAATTCGAGTGTTTCGAGTAAATCAGCACGGTTTTGTAAGAAAGTTAGGAACTCCTCGAAAGTAACTGTTTTGTTTTTATCTAAACCGCCTTTGAACTCTTCCCACTCACGAAATGATTTTGTGTCTAACTTCTGTGAAATTAAGTGAATGAGAAGTGTTGACCATTCTTTAACGGGTTCGCCTAGTGTTTCCAAAGAACGAAGGTTTTTGTTAACCTGATCTATGACCCTTTTAATGTGGCTAGAAGATTCTCGTGCAATCGGTTCAATATTGAACAAGGCCGATACATGATTATGCAGCAACTGGCGCTTGTTGTTGAAGCGATCACATAGAAGTTTCCAAGCCAACGCGTAGTTGTCAGACGAGAATTCCACCGACTGTATGACGACTGCTGCGGATGCCTCCAGGGAAGTCCTAAGGTAATGAAATTTGTTTATGTCGTCAATGCCGTCGTTGGAGTGAATGAGGCTAGTAAAGGTGTCGCGAAAGCCTAACCAATTTTGGTAGGAACCATTGTATTTTGGCAATTGAATAGTCGGTAACCGAACAAGCTTATTATTTCCTTTACGCGATGATTGGTCGCTTGCGGCTGAGTTGAAACTCGATTCTTGCTGTTTGGCGTGTTTGGTCAATATGTCTTGTGCCTTAGAAAGTAATTTAAAATACCTACTTTCAAAGTCTGCTCGCTCAGCTAACTGAGCGTCAGAGTTGCTCGAACTGCACTCAAGTACCAATTGAACCTCATCATAACGGCCATACAACGACTCAATTTTACCCATACACAACTGCAATTCATTTACCTCAGCCGATGTCAGTGAAGCAACGTCCAAATCATCCATATATTTCTCAAAAATGGTTAGTCGGCCTTTATAGCTGGCCCGCCTGGCAATTAGCTCTTTTTCTTCAGCCATTTTTGGGAAGCGAGTGTAGTCAACCTGGAATATTTATGTTACAAATTTGAAAAGGAGAAATAACAATCAATTAAAGTGCCCTAGCAATAAGCAAGCAAAAGTTAACGTTACAATTTTAAGGTTAATATTAGATTCACGTTAAAACACTTGAAATTAATTTAAAGATAATGTTGATTGTACATTTGATTTTTAACTAATTATAATTAATGTTGATGGCAAGTGCAGTGTAAGCTTTAAACGTTTAAGTGTGAATAGTAAGCGTTCTGATTTTGTATATCTATTAAATTACTTATTTTTTAAACTAGTATTAGGTATAAGATTTTTTATTAAATTAATAAGTTGTAACTAAATCAGACCGGTACACTTAAATTAAATCTAAAACTTAGGAACAAAGCTTAACACGTGGATACTAACCTTGTCACAGAGTTAAATTACGCTTAAATAATACCTGTAGAGTGCTGGATTAAATTTAATACACACAATTAGCACTGGATTACCACTTTTCTTTACTAAAGTCTTGTAATAAATTAAATCTCGACCACTTTAGACGATCCTTTGTCTCTTCTTTGTTCGAGATGATGGTGCCACCCGATGCCAATTGATAGGTAACTCTCCAGTAATTCCACAATTCCTCTTGACCGTATTATTTTAGTCGCTGGTATCTTCCATCCGGTTCGAAGGACCATGTTTAGGTCTTTCAGGAGGAAAATGGAAACTCGCGTAATATATTTACTACATGACTATATTTTTATTACCAGTCGGTACAAAAGCTTAAGAGTAAGTGATTAAAACTAAAATCCTAATCTATTAATTGATCGCGCCGGTGGGCCGGCGGATTTGCTGCGAGGTTTGTGTCAGGCGCTCGAATTCTTCAGGCGTTCTTCAACAGTAAGTGTTTCTTGGATTCCCTCTCTTTCCCCCTGCTTCCACTTTCCCTTCTATATTGGTCCGTATAATAATCAATTTTGTTTTAACCAGAAACGTATCCGTCTTAGGCGTACGCATATTATAATATTCGTTGTCATCGAGTGAAGTCTCGGTAGCTCAGTTGGCAGAGCGATGGGCTAGTGATCCAGAGTCACGAGTGCGAGTCTTGCCTGTGACAGGGAATTTTTCCACTTTTCATTTATTTTCTAAGCTTTAATCGTCATGCCGTAAAAGGTGCCAATTGTCAATTTCAGTAGCCATGAAGAAAGCCGTTTAAGGTCAATGTGACTAATACCGTCATAGGGACAATTCCGTCCACGAGCGTATATTTGTTTTATTTTAAATCGTAGGAGAAAAAAACCATTTCCTTTTGATTGCTGAAACTAAAAGCAATCGCTGTTTTGTCGATGAGGGCGTTTTTTTTTGTTATCCCCTACACGTTTTTTTCAAATTTGGGATTTTTTTATGTTATTTCTACTCAGAATCACGAGCTCTTTCTATCCTAATAGGAGAAAAAAAGTGTCCCAAATTTCCATACATTTTTCGATCTTTCCATTCCGCGACCGCCATACAAAGTCTATGAAAAATGATGACGTAATGGAAATAAAAACCTTAGGACACTTTTTTTCTCTTATTAGGATAGAAAGAACAATCCCAAATTTAAAAAGAAAATGTAGTGGACAACAAAAAAAAAAAAACGCCCATGTTTCATAAATTTTGTTCGTTGTTCGAGAAAAGCCACATTGACCTTAGCTATGTTTTTAAGAGACATATAATACACTTTTGTAATTTAAGGCCGTGCATCGAAAAATAACAGGATCTTAGAAAGGTGGCAGTGGCTAGCCCCGGAAACAAACAGTAGTGATTTTCGGATATATGTTTCTTGACTATATGATAAGACATTTCGTAGTAGTCGAAACACGAATGCTTAAAATTTTCTCGATAGAAAATAAATCCAAACTTACGTGTTCATTTTTCGGTTTTAGCTTCGTGCAACTAGAAAACACATCCATATCCAGCACAACCCACCTTACAGCAAAGGTTTTCATCTCGTCTTAACTTTCAAAGAACTAAATATTAACTTATTATCCTTTACCGATGGATTTATTATCCATTTTTGATTTTATGAATTCAACAGCAAACGCCCATTTTACGCAGTTCGGTTTCTCTTTCTGTCATGCGTCAAAGTCATAAATGCATCCTTTATGCCAGTAATGTTAGATGGCCGTCGTGCCTCAAAGAGGTAAGACCTATGTCACTTCGCGCAGCGCTCCGAATTACGTAAAATTTTAATATCCAATAAACGTTGAGTCGTAACTCCATTGAGTAGTAACGGAATCGGAGGTAAACCTATGATGGTGCCTTCTTACAGGCCTATACGTTACGCATGTGTGCGTGTTTGCTTAGCTACGTCATGCTACGTCGAAATCTATACTCTTTGTCAGTTACAACGGGTTAGGAAATTTCGCCAGATATTGAAATGTATCGGTAGCTGTTTGGTATTTAGCCATCAGAATCTAACCGTAACTTTTTGCTTTATTTTTGTTTGAAAATAAAATATCTATAAGAATATATTTTTTGCTTTTTTTCTATTCTAATGATAAAAATAAATCTAGTATGTTTCATGCTCAAATAATTAAAAATAATTGAATAAATATTAAAAACTAATTGATATTATTCGTTTTAATTATTATATTATTAAGTTTGTTTGAATAAAATATTTTATTTCAATAATACGAAAAGTTATTATATTTAAGTACCACTAAAAAAGGTCTCTACTTACAAAAACTCACTTGCACGGGCCGGGGTTCGAACCCGTGACCTCCGGTTTG
The DNA here is from genome assembly GCF_948474715.1 of Cydia amplana. NCBI lineage: Eukaryota > Metazoa > Arthropoda > Insecta > Lepidoptera > Tortricidae > Cydia > Cydia amplana. Next base: position 18,779,088 of record NC_086076.1, read on the forward strand.
AAAGTCGCACGCCATTACAATTTCACATAAGTAATTTACAATGACATGATACCGTGGAAAAAGTGAATATTACAATGTACTGTGTTACTATCATTTTATAGTTTATTTTGGCTTGACAAGGAGGAATGAGAAAAACGTGCAGAGCGAGAGGATTAAATCTCTCTGTCCCTTTCTTAAAGTAGCCAATCCTAATTATGACATCTGTTTTGATATTAATTCTTTGAACATAATTTGTCGATGTTCTTTTTTATATCATCGAGAAAGATTTTTATTAAAAAAATGTGTTGAATTTATATGTTTTATTTATGTTTTTTTGGCATAAATTTCATTACTTTTGACAAATTTTGATTGTGATGACAAACGATTTGATGTGATGTGTGAAACGAACCATGTGATCAACGATTTATCTAATTAAACTTCATTTAGTCGAAAAAAATAGTTGTCTACTACCGGGTGGAAAAAAATTATGGGCCCTGGAGGGAAAGTGCCTTAAAACCTTAAGTTTGCTCATTTTACTTAAATGAAACATTATTGTTTTTTAAAGAAACAACTACATTCAAAGATTTTTAAAGTGAAAACTTCTTTAGCGGCGCTAGGCACTTTTTGAGGTGGGGAAAAAATGATAAACTCGAGACAGCGTAAGGCGATCATGTGACCGTAAGGTTTAGATGGCATTTAAATCAATAAAGAAAAACTCAATGACATTACATGAAAAAGGTTATAATCTTGTACGGGCTGAAATACGAGGATCTCACAGTATTATAACTTTATATCACTCAAATATAATTCAATAAAGCTACATCTTGATGAAATCGCTAATAAAAGTGAACTCTAGTACTGGTGAATAAAACTCAAAATATCATGACCAAATATATTTAGACGCGAGGTCTGCAAGGTAACTTTACAATTTCTATTCGAATTTTAAACAATTAACGCTATAAATTTGAATTTCGAATTTTAAACAAGCTCACTGACCAGCAATTTCGGAACCAAAAGTTTTCAATAGAAAGGAGGATGGGTCAATTATACATAGTGCTGCAGACATTTTGGACTAGTCATTGAGTTTTCACTTCTGTCGGCACTCCCGGAATGCAACACGTTGTTTTTTTTTTAAATTCGCTTAGTCGCGCCCGGGAATCGAACCTACTTTTTCCACACTGTATAAAAGAACACAAATGCTTTTCTTCTGGTAACTTAAATGTTCTATCTATCTTGGTGATATGTCAATGCAATCAAATAATCTGAAAAAATAATAATAACCCAATTTATGAATTCCGTTCCTTCAGAAAAATGCGAAATGTACGTACAATTTTTAGGGATATCGTACTTTTCCCAGAGACAAATTTAGTTGGCTAAGACACATTTTCACTGATTTGGGGTCTGTACTAAAAATCTAACATAATATGATAAGGACTTAATCGTTTTAAGCTCAAGAGTGAGTTTTCCTAAAGCTTTTTCTAAAAATTATGTCTTTATTAACGTTAGGAGTGCACTGCAGCATGTCAAATGTATGCCAAAATGTCAAGGGAGAGAACAATAAATTAAGTTTAAATTCCACTTCCACTCATCAGCAAAGTGATATAAGTATATCAGCAGTTTAAAGTTATTTTAGATTACAAAATTAGCGCATCAAAAAAATCAAAGTGCATAGAAAAAAGTCTCCTGAGTCATAATAAAATTGATGTCTCTTGGGTCACCAGAAAAGTCACCAGGGAGAACGATGACCCAAATCACATTTAAAAGAAAACGTAAATTTTGTGTACTACCTACGAACATTTTTCAAAAAACTATGTTTTTATAACATATTAGACCCAGGATAGATCTAATACCTCTTTTCGTACCCCGGATAAAATGGTCGGCGACTAAAAAAGTAACTGAAACGTTACGTTATTAGGTTCACGATGCCGCGTTGTACCCTTGCCTTCGTTGCGATATGTTTGGTAAGTCAGGAGACTCAAAAAATGAGCCATGATTTTGGGACATATTAACAAATATTTTTTTGAATAGGTATATATTAATTTTAGCGGACTTTAATAATTTACCAGTTAAATAAGATGTAAATACCTTTTTAGTTAATCGTTAATATGATATATTAGTAGCAGTAAAACCCTTTATTGTACAAAAAGACACATAAAACATGAAAAAACACACATCCTTCGTATATGGTAGAATATATTTTTCACACTTATAAGTAAAAACCAAAACCGATACGCGATTGGGATACGCTCTTTTTGTATGGGATACAAAAAAAAATTCTCCTGGGTCACCAAGAAAAATCGACATATTAAAATAATTCAGTTCGTTTTTAAGTTCTAGTCAGATTGACTTTTTGGTTATTTGAGATAAATTACAATAACGCTTAGATTTGAAAAACATGATTTTCTATTTTGTTGCGATCGACCCGGGTAATAAAAATACGGCGAATTTGAACTTGTGTTTGTTGTCGTTGTAAAATGTATTAAAAAATAATGTAGGCACCCCTGACAATTGAAATTCAAAATTATCCAGAAAAAGCGGCCAAGTGCGAGTCGGACTCGCCCATGAAGGGTTCCGTATTTAGGGGATTTATGACGTATTAAAAAAAAACTACTTACTAGATCTTGTTCAAACCAATTTTCGGTGGAAGTTTGCATGGTAATGTACATCATATATTTTTTTTAGTTTTATCATTCTCTTATTTTAGAAGTTACAGGGGGGGGGGACACACACATTTTACCACTTTGGAAGTGTCTCTCGCGCAAACTATTCAGTTTAGAAAAAAATGATGTTAGAAACCTCAATATCATTTTTGAAGACCTATCCATAGATACCCCACACGTATGGGTTTGATGAAAAAAAATTTTTTGAGTTTCAGTTGTTCTAAGTATGGAAAACCCCCAAAAAAAATTTTTTTTTCTATTTTTGTGTGAAAATATAATGCGGTTCACAGAATACATCTACTTACCAAGTTTCAACAGTATAGTTCTTAGTTTCGGAAAAAAGTGACTGTGACATACGGACGGACAGACGGACAGACAGACAGACAGACATGACGAATCTATAAGGGTTCCGTTTTTTGCCATTTGGCTACGGAACCCTAAAAATGAGTGTTTCAAAAAGGCACCCTGTATTCCTTACATACCTAAATAATCTCTTATTCAATAAAACATATAATTACTAAACACTGTGATTTATTTCAAATAAATGCAAATCGATCGGATAAAAGATATTAATACCTACCTATACAACAATGAATACGAGTACAGTCAGCTGCAATAATATGTTACACACCGAAGGCCGTTTTGCGGTAGATCATGTTAGATCTTATTTGTAGAGCCATAAGAGCGTGTCACATATTTTTGCGGCCGTCGAAGAGTAACATATTATTGCAGGTGACTGTACCTATGAAAAATTCGAGGGTTAAAAAGCATTTCAACCAAAGCATTTATAATAATAACGACCATGGACGCCTGCAACCCCAGGGTTATTGTAACCCCATAACAATAAGGTTGAAATTTGCATTTAGTGACCGCAAAGTCAGGTGAGCGTAATCATCAAGTAAATCTGTTTTCATCATATTTTATCAAAAATAATCTCTTTTCTGTTCTTGTGCTATTTTCTTATTATCAATAATCTTAACTTATATGCTATATACGCTGCTGCTTCTATGATGTTAACATCTTCCAAAACAACAATAAATATGCAGGTTTATGAATTAATTATTTTATTGTTTGCTATTATGAACAAGTAACAACGCCATCTGTTTCAATTTTTTCCGAATTTAAGTTTCTGGGACCGCAGCGACCACGTATAATGGTAGTTAACTTCTGTAACGTTAGATGGTGCTAAAAGGTCACACAAACTTCACGTGCGGCGCGAAGCGTTTCCATGTGTGCGTGTTAGCGGGGAGGGAAGAACTAGCGGGCGTGGTTTACGAAGCGCCAGACGCGGCTGCAGTAGGCCCTTAAGTGCATCCCTCAATATTAATAATCGGAATATCCTATACTTCCATTATTAGCACCATTATCATACAAATACAGCAGCTAGCGCGCGCCGAGCCGCCCCGAACAATATTATTCCAGTGTGTTTACTTTCTCGTGAATAACTTACTCAAACCGTAATTTTACTCATTACTATGTACAATATGTATATGCTGTATGGGTTGAAAATGTTCATTTACCTGTGAATTTAATAGGTGGCCGGTATACGAGTACTTAGTAATATGCTTGTTACAGTTAATTTACGCGCGTTTAATATTCTAATTTTAACGCATGAGTCGATGTACATGATTTTGTAGTCACCATGCGTTATATTGGAGAGAAACGAGCTTAAAAGTACCTGAACTCTATTGTCTATGCATTAAAGCTCTGTTTAGTACATGTATTATATTTTAAATTTAAAGGCCTCATTGTAATAGACACACACACACACACTCTACACTGTTAGAAATACTATATCACACGCGATAAAATATGTTGACCGTATAATTATTGTATGACTTGAGGGCCAAGTGAAGATGACAATCCTACTTCGACAAACACCAAAAAATAGAAATAAATGTATCGGGATGACAGACACGACGAGTCACTTGACTATTTCCCTACATTATTTTTCAAGTTTCAATTGGCATTTTCTATCAATGACTAATTTTCTTTAGCACGAAGGCTTCTACCTAATCTAGTTCGTTGGTTTACCGTGAAAATGTTTAAACTATTTTAGCGAAGCGATAAATTCTAAAACCATATAATTCAATATTCAATACTTTACATGACATTACTTTAAAAGTAAGTCGTAAAACGGCGATGCATCGCAGTGCAGGGGCTATGACCTGGACTAGATCTAGGTCAGCTTTCATGGCTCCTTTAGGCTAATACCTATATATAATGCGGCATTATACTATCGTTAAACGTTAGCTTTTCTTCACATTTCTTTTGCAAATAACTTACATAGGTTCCTTTACGTATGAACAAGACAAGTTAGTACAAGACAGTGTACGCTGATTTTATTCGCTCTTGTAAAGCGATAGCGGACTTTACAAGAAGCGCGTGGACAACCGGCCCGGCCGTTGATTCCAAAATGGTGGTTAAACGCGCTTCAAGATTAATTCTCCATTCACTACACACATTAGTTTACTGTATAATACGCTATATAATACTGTATAATACGCTTTAAACAATATTAATGAGCAAAAAACGAAGGAATAAATCACGAGGCTAACTATCAAGATGGCGCTCGAACCGGAATTCTTCGATTAAGATTAGGTTTTGCAATCCGGATCCGAAATGTATGAGATTATCCGGATCTGTATCCGGATCCGCGGATCTTCCCATACATTTCGGATCCGTCGTGCAAACCCTAATTAAGATGAATAAAAACAGACCGCATCAATGACAGACCGACGCGCACGAATGAGGGTAGACCGAGCGCGGTTTACACAACTTTGACACCCACCCCCGCTATCTTCAGTTACCCGTGAACAAGATGCATGTAACTGCGTCGAAATATCGGGAGCTCGAAAACAATACAAAAGGCGTCCATGGCAGAAGACCTCAAACGCCGCAAATATGCCACCCTTGGCAGTAGTTATATTTTTGAGGCGTTTGGGGTCGAAACGCTGGGGCCGTGGGGGCCAAGCGCGCGCCGGATATACAAGGCCTTAGCGGCTCGCCTTATAGATGCCTCAAGGGACCAGAGGGCTGGCCAATATTTTGCTGAACGCATTAGCATTGCGATTCAACGTGGCAATGCGGCCAGCCTTCTAGGCACGCTGCCCATCTGCAGTGATTTGGAGGCCTTTTTAGGGTTCCGTAGCCAAATGGCAAAAAACGGAACCCTTATAGATTCGTCATGTCTGTCTGTCTGTCTGTCCGTCTGTCCGTCTGTCTGTCCGTCCGTATGTCACAGCCACTTTTCTCCGAAACTATAAGAACTATACTGTTGAAACTTGGTAAGTAGATGTATTCTGTGAACCGCATTAAGATTTTCACACAAAAATAGAAAAAAACAATAAATTTTTGGGGTTCCCCATACTTCGAACTGAAACTCAAAAAATTTTTTTTCATCAAACCCATACGTGTGGGGTATCTATGGATAGGTCTTCAAAAATGATATTGAGGTTTCTAATATCATTTTTTTCTAAACTGAATAGTTTGCGCGAGAGACACTTCCAAAGTGGTAAAATGTGTGTCCCCCCCCCTGTAACTTCTAAAATAAGAGAATGATAAAACTAAAAAAAATATATGATGTACATTACCATGTAAACTTCCACCGAAAATTGGTTTGAACGAGATCTAGTAAGTAGTTTTTTTTTATACGTCATAAATCGCCTAAATACGGAACCCTTCATGGGCGAGTCCGACTCGCACTTGGCCGCTTTTTTATTTGTAAGGCGTTTATTTTAAGTTTATATTATTATTTTATTTAATGTTCTATGTGTATTTGTGTGTCTTAAATAGTAAAAATACAAAAGGTAATCACGGTTCATATCCCGGTCGATATAAGTCTAGTGAATAAAAACATTTGTATCTCAGTAAGAAATGACCGAAGCGACAGATGGTCGACAAAAAGTTATAATCCGTAGCTTATGTTTGTAGATCTGCGTTTTTGCGGGCACATGATACATGTCCCGGTTCGTTTCTGGTTACTTACTTTTTGTCACTTTGGAACATATGGGGTGGTTGTTTGAAAATATCCCCATCGGTAAAACTAGAAATTGTAGATGGGATTTATTTATTATTTATTGCACAAAATATATACAACAATGTATAAATGGCGGACTTAATGCCAAATGGCATTATGTACCTGTCAACCATAGGGCCAAACAGAGATAGCTGCAATTGGTGCAGAGAGAGAAATTATATAAATACCTGAACGTCACTTGCACCAACCCACTAACCCCGGGTTCGACCGTTTAACCCTGGGTTAGTGGAATGGTGCAAGTGGGCCTAACTGTCATATCTGTCACTCGATGTTCAGTTATCAATTTAAGCGGCGGGAGCGGGCGTGGGCGTGATCAAGATAAAAAAATATTTTCTAACAAAACAGTTTATCATTATGCTGTTATTTGTGGGTTTTGAACGCATAATAGAGGGAGATGGCAATATTATAAATAGTTTTATACTTCCAATTATTTGTTCCGCTACAGCACATGGCTCGACAAAGGCTAGTTAATTATTTAGCTTATTAGCTGCGCTAATACAGCCGTCCACTGCAGAGGTGATATTTCAACAGCAAACAGAATATGGGCTCAGGAAAACCAATAGCGTTAAAAAAAAAACAGGCATGATGTATTCGTGGACTTATATCGACCGGGATATGGACCGTGATTACTTTATATATTGTGTCTTGTATTGCGTCGAATTATCGGGAGCTTGAAAACAATACAAAAGGTAATCACGGTCCATATCCCGGTCGATATAAGTCTCATGAAACTAATCGTGAATCATTCAAAACTGTCATGCATTCGTAATTGTATACTATCGTGCTAACATTCACCTTTTAGGATTTGATTGGAGGCTGAGGGGCTAACGCGAAAACCGTTTAACGCAAATTGCGGGGATCTTTCTCTTTTACTCCAATGAAGGCGTAATTAGAGTGACAGAGAAAAATGCTCGCAATTTGCGAACTTTGATTTTCGCGGTTATAGCCCTGCACTCTGCCGTTGCAAATATAGTCTTCTGTCCATGTGAATTTTTTCATGGCATTTCTCTTAATGAAAACTTAAAAACTCATTAAAAAAAACTACAAATTTGCATTAGTCTCCTACTAGGGCCACGTTAAACTAGCTCACTAGAACTTGGATTCACCCGCGCTCGCTCGTCATTCGAAACCACCAGATACCAGTTTAATCTAAATCCACTCGTATCAATTAACTGGCTATTGCATCCGTTTACAGGTAGCCTGTCGCGGACTTTAATGGACTGTGCTTTGTTAAGCATCTACCTACTTATGGTTGCAATTGCAGTCTTGTCTTGGCTGTACTTAAAAGCAGGAGGGAGCTTTTAAAAAATGGTTTCCATAATAGTATTTTATGCAACCGTTGTATAAGGGTCAAAAAGGTGAATGGCGTGGGTTTTACTACGCCTGCGGCTCCGGCTCACATTGTAAAGTAATAAGCCACGAGCATTTTTACAAATTATGCGATGGAGAGGCAGATAGCGTTTCAGTTTTGAATGATTCACGGTTAGTTTCACTAGACTTATATCGACTGGACTTACAAGATGCATGTTACTGCGTCGAAATATCGGGAGCTCGAAAACAATACAAAAGGTAATCACGGTTCATATCCCGGTCGATATAAGTCTAGATAGCGTCTCGTTGTCGTAGCGCAAACGATTGGCATCTTTGCTAGGCACCCTGATATTATACTGTGTTTGAATGTATATAAAGGAAACCACCGGATTGCGCACACAAATGGCTGAGCTCTAGATCAACCTAGCAAACTTAAACAATAATACATTTCAATATAACAATGATACGTCAAATAGAATAAGGCCCCAGGGCACAGAGCTAGATACGTCTAGAACCCTCTGGGGTAGACGCGAGGCTTAATGCTAAGATACCGAAGTCTAAGCCTGCTTGACAGGGATGTATATTGGAATATCTGAAGCCAAGGAATTGGTAGGGCAAAATTATAACATACTATCTAATCCATATCGTATCTAGACGTAATATTTAACGCATCTTAAAGCACGAATTGGACCTTAGAAGTTGGAGGAATTAAGAATTGTTGGCGCGTCCTATATTGACAATAAATTTTGCGAATGTTTGAGAAATAAAAAATATTATATTAATATGTGATCATTATATATTTTGTCAATTATGTGCTATTCCATTTCGCAGAAGCACGTTTCAAGGATCTTTAATTATTTTCTGTATTTGTCAGATTAATTCGGCATACAGAGAAAAATAAATTGAAAACGAAACCATTTATTAAATTTAATTATATTTTATAGGTCAGCCAATAATATAGAGTAAAATAACAGGGTATTTGAATATCGTAGTTTTTAGTATCGTCTTGACAATGAATTCAGCTGAGGTAGCTACAATATGTAAGTACACAATTAATTAACCTGTGATAGAAACCATATACAATACATTATATACATACATATAGGGTGTTTGGCTACTAGTCATATCAGTTTATTTTTTAGAACTGTCAAACCGATTTTGCTACTATAGAATTTACATAAAAAAAACTGTTTATTTTTCTATAGAATTACATTCCAATTACTTAGTACTAATCTTACATTTTTAAGATTATATGAACTAAGGGACATGGGGAGCAGCCCCTATCAAAAGTATCAAATTATTGAATTACCATTAAATATTTTTACATGCTACTGAGTCTTTTTACATTTATCTCTATCAGTGCCTTTTTAACAATAGACTTATTATTACTAGGTTTCTTATTTATGTTTTCAATTACATCACTGGGAAAGCTGTTTAGAGCTTTAGGAACGTAAGAGGACCAAATTCTATTACCATATTCATTATTATTTTTAGTAGTCATAAAATTAGGTTCATTGGGTAGACTTCGAAGGTTATTTGGCCTACTATATCTATTCAGCTCTCCCAGACAATGCTTATATTCTAGGATTACAGCCAGTTTAGCCTTATCATATTACACACTTAGCACCTTGCAATAATTAAAAAAGTTTTCATAATAATAGCTGGTCAACCAAATCTTGTGAGTAAAAAAAGGCGCGAAATTCAAATTTTCTATAGGACGTAATCCATTCGCGCCTACATTTTTCAAATTTGCCGCCTTTTTCTACTGTCAAGATCTGGTTGACCAAGTATATATCTGAATTGTTGTTTTATTTCAGCGGAACTATAGTTTTTAATATTCTAATCTGTAGTTTATGTATTCGTTGTAAGTACCTAAGTTTTATAGGTTCATCCATAGCTGGATATATGCCATAGTTAATTATGGAGTCGGCCATAGCAATATACAATAAACGGAGTATGTTATAAGGCATTTTTTTAATTATACAAAGATTACTGAGAATAGCCTTAGCCTATTACACACATTATCGATATGCGGTCCCTAAAAACACTAGCATGTGATGTGACGTCACAATCAAATTAAGTAGGCACTATTTATATTTTTCTACGGGCTTTAAAATAGAAATTGTGTCTAAAAATAACTGCTGTCTACGTTTCTCTAATAATCTTCTGGTGCTTTATTTCATGCATGGTGTAAAATAATTTATTTTAAATACAGTCAAATATCCTACTCTGATAAAATCACGGAAATATGAATACAAGTTCAACACAATCTAGACCAGGATTCAACAATTGTTTTATTGTTATATGACGAAAAATAGGTACCTACAGTCCACAATAAAGGCGCTAAAAATCAGAAGCTATTATAACCTATAACACAAAAAATGCATATACCCAACGTTCATACATACCAACATAACAAACCGACAATCTCATTCAAATTGCACGCGTAAGTTTCCCCTCTGCAATATATTGCCAACCTAACGTGTCCAACTTGATTTTTTAAGGCGACTCCGCCTGTCTCCAGCCAGTCACGTCTCGGTTTTACAGCCGCCTCAGCTGGCAGGTTGGCAGCATTGGCCAATTGGAAAAAAACACTCCATTTAATATTTCATCCGCTAGGTCACCGTTCCGAAACTTTTCGATTCGCTGACGTTTTCGTGTTTTATTATATAATGGGGTTAAATTATGAATGGACACTTGACTCTTTTTCGAGTTTAATTGTGCTTGTTTTTGTACTTAAGTTACTTAATTGAAATTAATCATTTCGACGTTCTTGAAATATTGAAACTATTTTTGAAATTTTGTATTTTATCTTATTGTTTAGAAGGCAATTAAAATTAGTAACATAGTTATTATATTTTAATAACAAAACTTCCGTGAGACACAGATTTATTTATCAAATTATATTGAAACAAATAAATTTAGTCCAAGGGTTCTCGTCATTTTTCGCTCCATAACAAGAAGCTTCAACAGGAGCACGCTTTGGCGACGCTGACACTAATTAACTATAAGAACAGTAAAAAAGAAAGAGTAAATAAAAAATGCAAATTCCCCCTTAGAAAATTTGCTTGCCAAATTATAACTTTCAATTAATGTTGTATATACCTATGTGTGTATGGGATTATGAGTTTCCAAATCGTCCCGCTTGGCGCGCTGTTCAAAATCGCAACGCGAACGCTCGTCGCGCTATCGAATAGAATGTACACTGATAATAATAAATACTTAAAAGATGAAGTTCGGAGTCGGAGTCAACGCTAAAGTGCGCCGTCGAACTTCGAAAACTCGAGATTGAACTTGCACAAAGCGCGAGTTGCGCTTCTGCGCGATTAAAAACGCTGTATCTCGCGAGGTGCTGATATTAGATTAGGGGAGACTGGGGTCCATCGGAACGTACAGACTTCAGAATGATATTTCAATCATATCATTTAGTTATCGTACATCTCGCCTGCGCCAATTCATGTACGTACGAGCGAAATGCACGATAACTAAAAATAACACGATTCAAATATCATTCTGATGTCAGTATACGTTCAAAATGGCATAGCAAATGGGAGCTCGATTCAGATTGAGAAAATTTTGATCTTATTTTGACACGACTTCGAAGACCGCTCACGCTGATTGGTGCATGCGGTCGCTGTTAAACATCGGTTTTGCTAGTGATAGTTCTGTACAGAATGTTTTCTGTGCCGTGGTTAACCGCACGTCGGTGCGCGTGAAAGCTGAATGCCTATGCCAAAAAAAACAAACGTGCGGTTCTTTAGAATTACGGAATCACCTGCCTTTTCATTTTTCCGCAAATTATAACCAGAGTCCGTGTTGCACCGGTTTGAATAGAACGAAGTGAGAATCATTATGACTTTATTCTCATAGAAATTATATTTGACATTAATGATGACATGGCTATACTTTGTCATTGCAAACGCCATGCCGAGTTATCTTGGTCTGAATCTAAAATGCATTTTTTTACGAGTTACAAAAACATCATGCTCCTAGCGATGTACTAGAATTAATACAGGGTTATTTTTTTCATAACTCTCACTCTATGAATAATGTTGAGATTTCAAAAATGTACGATACAAACAGGAATAAAGGGAGTAGTGATAAAAAATCGTACACGGGTTCGTTTAACTGTAATTCTATTTTTAAACTGATTTAAACTTACGATGTTTACACATTATTAAAATCTTCGAGACCACGAGGACAACGCCGTCCTTGAAACGTCGTCGGTAAATCTTAAAATTAAACTTAATTATACGCGATAAGTCCCGTTTTATAATTTAATAATTCTATTTTTAATCTGACATTTGGTAATTGGAAAGTCAGTAACTCCTTTAATTGGCAAAATTATAAACTCCAGCTTACCATTAAGTAAGAAATCCGCTATAAATATCATTATCATCCAGCGTTTTAACCTTCAGTCGCCCACTGCTGAGCATAGACCTCTCTTCGTGTACTCCACTTATCCCGGTCCTGGGCTAGTCTCATCCAGAAATTTCCCACGATTTTTCGAATGTCATCGTCCCATAAACATATCCACCCTAAAGAAGCAAACGCTATAAGTCAAAACAAAAAAGCAATAGCAATAGAAACATCTAACCTCTCAATAAAATAAATTACTTTAAAAAGCATAAAACCACTCTCGACAAGGGAAAAAGGAAAATATACTGAAGTGAACTCGAACCCTTCCGCGTGACACGCCAAATTCATGAAACAGCCGTGGCCAATCTGAAAACAATCTTAATCCCAAGGCAACAAGACTTAAAACCCTTTGCAATACCATAACCAAACAATTCACACGTTTGTGGAGAACAAAAAAGTTCATAGCTCATTCGAAATTGAGTTGTAGATTAATGTACTAAGGCCGATTTTTCAATGGGAGGAGTAAGCTACGACCGTCGGGATCGCAAAGTTCTTGCCACGCTCACTTTTGTTTCGTTAATAGTGGATAAATATTATTCGGAACTGTTCTAGTTTTGGGCAGTTGATTTTAGTTCGGAACTGCGGATTTTGATTAAAGTCACTGACAAAAGAGAGTTTATTTGAAATGGAATTTGTTATTTTCGTAAAATAAAATGTGTTGCGAACCCTTCTCGGAATTGGGGTTTGTTATGATATTACCTACGTGATTGGTATTAATATAGTCGGGTTAAAGAATATCAAGCTAGTCAAAGTCTATAAATACACATCAGTGTATTAAATGATGACTAATTAAAGCTAGCCATATTGGTAGCATAACGTTATTATGAGGAAATAACTCAAAATATGCATCATATAACTCTACCACTCTTGTGGATAAAATGCAACTTTCTCATCCGTTTTTAGGGTTCCGTAGCCAAATGGCAAAAAACGGAACCCTTATAGATTCGTCATGTCTGTCTGTCTGTCTGTCTGTCTGTCTGTCCGTCTGTCCGTCTGTCCGTCTGTCTGTCCGTCCGTATGTCACAGCCACTTTTCTCCGAAACTATACGAACTATACTGTTGAAACTTGGTAAGTAGATGTATTCTGTGAACCGCATTAAGATTTTCACACAAAAATACAAAAAAAACAATTAATTTTTGGGGTTCCCCATACTTCGAACTGAAACTCAAAAATTATTTTTTCATCAAACCCATACGTGTGGGGTATCTATGGATAGGTCTTCAAAAATGATATTGAGGTTCCTAATATCATTTTTTTCTAAACTGAATAGTTTGCGCGAGAGACACTTCCAAAGTGGTAAAATGTGTCCCCCCCCCCCCCCCCTAACTTCTAAAATAAGAGAATGATAAAACTAAAAAAAATATATGATGTACATTACCATGTAAACTTCCACCGAAAATTGGTTTGAACGAGATCTAGCAAGTAGTTTTTTTTTAATACGTCATAAATCGCCTAAATACGGAACCCTTCATGGGCGAGTCCGACTCGCACTTGGCCGCTTTTTTATGAATAAAGATTATTTACAAGCCGATGTGATAGTAAATTAATGATAAATTAATAACGCGTAATAATTTTCGTAAACCCTGCTTTGAGCAAGAAACGCAAACACGGCTAATACCCACCCATATTTCCGCTGTTAACGCAGTGGACGCTCTAATCTTGCAAATGTTGGTAATCGCAACGCAAACAGATCTTCGGAATCCCACACCAGACCGATGTTGTTTCTAATGCTTACCTAATGTTAGCCTCAGACTAAAGACGAGACGGTTTCCAGATAGATTTTCGTAAATTGACCCATCTGTTGCTATCTCTATTGCACGCGCTTAATTATACATACATACATACATTACTGGCTCAGTCACCCACAAAGGATCTTGGCCTCCGACACAAGAGAGCGCCACTCTGCCCTATCCTGCGCAACTTCACGCCAGTTGGGTATTCCTAGGGCGGACAGGTCTTTTTGGGCTTCGTCACGAACGACCTGGTCGTCAACATGGTCGTTCGTGACGAAGCGCTTAATTATATTGACTGTCAAACTCGCAGTGACTTTGACAACCGAAACCATGGGCAGGACAGCAATATAATCATGCGCAAGCAATGGAGAGAGCAACACGCCGGGCAATGTAAGAAAGTCTATCTGGAAAGCGTCTCTGCTTTACCAGGAAGGACTGCCTACAGTTTGGACTTAGTGTAAGGCCTGAGTGGACGCTCGAAGCGGAGCGTTCGGCGGGGCGTGCAGCGTGGCATCGGAGTCAGGAGTAATTTGAGCAGCGTGCACTAAGGCCGCTCCTATACGTTTGCATTTGTTTAACATGCACGCCGCACGCCCCGCCCCGCTGCACGCCCAACTCGAGCGTCCACTCAGGCCTTACACTTAGTATTAGATCCGCTTTTTTTCTTAACTGAACAACTTTTTAAATACAAATATTGCAATAAATATGTACATTTGACAAAATGATTTGTCATTATGCACCTACTAAAGTAAGTAGTAGTTGCGAAAGTAACTCGATCTGCCTGTATGTCACGTCTTCACGCTTAAACCACTGAACCGATTTAGATGAAATTTGTTATGAAGGTAGTTTGAGGCCCGAGGACGGTCAGGATAGTTTTATCAACAGTTACTCAGAATTGTTAGAATTACATTAGAACACAAGCTTGCAGTCGGATGCAAAAGGTTTTACGAACAGACTGACAGGGATTCGGTTTGGTCCTTTGTTATCCAGTCGAGGATGTCTGCAATTGTTCATGGTTTCCCCGAAAAGCAGGAAAACAGTAGTGTCCATTGCACTCGAGTTTCATCAGAGCTGCCGGCACTGTAACTGGACTCCTTCTGAACCCCTAGTGTAAATTTGATTCGATAGAGTTACAGTGATGTACGAGTTTGCGCTAAGTCTCATGTTGTGTTGGATTTTGAGTTTCCATAACGTCCCGGTTGGCACGCTGTTCAGAATTCCATACAAAATGAGACTTAACGCAACGCAAACGCGTACGTCCTTCACGCTATCGAATGAAATTTAAACTAGGGATTCTGGCTGGTATTTAAACAACTTTACAGTTGTTGATGTCTTCGATTGTTGCAACACTTTTCGCAAACAAAAATTTAGCAGCGAAAAACTCTTTTATCAGACATAAATTTGTCACGTAACTGTTTATGTCAAGATTAATTTAATTTAACCATTTACATATATCTCAGGACTGGCCTTAAGGGCAATAAAAATGGGTCATGAATGGGGCCAGTACAGCGGTGTGACACCGCTACAACGCGATTGGTTGATGAGTACGAACCACGCGCGCGATTGGTCGCAACTAATTGCGTTAGACTGCACGATTGGCTCGAATTCGTGAGTGACACCGCTGAACTTGTACCATTTTTAGTGCCCGTAAGGTCCGTCTTGAGATGTACGTCAATGAATTTAAGCATGTCGTTTGAAAATGCGAGCGTAGCTTCGATTGAGAAGCGTTTTTTGGAGGCTAGTTCATGTGGCTCTGATTAATATATTGAAATCGTATTGGTATCTATTAAATTGTAGCTATTATTTCCGTTTCCAAATACGCTTATTGCGCTAACTTGCGATGTTTCAGTCCCACAAGTTAGCGATATTGTCGAACACACAACCCGGGGACACCCGCGGGACGCCGGCTTGCTATTAACGCAAACTTGTGCTTTGGTTAATTTAGCAATTCCAGTTAATACCAACTCGACGAGCATTGTTACTGGCAACTTTAATGCAAGTTGCTACAATTGTTCCTCTTTGGCTAAATAGTTGGCAAAAATGTAGCACATTTCCCCGCAGATTCAAGTTAGGATCGTCTTTTGGTATAATTCGAGTAATTAACAAGAGTGTATACATCTTTTATGATCATTTTTAATACCTATATACCGCCTTAACTTACTAAATTTATTTCTTAATTATAGTCATGTTTTCGTTCTTTTTTAAATATTATTAAGATTTAACTTAATAAATCTTCAAAATAATGGAGACTTAGAAAAATGGTAATTTTCACAGTAATAATATGTACCTACACAATGTAATATTGCCCAGATTTTAAAACATCGTCCACATGCTTTTAATACAGCTTTCACGGTGTATTAAATAAATTGTCAAAAGGTCTTACCTCGCAGTACCTATGTAATCAATGTCTGAAATCAATTTGTATTAAAATATGAAAAATACACATTCCAATGATTGGACCAAAAACATAATCCGGCGGACAAAGTCGCGAGCATCAGTTAGTTAAATAAAACGATTCATTCCATTTCCGCTCGGGGTTTCATTCATAGGTCTCGTTCCAATATTTTCATTCAATATTTTTAATCGGCGGAAAAAACACAATGGCGGCCGAGTAACGGGCGATCATCGTTTTTGCCTCTTAGGGTTGCCATTGCAGTATTAATTAATTTATTTATTTAAACTTTATTGCACAAAATATATACCACAATGTACAAATGGCGGACTTAATGCCAAATGGCATTCTCTACCAGTCAACCATAGGGCCAAACAGAGATTCTGTCGATTGGTGCAGAGAGAGAAAATATATTGAGTGAATTAAAAAAAAAGCGAACTATACTTATAAATTACAGTATTAGTTCTTTTTTTAATGCAATGAAGCAATATTAAAATTTACAAATGAGCGATAATATTGCAAACTTTAAGATACCTACTCATGTAAATAACACAATAAGCGAAAAAAATATTTTACTTGCCTTTTATATAAAACTAGCTGTGCCCGCGGCTCCGCCCGCGTGGAATTCGGTCTGTGTCAGTAAGCTAATTCATCCCTAATTTCTCTT
Source organism: Cydia amplana (assembly GCF_948474715.1). Taxonomy (NCBI): domain Eukaryota; kingdom Metazoa; phylum Arthropoda; class Insecta; order Lepidoptera; family Tortricidae; genus Cydia; species Cydia amplana. The sequence goes on from NC_086076.1 coordinate 18,796,289, forward strand.
TCTCTCCCCTGGAGGCGGAACTTGAAGTAAAGTTGACAGATGGATACGATTAGCGGACTGAAGTCCAGATAAAATATTTTACAATTAGGTAGGTACTTACCACTAAACAAAACTACACTCCAAAACCAATAGTTTTTTTCGCCCTTATTCCAATATTAGACGTGATTTAAACGACACAGAGTTATAGTAGGTGTATAACGGACCCCTGCGTGGGCAGGCGCGATGTGTAGCCAACGCGCCCAATGAGGTGAAGGGGTGATTTCCCCAAGAGTCGGGTCCGAGTCCGGACGGCCGCTGGCGAGGTTGCGGAAGAGTACTTCGGCGTTCCTGGGACCTCGCCTTATAGCAGCGAGGCGGCAACAGAGGGGTTTTAGTGGGTAAACCTGGGGTCTCATTAGCTCACAACAGGGAGTCCCACATAACCATCCCGGCCCGTCCCCGCGCCGGGTGGTATGCTTAAAGCATTTCCCCTCTTAAAAAAAAAAAAGGTGTATAACGGACAATACAGTACTACTTTTGTATTTTTACGTTCTTGAGTGTACCTATCCAAAACATGTCCATAGCAAATATCATCCAATTCTGTCCTCCAGTCAAATCATTCTGAGCATGAAAAATTAAGATTTATACACATAGAAATCCATACTTCCTAACAAACTTTCGAATTTAGGTCTAATATTATATTAGTTAGAAGTAAGATTACAGGAAAGGAGAATATTATAAATATCAAAAACTTGAGGCCGAGTATTTACACTTTATTTACAGTTATGTTTATGTATGCACAACTAAATATCTACATATATGTATGTACCGGGGATTACTTTTAACAGTGTAAAAAAATGTTTAATTATAAATTGGCCTAAGTCGTAGTCGCTTGGTAGGGTGCCCAGAATGCCATCTTTATTAAAGTAGGGCTTAACCCTTAAAATCGTATTAAAAACGCGAGCGCAGCGAGCGCGAATTTTTTTTGATAGAAAAAAAATTGAGAGATGGGAGTAATGTTGTCAGGGACACAGCCGCAATGGTTTACGTGAAACGTTGGTGTGGATATCTAATGCGAAAGCCGAAGGCCGAGCTCCATGTAGGGCCGAAGGCCCGAAGCGTCCAGGCTGTCAGTACTTAAGCACAGAACAATAGTATCAGTGTCTAAATGCGAAGGCCGAAGGCCGAGCTCCGCGTAGGGCCAAAGGCCCGAAGCGTCCAGGATGTAAGTGTTTAAGTCGTAGTAGTAGTCGCTCGATAGGGTGCCCAGAATGCCACCTTTATCAAATTAGGCTTAACCTTTAAAATCGTATTAAAAACGCGAGCGTAGCGAGCGCGAATTTTTTTTGATAGAAAAAAAATTAGAGAGGCTATGTCAGGGACATAGCCGCAGTGGTTTACGTGAAATTTTGGTGTGGATATCTAATGCGAAAGCCGAAGGCCGAGCCATGTAGGGCCGAAGGCCCGAAGCGTCCAGGATGCCAGTGCTTAATCACAGAACAATGGTATCAGTGTCTAAATGCGAAAGCCGAAGGCCGAGCTCCGCTTAGAGCCGAAGGCCCGAAGTGTCAGTCGTAGTAGTAGTCGCTCGGTAGAATGCCCAGAATGCCACCTTTATCAAAGTAGGCTTAACCTTAAAATTTAAAAACGCGAGCGTAGCGAGCGCGAATTTTTTTGATAGAAAACATTGAGAGAGGCTATGTCAGGGACACCGCCGCAATGGTTGAATTTTGGTGTGGATATCTAATGCGAAAGCCGAAGGCCGAGCTCCGCGTAGGGCCGAAGGCCCGAAGCGTCCTGGATGTCAGTGCTTAATCACAGAACAATAGTATAACTGTCTAAGTGCGAAGGCCCAAGGCCGAGCTCCGCGTAGGGAGGAAGGCCCGAAGCGTCCAGGCTGTCAGTGCTTAAACACAGAACAATAGTATTAATGTAGGTTAATGTGTGTGCTGGGCTCTCCAGTACCCGCTGATGCACCGCAGTACTTACCGTCGAGCGCGTCTGTCGTGCGAATCCGCTGAGCGGTCAACCGTTCTTCGCACTGCGTGAACGTCTCCGATTCTTCCTCAGATTCCTGAGACCGTGCTACCTTGTAACCTCAATACGTTGCGAGAATTTCGCGAAAAATTAGTTTTTTTCGGATAGGTATGGTAACGCGTTTAAAATGCAAGTCCCAAATTGTTTGACATTTACAATTACTTAATACCTATTTAAAAACTTTCGCGTTTCGAACACATATTAACTCACATTTATAGACCTATCTCGAAATTTATTTTATTACCTTTATTTACCGACGTTTCGACACAGGTTTCACTGGTCATGGTCGCGGCTAACTGATGTCCCAACAAAATGTCAAAACAGAGATTTGTGCAACTACCCGACGAAAAGTGTATGAAAAAGTTTGGGGTAGACATCATATTTTCAAACCACCCACTTCACATAATGTTAATTATTGTCAATAAACCCGCGATAGACCCGTCTATAAATGTGATTTAATATGTATTTGCAAAGACGTTTGACATTGACTAAGAAAAATGTTGTTTTTTTTACAAAGTACATTCACAAAAAAAAAGTGTGCACCACTTTCTTAAGTTAGCGCCATAAGATTCAGGTGCAAACATAACTTAATTGAGTGTAGTGGCCACCCCCCCTTTTAGGGGTTGAATTTTTCTAGCCTAAAATAGGGCCTGGGAGTTTCTTGACAGATTAGTAAAGTTTGCATCAAAATCCGTTCAGCCGTTTTCACGTGATGCGCGGTCAAATAAACAGACAAACAGATAAACAGATAAACAGATAAACAGATAAACAGACAAACAGACAAAAATTCTAAAAACTGTTGGAACGTGTTCTGTTATCGATTCTAAGTATCCCCAACCAACTTTTTTTCGAATATCTTCCATGTACAGACTTTCGACCCTCTTCAGCTTTATTATATGTATAGATACCTCACAGTCACAAGATAAACTGAGACTTTTGAGCCGTACCTACCTACCTGCAAAGTACCTATAGATGACATAGATTATTAATGGATTTCCATGCCTATAAAGGGCTCTTATGCACATGTAGCATAAGGAGCCTTTAGGCATGGAATGCCATATTAAATCTTTATCCTCTAGCCACCCAGACGTCCATGCTTGCCAATGAAAATTCAACTTTGACTTGTCAAAAATAAGATTCAAATTAGAATGGTTCCATTCCTTCCATTCGGAGACCTTTTTATAGGTCTCTGGGCGGCTAGAGGTTAAAAGTCTTGTATGTTATCGAATTTAAACTGTCGTGAGTCATACTAATATTAAGCAAATTTTACGGTTTTCACGTATCGCGCTGCTCACGCACTGATAGTGCTTAAAAATTGAGACCTAGGCTCTCCGATACATGTAAAGAAAACCGTAATATTTGCTTAATCTTGTATGTTTTACATTTTTTACCAAAATTTTATCTTTTTGTTTTAAACAGCAACCCTATCGGAGAGGCTGCCTCCGACACTGAATTTTTACCAATTGTTCTGTTCTCATGGACAACATCCCGTATATTTGAACTGGATAATACTTGCGAGTTAGATTGTAAATCCTTCCACCCATGTTCAGAGCAGTAAAATAATAAACAAAAATTTCTAAGCATTTAATATTTTTACCAATCATGCTCACTTCTCTGACAAGCTCAAATAAAGAGCAAAAAAGTTTACAAATCACAATAAAAAAATTTAAAGCGGGAAATGGTGTATTGGGTTATATTCAAAGCTGCGGGCGGAGTCTATTCAGTCAGATAATATCAGTCATATATACCGTTTTTCGAACTCAAAATGTACTAAAAGCTTCATCTAGGTATATACCTACATATTCCGTCGCTCCTCCCTACACACTTTACCTTTATGTCAACATTGTAAGTAAGTGGCGTATACAAGGTGTCGCTGAATAGTCGAGTCCGTCTTATCGCAGTGAGTTGCTAACGACTCCTCCACTTATCACCATACGTCACGGTGTCTGTGTGCAAGCAACTTTGTTGAATGTGTCAAATATTATCGACCATGTGTAAATGATTGCCTTTTATACAGGGTGTTGCCTGTAACATGAGCAAATATTTGAAACATATATTATACTCCTCAAACTATAAAACTTTTGTTAAACAATTAAAATGTATGAATCCTTTAGACTTCCTCTTTTTCATACAAAATAAATATTGCCTTCAATGTACGCTGACATCAGTGTGTTTGACGTTGCTTGTCACGCTTTAAACATAACAAAATTTGCAATACATTGCGTCTTACAATAAACTTTAAAGTGTAATAAAAATCAAAACATAAGTTATTTTTAAAAGTTGCTGAACAAATATTGGTCAGTTTCAGGAGTACAGCATACAGTTTAATTTATTGCTCCTGTTACAGGAAACATCCTGTATACATGGGGCGTTCTTCTTGTTCATTGTAGTATATGGAGCATTTACGAGTATGAAAATATTTTCATTTTTTTACAAGCTGCGCAGTAGCTCAGTCAACTGTTAATATTTGTATTTTACTACTATATTATATATTTTTAATAGTAGTTTATGCAACAGTGATATAATAAGGGTTCTTAAAATTCAAGGGTCGAAGTTACAAAACGAGACGTAGTCGAGTTTTGTAAAAAAAGACCCGAGAATTTTAAGAACCAATTATGAGCTGTTGCATACATTACTTTTTCTATGACAGCTGCAGCAAAAAAAAAAAAAAAAAAAAAAAAAAAAAAAAAAAAAAAAAAAAAAAGTTATTATTAAAAAAAAGTTATTATTTAAAAAAAATTGAGTTATTATTTAAAAAAAAAAGAGTTATTATTGTAAATGAAAACATACCTCTTTCAATCAAGATGATCGGAACTTGTATCTTTAAAAAAAATAAAGCAGTTGTATTATACTCATAAGATGACTGCTAGCAGTCATCTTATGAGCCTATAGACAAATCATTCAAATGACATTGCTTTAGATATCACTGTCAGTCATTTAATTGACACATTTAAGTGCTGGAGTAGAAAAAAGTAATTATAACATCCTATTATATGTTTATTATTCAATCTTTACATTAATCAATTACATTAAAATTAAAAATAACTCGTAAAACTAAACAAAGCCTACTACTAAATCTTAATCTAAACTAACAACTAACAAATTCAAAACCTATTCACAAAATTTGCCTCGCGCTCCTCCTGATGCAAAGGTGCCCATCACATCCTATTTATATGGTTAATATTCATGTAAGAGCTGATTCATTTCGTCTTACATTACCAAATCGTGTTATCTCATAATTAGCTGTTATTGAATTTGAACCATTTACCTACCTAAGTAATACTGTGAAATTGCTATTTAAACGGGCTTGTTCCATCTCACTCGACGCGGATTCTGTAGCTAACCATACTGCATAAAAGAAACAATACCTTTTGTTAATTACTTTAATTAAGGTTTAAACCGAAAAACTCGGGGTACCTTTGTTTCCCATAAAGTTTTGTCATAATGTATTGTTTGTCATTATTATCATTAGTCATAAAACTGAAACCGTTAACTTTTCAGGATTTTCGTGAGGTTATAGTAGTAGTAGTAGTAGTAGTAATCACTTTATTGTACACAACACAGGTTTACATAATATTTACAAAAATAAAGGTACAAAGGCGAACTTATCCCTGTAAGGGATCTCTTCCAGCTACCCTTCAAGTAGATGAGGGGAGAATTCAAATTAGAAAGACAAACTTACGGAATGCACAGTAACAATTTAAAAGTAAACTACTCTTATTATATCTTATAGAATAGAGGTTAGGTTAGGTTAGGTTTGTTTTATGTCAATCCTGAAAAGTGACGCGTATCTGAACCAAATAAATTATGACTAACGAAAATGCGGGCAAACAATATATTATGACTTAAAACTATTTGGGAAACAATAGAGACCCGAATAATTCACCTCAGAAAATTTCAACTAATTACGTATTTAAGTACATTTCGCCGAAAACCACAATGTCACAGCCGAGCCCAACCGTTTTAGCGACCCACACTGAACACTTCACAACTGTAAATTATACCTAAGTATTGCCCTTTGATACATTTGCAATTCGTAACTAAGTTCCCGAATCACTCCCCGATGTACGTATAGATCGTAAATTCAGTGTGCCCTACTTTACTGACCTGAATCATTACCTACGCATTGGTGATCATATAATATAATGTATTGTCGACATTATGGCACTTCAACTGAGGTGAAAATTAAATTATTGTATGTATAGTTTCGTGTCATAACGGTACAAACCAAATTATTTTATTAAACACTAGCGACCCGCCCTGGCTTTGCATGGGTTAACAAATTATACATAAACATTCCTCTTGAATCACTCTATCTAATAAAAAAAACCGCATCGAAATCCGTTGCGTAGTTTTAAAGATCTAAGCATACATAGGGACAGACAGCGGGAAGTGACTTTGTTTTATACAATGTAGTGATTTTAATTTGTATTCACAGTACTCATAAATAAATTATAAATATGTAATTTGAACGTGGCTAACACCGTCGACCTCTAAGTACACGTTGTAGTGTATAATTCTACCGAGAGGGGATAATATGATTTAAATATAATATTAAGTTGAAAATCAATCTAATAACGTCTATGGCCGTCAGAAACAGGCGCTTATGACGGCTAGTGGGTGCTAAAATGACGCTCTACATATTTAAATAATAATAGAGATATATTTAAATTGATGTAAAAAAATGAACGTAATACAAGCGAAATTTTGACTTTCAATTATCATACTTGACATTGATTTAGGATTTAGGATGGTTTACGCTCTGGGTACACCTCGGACACTGGCGATCAAATGTATGAAACAAACGCGTTCCTACGCACACAGCCTAAGCTCGTGTAGGTGAACGCGTACCATGCTTGTGTGAGTGAGATAAGACATTGTAGGGTAACTGCGAGGTAACCGAGAGCGGGTCTCAGCGGGTGGGCGGCACTTTCAACGGGAGGCAGGGAGCGTCCATACTGTAGCCTAGTGCTCTTTATTATACTGTGCTCTGGGCCGAAACGTCTACACTTCGTTGTCTATGATAGCATCGCAACATCGAAATTAAATTAAAGTAGTTATATTAAATGTTTATTATTTTCACATCGATAAAATGTCATCCAGACTTAAATAAATAAAAAAAACTGTCTAATAAGGAAACAAGACAAGGTGATTTACAATACTAATAACCTTGTAAGACCCAATGTGCATTACAATGTACACTCCATTTCAATCTAATTAGGACCTTTCACCATAAACGAAATAGAGTAGCATTTTTTGTTTCATTGCTTTCTCGGAAAAACGAAATTCATCTCTATGTTCTTTACAATAACGTTCAAATTAAAATAGGTTCTTTGTGCGGTGGGCCTTAGGTGGATAAGGAATCCTTGCGGTACATTACTCTGTGCAGTGACAGTGTGCCGTGCAACTAGGTCACTCCCGACAGTCCCGACTCGCCCGCGTGACCGGTTTGTAAGGTGCACTACATGACCCGTGAGTAAGGGCTTAGACGGAGCGAGAACTTGCATGCGGGTTTCATTACATTGCGGCATTTGATCGGTCGGCTAAATTGATGTAACGTCAATGGTCCGCAATGTAACTAAAATCATATACGAGTTCGCGCGCCATCTAAATGAGCCATAACTAATACCGGTAGTATATATTATACATATTATAATATAACTATTATATCATTGATAACTATAGGTATTAAATAGATGTAGCTCGCAAATCAGCCAAGTTAATGTGGAACTGTTTTGCAATCATTCTTGCTGTTTAATAATATTACTGACTTTCAATGAACAAATAATGGCTTCATTTCAAATTATGTACTTGGGCATTTCTCAGGAGGGCCATTTTTACGTGTCCGGAGCAAAAAGTTATTGAATTTACTGTTCAATAAATCTGAATTAATTCAGGCATGATTTTCAGCATGTATTCTGCCTGGGACACTATCAAACTATTTATTTATTATTTATATATAACATTAAAAAAATATCCAAATGCGAAAAATGATGTTCGGTGGGCCTGTCCCGCGCCCAGATTTTTTGGAACAAAAAATTATTACTCAAGATGGGGCATTATATAGACTCATATATGGGGATCATAATAGACTGCACTTTATCTTGGATCCCTCAGATTAGCGAGGTAAGCAGGAGGATGTTTGCATCAATGGGTGCACTTCGCCGACTACGTAACTTCTTGCCTTTCGCCACCAAAATTGCGCTATCACAATCGCTTCTTATGCCTATATTAGATTATGCCGACACCTGTTATCTGGATCTTAATGAAGACCAGCTTAGTAAACTTGAACGCCTTCAAAATCTTTGTATCAGATTTATATTTGGCCTGCGTAAATTTGACCATGTTTCCAACTTTCGTGCCCAGCTCAAGTGGCTCCCTATACGTCTTCGACGTAATTCTCATATATTAGCTCTTCTCTATAGCATTCTTTTCAACCCCGCTACTCCTTCATACCTTAAAGAACGTTTTAGTTATCTCTCCTCCGTCAGGCCTTCACGGAAATATCAACTTGTTCCCCCTCCTTCTTCTACGAAATTTTATAATGACTCCTTTACGTTTCGAGCTGTTCGTCTGTGGAACAGTCTGCCGTTAGACATTAGGTGTGCTAAAACTCTCCAAAGCTTTAAAAACCTTCTAAAGAATCATTACTTATCTCTTCTTTAATGTGCCGCTGTGTATATATTTATATATATATATATATATATATTTACATATATATATATTGTGTTTGTATTTTTGTATGTATTTATATATGTATGTGATATTTATTAACCTATTTGGTTGTACCTATTGGTACATATTTATATAATAGTATATGATCGAATGTGTAATCTTCTTATTCCTGTAATTTATTTCGTGCTCTACCTGTTTTTAAAAGTTTTCTGTTCTTTATATCCTGCTACCCCAAGGTTGTCTGGAAGAGATCGCTTACAGCGATAAGACCGCCTGTTGCTACCTTTATTTACACTGTAAATCTGTTATTGTATTTTTCTTTGTGGTGCAATAAAGTGTATTTACTTACTTACTTACTTACTTATATCGGAGTTATTATCGGTGTTCACGCATAAGGTATTAGTTAACTGATCATATTCTTTATATCAAAGTAATGTGTTTGCTCAACACATTGAATAAAACCAAATTTACGATGTGTCCCGGGCTATTGACTGATTTCGGTGTAATTTACAAACCATGTCGGTACTCTTACAAAGTTGTAGACCAGGAACTCAGTGGCTCAAACAAAGTATGCTTTAGTTGTGCCTTAACCATTGAATAAAGTAGAGGTGCAGTCACAGTATACTAAGGTAGTTTTTTAAATGTTTCTCTGTCATTCGGTGGATTTGGTTCTATGTTTTTTTGAGATCGGTGGTGCAATATTCTCCCACAGTTTTAGTGCATTTATCGTTATGCAAGTGATTAAGAAATCCTCGAAAGTACCTAAACCCGTCATTATTACGTCTCCTCTGTATCATTCATACTATTTCTGTAATTGCTAAAAAGCGATTAATTTTGACATCACTTGTGTTGATTTCCTTGGTTTCGGTGGATTTTTTGACCACCGATATCAAGAAAGTGATCACCGAATTCAAATCCTGCTTTGTAAACTAGTTTGTTGTACTTTATTTTCTAACTTATCACACCTAAAAAGTTCAAGATACGCTTTATAAACGTAAAACTATGCTTGTACGTAAATTAAGTCATAGTATAAGTAAACAAAATCACTAGTTTACAATGAGTAGTGTTTTTTTTCACGAGACGTATGTTGAAAATCGTAGACCCAATGTTTCTTTCTCTCTTTTCGCTGTTGTCTTGATTTATCTTCAAACCAATTGAGTATATTATGTGAATTTGTCCTCTGTATCACTTGAGACCCTACACCACGATACCTTTAAACGTGTCAGCCATATTAAATAAATGCAGTTAATCCCACTTCGTTTAAAATAACTTGTGTATTACATACTATGCAAGGTGCACCCACAAAACAAGGGATTACAAATAAAGTGGCCTTCTATTGTCGATATCGCTTCAAAGGCACTGAACGTACCTACTGATCAATGTTTCTAAAGCATAGCCATGAACACAAATTCAACATAGCCAATGTTTTAACAATCCTCAATGTCTGATATATATTATGTTTAAATATCGGAGTTACAATTTAGCTCAAGTGTGTGAGGGTGCAGGAGATCATAATTAATAGGTGATTTTATCTTTAAGCATTAGTCAACAACTTCAAATAGTTCTAAATTGAGGGAGTTCACACTTTAAACCTCTGTCATTCAAAAATACTACATACCTATTTATAAGTCTAGCAAAATACTTGTTTTCCGTATTGTTTACATTGTTTTATAAGTGCATTAAATATTTCTGAGCATTGAATACCACTCAAAAGTATCTTGTTTATCGGGTGTAGGTAACATAAGTTTCTTTTTGATGAGTGTGCCGTTGGATTGTGTGAAACAAACATTTTCTTCTTCATAGCACTTATGTGCGAATTTGTGGTCGACATGTCTGAAACTCGTTTCAGGACCATACATCGCCCTATTGTATGAGGATAGTCAATTAGTGTGGGATATCTTCTAGAGATGTTGTTTCATAAGCCGCAACTTGATTATTTTAAAATCTTGAGTAAACAAAGGTACTATTTATTAAATTTATGTAAGCTATGCTATATCATTAGCCTCGCTACATCGCTTATCATAGTTATCATCAAATAAGAATAAAAAATATTAATAAATTATAATATAATTTAGACATAAAATTGAAGTGTGATTTATGTGTAAGCATTTTTGAATTCGGTGACGCAAATTGATTTCAGTGCCTGCACATGATTTCGGTGTTTTTTAAATCTCAAATATCAAAGAAACTATAAGGTTCTAATGGAGGCCTCCACTACCAATATTTTTTATATTAAGGCTAGATTTTAGGAAATAAAGTTGTGTATCAAATAAGTAAAAAATAAAATTCGGCACCGAAGTCAGGCACCGAACGTCATCTCTGAGAATCGCCCACTTATTGTATTTTTGTTTCTACTAAAAAGTGATTAATGCATGTTAGACACTAAGTAATATAATGCCAATTAGCACGTAAGGTTTAGCCGTTACTGCTGATTGATTGAAATAAATAAATGAAATGAAATGAAAAATACTTCGTAAAAAAGCAATGTGTAAAGCAACATTTTAGCCTCGCCAATCTAAATCGTAGGCAATTAACGTCAAATCAGTAATATTGGACCGGCAAAGTTGCTTAGCTATTCATGTATTCATCTTCTCGGCCCGTTACAGTCGCCCCATGCTATATTCACCCCGCCGCGCCGCATTCAACTTTTATGTAGACTTATAATAGATTTGTGACTTCGGTAAATTACTTAGACCGAGATTTGTTTGGGTTTGTTTTACGAGTAACTTAACTTTTACACGTATTACAAGAAATTCTAGAAATTAATTAAAATTGAACTAAAATCGGAACACCGGTTGACTTGTAACAACAATCACATTTTTGTGAAACTTTTGTAAACATGATTAAAATAATCAACAATGGGTCACAGTAAAAAAAATGTCAACGTATCTTTGGGCCACCCTTTAAATGAATTTAAAGGACAGTTGTCCCTCACACGCCAAAGTCATTAAATAAACAATCTCGCAGATACTTTACTAAGCCGGTTAGCTTTATTTGACGTTCATAAGCGCATTGTAATTATGCCTACTTGAATAAACTATCTTTTTATCTTTTTTATCTTATCTTTAATAGAATAACAGTAATTAAATAAAGAGTACAAATAAGGTACTACCAAACACATCGCTATTTTTGCTGAATTGAATAGGTACTTGCTACAAGAGCCCGATTCGAATTTAAAAACTGGTTACGGTTTCGAACTGGTTTTGATACGACTTCGACATCGTCTTGGTGATTGGCGCGCATCCCACTTTCTCTCTGACTTTCACTTTATTTCGTATGCACCAATCAGCGTCAGCGATCTTCGAGATCGCATCAAAACAACATCAAAACCGTTCGTTCGAGCGATACGCACCGCATGGGCGACTGACATCATGTAGATATATTTTGATGTCACAATGTAAGTTTGAATTGGCCTCTTAGATTAAAGAACTTGTCACGGTTTTGCACTAGTTTTGACTAGTTAGGAGGATATAACCAAAGGGAGACGCCTTGTCTGTAATTTTTTGTACAAAACAGTCAGCCGATTTTTGCGGGGAACGATACGTCAATTGTATACTTACGTAACGTTGACATAGCCAAATCAGATAAACGTCAGTCGATACATTGTGTATGACCATTGGCCGCCTATTTCCAACAGAGGGGAACGCCTGTTAATGGCTACTCCGCTTGGTTATATCTGATTGACGATGGTCTTAGTGATCGTGAGCGATCAAACTAAGATCAAAACCGCAACACGTTGTTGAATCAGAATCGGGCCCCAAGTTCCGGCTCGCTACAGACAGTTTGCGGTGTTAGTTCAACTCTGGCAAGCTCTAAATTTGAAATACTTGGCTATTTTTGGCCTAACCGCCAAAAGTACGACTGTTGCTCTTTGGTCGGGAATGGTGAACATTTCTCTATGTGAGAGGCAGTGGTTTATATACAACCAGCAACACTCTTAACTGTCCATCGGTGGACCTTATGCCTTTTGTAATAAGGTTTACCGTTGGAAAGTTAACAGTGTTGGCGATGGTACAATAGGAGGTCTACAACTTTACTAGGTAGTTTGGTTCGAGAGAAGTTAAAGTATGGTTGAAGGTTTGCTGTGTTAGATTGATTTATGTTATGTTATGAAATACCTATTTTTAAACTATACATCATAGTCTTTGCATAGTCTATAATGTACGCGTATATTTCGTGACAATGCCACTTATTCCATCTCGTTGATAAACTCATCCTTTATTCGCCTGCATAGTTAGCTTGATCAAACTTTAGTTTACATATTTTAAAGGGTAAACACAATGTAGCCATATTTAACCATTGATACCCAAAATATGGTTCAAAGTTAGCGCTCCCAAGAATGCTAATGCACCGTTGCAGCATCCAAGTCAACGAACCCACGCATGCGCTGTGCTCAGCGTTCATTCTAAGCGCGATCAAATTTCGATCTTAACATGAAGCGAACTAGATCGGTCGGCTGCGAGCGCTGTGAGGCGCTCGGAGCGCTCAGTTTGCCCGCGAGCGTGGTTATAACGGTACGCATTTTGTCGCGCGCGATAAGAAAAGTTTGAAACTTTACGTGATATGTGTTAGACGTTATGTAAGTGCTGTGAGGATTTTGTGATTATTTTCGTGGTGAGTTTTTTTAAGTAATTTGGTGAGGGATGATAATTAATTAGCTGCATTAAGATAATTAGAAGGATGTGCAATCTACTTGGCACGCACGATATACGTATAAGATAAGATAATTAGAAGGATATGCAATCTACTTAATTACTTAAAAAAGGTAACTATTGTACAAGTAATTTGGTTAAAATACAACTGAAAAATTAAATTAAATTTGATTTATTAATAAAATTGGTTGATAAAATAATAATATATAACTGCTTATGTGCTGCCTTATTTGAAATTTTTGCTTATGAATAATTACAGTAACATAAAAATGCGTGAACCAAATTAAAAATAAATCATGTTGGAATAGATTTACATTATTAATCGATCATTATGTTAATTATAAGTCATCGATCACTTGAGTTATATTAAGAATAGCTTAAAGCTTCAACAACATAAAAATTTAACTGAAGTCGTTAGAATTATAGCAAGGTAAGTGTATCAAAATAACTTTTTTTAATAACTAATAGGTACGAATTATTTGGAAGGAAATTCATTACTTATGCATGTTGTTAATTAAGTGCGAACGTTACACTACCACCAATTAAAAATGAATGTACACTGTTATGTAAATTCTTGAATGTGTTAATTGACAAAAATCGATCTTAAGGCGAGAAAATTTATACCATCCGCAATAAAACAGTCATTTAATTTATCGCTGACTGTATGCATGGTATATCCATACCCTCTCGCCCTCCCGGTGATAAACCACATTAATGGCGTAGCGAGTCTACAAGTGCTACGGCGTAGTACTCGTGCTACGCCCGGCGCCTGCTATTGCTACGCCGCGCCGGCGGGAAGTACTAGTAGGCTACGGATTTTTGGATTACTAATTTCTCTCTTACCTACATGCTTAAAATAAATAATAATTTCTTGAATTCAAATTTTTGTTAATTATTTTGAATAAAATATTTGTAAGAAGAATATTCAAATCTTATATTAGGTACTTCAAATTGCAAAAAAATTGAATTCAATGGGCTATGATTAAAATTTTATTCTAATAAATATATTCCGTTTTTAGGGTTCCGTAGCCAAATGGCAAAAAACGGAACCCTTATAGATTCGTCATGTCTGTCCGTCTGTCCGTCTGTCCGTCTGTCTGTCCGTCCGTATGTCACAGCCACTTTTCTCCGAAACTATAAGAACTATACTGTTGAAACTTGGTAAGTAGATGTATTCTGTGAACCGCATTAAGATTTTCACACAAAAATAGAAAAAAAAAAACAATAAATTTTTGGGGTTCCCCATACTTCGAACTGAAACTCAAAAATCTTTTTTTCATCAAACCCATACGTGTCTATGGATAGGTCTTCAAAAATGATATTGACGTTTCTAATATCATTTTTTTCTAAACTGAATAGTTTGCGCGAGAGACACTTCCAAAGTGGCAAAATGTGTGTCCCCCCCTCTGTAACTTCTAAAATAAGAGAATGATAAAACTAAAAAAAATATATGATGTACATTACCATGTAAACTTCCACCGAAAATTGGTTTGAACGAGATCTAGTAAGTAGTTTTTTTTTATACGTCATAAATCGCCTAAATACGGAACCCTTCATGGGCGAGTCCGACTCGCACTTGGCCGCTTTTTTTATAAGTAGTGGGGTAGGGTATTCCACTAGAATACTAGATATATGCTACATAGTACACATGTATGCATCGAAATAATATAAATACCATAGAGAACAATACCGCTCCATAATCCCTTGACAGGGGATTACCTTGTGAAAAATAAATTGTATCAGATTGCATCACTAAATAGTTTTCCTACGAAAAAAAAAACGAATTGTTGCTAATGAGTAAATGCTCATAATTATAAATCTAATGATTGGTTACAAATATAACTCATCTGGGGGCACGGCAGTGCCCCCGCCAAGTCGAGCAAAACAAAGAGGCACGGCCGTACCATCCTTTTCTCGAAGCGTTTCAGGCCATTTTCGACGTCCTGTAATTTTGTGCTGCCTGAAGCTAGAACCCTGAATTTTCAGTAATCTATAGGGCTTAACATTCTTAAGATATATTCTCAAAAACATTCAATTTGAATTTGTAGTTTAAGAATTATTGTATGTCAAAATTCCTAAATTTCGACACTGATTCACTCACTCACGATCATCATAATTCTAAGGTACTTCTAGCATACCCACAAGCTTCAAATTTTAAAGATAAGTAGTTTTCAGCTTATCAAACCATAGAAAACCTAAAAATATTGCTATATCAGTCATCACGTTTTAAAGATCGTCCTATTACTGCAAATACCTGTTAAGTGACTTTATGACGAAAGTGGTTTTATTAGACCATTAGAATTAATTTTTCAAGCTCTACAAACTGGTAAAACCCATTTTTTGATACTACCTTTCGTTCCGAAGATAGCTCGAGCGTAAGGCAACTTATTGATGATTTGGTAGCATTATGTACTGGAAGAAATTGAAATGTGTATCATAGCACAATGATTCATGTGTTCTCCTCCAAGTAAAAACTGTAACCAGGTTTTAATGTGTTTTTGCATACTCATTTTATGAAATTATATCCGTGGTATATTCTAAAAGTATCTTCTATGTATACATATTTGGTATTTGCGTAAAAGATTATCCAGCTAATTATTTATTTTATGCCAAGCTAAATATACTAAACATCTTTATATTGTTTTGTCTGAAGATCTACGTATTCATTAAGCTGCAATATCATTCAGCCAAAAAATGTACAACGGCTTAGTAGGGTTTGCATGTAACTTTATTGCAATGTTAACATGTAGTTGTACAGGCAGAATGAACTAAGTGCGCTTAATACTAGCTTCGCACCGTAGCTAACTTCACTCAGTTGCGACTCACGCGCCGATGTAACGTTTGATGCTCTGATAATTGTTGTGAATAATTTGTTTAGAATCCTAAGTTAATGACACTGTGTAATAAAAATGAGTGCCAGGAGTAGAAGACTCGTTAGAATGGCCACGAAAGACAAGGATGGAAACCGTAAGTAATATTATTTAATTATGGCCTAAATTTAAATTTGAGGTTAGTATGTGTGTATTTTCGAGACGTTTATGCCGGTGAATGAATATTTTTAACTGTTGTATATATATACTATAGATTCTAATAAAGAATAGACTTGCATAGTTCTGCAAAGAGCATATACCTGGGATGTAGGCAGGTACAAGGTCATTCAAATATCCAAGGCGCTCGCTGCGTGCCGTGCCGGCCGGTTGACTATGTAAGTAGGTAGGTACCTACTTCTGTGTTTATATGCAAACCCCGAGTGTCTTTACCTAATATTTATATATCAATTTATTTATGTATATAATTTGCCTGTATCTGACTAATTTAATTTACGGTATTTCTTGAGTATTTGGGCATGCCGGCCGGTGGATACTTGGAATAATTATGCACTACACTGTAAGTGTGAAAAATTTTAGTCAACGTATTTTTGGCCACTTGTATTAAATTAATCTGTACGTTTATTTTTCAGCTGACGATCAGCCGCTTCCCGCAAGTGCACGCGCTGTACATCAAGTACTGCGGCACGGTAAGTTACTGCTGCGTATAAATACTGTTCACATACTTACCTAATTATTGTTTAGTAGCCGTAACTGACTTGTATAATCTACAAATTTTATATAACGACTCAACGACCTAATTATTTTTAACTTTTACATTTTCTAAGCATAACGCGAGGTCTACAGCTCACAGAGCCACTAGTAGGTATATCTATAATAATAAATTGTCAGGGTATTTTTTTGCAGATAAACACGAGCAGGAGTACGAACAACGCCAGGCTTCAGATCTCGACGAGTCACAAGAACGTATAGCTGATCAGATGCAGCAGATATTTAATGATAATATTTTTCTCGATGATAGCACGCCAGAGTCGGAGCAAGAGCTACCACGGACTAAAATAACATTGCCTGCAAGGCGAATCTCGGAAACGACATCAGAGTCAGAGTCGTCATTATTCGGCGGCGACTTTTCTGATAACGATCCTACGTACCATCCAGACGAAGAGGACCAGCAGCGGTCTCCTGGCAACCACAGCGATGATGATGGTGGTTTAATTACGTTGCAGGACTTATTAGGCCCCAATGCTAAGGAAAACATTGAATCTTTTACTATATCACCAGAGCCAGACACCATTCACCAATATGAAGAGATAAATAATGACACAGTCTCTGACATTGCTACTCTAATATTATCAGATGTGTTAGAGTTGGTTTGGGCAGAAGTGAAAACATTAAGCCGTTGGCGAACTGCCGATCCGACAAATGGAAAAAAAATGTCGCAAAAAAGAGACGTGCGGAAGGGTTGTCGTATACAACTAATAACCAAATAAGAGCCCCCAAAGTCCCTAAGACAGTTGATTGTACAAAATGCTTATTCAAATGTACAGATACATTCACCGAACAAGACCGAGCGAAAATTTGTAGAACCTACTGGCATTTGGACTTTGTAAGCAAAAAAAACTTTATACTGGCTCGTATTACAGTCCAGCCACCAAAGAAAATCCTGGTAGAGAGAAAACGACCAGCTAGACCTTACACTACAAAGTGTTATTTTGATTTAGGCACAGAGAAGCGACAAGTTTGTCAGAAATTCTTTTGCTCTGCTTTAGGCATCTCAAGTGCAACACTCAGTGACGCTGTTAAAAACCGAGATGATCTTGGATTTTACTCCGGTGCTGATGGACGAGGACATCATGTTCCGCCAAATAAAACTCCCCCAGAAAAGGTGCAAGAAGTACTTGACCACATTTCTTCCTTTCCTACAATGGAGGGACATTATATTCGTAAAAAATCTAAACGTAAATATTTGGAAAGCACACTTTCAGTGAATAAAATGCATGAACTTTATTTGCTAGAGTATGAAAACAACAATCCTGTGTCTGCAATAACTTATCGCAGAATTTTCTCGACTCAGTTCAACTTGAGTTTCTTTGTCCCAAAAAAAGACCAGTGTCAGGCATGTAACAAGTACACCTCAGCACAAGATAAAGATAAAGCTGATCTGGAAACGACCTATAGCGAGCACATACAAAGAAAAGTTGCATGCGAGGCTGAAAAAGAAAGAGACAAACAAAGAGCAGGGACCGATCCAACCTTTTTATCTGTGTCTTTTGATTTGCAAGCTATATTACAAATACCATGTTCAAAAGTTGGCTTGCTTTATTACGTGCGTAAACTGACCGTATACAATTTGACCGTGTATGAGAGTGCCTTACCCAACAATGCCTTTTGCTTTTCCTGGTCCGAAGTACATGGCAAAAAGGGAAGCGCGGAGATTGGTACAATTTTATACCATTACTTGTCAAATTGTATCTCCACGAACGTAACAAGTGTGTCTTTGTTCTCTGACACCTGCGGTGGTCAAAATCGTAACCAAAACGTTGCGGCTATATTACTTTGGGCTGTTAACGAAATCGATCATCTTCAAGTCATTGAACAGAAATTTCTTGAGTCGGGGCATTCTTACATGGAAGCCGATTCAATGCACAGCAGTATTGAAAGTTCTAAGAAAAACAAGGACGTATTCTCTATGACAGATTGGAAAAACATTTTTAAGAATGCTAGATCGAAAGGAGTGTACAATGTTGGCAAAAAAAAGGTAAAAAAAGATCCCTATAATGTTAAAGAATTTAAATACAACGAGTTTTACGACCTAAAACGTCTAGCTGAAGCTATATTGAAAAATAAAAGCAAGGACTGCAATGGGAATAAAGTCCTCTGGCTAAAGATCAAAAAAATGAAATACGTCAAAGGCGACTCAAAAATATACTTCAACTACGACTCATCTGAAGATTATTTGAACTTTGATACCAAGGCGACGGCGACCCCCCAATCTGGCTCTCGGTACAGGACAAGGAACCAAAACAAGTCGAATCCTGGCTCTGTGGAACCACCTCCGACTCCTGAAGCATTTCTTAGTCACGGTTTAAAAAAAATGTACGATAAACCCTTGACGATCTCTGCAGCAAAGAAAAAGGATTTACTCAGTCTTTGCGATAAAGGCGTCATTCCTGAAGAGTATCATGGTTGGTTTCGCTCGCTTAACTGTGACAATGATGTTATTGACCGAGTTCCGGATGTTGCAGCATCAGAATCCAGCAGTGATGAAGACGATTGTTAACTTTCTAGCATTTTTGATGAATAAATAACCATAATACGTTGATAAAATTTCAGTTTTTTCATTTCAAATACCAACAAATTGTAACTAAGTGCTAACAACTACTTTCTTTAGTGAAAACACTGAAATCAGTAATATTCATTAAAATTATTGAGACTTAAATAAGAAATTCCAATATTTTATACAGCTAAAACCTCTTATACTTTGATCGATTATCAGTTAAATCGAAAAAACACGAAAACCTATAGGTATTTACTACTATTTTGTGGCTGGTAGATATATTTTTTGTAAAGTAAAGCTGAGTTAAATAGGTATACAGGCATAAATGCTTTCCTGGGGGATATATAGCAAAGTGTATTTCTACAGGCAAAACATACCAAGTGCGCGACTATTTAATTTTAATCCTGTTTTTATCGGCAATTAGACACAACCTGGATTATTTGCATGGTAAGTAGTAAACTAGATAAAATTATGCTTAGGAATTTATAAATACAGTGTAAATTTGTTCATATTTTTACATAGAAAATAACATCCAAACATTCAAACGTCATTATCTCGAAACACGATTTTTGCACTTAGTAGGTATTTGCAGTAATAGGACGAGATTAAGTTTGGTTTCTAAGAACTGCATAAGTAAGTTTGTAATCCCATACAAATATATGCTATTACAAAGTTACTGTTGCAGTTCCTACAAATAGTAGGTAAAGTAAAGGTACACTACGATGTACGATGTGAGTATGAATGAAGATGTGTTTAGTTATGATATGTGTATACATAGTATGGGTATGAGACCCGAAAAGAAGGACTGCCTACAAAAAGAGATGAGATCCCATCAAAAACATTACATCTAAAAAGGTGCAAGTCTCGCAACGCTTCTACTACAAAAAAGTTTTGAGATATAATGTGAAACCAAGTCGGTTATTTTAATCAGTGCCAGGGGGTGTTAAAACCGTATCAATAAGATATCTTTAATTTGTAATACATATAATGACTTGGCAATCGCACATAATGCTTTACTTACTCTTACCGTACTCGTAAATATGTGTAATGCTTAAACTGCAATTAGTGATACGGTTTTAACACCCCCTGGCACTGATTATGACTACTTACTGAAATAACCGACTTCGTTTCACATTACATCTCAAAACTTTTTTATAGTAGAAGCGTTGCGAGACTTGCACCTTTTTACATGTAATGTTTTTGATGGGTTACATTTTCAATAATGTTCAGATATTTCCACGTTGTATTTTATTGTATGCGGCTACCATTTTTAAATTTTTGTCAATATCACTTAATATCGCCACACTGAAATTAACTCTTTGTCTGTGGTCCCATTTAATTACTTGACCCGAATCATTTTACACACTGCGAGTCTTTTGAAATGAAATTATAAAAATGGAATCCCCCCTTTACATGGCCCACGTTCCAGTACGGATATGATGGTCGTTCTTGTCTACGTGACAGCGTGATAAAACGGTGTCCGTCACTTTCTTTCCCACGGTGTTAAACAGTGACAGTTGTTTTATCACGTGGATAAAGATGGATAAAGCTATCCATAATAGGCTGGCAGGAATCACCCTGTGTCAGTAATTACTGACACAAAATAAATGGCATTCGGAATATTCTGATGGACGGCCAGCCGATGCAATTGATCGGCCGCTGCAATTTCAATATAACGTCCCTTGGGCACAAGTATTGTGTGCAGCCCGTATCAATAGTAGTGAATGAAACAACGCGCCAAAACTATAGACCGACAAGAAATTTTAGAAAATTATTGAGGGCGCCACTTCCTACGTCATATTTTTGACGTAAAATGCTTAAACATGGCAACAATTTAGTATTTCGGTGAAGGAAAACATCGTGAGGAAACCGGACTAATCCCAATAAGGCCCAGTTTACCATCTGGGTTGAAAGGTCAGATGGCAGTCGCTTTCGTAAAAACTAGTGCCTATACCAATTCTTGGCATTACCTAGTTACCAAGCGGATCCCAGGCTCCTATAAGCCGTGGCAAAATGCCAGGATAACGCGAGGGAGATGTTGATATCAGAGAATGGTGGATACTTTCAATACCTTTCACGTGTAACTACAAACTTGAGCCGCTATTTTTGATCCTGACTCCGTTTTTGGGCTTTTTAAAAATAATTATCTTTTAAAAAAGGTACCTTTATCAGAAACATTACTTGCGAAGTACTTAAAATTACGTAATTTAAATGAATAACCCAAATATATCGCGCACATTATTAAATTTACAATCCGATTGAAGTTGGTTGGAGCATTAAATTTGTGGTAATGTAATTACGAAACAAAAATTACTTAAGTACGCAATACATCCTTAATTAAGCTTTATCAACGTAATAAAATGGACAGAAGTAAAACTTAAAACTGAAATAAAAGTTGAATAATTCCCTAATGAAGATTTGAATCTCATAATTTAGATTTGTTTTTAGTACATCTCTTCTCAACTGCTGCTGCTGACTATACTACATCCACATTTATCGGTTACCCTAGTGAGCTAGAGTTAGATATAAAATATCTCAAGCATTAATACTCACGTGCGTTCACTCACTCTAAAGCCAAATAAACTCTGGGCCCGATTCGGATTTTGAAATAAACATCTGTTAGATATCTTTTAGACATTACCAAGATACGATAACGATATGTTTAAGATCTAACCTGTCAAATTTGACATTTGCGCGATTCTGGAGATACTCTTCAACGATTTCCACAAGACATGACTTAGAGATCCAATTCACATCTAACAGATATCTAACTCTATCAAACGTAAAAGTGACATTGGTTGCTCGAATTGCGCTGCAAAAGAGAACTAGTTGAAATCTAAACTATAACGTATCTAGAATGGATCTAGTACGTGTCGTCTCTTGTGAATATCTTGAAGTTCGAATACGGCAGTCACTCAAACAATAGAAAATGATCACTTCAGTTCCAGACAGTACAATACGCTTTGTCTCGCTTACACAACGCGTTTATAATTTCAGTTTCAAACTAATTCAGTAAGTTTCATTCACTATTAATCCCGACCGTCAACAAATAAGACGCCTATTGTACCAACCCTGCCGTGTGCTTGACATGCATGGAGCGAGCTCCGTTGATCGAAATAGAACCTTATGGCTTGGGAATTGGATTGAGTTTTGCATTGAAGTTGAGGCTGTGCATATGTCAGTTGTTTGTTCCGATGACAATTGTTATTATAGTTAGTTGAATAATGTGCTTAAGGCGTTTGAAGGTTTATTAAGGGAGTATTTTGACCTTATTGAAATATTATAATTCGGTGCTTCCTTTACTACAAACATGCACGGCACGCCAATTCGATACACTGACATCAGAAACATTCATAAAAAAATGCAAAAGCGACTCTATATTAATTATATTATTAGTGAAAATTATGAAAAATATGGACAAGCGTGCACTATGTAAAATAAGCATAACATAATGTTAAATAAAAAATATATTTATTTAATACAACAGCAGAAACACAACCACATAACTCACAAACACTTATGTTAAATGCGTTAAACATATACACAAAGACGTATAAATATACCATATGATACCGTAAAACCTAGTCGTGTCAAATGGTTTGAGTTTCAGCTTCTATTAAAATGCGTTCTCACTTGTAAAAACTAGGTAAAAACGGGTTTTCGCGGTAACTTATACAATAAAATACAACAAGCGTCAAACATTTCACCGCCTTTTTATTTCTGAGAACAGCTTGAAGACAGAATAAGAAATGTAAAGCATGGCGCAAATGAACGAACTGCCAGTCCAATTATGAGAGTTAATTAGGCGTGGCCCGATTATGAAACCGCCAAGGGAATAAATTTGCACTGCAGCGACATTCGGAATTTAAAAATATTTTATTTAAGGCCCCGTAGGTTCGGGTTCTTTTCTCTCTCTCATTGAGTGTAAGCGTGAGCAAGATGGCTACGCGTGTCCGGGATCGCCGATATCTATTCATTCGATATGATTTTTTTTATAGTTTATACAAAAAAAGTAATTGATGAATACAATTAAACATCAAAAATAATATTGCTCATTTGTAGAAACTGAAACTTCTGCAAAAATTGTTACACATTTTTAAGGGGCGTTTTAGACGGTTGTTCGTATTTTTTTTCCATCAAGCGATAGTCAATAAACCAGGATTCGTATAATTTTCGAGAAAGGACTTAATAACTACAAATATTTTATAGCAACCGTATTTGACCTGAAATAGCGCTACGACTTTTCAAAAACTCTGCTGGCTGAACCTACTTCACCTTAATTTGCACCACAAATAATATTTACTTACTTCCTTTTATCGCTACACTACTGTAATTTCTAAGGCATTCGCACATTTATTAAAATGTTATTTACTTGTTTTATTTCAAGTAATAACATGAGCTGTCACTTCTATAAGCGGGGCTAAGGACTATTCAATCAAAAAAATATCTTGTCTAACATATGACATGACCTATATAACTTGGCACGAAGATCTCTAATATTTATATCAAATCGAGGGTCAAGCTTATTCTGGTTAGAATAGTCGATAAAGGTGCAGAATAACAGTCCTTAATATTAGTTCTGTCCCGTCGCTCCACTTGACAGTTGAGTCTGGGATAAGACAATATAATAAGTAGACCTAGATTACTTTTAGCAAAACCGAGGGATTGATAAAATGAAATAATAAGGAACGTTTATTCTATACGCTTAATAAAATGGTTGCCTGTATTTTATTGCCACATTTCGGTATGGAATCGATAATAAATTTCTGTTGAGATAAATTATATTATGTCTTGTCGTATCTACCGCAAGAGTAATTATGTATTTATTTTAATCGGACAGATGCTCAAAGTCTAAATAAATTAGCGACAAACAAGTAGCCATGAGTGACATAATTATATCTATCAATTCGCAAATCAGTAGGAATAATAGAATAATTACCTATTATATTTCAACAAAAAAATGGATTATCTGGAATACCTCATATTTTATCGATAACAGCACAATTAATGTGTGGATTTCATTTATTAAACTAGATAATAAATACATAGGATTAGACAAATTGATGTAAATAAACTTCAAAGTACAGCTACGGGTCTTGTAAAAATAAAAATAAAAGTTCTCCAAATGAATGCTGACGGGAAGTACGCCCAATAAGCGTGCAGTCTCCATACAAGTTGCAGTCTGGTTGCAGTCCGTCTTTATCAACCCTAATAGTTTTGTACAAGATTCCACGGCGGTACGTTGATAGATGAATATTATAATAAATACATTGACGTACCTATATCTCAGGACGGGCCTTATGGGCACTAAAAATGGTAGTAGTTCAGCGGTGTCACTCACGAAATCGAGCCAATCGTGCAGTCTAACGCAACTAGTTGCGACCGATCGCAAGCGTGATACGAACTCATCAATCAATCGCGTTGTAGCGTTGTCACACCGCTGTACTAGCCCCATTCATGCTCCATTCTTATTGCCCGTACAGCCAGTCCTGGGATATATGTACGTCAATGCATAAATAATATAGTTAATATGCAGGCGTCTCCACACAACCCGGACAAAAAAGGGTAGATGTTATGGGGGTCAATCAAGGTAAATAAATTCCATAAACTCACAAAGTCCATGCAAAACACAAAGATTGTCTTAATCCAATATCCATGTCAGTTATCAAACCAATCCACGAAACTTACCAGTAAGTTAATAAATGGAGTGAAATTATCAACGCTTGTAACAATACCGGGACGTTCACGCCTTTACAATGAAATAAACTACCCCTCGCGAGGGTCGGTCCTTCGTTTCAATCGAGTCGGGCCCTCGGGAGAGCCAGAAAGGCACCAATTGTATTGTGCAGTGCACAAGTTGCAAGTTTTGAGAGTTGAGCGATCTGCCGTCACAGGAAAATCGGGAAAAATCCATTTCGCCCATTCGGCATTCGCCTTTGATAAAAATGTGTAAAAACTCAATATTAAAACCACAATTTTGCGTTAGCTCCCTTTAATTTCCTGCGTCGCGCACGTGTTGTTGCAGAGGGTCTAGAACTAGATCAACATAGTACCTATACCTACACGTATACATAATATAATGCGTTTTCGACAATATTTCTTAATTCATTCGACTACCACTACAAGACTGCATGCTTTCATTATACTGTACTTTCATGTTAGAAAGAGACATTAAAGAGGCGTATTCTGATTGTAATGACAGGTTATGAATTTGATCTGGATACATAAGTATATGATCTGTCAGTGTCAAAAGTGCCGTTTATGGTTGCGGAAATGTTACTGATATCAGAAAGCCTCAAAATCGCTACCGCTCATGGCGTGGAGCCACGCGTGGAGCCACGCGTGGCGTGATTTGCGAAGGTTTTTCCCGTGCCGCGTGATTTCGACGTGTATTGTACGGCCTCCATTCAAGAACTGTTTCCCAGAGGCGACGTGACGCGAATCCCGCGCAAGTACGCTTCTTCTATAGTTTACACTAAAAAGTGTACCATCGAGAGGTATTTATTTTCTAGCCTATTTGAGTTTTCCACTGCTGGGTATAGGTATCTTGGCTTTCCAATGCTTGGTCTTTCTTCTGGCCAGATGTAAATGTGTTGAATTAAAAAATAAGATTACACAAAGAAAAAAATCTTAGTAATTGCTATATTTATAACCCTACCTTACCTAATTGACTGACGAACTTCGTTTAGATATACATACTAACGTAGGTTACATAAGTAATAGGGTTGTTTCCTATAGACAAATTGCTTTGATTTAATTCGGTCATGAAATAAAAGAAATTCACAGAAATACATTTAAAAAAAACGATCAAATAAGTTTTTGCACTATGAATTATTTTAAAATCCACAATAACTCATCAACATAACTTGGATTCCTTGTAACAGAATACCTACGTTCTCATCATCAAAAGTAAAGAATATAATAAATTATCATTTCAACTTGAATTTGATCTAGGTAACATTTAACAAGTCTGGCAAAATGTAAAAAGGCTTTTCGCTGACAACTTATATTACAATTTGTTCTCTTGTTAAGTTTCGAATAAACTAAGGTATATTCTAAAACCTATCTTAAGTACTAAAGCTTCATGAATTATGCAAACATAGATTTACGTTCGCTGCCGGCAGAGGAATAAGGAAAGTCTTTTAAATATTTCAACCAGGAAAAAAATGCTCAATATGAAGTAAAGTACTACTACCCGTGGATCAGTGAATACTGAATACTCTAAAACAGGTAACAATAGGTACATTGTAATGAAAATAAGTACTTACCTCTATATTATTTTTTATTCTCTATCACTTCTATTTAATTCGTCAATTAAATGACTGCTAGTAAATTAACTGCATTCTAAATGGGGCAAGCCGGTGGTTGTCTATAGGGTCATAACAGCAGTGTTATTATGAATATTCTTTCAATATAAGTAGTACAACAATCCTTATTATTTACCTTCGAGTAGATGAGTGTAAAACTCTTGTTAGATATACAAAGACAAATCAGTTGCTGTGCACAGTATTCCCATTAGTATGTTACCTTGAGTGCTTCTATACATTTTGGTGCCATTGTCTACTTCTCCGCAAGGTCTCCACTTCACCAGTCGTCTGTGTGGAGGGAGAAATTCTACTATACATATTATTCTTGTTGTTAATTACTCTTGTTACCCGTTGTGATTGTTTCACCGGATGGTCTCACCGGCAGATCAGCGCTGGAAGTCGCCAGCAACAGCTGAGATGAGACCATTTCTTGGCACTTAATCCTTTTTATATTTTTCTATTTTGTGTTTGTGCTTACGAAACAAGATTTCTATTTTATTATATTCATTTTAAGGGATAAGGTCGACCAATTGGTTTGATTAGCAAACCAATCCTTTTATGCCTTCCATTACTATTTTCTTTCTTTCTCCAAGATTATTTCTTACTTTGGGAAATGCGATTTAAAACTTTAAGATTCTTTACCACATCGGGAGATATGACAAACTTACTTGCTTTCATTAGTTTTTTTTAGTTTTTAGTTTCCGCCGTTAAGTTAAGCGCCGAACGCTCCCAAAAAAAAAACAAAAGACCGTTAAAAGAACAAATTAAATTAGACGAAATTAACTTAAGTAGAATAAGGGCTTCAGCAAGTATTTTAATAGTAGTCGCCAATTACCACTTATGACTTGCACTAAAACTGAACGAAATTTACACTTGAGTGAAGACAGAGTCTAATTAAGCAGTGCACTGGAATCTCGACTCTAATTCGAGGTGGCAAGCAACATTTCAGTTCACCCGCAGTTGTTGGAGGAAATTCTGATTTATAGTTTGCGAAGTATCTTCTTCGTTTGTTTTAAGCCAATTGTAACTTTGGATTTTATGATATTACAGTTATGAGCCTTTATATCAGGGAGTTGTGAAATTGCACAGCTAATTTAACATTTATTTCCCGGGTATAGGGTTCTGTGAGAATTAGGAACAGTGTGATAAGGGAAAATTGTGGACTAAAAGAAGATGTAGTGACAAAAATTGAGAAAGGTATCTTGAGATGGTTTGGAAACGTGGAACGAATGAGTGAAAGAAGGCTGACAAAGAGAGTGTATAAGGGAGAAGTAGAAGAGGAAGTTGGAAGGGGCAGACCTAGGCGGCCTTTCTCCGATCAGATCTGGGAAATCCTGAAGAAAGGTCAGGTCAAGAGCACCCTAAACCGGCGAGCGTGTATGAGGAATGTTATGAAAGTAACGGAAGCGAAAGAGGTATGTCAGGATCGCAGCAAGTGGAAATCCGTGGTCTCTGCCAACCCCTCCGGGAAATAGTGTTTTAAGTGATTATATGGTAAATGAGTTTGGTTGTTAAGATTTTTCTTAATGCTTACGTATAAAGTGCGAGATGTGGGTGACGTCATTACCAGGACATGTTGCCAGGCAGAGTGATGGCAGTTGGACCAAAATGTTGACGGATCGGTGGCCGCTTTCGGATGAAAGAAGTGCCTGGCGTCCATTGGGTGGATGACGTTTGGTACTGCCCGCGGAGCACTTTTGGATGAGACTAGCCCAGGACCGGGATAAGTGGCGTACACGAAGAGAGGCAAATGTTCAGAAGTGGGCGACTGAGGCTAAAATGACGATGAGTTCATGTTCGTCGTAATATTTATGATCTTATAAATAGGTAAAGAAAGTTACTTTCGGTAATGGTCTAATTTTATAATTTGAGATCTTTATTAGACAGGACAGCAGGGAAAAAGGACTATTCACAACCTAAATCCTTCAGACCTATTAGTCTAACATCGTTTTTACTTAAAATGATGGAAAGAATCATTGACCAGCACATTAGAGCGAAATACCTGGTGGAAAGACCACTTAGTGTAAACCAACATGCTTACCAAAAGGGTAAATCTACGGAGACTGCCCTACTTGACCTGGTTGACAAGGTGCAGAAAACCCTAGAGGAAAAGCAAACCGCTCTATGTGCGTTCCTTGATGTTGAAGGTGCTTTCGACAATACGCCCACAGAGACCATACTCAACGGTATGAAATCAAAGGGAGTAGACGAAACCACCACCAGATGGGTACATAGCATGCTCTCTAACAGAGTAGCCACTCTGACCCTCCATACTACAGAACATGAATTTTATACCACAAAAGGGTGCCCACAAGGAGGAGTTTTATCCCCACTATTATGGACCCTAGTAGTGGACCAACTTCTTGCAATTATGTCAGGCCAAGACTTTGACACACAAGGATATGCCGACGACCTTGTAGTCATCGTCAAAGGCCCTTGCCTCCACACAATATCCAACTTAATGCAAGGAGCTCTAAACACAATATTCAAATGGTGTAGAGAAAATGAATTGTCCATTAATCCGAGCAAGACTGTATTAGTACCATTCACAAGGAAACGAAAGCTCGAAAAGCTTAAAGAACCAAGACTTAATGGACAAATAATACCATTCTCAGAAGAGGTCAAGTATCTAGGGGTTATTTTCGACCAAAAGTTAACTTGGAACCCTCACCTGAGAAATATTATACAAAAAGCGAAAATGGCCATGTGGTCTTGCTGTCGAATGGCAGGAGCAAGATGGGGCATAAGACCCAATATTGCTATGTGGTTATACACAGCGGTAGTGAGGCCAATTATCACCTACGCCTCCGCAGTCTGGTGTAACAAAACCAACCAAAAGACGGCAATAGAAACTCTAAACAGCCTGCAACGCACGGCTTGTTTAACAGCGACAGGCGCCTTCTCCTCGACTCCGGGGGCGGCCCTAGATGCACTGCTGGACATTATACCACTCCATCTGCAGGTGCAAAAGGAGGCCAAGCAGTGCGTCTACAGAATATGCACGCTAAATAGGCCAAAATGGCGCTCCCAAGCACTAGCCAAACTAAAGGCCTGGGTTTTTGCAAATAAAACCCTTAACATGCCCACTGATGA
Organism: Cydia amplana; assembly: GCF_948474715.1. Lineage (NCBI taxonomy): Eukaryota > Metazoa > Arthropoda > Insecta > Lepidoptera > Tortricidae > Cydia > Cydia amplana. Next base: position 18,826,137 of record NC_086076.1, read on the forward strand.
CACGCACACCGAATGTCATTTCACCAAACTGTACACAGTAGAAATACCTCCTAGAGACAAATGGACTAACAACCAAATGTACGTTGAAGAGGGAAGCCACATCTGGTACACGGATGGTTCAAAGAAAGGAAATGATGTAGGATGTGGGATCTATGGTGAGAGACCTAAGCTCAGAGCTAGCGTCAGCATGGGCACAAAGGCCTCAATCTTCCAGGCAGAAGTCTTCGCCATCAACAAATGTGCGGAGATTAACCTGGACAGAAACCTAAGACACCAACATATCTACATCAACTCAGACAGCCAGGCTGCTCTGCTGGCACTAGAATCCCTTGAGTCAAACTCAAAACTAGTCCAGAACTGTAAAACAAACCTAAATGCACTGGCTAACTCCAACAAAGTCACACTTAGATGGGTACCAGGGCACTCCGACATTAACGGAAACGAAGAAGCAGACGAACTTGCAAGAAAGGGCGCAGACACACCCCTGGTCGGCCCAGAACCGTTCTGTGGAATCACAAAACGGGATGCATATTCTCTGCTCAGCGACTTAGAAAAAAAGAGAGCAATCGATTGGTGGAAGTTCGCTAAAGGACAAGTACACTCGAAAGCTCTAATCAAAGGGTTCAACAGCAAAATCGCTAAGGAGCTTCTGGGGCTCAAAAGGCACAAAACTTGCGCGGTGACTAGAATACTGACTGGACACTGTAAGTTGAACAAGCACATGTTTCAAATTGGCAAGAAACAAGATGCGACATGCAGGTTCTGCCAGTAGTCAGAGGAGACTGCAATGCACATTCTCTGTTCCTGTGGACCACTAATGTCAAAAAGAAGTACCTACTTAGGGCGGCATGTATTGCAACCCTATGAGGTACAGAACGTTACGGCCCAAAGCATCTGTAATTTTCTGGATGCAACGGGCATTAGTAATGAACTTTAAAGGGCCGTCACAATAGATCAATACTTGGTCGACGTGACACTCAAAGGCCCGATACCACCCCAATAATATATATATAGACAGGCCCAGAATTCAGTCCACCGCTTTCACCGAATAGCCTATTTCATATTAGATTCCATCAACTCTCAATAGTCACCGTGGCGGGTGCTGCCTCTGCGTGCGTCTCATGACTCGGGCAAGGGCAGCATCCGCTCTGTGTACCTACCCTTACATTTAAGTGTCAAAAGAGCGCGAAGTTATTACAGTTATCACACTTTGCATTATACTCTTAATTTGTTTACTCTATTAATACGTGTACCTATAATAAGAAAGAAATGAGAATAAACTTAAAATATGCATTATAAAGGTATATATTATCTAGGTCCCTATACGCCTTTCTAGAATATGTCCACCATCTAGCGCTCCGGCGTGTAATAAGCCCAGATTAGACTTGATTAAACGCCTCTGGCAACACCCTGTATAATATGTGCTCCTCCCACTCTGTATCACCTGTAGACAGAGCTTACTGAGTCCCCACTCAGTAAGCAGCTCTCATGAGATTTTCGTGTTTTGAAACAGTTTGTCCCCACAAACTGTTTCAAAACACGAAAAAACTCATGAGAGTACAGGTAATGGACTCCTGCTAGAACGGTCCGGGTCCGAGCCAAGGCTTCCGACACTTCGTATTTTATGTCAAGCAGGCCAATTCGAATGTACATCTGACATCAATCCGATATTAGAACGATATTGGAATCACACTCAGTTAGCTGTTATTCGCGAGTTTTTTTGCTAAGACCTGTGCATTCAAGTATTGGTGCGAGCGAGATGGAAGTGTTGGAAGCCTCGGCCCGGACTCAGGCCGTTCTAGCGTGAGTCTTCCTTAAAAGTAGCCAGAAATTTTATAATACTTTTTTATAGTAATTTTTTTATCAAGTAGATACGTCTGTAAGCGTTAATAATACAAATTTTAATAATATGAAGTGCTTTTGTGGGATAAATGATATTTGAATCATATTATTTAGATCGTCTCGTGCGTCTGGCCCGCGCTAATACATACTTACTTAGTAATTATAAGTCGGAACCTTGTATGAAAGAGCAAATTCCTCTTAATACAAGTAAGTAATTAACTTAAATGGAGGATTCGAGTCACCTGTATACCCTGTGCATGTTAAATTAATAAATAATTTTGAATTTAGTTTTTTTTTAATACATATAGATACAGACAAGTACGAGCGAAATGCAGGATAACTGAATCACATCAGTTAGATGTCATTCTGATATCAGTGTACTTTCGAATTGGCTTAATTAACAGCGGTCGTTAAGCAATTTTATGTTTCATCGAAAAGTAAGACCTTCATTCTTTATTACGTTAATTAGTGACAGAAAATCTTATAAATAACGCTCTTACCGCCAGAGGGTAAATTGACGTAACCGAAAATCCTGAAAAACTGACAATTTAAAATGGCAGTCGAATGAGAATCTAGCAAAACGATTGTAAGGAGCGACCGCGGCAAAATTAAATATCGCCGAGACAATTCACAAGAATAAAGTCCCCTTTGCCGGGAAAAATCCACCGCCATTTTAATTCCGGCGGCGTTGAATTGAACAATTATTTTTATTTGCCTTGTTCTACAGACGGTTTTTGTGAATCAAGTTATTGCCGGGAATATTTTTACTCTTTCTCTGTTTTGATAGTTTAATGGCGTTGCGTTTTTTAACTAGTGTTGATTGCAGCGAATAAACGTAACTTGTGTTTTTTGCGGTTTCTGTTGGGGAATGATTCGGTTTGTGAAAATAAAAACAGAAAAAGTTTGCTTCCTCGCAACATGTATGAGCGTTTCTTTTATTTTTTTGCCATTTTTATATATTATTGTGACCTTTTTAGGCACTTTTGTGTTATTTCTAGTCAGAATCGCGAGCCCTTTTCATCCTTATAGGAGAAAAAGTGTCCTAAAACTTACATACATTTTGCAAACTTTATTTTTTGTTACCGCCATGCAAAGTATATGGGGAAATGGTAACACAATAGGAAAAAACTCTGGGACATTTTTTTATCCCATTAGGATCGAAAGAGCTCGTGATTCTGAGTAGAAATAACATAAAAGTGGCAAAAAAGGTCACAATATATAAAAATGGCAAAAAATAAAAGAAACGCTCGTATATTACGTTTTATAACGAATAATCATTTTGTACTGCATTTGCAATCGGTACGATCATTAATAATTATTTTAAAAGGTATTTATTTGATATTTATTTTCTGTTAATTACAGCTCACGCAATAAACAAGTAGGTCAATGGAGTAATTGCAATTAAATCGTTCAATTGAAATAATGGATGCGAACAATTAAAACACCCATTAAATTAATTGAAAATTGTTATTTCGATCTCCATTCATCGACTTTACTTCACCTAACTTCGGTTCAGGACCCTAACTCCCCCGAACCTTAACTAAACCGGGGAGCAAACGCCTATTTACGTAAAAACTTTTATTAAAATCCTACACACAGAATGGGCGTCGTAATCCGCCATTATTTCGGCTTTCAACAATTACGCGGGACTACAAATAAAGACGTTTCGAGAGCAATATTCAAGGGGAAGGAAGCCTTATAAAAAATTATCATCACCTCATTCCGTCTCGCGGGCTTTCGGCTCAAATAAAAAAACTTGAGACGCGAGTAATTTTTTCACAAGCTTTGCTCATAGCGACAATAAAAACCCCCCGACGGAGCGCTATATTTCATATTATGTCTCCCGAACCTGCCCGTGACACTCGGAACGAAAGTTTAAATACCAGATGAAAATAATGTGAATTACGTGGAGCGAGTAACATGACGTCTTTGTACTCGTTTTCCTGGTAAAAAAGAGTTACAACGCTTTGTCTTTCGGGCGTGTTTGATTAAGTTCCTTATCTTGGGAAACAAATTACTCTGAGACGCACAAGGCGCAATTATTCTTGGTTTTCTTACAGCGTTTTGTCTTAGTAAAGGCGATGTATATTTTGAGTCGAATAATGCCATACGGGAAAAGGCGAGGGCAAATTAGAAACGATATCATTGTGGCGTAGGTATTAAAAAGGGTATTTGTATATTCAATTATGTCTTGTAAACGATAGCTTTTATTAATTTTAATTAAGATAAAAACGTTCTACACATAATTATTTTGTACTAAACTTATTTGAAAATATAGGTACCTACTAGGAAAATTGTGCAATTAATAAACAAAATAATTTATGCTTTGCTTTATAAACAAAATACATAGGTACCCACCTATGTATTTTGTTTATGAGCGACCGTGATTGGATATCAAATTGGGACAGTCAAAGGATACTAAACACAAAATGATAACCATGAGAAACTAAGTGGATTTATTCTGGAAACCTTTGAAAGAGCTCTAATAGCGATCCCTCGGAGAATACCTCGTCGGTTTAATAAAACGGATCTGAACAGTCATGCTCGTTATTACCGCCGGCAACATTTTTATTTTAATCACATCGGTTCTACCAATATTATCTGTGTTCGCCTTTGCTCTTTCTTGGTTGCATTTTACAGTTTCTTCCTATAATACCCCAAGGTCCGTTCAGTTTTGTAACCCTTTGATTGCACAGGTACCGTAAAATGGGGTGAGTAGGGTCAAAACTAAAATTCAAACCTCGGTAACATTTTATTTTTACATATGCAAACTGAATGGTGTATGTATATAATAAGTGTTCCGGACGTTTGTATTTTAGTTTTTATTTTATTTTAGGTAGTTCCATTTTCATAACTTTGACGATAAACAGGAAATTCCACCTCACCCCCGTAGTCCCTCGTAATTGGGGTGAGATGGAATTTCATACAAAGGTGATTTTGGAAGATTGTTGGATCGTTTTTTTTTATTATGAGTATTATTATAGCTCCATTTTAAATTGGAATACATTATTTCTGTAGCAGTAGCCTTAAAATTCCATCTCACCCCCCTTTCAACCCTTCTCTCCCCATTCATAACCCAACTCTCCCCGCGAACCCTACTCACCCCATTTTACGGTATTAGTAAAACACAACAATTGCTATAATTTCTATCTGACCTTCTACCCAGAACGAAAACTAAGCTATTGGAATTATACCTGTTACTTCATCGCAGAACAACAATTGGATAGTTTCAAATGATTTTTTTTCCGCACATAAACTCAATTCATTGTTACGGGTAGTCAACTTTTATGAGTAATCATGTCAAAAGACTTTCACTGCTCGACAAATGCCTACCCGAAGAACTTACATAACGACTGGCTGTGCAAGTGTGCATTGCCTTTGTCCACTTGCTTTTCCTACATTGCCTAACTCCAATTTTGGTTCTTGAAACTTGATCACAAGCAGTTATAAAATAATGTATTAAAATTGTAGTAGGTAGTACCTTCAAAATTTATACCAAATTATGAAATAAATGTAGCTATAGTTCGTTTTTTTAGCATTAGAAAGAAGGTAATTGAAAAACGCTTTTTAAAAATAACTAACTATTACTTATGAAAGCAGAAGAATATAAATGATCGTATTAGATACATAATTGTTACATATTTGCCATTATTTATTTGTAAAACGTGTTTTTCAACAAAAAGACACGTCAATATTGCTTACCTTATTTCTAATGCTAAAAAAAACGAACTATAGTAAAGTTAAAACAGGTTCTGTTTTTAACTATTGGTTAGTAAGTGTATTCAAAGCGTTCCCGCACCCATACCCCAAATATAGTACGTAATAAAGGTAGGTGCTATTTGGGGTCATCATTGGCCTTAGCGTCTAATGCAGACGATTTATGGCGTAAAACCGGAGAAATATCCTATTACACCGCCTGGGATGAAATTAAGGAAACGCAGGGATGCCCAGCACCTGCATTACCCTCTCAGCTTCACTGTCTTAACCCACAGGAAAGGCGGGCCAATACGTGTGGAGACAGGTCAGCTGCAGGAATCTGCCGCTTATTTCAGATTGGACCCTACTCGCGCCTTACGGAAACTCCATTCCGGGTTTTATTTGGAGTATCCTTCTCCTAGATGGATCGCAAAGTAATGCTAAGAGGACGACCATCTCCCCTGTAACGAAATACCTGCTTACTTCGTTTGTGGACTTAGTCGCCTCGTACGACACCCTTATCCTATGTGAGGGTTGGCGCTATTCTAAAGCCGGCTACCATACGGGTACACTGGTAGGTATTTGGGGTAGGTCACTAATAAAGGTACTATTTGGGGTAGGTACCTAATTAAGGTGCTATTTGGGGTATGGGTGCGAGAGGGGGAGATAGATAGCTAGTTTTAAAACAAATGTGGCTTGATCAACTAGGAACCCTTGTTATTAATATATTTCTCTCCATTCCATTGCAATAAAATTGACAAAACGCAACAGCCCAACGATACCCTCTCCGATCTAGAGCAAACGAACTTTTGACTGAAGCCAGCTTTAAAGTGGATTCCAGAGTGACGCTTACTAAATTCTACTGCCGTTTCAGATTTAAGTTCCGTTGGGAAAAGCTTCCGAATAAAAGAGCAGGGTATTTTTAAGTAAAAACCAGATAGTTTGAAATCGTTTCGATTAATAGACAATCTATTTCGATTAATAGAACGCCGAATGTTTTTGGGACTCGCGTAGTGGATTTAGTTTTCGACTAATTGGAATGGGATTAGAAATAAAATGAGATTTGTTGTCAGAAATGGGTAGTTAAATTAATGTTTTATTATTATATCAGGTGAAGATGCTCGCATAAAACAATGCTAATGCCCAATATATAAATACTTACAAGGAAAGGTATTCAACATACGTCATATTTTCCTAAAAAAAACCACCTCCACCTTTTAAATAAAAAAACGAATAAAATAACCAAAGTGTGTCTGTGTCTTCAGTGATGAGAAATACTTTGATTGATTTTAAACGGCCCCCTAGCCTAGTCGGTAGTGACCCTGGTGGTTCAAATCCTGGGACCTTTATTTATTTGCGGGTTTATCACAGGAACAAATGTTCCTGAGTTATGGATGTTTTCTATGTATTTAACTATGTATTATATTATGTCGTCGTCTAATAGTACCCACAAGACAAGTCTTATTGAGCTTGGTGTGGGACTGCCAGGCCGAATTATTTAAGATTGTCCTTAAATAAGACTTTTAAATAATGAGCAGGAATTTGAATACAACTTAACTATATCGATCGGAGCCACCATAAGAAGATTCAATAAAGTTGGCAGACGGGATTTAGACAAGTTGCGGGCAGACGTCGGGCAGACAGTTGACGGACAATGCCGCGAACTTTGTCTAATACTACTGTGCCTAATCGTGGCCTACGGGCCGATTCGAACTTTAAGATACCTACGTCAAATATCCTAATATTTGCTTTTGCTATTTTCTAGATACGATATATATCCGACACGTCAGTGTCAAAAGTGATGTTTTTGTTTGATGAAATAGCACCAGATATTATAAAAACATAGATTGCAGTTATTTTACACAATTTCTTTTTAATAAATCGGATTGAAATATAAAAAAAACGTGCGTTGACCGTGACGTCACTATACTCGCTTTCATACAAATTCCATATAAGCAAATCGTTTTGACGGTTCTAAAAAAAAGCTGATTTGACTAGTAGGAAAACAGCCTATTACCCCCTTTGTTTGGCCTGAAGGTTAACTGATAGAGAATGCCTTCTGGCATTAAGTTCGCCCTTAGGATACCTTTTACCGTGCAGTAAATTAATTAAATCTATCGTTCTATCGCCGAACAGTTTATTATGAAAAAAAAAAGCAAATAAATAAGTGATTCAGATTGCCGAGTTTAAAAAATGTCCTACTAGAAACCAACACAACATTAGCTGCCATTAAATCATATTAAAACGTCCGCCAACCATTGAAAAAGTGATATATACCACAAAAACACTCTTCGAGATTATCAGCAAAATGAATTGGCTGAGAAGCTACTTAAGCCCACAAAGTCCGAAAAAGGCAGTGGATCGCCGCAGGCAGCGGGGCTCCGGCTCAGCAGAACAAAAGAGACAGGAATTGACCGGGAACCTTTCATGTTTCTGACCTTTTCTTTCCCAGCAGCGTCCCGGCTCGGCCAAAGATGAATTACAACCAGACGATGTCGGCCCCCGGCTAGTACTCCCGCTATTCAATCCACAATTCTATTACCGCCGTCGACAGTGCAATTTCGCTCACAAAAATTGCCATTCAACTTTTTTTAAACTCTCAAAATGTTTGAGCTAACATTTTTATCAGACGGGCCAATATTTGTGCGGGTATTATTTTAGATCGGTGTCGCCGTTTGACCGCGGGCTGAAGTTACAATATTTATGGATAATTCCACCATTGTCGCTGTGACGGGCTGTTATTGGTGGAATATTTATTGTTTAACCTTTTTTTTATTGGAAAGCCATTCGTTGAAAATATGCCTTTTGTTTATATTAGTCAGTTAAGCAATGATTCGTTTAATGCCTGGCCGGATCTGGAACCGCAGAACGAACTATTTCGATATATTTTTTTGAATTATTTGTCTTTATTATAAATGCCTATAAATATCTATTTAATATTTAAAATTCTGGACAGCAACGACGAGCAATGCCTGTCGTAACATAAAGAGCTTATTATATGTGTGTAGATAAACGCTATGTACATATTTAATAAGCATTAAAACTCTCTAGTGATGATTTTATGAAGCTCACTTCGCTCCTTTCATAAACCCACAAACGCCTTTTCATGTAAGTAGCAGTTACGTCACATAAACTACTATTTTGTTTATTTCTTTCTAAAATCTACTCGTAAAAACAAATGAACTTTTGAATAATCTGTATTCTTTTGTTTAAAACTTCACGCTAACAACAATAAATGCATCTACAAACTAATTTCAAGGATCGTTAAGCCGTAGTTAGTTTTTTATCGTTGCCTCATCCCGCAGTAGTAACTTAATATAACTTAATGTTTTTGCAAGTCAAAAAGCGCTGGTGGCCTAGCGGTAAGAGCGTGCGACTTGCAATCCGGAGGTCGCGGGTTCAAACCCCGGCTCGTACCAATGAGTTTTTCGGAACTTATGTACGAAATATCATTTGATATTTACCAGTCGCTTTTCGGTGAAGGAAAACATCGTGAGGAAACCGGACTAATCCCAATAAGGCCTAGTTTACCCTCTGGGTTGGAAGGTCAGATGGCAGTCGCTTTCGTAAAAACTAGTGCCTACGCCAATTACTGGGATTAGTTGCCAAGCGGACCCCAGGCTCCCATGAGCCGTGGCTATAATGCCGGGATAACGCGAGGAAGAAGAAGAAGAAGAGAATGTTTTTGCAAGTTGATTTGTGATTTCGAAATCTAGTTTTTACACTAAAATGAAGTTAGTAATGGAGATTGTATATCAAATGGAAAAATTGTGCCTGAAACTTGGTTGGGTACCTATTACCTACTTATAATGGATCACTGTAACCATAGTTACCTAAGTAGGTAGACTAAAAATGTCAATATTAAAATAAAAAGTTTTTCAGTACGGTCTTTAACGGTAAGTGAGCTATGAGTAGATATTAACATTAATATTACAGTTATACTCATCCTCATTCTCATTTATCCAAATCCTTGGCCATAAAAGGAATCATTTGAATACCGATATCAAGATACTCGGCTGATGTTAATTTGACATCTACAATCGACTTTTCAAGAGGAAATTTCAAAAACGGTAGTAGGTATTCGACGACGGAATTTTTAGTCAATTTCTCTTGTGACGCAATTGAATTTGATCTGCGGACAAATCAGGTTTCCGCTCACGGTGCGGCGCCAGCGCAAGGTACAAGCGGACAATCTTATAAAAAGATGAGAAAGTGTAGGGTTTTTGGTATTTAGCATACCTACTCGTTCTTAAAGTTAAGGGTAGTTTGAAATTGAAGACTTAGCATACCTACTTAATTCGTTTATACAGTTAAGGGTAGTTTGAAATTGAAGACTATTATGGGTTGGGTATAAAAAGAAACTACACTTGGCGGACGGGTCTCTTTGGTTGTTGAGTCGTGCTAGCAGACGGTTGTTATAAGACGAGATTATTGTGAATTGGAACAAGACAAGAAAATAAATGGATAAATATCTTCAAGGGTGTTGTTATTTTACACTTCAGAACGAACGATAGTTAACGTAAAAACAACCCAACTATAGTAAACTATTTTAGAAAGTCTAAAAGCTCCCGACTATGGACCAAAATTAACTGTAACTTCATTCGGACAAATACGAGCGAAAGCCACGTGTGAATTCTTTAGGGGCATATATGTCCAACTGCCAGAATGTCCAGAATCACAATATCCTACCGCCAATTAGTCCGTACTCCGAATTTATGCATTATTGCCCTAATACCAGAAAGTGTTATGCGTCCTAATGTATTTTTGTCATAAGGTTTAGATAATGCCCTACTGCCAAAATGGACAGGTGTCACAATGTCAAAATTTTCGAATGTTACAATGCCCGAATGATAACTAAATTGTTAGTTCTGTTTAGTTTTGGATTGAGTCTTATCTCTTTCATGTATGCAATGTGTATGTGTGTGTGTATGTGATGCGTGTTACTTAAGTATATGTTTTTATTACATATCTATTTGTGAGTTCCTGTAATTGGCTCCATATATCTATTTAAGATTCCATTGTCATTTAGTTAGCTGTTGGATCTCCTTATGTAAATAAATAAATTACATCATTTATATAAATGATATCATTTAGATGAATGATAACTAAATATCATTTTGATGTCAAAGAGTACGTTCGAATTGTCCTCAAGTTGCCTGTAGCTTGCACCACCCCTGTCTTCAGTCGCGCGACCCGGCGCTCGTTTGTGGCTACTTACAGCGTCTTTGTGTAGAGTGAGACTGTATCGAACCAATGTCCAAATAGATAGTAGCTCAGAGTTTCCTTATGTCTATTCTACCACTTGTACATGGTTGTATTAAAAAAAATACATTCATGTACAAGTAGCATGCCATATAACGATTATTTTCAGGACAACTGAAACATTATAAGTATTATAACGTAAGACACCCCAAAAGTAGTGAGCGACAAACATTATGGTATTTTATTTGTCTTGCACCAAATGAACATTAATTTATTCGTTCAAAGTTTTGGGACAGTTCAGTTGGGAATTAAACCAATGTTTCAGTATTTTAGTGAACAATATTTAAATTGCATCATTAATCTTACTTACAGGTCAATTCGAACATTTCGAACGTAACCTACACTGACATTAGCACGATATTTGAATGATATTATTCTAGATCATGCGTCTCGCCCGCGCCAATACATGTACGGATACTCGTAAGTACGAGCGAAATGCACGATATTTGGATGACATCAGTTACATGTCATTCTAATTTCAGTGTAAGTTCGAATTGGCCTGTTAGTCTTGTTGTAGGTATAGTTCATTAGTTTAATTGTTTTGATATGAACTCTCTAATACAGACAAGACAGTAAATATAAATTTATACAGACAAGTATAAATGCGATGTTTATTTTTGTTTGAAAGGGTACCTACGTTGTTCAAAGTTGTTCCCATGTCATCAAGTCAGGATCTCATCTCTCAACAATCACCCACAGTGCCTTCAAGTTAAAGTCCATTTTCGGAATTGCCCAATCATCTGGCGGCCTAGCCAAGGTGACAATCGCTTGCGCTTCGACATCGAATCGCTTCGTATCTCTCTATCACTCTTCCATATAAGTGTGACAGTGACAGCTGCGTTTCGTCTTTGCGTCGTTGCGTCTACGGGGCTTGATCCTCCTTCCTTGATCTGAACTTTCAAGAAAAGAGGGCACTCCCCATCCTAAATTCCGACAACGCATTTACAACCCCTCTTAAAATTGCTAATCGGTAATCGCTTACCATCAGGCAATTCGTCTTCTCGTTTGCCTCCTATATCATAAAAAAAAAAGTTTTCGTGGTTTCTGTATCCTGCTAGAATTTTTGGATCTACAAACAGGTGTATATAGACGAAAACTTTTGGCTGTATTCCCACGATTATGAATTCGAAACAATTTGTTATTCCAATCAGAAATCAAGGGCCTCGTAAATATTCGGACACCAGCAGGTGATTGATTGATGCCATCCAGGGCAGTTTACGAAGCTTTCCGATCGCTTCGCTGCATATTTTTCGTTGGCAAACAATTAAGCCGTGCGTAAATAAGGACACGCAAATAAATGTCCGAAAGTCGATTAAATAAGTATGCACTTTAATGCGTAATTTGCTGTTTGAGGGTTCGGTATTATGAGAAATTAAAAAAAGATTTGCAGTACATATTAAAAAAAAAAACTATTTCGATTTTCCAAGGATCTCAGAACAATATTTGTGACCTTGTCATGGTTTAAATATAAAAAAACTGTCTTTATACTACGTCGGTGTCAAACAAGCTTACAGACCGCCGCTATGGCCGCCTGTAACTACACCTCTGTTAACTCTCTGTTACATGCTCGTACGCACGGGCATGTAACAGAGGGTAACAGAGGTGTATGATTCGGTTAAATTGTGTTTTTTGAAAAAAATTATAGCCAGCCTTTTAGGGGTCATCCATTAATTACATCACACGTTTAGGGGTAGGGAGGGGGTCAAGAAAATGTGACATGTTGTGACATGGGGGAGGGGGGAGACACAAACTTTGTGACGTCACTTTAACTTCATCAGTGACCGAAAATTTATTTAATTTTTTTTTATTCGCTGTACATTTAAATAACAAGATTTTAAAACGATAATCGTTTTTATTTGTTTAATTTTCTTTCCTAAGCAGTTTTGGGTTATAAAATTACTAATATTTATATCGTCAAAAATATTTTGATAAAATATTAATAATACTTAGGTGCTTACTTAATTCGATTTGGCGATTTCGTATAAAAAATGTGACGTCACACTAGGGGGGAGGGGTTTGCCAAATGTGACCAAGTCTGACAAGGAGGGGGGAGGGGTCAAATAAACCTAGAAATTCATGTGACGTAATTAATGGATGACCCCTTATCAACGTAGTATGATACTTTTCGTATGGTGCTTTACGCACACTAGCACAACCCCCCCCCCCCTTTTAGTGTGAAAGATGTCCCGGTTGACGGATTTTTTTAATTTTTGAGAAGTATTAGAGTTAAGAAAAAAATGTGAAGGTAAGAAATAATCCTTCATAAATTTTAAACAAAAAAGATTTAGATGTCAATTTGATGTCAAATGTAAGTTTGAATCGTTCTCCAAGCCTTTACTTTGCCTTTATCAGGCTGATCGGTGATAACATGGTGCTTTACATAGAAAATGAAGCGCCACTCCCTTGTCCACTTTTACTAGAAACATCATAGATCAATACAAAACGTTTTACCAATAGCCAAGGTGACCCGAATAGCCTGATTAATGAAATGCAGATGATAACATCAGCAGTAAACTGTTTGTTTTAGAGATGGACCGAATACGGAGTTTGCCGAATACGAATATTTGGCCGAATGTTCAGTCCAGATATTACCGAACCAAATATTCGGCCGAATAATTCGGTTCTAAAGATAACGGCAGCTAAATATATTATAGCTAGAAACAAACAGGTCAAAAGGGACTCGCAAACAAGTTTTGAACACCTTCCAAATAATCAAACACGCTTGGATACAAAGTGTCTGATCATGTGTTATAATGACAACACAACGGAAAAACGTAACCTGATGAAAGCAGGTGCATTTTACATTGTTGCATCAAAGCCAAACATATTAAAAGATATTTGTCGAATAGTCAACATTTTAACCGACATTTCAAAACTAGCTGAATGTGCCGAATACCGAATAATTACCGAATATTCGTTCCATCTCTAACTTAGTTTATTTAGCTGTTCAAGTAAATCCTTCTGTTCGAGTTTCGGGGCCTATTGACATTTCAAAGCGATAGCAAACAAGACGCGTGTATAGCTTAAGGTTGAGTGATCATCTTTATTGACTGAGTGACAATTTCATATCTAAATATTAATAGGTCTCTATTCTGATTAATTTTCGCTTTGGTTATATCTTCACAGTCATTGACTATGAAGGTTAAATTAATGAATGATTAATTAGTCTTCATTCTCTGCTGCTTGGCACATGTCTCTATTGTGGGATTCTGTAATGCCTCCTACAAACAGATAATATATTTAGATCATAATGTTGATTGAGACATAAGTAAATGTGACGTTCCACTGTAAAGGTATATGACGGTCGGTGCTTACGCTCTTATTAGCGAATCTCCAATACTAATGTGGTCCTAAACCGTAAGGTACCTTTCTCCGTGGAACCACACTAATGAGTAAGTAAATATTCTTTATTGCGTTCCGGCTTGCAATCCGGAGGTCACGGGTTCGAACCCCGGCTCGTACCAATGAGTTTTTTGGGAACTTATGTACGAAATATCATTTGATATTTACCAGTCGCTTTTCGGCGAAGGAAAACATCGTGAGGAAACCGGACTAATCCCAATACGGGCCTTGTCTACCCTCTGGGTTGAAAGGTCAGATGGCAGTCGCTTTCGTAAAAACTAGTGCCCACGCCAATTACTGGGATTAGTTGCCAAGCGGACCCCAGGCTCCCATGAGCCGTGGCAAAAATGCCGGGACAACGCGAGGAAGGAAGATAATGAAAAGAAGAATAGAGAAGAAACACACAGATACAGATGTAGTGCATAATTATTTTCCATGGTATTTTCACGGAAACGTAGGAACGTGTCTTGCTATTTCAGTCAGTCTCGGTACAAAAAGAACTGAGGTTGACTGAAGTAGCATGACAAATACGAACGTTTCCGAGATAATACGATGGAAGACAACTGACAACTGACTTTTAGCTTTTTTTTTAAATCATAGACAATTGGTGATGCAACAACGATAATTATATCTGTCAACAAAAATTGTTGACAGATATTTCGTTGTTGTATCACCAATTAATTGTCTATGATTTAAAAAAATCTAAAAGTCAGTTGTCAATTTATAGCTGGTCAACCAAATCCTGACAGTAAAAAAAGGCGCGAAATTCAAATTTTCTATGGGACGATATACCTTCGCGCCTACATTTTTCAAATTTGCCGTCTTTTTCTACTGTCAAGATCTGGTTGACCAAGTATATGTCATTCATTCAAATTGTTTGCGGTTTATAAGGGGTTTATTTTACATAATATTAATATTTTCTATACTAGTGAGGTCCGCAAACTATTATTTAAGCTCGTAAATAATTACGACAATGTGCGAAGTCGACGTGTAGCGTTGTATAACAAAAAACTGCAATGTTTACAAGTCGTAACCAAATGTAAACAAATTAGGAGGTTGGTGTTCTATAAATATTTTGATACTTAGCATTTGGTATAGTACTTATGTAATTTTTGTGGTGATGGATTAATATTACGGTATTATCGAACTAGGTCTTATTTACACTACATTTCATTTTTCGCATTGTTACAATAGTACACGGTGAGAAAGTGTAAACATAATATGTGTTTATTGTTGACTGTACTTTACACAGTGGTATAAATTATGTGAGCTGACTTTGAGTGCACGTCGACGTATATTTAAGGCCGTGCATCGAAAAATAACAGGATCTTAGAAAGGTGGCAGTGGCTAGCCCCGGAAACAAACAGTAGTGATTTTCGGATATATGTTTCTTGACTATATGATAAGAGTTTTCGTAGTAGTCGAAACACGAATGCTTAAAATTTTCTCGATAGAAAATAAATCCAAACTTACGTGTTCATTTTTCGGTTTTAGCTTCGTGCAACTAGAAAACACATCCATATCCAGCACAACCCACCTTACAGCAAAGGTTTTCATCTCGTCTTAACTTTCAAAGAACTAAATATTAACTTACTATCCTTTACCGATGGATTTATTATCGATCTTTGATTTTATGAATTCAACAGCAAACGCCCATTTTACGCAGTTCGGTTTCTCTTTCTGTCATGCGTCAAAGTCATAAATGCATCCTTTATGCCAGTAATGTTAGATGGCCGTCGTGCCTCAAAGAGGTAAGACCTATGTCACTTCGCGCAGCGCTCCGAATTACGTAAAATTTTAATATCCAATAAACGTTGAGTCGTAACTCCATTGAGTAGTAACGGAATCGGAGGTAAACCTATGATGGTGCCTTCTTACAGGCCTATACGTTACGCATGTGTGCGTGTTTGCTTAGCTACGTCATGCTACGTCGAAATCTATACTCTTTGTCAGTTACAACGGGTTAGGAAATTTCGACAGATATTGAAATGTATCGGTAGCTGTTTGGTATTTAGCCATCAGAATCTAACCGTAACTTTTTGCTTTATTTTTGTTTGAAAATAAAATATCTATAAGAATATATTTTTTGCTTTTTTTCTATTGTAATGTTGTAATGAAAAAATAAATCTAGTATGTTTCATGCTCAATTAATTTAAAATAATTGAATAAATATTAAAAACTAATTGATATTATTCGTTTTAATTATTATATTATTAAGTTTGTTTGAATAAAATATTTTATTTCAATAATACGAAAAGTTATTATATTTAAGTACCACTAAAAAAGGTCCCTACTTACAAAAACTCACTTGCACAGGCCGGGGTTCGAACCCGTGACCTCCGGTTTGAAAGTCGCACGCCACTACAATTTCACATAAGTAATTTACAATGACATGATACCGTGGAAAAAGTGAATATTACAATGTACTGTGTTACTATCATTTTATAGTTTATTTTGGCTTGACAAGGAGGAATGAGAAAAACGTGCAGAGCGAGAGGATTAAATTTCTCTGTCCCTTTCTTAAAGTAGCCAATCCTAATTATGACATCTGTTTTGATATTAATTCTTTGAACATAATTTGTCGATGTTCTTTTTTATATCATCGAGAAAGATTTTTATTAAAAAAATGTGTTGAATTTATATGTTTTATTTATGTTTTTTTGGCATAAATTTCATTACTTTTGACAAATTTTGATTGTGATGACAAACGATTTGATGTGATGTGTGAAACGAACCATGTGATCAACGATTTATCTAATAAAACTTCATTTAGTCGAAAAAAATAGTTGTCTACTACCGGGTGGAAAAAAATTATGGGCCCTGGAGGGAAAGTGCCTTAAAACCTTAAGTTTGCTCATTTTACTTAAATGAAACATTATTGTTTTTTAAAGAAACAACTGCATTCAAAGATTTTTGAAGTGAAAACTTCTTTAGCGGCGCTAGGCACTTTTTGAGGTGGGGAAAAAATGATAAACTCGAGACAGCGTAAGGCGATCATGTGACCGTAAGGTTTAGATGGCATTTAAATCAATAAAGAAAAACTCAATGACATTACATGAAAAAGGTTATAATCTTGTACTGGCTGAAATACGAGGATCTCACAGTATTATAACTTTATATCACTCAAATATAATTCAATAAAGCTACATCTTGATGAAATCGCTAATAAAAGTGAACTCTAGTACTGGTGAATAAAACTCAAAATATCATGACCAAATATATTTAGATGCGAGGTCTGCAAGGTAACTTTACAATTTCTATTCGAATTTTAAACAATTAACGCTATAAATTTGAATTTCGAATTTTAAACAAGCTCACTGACCAGCAATTTCGGAACCAAAAGTTTTCAATAGAAAGGAGGATGGGTCAATTATACATAGTGCTGCAGACATTTTGGACTAGTCATTGAGTTTTCACTTCTGTCGGCACTCCCGGAATGCAAC
Organism: Cydia amplana; assembly: GCF_948474715.1. Taxonomy (NCBI): domain Eukaryota; kingdom Metazoa; phylum Arthropoda; class Insecta; order Lepidoptera; family Tortricidae; genus Cydia; species Cydia amplana. The sequence continues at coordinate 18,843,722 of NC_086076.1, forward strand.
ACGTTGTTTTTTTTTAAATTCGCTTAGTCGCGCCCGGGAATCGAACCTACTTTTTCTACACTGTATAAAAGAACACAAATGCTTTTCTTCTGGTAACTTTAATGTTCTATCTATCTTGGTGATATGTCAATGCAATCAAATAATCTGAAAAAATAATAATAACCCAATTTATGAATTCCGTTCCTTCAGAAAAATGCGAAATGTACGTACAATTTTTAGGGATATCGTACTTTTCCCAGAGACAAATTTAGTTGGCTAAGACACATTTTCACTGATTTAGGGTCTGTACTAAAAATCTAACATAATATGATAAGGACTTAATCGTTTTAAGCTCAAGAGTGAGTTTTCCTAAAGCTTTTTCTAAAAATTATGTCTTTATTAACGTTAGGAGTGCACTGCAGCATGTCAAATGTATGCCAAAATGTCAAGGGAGAGAACAATAAATTAAGTTTCAATTCCACTTCCACTCATCAGCAAAGTGATATAAGTATATCAGCAGTTTAAAGTTATTTTAGATTACAAAATTAGCGCATCAAAAAAATCAAAGTGCATAGAAAAAAAGTCTCCTGAGTCATAATAAAATTGAAGTCTCTTGGGTCACCAGAAAAGTCACCAGGGAGAACGATGACCCAAATCACATTTAAAAGAAAATGTAAATTTTGTGTACTACCTACGAAAATTTTTCAAAAACTATGTTTTTATAACATATTAAACCCAGGATAGATCTAATACCTCTTTTCGTACCCCGGATAAAATGGTCGGCGACTAAAAAAGTAACTGAAACGTTACGTTATTAGGTTGACGATGCCGCGTTGTACCCTTGCCTTCGTTGCGATATGTTTGGTAAGTGAGGAGACTTAAAAAAAGCGGCCAAGTGCGAGTCGGACTCGCCCATGAAGGGTTCCGTATTTAGGCGATTTATGACGTATAAAAAAAAACTACTTACTAGATCTCGTTCAAATCAATTTTCGGTGGAAGTTTACATGGTAATGTACATCATATATTTTTTTTAGTTTTATCATTCTGTTATTTTAGAAGTTACGGGGGGGGGGGACACATTTTACCACTTTGGAAGTGTCTCTCGCGCAAACTATTCAGTTTAGAAAAAAATGATATTAGAAACCTCAATATCATTTTTGAAGACCTATCCATAGATACCCCACAAGTATGGGTTTGATGAAAAAAAAATTTTGAGTTTCAGTTCGAAGTATGGGGAACCCCAAAAATTTATTGTTTTTTTTTCTATTTTTGTGTGAAAATCTTAATGCGGTTCACAGAATACATCTACTTACCAAGTTTCAACAGTATAGTTCTTATAGTTTCGGAGAAAAGTGGCTGTGACATACGGACGGACAGACAGACGGACAGACAGACAGACATGACGAATCTATAAGGGTTCCGTTTTTTGCCATTTGGCTACGGAACCCTAAAAATGAGCCATGATTTTGGGACATATTAACAAATATTTTTTTGAATATATATTAATTTTAGCGGACTTTAATAATTTACCAGTTAAATTAGATGTAAATACCTTTTTAGTTAATCGTTAATATGATATATTAGTTAATATGATTATTAGCAGTAAAACACTTTATTGTACAAAAAGACACATAAAACATGAAAAAACACACATCCTTCGTATATGGTAGAATATATTTTTCACACTTATAAGTAAAAACCAAAACCGATACGCGATTGGGATACGCTCTCTTTGTATGGGATAAAAAAAAATTCTCCTGGGTCACCAAGAAAAATCGACATATTAAAATAATTCAGTTCGTTTTTAAGTTCTAGTCAGATTGACTTTTTGGTTATTTGAGATAAATTACAATAACGCTTAGATTTGAAAAACATGATTTTCTATTTTGTTGCGATCGACCTGGGTAATAAAAATACGGCGAATTTGAACTTTTGTTTGTTGTCGTTGTAAAATGTATTAAAAATAATGTAGGCACCCCTGACAATTGAAATTCAAAATTATCCAGAAAAAGCGGCCAAGTGCGAGTCGGACTCGCCCTTGAAGGGTTCCGTATTTAGGGGATTTATGACGTATTAAAAAAAAACTACTTACTAGATCTTGTTCAAACCAATTTTCGGTGGAAGTTTGCATGGTAATGTACATCATATATTTTTTTTAGTTTTATCATTCTCTTATTTTAGAAGTTACAGGGGGGGGGGACACACACATTTTACCACTTTGGAAGTGTCTCTCGCGCAAACTATTCAGTTTAGAAAAAAATGATGTTAGAAACCTCAATATCATTTTTGAAGACCTATCCATAGATACCCCACACGTATGGGTTTGATGAAAAAAAATTTTTTGAGTTTCAGTTGTTCTAAGTATGGGGAACCCCCCAAAAAAAATTTTTTTTTCTATTTTTGTGTGAAAATATAATGCGGTTCACAGAATACATCTACTTACCAAGTTTCAACAGTATAGTTCTTATAGTTTCGGAAAAAAGTGGCTGTGACATACGGACGGACAGACGGACAGACAGACAGACAGACATGACGAATCTATAAGGGTTCCGTTTTTTGCCATTTGGCTACGGAACCCTAAAAATGAGTGTTTCAAAAAGGCACCCTGTATTCCTTACATACCTAAATAATCTCTTATTCAATAAAACATATAATTACTAAACACTGTGATTTATTTCAAATAAATGCAAATCGATCGGATAAAAGATATTAATACCTACCTATACAACAATGAATACGAGTACAGTCAGCTGCAATAATATGTTACACACCGAAGGCCGTTTTGCGGTAGATCATGTTAGATCTTATTTGTAGAGCCATAAGAGCGTGTCACATATTTTTGCGGCCGTCGAAGAGTAACATATTATTGCAGGTGACTGTACCTATGAAAAATTCGAGGGTTAAAAAGCATTTCAACCAAAGCATTTATAATAATAACGACTATGGACGCCTGCAACCCCAGGGGTATTGTAACCCCATAATAATAAGGTTGAAATTTGCATTTAGTGACCGCAAAGTCAGGTGAGCGTAATCAAGTAAATCTGTTTTCATCATATTTTATCAAAAATAATATTTTTTCTGTTCTTGTGCTATTTTCTTATTATCAATACTCTTAACTTATATGCTATATACGCTGCTGCTTCTATGCTGTTAACATCTTCCAAAACAACAATAAATATGCAGGTTTATGAATTAATTATTTTATTGTTTGCTATTATGAACAAGTAACAACGCCATCTGTTTCAATTTTTTTCGAATTTAAGTTTCTGGCCGACCGCAGCGACCGCGTATAATGGTAGTTAACTTCTGTAACGTTAGATGGTGCTAAAAGGTCACACAAACTTCACGTGCGGCGCGAAGCGTTTCCATGTGTGCGTGTTAGCGGGGAGGGAAGAACTAGCGGGCGTGGTTTACGAAGCGCCAGACGCGGCTGCAGTAGGCCCTTAACTTATATCCTTAGATTGCGAGGTTGCGGAAGATTACTTCGGCGTTCCTGGGACCTCGCCGTAGAGCAGCGAGGCGGCAACAGAGGGGTTTTAGTGGGTAAACCTGGGGTCTCATTAGCCCACAACAGGGAGTCCCACATAACCATCCCGGCCCGTCCCCGCGCCTAAATATTTTCGCGCAAAAATATTTTCTAGTATCATAACTATAATTCCTACTACACAAAGTGTGACCAGCCGATTTTTTTTTTAATTTCCCGCCAAACATTTGTGGAATATCAGTAGCCAGACTCTATGCACTCCGACTGTAATAACCGGACCATATTGCATCACCGTCAAACGGCGGCGACGCAACTAATGTCCAAAAGCTATGGTTCTAAATCAGGTGGGACTAATGAATATTATTCAAATGTCGCATTTCTATGCCAAGACATTTATCAAAATGAAAGAAAAAACTCAGACATACCTAAGTATCCAAAAAGTACACTGCTTGTTTAGGGTTCCGTACCCAAAGGGTAAAAACGGGACCCTATTACTAAGACTCCGCTGTCCGTCCGTCCGTCTGTCACCAGGCTGTATCTCACGAACCGTGATAGACAGACACCCCTTTGGGTACGGAACCCTAAAAAAGCCTTTTTTATCGTTTGGTAATTTTTCCGTTTGTTTCAGAAGAAGCAGCCATGAGCAGACCGCACCGGACTCGAGCGTGTTGAGGAAGCAACAATGAGCAGGCGTTGCAGGAGCTTCGCCATCACCGTTCAAATCATCACCATCATCTGCCAAGGTACAATAGGCTACATGACTAATTTTCATGTATGGTATCAATCGATCGCGTTTGTTTTTAGGATCAAATGTCTATATGGGACCCATTGCATTAAAGTAACACAAAAGTCAGAAATTGCAGTCAAAGGCCGATAGTCGCACTTCACACGCGAAACGCCCTAAACAAAACGATAAAGGAACGTGACGTCAAGGTCTCTGTGAGCCCATCTTGTAGTATGGACAAAACAAGAAAATTGCGTTTTTGTCGGTGAAATATTGCGTTTATGTATAATATAGTTGCTATACGATATTTTTTGGATGAAATGTAAGGAATCGAATGGTCCCCTTAATGATATCGTTTTTGGAAGTTAAAAAAAACTTAAATTTTGAAATTTTCAGGTCCTGTATTTTTGTAATTTTTTAATATTTTATTTTAATATCCACATTATTGTGATAAATTGCTCGTTTGCTCTATTTTACTAGATTTTGTTATAAAATTCAACATGTGTCATCATCCCTATACAATACAATACAATTAAATCATCTAATTGCACAACCTCAATAAAACATTTACAGAGAGACACACATAATACATGAAGACAGAGGTAACAGCAGGCGGTCTTCATTACCCGTAGGTACGTTCATTATCTGTTTAGCCTAAACCCAGTTTCCCCTCTTCTCCAAGTTGGGAGCCTAGACAAGATCCCAATAGTACATCGACAAATGCTGTTCGAAAAAAAAATATCGGGATGGCAGTGGTAACAAAAATTCACGTGATCATGTCATTTTAATTTCGATTGGTCTTTCCTATCAACAATCGTCACCGATCGCATTCGGTTTCGCAGTAGGTACCTGAATAGTGTTTGGGCTTATTCTTAGGATTTTTTTTTGGTAACCACGGGGTCATTTAGGATACAATTGGAAGCAAGCTTAGTTGAGAATCTTATCTGCCAAAAAGTGTTTTCTGCTTCTGCCTCCCTAAATAATATTATGCTAAATATATACTCAAAGTCACCCACACTACAAGCTTTGCTTAGTTTGGGGCTAGGTTGACCTGTGTAAGATGTCTGTGTAAGATGTGACCTCCCAAAATCGTTACACTTCTCAGTCACTATTCGCCTTCATCAAACATTATCGTCAACGTTATCTAATTATTAATCCATCTTGTGAGAAGCCTGAATAGGCTTTAGGATTTAGGCCTAATTGATTAGCTTGGCTAAAGTAGTGTAGAACGGGGCATTTAGTGCAGTTCATCGCTTTGTAATGTCAAAACAGTTCGTTCTAGAAAAAATAGATCTACTGAAGTAGTAGAAGAAACTGCTCGACGCGGTCCCAGGACATGTCATCTTGAAACTTAAGTTATTGTCAATAGAGGTGACAGCAGGGCCATCCATTGGGCATTAGCATGTCGAGCACTAGTACCTTAATTAACAGAAAAATGTTCTCAAGTAACAAAAAACACATACTCAACATGCCTTGTTAGTTCAGAGTCACTCTCGGGTTGTGAGGTAAATTGAGCATGAGATGGGATTCAGTTGAGTAAGAATAAAAATATGGAAAAGAAGACTTTTAAATATAATTTTGAAAATTTGTTTGAGTAACGAATTTCTGCAGAATTATTATAAAGCCAATATTGATCACAATAGACACCAGCTAGTGTTTTTTTGAAACCATTGACGCAGATCAGTCCCTAGACGCAGATCTCTAAAACTAGATATTCTTCTTCCTCTGGCACTTGTTTTACTCTTGAATCTAAAAAATAAGAAGAATAAGAATAATACCTACGTTGAAACTAACCTAGTACCTTATGTTTTTGTTGCAATATTTTGTAGACTGCAATTTATATAATAAGGAAACTCCAGGTCTTATTGTAAGAAATATTATAGTATTCTTGTTTGTAAACGACTGTTTGTTTCTTAAATAAATAAATAAAAAATAAGAATCTTTTATTTGCGATAAACATTACCAGGTACATCAGTGTTCATGCGAAATAATATAATTATATAGGTTACGTCTCATAATTTATCACACACGCGAAACTAGATTTGAATTGGTCATAGCGTAAGGGTTCACATAAGTGATTCCCTTCCATGCAAACTGCCACCACAATTCCCATCCCAAGATTAACGGACTATCCGCTATTAAGCTAAATACCAACGTCCTCACTTGACTGACCATTTGTGTACCTTATTTCAAAGACCTAAGGTTTATCTTTGATCAGTTAAAAGGGTAACTGTTAGTACGTAATGTCGAATAAATCTACAGAACAATCCTAATAGTCCATTGTTGCTAAGGTAACGGTGTTAATAGATTGCCGAGTTCCGAAGTTACATGGAAAGTTTTCAAATAGAACGTGTAAAGGGCGCTTTAATGAGGAAAATATTTTGAAACAGAACTTACTTAATTAAATATGCCTATTGCTCTGACTTTTGTCGAGTTGTGATCGTATTAAAACCGGGTTTGTATGTAGTCTATACCGATAGAAGCCGATAGTTACAAAATAAGATCAAACCTTATCAAAATGTTAAAAAAGAATTGGCCTCCTTGTGGTTCATTCCTGTAACGAGATTGTTCCAAGTTATTTTCAATTTCCACTGTTTTTCTTAGTGCCACTTGCACCATTCCACTAACCCTGGGTTAGCAGAGTTTACCATGGTTACCAGTACAATTTGACACTGAGTTAACGCTTTAACCGCTTAACCTTGGGTTAGTGGGATGGTGCAAGTGGCCCTTACTGGAGCCACTATTGAGCGAAAACTAAACACAGGTTTATTAATCCCGTAATATTATTGCAACGGTTATTTGTTTTTCCGATTTTCTATTTCGCTGAACATTGAGTTGTATCACTTGTATCTATAACAACAGTCAAGGATCGTTTCATAATGTATTATTTATATTTCTGGTGGTGTATGTTTGACTCTTATTTTTTTTAGTAGATTTCAAACCTGCATATATCATGATTGTACACAGGATATAATAATTATTTTATGTTTGTTGATGTATTATTATTATTTTTTAACTTGTATGTAAATTCAATGTTGACTTGTAAAAGTGCCCTTGTGGCCTATTTGCTGAATAAATGTTGAAGTTTGAAGTTTAATATAGGGTTCTGAATCATCACCATACATTATTTCTAAATCCTATGAAATATTAATGATTTAACGTTATCCAAAATTTATGATAATCCGTCTAAAACTATTGAATTTCAATATTAATCAGTTAAATCGTAACATAACATGGCGAGTATTATCTAACAATTTAATTATAACAACTACTTGAATATGAATATTTATAATAAACATTTACATAAGCGCAAACATCCGTCGTACAGTCAGTCGCAATAGTTGCTAAGCGGGTGAGGTGTTCAAATTGATCTTGACGCAACTTTATTGCTAAGAGAATAAGAGCGCGTCAAGGTAATTTTGAATACTTCGCCCGCTTAGCAAATTCTGCTCCTGACTGTACCTGATCCGTCGAATATTCGGCAGTCATCTTTCCAAAACGCTTATTAATATTTACAAAAAAATATTGTCTTTTGAATCTATTGACAGAGTTTCATCATTCGCCTTTTATATTGTAAAAGAAAGTAAAGCCTTTGATGAAGTTTCTGGCTTTATTACTAAAACTCCCAGCAAAGAACTGTTATCCGAAAATCTAGCTGTAACGATTGTGTGTAAAAATGAAAAGTTATGTTTAGTTTTCCTAATAAAGTTTGAGCACATACTTATGTAAATTAATATACCTAGTTGAGTAAAGGTGACAGTCCATTTCCAACCGCAGCTGCACTACTGTTCATTTTACTATGAAAATTGACAGTAACAGCGACGCGTTCAGTACCAGTAGTGCAGCTGCGGTCAGAAATGGAATGTTACCCTAACCATAGAGAAAAAAATACATAGAGTGCTCACTCCATACATCAGTTTTAGTACCAAAAAGACTATTAGCATCTAGCATCGAGTAGCGGAACTATCAGTACTGCTACTTGACAATAGATGTCGCCACCGACCGGAAAGTCTTATGCTGTTGAGATAAGACTTTCCGGTCGGTGCTACATCTATTGTCAAGTAGCAGTACTGATAGTTCCGCTACTCGGTGCTAGATGTAGACACTGAAATTAATAGTCTGAACTGATGTATGGAGTGAGCACTCTATGCCCTAACTCAACCGCCGCCAATCTTATGGTACACTAAATACTTCGATCGATGTGTATTCTTATTTACCACAGACGTGGTAGGTATTAAAAAACCCACACCACGTTCTTTACACAAAAACAAATAAATAAAAAAATCTGAATAATTATATTATTGCTTTGATTTCCCGGCTTTTGATAGGTTTTCCAAGAAATAACTTTTGTGGATTTCAGAGATGAGTGTTATAATAGATAATTATTATATTCTGAATAAAAATATAGTCCAGAAATAAATATGTTTTATACGTAAACCTTCTAAAAATAATATTTTTTAAGAGTGTGTATTCTTGGGTACCTACCTAATAGAACTTTACCGAATATAGAGTGGGTATTACTTATATTAGCAGCACCTATTTGAAGTTACCTACAATCAATATTCGAATAGAAAAAAAAAACTAAGTTGTACAATATTGTAGCCCCACGATATGAGCATTTGTCGATTTTATTCGGTAGGCCCATAAAATATTATATTAATATTAATACATACGGCTAAGTTTAGTTTTATTTTGGTGGCTATATTAGGCCCTTCAAAACTAATGTCACGTTAGTAACCCTTAAGGTATCCGACTGGTTAAGTAAAAGAGACAATAACCATATCTCGTTGTACATCAGCCTCTTAGCAAGGTGTTGAAGTGACGTGATTAGGACAGAGTGCCGTAGTTAACGGAGGCTAGAACAGAGTTTATCATTTTTAATCAGCTCTTACTCGTAACTTGACTCATTATGACTCTTAGTTGTAATTTCAGTCGTCCTTTTTATAAAAATAAATCATTTCAGGCTGCCAATTCGAACGTACAATTTTATTGAATAAAATATATATAAACGATGTCATTTAGTTATCATTCACGCCTGAATTTCATTAAAATGATGTCTTTTTGTTATCATTCGACCTGCAGCAGCACTCTTGCAACTTTCCATACCTTTATTAACTTTTTTTTTGCAGTGTTGACGGAGGAACCCCGCTTCGCGGAGCCCATCCCTAACGTGACTGTGGCATTAGGGCGCGATGCCAGCCTACCGTGCGTCGTGGAACACCTTGGTACTTATAAGGTTAGTCTTTATTTTAATGCTAACTAGCGACCCGCCCCGGCTTCGCACGGGTTAACAAATTATACATAAACCTTCATCTTGAATCACTCCATCTATTAAAAAACTTCATCAAAATCCGTTGCGTAGTATTAAAGATCTAAGCATACATACAGACAGACAGACAGATAGACAGCGGGAAGTGACTTTGTTTTATACTATGTAGTGATGATGTAGTGAAGATACGGAGGAATGTTGACGAAGAAGCCCCGCTTTCACCGGCCGACCGGGTTCACTTCAGATGATTTATTTCGGTATTACAAAATACAAAACAATATTATACCATAAAATGGGGTGAGTAGGGTTCGCGGGGAGAGTTGGGTTATGAATGGGGAGAGAAGGGATGAAAGGGGGGTGAGATGGGATTTTAAGGCTACTGTTACAAAAATAATGTATTCCAATTTAATATGGAGCTATAGTAATACTCATAATAAAAAAACCGATCTAACAATCTTCCAAAATCACCTTTGTATGAAATCCCATCTCACCCCAATTACGAGGGACTACGGGGTGAGGTGGGATTTCCTGTTTATCGTCAAAGTTATGAAATGGAACTACCCAAAATAAAATAAAAACTAAAATACAAACGTCCGGAACACTTATTATATACTACACCATTCAGTTTGCACATGTAAAAATAAAATGTTATCGAAGTTTGAATATCTATTTGCCGTCTCCTCAAGATGATCTTAATTTACTAAATGTACGTTTGTTTATAGTTTTATAATTTTAGCTGTTTGCTCTTTTTTGATCTTAAATTCTTAGTAGGTCGTCCTACTTAACTGGCATCATTTCTAAAAGATATTAAATATAGGTATATTTAAAAGATATTAAATATAGGTATATTTAATATCTTTTAGAAATGATGCCAGTTAAGTAGGACGACCTACTAAGAATTTAAGATCAAAAAAGAGCAAACAGCTAAAATTATAAAACTATAAACAAACGTACATTTAGTAAATTAAGATCATCTTGAGGATCATGTCGCAGTTAATAAAGCTTACCTCCCGGGCCTTGTAAATATTTACAAAGAAAGACTGACAAGTAACTTAATAGAGATCAGAAACAAAAGATTATCTCCAAAGTCAGACACAAAGACGCGATATTAAAAAGTAAGTCTGCTAAAGATCGTTCAACTTAGTATATTTAATTAGTGCTACGCAGCTTGCTTGCCTGAAACTTAAATTGAGAAATTGCAATTTCATTGTGCACATATTAGACTATTAGAGCATCTGCCTGGTAAATTTAATCTTTCCTTTTTTGCTTTTATTATAATAGATTAAAGGCTGCCTTTTGTTATATTTGATAAGGAGCGATATTCAAATTTTGCAATTTGTTAAGGTATAGATTTGGTAAGGTTTAGAAGGGACTCGCAGTGCGTTAAATGACAACATGACAGACGTCAGTGATCATAATAAAGGTGACGTTCAGATATCAACTGCAGCTGTATTAAGGTGACAGTCCATTTCCAACCGCAGCTGCAACTACTGTTAATTTTACTATGGAAACTGACAGTAACAGCGCAGCGACGCGTTCAGTACTAGTAGTGCAGCTGCGGTCAGAAATGGAATATTACCCTTACTGTAGCGCCGTCAATGTTGCCGCTTGTCAATTTCCTTGATATAATTAGTGACGGAATGAACGTCATAATCGCTGCAGTGCTGCAATGCAGCGGCGAACGTGACTCATTTTATTAAAGAAACGTATGGGACCCGTGAGTATATTTATTGCAAGATTTTCATAATGTACGTAGGTCCCATGGGAAACCTCTTTTAGTATGATCTTTACACATTTTAGATATTCAGCACCACGACCCCAAAATCACCTAGTATATTACATTAAAATGGGTAAATAATTATACGGTATCAATTCGTAGAAAGCCACGATGTGAAAAACATCTTCTGGGAAAGCTTTTGAAAATTCTGAATTTAAGCATTGTGAAAAATACGAGTAATTGACACTTACGCGTTTCATCAATTATATTAAATATCGTAAACAGAGCGTGTAACTTTGCTCAATGTTGAGTTATGCTTAATATTTAAACAATTTTCCTGTTTCGCGATTTTAAACGTTTCTTTGCTTTCCTTGTGAAAACACGGAAAACGAGTATCGCCTTATAGGTATAATGATACAGCCAAATTTTTCCACTTGTAAATTTATAACGAATTCGAAATATTTACATTCATTTTAGAAAAATTATTTACGAAAGTAACCTTCAGTATTGCCCTCGTAATTTGACATAGTGTAAGTGGCTATATTGACGATAAGAATTACATTTAAATTCCTGATAACAAAATTAAATATTTAACCCACATTTAAAAACAAAAAGTTAAAGTAACACAAAAACCGACTTACAAAAGGCACTCAACACGTTCGCCGCTGACCGTATCCGAGTGCCCTCCCGGGAAATCTGCAGCCGACGGGTTACCACTTCACCCCTACGCTTGTACTTACAAATTAACCCTTTTTAACCCGCCGCGTAAACGCCCCGTATTAATGTTACGGCCCGGTTTAACATTAGCTTGATTGTTGTTATTTTTAGTACGATAACTTTTGGGATTAAAAACGTTAAGGTGCCGTGTGGATTGCTCGAAATATTTTTGCGCTCTGCTGCTATCGTTTGTGGATTAGGTGAGCTTCTACGGCACTTTGTGATATTATAGCTTAGTTTAAAGCTGTTTAGTGTTTGTTAAATGTATTTAGTTTTTAATTAGATACTTGTATGTTCCTATTATTACATGAATACCTAATATCAAACTGAATTACGTATCACATACAATTGTACATTGCTACTGACGACTGATGTTTTAAATTATTTTACTCATAAAAACATTACCGTCATGTTTATGAATGCAGTAAGTCAGCTTCAAAACTATCGTATCAGGTATACGACAAAAGTATCTACCTATCATTCTCTCATAGTTTAACTAAAAGAGATATGTCTCTATACATAATAACAATTAAACTGTTTCAGATACTTTTGAATTTGCTTTTGAAAGTCGAGATATATCACTATTTAGGAAAATATTAGTATTAGCAGATACTTTTGGCGCATTGCTTTATACGCTACTATTCATGTTCCTAAATGCGTTCATAACACGTCATATACTTAGATGTGAACAGTATGCCATCACGACAGAGAGCATCAAACACAACACGACAGACAAATGTGAACCCAGCTTTATAATATGTCTACTTGGAAAATAAACTATCTTTATCTCTACTATAAATAAATACAAAAGTATAATAGTAGCTGGTATATTTGATCAATAGGTTCCACCTACCAGTGGCGGCGCGTCCATAAAAGCCGATTTCCACCGGCTTGCCTGTTTTTGGACGGTTGAGCAGAGTTGTAAAGGAAATATGTAAGCCAGATTACCCAGCTTGCCTATGGATATGTTTGACGCGCCGCCACTGGTACCTACATAACATATAGTATTTATACATGTACCATTGTACATAAGCTATAATCGAGCAAGTTTGATGTATTTATTTAAAGTAATTATTCTAACTGCAACTTAAACGCAACTCTACATTTATTTAAGCACTTTCGTTTTCAAATAAATGTATAAGACATTTACTTTGTAACAAAAGCCTCATACACTATAAAGCCACATCGAACGGTATGTCGAAGAGGTCGAAGCAGGTTTAATTCTTGTAGAAATTCGATCGTACAACGGACTCAGTGGCCGGCTCTGGCTTTTATTGCTGACCATGAACCTAGTATTTTAACTGGACCAGGCATGAGGGGTGGGGGGAATAACCGAACGGGATAGTCTTATGTATCTTTCAGTAGGAGTAGCAGCGAAAGCGCTATTATTGGTTGTCCTTGTCACAGTCTCACTTTTTTTTTATTCCCCACCATAAATTAGTATGGATTATGGTGGGCAACAAATAAATTCGACCAATCATAGTGTTGCATTGCGTATGTTTTGTCCCTCACGGAGGCACGCGTATACCACTTCTATAGGATCCTACCTTCTATGTTGCTGACCTACCCCGGAAGAATGTCAGTTAGATAATGCGACTGTTTTGAAACTGGCTTACCCTGTCTTACAGCCATATTCGAACTTTAAGATACGTCAAATATTAGATATTGAAATGATATGGATGGGATATGTCAGTGTCAAAAGTGACGTTTTTGTTTGAAGAAACGTAATTTTTGACACTTGTTTGACAATGACATACCTATCCGATCCATATCGTTTCAATATCTAATATTTGACGTATCTTAAAGTTCGTCTGTTACACTGATTTCCCATAGTGACTAGTGTTGAGTCGCTCACTCGTGAGGCACCTCATTTGTACCACTCATTTTGTTAATTTGTGGCAGTACTTCGTACCGCAAAAATGTCTTACTTCACTCCTCTATTCATTGTACTCATTTACTCGCGCGCATCACAAACACCTCTTGCCACAAAAATCATTCACACACTTCAAATTTCAAAAAATTATCCGTTCAAATTCACTCGCGAGTCTCGCGACCGTCAAAACTCATACACTCCTCACAACTCGCAACAGAGTCCCTGGATCGCGCGAGGCGCTAGGTGCTCGGTGCTCGCCTGCTCGCCGACACTCAAAACTCAAATGTCTCAAATGAAGAAACGAGTAATGATCCACACTGTCAACTGCCGAACTACAAACCTTATTGCAACGACAAAAGGTCCACCGAGAAATGCGTTGAGTTTGTACCACTCACCGCCTCTCTGTGACATGAACCCCTCAAAAATCCTTTCAAAATGAAACAATGAATTAGAAATACCCAAAGAGGGAGTGAGACTGACACGCGACGTACTTCAATATCGCTTCGCGTCACCACCGAAAATACGTTAACAATTAAACACGAAAGACAACAAGCGTAAGCGCTGCAAGCTTTCATACATCTTAAAAAAATTGTCGCTGTTGGAATTAATGGAATAGTTGACGCTGAAAATATGCTAGTACCTCACCTCATTTGTAGTAAGACATTGTAACACCTCATTTTAGAAAATGAGGTACTCATACAAACTCATTTTAAATTGATGTCCTACCCAACACTAATAGTGACATTATAGTATTCACTCAGCCACGCTTTGTTTTGCTATACATTGTTGTCGCTTTTCGTTTCCGCTCCTTACACTGCGCGCATAATATTAAATACGTGTTATAGTACATTACATTCCTAGGGAGGTGAATTCGTAAACGCTCCAGATCGCAGTGTGGTGGCCCGAACCGAAGTTGAGGGCCATAAATATGCGATCTGGGGCTTTACGAATTACCGCCCGTGGTTTGTCTAAAGTTTTACGTCTTGCCTTGGCCAGTAAGTGAGATTTTCTTCTCGCGTAGCGGGAGGAAAATCCCACTAGGGTGACGTAAAAGTATTTTATTTTTGGACTGCATTTCGCGTACGAGCCTCAGTGTGTCTACCTCTCTTATGCATTCTACCAATCGACTCGGATATCAACACCATTAAATTCAATCACTAATTACCATCCGAATAAACTACAACACCTCCGACAATTAAATTCAACCCTTTAGTAACGACCCCATTACCGGATGTAATTGAAGTGCCGTGGGTTTTCATTGATCTTGTTAAATCACAAGTTTTATTGCAGCTGTTCGTTTAATTATGCCCGTAAAATATGGCGGGGAATTAATAAACATCATTCGGGAGTTAATGCAGTAATTTGTGAGGATGGCCTAATTAAGACGGGATATATGGAGGGGCTCTTGATAGGAGCTGGAGATTGTTGTGTTCATTTTTGTTATTAAATCTTTGACTGTGTATATTACTAAAAAAATAAAATATAATAAAATCTGGCCATGCTTGATCTGGTTCATCTGTTTACCGAATGCACATTTTCAAGTTTTCACCGAGGCTTTATGGACAAACTAGTTTTAACTAGTGAAAACACGGTAAACTAGTTTTAACCCGTTCAGCGCTAATCATGACACGTTGTCGTTTTGCCTCTACGAAGCATTTTCGCTACATACCGGGAAATACATGCTATAGGCTACCACGTAGCGCTAAGACCGTAGCTGAGCGGTGAATGTGTTAACACATACGCGCTACGAGAGTAGCCGATAACATAGGAAAAACCGTATGGCACTAAATATGGTTTTCCCTCAAAGCGACTACGGATTGAGCACCCGCCTGGCGGGTTGCTGGCTGTGAATGCGTTAAGGAAAACGCGTTTTCACTAAAAACAGGTTTTTCCGTTAACATTATAATATATTATACTGTCTGTGGTAACTCGGTAAGGAAGCATCACCGCCTGTCGCCTTAATCCCGCCTCTGCAGTCAATTATCTTATTCATGAATGCGGGCGAGACCCAGGCGTGGCCCGTTTATGTTTAAGTGTGAGCTTATAGTCTATTCATTACGCATTGATTACGCATTCGAGTCGTCCCGCTCACATCAAAGGATGCAGGATGTATTAGTCCTAAAGTGACAGTTAATACTGCAGCATTTAATAATATAATCTGAGGTGACATTAATCAATATATTTGTGGGACTCCTATTTAGGATTAAATAAATAATTAATCTCATATAGCTAAAACGTATTAATATTTATTCTGACATTACAAGAATATCTTATATTAGACAATTAAATTGACACCTAGGTATATCATTGACTTAGCGGCCTGCTTTCGCAGGCGGAGGTAAGCCAACCGAAAAAGGTTCGCTACATCAGCCCCCCCCAGACCTTTAGGGTCGATAACGTAAAGGGAACCAAACCTGACGACCAGAACGGGTCTTCCTAGGTTCGGCGGCAGGAGGAGCAGGAGGAACTATTGCGGGTGCTGTTCTACAACCGGTGCTACCACCGGGAACTGGAGAGGCACCAGAACTACCTGGTTCATCTGACAAGATGTACGCGGGTTTGACTCTATCAATTGAAACAGAAACAGCCTTTCCTGAAATGTTGATAACAAAATATTTATCGTTTCTTTCCAAAACTAGATAAGGACCGGCATAAGGAGGCTCTAGTGATTTGCGCACCAGATCTTGCCTCACAAATACATGCGTAACTTTAGACAGATCCTTAAAAACAAATACTTTTGCAGTACCATGGCGGGCTACAGCAGACGGCTGCAGTTTTCTAATATGTAAACGTAACCTTGCTAAGAAATCAGTATAGTCAGCCAATCTGCCAACTGAATGCTCGTTGAAAAAGTCCCCAGGGAGTTTAAGCGATTCCCCGTAAACGAGTTCAGCGGTAGACGCGGATAAATCATCCCTCCAGGCACTGCGAATGCCTAGCAGTACAAGTGGAAGAGATTCTGTCCAAGTATCGCTTGCATGACACATTATCGCTGCCTTAAGCTGACGATGGAAACGTTCAACTAATCCATTCGCCGCTGGATGGTATGCAGTCGTTTTTAAATGATTAAAACCAGTTAATACCGAAATCTGACGGAACAAGTGAGATTCGAACTGTTTACCTCTGTTACCGAAGGTGAAGTGATACCAGCAATACTGCCTGTCGTTGTCTGCACGGAATCGATTTCTAGACCGGTTGCGTTGAGTAGGACGGGGACGGGACCATGTTCTCGGTCTAGAGTCGCGGCGTCGCGTAGATGTTGACATCGCCTCGATTCTCGTAGTCAAGGCTTCAATTTTCTGGCTTAACTCGTCTACAGCCGAAGGCGGAACAGAAGATGTTGACGCGACTGACGCTTGAGGCGTCAATTTGTTAGTTTCGTAAGCCTTATCTGCCATTTGAGCTAATTTATCTAAAGACACATTATCATCTTGCATGGCAATCAGGCTTTGCAACAAAGAAGGTAGTCGGTTTGACCATACTGTGCGTAAAAATTCGTCTGGATACCCGGAGCCGGCGAGGTTACGCAGGTGGCGCAGAAACTGGCTCGGCTTTCTGTCCCCGAGTTCCTCCGCAGTCATAATCTGTTTGATTTTTTCACTACGCGATGCCGATGTACGGGCAATTAGCTCTCGCTTCAAAGTTGCATACTTGTTGTCGGTCGGCGGACTTACGATTATGTCTTGGACTTCGGTGGCATATTTGGCCTCCAAAACTGATATGACATGGTAATACTTGGTGGAATCTGCAGTGATTCCTGCAACCTCAAATTGGCCTTCTATTTGTGAAAACCATAACGTCGCGTTGTCTGGCCAAAACGGTGGAATTTTCACGCTAACGCGACACACCGCCGACTCGCAGTTACTTCCTACATCTGGCATTCTGTATAATTTGCTAGCAATATTTTATATATAGCACACAATATTCGATAAATTTATCACGTCGGGGTCACCAGTTGTGGGACTCCTAATTAGGTTTAAATAAATAATTAATCTCATATAGCTAAAACGTATTAATATTTATTCTGACATTACAAGAATATCTTATATTAGACAATTAAATTGACACCTAGGTATATCATTGACTTAGCGGCCTGCTTTCGCAGGCGGAGGTAAGCCAACCGAAAAAGGTTCGCTACATATTCATTGAGGGTGTTAGTTGCAAAATTTACTCGGAATAACATCAGATAAAACAATTAAAACGGATTATATCGCGTATATTGAATTTATACCGCATCCCGACGTTTAGAACCCTTTACAGCGTTCGTGGTCAACGGGTGGTGACTGAGGAAAAACTAAAATGTGCAAAACTACTTACTAGTTTACAAAAAATAATGAACCATCAACATCATAAACTAAAAAAAACAAACTATAAATTGCTGGTTATACATGCAAAATGGTTCATAAGGCTAGTTATATATTACAACCCTTTTTCAAGTAAAAATAAACTATTATTTTTCTTATGTTAAATATGAAACTCGCATTTTTGTCCATGGTATTAGCGAACATGGTAGCAATATTTGAACCCATTTACACTTATACATTATTTTGAAAGTTGGCAAGTACATTACTCAAATTGCTATAATGTTTTCTCTCTCTATCTTTATTGTTTTCATTATATTGAAAAGTGTGAATAAGTGAGCGGGTTGTATCAGTTGGCTCAGTTTTCAAAAGATTTACCGTGGAAATAAAAGCGTGATATATTTTACGACCGCGACTGTACCCGTTTTACGAGAGCCTAGTGTACAATAACGTAGTTTAAAAACCGAACACGGGTTTGTTAAAACAACAGAGCCGGTCAATGTTTGGAAAGGTCAAGGGGTGAGACCCTAAAATATGTAGTAACGGATTGTTTACGGACAATTTTTGCGGGCCTTTAATAGGATGTGAACAGAAACAACTGAATACACAAAACTGTATTGTTTTGTCTTAGTTTAATGGTGGATTGTTTGATAAAACAAAAAGCCTTTTCCTTCCATTGAAAAACAAAATAAATGTTGATGAATTCCTGATATATTTTCCAAAATACTTCGAAAGCTTTATAGTAACTTAAATAACATACATATAAAATAACTTATTTAAATTAATTAAAAATTAAAAAACACGACTGCAGTTTAAAAGCGAACTGAAAAGCTAGAAATAATTTTTAGTTATGTTAGGTACTCAACTTAATGAATGTAAAATAGAATATAAGTGTTCAGTCAGGGTCATAAACAGCAATCGGAAAAGTTTAGGCTCATTTAGGATCGTGACTGTACCTGCATATTTTATTTCGATTGCAGTCGGGGACCTGTGAATGGGAAAATTTCAATATATCAAGGTCCCCGACTGCAATCGAAATAAAATATGCAGGTACAGTCACGATCCTAAATGAGCCTAAACTTTCCCGATTGCTGTTTATGACCCTGACTGAACACTTATATTCTATTTTACATTCATTAAGTTGAGTACCTAGCTTTTCAGTTCGCTTTTAAACTGCAGTCGTGTTTTTTAATTTTTAATTAATTTATTTTATTTTATACATTTTAGTGACCATACAAACCAACCACATTTTTTATGATTTAAGACAATTTAGTTGCTTCAAGGAAATTTCATCACGTTGATCTTTGATATGTTAGCATAAAACGTGCTTAAAAACCTAACTAGGTCTGACCCAAAAACCAGACGTATTGAAAAGTGCTATATGGCTTAATATCTCTGCAACTACATAATTATTTCCTATTAGTTGGCTTTCGGGCTTCGCAATTAAGATACTTGGGGAAGCTGCAGAAAGCGTGCACCTTTCTGCGCGAAGTTCGGCCTTCGGCCTTCGCAATTAAGATACTTGGGGAAGCTGCAGAAAGCGTGCATCTTTCTTACACTCCAGGCCTTCGGCCCTACGCGAAGCTCGGCCTTCGCCCTTCGCAATTAAGATACTTGGGGAAGCTGCAGAAAGCGTGCACCTTTCTTACGCCCCGCGGGCCTTCGGCCCTACGCGAAGCTCGGCCTTCGGCCTTCGCAATTAAGAAATTTGGGGAAGCTGCAGAAAGCGTGCACCTTTCTTACGCTCCGGGCCATCGGCCCTACGCGAAGCTCGGCCTTCGGCTTTCGAAATTAAGAAACTTGAGGAACCTGCAGAGAGCGTGCACTTTTCTTACGGTCCGGGCCTTCGGCCCTACGCGAAGCTCGGACTTCGGCCTTCGCAATTAAGATACTTGGGGAACCTGCAGAAAGCGTGCACCTTTCTTACGCTCCGGGCCTTCGGCCCTACGCGAAGCTCGGCCTTCGGCTTTCGTAATTAAGAAACTTGAGGAAGCTTCAGAGAGCGTGTACCTTTCTTACGGTCCGGGCCTTCGGCCCTACGCGAAGCTCGGCCTTCGGCCTTCGCAATTAAGATACTTGGGGAAGCTGCAGAAAGCGTGCACCGTTCTTACGCTCCGGGCATTCGGCCCTACGCGAAGCTCGGCCTTCGGCCTTCGCAATTAGGATACTTGGGGATGTTACAGGAAGCACGCACCTGCCTTACGCTTCGGACCGTCGGCCCTATGCGGAGTTCGGCCTTCGGCCTTCGTAATTAAAATACTCGGGGAAGTTGCAGGAAGAGCCCATCTGTCTTAAGTTTTACTTACGTACGTACTACGTACGGACACAGCTATACTACAGAATGAGAGATGAATATCATTATCTCATTCTAACAAATAGCTTTGTCCCTACTTACGTAAGTAAAACTTACAAGTGTATCTCGGGCTTTATATAAAAATTACGTATAAAAATATACGGTTATAATGACACTTTCACACTTTGTTCCGTCAAAGTCGGTACAGAGTTGTATCTGAAGACGGACTCTACAATCTCAGACTCTCTACAAAGAACTTATTTACACTTTTCTATTCCCTTAGCGCAATTTAGAACATATTGGCTTGGTTTCAAAACAAGTAAAATATGATTAATATAATACCTATGTATAATTTTTTTTTTATGATCAACGGTCAAACCACTTCCTTTTAATATCCCAACAATAGGAATATTTGGTTTTATGAGATTAGCTTTTCTTAATATATTTTGTAAATTCTTACTTTCTTAAAATTGGACTTAAACCCTCATATTGTATATATATTATTGATCGTCTTTCAAAGCGCTTCATTTTGATGCCCTACTCGATGGGTTTGCAAGATATTTTTTTCTTAAGGTTGCGTAATATGGCGTATTAAGTCCGCCATATTGATTTTGTAATGACGTCACATAGCCTATGTCACCCGGGATGACGTAAGGATTCTAATGATATATCATACATCTAAATCGGTTAAGGCATTCTGAAGTTATCGTGGAATCATGAACCTATAATATTACGGACAGAGTTTCGCTTACAACACAACTGTGATTCCAACATCCACCAGTTTCTAAGTATTTACGCGTGA
This sequence comes from Cydia amplana, assembly GCF_948474715.1. Taxonomy (NCBI): domain Eukaryota; kingdom Metazoa; phylum Arthropoda; class Insecta; order Lepidoptera; family Tortricidae; genus Cydia; species Cydia amplana. Next base: position 18,864,881 of record NC_086076.1, read on the forward strand.
TATACACACATTGACAGCCCACATCCACCAGTTTGCCGTCAGACGAAACGAAACGTCATTGAAGTAAACATGTCGAAGAAAAATATAAAATATGCCGGCATGCGTAGTTAAATCCTGCTAGAATCGTACCGATCGAAAGAAAAAAAGTCACGGAATAACTTTTCATACTTAAGTTTATCAATTAGTACGTAAAATCACGACAATTTGTTGTTTATAAATTATCAAACTGCAAAACAGGAGTGTGACCAGTAACATGAATAGGGTAATTTCCCGAAAGTAGGGTAATTGATACCCTTCTTATTAAATCATTATGTATTAAGAGATCATTTAGGTAAATGGTTAAATTATTGATTGTGCATTTGAAACTAGGTCGGTATGGTAATTTCCCGATACTAAGGAGCGATACTTAACGTTTCTTTGTTATGTATTATAATTTTTTTGTTGAAAACCAGATATGTTTCAAGTTAAATGTATAAATTAAAAAAACATGACGAACTGATTTCATTACGATGCTAAATATCATTAGGTATTGAAAATAATGTTTGCACAAAGTAATTGTGCAATATTGCGCATTTTCAAGACCTATAAAATCAGATACGTACACACCTTTTTTATTGTCTAACGTAAAACTGTCCTAATTTTTTTATTTGAAAACAAGGACGATATTAAAAATAATTGTTTCACCATTAGGGGAGAATTTGTGTTACATGGTAACACTTGTCTACACGCACACATTCAAACCGTCCGCCATTGCAGTGTCACAGTTTGTCTTAGGTGACAGTCCGTCCGTAATATTCTAGGTCCATGCGTGGAATAAAGAAACTCACATACATATATACATACAAACATGAACGCTGAAAACAATACACTCTTTTTGTTTGGGCAGTCGTGTAATAAACTAGAACTACAAATAAATTCTAATTTATATAAAAGTAAACTTACCTATAAAAAAAAGCTAATTATAAATATTAGTAACGGGTTTCCCCGGTCTCATGCAAGTATTGCGGATTTCTGTCTTAAACAATTATCTCCCTCCCCCTATCCCTCCCTCCATCTTTTACTCGGCAAAATTATGTATCGACTGCTAATTCCTAAATAGCACTAATGACTGATCCATTAGCTTTCAATTAACGCTTTCACAAGCGCGACTTAGATGCGTCGCAACTAGCAAATTGCAGGTAACTATTCAGGCAGTTCAAAAGAGTAAAATTGAAACAAATCTCGCTTTGCAGTTTTTAATCATCGTGAGTTCTTTGTAAAAGACAGAAGAGTTTTTAGCTAGTATATTCTGCTGCACAGGACAATTTTTTTTACATACAGGTCAATTCGAACGTACACCTGATATCAAACGATATCTGAATGATGTCAGTTCGTTATCATTCGCATCGCATATATTGTTTTGATGTCAAGTGCACATCTTTTTGTCATAAATTTTGAAAGTATCAGATGTCTTAATGAAAGCAGCTGCATTAAATCACTATTATAAGTAAATAAAAAGATATATATTTATCGATTCTCAAATAAAATAAATGAAGTAAGAACACCGAATTTCGCAAATTGCGGGGATCTTTCTCTTTTACTCCAATGAAGGCGTAATTATGTAGAGTGACAGAGAAAAATGCCCGCAATTTGCGAAATTCGGTTTTCACGGTAGCCCCTCAGCTTAGCCGAGCAGAATATTTCACACATCATGATCAGAGTGCTGTTTTGCATGTGCAATTTGATCGTTTAAATAGCACCAAAAAAATGACAAACTTTTTCAATAAGCGCTGAAAACGTTAAGCACTGAAAGATACCTACTGAAAAGTAATTAGCAAATAATAATTTTACTTCCTACGCAACATTTAGGGAAAACATGGAAAATAAAACACACAGGGACTTATAATAACGCTTCAGTAATTACATTTTCAGAACACATTCGGCCAACTTCCATTCACACAGATTCTCGAAGCACTTTAAGTTTGATTGAGATATTAATTAACCGCACGTTCTTACCTGCACTAATTAAGGGGGGAGAAGGGGTGCATTGTTACAATTAACTTATTCATGAGTAGGGCCCCTAATTAATTAAAATATTTTACGACGCCGTTTCTAGATACTGCCTTTTAAATAGTGAAGAAATCGTAAATAGTTGCTGGACGTTTTAATGGTGGAGTCTTGATAAATTATATTTAAGTAGCTACTTATAAAGCTCGAAGAGGCCTACGGGGTATATTCAAAAGTTTTTTTATCGTTTGGCTTTCTTACACAAAATGTGCTTAATAAAGTTGCCCACTTAAAACGTTATTTGTGATAACACTGATAACTGGTATTACTGAATCGCGATTAGAAAGGGATTGAGATAGCTGTCAATCCATATTGATTTTGACGTAAGTGTATGGAAATCTGTTATTTCTAATCCCTTTCTGATCGCGGCATGATAATACCTATACCATTCATTCTGCCTAACAAATTGAAGATTTTATGTGCATGTTAAATAAAACATGAATGATAGTAGGTTTAAACAGACTGTCATAATGATATTATAGATGTGTGTATATGGGTTTATCACTATAAAACCTCCTGTAGATAATAAATTGTTTTATCGATTTCCGTCCCGACAGATCCGACTGCGATTTTTAACTTCGTGGTTTGAAATAACATTACCTAAAAATTCAAGTGAGTGAAACCGTGTTGTCGTCTAAACAGTTTAAAATATGTCTCACGGAAGTTTAATATCGAACATTACCTATGTTATTATGTCATACAGTTGTTTGAGAATAGAGATTCTTTATCATGGCACTTTATTATAAAATACATTAGTGTAAGATTATTTTAATAACCACACAAGCTCGCTCTAAGCCCCTGTCCAGTCTCACTCTATTTGTAAAACATATAACCCGTAAACCAATATTATAAAGAAGTTACGAAGCATAATTCGAAATCGATTGAATGAGAAGGGAAATAAAGATGGCATTATAAGCGCCAAGGGTCCGAGGTGACCCGACCCGTTATCAAATTTGCCTCAGCGGCCCGAGTGAGATTTACAGTGTAACCGGATTACGTTCCTTTTTACACGACTGCCCAAACAAAAAGAGTGTATTGTTTTCAGCGTTCATGTTTGTATGTATATATGTATGTGAGTTTCTTTATTCCACGATAACTTCAGAATGCCTTAACCGATTTAGATGTATGATATATCATTAGAATCCTTACGTCATCCCGGGTGACATAGGCTATGTGACGTCATTACAAAATCAATATGGCGGACTTAATACGCCATATTACGCAACCTTAAGAAAAAAATATCTTGCAAACCCATCGAGTAGGGCATCAAAATGAAGCGCTTTGAAAGACGATCAATAATATATATACAATATGAGGGTTTAAGTCCAATTTTAAGAAAGTAAGTATTTACAAAATATATTAAGAAAAGCTAATCTCATAAAACCAAATATTCCTATTGTTGGGATATTAAAAGGAAGTGGTTTGACCGTTGATCATAAAAAAAAAATTATACATAGGTATTATATTAATCATATTTTACTTGTTTTGAAACCAAGCCAATATGTTCTAAATTGCGCTAAGGGAATAGAAAAGTGTAAATAAGTTCTTTGTAGAGAGTCTGAGATTGTAGAGTCCGTCTTCAGATACAACTCTGTACCGACTTTGACGGAACAAAGTGTGAAAGTGTCATTATAACCGTATATTTTTATACGTAATTTTTATATAAAGCCCGAGATACACTTGTAAGTTTTACTTACGTAAGTAGGGACAAAGCTATTTGTTAGAATGAGATAATGATATTCATCTCTCATTCTGTAGTATAGCTGTGTCCGTACGTAGTACGTACGTAAGTAAAACTTAAGACAGATGGGCTCTTCCTGCAACTTCCCCGAGTATTTTAATTACGAAGGCCGAAGGCCGAACTCCGCATAGGGCCGACGGTCCGAAGCGTAAGGCAGGTGCGTGCTTCCTGTAACATCCCCACAAGTATCCTAATTGCGAAGGCCGAAGGCCGAGCTTCGCGTAGGGCCGAATGCCCGGAGCGTAAGAACGGTGCACGCTTTCTGCAGCTTCCCCAAGTATCTTAATTGCGAAGGCCGAAGGCCGAGCTTCGCGTAGGGCCGAAGGCCCGGACCGTAAGAAAGGTACACGCTCTCTGAAGCTTCCTCAAGTTTCTTAATTACGAAAGCCGAAGGCCGAGCTTCGCGTAGGGCCGAAGGCCCGGAGCGTAAGAAAGGTGCACGCTTTCTGCAGGTTCCCCAAGTATCTTAATTGCGAAGGCCGAAGTCCGAGCTTCGCGTAGGGCCGAAGGCCCGGACCGTAAGAAAAGTGCACGCTCTCTGCAGGTTCCTCAAGTTTCTTAATTTCGAAAGCCGAAGGCCGAGCTTCGCGTAGGGCCGATGGCCCGGAGCGTAAGAAAGGTGCACGCTTTCTGCAGCTTCCCCAAATTTCTTAATTGCGAAGGCCGAAGGCCGAGCTTCGCGTAGGGCCGAAGGCCCGCGGGGCGTAAGAAAGGTGCACGCTTTCTGCAGCTTCCCCAAGTATCTTAATTGCGAAGGGCGAAGGCCGAGCTTCGCGTAGGGCCGAAGGCCTGGAGTGTAAGAAAGATGCACGCTTTCTGCAGCTTCCCCAAGTATCTTAATTGCGAAGGCCGAAGGCCGAACTTCGCGCAGAAAGGTGCACGCTTTCTGCAGCTTCCCCAAGTATCTTAATTGCGAAGGCCGAAGGCCGAGCTTCGCGTAGGGCCGAAGGCCTGGAGCGTAAGAAAGATGCACGCTTTCTACAGCTTCCCCAAGTATCTTAATTGCGAAGGCCGAAGGCCGAACTTCGCGTAGGGCCGAAGGCCCGGAGCATAAGAAAGGTGCACGCTTTCTGCAGCTTCCCCAAGTATCTTAATTGCGAAGCCCGAAAGCCAACTAATAGGAAATAATTATGTAGTTGCAGAGATATTAAGCCATATAGCACTTTTCAATACGTTTGGTTTTTGGGTCAGACCTAGTTAGGTTTTTAAGCACGTTTTATGCTAACATATCAAAGATCAACGTGATGAAATTTCCTTGAAGCAACTAAATTGTCTTAAATCATAAAAAATGTGGTTGGTTTGTATGGTCACTAAAATGTATAAAATAAAATAAATTAATTAATAATTAAAAAACACGACTGCAGTTTAAAAGCGAACTGAAAAGCTAGAAATAATTTTTAGTTATGTTAGGTACTCAACTTAATGAATGTAAAATAGAATATAAGTGTTCAGTCAGGGTCATAAACAGCAATCGGGAAAGTTTAGGCTCATTTAGGATCGTGACTGTACCTGCATATTTTATTTCGATTGCAGTCGGGGACCTTGATATATTGAAATTTTCCCATTCACAGGTCCCCGACTGCAATCGAAATAAAATATGCAGGTACAGTCACGATCCTAAATGAGCCTAAACTTTTCCGATTGCTGTTTATGACCCTGACTGAACACTTATATTCTATTTTACATTCATTAAGTTGAGTACCTAACATAACTAAAAATTATTTCTAGCTTTTCAGTTCGCTTTTAAACTGCAGTCGTGTTTTTTAATTTTTAATTAATTTATTTTATTACTAATTGATATCGGCCTACAGATGGATATGACAGGCCTCGGAGTTTTTTTAGCACGGTAAGACTAAGGAGAGCTATGGAGTCTTTGTTAACATTAAAATTAAGTTCATACTCATACTCATCCTCATTAATTAAGTACAAGTAAATTATGTACAGCTCTAGACCTAATAAATATCAGCGATCATCACAATAACGAAATACGTAACTATATATTCATGACATAATGTGACATCTGATTTACTCATACACATATTTAGGTAAAGAGGTTTAATCATAAGTGGCCTATCACTTAAAAAAGTACTTAAGACATGCAACCTATGATTATAAACATTGGTAATACGTATTCGACATATTAAAACGATATTCCATAGATATTAAAACTGTTTATTATTCATTAAGGTTGATATAGAGCTACAATATTTTATTTAGAATAGTTATGCGTTACTCTTCCTTACGTCTACAAAACAGTTCGTTCACACATAATGGGCAGTATAAACGTCGTAAGTCGCATTCATGGGCATCATTTTCAAGACACCAATATCAATATCTTAACAGTAATTATAGTATGTAGGTACGTTAAGTACTTAAATAAAATATTGGAGCGATGACACTGCAATATGGGTAATATAATAATATTAACATACACATATACATATTATTACTTTTTTATAATATAACATTTAATTAAATATATGTAAACAGACTTAATTACATATAAGTAGTCTAAGTATTTATAAAACGATTCGGACGAACTTAATTAATGAGGATGAGTATGAGTATGAATTTAATTTTAATGTTAACAAAGACTCCATAGCTCTCCTTAGTCTTACCGTGCTAAAAAAACTCCGAGGCCTGGATATGACAATTTAAATAAAATTGGCATTTTTGATAAAAGGAAAAAAATACGTGGGGACGATAACAGTCTTGAATGATTCACGGTTAGTTTCACTAGACTTATATCGACCGGGATATGAACCATGATTACGTTTTGTATTGTTTTTTGTAAAGCGGTACGGGCCGGAATGTGCAAAAATTATAAAACAACTAGCTAGCTAGAACCAAGCTAACTCTGCATGACATTTACAATGACATATTGTGGAAATGTCATTATGACGTTTATAAGGATATTCTTCCACTTTGTTCTGTTGAAGTCGGTACAGTGTTAGCTTAGACTTAGACGGACTCGAATATCTAAATACTTGAGACGACAGCCATGACAGAGAAAATTATACATCTGTAATTCTTAAGTCAAGATAACTGTCTAGTGAACTCTAATTAGAGGGCTGGCACAATGGATCAAGAATGGTCGAGATGTAGTGTAAAAGCCAAGGTAAAGAAACAGTCCTAAATTAATCTAGGTTTGTGATATTGAGAACTATATCCAAGGCGGTATACCTAGATACTAGCCGGCGTTGCGTTATCTGACGTTCATAAGCGCATCGTAATATGCCCAAGTACCTACTTAGAAAATAAACTAGCTTTATCTTTTTATCTTTACTATAAATAAATACAAAGTTATAATACTACCTAGTCTATTTAATAAAAACGTATCAAAATTAAGCGACATTAATACATGAAACAATTCTAAGTAAATTCTAACATTAACAACAAGTGTTAGTTACATTTAGTAGTAGTAGTAGTAGAACTCTTTATTGAACAAAAAAGAATATTAAAAATAACAAAAAAAAAGTAAAAAGTACAAAGGTATTTAGTTTCATAAAGAGAAAAAACAATGCGATAATTGTTAAAGTCCATCCAGTTATTTTGAAACCACAATTTTTATTAAAAACCCGATTTAAGCCTTCAAAAACCTCTCAAAATAAAAATAAAAATACGGTCTGATAAGATTCTTATTCATACTACTGACATTGCTATCGGCGTCAACACTTTTTTCCAAAATTCATACCTACCCTACTCAATGTTGCTAATAAATTATTTATCATTATTAAAGGCCCAGGCGCCACTTAACATTCTAGATTAAGTAGGTACCTAGTTTGCAAATTCGATTTCTCACCACGAAATTGTAGATGAACTAAGTTAAGTCCTGAAGATTTACTATCTTTAAGGTATTCTACTTGTTCAAGTGATCAAGAAATACGTATAATATTAAAAACGTATTGAAAAAAAATATGACTTCGAAATTAAATGTCTTTGCTTACAAAAAAGTCTGAATCATTAAAATAGCATCGCTAAATATTATTTCAACTTACATTACAAAGTCGTAGCTGTTCGTTGAAATCCCAAACGTAGTGTTTACAGCGTGCAAATTTTATAACCTTTGTAGCAAAGTAAATTTTTACTGCGTTTTTGCGACGGCGGTGCGAACTCGGCCCGTTTTTACGACAAACATTAAGCGTTGTCGCCGCCCCGTAAAGTTTTCATTGCAGCGCGTTCGACTAGTTTTTGTCAAGTTGGCAAACATTTAAACAAACTTATCATAGAAGCGTCGCTAAGCGAGCCGTGTAGTTTAAAATTGCTCTGCTATTCTTATCGTTCACAAAGCATTTTGCTTTATGAAAATGTGGTCTACCATTTGACTGAAGCACTTGATACTATGGTCAGCTACTTTGTAGGTTTGGCTGTATGAAGCAGATTTGTAATGTAAATAAAAATGTAATGTATAAACTATGTTGTTGTTTATACATTTCATTTTTATTTACATGTAAAATCGCCTGAGATATGTGTTAGGCCTTAGCAAAGGATTTGATTGTCCTGACACATTTACAACAATACGATAGCGTTAGTAACTAAATAATAACACAGCTGACACTATCTAATTGTGTCACATCCTACAGATTACGATCGGAATTCAATACATAACTCTCGATGCACTCGTATTGGTCTGTGATATTTTTAAAAATTTTTGGTTGTTTGTATTACAAATATTTTCACGACTTTATCCCTGGATTGAGGCGCTTTCGATAAGCGCTGGGAACATCATGCCTGGTGAGTATGTGGAGGAATAAAAAGGGGCAAAGAGGCTTAGCTTGGCTTAGCGCGACTCCGCAAGAAGCAACTTTTCACTTGCTCCGAGTTATGCTTCTTTCGTGTTTGTTCACGTGCCGTTTACTTTGATTAAGTATGGGATTACAGAGTTTACGTTGCCGAATTTTAATGATAGACATTTTGATTTCGCGGTTGTAAATATTGGTGTAAGAGCTTAAGTAGAAGAGCAAACAGAGACGATGGGACAAATAGTCTGATGTGCTGTTTGCGCTCTTGGGTTGACGATTTGTGGTCTACGGAATTTGGGACCAAAAATGTTTGGTTTTGTTTGTGTTTGCCAAGTTGCAACTTTTTACTGTTTTTGTGTCTGGTGGACTAGTTAGGGTTTTGTTACGGTAATCAACAAGCACTCGTACCTATCTATTTTTACTGAATTTGTATACTAAACTCTTTAGTATACAGTAGATTTAGTATACTTTAGACTAGAATAACAGTTTTATTTATTGTTATATTTTTCTTCAAACTGCTCGCTATTATGTGTAGCCAAATTGTATACATACAGTCAACTGCAACGAAATATACTAAAATTCACGTACTGTTTTCTACGCAGGTATAGCAACGCAAACATAATCAGGACCACGCGTTTATATAACTTTTTACGCTCGTGACTATCGTTAATGCAGAATAGATCACAGATGAGATAACACTCGGTCAAATCATATTTCCAAAATACAGTTACAATATTTCGCCAAAATTCAGTGCAGCAATTAGGGACAATGCAAGCAGCAAATGATAATTTGCATTCCGAATGTCCGTTCTATTCGGATGCCTCTGTAACTGCCAGATTCCGGAGCATCGGGGGCTGAGGTCGCATGGTGGCCAGTTAGCTCGGATTTATTTTGCTGCCATTTTGTAAGGTGCTAATTTACCCTCTGGAAAGTATTTGGCATAACTATCTACTGGTAGTGTAGGCGCTACTAAGATTTGATTAGATTCGTATTGATTGTCTATCGATATTTTTTTTTTATTGTTTGAATATTCAAATTTAAGTTTTAAGAAAGTTATTAAATCACAATCTAAAAAATATTATTTTACGTGGCAGTTTGCTGTACCTATATAGGTACCTACAGCAAAAATTCGTATTTCTTTCTACCAGCAGTCCTAGCACACGATTGGTGCGAGAGTATCTCGCGGCGAGATAGACTACCCGTCTTTTTCTAACTATGTTAATAAAAGAGGGACGGGTAGTCTATCTCGCCGCGAGATACTGTCGAGCCAATCATGTGCTAGCCCGGCTGGAAGAAAATTTCTATCTATTTACAACTTTACGACTATTTTTATCCGAACGGGAAGCATCGATTGCAAAAAAATAGTTATTTTCGATACAAGTGCGAAAAAGAGGAAATTCGAAACGAGTGGCGATAAATTAAAACACTGTAAAATATATTACAGTACATATGGGGCTACTTTTCCGCACTAGTGCGTAAAATAGCACTTTTCGTGCGTATGTCGAAACTTTACAGTGCCATATGTACTGTAAAACGTTGTTCGATACACGTGCTAATAGGTAATTCGCAACTTGTGTCGATTTAAAACACTCCCTTCGGTCGTGTTTTAATTTATCGCCACTAGTTTCGAATTTCCTCTTTTTCGCACTTGTATCGAAAATAACTATTACAGTACATATGGGGCTACTTTTCCGCACTAGTACATAAAATAGCACTTTTTGTGCGTATGTCGAAACTTTAAAGTGCCATATGTACTGTAAAACGTTGTTCGATACACGTGCGAATAGGTAATTCGCAACTCGTGTCGATTTAAAACACTCCCTTCGGTCGTGTTTTAATGTATCGCCACTCGTTTCGAATTTCCTCTTTTTCGCACTTGTATCGAAAATAACTATTCCGTACCGTGTTTTAGACAGACATAAGATTCCAAAACTTTTTTTAATTAAAATACGCAAAGGTAAAGTGTGAATTAAAAATGTTAGATAGGTATTAACGCACCTTTGCGTTTCCCTATAAAATTGTTCCTCTTTAAACTTAACAACCGAAACTAAATGAACAATTTCAATCCCGGGAATTATCTCCGCTCAAGAGTCTAACAGAGAAGGTGCTAAATAACTGCGGGGGCTCGCTGAGTTATGCCCCAGTTTATCATAACTTTACATCATTAGATTGTTAAAGGTCGGTTCCTATTGCTTTACCTCAGACTGAGTGCACAAGGAATATCTACGGTGAAGTAAAGTTAGTAAAGTACCGTAAAATGGGGTGAGTAGGGTCAAAACTGAAATTCAAACCTCGATAACATTTTATTTTTACATATGAAAACTGAATGGTGTATATATAATAATAAGTGTTCAGGACGTTTGTATTTTAGTTTTTATTTTATTTTGGGTAGTTCCATTTCATAACTTTGACGATAAAGAGGTAAACCCACCTCACCCCGTAGTGCCTCGTATTTGGGGTGAGAGGGATTTTCATACAAAGGTGATTTTGGAAGATTGTTGGATCGATTTTTTTTATTATGCGTATTACTATAGCTCCATTTTAAATTGGAATACATTATTTTTGTAGCAGTAGCCTTAAAATCCCTTCTCACCCCCCTCTCAAACCTTCTCTCCCCATTCATAACCCACTTCTCCCCGCGAAACCTACTCACCCCGTTTTACGGTACAACATTACACCATCTATCTAGTCTTTGAGAGAGTTACGAGTACAACTGTGTGTTTTTAAAGGTACTGGTCTATAATATAAGTGCTTGCTTATTACGTAACTTCTAATTAATTTTAGTTATCTATTTATAACGATGCTGCGAAAAGTGGACACTGACACAAAGAGATATAGAAAGATTGAAAAGCTTCGAAATGTGGTATTGGCGGAGAATGGAAGGGATTAGTTGGACAGAAAAAATATCAAATGTTAGGGTTCTCGACAGGATTAAAGAGAAAAGAATTATAATAAATACAATAGAAAATAGAAGAGAAATACTAATTGGACATCTGCTAAGACACGACCTGTTCCTTAAGAACATCATAGAAGGAAAAATAGAGGGAAAGAGAAGGAGAGGAAGACCGAGGAAAAAATATTTCAACCAAATAAAAGAAAAGGTTCAGGTCGTGTCATACCAGAAGGTTAAGGAGTTGGCAGAGGACCGGATGAGTTGGAGATTGCTCCACCGACAAGAGTACAGCTCTTAAATAAGAAGAAGAAGAAGATTTATAACTTGTCTTATAAGTGAAATTTTTGTAATTTCTTATGCTATAAAGTTCTTTAAACCGAATATTCCTAGGTAATCGAATTTAAACTGTCGTGAATCAAAGATAACTTTTGGTAACTATTAGACGTAGAAAAAAAGAACTTTTGTTTAATTAGTACCTTAACTGGACCAGCGCGTGCGCTAACGTATGTCTTGTTATCATCCCGCGCTGATAATTTTCTGCTGACCGGCACACCTACCATTGGCAGTGCTTCATCTTTTCCAAAGTCTAAAAACTAGTTACAGTGCGCTGAAATTTATATGACTGTGTAATCACACACACACACATACACACATACGAGCACACGAGCTAAAACCAAAGTTCGCAAGAGTACGCAAGGATTGTAGGATGCCTTCGCCCGGGCACATAAAATATGCAGTCGGTATCGGCGGCGCAGTGCGGCAGCGATACGGTCCTAACCCTGCGGGTAAATTTAACGCAGTTGTGACTCTGTCAAAGTAAGGAGTATACCTTTGTTTGCTCTCCGAATTAAAGTTGAAAGGTTGAGCGGTTATTTAGCTGTTTGAGCACTCAAAGCGTTTTAAGGCGTCTCACTGTGTATAGAGGTTGTGATACTTACGTGGTAAATGAAGATATATTTACCTTGGTCCAAAGGATGCAGCTATAAGTACACTGTTTATACATAGAGACCAAAATAAAGCTAAATTAGTTGACATGCAAACGTTTCCTAGGTATTACGGAATGGACTAGCTCATCCTCACTAAAGTGCGACAGTGACAGTTGCGTTTCATTCGCTACGGAGCTATTTAAGTAAGCAAAATATTATTTTTCCAGATAAATGTACGAACAAGTAGTTACGGGCGAAATTCACGGGCGACTGATATCATTAAAATATCGTTTTAATGTCGCGATCACAGTTCGAATTGGCCTCTAGGAGTCGTTTCAAAAGATTGTTCGCTCGTACTTATTCGCGCGTGTTAAGGGGCCCACTTATGCAGTCCGCCGGATGATATCGGCTTGTCAGTTGTTCGGAGCTGTCACCTTTTGCGTTTAACAGGCCAATATCGTCCCGCGGACTGATCATCAGTGGGCCCCTTTAGGGTGGAATCACATCTGAAGCTGAAAGCATGCGTACGCATCTTCATACTAACGAGCGATTTCTCATATATAAAATGCGGCTCGATGCTGACAGACTATGTCATTCTACCCTTAGATGCCCGATGACACGACAAGAGGTCGTATCAAAATACGATGGAAACTATGTCAAATTGTCAAAAGAGAATCAGTTTCCGTGATGCGTTAAGCCGTAATAGATTCAACGTCATTCAACCGTATTCAATCGACGTGGCAGCGGCGCCAAATCGCAAATTATCCATAAATTGAAAACCGGTGCAGAGAATGACATTACTCTAACAGAGGTTATGTAATGGTAAGGGATCGTGTGGTTTGAATTCCATTTCCGATAGTACGTGTTTGGGATATAGATGGTAGTAATGTTTTAAAAGGTAATGGGATAAAGTATTAAGTAGATCATTAATCAAATCGTTTTAGTTAAGAGTCACACAAAACTGTTTTCTTTGCATAACATACTTATTAAAAAAGAAATTGATGACTGAAATAAGACTACGACGCTTTCTAATACCGTATATAAGTTTAACGTAGTTATCTGTCATAATATATTTAGTTCTGCTACAGGCACCGGTTAACCCTGTTACGCTATTTTAGTATAACTTGAAATGAAAGTACGAGTAGGTTATGTTAAATGTAACGATCAAACCTAAAGTAGGTTAGATAATGATTAAAAATTTTACAGCCTCAAGTATTCGCCACTAGGGATAATAAGTACGGAGCAAAATAGAATAAAACTTCTAACCGAAATTAAAAAATACCTTGTCGCTTTATAATAAGTGTTTAAAGTGTGAAACTTTTTTCAGACCAGTTTTTAAACAAGGACGATGAAATTTCACCATAATTAGAACTGGCTTACCTTTTTATCGGAATAAACTTTTTAAAGCCTTTTGTGTTAGTTTGTAACAAGATTAATTCTTGTTTTTGCCGTTTATACTAAATATTTTGTAGTAAAAACCTTCAGTTAGGCATGATGCCTTGAGGGAGAATTGGTTTACACGGACCTATGGCTTAGGTACTGACTACGTTTATTGTTTCGAAATAGGCAATGATGGAAGTTCAGTATCTTCTAAAATAAAGTTCTGTAATTATGTATGTCAAACCTCTTGCGCGGCATTACAGTACCTATTTGACGTTGTTAGCATGGATGCAAGGATCCATTAAGGATGACTCACGCTAGACCGAGCCGGGGTCGGGCCGAAGCTTCCGGCGCTTCGTCTATGGAAAGCACCACGTGATCACCGATCAGCCGTCATAGAAAATATCATGTCGACCGCTAACACACCGCGACTAAAATAACTCGAAACTTTTTTTGTGGTAGAAGAATTACGTTGCGAGATTTGCATCTTTGACACATATAATGTTGTTGATGGAATTTTTTATTCCGTCATCTAGTAGAAGGTTTTCCTTTACTTCGTTTTCCAAGTCTACTTCACATTTAATAACTAAATACTATTTATTTGTTCCAGGTGGCCTGGATCCACATCGACCGCCAGATGATCCTCACCATCCACCGCCACGTCATCACGCGGCTTGCACGTTTCTCCGTCTCCCACGACAACGCCATGACTTGGCTCCTCCATGTGAGCCAGGTGCAACAAGAAGATAGGGGGTACTACATGTGCCAAGTGAACACTAACCCTATGATCAGTCAAGTCGGATATCTCCAAGTTGTTGGTAAGTGTTACTGTCTTCTTCTTGTGTTGCTATCTCTTACTGATTCTTAGAGTTTCTTTGTCTCTTACGACAACGCTATGATTTGTCTCCTCCGTGTGAGCCAGGTGCAACAAGAAGATAGGGGGTATTACATGTGCCAAGTGAACACTAACCCTATGATCAGTCAAGTCGGATAGCAAGTTGTTGGTAAGTGTTACTGTCTTCTTCTTGTCTTGCTATATCTTACTGATTCTCGCCTTTCATCACTTTGTCGATGGTTGAAGAGTTTCATTGTCTCTTACGACAATGCTATGATTTGGCTTCTACATGTAAGCCAGGTTCAGCAAGAAGATAGGGGGTACTAATGGTGCCAAGTGAACACTAACCCTATGATCAGTCAAGTCGGATATCTACAAGTTGTTGGTAAGTGTTACTGTCTTCTTCTTGTCTTGCTATCTCTTACGGATTCTCGCCTACCATCACTTTCTCGATAGTTGAAGAGTTTTTGTCTCTTACGACAATACTATGATTTGGCTTCTACATTCAGCAAGAAGGGAAGAGTACTACACGTGCCAAGTGAACACTAACCCTATGATCAGTCAACTTGGATATCTTGTGGGTGAGTGCTACTTCTTCTTGTCTTGGTATTTGCATTAATTTAATATTATTTCTACGTAAGTAACTGATTTACACATAGCAGAGTGAGTAATATGGTTAACCGGTATGCGAGTACCCCCTATGTTGTGTAAGAGGTGACGTTTCATTTTTTCTGTAGTCCTTACAAAAATATAATAATAAGGTTTTTGCTATCAATACATTACTGAGAATTATCTAATGAATATATCAACCATCAGTTCAACGCGATAAGGTATCTAAGACCCTGTCTTCTTAAATCTAACAGCTAAAAGCTAAGTTAAGCTTAACAGCTCCTGCATTCACACTTGAATCAGTGTTCATGTGCGTTGCAGACGTTGCTTTTACGGTGTCACGTGCTATTCAAACTGATTTTCCGTCGCGACACTAGTTTCTGTACCGAATTTTCCGTGGCGGTTACGTGTACCGTAATTTATTCCACCGAATTTAGAATCTAATCCAAATCCTGCTCGAGTGCGGAAATCCTTTTGCATAAATGATTATCTTTCAACGATCCTAGCTCGAAGACAAAGCAATGTTTTCCAGTTCAAAATTGAAATGGAAACTCGGATGTAGTCTACCAATATTTTGCTTCTAAAATTACTTTGCGACCAGACCAGTCAAGAATAGCATTTACAGTATCAATCCATATTTATTTTGACGTTTGATCTGAAATTAAGCTCTCAATTTAGCTTTATTTATATTTTGTTATGGGATCGAAATGAAATCAAAATAGTTAGTTTGCTTTTATAAAAACTTTATTTTACCCTTTACCCCTTTACTCAAATTTGATCAATAAAAGAAATAAACATAGAAGCGATTTTGACAGCTGAAACATTATATTTATTATGTATGACCTCTATCATGACGTCATAATACTGTAGACTGCGAATGTAGCCGATGATGTTTTTTTTTCGCTTCGTAGCGAAAAGCGCCTACGAACAGCCACCCGCCAAGTGGGTAACTGTCAGTAAATGTGTTAAACTCTGATTTATGTAAAGTAATAATTCAGCTGCAGAATACTTTCACGGTAATTCCGCTGTTTTAACATAATTAGCAAAATGTTTTTCGCCAAATATCAAGTTTAGTGTTCTGAAAAGACTATTCTAATACATTATTTTTTGCATTAGATGCCTTCAGCCTACCTGATTCGTCGGGCCCGATTCGGATTTAGATATCTTTTAGACATCACCAAGATACGATAACGATATGTTTACCTTAAGATCTAACCTGTCAAATTTGACATTTCCGCGATTCTGGAGATACTCTTGAACGATTTCCACAAGATATGACTTAGAGATCCATTCAGATCTAAAAGATATCTAACACTATCTAACGTAAAAGTGACATTGGTTGCCCGAATTGCGCTGCAAAAGAGAACTAGTTGAAATCTAAACTATAACGTATCTAGAATGGATCTAGTACGTGTCGTCTCTTGTGAATATCTTGAAGTTCGAATACAGCAGGTCGTCAATGCGTCTCGCTTGCCCAAATACATATAGGTACGGATAAGTACCTATGAGCGAAATGAACGCGCGGCGGACATCGTCTACTTAAGTAGATAATTTTGATGTTAAATGTAAGTTTGAAATGTTTGAATTAGCTTTTTAGCAATAGGTCGTTTCTGTTGTTTTTGGCTAACGGCTAAAAAGGATTGAAATATAAAATGCCCGAAATCGCCGGTTTTAACTTACTGAACATATTAAATATATTAACTTATTAGTCTTCCCACATTTTCAACCTTATAAAATATCTCGAGCTCTCTTTGTTTACTCTACCCGGTTTATTACGAACGAACTTTTAATTAGTTTTCTTTACATTTTGTGAGGTTTCCATTTTCTTTCTTTGCAAAGTATAAATGTCTTGTCTTTCCTTTGTCGTAAACATTGTGAACATTGTCATCGCGATTGAGGCTGTTTGCATTATTTCTTTACATTTGATTCGAGTGCTTGGAAAATAATTGGCAATGACAGCGAAAGATAATGGAATATTTTCATGCTCTAAAAAGTATGAAAATTTACATTCTGCAATTTTTTTTATGATATAGGAGGCAAACGAGCATACGGATCACCTGATGGTAAGCGATTACCGCCGCCCATGGACACCCGCAACACCAAGCGCGTTGCCGGCCTTCAAGATGAGAGTACGCTCTTTTCTTGAAGGTCGTATCGGTCCGGAAATACCGCAGGCGACAATTCATTCCACAGTTCATTTTAATCCAGTTCGGATATGGCAGTCGTCCTTGTCTACGTGACAGTGTGATAAAACGGTGTCCGTCACTTTCAATCGCGCTGTGTTAAAAAGGGACGGTTATTTTGTCACGTGGATAAAGCCATCCATAATATACCTGCAGGACAATGGTTTAAGCATCTCATCCACATCAAGTCTAATCCATTAGTAAATGTAAGCGGAAACGAATATTGCAAAACGAATATCATTAGTGTTGTGAGTCGACTGAGTCACATACCTAGTTCGTAAAACTTTCAATTTCATAAGACCATGTCATGTTTTGTGCTCTGGGGCCATATTTACTATCGAGGTAAATGTTTGGAAATTAATAGAAATAGGCCATGCATTTATTCAGTTTTAAGTTATGCTCGCGAGGTCTATAACAGCTGACAAAACCACTAGTCTTATTTCGTCTATATCGATATTTATCTGTTTATTTGAATAAAAACCAATTTTACATATATTTGTTACTCTTCTTTTTTCTCATTACTCGGCAAAGCATCGTATTTCTCAGACACGGAACCCAAAAACCCTCATGTATAACCACTTAAAAGTTGCGGAACGGCCCGTATAAAGGCTAAGTGCCCCCCAAACGGCAACGCCCTGCACTACAAACAAATAAGTCATTAAGGCGAATTGCGCTTTTATTTTTATGTTTCACCTTTACGGGTCATTTACATGAAAATGCGCGGCCAGCGTACGGGAATTGGGATGCAAGGAAAAAGTTTTTGAAATATAATTTTCTTTGTTGAATTTAAATTGGAAGGGAAAATTTCCTCAAAGATTTACGGGGTGTTATTTGTTATCCTTTTCTCAATTAGGGATAAGGTTACAATCGCACTGTCATTTTAACACCTACTTAGTATCATTTCTAGATTTTTCCATAAAGAGATTTCGTTCAGGTATCGCTTATCATCATCATTCGCTTTTTCTTCCACACCCCTCTGTCGCCCGTCATCTAATCATTCACAATTGCGTTCGTTTCATATCATCTCTATCATTTCATACACTATCGCTTAAGGCTTCGTCACAAACGCGTGTTTTCCGGGCGGGCCGTGAGCGGGGCGCGCCGCTTTTACATTTAAAACGCTCACGCCCCGCCCGGATAACGCGCCTGTGTGACGGAGCCTTATTTATAGTGAAACCAGTAAATATTGTCGTCATAAGTTCATAGGACTATGCTTTTGACCGCGGACTGCTTGACACAGCACAGTCTTCAGCCATAGAGAAATATAGTAAGACAAGAGTGCTCACTCCGTACATCAGTTTTGAATTTAAACCGACCGGAAAGTCTTATGTTGTTGAGCATAAGACTTTCCGGTCGGTGCTACATCTATTGTCAAGTAGCAGTACTTTAGTAGCTAACTTAGCAGTTCCGTTACTCAATGCTAGATGTAGACACTGAAATTAAGTGTCTTTTTGGTATCAAAACTGATTAGGGATTGCAATCCTATCTTTTTGTGTTATCTGTCGTGGCATCACCGAATGGGCCCTACGGAAGACCAGCGCTGGCTTTATAGCTAGCATTATGCTGAGTTGGGTCCATTTCGTGATGCACACTTATTGTTCTCTTCTGTTCTTGCTGTTGTTGTCTGTACATGTTCGTACATGTTTTGTGAACGTCACGAATAAAAATCTTTTATCTTATCTTCATCAATCCGGTCTGGTTTCGAATCCGGCCGGATCCGGCCGGATTTTGGCCTCAATCCTGGGATCCGGCCGGATCCGGCCGGATTGGTATTGTGGATGAAAAATTCGTCCAGACACGTATTTTATTATGTTTTTTTAGCGTTATATGCGCAGTTAAGGATATTTTTCTAATGGGTTAATAAAACGACAGTTTCAGGTTTCAAAAATCAACGTTTTTATTACGTAACCATGAAGTCTTATTACAATAATCAGTCTCACAAATTCAAATCTTCTTTTTCTCTTAAAATATCTATAGCCCCACAACTCCCACAAAAAGGTGCTTTCAATTCTTCGCTTTATTTAGTAGCATAATAATAACAAAATAACATTATATTCTATTTACTTTAAATTTGACAAAACATTTAACTTGATTCTGAATGAAGTCTTATAAATATTTCTTCATTCTATTTTAAATGCAGTTAACACTTATTATAACTGGGCTATAATGGTATGTACTAAATGAAACGAAACAACATGTACGTTATATTATCATGTAACAACACAATTAATTAAATATAAAACAATTCAGTACTTACTTACGGTGCACGGGAATCTCAATTTTCAACCAACACTACGCTACGATGACACATATTTCGTCAGTAGAAGACTGGCGTCAACTAACAAACAAGTTGTTGTGTTGCTGTTTGCGAGCAAGAACGCGGGGAGGGGAGCATTAAAATAGAAATACGTTCGAATATTGGCGAGAACTTTTAAATTTTAGCAGTGTTTTAAGCTGTTGTTTTATATTTTAGCGCTTTTATTCCTTTTACCGCATCCGGTAGCTTGAAAAATGTACCGGATCCGGCCGGATTACCGGTTCCGCCGGACCGGTTTGCAATCCCTAAAACTGATGTATGGAGTAAGCAATCTATGTATTCTTTTCTCTATTGCTTCAGCCGAGCGTGCCCGAATAGTGAAATACCAATAGTAAAGGTCCTTTTCGGAAACGTTCAACCAGTGCTGTATAATGAATGAACACTGTCACACGTGCCAGTTCCAATTAGCTGATTAGCGCGATGAGCCCGTATCGCATTCCGATTGCCGTCGGAACAGTCATGTCACTTAGGGCTACGAAAACGGCGTGCAATAGATATTTTCTCTTAACCTGTCGAATCCCACGATATGACGTCACCATAAGCGTTCTGGCTCATATATGAGCCGTGGGAGCTGACAGATAGAATATACCAGCGGCCGGATATCCGCCTCTTCCGTCGCCATTATTCAAATTGCTTTGCTGGGAATGGCTTCCATTTCGTTTACGTTAATTAGATATTGATACGCTCCATGTTGAGTTTTATAATTGGTAAATATAATTGGTTTGATTGTAAAATCGTGCTTATAATTTGTTTTGTTTTACTCATGGATACGTATGAGTTTGTGTTTAGATTGAATTATTATTTAAGGTGCAGTTAGCACCAAAAGTAGCGTATCAGACTATGCATCCAAATTATCTACCATTGTCTAAGAGATCAGCGCTAAAAGTCGCCAGCAACATGCTGAGGTGAGACCATTTCGTGGCACCTTATCCTTTATGTTTCTCTGTTATGTATTATAATTTTCTATTTTGTGTTCATGAATATTATAATTTTATTCTATTCTATTCTATTCTATTCTGTTCTAATAGCTTGACGAAGTCAAATGCAGGGGCGTAGCTATGGTTAATATTATATAGGTACATTAAATTGTATTAACATATTTTCCATAATATCAATATTCAGAGAGATAAATGGGGACTACGTTTGTATGGAGAAGTGGTCATTCATTATCCTCTTAATTTACATTAATTGAATACTTAACAGATTTAAATAAATGTTTATACGAGTTTTATCTAACTATAACTGTTTCATAGAATACCTACACTTAATGCGTGTGATATTTGTTTTGGTTTACTCAAGAATATGTAGAAACAGAAGTATTTCATCCATTTTGTTTTATCTTTCACCATTGCGATGCATTCAGACTTTCAGTAAAATGTGCATTAGGCATGAGGAGAATAATGGCAAAAGTTGTAAAATATGCGATGAAATTTTATATTGAACTTAGTAAAGTTAGACTACGCTGAAACAAAGAAGTTAAGGTATAAATAAAAGTGAATAAGTTTTCGGCAAAAATTTAATTTAGGTACAAGCTTTTATCGCTGACTATACTTTTCTTTCAACAGGCAACTAATACTCATCGAGACCATTCTAACAACTCCAAACACAATTAGTTTGCGTTGTTTTATCACAGAGTTCCCATGGCCACCTCCTGCCTCCATCATCAGATCAGCTCCATCTCATCGTAATATTGCATTATCATCCAATTTACATATGTACCTATGCCAAATTTCAGCTTAAAGCAGGGCAAGATAAACATATAAAAGCTTGTAATAGAAATCGACCATTTTGTTGTATTTTGTATGGATATCACGTTCCTACTACAGTAATGCAGCCAGTACCATCGTTGCAGCAGTATTGTAACGCGACATTTGTGCCCGGAATGTTGACATTTCCGGCAGCAATGTCGCGTCACATTATTTCTGCAGTAATGCAGGTACAGGGCCCGGTTCGGATTTTGTAATAGACATCTATTAGACATCGCCAAGATACGATAACGATATGTTTAAAATCTAACCTGTCAAATTTGACATTTCCGCGATTCTGAAGATTACTCTTGAACGATTTCCACAAGATATTACTTAGAGATCTAATTCACATCTAATAGATATCTAACACGATCTATCGTAAAAGTGACATTGGTTGCCCGAATTGCGCTGCAAAAGAGAACTAGTTGAAATCTAAACTATAATGTATCTAGAATGGATCTAGTACGTGTCGTCTCTTGTGAATATCTTGAAGTTCGAATACGGCAGACAGTCTGAATCCGAACGATACCTTTACTAACGAACTTACATACACATTACCTACTTGTTAGAAAGTAGTGACTGCCATGACGGCAAAAGATAAAAACGCGTCAATTTTAGATCTGAGTGACAGAAATATGAGATCCTTTGAGGCTTTTACGTAAATTGTTGCTGTGACAAGAAAAAAGAGAATCAAATTAGTTATCAACTATTTGATACAATTTGCTGTGTGGAAATTGAACGGAATAACAATATTTTGTTTCGTAAAGTAAAACCCGAATTCAATAAGTATTTCACGTCACATTCATCTTTTACAAATAAATTAAAATATAGTATTATTTATCTTTTTTGTCTTTAAGGGGCAGTGGGTTCAGCTAGCAGAGTTTATGAAAAATTGTAGCGCGTTTTTGAATCTGAAAGAAATCTTGAGGCCTTTCTTTAGTAACAAAATCGATTAGATTCTAAACCTGATTAAACATTCGCGTGATAGAAATAGAACGAAATAACACATGAGGTTTAAACTGGTCTAGTGTTTATATTATCATATTATCTCCCAAGTAACACAAGGCAGCTGAATATTGTTTGAATAATAGAGCATGCCGTACTGTAAGCTGAATAAGGTAGCTGAATAATGTCTGCAACAGCGTTGTTACAGACGTTATACAGAAGATTTGGGCACAAATTAAATAGCTTACAACTGAATAACAGCAATGTAATAGCTGTATAATGTGTGCATAGTGGTGAATCAGCTGAATAACACTTGTATAAAGGCTGTCAAAAGCGTCTATTCCGCTTTTAAACTAAAGTTATCCAGCTTTGTACACAATGAATCAGTTATTCACACGTTATTCAACTTTTGGTTCAAAAGTGCATTTTTACATAAAATATATTCAGATATTAGCACTAAAATACAGAAAATGTGTGTTAAATCAATGATTTGTCTTCCATTTTAATTTGTGAACTCGTGTCAAAGTGTAGTTTCTGAAGTGAATACAAAATAAAGAGGACATATTGATATTGATTTGATGTTTACATAACTTCAATTTCATTGCGCATGCGACTTTACTGTAAATATACATCAGGGATGTTGCGGATGCCGATTTTTTTACATCCGCGGATGCGGATGCGGATGCGGATTTTTAAAGGCTCACATCCGCGGATGCGGATGCGGATGCGGATGTCAAGATAGTACGATAAAAAACGTCAAATATTACATTTTAGTAATTTTTATTTAAAAAAACCGGCCAAGTGCGAGTCGGACTCGCGTTCCAAGGGTTCCGTACATTAAGTCCCACTCACGCTTGACTGCTCATTTCTAATAGTTTTTTTTTTGTTAATGATTAAATTACCTAACAGTCTAGCACTCACGCCGATGCTAAGACGTTCCTGTACCGACCTGTTCCACATCCGCATCCGCATTAAATCCGCATCGATTTTATGCGGATGCGGATGCGGATGCGGATGTTGAAAATAATGCGGAAGTTCCGCGGTTGCGGATGCGGATGCGGATATTCGCAACATCCCTGATATACATATACATTTTATTTAAAATTTTAAAGCGCCGCGTAAATGATGCACTGTTTAAAAAGTAAATATAGAAATTTTACTAGTCCACTTTTAAATTTGTAATTTTTTTGCGATGTGTAGATGTTTTAGTGATAGAAAATGAACTTTAACAAGTTATGCTACGATAAAACTAGTTTTATAAATGAATATAAATGGGTTTTTCAGTTCATTTTGAATTCCTATTTAATTGTAGAGGTTAGAATATGAGCATCCGTAATGGCGTCCGACTGTGCTGAATATAAGCTGCTGCCACAGCTATTATTGTACTAAATTTCTGAATAAGCATTCACATTAGTCGCGTTACTAAGCTACATTTTAGATAATAATGGTTTTAGAACAACAAGTTTTGAATAACATCAGTATAATAGGAATTGTTTTCTCAATCTTAAAGCCTATTAGGGTTCTATACACAAATAGTAAAAACCACATCGATCCTCACTAGTTTGAGGAGAAACATTGGTCAGTTAACAGTTTTTACTATGGTAGCTAGCAATTATTCTACGTCACTAAAACGACAAAGTATCTTGTGTAAAATTACCAATCGAAGAGAACTGTTAAGAAAATTAAACCTCGATTTTTTTTTAATAATTATCGGATTAAAGAATAAATACGCAAGCTGCGTTCAAAATAAAAAAAACAAGCTCAAGCTCAAGGCAATCAGGCTCAAGTAGCACCGTGTATAAAGCTACGGAACCCTCTCCACCGCGCACTTGTTGATACTAAGCAGTAGTTTGAATAGCGCTTCTCATTGCATTCATTTTGCAGCTTTTAGCAAGAAAAGATAGTACATGTGTACTAAAATCGCTATAACTTAAGTATAAGTGTTGTTCTAGTATTTATTATTCAGACGTTATGTCTATAAAAGCCACATTTAAACCATATATGCAGCTACTGAATAACAAATAAGAAGTGGATTTCATTACAGCTTCCAGTAATATCGTCAACCTTTATTCAAAAACTAGCTTTAAAACAGAAACTACAACCGCTTTTATACAGTTAAAAGTCTCCTCCGACGCTTCTTTTCAGCATTTAGTAGCCACTATCACATTTTTCTTAATATTGTCTGCTTAATATATCACAACACAGAATATACACAGCTAATTGCTGCTAATGCTGCTATTATGCAGCTTTTGGTAACCACAAATGCTTTAAGCTGAATAATGTCTGACTAACTGTGTAAGAAATAAGTATTATTCAGCTTTAATACGCAAAACCGATACTATACAAAATTTATTCAGCATAAATTGGTATATAGGCCCACATATTTTTTTATTCAGAATTTAGTAATTTCCACCGCTTATACACAAAATTTATGCAATCTTAATTTGAATAAGATGATAATTTTACTCTATTATCCTGCTTGTGTGTTACTTGGGCTACCACTGGTAGGAAGCTTATGATTGTCTTTAGTTTCCCATTGACCAAAATTTACCAGAAAAGGTATCTGTGCTTTCTCACAGTACCAGTCAAGATCATCATTATACTAAAGAAAAAGTGACAAAGCTCTCCAGTGGCCGAGACCGGATACGAACCTGCGTTTTCAGCTTACGCGGTTACCGCCCTGGACCTCTAGACTACTGGCGGGCTTTGTCCCTTTGTCATCAGTATACAGTGTGTCTTGCACCATGAGACATAAAATGCAAGGCTTGGTTCTACTCGGTAAGCCGAGCTACTTTTACTATGGGACTAACCTTGAAATCACGCAAAAAATTTAGACTTTTCCATAGAAAACTTTGAAAACTGATCAGCCAAAATATATGAAAAAGGTAATAGTTTTTCGCAATTTCAAGGATGGCCCCATATTAAAGTAACTTTGTATTTAAAGCCCCATGCTGGGAGACACGCTGTATGACATCTATTACAGTTCATCATCATCATCTACCACTCTTATGTCAACGCATTTGTCACCAGTACCACCCAACATCCTGGACGAGGACAGCACGCAGTCAGCGGTGGCGGTGCGTGAGAACCAGAACATCAGTCTGGTCTGCAAGGCGGACGGGTTCCCGGCACCGAAGATCATGTGGCGGCGAGAGGACGGACAGCCTATCTCCGTCGATAAGAGGAAGAAAGGTACATTTAATTGTGCTTAAAAATTAACCCCTTTTTGCATTTAACGGTTCAGATTAAAAAAACCGGAGTAGTGCAAATCGGACTCACCCACAGAGGGTTTGGTACAAATTTAACTGTATTTTTTCTTACAAATTCATAGTTTACAGATTTTTCCTTCCTTCTTATGGTGTAAGATGTTACTTGCCAAATATCATAGTTCTAGATTAACAGGTAGTACCCTATAATCGCTTCGTAATATACGCGGCATAAACGGCCGTATAACAATATAAATAAGTACATAGAAAACACCCATTTCTTAGGAACAAATATTCATGCTCATCACACAAATATATGCCCTTACCGGGATTTGAACCCGGGACCATCAGCTTCATAGGCAGAGTCACTATCCACTAGGTTAGACAGGTCGTCAATACAATACGAGTACATCTGTACTATTTTCCCTGTGTGATTTCATCGATTGACCATTCGTTCCATTCACCTCTCTTTTCAAACTCAAGCCTAGTAAGTAATCTTTTAGTCAGAATCAGTGAAAACACGTTCACCCATAGGTGAGTGGAGGTATTGTGTGGCGTAGAATTTAAACAAAGTTTTGATTGATTGCTCTTGGCCGAACGTATTTTCCTTTTTTTTGATTTGGCGCCTTTGTTACCCTATACACTCGATGTTACCCGAGTGACGTACATACTAGACTGTAGGTAAAGTGAAGTGAAAAACTACCAACTAAAATATTCCACACGGTGGCTACGCAAAATCGTTTTCCGATACAAAGTTAGAAGTCACAATACGGTCTAGATGCGATCGTACTCCGTTTGAGATATGAGGTTCTATGTTTTGAATTGCTTTAAACTCCTGTTTGCCAAAAACTTTTGTACGTCGTCGATTGGCGAATGGTGACTTAACTGGCGAAATTGACAAATCTCTACATAGCCCACACATACTTACATTTTCCTTTCACCTTCCTTTTTTTATTGTTCCGTACAAAACTTATGTATGGGGTCACTTCGGTCTTGCAAATCAGTTACCTATTTGCGTTTTTGTTTATACGCCTTATATAGGGTGACTACATAAATCAAGTGACAATAGTTTTAATATTGTCATATAGTCTCGTTGTTGCGTGTTTTTCTGCTAACTTCTTACCAACAGAAAGAAAGAAATTGATTTATGTGATACCTAGGCTTCACGTAACATTAGAAAAAAAAAATTAAAAATGTTTGAAATTAATTTATAATAAGGACGCTAAGCACGAAGAATTTCGTACATTGACCGGCCATTTCCTATCTTTATCGGACGCACATAATTATTTTGCTGTCGCTCGCACTGTGGCATTGACCGCTGTCATCATCCGTCGGACAGCAATATAATTATGTGTGCGCGATAGAGATAGAAAATCGAGGGGCAAAGTACGAAATTATTTGTTCTTAACATCCTTACTATAACTTAGGTATTATATTTACAACGTGTAGCAGATTTCGCCGCTAGGACATGGCCTTATTAGGGAGTTTGTTGTGGAAAAGAAAATAACGTACGAAATTTGTTGCGAAATTTTTAAGTGGGCGGTCGTGCTCCGAGATAAATGTGGCTTGGCATGTTTGTTCTAGAGGAAACCGTCGTTCCTGGTGAAATTCGGAATACCTGAAATTAAAAATAAAAAGAAATGTATTATTTATGTATTTAGTATTTTTTTTTAATTAGTAAGGCCCATATTACGAATAGGTACATTAAAGAATAACCTGCATAGGTATACATTTTATACACTACTTAGGCGACAAAACGGTGTGGCTTCGTTGAATCATCTGGTGCTGTACGGATATGATGGTCGTTCTTGTCTACGTGACAGCGTGATAAAACGGTGTCCGTCACTTTCTTTCCCACGGTGTTAAACAGTGACAGTTATTTTATCACGTGGATAAAGATGGATAAAGCTATCCATAATAGGCTGGCTGGTGTAGTGATAAATACTTACCATATGTCCCCGAATAAACAGGGAGGCGTGTGTGACGGCGATCGTTTTTCAACTAATTCCGGTAGCGTATCGGGCTGTTTAACATAACAGAACGCGCACGGCCGCGCTGAATAGCAAACAGGCCCGATACCTACTACTAACAAAGAGGCTGTTCTAAACATGAAGTGGTTTAGAATGCGTGGTAAAATATGTTAAGAAATTGCAAGCACCTTTAAAAAAAACAACGGGTTGCACTCAGGGAGTGCCGACAGAAGTGAAAACTCAATGACATCTTACGTCTTACGGTCACGTGATCGTCTTACGCTGTCTCGAGTTTAACATTTTTTCCCCACCTCAAAAAGTGCACAGCGCCGCTAAAGAAGTTTTCACTTTAAAAAAGTGCGCGGCGTTGACACGGGCGTTCTCGCTGTCAATCTCTACACCTTATAAAACGCCTTCCCTTCGCGTCTGTCTGTTTGTGTGTATGTATGTTCGCGATAAACTTAATAACTACTGAACTGATTTTCATGCGGTTTTCTCCAATCACTAGAATGATTCTTGAGGAAAGTTTAATGTGTGTAATTTAGTAAGGTTTTGTGTAACCCGTGCGTTTCATAGAAAAAATAAGTGAAATTCGTTGCGGCATTGCTGTTGCGATTAGGACGTTCAATCCATCACAACTGCAGTTACCTTTCCTAACTGTATTACCTACTGAATTTCACATGCATGAACTGAACACTCAGGTTGTGAACTCGAATGAACCTCATATTAATCAGGCTTATGTGTGTTCTAACAGAGTTTCGCCGATTCATAACGTTTGAGCTTGTTGAAGTTGCAACTTGGATTTCACCCTATAATAGTACCTACCTAATAGATGGTCAAGCAGATCTTGTCAGTAGAAAAAGGCGACAAATTTGAAAAATGTATGCGCGATGGGATATCATCCCATAGAAAATTTGAATTTCGCGCCTTTTTCTACTGACAAGATTTGCTTGACCATCTATATATTACCATATAAACAGCATTTACATTGGGTGTTTTTATTGGCCCGAAATATAAGTAGACCTACGTTTAATCGGCAAAACGAACCGCTGCACATTTTGTTCCGTAAACTGTTCAAGATTCTAGTATTTATGTAAAATAAGCAAGCCAATCGATTCAGCAGTAAACTGCATACATTTTAACGAAAGAATCGAGGTTGATTTTTCAGAAAAGAGGCTAGCAATGCGACTATTTTAAAGTTCATAAAACGAGTGCGTTCTGGGGTACGGTCGGTGCCCCAACTTAAGTAGGTACCCAAGTACCTGTTATTGAGACTATTTGACCTGTAACGGTGGTGTTATTCATAAAGATTTGTATTTGTATTTGTTGCCATACTAATTGTATAGAAAAGTGGATACTTATGTTAAGGGAACCGACTTACTGAAACTACTGAGCTACTAATAACTGTTCTATTTAAGTTGTAATAAAATGTTCTGAGTGAAAAATAATGCATAAAAAGTCATCTAAAAATATATAAACATTTATTTCCATTTTCATTTTGTTACATTAATCTTTATCTATAAATAAACTGTATTTTAACAAAAATGTTTTCAGTCTATGTACAAAAAAATGTAATTTACAGTATCAACACTCTTTCAAAATCTCAATCATCATTAAGGTACAAGGAATACCTGTTAAAATATCAAATTAAACCAACATGAATCACATTAAAACAAACAAAAGAACACCTTTCAAATCGACACGAGCACGTGAACGAATTTAGCCGAACACGTAATTAAAACATTTTCGTTGAGTGTCCTTTCCAAATAATCATACCAGATGGGGTTGACAGGGGCGGGGCACACAATTAGGAACGAGTGCCCTCCACACCGCACGGTAATTTTCCAGTACAAGGAAATCACTCTTTAAATTTAAACCCATGCCTTTGAGCCTCTCCTAGTAATTATCCTTAACGGATTTTTCCTGTGAGGTTTAAGGGTGTTGATTTGTTGAAGTCTCACATCAGATTTTTGTTAATGGAAATTAATTAGGTGAGGATTTTACCGTATTGTTGGATTGATGAGGATGCTTTTAGGGTTTTGTGTGAAACGCTCTCGGTTTTTGAAAAGGTTAGTATAATTGAAGCGGAAGAGGGTGAGGTTTTACACAAAAACTCAAATTACTGTTTATTAAATTAGGAAAATCTGAGTGATGGTTTTGATGGCCTTAGAGGCAAAGAAGGACCCGTTCTAGTCTTCTAGAGGAGGTCTACCATTCTTGCTGGCGCCTAGGGTTTGTACGACGGATCCGAAATGTATGGGAAGATCCGCGGATCCGGATCCAGATCCGGATAATTTCATACATTTCGGATCCGGATTGCAAAGCCTACTGGCGCCAATACATGTAAGCACGAGCGAAATGTACGCGCGACTGGCATCATTTAGATACTCAGGTATCATTTTGATGTCACAATGTAAGTTTGAATTAGCCTGCTAGATGTTCCCCTGTTTCAGTATTATGTGTCTAAGTAGCAAGTTTGCTCACATTGTAAATGTAAAATATTAAATGCAAATGTTGGAATAAAACTGGAATTAGAGACAGGACGAGCCAACCGCAACTCGCGGGTGTTGGCGAAACGTGGCGTGGCGGTCACGCTGTTTGCACGGATTAACATGCACATTTATGCGTCCGTGCTGTGTATTATACGGTAAATTCATAGACGTCTATGACAGTTACAGGGTGCTTCCTGTAACAGGAGCAATAAATTAAACTAAAGGCTGTACTCCTAAAACTGACAAACTTTTGTTCAGCAACTTTTAAAAATTATGAATCCTTTAGGGCCACCCCACATCTAGCGTCTTTCGAGCGTCGGCGTCTACAACTCTATGGCCGCTGCTGACGCAACGTCGACGCGACGTCATTTTTCATAGCGCTGACCAGACGCCGACGTTCGAAAGACGCTAGATGTGGGGTGGCCCTTAGATTTCCTCTTTTTCATACAAAATAAATATTGCCTTCAATGTACACTGGCATCAGTATATTTGACGTTGCTTGTCATTGTCACGCTTTAAACATAACAAAATTTGCAATACATTGCGTCTTAGAATAAACTTTAAAGTGTAATAAAAATCAAAACATGAGTTATTTTCAAAAGTTGCTGAACAAATGTTGATCAGTTTGAGGAGTACAGCCTACAGTTTAATTTATTGCTCCTGTTACAGGAAACGCCCTGTATATTTAATAGCTACAGTCCCGCTTAAAGGATGACTCACGTTAGACTGGGCCGTGTCCGAGCCGGAGCTTCCGGCACTTAATACTTTTCTATGACAGATGAGTGAGATGACCGGTGATCACGTGATGATTTCCATAGAAAACGAAGCTTCGGAAGCTTCGGCCCGGTCTAACGTGAGTCATCCTAAAACTATATATGTATAGGGGCAAAGAAACAACAACTAAAATCGTATAACCTTTTCTTAAATTGTTACTAAGAAATATTTTTTTTATATTTAAACCGTCACTCATTTTATCAATGAACTTGACAGTGACAGCGCCCGTGTCAAGGCCACAGCAGTTACGTCGCAACAGTAATGCAGCTGCAGTTGCCATCCTAAAGGTGACAGTCCATTTCCAACCGCATCAGCTGCACTACTGTTCATTTTACTATGGAAATTGACAGTAACAATGACGCGTTTAGTACCAGTAGTGCAACTGCGGTCAGAAATGGATGTTACCCTTAGAAAAAGTGTTGCAAATATAGCATGAGATGAAAAGCATACATTAGGTATTAAGGCCTATGGGTGTTTAAATTTGTTATAGTAACCTTTAGAAAACAACTGTTATACTTATTGTAATGTTGATTGTTGCACAACGAACGTACGAGTATTGCGCGAGTTAATCCTACCACAAACAATATTAGTGCAACGTTGCGTCGACAAACGCAAGCTGCGCGGCGAAAAACCAGGCAATAATAGGGAATCAGGGAAACAAAATTTCTAAAATATTAAAATAAAACTAACAGGCAGAACAGGCACATAAACTTTTTTTTTAATAAATAACAAGTTCCCCATACCATGATGATTACGACAAAAAAAATTGTTACAGTGACAGTGTACGAAGGCGACACGCTCAGTCTCCAGCGTATCAGCCGCACGGAGATGGGCGCCTACCTCTGCATCGCGACCAATGCGGTCCCTCCTTCTGTGTCCAAGCGGATCATTGTAGACGTCGAATGTAAGTAAGCGCATCAGCGACCCGACGATGGTCGCCTACCTCTCTGCATTGCGACCAACGCGGTCCCATGTATCTAAGCGGATCATTATAGACGTCGAATGTAAGTACACAAGGACATATACCGGTCGGAGATGGGCGACTACCTCTGCATCGCGACCAACGAGGTCCCATGTGTCTAAGCGGATCATTGTAGACGTCGAATGTAAGTACATAAGCGCATCAGCCGCACGGAGATAGGCGCCTACCTCTGCATTGCGACCAATGCGGTCCCTCCTTCTATGTCCAAGCTGATTATTGTAGACGTCAAATGTAAGTACATAAGCGCATCAGCCGCACGGAGATAGGCGCCTACCTCTGCATCGCGACCAATGCGGTCCCGCCCTCTGTGTGTAAGCGGATCATTGCAGACGTCGAATGTATGTAAGCGCATCAACCGCAATCCTTTCATACTTTTTAGAGCGCGATTTTTCGGTAGTCCTGGTTTTAGTATTGTATACCTACTTATTTCTTATTCTCAAAATCGAATCAGTTTACAATTACATCAATAAATACGCTCGCTATCTTTTCTAATAAAAAGATTTTTTTTTCCTTTTTTCCACTTTGAATGGTACATTAAATTTGCAGTAAAATTTCTCCTTAGACCCATTTTCATTGGACTGTTGTGTCTGTGATAACGGTCAGGCAAATTCAATTTTTCGAACGTTTTCCACGTATCGAATTTATAAATAGCAGTAAATTGACAGTTATTGTACATACCAACATAAACTTCAAACCTAAATAATAAATTGCACCACCTACAACATTTACATTTTTTACTCTCTGCTGCTAAACATCCATAGGTACTGAATAATATTTAAAATGCGAACGTGTGTCTGTCTGTTACCTCTTCACGTTTAAGCCGTTTAACCGATTTAGTAAAAAAAAAATAGTATAAAGATAGTTCAAGTCCCGGGGAAGGACATAGGAAAGTTTTACCCCAGAAATCATCCCTTAAAGGTGTAAAAACTGGCTTAGAAGTTTGTAAAGGGAATCAATAATTTCTTTAAAGTCTAAGTAAAACTTTAATCATTATTTTAATTTTATTTAAATAGTAAGTAATTAAATAAGATTGATGAAAAAGCAGATTGGATAAAAAAACTACACAATATACTTATTTCACGCAGAAGATGCGCGGGTGAAGCTAGTTATTTTATCAATCTGATTTCATAACAATTAAAGATCTATAAAATTAGCCATTATTTCCCTAAGTAAATTCACCCTAGTTCAGAATATCTAATAGAACTACCCTTGTCACATTAAGACGCTATAGGCTCTGCCGATTGTGCCAGCCTGGCTCTTGGCTACGTGTCAAACGTTTTCATGCTAATTTGATGCAGGCTTGCGGAACAGCGTAAGTGAATACAAGTTTGTCTAATGGAATAGGAATTGGTTTCATATCAATTGCATATTCATCTACGAGTATTTATTTGATACTTGGTAAAATAACTTTGTTTAAAGTGTATGATGCACTAATAGATTGATAGGTACTTTCAACTATAACTCCCTTCAGTTAAGTATTTTATTTCTAAACGTTCTCACTAATTACCCTTGATTAAAAATCGAAATAAAAAGCTTCCGGTTGAAATGTTAAAAAATCGTTATCCTCAACTGAAAGCCTTCGCACCGTTCTCTTAAATTATTCTGCTGCTAATTGTACAATGACAAAAAACCTTTACTATAACAACTTTGATTAAAAAAAGGTATTCTTTAAAGAGCATTTTGAATTTCTAATTAAAACGCAGCTGGCTAAATACGAGCAAGACGCGATAATTGAAAGATAATATTTTTTTACGGCGGAGTGGTTCCGAGATTGCGACGCTTCAGGAAAAACAACGTTCTTTTGTGCTCGTTCAATGAAGTGATAGCTATCTGGATATTTTGACGGCAACGTGACAGCTTGATGGAGGGCGCTGGGGTTAAAAATGGTGAATAGCTGCCATCGAATCGTCAATAAGACGCTTTATTATTGGACCTCGTCTAATCTAAACGAAACGTCAATCTCACCCCTTTATAAACGCAAAACGAAAAGCCTAAGTAAAAAAGGTGCAGGTGGTTACTTAATAGTGGGTATTTTAAGTGAAAATCACATTTAATTTGCATAACAGCTCCCTGTCAGCATAAAATAAAATGCATATTACTATTATATATACTTATTATTATTATATACTTATTCTCTTTATTTATTTATCATCTTAAGTTAGGTTAATTTATAATATACTTATTATTATTATATACTTTAAAGCATATAAAAATCCAAGAGAATACCCAGCTATAAAGTTCGAGGTAATGCGATGGAAACCGGTATAAAACTGAGACAAGACGCAGTAAAAAGCGAAATTATAAGTCGAGATAATGAAGTCATCTACACAAGGACAATAAAGAAGGTACTTTATAAATATTTTAAAACGGCACGGAATATTAAAGCACATCACGACGGAGTAATATTCCTGGGAATT
This sequence comes from Cydia amplana, assembly GCF_948474715.1. Lineage (NCBI taxonomy): Eukaryota > Metazoa > Arthropoda > Insecta > Lepidoptera > Tortricidae > Cydia > Cydia amplana. Next base: position 18,899,087 of record NC_086076.1, read on the forward strand.
GCCCCATAACGGCGGGCGTAAATTACGTCGAGAGTGCGCGTGTGCGTTATACACTAGGATCGGACGATTCGAGTCGATCGGTTCCGTACGTGTGTAACTGATTCATTATTATTCAGAGATTTACTTTTTTACATTTCTCGAATTTTGTCAATTTGCCGTAGAAAATAGGCAATAATGCCAATATTCAAAAATGTATTTCTCGTAGGTTGAATAGGTTTATTATTAATAGCGCTTGGTTTGTTATTAATGCTGGTTATTTTACATTTTGTGCATTTAACATGACTATTATAGGTATAAAAACGTGTAAAGATAATACATACATTACATACATACATCACTGGCTCAGTGACCCAAAGAGGATCTTGGCCTCTAACACAAGGAGCGCCACTCTGTCCTATTCTGTGCCACTTCATGTAAAGATAATAAACGTTTTTATTTTTCCTTTTATACTTTCTACTAGTAGTTATTACATATTAAGTCATGCTTCGTTTTGAAGTAGTGTGTTAACTAAAACTGTCGATAGTATACATTATTTTAAACATTTTGTCAAATGTACATAAACTAACACTAAATTCTGAGTCAATTAGTTTAAGCTTAGATTAAAATCCCATGGTTTAGCTAGATCAAAACCCTAGTAAAGGATCAGACATTAAAAGGGAGGCCCTGCCCTTTTGTGTGAACTAATATCGTAGGAGTGGTTACTGTAGGTAGATAATTAATACTCCTACACTATAGGAAAATGTTTAGTTGAAGTTTAATACCTTAATTCTAAGATTAGGTACCGTTATTTATCGAATACCTACATATACTGCAAACGAAAATAATATTATAAGTAGCAGTAGTAGATAATTAGTATTTATGGAGGACTAAAACATTATCATTAATTATCATGTAGTATACTTAGAGTAACTATCGGATCCTGTTAATAAGATAGGTTAATTTAAACTGCGTGAGTAATACTAACATTAAGTAAGCAAATTTTTCGGTTAACTCACGTATTAAAATCACTCGGGCGACTTGTTTCGGAGAGTCTTGGTATCCATTTTCAAGCACTACTTTTAGCCTACCTTTTCATCCTACCTTTTTCATAGCGGTGTACCTTTACATCATCCTCTACTTATTTTCTACTCCCTTTTAAACTTTAGCCAACCGGTGGTTCTCACTCACACACCGGCCCCCACGCTCCAAGCGCGATCCATCATGTTTCAGACTTTATAAATTGCTTCTCCAAGTTTTCAATGTTCCCGCCGTCTCTGCTGCGGTGCTTTCGATGGATTGGTTTGGATCGTGATACTGTAGTTTACTTGGTTTTAACGTAATACGTTGATTGATGTAATTAGGCAGTTACATAATAATATGTTGCTGTACAGATTAGATGTATTTTAAATCCACTCAAATTAATAACTTCAGTAGGTACGAGTATATCACCTAAAGTTCTCGTTAGGATCTCGTCGGCTGCGTGGATGATGATGATGATTAATAAAATCCTGTATCCTGTTTCCTTCCCCGGGTTTTAAACTATCTGCAAATAAATTGGTTCAGTGGTTTAAACTATGTATTAGCGACACCCAGTTCTGGGAACACACCATTCTTCTATTGTTGTTAGGTAGAATTACAGTCGAAAATCGAATCAAACGCTGTAATCCAGGTGTACCCAAGTGGGTACAATGGGTTAAGCGTGAAGAGGATAGACAGACATAGTTATGTACCTACTTTAACATTTATAATTTATTCGTAGGGATAGTAAAGCACCAGTTAAACCAACGAAGATACATTCTGAATCCTAATGTAACCTGCGGGCTCAGCACGGATCCATTTTTATCCACTATCACTAAGCCCGTCACTTTCGCACTTACATACTTGTTAGAACGTGACAGGCATGGTGATAAATGATAAAAATGCGACCGTGCTACTAGGGCTGTATAACATTTTGGCAACATTATTTTCTCTATAACCAAAAGATACGTTGAAGAACGTGCCATTTGATGTTTTATTTTTAGCTCAATATTTTGTAACATTTTCATCAAACACATAACAAAAGTAACTCCTGTTTCATGTTCTCCAAAACAAGCTACTTTCGAGAACTTTGTAATAATAATAAACAATAAGCAGGCATTAATAACGTCTTTGAGAGCGTTTCTTTGTTGTTTATGCTTTGGATGATACAGGGATCATCCGCATAGGATACTCTAAATCACATTTTAAGTAACTTATCATACTCAGGACTTTATGTATAAGATTTTAAGACACTCATGATATTATCTCACATTTTTAGACGGCCCGTCTATCGCGAAATTTATTTTACCTTTATTTACCGACGTTCGACACAGGTTTCACTGGTCACGGTCGCGGCTAACTGATGTCCCAGCAAAATGTCAAAACAGAGATTTGTGCAACTACCCAACGAAAAGTGTATGAAAAAGTTTACTCATAATAGATTCTTAAATTTTAAATGCGCAAACTCTGTTTAACATCGATGGTTACATTTTATTACTTACCCTCTTTTAAACTGAAAAAGGAAGATGGCGATCAGAGAAATCAAAATAACGAACATGAAGTTGATTTAATGCCTATAACCTTTTGACATTTTGAAATAATTTGACAATTGAATATTATTGTACCATCGTACTTATGATTATGGACACAGGAGGTGGCCATACTAACTGGCCATAGGCTGTTTTCTGTGATAAAACAAAGCAACTCGATTGTGTGTTGGGTATGTTAGAATTGACTCGATGAGTTTTAGTTGCCTGTTGAATGAAAAGTACAGTTTTTGACAAAAAACATTTTGTAGAGGCATGGGAATTAATAATATGTTTATTGTTTTTGCCCGCAGTTTCGCCCATGATCTGGGTGCCCAATCAGCTGGTGGGCGCGCCCGCGGGCACGGATGTCACCGTGGACTGCCACACTGAGGCGCACCCGCGCGCCATCTCTTACTGGGTCTACGACAACGTCATGGTGTTGCCAACGAAGAAGTACGCCATCAATACTGAGGAGAACTCTTATAGGTATGTACCTATACAAGTCTAAACACGTGTCCAAATTTCATCAACGTATTCGTTTTCGTAGTGGTTCGTATACCCTTACCGGTAATTTGCATAATTATTGACAGAGGATAGGTTAGGACGTTAGGAGGCTAGAATATGGTTTATGAATTTATTTGAACATTGACATGTACGCATGTGGTACGAGTACCTACATGATTGAATAAGAGTGACGTGGTTGCTTATCAAAAAACTGTTATCTATACCCACAGATAACTTTTACAGGTTGCAAATAAAAAAAAATGAAGAAGCGAAATACAGACAAATAAACTTTATGAAAATCGCCTACACTTTTCGATTTTTGCGAAAGTTTGAAATAACTGTGATGCTTATTTCTCCTTCAACTTAAGTATAATTGGCTTTATTTCTAAACTCATGTATAATTAAAACAAGCTAAAAATAAGTAGGTATCTACTTATTAATGTACCTAGAAATTTAATTAAGTAGGTAACTGTATTTATTTTCTAGGTAAACATTATAATGCCAAAATTCATTAGTCAAGTTATCAAAAGTCAAATCTAAGTCAACGCTTGCTTAGTAACAGCAAATGTAAGGAATACTTAACAAATGTCTGGCGTCTTCAAATAATATAAAATAATTTAAGTAACACTCAATTTTATTGGGTTAGGTCAATCAAAGACTGGAGATAAGATACATTTTAATAAACCGATCTCGAGTCTGGAATCGTTTCAAAATAGTTCTAGTTAAATTGTGGAACTATTTGAGGTCTGGAAATATTAAGTCTATGTTAAGAAGCAATTCGTCTGTGGAATGCTGTCCCGCTGCCTATCAGGCAAGCTCAGAGCCAACTTACGTTGAAAAACATTTTATTTTATACCTAACTTTTACTTTATTTTGTTAAATTGTGCAATAAACTTAAGACTTAGATTTTGGTTCTTAGAAACGTACTCTACAACAAACGGGTAGGAAAATAATAATAAATAAAACTTTCCGTGCCTAGTAATAATAATAAGGGGCGGCACCCTAGGTTAGGTTTTTTATAATATGTTTATACGTATTTTGTATTGTTTTTGTAAGTGTTTTTGTATTTTATTTTTATATCCATATTATAAAATAACCTAGCCTAAGAGTTCAAATAAATAAAGATAATAATAAGGGGTAATATCATTACTGAAAGTAGGAATTTCATTATTCGTAATGTCGATCCAAGTTATAGTGTCTGCTCAACATTTTTGTTTAACAATGACAATTCAAAGTGCAAGCACTTTACAGTACCGTATTTCTTATTCTAAATTGAATGTTCACAGTCCACTTAAAAGTGACACCATTTGCCACGAAAGTTTCCAAACTCACTTGAAAAGTACTGCTTTAAAACCCACGCCAAATTCTCGCCACTATCTTCCGCACACTTTATTTCATTAAACCTATCAATTTGAGCCGGTTACCGCAGATTTCCTGGCCATATATACGGGGCCAATTAACTAAACGGATTAAATTGATTCTTAATACGATTCAAAGAGTGAATTGACTCGTTGAGGTCGGATTTAAATTTATGATACATATAAAAAGATATGTAGATTTCATAGCGTTATAACGATTCGAATATTCACTTGGGATAAAAATATCACTTTGTATCAAAGAGTTAAAAATGTAGACAGGGTGTTTCGTTTAAAACCGTCCTCCGAGGTACACATCCAAAATAGATGATCCTATGGCACCATTCTTGTGATGACTGAATTGTCCAATGTCAAGTTTTGACTGTAAAATGTATGATACTGTACAGCGACATCAACTTTAGGTGTCAAATTCGAGACACAATTTTTCTAAGATATTATACCTCTTCTACTATGAATAACTCTTTGCTTTGTAAATATTTATGTATTTATTTAAACTTTATTGCACAAAATACAAAATAATAGACTTAATGCCTAAAGTCATTATTTACCAGTCAACCATAGGGCTAAACAGAGATGTAACAAAAATGGCGCAAGAAGAAAAGTAAGAGGGTATTTTTTATTTAATTGCAATTGCCACTAAAGTTGCTTCATTAAGGCCCACTTGCACCATCCCACTAACCCAGGGTTAAGCGGTTAAACCGTTAACTCAGTGCCACATTGTACTGGTAACCATGGTAACTCCAGGTTTAGCCGGTTAACCCCGGGTTAGTGATTGGTGCAAGTGGCCCTATGTTTGAGTAAACACTAAACGGAATCCTGGACAAGTTCTCAACTGTCCCAAGTACACGCAGTAAGCAGCTCAGCGGATTAAAGCCTAATCCTTCCAGTCAGTTCAGTCGGTAGCGCTTAGTGCTTCCGACAATTGCATTCTAAGCTCCTTAACATTACGTTTCCGATTACATTCGTATTAGAATTGGCTGTCACATAATTTAGAGAGAGAGAGAGAGATATATATATATATATATATATACATTTTATTTAACACAAAATAAATTACATTTTACATTAACGGTCAATTATTAAGTCATACAGCGTGGTGCTAAAAGGGGTCTCGACATTCTTTACCTATGTATCAGCCCGGAAAACCCGCGGGCGACAGTTCATTCCACAGTTTAGCTGTGCGTGCGGGCTAAGACACAAAGACACATAAATACAGACAGTCATACATACAAACAATCATTTTATTGGCTACCTAATATCTTCAATATACAGAATTTTGACTTTTACAATTTTATAATAAATAGTATAAGACAATTCAGTTCATTCGTCAAACTGATTTGACTCGTAATTCTTCAGATATGACCCATCACTATCATGTTCGTATGTATGCTGCATAGTTATGTGAAAACTCTGTCTGTGTCATTATTTTTGATGTGTTGAATATTTTTGTAGTGTGCGTTTGTCGGGACAGCAAAATCTGTGTCTGTTGAGTTACTTATCTTTTGGTGGTGTGCTGTAGGTGTTTACCTCGCCCCCCGCTTAAAGTGGGGAAAAAATTTTTTCGAAGATTTTACGTTATCACATCTCCTTAGGATAGCCTAAGGAGATGTGATAACGTAAAATCTTCGACTTTGAGTATATAGATACTCAAATTTTTTTTCAATACAGTTGTTTATACATCTTACTTCTCTTTTAGTGTAAAACATTAGCTATATTTATTTTTGTTTTGTTTTTGAATTTGGAACCCTTAGTTACTCAATGAAAGTTCAAAATATTTTTTGGAATAGGTACAAACATTTGTACGCAGGGACTTAGGAGGTTATACATCTGGCTAAACCAGCCTTCAGCGAACCTGCTTCTGACACGGCTCGAAAAACTTCCATCAACTGAGTAATAACCCTTCCGCTCCGCAAACACGTTTAATTAAAATTATGAGTAAGTGCGGTTAAAGTTAACTAATTTTGCTATGCTAACTAATTTAAGTACGAGATGGCTGGGGCACTAGCTATAGGTACCTATATGGTAAATGGGTGATGCTTTAAAGACTCATATACATTGTAGCTACTTCGCATTATTTTACAAAGAAGCCGTTAAATAATAATAGGTATACAGGTATAGGTATAGATATAGGTAGGGAATAGGTAGATTTTAAAACTGAGTCAATTTATTTTTTAAATTAAAATTTTATTATTTGAGGAAAAGCAGAATAAAATTGTCGTGTGGCATTTGTTAATACTTCTGTAAATTTTCTATCAATATTTATTAGTTTACGCATAGATAAAAAATACATAGATGCTCAACGACATAAGACTTTCCGGTCGGTACTACATCTATTGTCAAGTATCAGTACTGATAGTTCCGCTACTCGATGCTAGATGTAGACACTGAAATTAATAGTCTTTTTGGTACCAAAACTGATGTATGGAGTGAGCACTTTTGTCTTACTATATTTCTCTATGGTTTAAGGGAAAAATAGCTTAGTCATGTTTTCTTGCTTCACTTAGTATATTATTTTATGATTAATCTGGGTGATTGAATTCATAGAGAACATTCAACCACAATTCACTTTGTGTACCTGAACAAAAATCAGCTACAAAAGGCGAAGTTTCATATCACGTAGGTGTTGATGCATTTTTTACGATTTACTTTCAATGCAAGGAATGGAAGTAGCCATAGTCACTATCTGTACCCTTCAGTACTGCTCCGTGGGTATTTTAAGTTTGTTAGCCCATAGGTACAGGTAAGGTGACGTTCGGATGGCAACTGCAGTTTATGTTGCTATATTACTACTGCGGGCGCTGTCACTATCAATATCCGTGATAAAACGAGTGACGTTAGTAGCCGCAGTAGGTACTCTCTCGATTAAAAAATAAAGTGTCATTCTATGGAACTTGCTAACTATGTAAACAAACCGCCATATTCAAATTGTCTCTGAATGATGAATTTACAAGTGACCTTTGTTTGCATGGTTAGCAAGTTCTATAGAATGACACTTTATATATACCATATACCATCGATGTTATATAAAATGTAATAAAATAAAGTAATTGTTTGCCTAGTTAAAGTTGAAATATCTTATTGTTACAGAGCGCATATGAAGCTGACAGTGCGGAACTTGCAGCTCGGTGATTTTGGAAACTACCGGTGTATCTCGAAAAACTCGCTGGGAGAGACTGAGGGCTCGATCAGGCTATATGGTAAGCATAGTAATTTGTAACTTAATCATAAAATATGTTGAAGAATTCTTTTGATGCACTAAAACTGAAAAAATGCGTTGTAACGACCAATGCTAGTTCTCGATCCGATAATATTTCATTGTTTGAGGACCGTACCGTAGTGAGCGTGTTAAAAAAATAAGGTCCAGTGCGTTTAGTTCAGCCAGTAGAGTTTGTGAAAATCGTTGGCCTTTTTGTAGATTATAATACTGTTGCCAAAAAATATGATGAATAGCAATCTTCCCTTCTTTAGTAACTTCATCGATTCGAAAGTTCAGAAAATGACCTGAATTTTGCACCTTAACAGAATAAGTTTATTTTATTTTATTATTAAATCTGTTTATTTCAAATAATAATAGAATTACAATTTCTAAAACCTAGTTACAATCTTTAATATTTAAGATTTTATTAACTAGGTAGAGCGGGGACTTATTCCCTAGTCTTAAGTTCTAATAATATTTATTATAATTATGTATTTATATATGTTTATGTGTATATGTATTATATCTATGTGCTTACTTATTTATTAATTATTCTTGTACTATGGAATTCAGTTCTTTTTTTATTATATATTTAATCTTATTAGGTTTATTACTTATATCTAGTAATACTCTATTAGGAAAGTTGTTTAGAATAGTAGGTAAGTATGCATTCCAGACTCTATTGCCATATTCATTATTTGTTTTAGGGACTTTAAACTGAGGTTCATTGGGTAATCGCCGGAGGTTGGCCGGTCTATTGTATCTATCCAGCTTTCCTAATAAGTCTTTGTATTCAAGAATCATAGCCAGTTTTACTTTATTAAATATGCTAAGTACTCTACAATATTGAAATAGTTTATCATAGTTATTCTTATATTTTTGCTTTATTTTTAATGGAACTATGGTTTTTAGTATTCTTATTTGTATATTATAAATTCTGTGTAGGTATGTGTTGTATGTTCGTCCGTAGCTAGATATTCCGTAGTTAATTACCGAATCTGCTAGGGCCATATATAGCAAGCGGAGTGTGTTGTATGGCATTTTGTGTTTGAGTATGCTTAAATTGCTAAGTATTGCCCTAAGTTTATTACACACATGGTCAACGTGAGGCCCCCAGTTGAATTTGCTGTCAATTTTTAAACCAAGGTAAGTATGGTTTTCAACTACCTCTAACGACTCACAATTGCAGCTTGATAAACGAGAGTGCATACACAAGTGTTCGTGGGCTATTATTCTAGGAGTTGTGCTAATCTTAATATACGGTGAGTGGATATACATTATTTTAGTTTTGTTATAGTTAAGGGATAGCCCTACGTCATGTGCCCATTTACATAATTTATCAAATTCGCTTTGCATTTGACACTCTGCGATCTTTATGTTAGTGTTTGCTGTTATTAGGCAAGTGTCGTCAGCGAATTGGTATACAGAGGCAGATCGGAATATGTTACACATATCATTTACATATATTAGATATTCAGTAGGCCCTAATATGGATCCTTGTGCTGTCCCATGAGAGGATTGTAGTAGTTCGCTTTGCTCTCCTGCTATACTAACAGTGTTGTATCTTTCTATGTGATAGTTTTTAAACCATTTTAGTGTTGGCCCCTGTATACCATTTTGCTGGAACTTTTCGTAGAGAATTTGATGATTCAGGGTATCAAATGCTTTGCTGAAATCAATTAGTACTATTATTACATGTTTCCTGTCACTAAGGTGTCTATTTATCTCATCAGTAAATTGTGCCAATAATTGTGTTGTACTTTTGCCTTTTTGAAAGCCGAATTGACGCTCATGAATTATGTTGTTACTTGATAAGAAGTCGTTAACTTTTTTTCCTATGTATTTTTCAATTATTTTATCTACGATGGAGAGTATTGTTATAGGTCTGTAATTATTAGTGTCGGTATAGCTTCCTTTTTTGTGTATGGGTCGGATTAGTCCGACTTTTAATTTATCTGGATATGTAGAATAGCATATGCACTGGTTTGTTAGATGTGTAAGCACTGGCGTTATCTCTTTAGTAATAAATTTTACATCTCCTGCTCTTAATTTATCAAATCCTGCACTTTTATTTTCATTAATGTTACTAATAATTTTATTCATTGCATGTTCATTAATCTTGTTAATTTTTAAAGTTACCTTAGGGGTATTAGTATATGTACTCTTATCAAGTAACGACATACCACATGAGCTCAGTACATTTTCTACATTGCTTTCAAAGTCGCGAGCAAATTTGTTAGAAAGATCTTTCGCTTTCATTTTAAATGACTTGATTAACATGTCGTCAACAGCTTTGACTAATTTGCCTGTTAACTTGTTAATTATTTCCCACATTTTTTTCGAGTTTTTATAATTATCACATATTTCTTTTTTTGTATAGTTATTTCTAGCTTTACTCATAAGTCTATTTGTTTTATTTCTGTATCTCTTATATATTAGTTCATTTTGTTTATTGGTTGTATCCTTAAGGTGTATTTGTAATAGTCTATTTTTGGCACGGGACATTTCTATTAGCTTATCAGATAACCAGTTACAATTATTTACAGTTCTGTTTACAATGGGTCTCTCTATAGTGCATGATTCATATATCATATTAAATTTACTAGCTATGTATTCATATATGTCATTGGGATTTTGTATGTTAAAAACTGGAGTCCAGTCAACTTTGGCAAGTTCCTGTCTCACTAAACGGTTATCAATTTTATTGTACACTAGGGTTTTACCTGTTGTCGTGCCCGAGATAGCAATACCGCTAATAAAGTGATCAGCCAGAGGGTCTCGTACTACTGTGGTCTCTATAGAATGCATTTGGTTGTTATCTGCTCTATCAGCGAAATCACGAATAAAAATATGGTCGATACATGATTTGGATGTACCTCTATTTGTAGTCTCGATTCTAGTGTAATTTGATATACAACAAGCAAAACCCAGTTCCGCCAACATATTGAGATAAGAACTTGAAACAGAGTTTAGAATTTTTATATCTAAGTTTATGTCACCACAAATTAAAAAATTGGCGCTAGACGGGTATTTAGACAAAAGTTGCTTAAGTTCACCGATAAAATCACTTACATTAAGATTGGGTGGACGGTATATTGCACACAGGTATGTTTTATAACCACTGGGCATTAACACTTCACCAAGTAGACATTCAAAGCTTTTTACCTTAGTTGTATCTTGCAGCAAGGTAACACTTTTGTGGCTGTAAACAATAATTCCACCTCCTCTCCTATTATTTCTTAATTCAGTATTCATTGAGTAGTTTTCTATATTATACAAATTTTTAATCTGGTCTTTTATGTTTACTTCAGTCACTACAATGAGATGGATGGTTACGGGACATGAGATAATAATTTTTTCTAATTGAGTATGGTTTTTAATTAGTGATCTGATGTTTGTATGAAATAAAATAAGCTTGTTTGAACAAGTTAGTCCATTAACAAATTCTGTCCATGTATTATGTGTGCTTTGTATTATTCCGTTATTCGAATTATCCATTATTGAGTATAATATTTTATTTAAGATGTTGGTATTTAGTTTGTATTTTGCTTAGTTTTAAGTGCTTCGATGTCAGTCTCAGAACGAATATAGAAGATTTTCTTCGTGTTTTCATCAGCGCGTGCCATTATCACGCCGTCACGGCTCCAAACAAATTTGAATATGTTTTTGTCTCGCAGTTCAGTCTTTGCTTTCCAAAGTAGATATGCCGTAGCAGGGGTCAGTGCAGCACGTACATATATTTTAGAGCCGGCGCCGCTCGTGGCTCGCACGTCTATATCATTGGCCTTTATGTTTGCAGTTTTCGAGGCTTCAATCCATGAAGCACGACAGCCCTCTCTGAGGGTTACTTTGATCGGCGCATCATTATTAGTGCGTGCCGCCTGCGCTACACCTGGGCGGGCAGGTTTCTTTTTTCTATATACTTTTATGATGTCATCCGACTTTTGTTGAAGTATGTGTCCTATTTTGCTCACTATTGGTTTTAAGTCCTCATCCTTCTCTTCAGCGATGCCGCATATTTCAATTTCGTTGTGAATATGAGCCTGCTCTATTTTATATATCTTTTGCTCAAGGACTTCGTTTTTGAGTACTAAGTTTTTGTAAGTGTTGTGAACATTCTGAAGTTGGTTTTCCATCAGTTTTACTCTAGTTTCGTAATCCTTCATTTTTACTTCATAATCATCTATTTTGTCAGAATAATACTGGAGTTCTTCTCTTATGATGTCGCGGACGGATTTTCTCATTTCACGTACTTCGTTTCTTATTTCGTATAACAGAACGTTATCTTGGCTCGTGAACTCCGAATCCGTATCGTCATCTTCCGGGCCTGGCAATGTGGTCGAGGTACGTTTTAGTTTTCTGGAGGGGGTCGAACAGGTCTGGCATGTCCAGGCTATTGAGTCAGTGGACAACAGTACGTTAAGCTGCTCTGTGGTCAGCGAGGCGCATGATCCATTAGCATGTAGCCATTTACTACATTTGCTACATTGCGCGCCAGGCGCTTTCTTTGTAATGTTTTTAGTACATTTCGCGCATCTGTTAGCCATCGTTTGCTTGTTTTGGTTGCTAAGGTCACAAATTCTAGGAAAAACACTCGAATTCCTTGGGCAACGGCGGTTCACGTCTTCGCGCCCAAAACGTCTTAAGTCCGGCAGATTTAGAAGCCGCTTACGCGTTTCACTAAGAACGGTATAGATTTTTGTGTTATTTTGTTTTATATTACATAGATTTTAAACCACACTAACTTTAACTTAATCACTATATCTTTACGAGTATTTTGGTATAACTTTTAATTGGCAATGCACATTTTAGACTGGTAAAATAAATTATTTTAACGGAGCGATTTGAAACGCTGCTTGCGCGCGCGGGCGCGGGGATGTGTGATACGAATCTGAAGTCTGCGTTCTTGTATTTTTGGAAGTATGTATAAAAATAAAGCTAACTTTGGATTGCTACGTACTTAGGTACTGAATCAATGCGACTTTAAGTTTAATTTTACAAAATCGATATAGTTAAAGGTACACTAAACATAGAGTACGGATCTTATTAATTCAGCGAAGCAGGGATCGGACCCGGTTTTTTGCAAAAACTTAGAAATAACCATATTTTTCGAATTATTTTATACTCGAAATGTAGGACTCATTTGTGTTTTTAGGTTACGACTTCGTATTATTAGATTGCCCAATTAGAAATGAAGTAATTAGCAAAGAACGAAAAAATACCGTTTCCGTTCCCATACAAAAAATACCGGTATCCGATCCCTGCAGCGAAGCCTTTAATTATAAGTTCCGACTTGGAAATATAATTTGTATACTGGTAATTTGTTGCCAATTAATTTTACTTACGAAGAACTTAATCCTAAATAACTATAATTTAATTAAAGTAAGCGTAGTAAGGTTACGAAATTATTTGCAGTGAGTTATTTGGTAAATCAAAAATGAACGGGTAATTAATATTTTCTGTAGTTTAATTAAGATTTTCTGTAGTTTGTTTCAATTACTTAGCTTCAATTTATGCTGTTTAATTGCCTTTGTGGTAAAATTTATCTTACGATATATTATTTTGTCATAATTATTTACACATGACGAATCACATCCAAATCGAAACAGAACAAACAAAACAAACAGAACAAAATAAGAGAATGACAATAAGACGTCATAATTTCATAGAAATTTGATATTAATGATGAGTTGATGACATTAACAAACTTTGTCATGGCATTCAGAGTAAGCTTGGACCGACTCTATTTGTCTATCTGTCTTTTATTTCTACTGCGGTACTTCTGTTTCTCAATAAAATGAACGCCATGATATCAAACGCTCGGAAACCGGTTAAATTTCCAAACCGTTATAACCATTTAATATAGGTTTCCGTTATTTTTAAACCGGTTTTTAGACGAGCGTTTACAAAGAGTTCTTACCAAATTAACCGGTTTAGAACAATACAAACCGGTATTTTCCTATGTCGGTGTTATGTTTACGTGGCACACAACCAGCTGACCTTTTGGCGTCTCGTCGCTCGTTGAATAAATCGGGTTATTTAGATTACAATAAAGTTCTTAAAACGTTCGCGTTATTATGAAAGTTCGGAGGAAAACCGAAACTATGTATTTTGGTATGGTAAATACTATGTATTTATATATATATATATATTGATAATAAGTAGTAAGTAGTATTTAATAGATAGTGACTTTTATCTCTCTGTACTGATTTTCTTTTCCGCACCAATTGTAAGTTTCTGTTTGGTCCAATGGTTGACTGGTAAAGAATGCCTTATGGCATTAAGTCCGCCGTTTGTACTTTCTCGTATTGTGCAATAAAGGTTAAATAAATACCGGTATTTTATAAACCGGTTCCGAGCCGTGGTGTTATTTAACTTTACAAAACTCAACTTCGTCTCGGTTTTAACTTCGTCCTGTGAATTTTAAGGACCCTAATTATTATGTACCTGTTGCACAAAAATATACACAGAATTTTAAAAAGTCATTATTCATTTCTGCCACAGAAATCCCGATGCCCTCCACGTCGCCCAAAGCGACGGAAATGAAGAGCAACGCGAACAAAGAACGTGAGTATTATAAAACATTCATTAACATAAGCTTTATGCATATTCTGGATCGAGCATAACAACCGTAAGCCGTTAAATAATATTATTTAAAAAACGACTTCACGACAGAGTTCGAATTGCTGAATAATCAGGGGTAATTTGGCGGGAATCCATATTAATTATAACAAAAATATTTATTAACGGTCCGAGTCCGTGCCGAGGCATCTGCCACTTCGTTTTCTATAGAAAGCACCACGTGATCACCGGTCGCCGGTCATAGAAAACGAAATCTCTGTAATGTCATCACTACATAGTATAAAACAAAGTCGCTTCCCGCTGTCTGTCTGTCCCTATGTATGCTTAGATCTTAAAACTACGCAAAGGATTTTGATGCGGTTTTTTTAATAGGTTGAATGATTCAATAGGAAGGTTTATGTATAATTTGTTAACCCGTGCGAAGCCGTTGCGGGTCGCTAGTTTATTATAAATAGTGGTTTATGTGGCTGCCACATAATGAAAGCCATTAATCTTTGAGCTTATCTTTTTACCAGAAAGTTATTTTTTGCTAGTAATTTGCGGTTATTGAACTCATCATATAGGGTTTATGAGATGTGTGTAGATAAAAGACATTTCACGTTTTCCGTATTCGATGTACGTAATGGGTTCATTATAATGAAACAGGATCGCACGAGCCTCATTATAACCTCTGTCAGGAATATTCGAAATGTTCTAATTTTATGCCAAAATTGTCATATTTAGGCGACTGGTAACTATCTAGTCCAGTAAATCTTAACAACATTTCACGTAACTAAACGGTATGTAAATAACATGAAAATATTTATCTTCCTCAGAAAAACTACTATTATATACAATATTCTTTTCGGAGTAGCAGCTCGTAAAAGCTCTCTTCATTCTTCAAAACCGAATGAGAAAATTGCATTTTATCGACAAGTATGGCAATAGTTATTTGTTTGACAAGTTGTAGTTTAACCCCTCGTGCTAATATTGATACCCGAGCAAGCGAAAGATTCAGGCGCCGTAAGGCGTTTTCTGATAAAAATGTGCATAATATTAATTAATTCATTAAAACTTTCTGATATGAAAATAAAATGTACACTGATGAGCGCATGAGTACAGTTTTGGGAAACTTGATTGACCCAAACTTTTACGATTAGGGCATAGTTTTAACTCATACACAACAAAATAACTAGATATTCATTATATTTGACTACCATAAGACTTGGCAGGTTCATAACTAAAAGCAGGTACAAGTTTAATAACTTACACATTTGCGATCCGCACAGGAAACGGTGAATGATGTTAAAATTAATTAATATTCAAATTACAGCGACGAAATTATTGTATTATTGCATTTGAACATGGATTTAAACGCAAAGCTGAAATGTGCGGTGCGGTAAGTCGATTTTAACGTTTTGACAAGTCAAAATCAGATTCAGTAATCCTTGCGTGTAATGCATTCGTTGCAATTTAAATACAGTTCTAATTGAATCGCGGATTTGCTTTAATTGAGATAAATCATAATTCAATATTTTTAGTTATGTTTGCATTAAAATTGAGTATTTTAATATCCCGTTTAATTTGTGTACTTTAAGCACTGGGAATTTTCAGAGAGTCCAATTATTAATTCCAAACATGATCATTTTGTTTGTTTTAAAATTAATATTCTATAATAAAAGTCAGTTAATTTGCTTAGGTTCTTAAAAATTAACTGCCATAGTGATCACTATTCGACGCGAGAGGCAGCAGCATTTATGATGCATCATTACTGCTGCAGCGTTGCAGCAGCGGGAAACGGGCGATGTCGCTCTCAATCTTCTTGATAAAAGAAGCCTTTCCATAATAGCTTTACTATAAACTTGACGCTCGCTGATCAGCAAAATTTAAACCTTTCATAAATAAAGTTACCCGTTCTTTTAAAATGTTCTTTTTATATTTTACAACGACCTATTGCTTGCTTCAGATAAAAGTAAGTCCAAGTTTTCAATTCCGCGGGCCGCCGAAGTTTCCAACTCGAGATCGACCCCCGTGGAGGGTCTTCAAAGTGTCGTTATGAACTGTGAATAACTCCATTCGGGGGCGATTACGGCTGCATAAAGCCGTCAACGAGGAAACAACGAGGTGTCGATTGCAGTTAATGTCTCAGTCAACGTTTAAGGGTGACGTTGATGACGGACTTCCCTCGTTCTTTCCTACCTTGTAATAATTATACAGGCCTTATGTTACGTTCAGCATTTCAATTGCCTCAGGGTGGAATCATATCTGTCAGCATCGAGCCGCATTTTGTATATGAAGATGCGTACGCCTGCTTTCAGCTTTCCGATGCGTACGCATCTTCATACTAACGAGCGATTTCTCATATACAAAATGCGGCTCGATGCTGACAGATGTGATTCCACCCTCACCCTCACGCAAAGCGCGTATATAATATACAGGTACGTCTTCAAAAGTATCGTTTATGAACTGTGAATAACTCCATTCGGGGGCGATTACGGCTGCATAAAGCTGTCGGCGGGGAAACAACGAGGTGTCGATTGCAGTTAATGTCTCTGTCAACGTTTAGTGGTGACGTTGATGACGGACTTCCCTCCTTCTTTCCTACCTTGTAATAATTATACGAGCCTTATGTTACGTCAGCATTTCAATTGCCTCACCCTCACGCACAGCGCGTATACGTAATCATAAAAAAAGCATGCTACTTCCTGTCTCTCTAAGGGCCACTTGCACCATCCCACTAACCCGGGGTTAACCGGTCAAACCTGGAGTTACCATGATTGATGACCAACCATGATGACCAAACCAACTGGTGGCTGGTTATAATTTGACACTGGGTTAATGGTGTAACCGGTTAAGCCCGGGTTAGTGGGATGGTGCAAGTGGCGCTAAGGAGCGTCCTTACATCAGCTGTTATAGATCATTGTAGGTGCTTTTAGTTTCATTTGTAGATCAGTATGTGTGAATCACAATATTAAATCAGAATATTAAATATGTAATAATTAAAATGAGACCAAAGTTTTAAAATATCATTGAGTTCTTGGAGTCTGATGCTTATCAGAATCTTATAAGCATGATATGTGTATAGAAATAAAAATACATTGAAATGTTATTTTTTTGCCTTTCCGGAAAACTTTCATTTTAGGTTTTACATTTCATTTCCTAAGGATCAAATATGAGAAATCTGGCAATTTAGTCAGCGACGGCGTTATTGGTCGCACTTTAGATATTTGATATGCAATCTTGTACAATCTAGATTGATATTTGGCTCGACATTTGATTAAAATTGAATATTGGTAAGTATTTAGAAAGTCATCTCAAATCCTAACCTAAGGCGTGTTGCAGCGCGCCGGGCGAACGTTACGCGCGCCGGGCAACGAACCGAGGGCACGGAGCGGCCGAGCGTGGTGCGCGCGCAGCTCGATCGCGCGCCCGAGCGCGAGCGCGACGCGCAACACGTGTACCGCGCGCCGCCGCTACACGTCTCAGGTACTCATATTTTGTTTATTCATTGTTGTTTTATGTTGTAGTTCACTCATTTCTAGCCTAAAAATGTCATAGAGAAATAAGTAAGCTTGCTCAGTCTATACATTGATAAATACTCATTTATAATAAGATTAATAAGTTATAAGCGAATTTTGCGAAAACTTGTTTGTAATAAAATTTAAGCTTAATATTTTTAAGTTAGAAATGAGTTTAAAACTTATTGATAATACCTTTTACCATACCTACCATAACAATTATTAATTTTAAAGTAAGGAAATTTATAGAAGAAACTAATACAAAAAAACCAGCAACACCAATAGAGGTAAACAACAGGCGGTCTTATCGCTAAAAAGCTCCAGACAATCTAACTACACCATAAAGACTATACTAACTAACAGCCATACTCAACCTTTTTTTATGAGGGCCACAAAGACGGTTTTGTCTTGTAGCCCCGGGCCGTAAGATGAGTTTTCTTAAAGGTAACGTTCAGATGGTAAAGTTATATGTATCTATACCAGGATCACCTGGCAGGTTAAACTAAAAAATCCCGGCGGGCTATAGGTTGAGTACCGCTGCTATAGTTAGAACTATAGAGACGCGTCCAGGGGTCGGAAACCGGTATTTGCTCCATACAAAAATACCGGTATTCTTCGTTCTTTAAAAATACCGGTTCCGAGCCCTGAACGCGTCATCGCAACTTCGATTTTTGGAGTTCGCTGCACGGTCTGCGTCACGTTTGCATTGGCTAATGAAATAACTTATTTTCTGATAAAATTGCTACGCTTGTCTGTTACGAGTACATGAATGGCTGCATACAGTTTGATTCCAAACTTTTCCTGACTACTGAATGACTATATGTGCCGACGATTGGTAATCGATATTTGGTAAAAACTCTTGATTGTCTGACGTCTTTTCCGAGAGTAGGTATGATTATATAATTAACGACCATAACAAACCGTCTAACTGCTTAGACGACAACGGTTTCACTCACTTGAATTTTTAGTCGCTATTGGCGACATGTTTCGGGCCCTTCGGGGATCCTTCCTCAGGCTCGAGTGCTCGCGCCGACTGCAATTCTTGCACTGAGCGCGCCGCCCGCCTCGTCGCTCGTCGCGCGCGCGCTGACAGGGAAACCGTCTAACTGTTATATTATTTGTTTCATCAGGCCGTTTTATAAAGACATTCTTTCCGCTATCGTTTCTAAAGTTTTTCCTCTCGTATAAAGCTAAAAATCCATAATAATCCGTAGCGCACCTCCGCAGGGCAGGCGCAGGTATTTATTTATAACCGCGACACAAGCGGGCTGCTCAATAATGCAGTGAGTTGTTACAAAGAAGCGGTAAGTAAAGGTTTGCGGAGTACATTATAGGATTGTGTTAGGGTTGCCTGCCGGGGGTTCTGCTCGGAGCAATTTACCGGTGGATTTTCGATGCATTAATGTAGGAAGTTTCATCTTAAGAATTTACAGGATCATCTTAAGAATTTACGGGAGTTCTTGCGTAAAGTAACATGAGCAAATTCATATCACTTGTGGCCAAGTTTTAAAATTCAAAATTCTTTATAGTGAATCAGGAAACATTATTTATATGTCGCCACAGGAACCTTTCAGAAAATTCCGGCAAAATAGTTTCTTGCAATGTCTATCTAAAACAACTTTTGTTAAAAGAGTCGTTAAATGTCAAGGTGTCGATATCTAAATCAAACACATAATGGTATTCTCAAATTACGTTTTTAAAATGCAAATAATGCAACATTTCTACAAAATAGACCGTTACAACAGTCTTATCTATTCTGAACAATAGACAATTTCCTGGATAAAAAGAATGACGTTCGCCGCCGTATTACTGCCGCGATTATGACCTTCATACCATCAAAGACGTTCACTTTCACTTTTTAGAATATTAAACTCCAAATTGTCTAACTTAAGCACTAGGTAAGGTACCTACCTAGTTCATAATAAATCGAAACATGTTCAAAAATGAACCAACCTGCATTTTTCCCAAGCTCACTGAATCGGATCATTACATTCCCCTGGCAAAACTGCATTGTCCCTACCGAGCACAACCTTGTTGCATTCTTATATGCATTTAAGCGCATTGCACGTATCGTTCGCCCGTTACTGCAATTACTTACCTTATCGCAACGGCTTACAGTCTTATTTCGAATGCGGTTGGAAATGTTACTGGGAATTCGGAAGTGGTTTTGTTTCTTTGTTCTGCGAGATGGCTGTCATTTCCTAGTACGTGTAACGTGTATTATGTTTAAGCTTTGCTACGTTGCATCATTAGCAGTAAAGTTACATCCCATCAAAAACATTACATGTAATAAAAAGGTGCCAGTCTCGCAACGCTTTTACTACAAAAAAGTTTTGAGATGTAATGTGAAACCAAGTCGGTTATTTTAATCAGTGCCAGGGGGTGTTAAAACCGTATCAATAAGATATCTTTAATTTGTAATACGTATAATGACTTGGCCATCGCACGGCTGCATAATGACAAAAGGATCATCGTCACCTATTAAAAATAATTCTAATTGAACATAACGCTAGCGCTAATTGCAGTTTGAGCATTACACATATTTACGAGTACGGTAAGAGTAAAGCATTATGTGCGATTGCCAAGTCATTATATGTATTACAAATTAAAGATATCTTATTGATACGGTTTTAACACCCCGAGCGTCCACTCAGGACTTACACTTAGGAATTGTTAAATTTGAATCGGGGTCTTGCTTAAGAAGTTTTAAAATCATTTTATATACCTATATATTCCTATATTAGGTAAATGCAAGAAGACTTGCCTTATTTAGAAGTACTATAATTTTATGTTGGCATCGATTTTACGTTTACAAATTTCGTTAAAATTTGGTAAATAGATAGAGGTTATATTCTGTACGTCCTAAAAATCTTCCACTGAGTTACGAAACCGTAGTATCTAAACGGGAAATTACATATTTGTCAAGATTTGGGTTTTTATATATTTACTCCACCCAGAATGAGGAACTCTTCATACCAGACAAATTGTATTAAAATTTAACTAAAAAAAATCAACAACAAGTTAATAATCTGATCAAATACGATTATTGGAATGTAAAGTAGGTACTTATTGTTAGTACCTATTGTAATTATGATGAAAACAAAGAAAAATGCTTGTTCCTGTTCTTGGCTGTAAACTACATTTGAAAAACAGCTAAAGAACAAAATACAATGGATTTCCAACAAAGTGTGTATTTATTTCTTTTAGAGCCGCTTGACTTCCGGCTGCTGTATCAATATCCACTCGGCTGCGCTCAGCTAACATAAAAATATGCGTAAAAATTGTCATGTGAATAAAGAGGAATATGATACAGGCATGACAGCTATCTATGTCTGAGGACCTACCGCAAACACGAAATTTCCTTATTTGCCTCTATCGCTCGAATATGCAAGAGCGATAGAGATGCAGATAAGGTTGTTCGATGTTTAGATGTTGGAGGAAGGATCTTGGCTTCAATGGTATCTTGATCCGTTACGTCGACTTTTTCTGGCATATTTTATCTGTTTGTTGTGCCTATTTATAGTTCTTCGACACTTGACTTGTTTATCTAAAGGTACCGTTCGGTTTCAGACTGCGCGAGCATTACTGTTGTAGCATTATGAAAATCCATTTTTGACAGCGGGTTTTTTGACATTGCTGCCGACTGCATGAAATGACAATTTTAGTATAAAATTCTTGAGAAACTTACCTATTTGAAGTTTCTTGGAATAATATAGTCGGTAGTATTACTGCCGCAGTATTGCAGCGCGACATTACTGCCGCATGCCTTACTGCCGCAAATGTGAAAGTCTATTCCCGCATTTTTTTTTACATTTGCAGCAGCAATACAGTCGACAGCAATATCGCGCTGCAATACTGCACTAGAAATGGTACACTCTGAATTCTTTATTTCTCTCGATTTAGGTAACGCTGTTCCTTGCTTTCTTTTTCACAACTTCTATAATTTTTCTTACTGAACTCTCTCTTCTCTCAATCTATAAAACTAAAAAATGCAACGAGTTACTCTCGAGTTCCACTAATGCCGTTTCGAATGGTAATGTTTTTAACGGGTGCATTACATTTTTTATAATTACTTTTCATATATTATAGTTTGATATATCGTTATTTTGAATAACGTAAAAATGGCATACTACCGCAATACCTAATTAACGATATACATCATGTTATTATTGGTATAATGGACATAAGGTATATTTACACTTCGTCTAATATACATTGCCATAATTATTACATACTCTAAAGCATACTATTTGTTATAACAAGTGATATCACATAATTATTTGTGTGGCATAATAGTTGCATGACATAAATGGGTTAGGTTAGGTTAGAACTGCGACTCCGCACAAACGAATAACTAACTAGCAAAAGGAGGGTTAGGTTAGGTTAGAACTTTGACCCTCCGTAGAATAAAATACCTAGCAAAAAATGGTTTAGGTTAAGTTTGAACTGCGACCCTCGCAGAATTGAAAACCGTGAAAAAATTGGTTAGGTTAGGTTAGAACTGCGACCTTCCTAGAATAAAAACTTAAAAAGTTTGTAAAACTTTACGTTATCATTAAATGAATATATGACAAAAAATGTTATACAATATATGTATTTATATTTGATAAAATTGTATGAAGTATTACGTTATACAAAAATATATTATAACAAATGTCATTATAAAACATGTATTTATACTAATTAAAAATTATATTACAATAGGCATTATATCAATGACAGTTTAGATGAAATCACAATATAACAAAGGAAACGTATAATATAAATTACATTATAACATATAATAATATATCAAATGGCGTTATAACAAATATATGATAGTTTTTTTTATAATTATATTAAGCATTACACACCCGTTTTTAACTTCCCAGACACGCGTTGCCATTTCCACATACCGAAACTCAACCGTGTTCGGAAGCCTAAAATCACCCCTAAGCGGTGGCTCACCCCAACTACAAACTTATAAACGCACGATCAAATATAATTTCCTCGATAGATCCCTCGATATTTATTCAAACGCTCGTTGCTCCACTAGCTATCGTATTATTTGACTGTTCAAACACTTTTTCCTTTGCCCCGGAAACCGGTAAGAATTGATTGTGGGAGGTCTACTCTGAATATTTATGAAGGCAAAGTGTGTATGCGAAGTCACTGAATCTTTAATCTGCGGGTATCACTCGAAGACGTACTTGCCGATTTTGGGGTAGTCAGGGCATAAAATTTTAAAGTGAAGGTAGAAAGGTTCATACGTTGGAGTTTCGGGGCATTTAAGTTGTCTTCGGCATGTTTGTGGTGAGAGGGTTTAAACGTATTTGAGGGAATTTCGTAAATACGTTCCATTAACAGATGTATCAGCTGATAAGTAGTGTTTCACTTACACGTCTTGCTTCAGTTATAAACTGGACTGAATTGTTATTGTATCAATGATTCTTTTTTTTGTTTTAATGACAGAGTAGTTGAAAGAGAAATCATTTATTAGTAATAGAAATTCACACAGCATTAACTAAATACTATACATGTTGCCTAGTAATTTATATGATGAGTCGACGAAATAAATTTGTAAAGATTTGCCATAGTTGTTCAAGAGATCAGTGCAGTTTTTATTTCGTCAATCTAGATAGAGGCACATACAATTAATTATACAATTGTACTATATAATAATATATGTTGCATAGAACTTTTTTCCTCCAAATACCTATTTGCTTAAATACTGAAGCTTTTTCTCTTGTTACAGGCACTCGAAGCGTCCACTGCTGGCGGCAACCTCTACTTGCTGTAGTCGTCTTGGTACATATCGATCTCGTTGTGTGATTCTTTTATTAAACTCTCATAGATTTTACAACTGATACACATCTCCAGATCCCATAAATTTTCAGTCCACAAATAGTTTGATGACAAGACATGCCTATTCGATACAAAACGAAAATACATATATGTCAAAAAATGACATAGCTGCATTTGAGAGTGAAGGAATGCTAGAAATAGATAGGTTTCACGATGTTTTTCTTTAATGCGTATCAAATAGAAACAGGTTAATATTTTAATCAGTTTAGAAAAGGAACTATTGGTTCAGTTACTGAATAAAATTTTGTCTTCCGTTATTGGTCTTTAACTGCGTTATTTAACTCTTTAAATACCTCCATTTAATTACTTATGTGTACTTAATATATTTACAAAATAAATTTATTAATTTATGTTCACGTAGTGACGAGCAAACACAATACGAGTATGTAAAAAAAAATCTTGTGATTTGTATAAGAAAATTTACATAGGCGACCATTTGAAATAACCATAGAAAGGCTGTCATGCCAAGCTGACTATATCAGATGTTTTGCAAATATTTCGTACTTAAACGTCATCCATCTATAAAAGCGCGGCGTTGGGTGATATACATGTTTCAAGTTCTTGACGAAACTCGTATGTCAGGGGGCTTAGACAAAATGACAATCGTACATCGACAAACTCCAAACGAATAGAAAGAATGTATTGTGATAAATCACGTATTGTTTTAGTTTCCATTGGTGTTTCCTATTAACGACTGTCACCTTAGCTAGGCCCCCGGAGCGGACTAGAAGCTATATCGATAATACCTAGTAGTCTTCTTTATACTCGTATGAACTGTAAAATAATCCGCCCAGTTTTTTAAATTTTGGTTTAAATCCTGGTTCGCGAACGAAATTGTAATAATGGTCAATTTTAACACCGAATGGTTTTCGAGATTTTAAACGATTAAATTATTACCATACACAATTTTGCAATCCATTATAAGTATAATTACATCATATTGAAAAATTACATAAGCACTTACAATATGATATAGTGAAATGATATAATGATAATAAATTGGTCGATAATTTATTAGGACCCACTCATATGGAGTGGGTCCTAATAAATTATCGACCAATTTATTTATTATACAAATAAAATAATACGTTTGGAAAATTAAATTGATTTTCTTTAAAGAAAAGTAAAAACAATAGTATTTTAAGTATAACTTGGTCAACCAGACCTTGACAGTAGAAAAAGGCGGCAAATTTGAAAAATGTAGGCGCGAAGGGATATCGTCCCATAGAAAATTTGAATTTCGCGCCTTTTTTACTGACTTTTGGTTGACCAGGCCGCGTAGCCAAAGTGCAAATCGCTTACGCTCCGTAGCGATCGAAACGCAACTGTCACTGTCGCACTAATATGGAAGCGTGATAGAGAGACACAAAGCGTTTCGTTGTCGAAGCGATAGCGATTGTCCGCTTGGCTAGGCCGGCAGCTATAATTACATATTTACCTAAACACAATGGCGTTCACGGACTAATCCTGCCAATATTATCTTCACTTATAATATAATTCCTTCCGAAACAATCCATTTTCGATAGCAATAGATAGTTAGGGATGTTAGCTCCGAAATCCGATACTGACGCGTAGCCCAAACTTGTCACGTTTTCAGTTTAGACATAGGCTTATATTGGCACTATCTGCCAATAATATCATAGAGTCCTCTTCTTCCTTGCGTTATCCCGGCATTTCGCGTTATGCACGGCTCATGGGAGCCTGGGGTCCGCTTGACAACTAATCCCAAGAATTGACGCAGGCTCTAGTTTTTACGAAAGCGACTGCCATCTGACCTTCCAACCCAGTGGGGAAACTAGGCCCTTATTGGGATTAGTCCGGTTTCCTCACGATGTTTTAATTCACCGAAAAGCGACTGGTAAATATCAAATCATATTTCGTAGGTACATAAGTTCCGAAAAACTCATTGGTACGAGCCGGGGTTTGAACCCGTGACCTCCGGATTGCAAGTCGCATGCTCTTACTGCTAGGCCACCAAGCATAATTAGGGCATAAATAATAATGTTTATAATGAATAAGCATTATTATTTTCATAGAAATTTGACTTTAATTATGACACCGCCACATTATGTCATTGCAAATGCCATGCAGAGTTTGCTTGGTCTGAGAGTAAATTAGTTTGTCCGTTATTTCGGAGTTCAGAGTTTTCATCCTGTGATTATTATGTAATATATCATTATTTACATTTTTTAGTATTAATATTTATTATATCTCCTATGGTAGATTCCATCAGAGTATTAACATTCCACGACGGCTTTTCATACAGAGCCTCCTTTTTAAAAGTCAGTAGAGAATCAAGCTTATACGACTGGGGCTATAAAATCATGAACGACTCAATAAAAAATCATAAGAGTGAATCATGATCATCTCATTAAAAAAGTCTTGGTTGCATGGATGCTAGGGTGGAAAAAACAATATAATAGAAATATAAACCAGCTTACATCATGTTTAAAACATTCCTTTTTTCTTGGCTATTCCGTAGTCGGGTAAACATTTTCTGATTTTGACAAATTATGCTTAGTTAACTAATATTATTCTACCTATTATGTTATACCTATAAGTACATAATAATTAAACATATCATCATAATATCCTTCGCGTGAAGACAGAGAGTGAGATTTCTATATTTGTATCGATGATTTTAATCCAAAATTACCAGTAGTTGTAAGAATTTATACTCGGGACTCGATTTTTAAAACAAGCTCTTCGTGCTTTAGAGCAACGCGCGGCGCGAGGGTTGCCACATACTGAATTGTGAATTATTTATTATTTTTTGGAGACTTTGATATGCTGAGGAGATTTCGAAAATACAGACTCTAAAAAATACAATTACTTTTACAAGTAATTTTCAGTTCTATGTTTATCCACAAAAAATACTTGTGTTGTATCATAATTATTTAAGTGATTTCTAAAACACCTAGAATTTCTAACGTGTTGGCTATGTTAAATAAAGGTCCTAATATCTTTTGTCCAACAACATGTCTTATATAAATGAATAAACCTCACATCGAAGATAAATTCGCACTTTAAATGTACCGAACACATGAATAACCCGAAACGGCCGTATCGTTCTAAATTTACATTAAATTTAAATATTACACAGTGTGTAAGTGCATAAGTCTCCGGAGATTATCTAGTGTACATTTACATATAAATTTAACAAATTACATATACCGCGAGCTTCGCATACGTATTGTACTATTAACCCGCGTACTGAATGTGCCAAAATACCTTCTAACTTTTAATTGTTCTCTTCCATTCATTCTATCTAACGTTATAACGTTTTTTAACGAATTGATAGTTATCGATAACCGTTATACTTGATTGAATACTTCGTTTACTATTAGTGAGATTTTATAGTTTCTTAGTGTAAATTAACCAAGCTTGCCCCTCACGCTTGTTGAAATGTAAATAAAACAAAATTATTGCACAATACAATATTTAAAACTATGTAACGTAATTACTAATTGTTAATTATTCTAAATAACATAGTTATTAATTTTAATGTATAAAACTATATCTTTTATTTTAAATAAGAGATATATCACTAGATAATGTCTACATACCTTTATTGTACAGATTGTGTGATTTTGATGATGTATATACCTAAAGATATTAAATAAATTAGTATAAAATATATATATGGTTTGTTATTTCATTTAATTTCAGTGACCGGTTTTTAAAAGACTACAAGGATTAATCAGCATTTTTAGCCAATAATAATATAACACCAATGGTCAACCAGCTTCAATAATGCTAAATTTTTGACAATAGTCGTGGCAGGCGTGTCTCACTCCGCGATTTCGTCGCTTTGCTACAGGTAGCTAAAAGTACATCCGTTCGGCCCCAATTTTGGGGAAAGCCATAAGCCGCGCGTGGCGCTGTCGCCACCTAGCGGCCATATCTGTGCTGATCGTAACAGACGCGTTTTGTTACAGAGTGAGTCTTCTGTACTTAGTAATATTATTTATTCTGTGGTCGTGGTATTATCCGGTTTCTGTCCACTGCCAACAACTAGGTACCTACCTAGTTGTTGGCAGTGGATAAGTACCTACTTATATAAATTTATCATGACATTACACATTATGACAGCATGATGGAGTTCTTTTTTTGAGTTGATAATTAACCTCAAGGCGTCTTAGCAATTTATTTTTATAAAACAGTTAGGTACTTGTCCTTCGATCTAGTGGGACTGGGCGTCTGCCGAATTCACTCGGATCGGTGGGCCAAATTGGCTACCGAATGGACACCGCCGGTTAGCCCGGTTAGCCGGGGCAGAAGCAGACAAAAAAAAAGATGGCGGGGCGACCTCTACGCAGCACATGCATGCATGCACAAAACCGTGAAGAGTGGCGAAAGAAAGAGGCCTTTGCTCAGCAGTGGGACACAAAATAAACTTAAAAAAAAAAACGTTATTTGCAGCTATCTAAACAGCAACAGCCCTGTTAAGTAGTCTTTGAAATTAAAAAGATATGGAGTGTCGGGGCGGCGTTATCGCCGACAGTATCGAGCAACGATCGATGGTTCCTTTAATTGATTCCCCGATTTTCCACGTTTCCACAATCGACCTCTTTGTCTTTTTCTAATCGAAATTCAGCCCGAGTGCCCGCTAACGAATTTTTCTTTTACTAAAATAACGTTTTAAGTGAAATGTGCCAGATAAGGAGGCTGAATGGTGGCCGATAATGTGGTGTATTTTATTTATAAGCCCGCCTTTGAAGGTATGTTTCGAATTCATTGCTTTTCGGGCTGTGGGTAGCTTAGAATTAGGTTAGTAAACAAATAGGTATTAGGTATGTAGCTCGAAATCGGTAATAACTACTTGAGCATTATTATTGTAACATGACAGTCAACAACTTATTTTTTTTATGTCACATCATTTGTACAATTGTACATACCAAAGTAAAGAATGAGACAACAGTTAATTAATTTAAAAATATAATAATAAATTATTTCACTCCGGGTCACTTCTGATGCAAAGGAATAAAAAGCGGCCAAGTGCGAGTCGGACTCGCCCATGAAGGGTTCCGTATTTAGGCGATTTATGACGTATAAAAAAAAACTACTTACTAGATCTCGTTCAAACCAATTTTCGGTGGAAGTTTACATGGTAATGTACATCATATATTTTTTTTAGTTTTATCATTCTCTTATTTTAGAAGTTACAGGGGGGGGGGACACACATTTTACCACTTTGGAAGTGTCTCTCGCGCAAACTATTCAGTTTAGAAAAAAATGATATTACAAACCTCAATATCATTTTTGAAGACCTATCCATATATATCCCACACGTATGGGTTTGATGAAAAAAAAATTTTTGAGTTTCAGTTCGATGTATGGGGAACCCCAAAAATTTATTGTTTTTTTTCTATTTTTGTGTGAAAATCTTAATGCGGTTCACAGAATACATCTACTTACCAAGTTTCAACAGTATAGTTCTTATAGTTTCGGAGAAAAGTGGCTGTGACATACGGACGGACAGACAGACGGACAGACGGACAGACGGACAGACGGACAGACAGACAGACAGACAGACAGACAGACAGACAGACATGACGAATCTATAAGGGTTCCGTTTTTTGCCATTTGGCTACGGAACCCTAAAAAAGGAACTCATTTTAAATTATATATTATCCACTCTTGACACGCTTGGCCCAATAATTGTTCTATATTATATTTCGTTAAATAATCTCTTTTTATTTACAGAAAAATAACTAAAATACCAACGAGCAACACTGGCACACATTTTAGTTCCACTTACATATTTTATGACCAACTTTTGGCTGCCGGTCGAAAGCTCCAAACTTTTCGATGATCCTTGAGCCCAATATTCAGAAAGTTCTAAGCATTCTGAACCTATGCAAATCATAATCGAATTTTGAACACTGGGGCCTTTATCATAAATTCATAGTATATTACGTAAACTATTCGAACAAATTGGATTTGGCTTTGGGATAAGTATAGGTTTTTAGTTTTCATACTCCGTACTTAACTTACGTACTCCCTTTTTTTTACGTTGGGAAAATGCTTTTATGCATCCCGTCTCGAGGGGAGCTAGACGGGTATGACGGACTAAAGGGCGAGACCTACTACCGTCTAAAAACCCAACGAGTGCCAACTCCGCCTATAACGGAGCGACGTGGGATCGCGGTGTGCATTCAACTGCGTACATACTCCCTAGAGATATGTCTAAAAAAGGGTTTCATTTATAATTATGTCATGTAGTATATATACAGAATGCTTTTGGTAAGTCTGACCATACTCTGGAGTGAATATGTACGTCATACTTACCAACTTTTAATATATCGCGAACACCGAAAACGCGAAAACAAAGGCTGTTCCATAGAAAACATCGCCGCCGAAATGTATGAGACAGAGATTTTTTTCTGTGTTTAGGGTTGAGCCCATATTAAAAGTTGTTTACTATGGTGTGACCTACAATACCTACATTATTTACCCCTTAGATGGCGTAAGGCAAGCCTGTCGTGTCATGAAATAATTATTGTTCGCCGCCACAGCCAAAAGTTTTCGAAAATGGAACGCAACGAAACGGTCAAATACTAAATTACGAAATTTCAGAATAGCGTAGAATTGCTCTGCAGTCACTTATTTAAAAGCCAAAATTAATCAAGTTATTCCAGTTCGCGAGCTAAGATCTATTTCGATTCCATCCCATCCTTTTGTCAATCCAGTATTAACCGAACTAATCCGGCTCCAGCCGGCGCTGTGCGGTTTCTTATGTCAATTAAACGCCCCGCGACGCCCGCTTTATATGCACAATTATACAAATTTTCGAGGGTGAATACACTGTGTCCCAGACACTGTACAGTTGATATTTATTGGCAAATACTATTAACAAGTTATACGTATTGCTCCTTGCCTGATATACCCTAAATGTAACTGTTGCTATATTGTAGTAGGTACTGCTGACACTATACCGCGGTATTCGGAAAACAAGATCCTTTATAGAGAAGAGAACGATACGATATGTACCTACTAGACACCAACTAGTTTAGATTTCAACTAGATATCTTTTGCAGCTCAATTCGGGCAATCAATGTCACTTTTACGTTAAAATTTATGGCATAGAATATAATTACGCCACACGTTAAAAACATTGATGACACGCCTGTCGTGCCATCCGCACCGAATCGGTTAAACATGGCCACTAATGACATTATTATTTTAAACGGGTTACTCGCGTATTATTAAGTCGAATAAATGCTCAACATGTTTCGATACCGTAAATAGGGGTTAATAAGGATAGCTGGAGTGAATAGGGACACTCATTGAAATGTGATTTACCTGACAATTTCTTACAAAATACTTTAACAAATTTTACCATTTGATTGAAAATAGTAGTAAATAGATTTTGTATAGTACAATTTGTGTGGGCAGTTATTCAGAAATTGTCTTGTAAATCACATTTTATGTTTTGTCCCTATTCACCCCAGCTAGCCCTATTGACCCCGGTTGACGGTATGTTTTTGAGGATCTTCGACTAGATAAAAACTTCGGATGAAATAATTTTAATATGTTCGAGTCTCGCTGTAGTTTTATAGTTACAATCTTGCTATTGAGCTTACTATATAACTACAGGAAGATGGTTATATAAAAGTTATTTATTTATTAGCATATTTGATGTTGAAATCAATGTGTACCTGGCATATGGTATGTCTTTGCACACGCTTTGTAGTAAATAAACTCTCATCTCAAGCACTCAGACATTGAATTAAATAAAAGTTTGAGCAAACATTTTTCTCGAGTAACATTTTCGTGATCCCTCCATCCATCATCAGCGAGTGCAAGTCGGCAATTGTTTTTTTAATACATACACGCCAACATGATGTACGATTGTGCCTTAAAGTTTTTATATAACTTATTTCTATAGAAAATTTACTATGACAGAGGGATAGACAAATAAATTACTTAACGCATTATTTTCTGACGTCAGTTGAGGTCAAAGATAATATCTTTATGCTTTTAATTTCAATATTTATGCTTTTGTATTATATTTATGCTTTTCGACCTTACCCCTTTCTAATAAGGCGAAAAAATGACTGTGCTTTCGGTCGTTTTAATTTTTTTTTAATATGAATGCATCTATTACGAAATTTAAAAACAAAGCAATTTTTCAGTCATTAGTTTATTTTTATTTTTTGCAATAACAACAACTCACAATTACAATGAAAACAAAAACTACGCACTAAGCCCCTGGTTAGGAATACTATAATTTTTAGCCAATGTGCTTCATAACCAAAGTTCTCAACGTATCACCATATGCACCCATTCAAGCATAAGCAGACTCTGAGTACACACAATTTTCCAAAAGAATTAATCCGCATGACAATATCGTCCCGTCCCATTTCACCGCCTCGGCTCCGCTCCGCCGTGGTCTAACGACCACTTAAGGGGACGGGCGACACTTGCTGAATTTCGCGCCCCGCTGCCCACCTTATCTCCTTAAGAGGATATATGGGGATCATGTGAGACCAGTAAAATATTTTTATGACAGTCGGGTCTCAGTTTTTGCGATTCAATTTTTTTAGATTTGTCTGATGTGACAGGTTGAGAGTTTCATATGATTTATTGAGTAATTTGGACCAGCTGTGGGATATGAGAGCATTCAGTATTAAACATGTTCAAATTGTTTTTGAAATAGTTTATGAGACGTAAATGTTAACTGACTCTGACTTTCAGTTTCTTCGTAACACTCCAAGCTGAGTGCCCAATGAGTTATCGGTAACTAAATATAGCCATTTGCTTAGTTACCAGGATATCCACGTTAGGTGCTATTTGTATTGTAGCCCCAGCCCCAATTGGGTGCCAATTATATTGTAGCCCCACGTTGGGTGTCACTTGTATTAGTGTCCCACGTTGGGTGCCATTTGTATTAAAGTCCCACGTTGGGCGCCATTTGTATTAAAGTCCCACGTTGGGTGTCACTTGTATTAGTGTCCCACGTTGGGTGCCATTTGTATTAAAATCCCACGTTGGGCGCCATTTGTATTAAAGTCCCACGTTGGGTGCCATTTGTATTAAATCCCTATGTTCAAAATTCGAAATTAAAACCCACTTTAATTATAGCCTCACGTTGGATGCTAGTTGTATTGTAGCTCCACGTTGGGTGCCAATAATTTTAGAGCCCCACGTTGGGTGCCAATATTATTATAGCTCTACGATGTGAGCCAATAGTATTCAAAGCTGCTGGTGATCCACTAATAAATCAATTGTATTTTATATCCACTTTGGATGCCAAGTATTTTCAAGTTGTGTGGTTATGCTTATTGTATTATAGCACCATCTGGTATGCTATAATGGTCTGCCTATTACATGTCATTATATTATGGATATATACAGCTCATAATACACCTTGCGCCTAGCAATGTTTGCTACTGACTGTACAAGAGCGTGTGCTCTTGTGTGTAACTTACACGTGTGTGTAACTGAGTAACTTTAATTAGCCCAAGCAAGTGTTGACTTTGCCGGCGCCGCGCGAATCCTCGCGACCACAAGCACCCACACATGGCACGTAGAACTAGGTATTATAAGCTCGCAGCTCACAAACAAGACTAAGACTAAAACAAGATTGTCAGTTTAAATAGCATGTAAATTATAAATTGCAAAAAATAGCGAAGCCGGCTAAATAATGTTTTCATGACACTTGGTGATTGGTGATAAATGAGCGTTCACGTCTTCAAAATATTGACTTCTTGGGCTCATTTTACTCAGAATCATTTGTACATTCACGCCTCATACATGAAAAAATGTGTCCCAAGATTTCCTTTCCAGATCGTCACATTTTTGTATGAATAATTTTTTTATTTGTATGAACGTGACGCACTGGAAAAATATTTTTTCATACAAAATTTAGTGACACATTTTTTAATGTATGAGGCGTGAGTACAAAAGATTCTGAGTAAAATGAGCCCAAGAAGTCAATATTTTGAAGATATGAATGAAATGTAAATTTTTTTGGAAAATGCTCAAATAACAATCGATTTTACAAATCAACTACTTATAAGTACATTTCTTCTCAAGTGTGCTATATCAGAGTACTGTATTTTGTAAACTGATTTTATTAATTCTAATAACTCAAACTTGCCAAAGGCTCGTATGCAGTTTGCATTTGCAATTAAATTATGTTTCATTTGACAAATTAACTGTTATTTTTAAAATTTTGTGCTTTTACTACTATTTTAGTTAGTAGTTTTCTGTCTGTAGTATATATCTAAATGTAGGTATTTCTAAATATTATTTTATGTAAATAATCATTATAATTGGCATGTAATATTTTGTTTGAAAAGTTTTTAATTATGACATCCATTTTATCATTCACCTATTCGGTATTTTAATTGTATGTACTGTAGTCACCTTGAATTCTGTCTCTTTAGTTATTACTAAGGTTTAAATACACTACTCGTATTTAGCCGCGTATACTTTTTTATTTATGTAGGGATAAACACAGTTATTAAATAATGATTTATTTTGAAGAAGTTAACATTCAACATAGCATTAAGTAGTTACGGACCTTAGAACATAATTGAATAGGAGCGCTGAATACGGTAACCCTTACCCTTTATAAATACCGCTTGTGTACTCAAAAGACTATCAAACGGCCCTCACATCCCACTATAAATAAAGATTAAAAACCGTGACTAGAATTTGCTAGCGAAAAAATAAAATAACACCAAGGGAAAAATACGATATTGCTTTTAAATATGAAATATTACGTTGGAAGTGTGCTGGTATATGAAGAAAAAGGGTGAACCCTCGTCAGATAGCGATGCATCTTCATTGGGGAAACAATGAAATGGTATTAGGCGCGCACTTTGTTACATTGTGTTTTTGACCGGGTATGAAGAGATATGACCCGCGGGTCAGAACGGTGAGTCGGGGCTTTGCCTGCTGACATCTTAGCCGTTAGACCAATTCGAACTTACATTGTGATATAAAAAATATATCCAAATAATGTCAGTCTCGCGTGCATTTCACTCGTACTCGTTCGTACTTGTAATGGAGCGAGCAAGACGCACAGGCGACTGACATCATTTAGATATGATTTTGATTTCACAATATAAGTTTGAATCGCCTTCCGTTTTACGAGTGGGACAATGGGCTACATGCATAAAAAATATATTGTAATATTTGTTCAACAAACACGTTCCACAACACGAAATTGATGCAAAGAAATTCCGTACACGCGTATAGTTTTAGAAACAATTATGAATTATGAATTATTATTTTTCAACCGTAGCGATAGAACACCCCTACTTTTGACAACTAAAACTAAAAGCAATGCTTTATCAATGAAAATAAAAAAAACGCTTTTAAAACAAGGTACCCATATTACATACAACACAAATAAATTTACAAAACACAAAAACAATAAATTAATATACAACTTAAATAATTATTAGTTAAAACATCACTTATATTATATTAAACAAACTACATATACTTTATTAAATAAATTAAATTAAAAAACTCTTTTTTTTTTCTTTTAAATACAATTTTTACTTGTCATAGTGAGCATGTGGCGCGTGAGATTTCGCCCAGTGGCCAAATATTGGGCTATCATGAGCCCCTGCGACCGCGGTCAGGGCAATCGTGTATTCTTTTATGAAAAAAAAAGCTCTTATGTACGGAATTTTCCGCAAGGAATAGCCACATTGACCTCACAGAACACTCAAGAAAAAATTAAACGTGTCACCATCTGGCACAAGTCTAAACGTTTTTGAGCAACTGCCAGTAAATATTGTCCACATTCAGCACGTACGAGGTACACGTATTTATTTGTGAGGACAGACATAAAAACCGACGTAGGACGAAGAAAGGGGATTTACCCTCGTCAGTCCGACGGGCCGCGCTATAACTGACAGAGGAAAAACAACTCGGAAACGATGGACCTTACACTGCAACTAATGTGCTGGGAAACATACAAATGCATGTCAACACTTTTCAAGACTTACAATAGGTAAACCTTGTTGACCGCAGCGTAGTGAAGATCTACGTTTTGTCTCGGGCATTTTGCTTTCGTATATCCGGATGTTTTCTGCAGGTCGCAATTCTCAACCGATACTCGTGAAATTTTGTGACTGCGACCTTGATGCATAGCTACAATAGACGAACGAAGGCCAATAAAAAGGCCCATTGTTAGACCTTACGCCTTCTTTAGGCACTTTTTTAATGATAATAAAGCAATTAATGTCACCAAGGCTGTACACCTGCAATACCAGAGAAAGTGCGTTGCCGGCCTTTAAGGCGGAAGTACATTCTTCCCCTTGAAGGTTTTAAGGTATGAAGGTCTCGGCAGCATCTTCAGAATCTCATGAAAAAGAAGGGAAATCTAACTTTTGATGGCACTAATAGTTTCATAACAGTCTGTAACATTTTTGACTAAAAAAGATGACACGTCTCAGTTAGGTACCGCAAGTGATTTAAAAAGGTCCATATTAAAACTATAATGCCGGCTGTACACACTCGTCGAAAGGCTTGGCACCGCTCCGATCCAATCGGAGAAGCGCGGGCATTTTTTCTTTTACTATAATTACGCCTTCATTGGAGTAAAAGAGAAAGATCCCCGCAATTTGCGATTGCGTGCGTTTTCGAGGTAGCCCCTCTGTGCTGCGAGCGCGCGACTCAACTTTACTGTAGGTACTGCCAGGCGTGTCTCACTCCGCGATTTCGTCGCTTTGCTACAGGTAGCTAAAAGTACATCCGTTCGGCCCCAATTTTGGGGAAAGCCATAAGCCGCGCGTGGCGCTGTCGCCACCTAGCGGCCATATCTGTGCTGATCGTAACAGACGCGTTTTGTTAGAGAGTGAGTCTTCTGTACTTAATAGTACTATTATTTATTCTTTGGTACTGCGCGCACCTTAACAACGCCAAAATATTGTTATGCCGCGCAAGATGTCAGACATATCAATTTATATTCATAGTATGTGAAAATAATTATTAATTATCTATGAGAGACTTAATTTATAATTCTTAGAAACCACGAGGGGTTAGGTTTTTAGGGTTCCGTACCTCAAAAAGAAATAAAAAGGATTCCTTATAGGATCACTCGTGCGTATGTCTGTCTCTCCGATCATTCCCCGAAACTAACTGAATCTAAAATTTTGAAAAAAAAAATACACAAAATAGTTCTTTATCTATAGATGACAGGAAAACCTATTAGAAATGTGCAGTCAAGCGTGAGTCGGACTTAATATATACTTACGGAACCCTTGGAACGCGAGTCGGACTCGCACTTGGCCGGTTTTTTTAAGTAAATCTAGTCGTGTAGGTGACCTATATCGGTGGATGTCTTTCGGCTGATATGGTGACCCTGAGCAATCGACTCGGCTATATAATAGTTAGGCCATTGTAATGCTACATGAGCTTACATCGGCCGAATTGATCAATAGCGGTTATTACAGTGATAGGGAAAGGGTTGAGGGCGATTTCTAGTTAGATGAGAGTATTATTTCTAAGCTTTTGGGTTGGAGCTTGACCTACAAGTAACCTTTTAAGCTGTCTTGTAGTGTTTTGTAGATTATTTAGTCTACAGATTTTAACTTTCTGTGAAACTTTAGAAGATTCAAATCTTCTAAACTTACCTACTTTATAATTATTTTTTTGATGCATGTTATTTTATTCTATTTGTCAACATCATATGTACTTAGAGTAGCTGTGTTAAAAAAAATCTTTTATTATGAATTCTTTGTTATTAATTTGTAATTGATATGGTTTGTCTGCTGTCAAAAAATAAATTTATGGTTGAAGAAGTGACATTTAATAGCCGACCGACGAATGTCACCTGACATTTCAACCCTTTCAACTCAATTCAACAGTTGTGTAAAATTTAAAAGCTTAAATTGTTTCCTTAAAAGTTTCGTTTACTACCTTTCTGCTTAAGATTAACTAACAACCAAAGACCCTGTAATATGAGACATATAAATCAATGGAAAATCTTAAAGTGCAAACTTTAGCACTAGCAAACTGCGCACGAACTTGCCTAGAGTTGCCGAACTTGTGACGCCTAACTAATAACCACTCTATAATTGACTGCCAAACGTTAGGCGCCTCCGAGAGATTTCTGTATACAAACTTCGTATTTATTGTTGTAGTTGTAGTATTATACAGTTGTTCAATTTATGCTTTGACGCTAATTGCCAGATTCGAACTTTAAGTCAGAAATTTGCAAAATATAGGTATGATATGGATCGGATAATGTCAGTGTCTAACTAAAGTGACGTTTTGAAGAAACATCACATAAACATTCTTATTAAAAAAAAATAAGTTAAACAATAATTTCCTATTCCTTCTTTTGATAAAACCTTGGAAAATTTTCATAATTTTTTTCCTTGAGATGGATTCTTGAGGGCCTAGACAAGATGCCAAACGTTTGCGCCGTAACGAACGAAACAGTAACGTACTCTTATCTCTAACACTCTTCCATATAAATGCGACAGACAGACAAGAGCGTTTCGTTCGCTAGGTACGGCGCAAAAGATAGGCATCTTGGCTAGGCCCTCTGGTATTAAAACCAAAGTTCACAAGAGTTCGATCCGTTTCCATCTTCCCAATCAAATTAAATATCCATGGATCAATTAGCGATCCTTAGGGGCTGCTACGTCAAAATAAAATTTTAGAAAAGCAATCCATGGCATAAAAGTGTGTTTTTTCCCGGAAATGGACTTATTTGTCAATCTGTCAACTGAAATCATAAAAAGTCCGTCTAAGCTAATATTGAAATGACTTGGCAACCGACAAAGTGTGGACAAGCCAGCTAAAACGTATTTTTTTATTATATAGGAGGGAGGAGGAGGCAACGCCCATGTAACACCCGGTGTTGCAGGCGTCCATAGCTACGGTGACCGCATACCATCAGGTGCTTATGCCGTGCCGTGCCGTGCCGTGCTTAGGCCGTATGCTTGTTTGCCACCGACGTGGTATTAAGAAAAAAATACGAGATTCACGTGAACACGTGGTTCAAAAACGTGCGGGAAACCTGGTGTATTTTCTGTACAATACGACAATACAAAAGTTAACAATTACATTTTACTGAGGCTTTACTACCGCTTTTATGAAGTAGAAGATAAGCAAGAAAATTAGGCTTTAAATCGATGTCGATTTTATTATATGCACAGAAAATTCGCATAACCTTAAGTCATTCACTAAAAGTTTTTGACCCATGTACAATTGTACAGTAAGCTGCAGAGATAACTGATCCCCTGAATAGAGTCTTGTTTGCAGGGGAGCAGTTATCACTGCAGCTTCTATATTTATTTATTTAAACTTTATTGCACAAATATATACAATTATGTACCAATGGCGGAAAAAGGCATTTTCTACCAGTTAACAATAGGGCCAAACAGAAACACTAAAAGTTGGTGCAGATTACGTATTAAAGTAACAGCCTTCTCAAATAACAACATAGAGTAGAACTTCTGTTCAAGTTCACTCGATATTAACATAACACTGAACCACATAAAGATACGAAGTCAAGCCTTTCACCGAAATTAACAAGGGAACTTTGTAATTAACAAGTCATTTGCATAAGATTTGAGCTGACTAATTACCGGAATTTAGGGAAAATAAAACAGTGAGTCAACCGGCTGAGATAAATGAAGGAGCTCAAGGGAGAAATATATAAATATAAGTGCATTAAATGAGGAAAAGGGGCTTTGTTTTATTGTGGGGCTACGATGGACGATTTCCAATTTGAAATAGACAAATTGTTTAATAAAGGTAATGTTTTTAATCCGAACATCAAAGTATCCAGACAAAAAGTTCTTGACACTTTCCCACAAAATATTATTTACATTTGTTTTACTCAGACTGCTTTAAAAAGTATTTTAAGTCATAGGCTTTTTGTCTCTTTCATTAGAAGGTAGGTATAGTTTATCTTAGTATGCTTAATCGAAGTTGTAAGTTTAAACGAAATATCCTAAAGCAATGCGTATCGTGCAAAACCGTCTTAAATAATAAAGCAGATAGAGTAATTTTGAAACTTACTAAACTTTTAATCGATAAACTATTTAGTCCACATGGAGACAAAAAAGTGGATATTGTGCAAAAAGATCAGCCCTAGTGTAGCCTTTATGAGGATAGCGAGTCAGTGGAGTATCTGTACGCATCGCATCGCACCGGCTAGGCCTCAGATGCTAAGTCAAACAAAGTATGGTTGATAGAAAACGCCAATCTTAAAGATAATGTCACTAACAGTCACGTGACTTCTCGTAGCATCTGTCATCCTGACACATGTTTTCTTTTAGTTTGGCGTTTGACGAGGTACCTGCGGTTATTATATTGTCTAAATTGCAATTCGATCGCAAGACGACGACTAAGATATTGCACCACTTTCCTTGACCCGAAATTAAAGAGGGAAATTAGTGCTGGGTTGCAACTCGAACGCGCCACTCGAACAGCGTTGCAACTTTTATTGGAAAACTTCACCCGAATTTACATATCCTGCGCATTATTAAAAACGCTTGTAAAGTTAAAGGCATTTGCCCACTTCATGGTCGGACTAACCTGGACTTTACTGTGACGGGATAAGGATTAATGTCGATTACCGAGGGTTCAGAGGGGATTTGTTTCAGATTCCGGTTTGAATTTTAAATATGGGATTAAAGAGTTAACGGACGTGTTTTACCTGGATATTAATAACGTTTAAGCGAGGTGATAGGTGTTTAACGGTAAAAAGTATCCTGGAAGCTTTTCGTATTTACTAGGTTCTTTGCCTGTTATAAGGGCGTCCGCTAGCTGGCGCGGTTGCACGGAACGGGTGAGTGGGTTTATAAAAAGTTCTTTGAGCAATGCTAACAGGCGCGAACGCACGCGACGGATTCGCGTGCGTACGTCCGCCCTAAATTTGTTCAACGGATTATGTTTACAAACACGAATGGCCTCATATCAGCATGTTGCTAGCGACTTCTAGCGCTGATCTTCCGATGAGACCAACGAACTATGACTAATAGCAAACTTAAATCTTGACTACAAGCAAAAGAGATGGCAAACGCACTGACAACTATTGAATTTAGGCTTTTTGGTTCACTAATCCAATTTTTTAAAGGTAGGGTATGGTTTCTATACTAAACAACTTTAACTATGTGAATGAGACAAACCCTGACATCGACAAAAAATTGAGTTTCACATAGAAAATTCGATCAGTCGAAATGTAGTTAAGTATAAAAGAGTAATTGTTTTTAGCCTTTAGAAGTGTCTTAAGCTGACGTTCGGATATCAACTGCAGATGCATTACTGTTGCAGTGGCATTTCCTTGATAAAATGAGTGACGAAATGAACGTCATAATCGCGGCAGTGATGCGACGTCGAACGTCACTCATTTGATGAAAAGAAAGCTTGTACTTATTTGTACCTACCTTTGCAAAATCAAAATTTGTGTATGAACAGAACTCGTCCTGTATATTCTGTTCTGTATTAGTGTAATATCTATGGGCGCTGCCAAAGTTGGTGCACGTATGCGTTCCGGCGCAGTTGACTTGCTTGCAATAAAACTTGTTCGCGCGCGGAGCAAAGCATGGGAGGGAGACGGTATACTCGATCACCAAAACTAAAAATTTTACTGCACTATATTGCGATGCTTAGATTAGAAGTAAAAGCAAAATGATTCCGGGATACAATCCGCCGCTCTAATTGGGAAAAAAAGGGACTGAATCGCCAGAATTATTACATGCATAGTTTGAAAACCGACCGAAAGCTATTGGCTCATTTGATACAGCCGGAAACGTGATCGCATATCCAAATATAGTATCCGATTTGTCCATGAATAAGTTTATTTCTGCCATACAGGTAATGAATGGCAATACTTAGGCCGTTGGGTCTTTTTTTATATTCGGGGAAACGCTTAAAACTAAACATCTATTATTACAATTATTTCAGTTTCTAGTTTATTTCTTATTAGGGTTCCGTACCCAAATGGCAAAAAACGGAACCTTTATGGATTCGTCATGTCTGTCTGTCTGTCCGTCTGTCCGTCCGTAT
The DNA here is from genome assembly GCF_948474715.1 of Cydia amplana. NCBI lineage: Eukaryota > Metazoa > Arthropoda > Insecta > Lepidoptera > Tortricidae > Cydia > Cydia amplana. The sequence goes on from NC_086076.1 coordinate 18,940,605, forward strand.
GTCACAGCCACTTTTTTCCGAAACTATAAGAACTATACTGTTGAAACTTAGTAAGTAGATGTAATCGGTGAACCGCATTAAGATTTTCACACAAAACAGAAAAAAAACAATAAATTTTGGGGGTTCCCCATACTTAGAACTGAAACTCAAAAAAATTTTTTTCATCAAACCCATACGTGTGGGGTATCTATGGATATTAACTCACATTTATAGACGGGTCTAAATGTGAGTTAATATGTGTTCAAAACGCGAAGGTTTTAAATATTATATCTATGGATAGGTATTCAAAAATGATATTGAAGTTTCTAATATCATTTTTTTCTAAATAGTTTGCGCGAGAGACACTTACAAAGTGGTAAAATGTGTGTCCCCCCCCCCTGTAACTTCTAAAATAAGAGAATGATAAAACTAAAAAAAATATATGATGTACATTACCATGCAAACTTCCACCGAAAATTGGTTTGAACGAGATCTAGTAAGTAGTTTTTTTTTAATACGCCTTAGTTTTTGATTTAGTTTTTGATATTAGCATCGCCCAGCGAAGTTTCACAACACTAAATCAACTCGCACTAAAACCTGTAGTTTGTGCACGTGTGCAGAAAACGCGTCTCCTTTGCCCGTGCGCCTGAACTAGGCTAGTGCAACTTGGGAGCGAGTTCGCACCTCCCTAATTGGGCAAATAGGGGGACTGTGCAGCGCCGAATTATTACATGCACAGTTTGAAAACCGACCGAAAGTCATGGGCACATTTGATACGAGTTAAAGCCGGTAAGGTGCGTCGCATGTGCAAATAGAGTGTCTAATTATCAATGATTTATAGTTATTGGAAAACCTTATTAGTTGATTTACTTTTTGTCTAGCGTCTGAGGAAAATAGAAAAAAACATTGCCAGCCTAACCCGGTGCATTTATTATAAACAAATATATTTAACATATAATAATATAGAGTTAAAAGTATAAGGGCCGGTACAGACGGACTGCAACCCGACTGCAAATTTTATGGGAACTGCACGCCGTCGTTGTAGTTCCGATACAAATTGCAGCCGAGTTGTAAAAAGTAGTCTGTCTGTATCGGCCCTAACCTCTAGCGGCAGTCAAATGTGAATCACTGGTATTAGAAAAAAGGATTTAATTTGTTTCGTTTAAAAATCGAACGTAACAAAACAAAAGCAACTCGTTTCAATTTAATAAGGATTTTAATTTTGAGGTAATATTTTGCACTAATATTAGGACCGTGAGAGGTGGGATTGAAGAAAATGAGAAACTTACTTTGAATAACACCGATCCTAGTCTACTTATGGATACAGTATGTTGCTACAGGTGTAACTTTTAAACCTTATATTCATACCTACATTATAAATTCTCAAATGAAAATACATATTTTCTCGCAGTAAAGTCCTTAACTGCAACTATATTATAACTAGAAGCGCTTAATAAATTTTATTACTGTAACAACTCTTGAATTAACATAATATTCATATAACAATAACTTAAATTCTTGCTTAAAATTACATTGAAATAAATTAGTTTTAAGTTTCATTAGTTGTGGGAGTAATCCAAGTAAAGTAAATAGATGGCAGCGAATTATACTACAACTGTAGTACTTAACACATTATGACAAATACATTTATACATTTAAAACGCAAAGAAATTGCAAAGAGCCAATAATGTCGATTGTACTTGGAAAGGAACCTAATTTCTTCCAAATATAGTACTTTGTTTTTTAAGATTGTTGTACTTATAACTATATGTACTTACTTGTAATTGTAACAACTCATAGAATTTTCATCTGATAATAAGTTGACCTCCGGATTGGTATCATAGGACTAGGATATATTACACATTATATACTAAAGGATAGGGGATTGACACATAAGACAAATTAACTATCCCTTAACTACTATCAATTTCTTTCAATTCAGCTTCTATATCCGTTGAACTAAAGTACACGTCAACTTGACAGTCGCATTTTTGACAGTTATTGTCAGGCCACCCGGCTTAAGGCACAGCTGTAGGCTTCCCGGCCGTCATACCGCTGCTAATCTGTCTGTCTGTCCGCGTAACATGGGTTGTATGAAATTGCCTATTTTTCCCCCGACAATGGCGGGCCCTTAATTCTTTGCTGTTATTTATGAACGCCGCACAATATTAGTTTTTTGCGTAGTCTGTTAGACTTTGGAGGTTGTTTTACTTTAAATGTGTTTTTTTTTTATTATAAAACGCTCGTATGAAATAATTAAGTGTTTTCCCGGAATACGTAGCGTAGCGGAGAAAAGGGGAGTAACACTTTCAGAAAAATATTTGTTTTAATTTGTGAATTTAAGTTGTGAAATCTTCATCATTTTATTTGTTTATGTTCTAACATGCGAATTAATCGAATTATAACTTTCGTTCCTTAATGTCATAATAATATTTAGTCCCTTTTGAAGGTTTCGTACTTTATCATCCAGTACATAATTATACGAACAAGTTAGAGCGAATTGCAAGCGCGAATGATAGCTAAATGACATTATTTAGATATCAGAATGTACGTTCGAATTGGCTTTCTGGTATCCTACCGGTTGCGCGGTTGACATCTTACAAGGGGAAGTTCCTAAATAGTTCTCCACATTTAAATACAAACTCATCTTTACAGTAGTTTGAAACTGTAAGGCCGCTTACACACAAGCGACCAGCTTTAGTCAACTAAGGGCACCGACGAAGCGCCGACTAAGCGCCAAAGTTCAGTCAATTGGCGAAACGGCTTCGCGATTGCCCCTCATTTATTGTCTTAGGGGATAGAAGTTAGGGAGGTTATAGTGCATGAGATTAGCGGGAAGTGGTAGCGATTTTAATAAGCACTATGCATTGGTTGGCGATAGTGGATCAAAAATGTGAGACGATGATGATCTGATAAATGTTTATATTGGGACTGTTGCATTCACTGGTATGTAAATCTAATATGCAATTTTATATATTATAATTTACCCGTCCTGGACATTTATACTTATTGCTTGCAAGATTTGTGAAGAAAGAAAGTATTTACCTACTACCATTACTATAAAAAAAGACTTTCTTTTTTTTGAGAAGAAGACTGTGAGGTTGGGCGTTAAAGGAAAACAACTAGCTTCGAGTATAGACGTATAATGACTTAAATAACACTTACATGCACTTATATATGTTAAGGCTATGCTTGTGTGTGGGTGAGGCATACCACACACACTACACCTCCCCCCTTGAAGAAAAAAAAAAGATTAATCTTCTTTAAATTAAATTTGATTACAATAAACTTCAATGCTCTAAATAAGTGTACAAAGACTACGAAATTTGAGATGTAATAACAGACGACGCATGCCATTCTCTATAAGGAATACACGCGCCGCCGCCTCGTGCCATATTTGTAAGGGATAAAAGTATGTCACGTAACTATGATATGAAATTGAATTAAATTTAATGCAATATATGTATGTAATTAAAATAATTAAGTCTATAATGAAAAATAAGTTCATAGTTAAGATCTCTTTTAGGAAAAAAAATGTTAACCAATCTTTAAACAATATATTGTTTCGCCATCAAACGGCATAGTTTTACCTACTTACCACAACAGTTATTTATCCCATAGTGACATAAAAAACCCAACATACGCAATTCTATTACAATACAAGGTTAAAAAAAAACAAATAATACTAACCACTGAGGTAAAGACAAAAAAAAAAGCATATACAATGGGCAATTAAATGTCTCTTTTGCACGGCAAGGCACTACATAAACTTCACAATGTCACTTTATTGTTTTTCATACGGCGCAAGCAATCTACCAATCAACACTATCAAATTAAGGGCCTACTGCAGCCGCGTCTGGCGCTTCGTAAACCACGCCCGCTAGTTCTTCCCTCCCCGCTAACACGCACACATGGAAACGCTTCGCGCCGCACGTGAAGTTTGTGTGACCTTTTAGCACCATCTAACGTTACAGAAGTTAACTACCATTATACGCGGTCGCTGCGGTCGGCCAGAAACTTAAATTCGGAAAAAATTGAAACAGATGGCGTTGTTACTTGTTCATAATAGCAAACAATAAAATAATTAATTAATAAACCTGAATATTTATTGTTGTTTTGGAAGATGTTAACAGCATAGAAGCAGCAGCGTATATAGCATATAAGTTAAGAGTATTGATAATAAGAAAATAGCACAAGAACAGAAAAGAGATTATTTTTGATAAAATATGATGAAAAGAGATTTACTTGATTACGCTCACCTGACTTTGCGGTCACTAAATGCAAATTTCAACCTTATTTCAACGAATAATATCAATTAGTTTTTAATATTTATTCAATTATTTTAAATGATTTGAGCATGAAACATACTAGATTTATTTTTATCATTACAATAGAAAAAAAGCAAAAAATATATTCTTATAGATATTTTATTTTCAAACAAAAATAAAGCAAAAAGTTACGGTTAGATTCTGATGGCTAAACACCAAACAGCTACCGATACATTTCAATATCTGTCGAAATTTCCTAACCCGTTGTAACTGACAAAGAGTATAGATTTCGACGTAGCATGACGTAGCCTAGCAAACACGCACACATGCGTAACGTATAGGCCTGTAAGAAGGCACCATCATAGGTTTACCTCCGATTTCGTTACTACTCAATGGAGTTACGACTCAACGTTTATTGGATATTAAAATTTTACGTAATTCGGAGCGCTGCGCGAAGTGACATAGGTCTTACCTCTTTGAGGCACGACGGCCATCTAACATTACTGGCATAAAGGATGCATTTATGACTTTGACGCATGACAGAAAGAGAAACCGAACTGCGTAAAATGGGCGTTTGCTGTTGAATTCGTAAAATCAAAAATCGATAATAAATCCATCGGTAAAGGATAATAAGTTAATATTTAGTTCTTTGAAAGTTAAGACGAGATGAAAACCTTTGCTGTAAGGTGGGTTGTGCTGGATATGGATGTGTTTTCTAGTTGCACGAAGCTAAAACCGAAAAATGAACACGTAAGTTTGGATTTATTTTCTATCGAGAAAATTTTAAGCATTCGTGTTTCGACTACTACGAAATCACTTATCATATAGTCAAGAAACATATATCCGAAAATCACTACTGTTTGTTTCCGGGGCTAGCCACTGCCACGTTTCTAAGATCCTGTTATTTTTCGATGCACGGCCTTAACGGGTCTCTGGCCCTCCCGGCGCCATCCAAGGCCAAGGACACCATCAACTCCCGGCTGCAACAATCGTAAATGCTTCTCGCTTTTTTGAATTGATTATTAAATTTTTTTGATTCTATTTTAAGCCACGTTATCATCGTCAAAATATTCACTAGTTAGAAATGTACCTATTTTCAGTCACTTTTTCATACGGTTTGGTTTAAGCCCACGGCGATCACTTTTTCCTTACTATTTAATGCGTCCGTAGTCACTAATTTTAATAACACCAATAAAAAAATAAAAGTCCGCCAAACTTATTCACTGTGAATGTTAATATTTTTTTTTTGTTATTGTATTTTGCACATCATTATGTCCTTTATATCACTTATGTTAAATTTTTACTCTTCTTCTCGACGTCTACTGGCTGGCGCGGCGCGCCGCCAGTGCAGCACAAGGCCGCACTGGCAGGGTCGCCATGTGAGGTTGGGCGTTAAAGGAAAACAACTAGCTTCGAGTATAGACGTATAATGACTTAAATAACACTTACATGCACTTATATATGTTAAGGCTATGCTTGTGTGTGGGTGAGGCATACCACACACACTACAAGACTTTCTTCTTGAGAGTTCCTCTCAGTTTTTACACTTTTCAGTCAGATTATCAGATACAGTTAGGGAAGTGTTTTTAGTGTGTCAATCGTGTGCTATTTAAGCTAACCTTAAAATATTTTTTTATATTTTTGGAACTAGTTTTTATTATTAACTGTTTATATTTTTATGTAGAGAGAACCATTAGCAATTGAAATTCTTCTTTCACGTTTCTGAACCTGATTTCATAACAAAATGAGACAAAAGGGGACCTAAAGCAATAAAGGTAAGGACATCCATAGCACTATGCCCTGGGCCTCGTTTCGCACGCCTGATGGTCGGCTTATGTTGTTTGTTCTCGCCCTTATAGCACTTCCGAATTGTTTCCGAATTACTCGCCCCCGCCACTTTTGGTCGTGTATTGAATGTGTTGTGTCAATGCAGGGCTGTTTACTAAACAAATTAAATACTCGTTATATAGAGAATATTCGGGGAAAAAGTTGTAAGTTTTATTAACCCAGGCACATTCACATTAAAGGCATGAGAATACTGTATAAAGTGACTATTTTTGGCAAAAAAATTACTGACCCTAAAATCAGGTAACTAGAGTCTACCGAATAAAAAAATAGACTTTACTTAATAGTTTTTGAGTTACAAATATGGTCCAGTTTTTAACGTTGACTCTTAACGAGCCTTTATGATTTACTAATGCTCTTTTTATGTTATATTGTTATATACTCAACATAATTTGAAAATTTGAAAAATACTTATACATGTTTTACTGGAACTTCAATTTTGACCATAGAGTTGTTAGTTGTGGACTAAAGTTACCTGAATGTTCGGTATTAAAACCTTCTGCGATTTAGTTAATTGATTTTCTAGATTTAAACAATGACACATGAAAATAATGTAACCTTCCTGCTAAACTTCAATTATGAATAAAAATATTGTTATTGTTGTTATTTTGATTCAGATTTGTACTAAAAGCACGTATTTTAGGGAGGAACGTCACGAAGGATCTTCCCGGAAATATAGCGTCGTTTAAGTGATATAGAATAGATTAGTAAGGGCCAGAATCATGAATTAAATAAAAATTAAAAATAACAAATTCACAACTTTTTAACTGTGGTGATAACCCTATACCATAGTGTGTTTAGATTAAAGAAATCGCTGTCGGGAAAGCTCGGCGATTATCAACGTTTATTTCCGAGCGTTGACGTAATCACACTAATGCATAAATGACGCATAAATATGTCAAATTAAATTCATGAAATAAGCGCGAAATATTAATATCAATTAAGATCTTTATTAGTTTTAACTAGGGCTCGCGGTCGTGTCCGTGTTTCGTGTACACGTGTTCGGTACCCGTTTCCGAACTACACGTACACGGTTTTCTGACCCGTTCTACACGTGTAGTCGGGTACCCGTGTAATTAAGATCCGTGTATCCGTGTACCCGTGTACCCGTGTACCCGTGTACACGGTGAACGGAACATAAATACACGCGGGCCTAACCCGTCTTGGCGTGTAGCGGAGATTGAAGTAATGTATAGAGCTTTAAATAAAACAAAGATTCAGGATCAGGAGCTCCGACTGGAATCGAATCCGATCAGTTTTATCGGATTTTCAATGTTATTGATATGTATTATACTAATTTAATTAATTTTGTATTGCCTTTGTCATCATTTAAGATATGGGGATATTAATAAATTACGTCATTTCAAATTGGGGGGGGGGGGTGTCTGGACATCGGATGTTGTAGAAGGAAACGGGGTCATTCGAAGCATGATTTTTGGATGATTTTAGGGGGAGGGGGGTCAAAAAACGTCAAAAATCGATAACGTAATTTATGAACAGCCCCTATACAAAATAACTCGTTATTCAAGTAATAATTAGGTAGCTACACAAAAAACATGTACTTACGGTTTAGTTCATTATCGTCGTAGACGTAGAATAACATGCATAGATAAAATAAAGACCATACCGTACGTGATGAGATACTTTATAAATCTTAGGCACAGATATTATTCATTTCTTGCTGTCTTTGTCATTAGCAAAATGCTCTTTAGTGCCGCGTTGCAACAAAACAATGAGATAATTCTACCTGAATGATTAGTTGTTGTATTTTTTGCAGACGTGTTAAGCTTGTTACAAAAAGATAACACCAAAAGCACCAATTCATATTGGTAAAACAACACGGTATAATTGAATGAAATACCTGCACTTTGTTTATTGCATACCATATGGCCATTTTAAATACTTAATCCCTTTTTGTGATGAACTGTATGTATGAATTCTTGTACATTTTCTTCACGCTATTCAACATTTAGATAAAACAACACAGTTTATTTATCAGCACGATTGTAAATACACTGGAGCGGCGGCGAATTGATCGATCACGCTAATCGATGTAAGAGGGCTTTTAGGTTACCTAGTACCTACTTATGTTTGTAAAAAGGTCAGAGATGCGTGCTTATTGCCTTGTCTATCTTACGGTGCACAAACATGGTTCTTCACAAAGGACATAATAAAAACAAAAATACGTTCATATCAGCGAGCTATTGAACGAAGTAACCTGGGCATTAAGCTCAGTGACAGATGTAATAGCGAAAACATTCGCGAGAAAACTAAATTAATAGACGCAGGACAACACGCTCTACAGCTGAAATGGACATGGGTGAGACACGTAGCTCGCATCACAGACAGAAGAGGGACAAAACTGGTAACTGAATGGGCGGGCCCTATCGGGAAAAAAAGAGGCAAAGGGAGACCCAAAGACCGCTGAGTTGACAAAATCCAAAGAATTGCTGGTAGAGACTGGAAGCTTAAAGCACAAGACATAATAAAAAGGAAACAAATGGAGGAGGCCTTTACCCAAAGCGGGGCCATGTAAAGGAAAAAACGACTAAATGTAAATTTGCATGGAAATCAATGGCTATATTATTAGTATAATTATACTTATGTCTCGGGTCTTGATAGTATTATTATACTGGTTTGTTCAAGCATCAGAATTGCCCACCGTCGCGCTACAAAGGAAAATAATGACATATCCGTGCGTGGTAGTTTCAGTAAGCATAACTAGCTACTTTTGTATTAGATTATCATTTAGGTTTACTTTCATTATCAAAAAACTACAATAAAGAAAACGAGCTATCAATGAAATCAACGGATACTAAGATACCTATTGTTAATTTTAATATTATTTAGAGTAAAGCTAGAAATATGAATTATTGAAACAAAGTGTACTTACCTACCTATTAGACATTACCAATCAATCCGGTAAAACTGCAAAGTAATCGAATTTTCCAATTCAATCGTATGTCTTCAAGCACGAATCTCCCCAACACGAGAGTGAAGGGTCGAACCCGCGGGTAAATAAGATCCGTGTACACGGGTACCCGTGTACACGGGTACACGAAATACACGGGTACACGGGTAAACGTTTCCGGGCGGGTTCGTGTAGTTCGGGTTCTTAATACCGCCGGGCTTAAGAACACGGGTACCCGTGTCAGCGTGTAACACGTGTATCGGGAGCTCTAGTTTTAACCATATCTAACACTATCTTCACATTCACATACGGCGTTCAAATGTTCCTCCACCTCTTACAATGCATGAGGCAGCCCGTTAGTGTATGCATTAACCTTTGGATTCCGTTAAAAATACCGCATTCGTTCTTCTAGTCTAGCCGCCAGCTGATCAGCACATCATCCACGTTCGTTGGTCATTCCGAGCTTATTCGTGGTACAATGGGCTGATTGTCAGTAATCAAAATGTCGACCAAAAGCACGTAAAATTGTCCGATTACGCCCAGTCTGATGCGTCCTACGCCCAGATATGTTTCTGTATTTATAAGAATCATAGTTGCATGTCGCTTATAATAAGAGCAAATTTAAATAATCACGAGCTTCTAACAAAGGCATTTTTAGTTGAAGAATATGACATTAGGTAAAATGACAATTTCATTCAAGTGTAAAACTTCTTGTCGATTTCCAACCACGCAAAGAGGTTCGTTAGTCATCAAAAATGTATTTATTCAAAGTTAAATACTTTGAATAAATACATAGTATTTAATAATTCGCAATCACGTTTTAAACCAAATAAAAACCAAGGACAAGCTATTGCATGAAAATATTCCTTCTCAACCAGGGCACAATTTCAATACACTAGGAAATAACTGTGTGAAATTTAGCTATAAAACCTTTTTATCGGGCTAAGTAAGGGAAACAGATTTTTTTTATGATAAAAGAGGTTACGATATCATCTTGATTGTTTATGCCGATTGACTTTATTTTGGGTGGTTGTCAGTGGTTGTCAGATGTCACTACTCGATCTGTATGTTGTGGTTAGTATTATATATTAATATTAGGGAATAACACAAGTTCTCCATCCAAAAATGTAACAAATAAAGCCACACAGATAATCGTCTCGACAAATCCTGAAACGATTCTTACCGGCATTGCAGGCAGACCCAGGAATGGAAAAACAAATTAACATACCTAATATTCTGTCGTCTAACGATTGTTTACAAGTAAGTTCATTGACCCTGTCACCTGTTAGGGTAGTTTAAGTTAAGTAGTTAAAGTAGTTTTTTGCATGGATGTTTAAAAGGCCATAATTTAGAAACGGTTGCCCATATTAACATAGTTTCTATGGGGAAAATGTAGAGCTAAGGCTAAACTATCTCCCATTTCCGGAAAGGTCCGTCGTCAAATTCCACGCTGTATAATTCAAAAACCACAGCGAAAAATATGTGTTTATTTTAATATGCATAAACATAATCCACTTAATTTTTGGTCCTTCAAGCCGGATTATGTATAATTATGTATGCTTTTACTGATTTTACGGTAAGTAATAGTAATTTCTTACGTTTGTTTTTAGCTACCTCTACTACGAGTATATGTCAAATAGAACTAGCAGTAAATTCATTCATATTCCCAGCGCGCGTTTCTCAGCATCATTTTCCAAGTTTAATATGAATATTAATCTCAAAGTTAAAATTAAATTTCTACGCTGTGGAGTCGAAACACCTTGTACTTTGTACTTTCGCCCACACTGTTAACTGAGTTTACAAACCTTATTACAACAGGCATAAGGTCCATCGAGTGTTGCTGTTTCTTGAACCTTTGAGTGGTAGACTGATTTCGTTAGTGCATGAGACATAGTTTTGTCACTAAGGTAGGCAAGTTTTGTGGTTGAGTTTACGCAGAGTTAAGAAAGTTAGCGCCTTTGGTTTCACTTCGGAAGTAATTGGGAAAATTAGTTTCAATTATCTGCGTTCTTTGGTTCTAAGAACACATCTAAAGAGGTAACACTTGGTTACCGATGGTTATATAAAGCGTGCCGTAAAATGTGCTTTCATTGCTCCCCTGGGTAATTGTGCTCCAACAGTTTTTATATATGAAAAAAACCGGCCAAGTGCGAGTCGGACTCGCGCACGGAGGGTTCCGCACCATCAACAAAAAGTAGAGCAAAACACCCCGTCCGACGTTGCTTAACTTCGGTCAAAAATCACGTTTGTTGTATGGGAGCCCCACTTAAATCATTATTTTATTCTTTTTTTAGTATTTGTTGTTATAGCGGCAACAGAAATACATCATCTGTGAAAATTTCAACTGTCTAGCTATCACGGTTCGTGAGATACAGCCTGGTGACAGACGGACGGACGGACGGATAGCGGAGTCTTAGTAATAGGGTCCCGTTTTTACCCTTTGGGTACGGAACCCTAATTATATCACAACCTCTTTTCCGTTACAACAGGATAGTAATAATGGATTACTGTATTATTATACATCAACATGCCTACCAGCCGACCACAATATAATAATTTTAAGTTTCGAATTTCAAAGCCAAATAGGCCCATTTTACGGCAAGGTAAACGTACTAGTGCTCGACATGCTAATGCCCAATAGATGACACCCTGATGTCACCTCTATTGACAATGACTTAAGTTTTAAGATGACATGTATTGGGACCGCGTCGAGCACCAGTACGTTTACCTTACTTAATACATTACTACACCGTACAAGGGCTCATTTAAGAAACCTGTTAATATGTATGTACCTACTTGGATGCAAATAAATATCTCTAGGTACATTTCTCTGTCTAATTGTCTTTCTGTGAAGGTATCAAAAAGTATATTCTATCCTCAGATACACTTTCATTTGACTTGGACATCGTCAAAAACAAACATTATGGCGGACAGTTACCCTCGCGCCAATGCATAATGAAAGGCAGCGAATGCACCCGCGGCGCATTCGACGCGGGATGTATGCAAAGCGAACGATTTGCGCGCCCCGACGTATGAGCAATGTGCTGCCTGAATACGAATGCGGGCCGCCTCTCACACCGGAATGTGCATTTGACGGTTTAAATGATGACTCACGCTAATTCCTTAGAACTAAAATGGGCCGGGTCCGGGCCGAGGCATCCGAAACTTCGTTTTAATGACGTGTGATCGGTGATCATGTTCTAAACCTGAAGTATTGGACGACTCAGCTTGTACCTGGACCGTTCTAGCGTGAGGCATCCTTTATGATGATTCAGATGGATCATGCGAGAAACATTTTTAAAGGAATGGTGGCAAGCGGACACTGTAAGTATTAGCTTTTAAAACTTATTTTGATGATAAAGGTTAAGGATCTCGACTGTAGCAGCGTAAAGACGAGTGAAGGATTGAACGTAATAATCCCGGCAATGATGCGGCGGCGTAAACCCCGCAACACTAATGCAGCTATAGCTGCCATCTAAATGCCACCCTTAAGGATATTGGCTGATACAGCGCCGGCAACAACAAAGCCGCGACAGTACTACTGTAGTTGACACCCGAACGTCACGTTTATAATGACCGTATCACAGTGCCGGATTAAGCCAGCGCGGGGCCTGTAGCAAATTCTATCATGGGGCCCATGGATTATTTCACTTTTGTCGGACGAAGTGAAACTTAGGTTTTTTACGGACACAATGCACAGGAACGCGGGGCCCGTGGCATAGCTACTTTTGCCACGTGGCTAATCCGCCACTGCCTTTTCACAATTTTTTCTGTCGGTGCAGGTACGCTGCGGTGTAACCATCGTTCCGCGTCAAGTGTACTCAGTGAACTAATTACGCCGGCTGCTCAGTTTGTCTATCGCGCCGTCTCCGTGCACGCTAATTATTTAACTTCATTTCTCGTTCGTGCGCGAGCGAGTTATAGCAGTAGCGCCGCGAATTACTTTAATTGAGTGAGCGAGCTGTTTGTTTATGTACCTGATGCCTTTTTACTTCCATGGCTTTTGGTACAAACCAACTGACCTCCAAGTCCTGAAAAGACGATTCCATTTTAAGCCGGGTCCAGACGGATGTAACGTGTACCTAATGTAAGATTAGGTGTAATATAGCGTACACGTGTAGACGCGCACTAAGAACCGACAGGCGATAGTTCCGGGACGGTTACTGTAATGCTGGATTGCTCGCAGTGCCGTCCAGACGCAGAATTCGTGTTCCATTACACGATGGATTACATTACACGTTACAGCCACCTCTGGACCCGGCTCTATGAATGCTCTAAGATTTTCAACTAGTGAGAGCAATCTGTCAACTGTGATCTTTGGACATGTAGGGAAGTGAGGACGTGTGGGCTTCCGCGTTATGTTTTACGTTAGTTTTTGGTTGTCAAATAAGGCTCTTGAATATAAAATTTCCAATGAGTAAATGTTTTTGTACCTAAACCTTTCAGAACACAAAATACACAAAAATACCTAGGTCTAAAATGAACTATACATTTTTTTCCAAAGAAATTAATAGAAGTCCAATAGAAACCCATAGGAAGGTATCCATATAAAGAAATGGTTCTTTCAAAAATTGGGTTAAAGTAGCCATTGATAGTGTAATTTAATTAATTCGAGGATTTATTACACCTACACTATGATACAGATAGCATTAAAACGCGAATCACAATAAAAAGAAAAAAATTAAACACGAGTAAGTTTTTATTAAGTAAAGTAATTCAAACATCAAAAACACAATGTAACGGAAATAAAAGCAGAGCTTACCACGTAAGTAGGTACACGTAGATCCGGCATTACCCCACAGCACCGCGTAGGTACACCCAGTAATCCCGGGGCACCCTTATTGGGTTACCCTGAGAAATATCATTTGTAGCACCCTGTCGCGCTCCGTGCTCTTATAAAATGTGGCATTTTCCCTTACGGGGGTAGATGCGACGAAATTGCGGAAATTTTATTCCAATTTGCAGACTTTCTATTGTTTCAGGAGTAGAGAGGACATTTTGTAGGCTTATTCCAAAAAAATAATTGAACTTTAAATAGTTGTGTACAGGTAGCCAATACACAACTTTTTAATGTCATTTAGGGTATATGTCTCAAGTACACCCCAAACACTTTTCAACAATTAAATAAGTAATGCAATGTAAGATGCATTACAAATTATAGTTGGTCAAACCAAATTGTCAGTAAATAAGAACAAAAAGACCTATACTCATCCTTTTCTTCTGGGTGCTAGTACTAGTATAAAACAAATATAATATGATTCTTTCTGTCTATGTTTGAAATGAGACAGTCCTTTGACAAACTATATTCTTTTTTATTTATTTCAACATTAATCAATAAAATACTACAACAATACAAACAGTGGATTTAACATCAAACCATATCAATAAAAATAGTACAAAGTAAAAATTTTATCAACAACAGAACTAAAAAATACATAATACGCAAAAATGCGTTATTATGTTTCTTTATTTACGATGTTGGTACATAAACCAGAGCTAGTAAAAAAACAACGAGTCTATGCAATAAATTACATCAAATTGCGAAGAAAATTCGGTTCCGATTTCACGCCCTTAAAAAACTCGCACCTACACGAAATAATATTTGTTTCCGAGGATTTATTGTCTCCCAATTGAACACAAAACACACGACTTTATTGTACACGTGCGATGATTATGTTATTTTGGAGGAGAAAATAAATGTGCATCTTTGTTATTTTTACTATTGGAGCATTTGGAGCGTACGGAGCGTACTTTCAAAGCTATTGTTATTTTTGCTTTACCAACGAACTAGAATAACTATGTAGGTATGTGTTCTGCGATGTTAAATATAGTTTACATCTACATAACTATGTTTTTCTTCTTCTACCTGCCCCTATCTCACATTATGTGGGCTCGGCACAACATGTTTTTGTCTTCCATTCTCCCCTATCTTGCGTCACCTCTACACTCACTCCTTTTTAGGGTTCCGTAGTCAACTAGGAACCCTTTAGTTTCACCATGTCCGTCTGTCCGTCTGCCTGTCTGTCCGCGAGGCTTTGCTCCGTGATCGTTAGTGCTAGAAAGCTGCAATTTGGCATGGATATATAAACCAATAAATCCAACAAAGTCGTACAAAAAAATCTAGAAAAAGAACGCTGCCATGGATGCATATTTACTAATCGTACCAATCCCATAAATTAATTATTTTTATAAGTAAATAAAAAGTTATCAAATTAATTAAATACATATAACGCGCAAGGTCAAACACTAATTCCAGCCATGTATCACAATTTCACAATGCCCACTGGGCCATGAACGACACAAAAGATAATATTTTTAAGGAGGCGGATTAAAATAACCATTCCTTATCCCCCCTCTGTCATCGCCGTCTCCAGACAATCAGCGTGAGATTACACACGTAACCGGGAAAAAATCGCGGGCCATAATACTCCATATTGTTGGCTTGCTGGTCACGTCCGCTGATCTTGGAGTGCAGAAGCTATATTAAGCTTCAGTTTTTTGCGGTTGATAAGTGTTTTTCTGCGGATCGGGAAAACATTGTAAAAAATAAAGCCTATAGTTTTATTTATTAGTGCAAATAAAGAAAAATAGGGTTTAGGTTTTATTGCCACGAAATCAAAAACAGAACCTGGTTCGTTCAAAAGTATCTCTGTTTGTCTGTCACCTCTTAAGGCTTAAATTGCTGAACCGATTTAGATGGAATTTGGTATGGCGAGAGTAAGAGGCCCGAGGGAGGATAGTAAGATACAGTTTATATCAATCAATCATCCCTCTAGGTGCCAAGGCCGGATTCGAATTAGCGTCTTTAGCTTTCACAGCTAACGCCATAACCTCTGGGACACCCGGCCACGATAATGTCGACAACGATAGAATAGATAGGTACTTTTTCAAATAAATATTTTTAGTACCTAAGCATCTATCTTTAAATTACCTAATTAAGGCACAATTTTTTATTAAATCTTTTTTAACTTGTTATGAAATCCGCTTGTGATAATGTCTATTTACCGTTTTGGAAAATCTTTTACGCCATATTCTTATATCTGACTGTTTAGAAAAACGTGACATGTAACAAATATTGAAACATCACTTATAGACAAAATATAAGCTACAAAAAATTGCTCCAAAAATACGGACCGAAACTTTCAAAGCGTCACAAAATAACAAGCTGACACGCTATCTTTTAATTTCGCGACGTTAACGAGGTGTAAACCCTTTAGCTAAAACGCCAACAAAGTTCCCGGGCCCAGTGTGTCGCGGACAAAATTTATACGCCCGCCGGGAAATTAATATCAGGTGAACTAGCGGGCGGGTAATGAGGCAGTAGTTACTATAGTTAGAGCGAGCGAGAGTGAGATATGGCACACATTTAGAACCATAACATACTCCAAACTACTACTGTATATTATGCACATCATACCTCTCTCGTCATTAATTTTTATACGGAGTCACGTAAAATGTTTGCAGACAATTTTGGAAGTCAAGCTTAAGTTATTTAGAAATGTGCAACAATTTTTTAGGTTTTCGTACCAAAAAGGTACACAAGGAACCCTTATGGTGCGACTCTGTCCGTCCGTCCGTCCGTCTGTCTGTCACTTTGCTTAATATCTCGAGAACTACTGAAGCTATACACATTGAACACATTGGAATAGGATTATTTTTATTTTCTTTTTATTAATTATGGTTAATGCCCAATATAAATGGGAGAAACGCACTTAACCGGTTTTTTTAACTAACCCTTACCAAAATTATAGTTAAAGGAACTGTGATAGAAACCATTACTCGACGCGGTAGGTATAAAAGTGACTAAGACAAATTATGATCTTTCATATGAATACGCGTAACGAAGGAAATCGAGACGTGGGGTTGTACAAAAGGTATTTTATGACAGGGACGCTTCATTAAATTTGAATATAAAGTCTCAAAGAAGTTTGTCTAAAAGCATCCCTTGTTTTGTGGATGTTACAACGTCGAGGAACTCGCTATTCAGCATAACGAAAACATTTTCTTTGCGCTCGCTGTTGTAGGAAATTCGAATAATTAATTCGTTATTAAAATAATTTCTGGTAAGTATTAATAGTATATTCCCCAAGCCGGCTGGTCCCCGTGGGGATAACGACCAAAACCCTCCAGTTTTTAAATAAAAAATGCATCAACAATAACAACAAGACAATGGAAATAAGAAACTGGAGGAGGCCTTCACCCAGAGAGGGATCTATACAAATAAACAAAACAACTAAGATAAACATAGATAAACTAAAAGAAGGAGTATGGAAGAAAAGGCTATAATATAATATAATATATTAATAGTATTAGCTCGATTATATAAAAAAGCGGCCAAGTGCGAGTCGGACTCGCCCATGTATGGTTCCGTATTTAGGCGATTTATGACGTATAAAAAAAAACTACTTACTAGATCTCGTTCAAACCAATTTTCGGTGGAAGTTTACATGGTAATGTACATCATATATTTTTTTTAGTTTTATCATTCTCTTATTTTAGAAGTTGCAGGGGGGGGGGACACACATTTTACCACTTTGGAAGTGTGAAAGTTTTTGTGTGAAAATCTTAATGCGGTTCACAGAATACATCTACTTACCAAGTTTTAACAGTATAGTTCTTATAGTTTCGGAGAAAAGTGGCTGTGACATACGGACGGACAGACAGACGGACAGACGGACAGACGGACAGACGGACAGACGGACAGACGGACAGACAGACAGACAGACAGACATGACGAATCTATAAGGGTTCCGTTTTTTGCCATTTGGCTACGGAACCCTAAAAAGTAGACTTAAAAATAAGTAATATAGGTATATTCCTATATTACTTATTAATTTTTAAGTCTACTTTAAAGCCTTCACCTTCACCTAGAGGAGGGGTTCGTGCAAAACAATAAAGTTAAAACTAGATAATTAATAATAGGTACACCACTCAATATTACTTTCTTTTTAGCTTATGTTTCCAAAACTGTATACTTAACTTATAAATGTTACTTGCATGAAATAAAAGGCTATTTATTTATTTATTTATTCATAATATAGGTATTAGGTGCATTTAAGGAATACACAAAAAAGGACGAAGCACCAAAATGTGCAACATGCTCGTACTACAAGAAACCATGCAACCACCAAACAGGCGAAGCCGACTGCCCAGCTAGAAAAATGGCCGAAAAAAGGTATTTAAACTCTATAGATTATGAAGGCGCCTAGGAGCGCTAACTTTTCACATACTTCTATAGCACTTCATTCACTTTCATTAGTTTAACTACCTATGAACAATAGCATATTTTCTGACCTAGTTAGTTTCTCTGTATCAGAGTCTAAAGCATGCGACGTGGAAACCTGCAAACATCATGTTCGCCGCTGTTTAAATATAAACAAACTTGGAGATGATTTACGCAATATTGACTTTGGCCCCGTTTATAATTCTGCTGATGCAGAAAATAGTATGCTGTACCTGACCAAAAATGTCCAGCAAGCAATTTTACTTAACACCAATAAGATGACGTACGATGATACAGAGAACTTACTAATAGTCGTAAAATGATTACCTACTGTACTCTGATATTTAATGGAACTTAAGAATCCACTTTTTGTTTAGGTAATAAGATTTATATTGTGTACCATACCTATAGTTTATAATTAAGTGAATAAGTAATAAATAATTAATATTGTCCTTTGCTGCCTGAAACACAGGGAATCCTAGTTCAGGTATTTGTAAATCACTTGTCTTTATAAATTATTAGTCTTTAAGAGCAACCACTGTACTATACTTTTCTCAATAAATTATTTGTATTTGTATTTGTATAGGTATATAATTTAAATTGTATTTTTCTTATTTACTCGTAATGCATGTTAATCTTAAAATGTAATAATGTTTTGAAAAGATGTGTCCCACCGAGTTTGTTGCTGGTTCCATATTGGGATATCCTCCTCCAATTGAGTGGGGGATTTAAGGTGAAGTGAGTTCAGGAAACGGAGTTTTAAAATATTCGTAGCGCTTTTTTGGATCATCATACGGCTGCCATGAATTGTATAAGCAATCTTGAGGCCTTTTTCAGAATCAGAATCAGAATCAAGTATTTGATTCGTGATAAACTTAAAACTAAAATTACAATTTATTTTTCTAGGGAACTCAACGATTCGAATCCTAAGTTTTTGACTTTCGCTCGATAGAAAACAATCACGAACATAGGTCTAAAACGGACTTGAAATATTCGTAACAATTTTGGCACAATAGATAAAGATATGAAATTTGCTTCTAATAACGCGCGATTTTATTCTTGATGGAACTCAGTGATTCCTTTTTTTTTTTAATAAATATACTTATTCCCGGTCCCGTGCACGCAACTTCTTTGATTCAGATGGCCGCTGGCCTCGGACAAAGGCGGACGCATCGCGATTTTTTATACCATGACAGCTGTCAGACAGCTTACTCTTGACAATTAAATCATGTACGTATACGAAAAAGTATACCAGTAGACAGTTTGTATTAAAAGAAATAGGGTAAATAATTATCATCACGTGTAGCTCGAGTCTCATTTTAAATTTGATTTGTTGTTATTTACGGGGCATAATGGTTGAAAAACGCAGTAAACTATCTTAAAACAATACTATTACAATATCATTTAAGTAATTTGCTCCTTGAAATCCCGCTTAAAATGAAAAAAGTTTGAAGACTCATTTTTACTGATTGGAATTAATTTTCATTACGCTGGTATTAATATTGAGTCATCAAAACGTGCCTATGTGACTTCTGTACGTCAATGAACTGTAATGACAGATGACAATTTTGTGATCTTCTATTTATGTTAGAGAACTTTTGTTCTTCAATTATTACATTTATTACCTATTAATACAACATGGGAGACACTAGCTGGTGACCGTCCACAGTGGAGGCATATTGTGCAGACGTACGTGCGTAAATTTGAAGCCAGGCGACGCACAGAACTCGACACTAAGCTAAAGGCCAGATCACCTATAATTACGTCGGAGGGGTGCTGACCTGCAGCGAGTGTGGCCGCACATTTGCTGCAAAGATTGGCTACGTCAGTCACCTGAGAGCGCACCATCAGCGACTCTCTCAGCGGTAGAAAGCAGTCGCTGTGGCCGACAACCAACGGCTAGGAGATGATGATGATGAACGTTATGTAAATATTTCGTGTACTAGGTACTTGAAAATCTTACAGTGTCTACACCTATTTTTTTGCATTTAGTTCCGTCTAGATATATAATGGTTACGTGCTGTTCTGCAAACCTCAGTCCTAGCGAGTTTTTGCGGCTTTTGAGACCGAGATATAGTTACCTATGCCGCTTAGAGGCCAATACCGCTGCGGCCTGGTTTGTGTTTGTCTATGTCTATGTATGTATCGAGTACCAAGAAAAAACTGTTCAACTCATGTATTCCACCCTGCCTAACGTATTGGATCTTAGACTTGGGCGCTAACTCAGATACATCACTTATATCTTGCCAGAGAGGAATCGAACGAAGTATGCTCAGAATCAGGCTAATAGACCGCAAACGAGCAGAGGACAAGATCTATCGATGGACAGGGCATATGACAAGGGAGAGCAGGACAAAATGGACAAAAATTATTACAGATTGGTAACCGCAAGATGGAAAAAGGAAGCAAGGTATCCAATTTAAAACATAGACAGCCGACATTAATAAAATTGGTCGAACAGAATGGCACAAAAAAGCTAACCGCAGAGAGGAATAGAAGAAGCTGGAAGAGGACTATGTGTCACAGGACACGCTGGACACTCAATCAAAAAAAAACGTTGTGCGACAAAACTGACAAATAATGATGTGTTTCCAGCAATAAAGGCTATAATAATAATAATAATAAGCCAATAAGCCTGACATTGTGATAATAGATCGAGCGCAACGCCGGGCCGTGCTCGTTGACATCACCATCCCTCATGATGAGAATCTCGTGAAAGCCGAGAAGGACAAGTCCAGTAAGTACCTAGACTTGGCTCACGAGATAACCGCCATGTGGGATGTTGATTCGACGATCATTGTCCCGATAGTTGTTTCAGCGAACGGTCTAATAGCGAAGAGTCTCGACCAACATCTTGAGAGACTCTCGCTAGGTGGTTGGATCAAGGGCCAGATGCAGAAGGCGGTGATCTTGGACACGGCGCGGATAGTCCGCCGGTTCCTCTCTCTGCGGCCCTGACCACCGGTAGCTTGGGCCCTGCCCCGCTGCCGGCGGCACCCTAGGTTAGGTTTTTTTATAATGTGTTTATATGTATTTTTTATTGTTTTGTAAGTGTTTTTATATTTTACTTTTATATTCATATTGTAAAAAACCCTAGCTTAGAGAAGATAAATAAATAAAGGAATAATAATAAAATGTATCGAGTGTTATATAAATTTACTAGGTATCAAATAAAACAAAATTTATACTTGAATGATATTTTGTGCATATTTTTTTACACTACGTCGGTGACAAATAAGCATATGGCCGTTAATGGTAAGCAGTTTCCGTAGTCTATGGACGCCTGCAACTTCAGAGCTGTTACATGCGCGTTACTCCGCACCCTCGTTATGAAAATGGGGGTCTAGTGTTACTTGGCTGTGGTTTTCTGTAAGGTTGGGCTCTGCTCTAGATCTGGAATGACTTCCGCTGGGTTGTGCCCTGTCACAAAAAGCGAGATGTCATTCACAGTGCCCATACCTCTCTTTTGGAAGCGGTTCAAGGAGATACCCCTATCCATATACCTATCTTAGGTATTTTCGTACTAAATATCTAGAACATAATATGTATACAAGTCGTAAGTTGAAAAAATACATTTATACTCCTACTAAGGCTGATGTTTCGCATACTTACACAAGGGAGCGTACGGATCCGCATCAGGGCGATAACCTCACTTACCTACCTCACTAAGAGTCAGATTCTGGCGAAGTGTATGTGTGGGGAATCAATAAGACATACCCCTGGACCGATTTAGATAAAATTTGATATCGATATAGTTTGATTTGTGGGGAAGTGTGCATCCCCGAAGTCATCCCGTAAGTAAAAAGGGGGTAGAAGTTTGTAAATAAGTGTGTTTAATTTCGTCATAGTTTTTCTCGAACTCGAATAATTTCATCGACAAAGAGCGATTGCTTTTAGTTATTTTTAACCGACTTCCAAATATAAAAGGAGGAGGTTATCAATTCGATTGTATGTTTTTTGTCCTACAATTGTAAAGCAAAGAAATATACCTAAGCTCGTGGACGGAATAGTCCCTATGACGGAATTAGCCACATTGATTTTACGTTTGTATGGGAAATCAATAAAAAGCAGATTGGGTATAAAAATATTACAAATTCCATTTATTATCCTATGATCTATTATGTCAGTTTAATTTTATAGCTACGAAGGAAACGTACAATTTTAATACTTGTTTGACCGCAGTCACAGGCATAATCTTACATTTAAACGAGCAATTCTTGTTTATTTATTTATATAAATATACCTATATGGTTATCTAGCATAATTTCGAAAATCAAAAATCCTAAGTAAGTACGAAATTCCTAAAGACAGAACATCGAGAAACAAATTGTCTAATGTACGAAATTCCTAAAAAACTAAAGATGCATGTCCTAATACACTATTAATCAAATGATCTCATTTTCGAAAATCAAAATTCCTTTGTACAAGATGCCTAATGACAATACTTCGAAGGTCAATATGTCTAGTGCTCAAAATAGCTACGTTGAAAAAGCCTAATGACAATACTTTGAAAGTCACATGTCACAGTTTCCGAGAACATTTCCTTCTTACCCTGAGTCAAAGCGGGGCTCCTTTTTCTGGGCGTTTTGCCCTTCGGGCATCTGAAGCTACCTAACGAACCTAACCTACCTATTGATTTACAGCCTTATTCGAACTTTAAAATACGTCAAATGATTAATTATAACGCATTTTAGGCACGAAAAAAAAAGTTCGTATGGCGTAAGTTTTATCAGGGAGTAGTAAAATAATAAAGATTGTTAATCTCCATACAACACCGCATACTTTGTTACTGCGCCGATAGCGCCATTAATTATGACTGAATTTTAAGTTTGCGCTTATGAGAACTGTCACGTTACTGCAATTTATAAACTATACGCTGAAAGCCTATAATGCCCTTCGTATCCAGTATAATGATGCCTTCAGAGTCCTGTTGAGGTTGCCACGGTTCTGTAGCGCGTCAGGAATGTTTGCCGAGGCGCGTACCGACGACTTTTATGCGATCAGGCGAAAGCGGGTCGCATCTCTTCTAAACCGCATCCGGCGCAGCGACAACAGGATACTGAAGGTAATCGCTGACAGACCAGATAGTTCCATCCTGTGCACTTGGGTCAAAGTTATTAATTGATAAGTTATCGCCTTATTTTAATATTTTTATTTTTATTTTAGGACATTTGTTTATTTCTATTTGTACTTTTGACATGAAATCATTATTTATATGTATAACAATGTTGTGACATCCTTAAATTCAATTCTAGTCAATTTTATTTTACTTATTTATTACATATTCATGATTCCAATTAATTTTAATTTTATTATAAATCTTGATCTCATTGTCAAAATGTTGTGTTATGTTAATGATTAATTTTATTGTACTTACTAACATGTAGCTGTAATGTATTACTAACAATATTGTATGGAATTTTTAATTTTCTGAAATAAAGATTTTTTTTTTTTTTTTTTTTTTTTTATAACCTCGAAACAAGTATGTAGGCCAGTGAAATAATATTTTTTCCAGGAATTAATTCCCAGCACGCTGGAAATCGTCTTAATACCTTCATTTGTTTCTAAAGTAGTGTAATCCGAGTTTTCTCCATTCCAGGAGTTGTGGAATTTTTTTTGCTCTAAGATAAATAGAGTCTGGCTAGCCAAAAATTGTTGACAGATATTTCGTTGTTGTATCACCAATGGTCTATGATATAAAAAAATGCTAATTGTTTGCGGTTTATAGGGATTTATTTTAAATAATATTAATTAATAATGTTTATACTGACTACTGAATGAGGTCCGCAAACTATTATTTAAGCTCGTAAATAATTACGACAATGTCGCACATTCGCAGTCGCACAGTCGACGTGTAGCGTTGTATAATGAAAAACTGCAATGTTTATGTTTGTTAAGTCCTAAACAAATGTAAACAAATTAGGAGGTTGGTGCTCTATAAATATTTTGATTTAGCATATTTGGCATATTTGGCATAGTAAGTGTGAAAAAGTGTATACATATGTGTTTATCGTTGACTGTATTTTACATAGTGGTAGAAATTATGTGACCTGACTTTGAGTGCACGTCAACGTATATTTAACTTACATCCTTAGGTGTGTACAGAAAATCAAAAATATTTTGTAGTGTCAAAACTATAATTCCTACTACACAAAGTGTGACCAGTCCAAGATTTTTTGAATTTCCCGCAAAACATTTGTGTAATATTTCAGTAGCCAGACTCTAGTTTAGCAGTTATTCAAGAACATAGGCAAAATATGACCATCCCGCCCCCCCCCCCCCTTATCTCCGAAACTACTCATAATCATAAATCATAAATCATTTATTCGTAAAACATAGGTACAATAATTAGGTCTTAGAAAATATACATGTTGTGGAACACTATGTTTTGCCTGTAGGCGTACGATTGTTTTATAATATTTACTTATCATGCACAATTATATTTGAAAGCATAATTATTGCATAAATAAATTAATCAAAATACAACATTTCATGCAAATAATATTATGGAACTAGAAAATAATGACTAGGTAACATTAAAATTATTTAAATAACAAAAGATTAATATAAATGTCAAAGCGAGATCAAAATAAAATAAATATAATTGTCAGCACAATAAATTATAAATCAATATCATTTAAAAATTGTTGTACACTATAATAACATTTTTTAATTAATAACAATTTCAGCTCTTTCTTAAACTTTCCAATTTTTAAAACTTTTAGATTGTTTGGAATTTTGTTAAATATTTGTGGCGCCATCCCCAAAATGCTTTTCCGTACTAGGGCGGTTTTACATATTTTATTACGCAATGCGTTTTCATATTGAGGTCTTACAGGGAGCCTACGTACGTCAGCAATTTTGTCATACAATTTAGGATTACATTTAACGAAAATAGCAGTTTCCAAAATATATAGACTGGGTAAGGTCAGTATGTTCAATGATCTAAAATATGGAATGCAGCTATCTGTCATATTAAGGCCACACATGGATCGTACACACCTCTTTTGTACTATAAACGCTGTATCTTTATCAACCGAATTGCCCCAAAAGATAATGCCATATCTTAGTGTTGATGCCACCAGCCCGTGGTAAGCAACAAGTAAAGATTCTTTACTTACTATTTTCGAGAGCTTATGTAGAGCGAATGCTGATTTACTTAGTTTTTTACATAATTCATTTACGTGATACTTCCAAGTAAGTTGGCTATCAATGTATAGACCCAAGAATTTAGTCACTTCCACTGTTTCAATCGCAGTCCCTTCATAACCAACATTGATGTCTTTTGGACTAATTCGCTGATAGAAATGCATTAGATTTGTTTTTGTCAAGTTAATTTTTAGGTTATTATTATTAAGCCACATTATTATTTCTTTTATTACAGTATTAATATCATTTTCATAATTATCAATGTCATTAGATTGTATAATAGAAGTGCTATCATCTGCAAATAGAATCATTGGATGATTGATGGCTTTGGGTAGATCATTTATATAGACCAGAAACAACAAAGGGCCTAGGACACTTCCCTGCGGTACCCCATATTTTACGCATCTTGCATCGGATAAGAATACTTGGTCTGTTTTACTTTTAACACAACTTTTTGTTATCTCAGTGTATTGTAGCCTATTAGAAAGATACGATTTGACAAGATTTAGGACATTGCCTCTAATACCGTAACAGTTAAGTTTGCTAAGTAAGATTTCATGATCGACATGATCGAAAGCTTTAGTCATGTCTGTAAATAAAGCACATATCGGTATTTTTTTATCAACACATTCCATAACATTATGTATAAGATCATAAATAGCCATATTTATGCTAATATCTTTTCTGAAACCTTTTTGTTCTTCACACAGTAAGTTAAATTTATCAAAAAAGCGATATAAGGATTGGTATATAAATTTCTCAAAAACTTTGGAGAACACTGGTATTAAAGCTATTGGTCGATAGTTCTGAGGGCTTTCCTTATCACCTTTTTTATATAGAGGCTTGACTATAGAAATCTTTAACTTATCTGGATATATGCCTGTATCAATACTCAAATTTAGTATGTGACTGAGGTGGGTGGCTATGTTATCACAAACGTATTTGATTACATTAGTACTAATTTTATCAAAGCCCACACTTCTTGTGTTTTTTAAAGAATAAATTATTAACTTTATGTCATGCTCTGAGGACGGCGCCATAAACATTGACTGTACATTCTTACTAATTGTACACTGTTGAGTATAATTTTTCGGTAAGTTTTGAACACATTCTATGAAATGGTTATTTAACATATTTACTACATCTTTGGGTTTTGTTACAATATTGAATTCGGATTTTAACTTGTCAATATCATCATTTTTATAACAAGCCTTGGTGGAGTTTATAACCTGCCAAGTTGCCTTAGACTTATTTCTCGCCGAGGCAATTTTAAAGTTATTTTGCGCTTTCTGTGTTAGTTTTATTATTCTTTTATAACGCTGAGAGTAGTTTTTGTAAATTATCTTATTGTTAGTGGTAGGCATACGACGATATTGGCCAAAGGAGTTGCCTTTGTTTTTTACTGCATGCTTTTAGGCCCCTTGATAACCATTTAACTTTTTTATTGGTTCTAATCTTCACGATCGTTATAGGGAAACATAAATTATACAGCAATTGGAAGTCGTCGAGAAAATTATTATAGGCAACATTAGGATCTTGAGTACTATAAATGTTTGAGAAGGACAGACATTCCAGATATTCTTTAAAGATTTCAAGATTTTTCCGGCAGTAATTTCGCCTTTTAACGCGCCATGTATCAACTCTCTTTATCTTATTCCCTGGACATTTAAAAACTTGCGCAGTGTGATCCGATAGGCCGAGGTCGTATACTTGACTATTTTGACCTTGTTTTATGTTGTGTGCAAAGTTATCTATGCATGTATTACTACATAATCGTGTTGGCTGTCTTATTTCTAAGCTTAAATTAAAACCTAAAAGAAAATATTCAAATTGTAAAGATATATAATTATGTTTCATTATGTCAATATTAAAATCACCGCATAAAATAATTCTATTATTTACGTTAAAGCATATTTTTTTGAGAATAATGTCAAGTTTTTCATAAAATAGAGTCAGATTACTGAAACTAGGAGTCCTGTATACACAAACAATTATAGACTTCTGGTCAGTCAGTTCTACGGCACAGCATTCAAAGATTCCCGGAACGGAGTGTTTTGCAATTTCTGGCAGTTCCTTATAGTGATGCCCACATTTCACCAGTATGCAGGTCCCACCGCGTTTGTTTTTCCGTGAGAAACACGCTGCTAGCTCATAGTTCGGTATCGTCAAGAGGTCTTCGTGGCCGGCCATTATAAAATGCTCTGTGATACATATAATGTCTATATTTACGTTCTCTGATTCTAATTCATTTAGCCGGATTGTTAGCATGTCAGTCTTGTTTATTAGGCCGGCAATATTCTGGTGAAGGATGTTTATATAGCTAGGTACGAAAAAGCTGCTGTTCCCCGGTCTCCGAGACCGAATGGTTTGATGAGTTAGATTCATTATCCAGTGAACTTTCGTTATACAGGTCCTTGTTTCGAATGTCATACATTGCTTCATCGATCTGTCTGAATATACATTTCATGCCATGGTAATTTACGTCTCCTGAAAGCTTGTGGAACATGTCATACTCATATGTGAGACGTTCATTAGAGTCAATAAGATAGGCGTGACCGTGTGTGCAAATATCTAGGTATAGCAAGTGATTAAAAAGTTCAATTCGCCAATTATAGAGCCGACTGGCATCGCCACATTTATATGTCGGTAGACATAATATAAAGTTAGTATGTTTTAAATCTATTAACTTTTCTCTAATGTGAATTACCAGATTATGATAGTTCTTTGAAGTTTTAAAGTCCTCCTCGCCAATTAGTATAATACAGAAATCTTGATCCGTGAGTAGATTTGTTTTTAGATGTATTTCATTTAACAACATTTCTATACCACAGTTTGGTTTAATATAGTGACAAGTCTGTGTATTCGATGAGAGCGTGTTATTAGCAATGCGTAGAATCTGGTGCTTTTTATTACTACTCAGAATAATTAATTGGTTACTTGGCTTCATGTCATCTAAATTATGAGACCCATCGATTTTACTGTCGTTTTCACAGACGTTTCTTTGACTCCGAATATCTGTCATTGATGAGTTACCATGATTGGTTTCAGGATTTGGTAGGGCATCTAATGTCGTTTCTGGCCTCAATGATGACAGTAAGCTACTGGATTGTCCTAGATCGCGGGATGATTTTTTTTTCTTGGGAGTTTTTTTATTTGTTTTCAGTTTGTTCGGGGTGGCATCGCATAATATTTTTTTATACGAGTTGATACCTTTTTGACACGTCTCAACCGTTTTCTTTAGGTCAGTAACTTCACAGTTCAAACGTATAATTTCTTCATGAGCGCTAGAGAGCTCTAACTTCAACTGTAGGATTTCATTTCGTAGGTGCTGGATATCTGAGTTATCTAAGACAGATATGTTTGGTAAGCTGCTAGGTGATATAGGAGTCGCGGCATTCCAAAGAGTACTATTTAAGACTTCGCTGACTGAGGTATTTGTGAGGTTATCTTCTGTCGAAAGTTGCGTCCTAGGTTTACGCCGTGTAACGTTGTCCGGCTGTGATTTCTCGAGAACATCGCTAGAGGCAGTATTATTTATCTCTTTAGGTGTGCTAGGTGGCCGATTTTTATCCTGTTTTGTAGTAGTTTTTACGTTACAATTGCTACATTTCCAGTTGTTTTTACGCTCCTCATCCATCAGTTTGAATAACTTACCACTAATAACAGTACATTTTAAATCATATATGTGTTTACAAATTGCACATTTTAAATATTCCTTAGTAGTAATTTTTTTCTCGCATTTCTTGCAGGTAAGTTTCTTAGTTTTGCTATCTGTCTCCATGGTATATTAGCGTTTACGTTATTATTGTTGTTATACAATTTAGAAGAATCGTAAAAAAATGAAAAAAGTTTTAACGCTGGCGAGGATCGAACCATGCACCCTCCGCTGCACGCTGTGCTCTTCGTACTTTAGGCGCGTATACTGCGCGCTAAGCTACGACGGCTGATAAGCTTCTCGGCGAATATTTCGTACCTAGTTAATACTTGCGATGTAGGCGTGGCTTATCTAAAGACGTCATTAACAAGCGCTGGTATTGGCCCGTCACTTTACACACTTATTGATGTGTGCGTGAGTTTTAAAGCGATGTAACGGATACAGTATCAGTTTTTTGTTTATTTCACAGTAATGAACACACTTTTTGATAGTTTTATTTACACATATCACAGATTATTGAGTCTATTTCTCATTTTTATAACTAAACTAACGTATAGGTAATTATTATTGCACTTTTTTATTTTTTGTTTAGACGAGCAGTTGTAACGTGTCCGCTTCGGACTAGCGCCGCACGCACACTACTGGGTCTAAAATTTTGAAAAAATACACAATATAGTTCTTTATCTATAGATGACAGGAAAACCTATTAGAAATGTGTGAGTCAAGCGTGAGTCGGACTTAATGGACGGAACCCTTGGAACGCGAGTCCGACTCGCACTTGGCCGGTTTTTGGTATTTATGTTAGACATTGGTCGACTACCATTGCAGCTGAGGTTCGTTTAGAAGATGCTCCTCTAATCGGCATACCTCTTGTTTGCCGTGAATCCACTAATTCTGGCAATAAATGGTCCATATAGAAGTCCACGAGCTTTTTCTCCATGTGTTGTGACCAGAACTCATCATCACTATCAATATAAATGACTTCCATGGGTTGTCCTTCTCCTCCCCAAATTCCAAAAATGCATCTTTTCCGGCCAGATATGTGCAACTGTCCTTGTGCTTGGTAATACCAGTTACTGTTTTTATTAACTATGGTCGTCCCAGTTTTTTTATTATGTTTTAAAATTTGGATTTTATTATCTTTTACGGCATCTGCAAAACCTTTCTTGGAAGCAGCAACAGGACATTTCACTTCTACTATATCATCGTCCCCGACTATTCCATCAGGGGCTACCCTAAAAACGAAAACTGTTCATCTATGAATAGTCCGCAAGGTTCTATTAATAAGTTTTCTTGCTTGGCCAACTGTTGGAGCACAGTGTCTTCATGTTTGATGCCATGGGCGACTGATGCAACATGAGCAATATTTGTCTTATACAATATGTTCTTCACAAAATTTGCTGGATTCCGAGTTTTTCGTTTGATTATTTGGCCAAAATTTGACGCCGTCAGCATATTCCTTCTTAGCTCTAGCCACTCACTGCTGTCTCGTTGTAATATGGTGTTAATTTGAATTGCTTGGCGATAGGAAGTGACATTTTTTAAATTCTTTAGGAATGCTTGTTTGGCTAGTTCGAGATCCGAATCAGACATGTCAGGGGCAGCACTGTTGTGTCCATAGTCATGGTCAACTTTTGTATTCGTAAGGAACTGGTGTGTTCTGTTTTTTTTTTTCAGGGCATCACGTTTGATTGTACCCTTTTCAGTTTTCGTTTTGCTTCCATTTTTTTTAGGACCTGAGATTTAGGACTATGACCGAGTATTTTTTTATGCAATGATTTTAGTGCGTTCCCAGTGTTATACGCAATAACAGCGGCAGAGCATCTGGCTTGGTACGATCCGCGCAGAGCAAAGTTGATTCGTTTGCCGCCAATGAACTTCGCTACTATGCTATTAAATCTTTGTAAAGGATTCGTATCGACGTCTTCTATTAGGCTGCGCGATTTAATGGTGACGTCATTAACGATGCCTGTAAACACAACGTAGTGTGCTCTAACTCAGTTGATGTGCTGGATAAAAGAGATTTGTCCTTAGAGCAGTAGTGGTCGTCACATTGTCTGTGGTCACCGAATGCGTGATTTATGGATTGGGATATATCTTTATATAGATCTTTAATCGCCGGAACTTTATCTAATTGGTCTTTTTGGTGCTTTATTGAAGATGATACCACTTTTCTTACGCTCTTAACTTTTCTATCATTGATAAATTTTCTATGTGCCAAAGGATATATCGTATCTTTTGCTGCTTTCCGCAGTTTCTTACACATATTTCGCAGAAGATGATTCCGACACTCAATTTTACCGACCACATGATTGGGGTATGGATTTCTACGGGGTACGGTCTCGTAATTTGGCATACATAGAACAATCTCCATCAGCGATAATGTTTGCATACATAATGCCGTACATTTCAAGGGAACTTTTAAATCCTTCGCATATTATCTTTGCTTCCATCCCACTTGACGAACCTTCATAATTTTTGTAGCAACAATGGTCTTTCGGTGCAACGCCTTTTTTATCAGCCCGACTACATACGAGGCAATATTTATTTTTTACTCCTATATACAGAACTTCTCCAAACCTTCTTCCCACTATAGCGGCTACTCCTGATAATGCCCGATAGTTATTTCCATAAGACCGGGTAGACCAGGCTCCATCTACGTATACGTCAATCATAGGTATGCCGTTTTTAGTTTTTCCCTCCATAATGGCTGCGTCTCATTCTCGGCAGGCAGCTTGCTCCATAACCTCCGCGGCAGTTTCCGCCCAATTTTCAAATACATCATCTTGTATTTTGGCATAGTATTTTTCTGTAAAAACAGGTATATCCATAGCACTTGACATTTCCTCGAATTGAGAATACCCGATTCCAGTACAAATTATACCTGATACGGCCGCAGTGTTGATATCAACTTTATCGTCATTCTTAGGATCATCTGAATTTACGCTGAAAGTCAAGCCGCAAAGTTTACAGTTAAATTTGAATATGCTTTTGAACCCAGTGCGTTTTTCGCTAACAATTTCCAAAGTAGACATGTTACAGTTAAACATGGACTCGAGAGCTGAGATTTCACATAATCGTTTTAGGAAATAATTTATATCTAATATCCTGCGACCAGTCATTGATTTGTGGTCCTCTTGACTTTCTGGCTCTACAGAAAAGGGCATTTCTTCTTCTATTATGGTCCTGGAAATAAATATAACATACAAAAGTCAAATCCTCGAATTATTATCACAACGTCCACAACCAAATTAATATAATGCTTTTAAAAAACGTTGTCTATATAATGGAACTAGTAACATGTCCATTGTTTTCCTTAAGTTAGGTAATGAATAATTTTCATCGACATCCATTGCGACATCTTGTAGGGACTGTGGCAATCTGGAATACAACAAATAAGTTTGATTATTGGACATATGCTTATAAGTTTACATTTAAATAGCCGATTTATGACTACAGGTGATAAATAAAACAGATGCTTACACGTTGTTTGGTTCAACAAACGTAATATATGGCTCCACAGTAGTCAAAGTAACAAATTGTAGGGTTGACCTAAAACAGAAATATTTGATTACTTACTAAAAATAAATGTGAAAATCATTTATTTACAAACAAGATATAGACAGTGGTAATGAAATTAATAACTAGTTTGCACCCTGCTCCGCTGCTGGCGGAACCCTAGGTTAGGTTATTATAATATTCTTATTGTTTTTATATGTTTTGGTATTATATCGGAAACAGATCGAATAACTAAAACTCGAATTGGCCCGCACGCCGCCAGGCGCTCCCCGAACACCTTTATCTGTATTTTAGGTGTAATTTAAGGGTCGGCCCACATCGCTTCGCTTACCTAAATATTCCAGACTATTCTCTCACTTTTTAGCACGCGTGTGCATCCCTTAAGACAGCCTTTGTTAATAATAAAAAAATTGTTTTATCTAAAAGGAAAAATTCACCACAAGATCGAACTTGAGGCCTCTCGGAACACCGGTCCAATCGCTCTTAACCAACTGAGCTACCGAAACTTACCAGAAGCGTGCGAATCTTTCTATTCCTTCCTTTGGACCGGACCCAAGACATTTGAAGAACGTACACTGACCAACTTCATCATCATCATCCTCCTAGCGTTTGTACTGTTGCGGGGTCCACTTTCCTGCTTTTTTTAGTCCGTACCTCAAAAGGAAAAATCGTAACCCTTATAGGATCACTCGTGCGTCTGTCTGTCTGACCAACCTCCCCCTCTATTTTTCCGAAACTACTGGGTCTAAAAGTAGTACACAAAATAGTTCTTTACCTATAGATGACAAAAATACCTATTAGAAATGTGCAGTCAAGCGTGAGTCGGACTTAACCCGTGGAGCGCCCTAACAAGACACGTGTGCTAGTAACTAGTATAGGAGTTCCATACTACGGTAATTCTGGGGCGCTCCAGGGGTTTTAAATAGTTTTTGATCCGACCCCTATACTACGGGTTTTTAAAAATACATTTCATTCACGTACCACATAACAAAAATACATTATTAAAAATTGGGTAATGTAGGTACACGGAACTTTTGGAACGCGAGTCCGACTCGCACTTGGCCGGTTTTTTCTTCCATGTCACTCTATCCTGGATATCGTCTTCAGCTAACTCTCATAGATTGATTATCCGCCTAAGCATTGAAGATATTTTATATAATCGCTGGTTTCCTGGCCCAACGTAAACAAGTTTGTAATATGATCATTGTTTCCTCTCGCACCCTTCATTTGAATATACCCTTTATTGTGTTCGATCGGAAATGTTCGCCAACACAACATTCAGTAGGTAAGGTAGGTATTTTGATGTGTATCTGTTTAGAACGTAAACCTATATTTAGTTTGTAAGTGATCGCACGTGAAAAGTGCTATTTATTTTAATAAAACGCAACGCTAATCAAGATTATAATATTAATTATAAATAATGTCGGATATAAAGCTACTTGGCATTTGATAAGTGAGTGTGTAGATGTCATGATTAAGGTGACAGTCCATTTCCAACCGCAGCTGCACTACTTTTCATTTAACTATGGAATTTGACAGTAACAGCGAGCAGAAATGGAATGTTAAATTTAGTGTCAAATTTCTATGAAAATATGATGATTGATGACTCTTCCTCGCTTCGTTCTGTCAAAGTCAGTGTCAAGCACATGTAAAGTTAGCTTCGGCGGACGGAGTTGCATCCAAGGTGATCTCATATTACCTAATTTAGTTTTGATCTGATGATGGGATCCATGAGATATTAAGGGAACTCCTCAATTTTTGTATTAGGTATATTCAATCAAGCGAACGAACTTCAAGGTAATTCGTATTGTAGCCAATTGATGACGCTATCTAATTTCAATTTGTGTATAACACATAAATTTCGCCTACACTACTTTTGATATCATATAAAGTTACGAAACCCGTCGGCGCAGTTGCAGCTCAGTTGAACTTAATAATCATTCAGAATCTAAAACATCTAAAAACTTTGCTTAACCCATTTTCTCATCTAGTATTTGCCCGTAGAGTTGACCTGCATTTATTCCCGTTCCTTCCGCAAACGTTACAAAAACCAGTGTTAAAGGAACTCTGATTATAAAATATTTACTACAGATCTTTTGTTAATTTTAAGCTGGTTTATTGGGGAAGAGCAGCCGATGGAATATCACTGAGTTAACCTAAGCGAGCCCGTGGTATTACCATCTCTGCGCTTTCTTCGCATTTAAAAACATTGTGTGCTTGAATTCTAAGCTAACTAGTATAACTGGACCTCAGGTTTACTATCAACTGACCTCGGTGTATTTGCAAAGTTAGAATTCCTTCAACCGAAAACACTGAAACAAATGAGTGAACATTCATGGGAAAATCTCCAGGACGAAAATCTTCGAACATGGTTGAAACAGCAAAGTCCCTCATGATAGCCGACCTTCGGTAGAAGATGGCATTGGGAAACGAATAATGGCTACTCTACACGATGGCACTGCGCTGGATCAGCGAGATGGCCATGCGATGGTTATGGTTCCTCCACACGATGGCCCAGCGCTGGACCTGCGAGATGGCCATGCGATAGTTGAGAGCACGCACTATTATGGAATGGGCCACGTGTAGATGCGTACGCACCATCGCTGGACCACTACCTTTGATGTGCGGACGAAAAACTGACACAGTTGCCATCCCATCGCCATTCCGCCGCGCCATAAATCATCCAACAGCACTACCCTCTCTACACGCTGGCCCATCTTAGTGGGCCAGTATGATGGCCCATCGTGTAGAGGAGCCATAAGAAGACAGCTTAAAACGAAATAAATGTATACACTATCCACGAAAGAGCACTTGATTCTGAGTAGAAATAATAGAACAATTTTCAAATTAGTAGTGTAGTAAACAACTTTAAGTAAAATAGCTCACAAAGCGGGGACGCTTCGCTCGATTAGAGCTCAGATCTAATGTGGTCACTAAAATAGGAAATGGTTGACCTGTCTTGTGAAATCCAGGACAGATATCCTGCTATTAATATTGCATGAAGGCCTCAGGCGTGGAAACGGCCAACCCGGCAAACAGTTTGCTTAAACTGAAGTTATATTAATCAAAAGTGCAATGACCTTTACTTTACTAGCTCGGATTATTATAAGAATAAAAAATCTACACGGACATGACGAAACTATAAAGGTTCTGTTTTTGCCATTTTGGCTACGGAACCCTAAAAACACTGGGATTCAATTTATCAACTTCTGAATTAAAGATAAATTACCATTAGTCGGCTTGAAAAGCCTAAGTGAAATCCTTAGGTATCGTTTTCTTTAATTTAATATTAGACTCTCTCGATCCCTCTCTTTTTTCATGATACTTGTTAACAACTTTAAACTGTAACTCTAAAATAAATTACCTATGTAAATAATAAAGGCTTTTTTGTTTTATTTTATTTATTTATTAGACACTCCTTTGTTCGACAAGTGGACACGTTTTAGGGAGTTCGATTCTAATTTAACAATTTGTTATATTTTTGAACTGGTTTTGATACGAACTTGACGATCGTCTTGGTAATTGGCGTGCATCTCACGCATGACTTTCACTTCATTTCGCATGCACTAATCAGCGTGAGTGACCTTCAAGGTCAAAATATAATCAAAACTGTAACATATTGTTAAATTTGGATCGGCTCCTCCTGTCCTAAATATTTAGACTTTAGAGAGAGCTTCAGGTCTAGGCGGATTTTAAGGGATGACTCACGCTAGACCCGACCGAGCCCGGGCCGGAGTTTCCGGCACTTCGTTTTCGATGGAAAGCACCACGTGATCACCGATCAGCCGTCATAGAAAAATATAATTAATATTTCAGCCTATATACGTCCCACTGCTGGGCACACCCACTTATGCGCGAGATATAAGTATAAAATTAAATTAATCCTGAAATACCTATGTTAGCAGTTTACAACTTCAAATCAATAGTCGCAGCTACCTCGACCTACAGTAATCGTTAACTAACTTGTTGAAGGGACTGCAAAAATCTCTTGGGACTAAAACTGGGAAAACAGAACTAGGAAACCAATTCGAACGTACACTGACATCAGAATGTTATCCGAATGATGTCATTTAGTGGTGCGTCTCGCTCGCGCCATTACAAGTACGAGTGAAATGCACGATAACTAAATGAGTCATTCAAATATCAGTCTACGTTTGAATTGGCCTGTGGCACAGGCAGTGAGTCCACAGCGGATTTGCATGAAAACCGACGAGAAATGGTATTGACGAATGGCCTGACGGATTGTCCGTACATATACCGTGGGGCATTCCTTCCTCCATGCCTTAACCGCCTTTGAAAAACCAGTTTGAATTTAGAATTTAGTGCGGGAGATTACGGTTTTAAATTTAAATGTGTTCCAATAGTCGTTACAGCTTTGATGGGCGGTGTGACAGAATAAGCTTGTAGCTTAGTGAGATTCAATAGGACATGGATTGTCGAAGTTACTTATAAATTTCCTGGAACTATAAGAAACGAAACGTTTCTGCTTCGGGCAGCTGTTATCTCAAGACCTATAAGGTCTATGTAGAACAAATTGGACTAATTGAAATGCATTTTCCGCTACATAAGTATTTAGTAGAGTATGGCGTCCGCGACCCTTATTTAATGCAAGGCAAGTGGCGATTAAATGGCCTAACTGATTGCGTTCAGCCACTGTTCCCGCTTTGGCCCTACAGTATCAATACAAGGAAAGACGCAAATAATCAAACTAAGTATGAGAGTTCCATAAAATGTGCCTACTTTGCCTCCCACTGGTTAATTTTGCTCTTACAGTTTTGTTATTCGGCCCGATTCGAACTTTAAGATACATCAAATATTAAGTCTAGATACGATATGGATTAAATATGTCAGTGTCCAAAGGCACGTTTTGTTTGAAGAAATTGACGTAGGTATCTTAAAGTTCGTATCGGATCGATTGCCATTTCGGCTACGAAACCCTAAAACGTATCCAGTGTCCACGTGTCGAATAAAATAAAGGCTGTTACTTATTCAATTTAATAAAATCGACAAGGGTTCTTTACTTACGCTTTTCAAGCCGATTATCGGTTGATTACTTTAACCCTAGTGTTTTTGTAAATGTTCGCTAATTATTTGGGTAGGCACCTTTTGGTGGTAATTACAATTACCTCTGCCTTCATAACAGTCAATGTGACACATTAATATTATGATACAAATTGATGTAACAAAGTAATAATAGTTATAGGCCGCCCGTATTGAAAGCGAGGACCTACAACTATAATAATAGTAGAAAAAAAAATTAAAACAACTATAACGCTGAAACTGATGATGATGATGTCCTCCCAGACGTATCCGTGGACGGCGACACCCGGACAAATCATGTATTCTGTACATTCTGACGTGCATGGGCTGAAACGTGACTTGCGAAACCGAGTTTTGTTTAAACTTCCGGCCGCAACACATGCAGTAGAGCTCGCCATTGGAGTCGTAAGTGTATGCGTAGGAGGGCTTGGGCCGAGATTATCGAAGCTGGAACTACTTTGTATCTAACAGTTTTGAATAGTTCACGGTTAATTTAACTAGACTTATATATCGACCGGGACTTTGTACCTGTTCAGCTCTTAAGTGAATTCATGATAACAAAGTTATAAATTTTATACTCGTCGTTCGTATAAGTAAATAATTTTATCAGTCAACTTTAAAGGAGTTAAGAAGCGCTTGAAGTCTTGAAAAGAAAATCGTCAAAGCTCTATATTGCCTAGCTAATGCAGCGGCCGCGAAATCAGCGATTCGGCCACGTTAAAGTAGTACAATACTACAAAGAACGGGAAATAGGGACTTGCCGGCCGAGGAATGTATGCTTTTCTCAACAAAAAAAACGTGTAAAAATTCAACAAATCGTAAATTGTAAATTGCATTTCATTTGTACTTTTTTTCTTATTTACTCGTAATGCATGTTAATTATAAGATGTAATAATGTTTTGAAAAGATGTGTCCCGCCGAGTTTGTTGCCAGTCCCATATTGGAATACCCTACTCCAATTGAGGGGGGATTTAAATCTTCTCGAGGCCGAGGTGTAGGGTTGGAGCCGGTGTAGTTTTATTTGACGTGCATAAGCGCATTGTAATAATGCGCATGTTACGCCCCATGTTGTAAGCGACGGTGACAGCATACAATCAAGCTGGCCTTATTGTTGTTTGCTACCAACGTGGTTAGAAAAAAGTCTAAAAGAAAAACGGAAACTTTAACATTTTTCGTGGCCCTGCAGAAAGTGTACGAGCGACGTATGAGTAGGTACATGTTTTATGCATTACGTACTGTTTGCGTCTAAACGGCGGCTGAAGCTACCGAAATTAAATTTGGCATGCAAACGTCACGGGCGGTTTATCTCAGAGTGATACCTCTTCCTCGCAGTAAGCTGTGATGTGCAATTTTAAGGTGT
The DNA here is from genome assembly GCF_948474715.1 of Cydia amplana. Classification (NCBI taxonomy): domain Eukaryota; kingdom Metazoa; phylum Arthropoda; class Insecta; order Lepidoptera; family Tortricidae; genus Cydia; species Cydia amplana. The sequence goes on from NC_086076.1 coordinate 18,979,554, forward strand.
TTGTTAAAAAACTTTTTGTCAAAAATTTTAAGCTTTTATAGTTGACTGCACTTTTCTCACATTTATAGACGGGTCTACTTATAGGTCAACTTATCAGGTATACCTTATAGGTCAAGCAACAATAAGGTACCTATAGAGGGAAATGCTAGGGACACAATGACCCCGTAACATTATTTGGACTAGTTAGGAGGTGGACCTACCAAAAGTCATCGTAGCCCCGGCCGTAGCCCTTGAGCCGGGGGGAGAGGGGGTTTGAAGGTCCCATTTTTCGGTTTTTAACTTATATCTTGGAAGGTTTGCGTCTTAGCGACATGACTACACACAAAACGAAAGCTGATTAAATTTGCTATAAGTTTATTATTTGTCAAGTTTTTCGATGTCTTGAATAGTTTTCGAGATATCCTCGCTTGAAAGTTTATTTGGGGCTCTCAATTTTATATTGATATCTACATCAGTGAAGCTATTTACTATTACTATAAGCCTTCAAATCAAGGGTTAACAGGCACCTTCCGGGCAGGCTCGCTCCATCGTAGGCCACGTCTTCGCCTCGGCTAGTCTGTGGCCATCAGTAAGCCAATTTATAATATATATAAAAAAAAAGCTACAATATCTCGCTTTTTCAAAGGTCTTTCGCCAGAAAAAAATAAATGTATTGTACTTATTTTATAGTTCTTTTGATACTCATTTGTCTGTTGTAGCAGAAAATCAACTTTCTGTAAAGATAACGTGTCTGTCTTGGTAAAATATGGCCGTTGTGAATATTGGAAAATACGATATCAGATATTTACATAAGCTGCCTTTGGCATTGCATTTTTAAGGAATTCTCAAGAACGAGCTTAAAAGGTTCTAGTTTTAAAAAGTGTATGGGGCAGCTAGAAGCTTTGTTGTAACTTAGGAGTTCCCAATTTAATAATACCTTTTAGTGATAGTTCCTATTTTTGATAATAAATATTACGAAAAAGTGTCTAATTTGAACTGACATATCCAAAAGTATGAAAAATGTACGCTATAATAAATAATATACCTACCTAGGTAGAGGTACCTATTTTCTATAACATTTGGTATGAAGTTGATACATATACCTTTTGTATAGACTTTCTTTTTTAGTAAAAAGTGTAAAATTCGTGAAGATTATGTATTGCTCTTGATCTTACCAAATTTTTTTTTGTAACGTAAAAGCACAGAAATATTTTACATGATCAACGTATTTTACGCTTGAGGCTCCAGAAATCTGTAGTAAGTATGCGTAAAGCGAATTAAACAGTTTGTAAATATTTAAACAAAGAAAAATATCATGAACAAATAAAAAAGTAAAAATATTTCGGAATCCAAAAACTTCAGCCATTAATCCCCGTAAATTACAGTCGCAACGAACAGGGAATAAATCGTTGATGCGCCAAAGCCCGCTCCAATACGTTAAAGATAACCGAACGAATAATCGAAGCCCGCAGTACACACGACTATAACAGTATGGCGACTGGACTTGTATTATTAGCAATTAAAATGGGAAGAAATCTTTGATGCTCCAAAGCCCGCTCCAATACGTTAAAGATAACCGAACGAATAATCGAAACCCGCAGTACACACGACTATAACAGTAGGGCGACTAGATCTAAGGGGGTTTGCCCAGAGATACTTGTAGTATTTTATCAAAAAAGCGTTAAAATAAAAACATTTATTTTTTCAAGACTCCAATATTATCTCACGATAGCTAATAAACTCGGGCATGAAACATGTCAAAAATAAACATTATTATCTTATCACTTTTTTTTATAAAATAGTTCATGTCTCTGTTATTAATAGGAATAAAAATCTATGATCTCTTCTCTTTAGGACAAATACCGATTTGAGAGGTTAAACATAATCGAACGGATAATTTAGGCCAATTGATTTAATTTAAATACGTAGAGACTTACAGTATGTCTCCCAATACGTTATATATTGATAATTCACTTTAGTAAATAGGTAACGCATTGGATACCGACGTTTCGTACGTAGACCCAGTTTGTCCCTGCCTTTATTATCGCTATTGAACAGTCTGTCTGGTCTTGGTGGCTGTCCGTCGTGAACTGATCTTATTTTGTCGTGTCGTTAATTTGTCATGTCTAATTTTGAATTTAAATGTCCGTAGTTCCAAATATGTATGTCAGTCAGCCAGTCAGTCAGTTGGTCTATGTCAGGTCGCCACGGAGGTTGGAAGCCACGACAGCCGCTTGGTCGTTTCAGAACAATGCTTTCTCCGTCGTACTGTTTTCCCTCTCCACACCGTGCTGGCGGTAGCGCGGACATTTGCATTTATAAATGATTCATGCGAGTCGCGTCCGTTCTGAAGAGAAAACATTACGCTTCATCGTTTGTTCGCGAATTTTGACGATTGCTCGCCCCGTTAGGACGTGGTGGTTAGATAAGCGGTGTGGACGATCATACGTTTTTTTAAGCGTATATTGTATGTCGTTACAAGCGTATTTGGGAACATATAATTATGTAGTTTAACTAATTATGATTTTTATTTGATATCTCCAATCACTCCACTCAGGACTGCTCCGAGCAGACATTATATAATTATAAAATATATCATATATAGTATTAAATGTACCTATAAACATATATACGTTCATCTTTTAATATCGTCATTCAGTTAGGGTTACGGAACCCCACTTTGTAGTATTTATTGTTATAGCGGCAATAGAAATGCATCATCTGTGAAAATTTCAACTATCTAGCTATCACGGTTCATGAGATACAGCCAGACAGACAGACGGACAGTAGAGTCTTAGTATAGGGTCACGTTTTTACACTTTTTACCCTTTAGGTACGGAATCCTAAAAATTGATGTTGGAGCACAATTAGGTACCTTCCCAGCGAAGAGCGAAGTTGGCACAATTTACTATCATCTCTGTGGTTCAGCGTTTCATACCCGCCGTCTCCTGTGGCCGAAACATCAGCCTCAGACAAACAGAACCCAACGTGTTCCCGACAACGCGCAAACTAAAATATTGTGCTAGTCCCGATAACACGAGTTGCGGACTTCATAATGATTCCAATAATAGATAATGTTTTCCAACAATAGGGAGGTCCGTTCGGGCGAGTTTCGAGTACGGTAAATAAAGTTTGTTTTAATTTATTGCAGAACTAATAAAATAATGTATTGGAGAATGTTTAAACAGTTTTTTTATGCAAAAGGATTCAAATAATTGTAAAATTGAAAAATTTAAAAAATTACTAAATGTAAATATTTTCAAAATTGCTTTATTAGGGTTAGATATGAGGATATTACGTATAATTTGAGGTATATTTTACAAAAAAATATTGAACGGTATTGTATCTGGAGAAGCCCAAATTTGGTATGTTTTGAAAATTATTTTTATTATAAAAAAAAATACTCACATGTAATGATGTGATATATTTTTAGAATTGGCTCAGAAAGCCCTTTCGTTTAATACCACAGACGATACGTTTCAAAACATTTTTTTTAATTCCATACAAAAAAAGATGACGTTATAACTCTTCTCGTTTTTTTTATTTGTTGGTGCTTCGGGTCAAATTGTTTTAAATGTCCTAAAGATCAATCGAACCGATTTTCATACATTTAACACCATTTGCAGCGTTTTTTGGTGAACCGCTAGCGCTATATTATGTTTCATAGTAACTAAACTCTTAAGCGTCAACTCTTGTTTGTCAATATTGACTTTAAAAAAAGCGGCTAAGTGCGAGTAGGACTCGCCCATGAAGGGTTCCGTATTTAGGGGACTTATGACGTATTAAAAAAAACTACTTACTTAACTAGATCTCGTTCATGAAAACCAATTTTCGGTGGAAGTTTGCATGATAATGTACATCATATATTTTTTTTAGTTTTATCATTCTCTTATTTTAGAAGTTACAGGGGGAGGGGGACACACACATTTTACCACTTTGGAAGTGTCTCTCGCGCAAACTATTCAGTTTAGAAAAAAATGATGTTAGAAACCTCAATATCATTTTTGAAGACCTATCCATAGATACCCCTCACGTAAGAGCTTGATGAAAAAAAAATTTTGAGTTTCAGTTCTAAGTATGGGGAACCCCCAAAATTTATTGTTTTTTTTTTATTTTTGTGTGAAAATCTTAATGCGGTTCACAGAATACATCTACTTACCAAGTTTGAACAGTAGTTCTTATAGTTTCGGAAAAAAGTGGCTGTGACATACGGACGGACAGACGGACAGACAGACAGACAGACATACATGACGAATCCATAAGGGTTCCGTTTTTTGCTATTTGGCTACGGAACCCTAAAAATACGTAAAAACGCACTGTTAATCAATTTTCACACACAATATTTTTGCTTTAACGTTCAAAAAGCGTAAAACCGGTTTCTGCCGAACAATTTTAGATTCGAGTAAGCTATTCTCTATCGAAATTTATTTTACAGCGGCCAAGGCAAATGCAATTTTTCGCTAGTTTTTTTTTCGACGTAATTTTCCATTCATCGTTCAGTTCAAGGGTGTTATTACAAAAACTTGACGAGCAAAGGCGATGAATATTTTCATGAACCAGTGGCAATACGAAACGCTTTAGGGCCACTCCCCACTAGCGTCTAGTCAGCGCTATGGAAAATGGCGTCACCGCGCAGTTGCGCCAACGTTGCGTCGAGCAGCAGCTATAGGGTTGACTAGATGCCGACGCTCAGGAGACGCTAAGTGTTGAGTTTCAAATTTGATATTTTTATTTAAGGTAGTTTTTTCCTATTATTTTAAATGTAGGTACTTGTGAAACGTTCTATACCCTTCCAAGCTACCTATCCTTTGCCAACGCGCACAAAGCCGTATTACCGTCTCGCTTCACGGCAGTCCTATGAGACGCCATCTTGGCGAATCAGTTCCTGAATCGATGCGGACCTAAACGCATCTTCTAATTGAAATAAATCAAAATGTAAAGTGAAATTAGCAAAAACTGTTACAAACGGAGTGAAAGTGGCACAAGTGTACTGACGCTGAAGTTTGGGAAAGGTTTCATAAAGTGCTGGCCAGCTGAAGAATCCTACAACGAGATCACCAGGTATGTGCGCAGGCATTTCTCCTAATCCTTAAATCTGGGCGTCAAACAAGTACTTTCTTATTTTAATTTCCTAACATACAGTCCACTTAAAATCCCTTCTGGTGTCTTGAGGGCTCCCATACATATTTCCCCGCGTATTTTTATTTCCGCATAAATATTGGTTTAAAGGCACTACCATAAATTTTTGGTCCATTCGTACCGGATTTTTAACCATTTGTCATAAATATCCCGCTAGCTATATGGTCATTGTGCTTTGTAACTGAAATATTCTGTCAAATTATCCTATTTTATCTCCCGCATCGGCAGTTATTTCATTTTGTTTCCGCTCCGCGTTGCGAAGTACGATAGATCGTAGGTTATTACCTATTTTATTTTATTTTTATGACAAACATACTTATACACGTGTTCCACTTTTCCTTTGTTCACGTTTCATAATTGTTAGCCATCTTGGAAATAGGCAAATACTTATTTCAAGTCATTCGTGATAGTTCGGATTTGTTCGGCTACGTTCATTCATTCCGCTCGTTTCGCTCCTATACGATTGCACGGCACAGTATAACGCCACACCGCTCGCTCAAATATTTCGGGTAGAAAAATATTCCGTTCGCTATATAACGGCGTTGACCGCAGCTAAGTATTCGTTAGGTATACCTATTTTCAACAGGAACTCATTTATTTAAATCGCATATATTTTATTCCATCCATATAAATACTATAAATACGTTTAGTCGAATTGCTAAACTAAATAGTACACTACACCTTCATACAAATAACTCGTAGGTACATTATTTATTTACGACGGTTTAATTTTAGTTTTATTGCAAAACTTATTCATACCTACTCAATAAAAATGACAAAGAATTCAAAGAATAGAAAAGGCAGCGAAGGCTTTTCTAGCGATGATTACAATACAAACAAAAATCAGCTAGCCCTCTATACAGTTCGGCGCGACGTTATATACAAGCGCGTAGAAAACATCTTGGAACTTGCTTACAAGGCGGAAACCGATCCTACACAATATAGGGCATTTCACACGAGTGCATTAAATTTAGACAAGATGCGTGAAGACTACCAAGCCGTCTTAGAGTCATATAATTTATTGCAATTGCAACTGCACCCTGACTCTGAAATAGATTACGAGTCATGGACGACCTTTGAAGAAATGTTTTGTTATATTAAGCAAGTTCTGATAGATAACGAATCCAAGATTCCCTCTGAACCGGCAAATTCTCCGAAACCAAAATGCCGCCTGCCTAAATTGGAGTTAGTTTCTTTTGACGGAGATGTCAAAAACTGGCCTTTGTTTTACCAACAGTTTAAAAGTATTATTCACGAAAACGCATCGCTGACTGACAGCGAAAAGGTGTACTATTTGGTTGGCAAATTAATTGGCAACGCAGCAAATGTTTGCTCCGGCTTGCCCACGACCGCTGAAAATTATCCAATTATTTGGAACGCATTAATACAAAAATACGATGATCCACGTTCGTTAGCGTCAGCGTATTTTAATCAGCTGCTAACATTTAAACAATTAACCGCAACCAACGCCGCCAGCTTGGATTCATTCATAAATAAATTTAACTCGTCTGTCGAAGCCCTTAAGCAGTTGAATCTGAGTGACTTAACCGACTTCATGTTGTTACATTTAGCGCTGCAAAAGTTGGATTCCGATACAATTAAATTGTTCGAAATTACATACCGCAAAGAGAAGATTCCTTCTTATCAAAATTTAATTGAGTTTATCAAAGAACAAAACAAAGTTTTATCCCGTTCGCCAAATGCGACAATTAGTAAACCGGTTGATAATTCCGCTAAACAACGCTTGTTGCAAAAAACTAAATCGTTTGTAAACACAGATGCGGCCAACGGCACAAGCGCTAGCGATAAATGTTCACTGTGTAAAAATAAACAACATGAGCATTTATATTCATGTCAATCTTTTAATAAAATGACACCGCACGACAGGTTTAATTTTATAAAATCAAACGCTTATTGTAACAACTGCTTAAGTGTGAAACATAAGACGAATGCTTGCACTTCCAAGCGCCATTGTTCTCATTGTTCGTTGAGACATCATTCGATGTTACATTTCAATACGAAAGAGAAATCGCACTGCAACGTTAGTGCAGTGGTATCCGCACCCGCTTCTAATAATTGTTTTCCCGCGACAACAAATAATGTTGTCACTCCCGCACCCGCTACCGCTTATGACTCGACCCCCGCCTGTTCAGGTGTACGGGCCGATAACCCCGCTCAAGCTAATGTAGACTCTGCGATTGCCGCAGTTAAGGTCGAAAATAGCTTGCCGCCTCCTCATGAGGTAAATTCCGCATCCATCCGCACTATGGCATGTAAGGACAATAGTGGTCCATGCCTAACCACCGCTTTACTCGCAACCGCTAAAATTAAGGTTATTGATTCCTTAAACCGCACGCATATCCTTCGCGCGTTAATTGATCCGGGATCAATGTCGGACTATATTACTGTCGCTTGTTGCAAACGTATTTCGCTTGCTATGAATAAACCGCTACATATTACTGAAGCCTCTGGCTTGGGAGAAATAACTCTCAAGACAAAGGGCAATACCGCGCTCACCTTTTCATCTTTATTAGATGATTCTTATAAATATTCGATCCGCCCGCTGATAGTAGATCGCATAACTTCACAGTTACCCGACTCGCGTGTAAATAAGGAGGTTGTGGATTTTGCTCGTGACTTAACGCTCGCCGATGATGGTTTTTCGGAACCTGGACCTATAGATATACTCTTGGGGGTTAATGTTTATTGCAAAATATTGCTCTCTAAGAAAATCGAGAGTTCGGATCCTACCATACCTACCGCTTTAGAAACGACCTTAGGGTACGTAATAATGGGTGACGCCGCTATAGTTAACCCGCCTACCGCTTCTCGCACTCTTTGCGCGTTTACTAGCGATCCTCTTCATAGGCTCGTTGAGAACTTTTGGGCAGTAGAAGAAATACCTTCGCGTACTTTTTTAAGTCCAGAAGATCAAAAATGTGAAAATATTTACGCTTCAACCACTGTCCGTAATACTGACGGCAGTTATACCGTGGACCTTCCGTTTAAAGACGATCCTCAAACATTGGGCGATTCCTTTAACACCGCAAAAAGGCGTTTTTTACTTTTGGAAAAGAAATTCGCTAAAAATCCTGAACTTAAATCTGGATACGACGAAGTTATTCGCGACTATCTTGATAAAGGTATACTCACCCGCGCGTCAACTGATGACGAATCTAACACTCCTGGATTTTATCTACCGCACCACCCTGTATTACGTAGCGATAAAATAAGTACAAAAGTGAGACCGGTCCTGGACGGAAGTTCAAAGACAGATACAGGTTTATCTTTAAATGATATTTTGTATTCTGGATGTAACCTACAGGCGAATATTTTTCACATTTTATTAAATGTGCGAATTTATAAAACAGCATTTTTCGCTGATGTAAAACAAATGTACTTATGCATTTATGTGAACTCTTCGCACCGCAAATATCAACGGATTTTATATCGGTTTTTTGATACCGACCCGCTCGAAGTGTTAACGTTCACGCGTGTGACGTTTGGACTTCGACCTTCAGCTTTTTTGGCAATTCGGACTTTACGTCAGTTAGCTGCCGATGAGCGGCACAAACGGCCGAAGGCAGCCTCTGTGCTCGAAAGAGATGTCTATATGGACGACCTCGCTTCTTCTGCTTCTTCACCCGAGGAAGCCGTTAAGATAGCAGATGAGTTGATCGCCCTTTTCAAGGCAAGTGGATTCGATTTACTTAAGTGGTCGTCGAATTCACGCGAATTGCTCGAACATATACCTGAGTCGCACCGACAATCTAAATCTATTTCCTTCGATGACGGAAGTACTTTTAAGGTTTTAGGTTTGAAATGGTTACCTGCACGAGACAGCTTTGTTTTTGACATTTCGAGTCCTCCGTCCGTTTGTACCAAGCGCGCCATTCTTTCGGCTACCGCACGCCTGTACGATGTCTTAGGACTCGTCGGCCCAGTTATTTTGTATGCCAAATTGATTATTAAGCAGCTTTGGCTTCTTTCTATCGATTGGGACGAAGAGCTCCCCTCGCACATTGTTAAGCAGTGGCAACAATATTTAGCCGAGCTACCGCAAATATCTCGGCTTAATTTTCCTCGTCATTTAGGCATTGAAATGAGGTCTCAAGTTTCGTTGGTTGGTTTTTCCGACGCCAGCGAATCCGCATACGGCTGTGTTATATATTCACACGTCGTGAATAGCGACGAGCCGCCCGTGGTTACGTTGCTTTGCTCAAAGTCTAGAGTCGCTTCCGCTAAACCCAAAGTCACTCTTGCTCGTTTGGAACTTTGCGGAATATTACTTCTTTCTAAACTTCTTAAGGAAGTTTACGAGACTATGTCGAATAGGCATAAAATAAATAATATTTATGCATTTTCAGACTCAGAGGTCGCCTTATGTTGGTCGGTCGCCTCTCCACATAGATTTGACACTTACGTCGCTAATCGCATTTCGCAAATTCAAACAAATATTTCACCTGACAACTTATATCACGTTGCAGGTTCGCAAAACCCTGGTGACTGCGTGTCACGTGGTCTTACTCCTTCGCAATTGCTCCAGCATGAGCTTTGGTTTAAAGGTCCCGCTTGGTTATCACAACCCGTAGAGTGCTGGCCTATGCAAAGGTTCGTTCCAAGTCGGTCGCACCTGCCCGAAGAGAAAACTTTGTCCCACGTGACCACGGAGGTCACTAAAATTGATCACCCTCTTTTGACGCTCGCCCTTCGCTGTTCTACTTGGAACAAACTTCTTCGAATTTCTGTTTATGTGCTTCGGTTTCTAAAGAAGTTACCGCGAAATGATGTAATTACCGCTAATGACCTAAATACCGCTGAACTTGAAATTATAAGAGCGGTACAAGATGCACACTTCTCAGCTGACATGAAATCCATTTCAAAAGGACGCAAATGCTCGTTAAAGTTACAGAAACTGTTTCCTTTCCTTTCTGATGGAATTTTACGCGTTGGAGGTCGCTTATCGAACTCATCGCTCGATTACGCATCTAAGCACCCTATAATTTTACCTAAAAAAGGTCATATCGTAGATTTAATAATTGATTTTTATCACCGCAATAACCTGCACGCAGGGCCTCAACATTTAGTTGCAATATTAAAAACTAAATTTTGGATTATATCCGCGCGTCGCGTTGTTCGGCAACGCACACAAAAATGCAACCGCTGTTTTAGGTTAAATCCTAGACCTACTTTTCCTCTTATGTCAGACTTGCCGAAATGTCGCTTAGAGCAATGTAAGGCCTTTATGCATACGGGTATAGACTTTGCTGGACCTCTGTATGTTACTCCTTACAGAAAACGTGGCGTACGCAGCGTTAAGGCTTATATATGCCTTTTTATTTGCCTCGTTACGAAAGCCGTTCACATAGAACTGGCCTCAAATCTAACCTCTGCTTGTTTCATAGACGCTTTCAAGCGCTTTTTATCGCGACGAGGTCCCTGTAGCTTTGTTTACTCGGATAACGGGACAAATTTTGTATCCGCAAAGGCTTATTTTAAAGAGCTTCACGATCTTTTACAATCGGACGATTACTATAAAACTTTCAGCGACGAGCTCGCGAAACATCGCATTACTTGGAAAATGAATCCTCCTACCGCTAGCCATTTCGGAGGTATATGGGAAGCTAACATAAAAAGCACCAAGACCTTACTGTTCAGAGTAATAGGAAAGCAGATCCTAACCTTTCAGGAGATGGAAACAGTCCTTACTCAGGTAGAAGCTTTACATAACAGCCGTCCTTTGTATGCTTTAAGCTCTGATCCTTCCGAACCGCTCGCGCTTACTCCTTCTCATTTTTTGACCACGTCTCCGTTGGAATTTTTACCCGCGGCTGATTTATCTGATAAACGCCCCGATTTGCTGTCACGGTTTTCATTAATGGACTCACTAGTGCAGTCGTATTGGAAGCGATTCAAAACGGAGTATTTACATAATTTGCAACAACGTGAAAAGTGGAATACTCCTTCAAATCCAATTAAAATTGGTACCGTAGTAATATTAAGCGTTGATAACGCTCCGCCTTTACAATGGCCAATAGGAATTATAACCAACGTCTATCCTAATAGCCAAGACGGAGTCATACGCGTGGCGGAAGTAAAGACGAAGACTGGAACGTATAAACGTCCAGTCATACGGTTATGTCCGTTACCGACTCAATAGGAGTCTTATTTTAGTTAAGTATCTTAGGTTTAGCTCGCGTCTAATATAGACCAATTAAATATAATACTTAAGTTAGCTTAGCTTATATGTACGTTGTACTTCTTAGTTTATTGGCACGATTGTTGTGCATTATTATTTTTTAACCTTTTTTTTTCTTTGGTTGAGGTGTTAGGTTAATTTATTGTTTTGTACTTTTACTACGAACTTAGCAAGTAACTTGGCACAATGACCATATGCCGTGATTATATTTTTTATAGTTTGAGCACTTTGGCTCTTTACATCCTTTTCTTTGAAGGGTTCCTTCAAGGCCGGGGGGATGTTGAGTTTCAAATTTGATATTTTTATTTAAGGTAGTTTTTTCCTATTATTTTAAATGTAGGTACTTGTGAAACGTTCTATACCCTTCCAAGCTACCTATCCTTTGCCAACGCGCACAAAGCCGTATTACCGTCTCGCTTCACGGCAGTCCTATGAGACGCCATCTTGGCGAATCAGTTCCTGAATCGATGCGGACCTAAACGCATCTTCTAATTGAAATAAATCAAAATGTAAAGTGAAATTAGCAAAAACTGTTACAAACGGAGTGAAAGTGGCACAAGTGTACTGACGCTGAAGTTTGGGAAAGGTTTCATAAAGTGCTGGCCAGCTGAAGAATCCTACAACGAGATCACCAGGTATGTGCGCAGGCATTTCTCCTAATCCTTAAATCTGGGCGTCAAACAAGTACTTTCTTATTTTAATTTCCTAACATACAGTCCACTTAAAATCCCTTCTGGTGTCTTGAGGGCTCCCATACATATTTCCCCGCGTATTTTTATTTCCGCATAAATATTGGTTTAAAGGCACTACCACTAAGTGTGGGGTGGTTCTTAACGCCTCAACTGAAACACACACTCCGAGGGTGCATCCTTGGCGCTTGCTGCTGCTGATTGTACTTGTAGAAGCACAAATTAAATTCGAGTTTTGAACTCATATAGAATTAAAAGAAAGTTCCAAATTCAAAATCGCCATATTTGGTCTGGGAGGTAATGCTGAAAGTTCTCAGAAAAAGCCACTTTATGGAAATATAATTCCTTATTTTTAGGGTTCCGTACCCAAAGGGTAAAAACGGGACCCTATTACTAAGACTCCGCTGTCCGTCCGTCCGTCCGTCCGTCCGTCCGTCTGTCACCAGGCTGTATCTCACGAACCGTGATAGCTAGACAGTTGAAATTTTCACAGATGATGTATTTCTGTTGCCGCTATAACAACAAATACTAAAAACAGAATAAAATAAAGATTTAAGTGGGGCTCCTATACAACAAACGTGATTTTTGACCGAAGTTAAGCAACGTCGGGCGGGGTCAGTACTTGGATGGGTGACCGTTTTTTTGCTTGTTTTTTTTTTTTTGCTTGTGTTGCTCTATATTTTGTTGATGGTGCGGAACCCTCCGTGCGCGAGTCCGACTCGCACTTGGCCGGTTTTTTTTAGGTAGGTATATTTCTTCCGTTGTCATTTTTAGTATTTATTTATTTGTCACAAATTCCCAGGTTAAATGACACCTAAAGAATTATATTTGCCCGTGCTCGCCCAATATAACAGAACCTGCCAGTTTTTGAATCGTTCATTCATTCGCCTCCGTTTATTGCGACAGCAGATCGAATGGCTAACTTATATTGGAAAACTTTAACAGAGCATCCATACAATTTCAGAGCATATAATTGTTTACGAAATGGATTTTTTCAATCAAATCGTTGGATGTGGTCTGTGGTGCCTATTGTAAAGTTTTTAGGTAGTTAGAGTGACTTTTTACTTTTGTCGAGAGAAATAAAAAAATGTTGATTAGACCTACAAATACCACATAGGAATTGTAATTTATCACTTTTAAAATTCTATATAATTATGTTAAAGTATAATTTATTATTTAATATTACAGATAAAAATAATGATAAATATTATAAGGCGGGTAAAATACCTACAAATTATGTTAACTTACCACAATTATTTCAGTGAAAATAAATCAATTTAGTAATATGGAGGTAATTAACCCTTTACCAGGCCAAGGGATATATATTTCCCACACACGGCACTTCAAACATGTGTTCTATTTTCGATGAGTAAGACTGACATTCGACTGTCATTTTTAGGGTTCCGTAGCCAAATGGCAAAAAACGGAACCCTTATAGATTCGTCATGTCTGTCTGTCTGTCTGTCTGTCTGTCCGTCCGTATGTCACAGCCACTTTTCTCCGAAACTATAAGAACTATACTGTTGAAACTTGGTAAGTAGATGTATTCTGTGAACCGCATTAAGATTTTCACACAAAAATAGAAAAAAAAAACAATAAATTTTGGGGGTTCCCCATACTTAGAACTGAAACTCAAAAAATTTTTTTTTCTTCAAACCCATACGTGTGGGGTATCTATGGATAGGTCTTCAAAAATGATATTGAGGTTTCTAATATCATTACTTTCTAAACTGAATAGTTTGCGCGAGAGACACTTCCAAAGTGGTAAAATGTGTGTCCCCCCCCCCCCCTGTAACTTCTAAAATAAGAGAATGATAAAACTAAAAAAAATATATGATCGTACATTACCATGCCCATGTAAACTTCCGCCGAAAATTGGTTTGAACGAGAGCTAGTAAGTAGTTTTTTTTTAATAGGTCATAAATCGCCTAAATAAGGAACCCTTCATGGGCGAGTCCGACTCGCACTTGGCCGCTTTTTGAAATGCCAGTCAGCGGGCTCAGCACAGTTCCATTTTTATCGACTATCACTATACCCGTCACTTTCGCACTTACATACTAGTTCGAACGTGACAGGCATGTGTTAGGTTGGTATTAACTATTTGTATACTTTGAATGGTGTGTGTTGTCTGTGGCAGCTGACTCTCTCTTGCATTGAAGATGGCGTCGGTAACACTTATTATTGTTAGTGCTCCCACAAATATTAATCTAATAAATATATAAAAAGTCGTCAAGTGTTTCTTTCCACAACATGGTGTCAGAAGTGTTGTGATACTGATGAGTGACACAGAAGAAAACACGCAAGTCAAGCGAAAGCGAGACAAGGTCACACAAGGAAAACCTAAAACATCGGCAATGGCGGATGGAACTGAAGATCTCGGAATCAAGCCGCATGTGCTTGGTACATCTTTACCGAAGCTCATGATCTCGTCGGACACCACAAATAATAATGCAGAAGAATGGAAGAGGTGGTGGCAGCGGTTTGAAATATATTTATTGGCATCGGGACTTGACAAGGCGGAAGACAAGAGAAAAATAGCGATCATGTTGCACTCGATGGGCGCTAAAGGTTTGGAAATATTCAATTCTTTCAGCTTAGAATTCGACAAATGTCAATTGGCAGAAGTAAAAAAGAAGTTTGACACACATTTTGAACCACAAAAGAACCTAACCATGACTCGATATATGTTTTTCACACGGAAGCAGATGAAATCTGAAAACATCGATGATTTCATAACTGATTTAGAAAATAAAAGCAAAGATTGTGAATTTAAAGAGCTTAGGGAATCTCTCGTCAGAGATATTTTTATTGCAAACATGAGTTCAGAACTATCACATGTGCGACAACGGCTATTACAAGAGCCCAATTTGTCTTATTCCAGAACACGCGAGCTTGCAAAAGCTGTCATTGCGGCTCAACAAGATTCAGACAGAATAGTACAGGAAAGCACCGGCACACAGAATGTGTTGCAATTGAGGGGCAGAAGCAGTAACCGTGGTAGCAGTCATCACAGATCAAACAGTCAGTCAAGACATTCAACGTCAAGTCAGTCAGCGTCAAGAAGTCAGTCAGCATCAAGAAGTCAGTCAGCGTCAAGAAATCAGTCAATGTCAAGGAATCGGTCAAGTCAATCAACGTCGGGATACCAGTCGTCGAGTCAACCACAATATACCATATACCATATATTATATATATATATAATATATGGTTATTTGTGGGGCAAGTAAAAAACAAAAATAGAAATAAAAAGTCTTGGTACTTAAAAGTCAATGTCAATGGTAGAGATATTAATTGCCTTTTGGATACAGGAGCAGAATTGGATTTGATGTCATTACACACTTACAAAAGTTTAGGTCTTAACAATCTAGTTGAAACAAGTCTTACAGCTAATGCATATAGAGGTCAACTACCGATTATAGGTGAAACTGAATTGGAATGTCATTTTAATGACCGTGTTGAAAAAATTACCTTTGCGGTCACAACCGTAAATGGTGAAACAATATTAGGCCTAGACACATGTGATCGAATAGGTATAGTCAAACGTGTGTATCACCTAACTGAAGAAGTAATAAAAGAAAGTAATTGTCAAATGCTTACACAATACAATGATGTTTTCCAGGGTCTGGGGTGCCTGCCTCCTGTCTGTCATCTGAAACTGAAGCCAGATGCTGTGCCATGCATTGATCCTCCAAGGAAGGTACCATTTGCGCTACTGAAGGATCTACGTGATGAGCTGGATCGTATGGAGAGCATGAAAGTCATTGAAAAAGTCACCAAACCAACGGCATGGGTCAACTCGGTGGTAGTCACTGTCAAGTCAACAGGTCAGCCTAGAATATGTCTAGATCCTAGAAATTTGAACAAAAATATTATGAGAGAACATTATCCATTAAAAAACATTGATGAGATTAGGTCACAATTGAAAGGTGCTACTTGTTTTTCACACCTTGATGCGTTCTCAGGATTTTGGTCTTTGAAACTTGATGAGGAGAGTTCAGAACTTTGCACATTCCAAACTCCCTTTGGCAGATATAAATATCTTAGATTACCGTTTGGCATAAATGCATCAACAGAGATTTTTTATAGAGTTATTAGTGAACTATTTGGTGACATAGAGGGTGTTCTCATTTTTGTAGATGATTTTTTAGTTTATGGAGAGACACCAGAGATTCATAATCAGAGACTTAAAAAAGTGCTAGATAGGGCTAGACAAGTCAATTTAAAATTAAATAAGTCAAAATGCAAATTCGGAGTGTCGGAAGTAGAATTTTTAGGATATATTTTTAACCGAGACGGTGTCAAAGTCAGTCAGGAAAGAGTCAAAGCGATCAAGGAAATGCCAAGTCCAAGTAATGTTAAAGAATTACAAAGATTTCTCGGGATGGTAAATTTTGTAGGATGTTTCATTGATAATTTGTCGGCAAAGACCACACTCATGAGAACTTTGTTAAAAAAAGACGTTCCCTGGCAGTGGGACAGTAACTATGAAAGAGAGTATTGTGAATTAAAAGAAATAATATGTAATACACCAGTCTTAGTACACTATGATGTCAATTTACCTCTGATTTTGTCAGTTGACTCGTCCAAGTCAGCGATAGGTGCTGTAATTATGCAAAATAATAGGCCAATTGCATATAGTTCTAGAACACTAACTAAGTCACAAGAAAATTTTGCACAAATTGAAAAAGAGCTATTTGCAATTCAATTTGGATGTTGTAAATTCAATCAATATGTCTATGGACGTAAAGTCATAGTGCACACGGATCATAAACCGTTAGTTTATCTGTTTAAAAAACCTTTGCATGAGGTACCGGCAAGACTGCAGCGTATGATGTTAACTTTGCAGAAGTATGATTTAGAAGTGATTCACATACCTGGCAAGGAGATGTATATATCTGATACTTTGTCTAGAGCAGCTATGAAAGACCATTTTATTCCAGAAAATGAATCTGATATGTCTTACCATGTCAATTTAGTCGAGTCAAATTTGGCGATCAGTCAAGAGTACAAAAATAAATTGAAACGGGCAACCATTGATGACGAAACTCTTCAACTGTTAAAAAAATATTATTTTGAAGGATGGCCCAGTAGTAAAGATAAAATCAATTCATTAGTCAAACCATATTGGAACATGCAGGGTGAAATTCATGTTATAGGAGATTTAGTGTTCAAAGGGTCAAATTTAATTGTTCCGAAATCCATGCAAAAAGAAATATTAAATAAATTGCATGAAGGTCATCAAGGGATAAATAAGTGTCTAAGATTAGCTAGAGATTCATTATATTGGTCTAACATGTCTGCTGATATAAAAAATGCAGTGGAGCAATGTGACGTCTGTGCCAAGTTCAAGCCTTGTAATCAAAAAGAACCTTTAAAGAACTAAGAAATTAGCAAATATCCTTGGCAAAGAGTCGGCATTGATCTAATGCATTTTGATAACTTAACCTATATTGTAGTAACTGATTATTACTCAAAGTACATAGAGACAGCCTTGTTAAAAAATAATAGTACAGCTCAAAATGTCATAATAAATTTGAAGTCAATATTTGCCAGACATGGGATACCTATGACATTAGTGTCAGATGGTGGTCCTCCCTTTCAGTCATCAGAATTTAAATCATTTTTATATGAATGGGACATAAACCATATAGTGACAGCTCCTTATCATTCTAACTCCAATGGTCAGGCAGAAAGTTCTGTCAAAATCATAAAAAACATATTTAAAAAATGTAAAGAAGATGGATCAGATCCTTACTTAGCTTTATTGCAGTATAGAAATACAGCTAAAAATCATATGTTGTCACCAGCTGAGTTATTAATGTCTAGAAAATTAAGAAGTAAAATACCAGTAAATTTTAACAAACTCAGACCTAAAGTTGTAACATTTAACGAATACAAGCAATCAGCTGTTAAAAATAATGAAGAGATGTCTAGATATTATGATAGGAATGCTAAATCATTGTCCATATTGTATCCAGGTGACCAGGTTTATTATAAGAAAAATCCACACAGTACTTGGGAAAAGGCTGTAATTGTAAAACGGTTAAGTAATAATAGGTCATATGTGATAAAAACTGATAATGATGTAACTTATGTAAGAAATAGGATTCATCTTATTCATAACTATAGTATCTTGAACAGTGACTTGACACAATCGTCTCCCATGCGATCTTGCTCACCACGAGGGGAAAGAAGTATGGAAGTGGCAGAGGCAAGACAGGAGACGGATACTCCAGCATCAGTAATGACTGATCACCGGGTGACTAGATCAGGACGTACTGTTATACCTCCAAAGCGTTATATAACAGAAATTTAAAATATAGTTTAGTCAACTGAATGTAATGTAGTTTTGTAGTTGTAGTTTTGTAAGCTATTTCATAAAAATGTAAACAGTCGTACTTAAACATAAACACATTAAATTTTAGTAATGACTTTAGAGACCAGTTAAAGGGATAGACTGTAATGTTTAGATGTGTAGATCATTTTATTGTTAAAACTTAGCTAACTCAAAGACTAACATAGCATGTTATAAAGATGAGTTAAACAAGAGACTGGTCATTAATGTAATTATGATGTATAACGTAAACTTAAGGAAAGGGATGTTAGGTTGGTATTAACTATTTGTATACTTTGAATGGTGTGTGTTGTCTGTGGCAGCTGACTCTCTCTTGCATTGAAGATGGCGTCGGTAACACTTATTATTGTTAGTGCTCCCACAAATATTAATCTAATAAATATATAAAAAGTCGTCAAGTGTTTCTTTCCACAACAGCATGGTGACAAACGATAAAAATGCGACCGTACTACTAGGGCTGGTATAGAGTTAAGATGCATCGGGGTAACTTTAAAAGCGGGGTATTTTTTTTCGTATTTCAACATAATATCGCATAAACATTCGCTAAAGTGTTGTAAAATTTGATAGTTATAGGTTTTGTTTGAAGTGCGTAGTGTGCGTACGTAGGAAAAATTTACAATACAATATTACACCAATTGTATCTATTCAGCCAATTTAAATTTCATCTCAATATCGCAATAAAACAAAAGGCGATCAGTCGCAAGCAGCACGATCACTAAACAGAAATGATCAGCATCCCCACTATATTTTATTAGGGTATGACAGAAGTGAGAAGGGATGTTTTTGCAATATCGCTCAATGGAGGCTGGGCCATTTCTTTTATGGCATTTTGAGCGCTCGCCCTTTGCCTAAACGGGTTGTCATAAATCAACAATTTTATTCCCTGTGTTTAGGGTTTGCGTCACTATATTTTTATTTGCGGTAATTTACAGGGGATGTCTTGTCCTGTTTATGGCTTTATAGCATTATTTATAATTTTCTTCGTGGCGTGAATAATGGGTGCTTTTCGGGCTTTTTTGTGAGGGATTATCTCAAGGGGTACCTTTGTTAGTTTGTAGTGTACACTGCTAAGATATATAAGTGACCTTGCCTAAGGAGCCGATCGTCCTGGGGTCCAATCCCGGTAAGGGCAATTATTTGTGTAATGACTGTGCTCATATCGTGCGTATTTTTTCCTGAGTCTTATTTTTTTCATCAGCAAATCAAGGATTTGCATTAAAAGTGCCATTTGATAAGTGGACTAATGATGAAGACCAGAACGGAACAACTACACATATTTATTTGTCGCTTAGAGATTTGTCTGATCCTTTAGGTTTGTTAAGTAAGTAAGGTTTTAAGCAACATTTTTGTCAAAGTCCAGAAATTAAAGGAAATCCTGAAGTTTTATATGCAATGTTTGTATTTTCATCCACAAATCAAGCGTTTTATGTATACAGATCAAGCATACAAACAACAGTGCTATTTGGTGCAATGAACATTTTAATAAAGACCACAATGAAACAACAAGTATTTCTTAGAAGATTCACCATTGAAGTAAATAATTTTAATAGAGTTCAAAATGTAATGCGAAGTATTTTATTTATTTTAAAGATTATTACATAATAATATAATCTAAAAGCACAGACATTAGAGAGTGAGTTATTTTAACCTAATATGAACCAACCTAGGACTCAAACCACACACTAAACAAATACCCTATCTTACGGCTTCGTTTTCCTAGAACTCGCTGGTAAGTGGATGTACTCGTATGTATCCCGTTGAACAATATCCTATTCCCGGCCCGGTTTGGGCGTGTGGGGTGTAAAGAGCCAACTTCGCGGCACCTGCTATTAATTTCCCGATGTGGTAGATGATAAAATTTCCCTGTAGGTAGAGATAACATGTCACAGAGTTGTAAAACAGCTAATGCATAACTTCTCCTTGTTTAGATAAGTTTATCATCGCAATACTAGGACACTTTTTTTCGTATATTAGGGTCGAAGGTGCAAGTGATTCCGACTAAAATATCACTTAAAAAAAAAGTTGCTTTAAACAAAACAACAATATGGCCCAGCTAACACGAACAAAAAAAAGTCGACACGCGCATAAGAAGCCGTGTTGCAATAGTTTTTAGGGTTCCGTACCCAAAGGGTAAAAACGGGACCCTATTACTAAGACTCCGCTGTCCGTCCGTCCGTCCGTCACAGTTGAAATTTTCACAGATGATGTATTCCTGTTGCCGCTATAACAACAAATACTAAAAACATAATAAAATAAAGATATAAGTGGGGCTCCCATACAACAAACGTGATTTTTGACCGAAGTTAAGCAACGTCGGGCGGGGTCAGTACTTGGATGGGTGACCGTTATTTTGCTTGTTTTGCTCTATTTTTTGTTGATGGTGCGGAACCCTCCGTGTGCGAGTCCGACTCGCACTTGGCCGGTTTTTTTTTGTCCATCTTCATCATTAGTGGGCTTTTAATACTAAGTAGCAGAATTTTGGCATTCATATAAATAAAAATCACGCCGATAGTTTTTGTTTCATTACTTATTGTATCTGGATAGTTTTGCACATTGTTAATTTGACAGATGTGAATGTTATAATATCTTTCCTCGGTCTCCCGTTGACAACGAACGCTTCACAGGGTTCGAAACGTCGGGATGTATTTTAAATTCATTATACCTACATGATACGTTATACCTACGTTTACAAAGTATTATAACACGTTATTAAATTGAGTTATCTGTTTACATGCTAAACTGTGACCGGGAAGACGGACAAATTAACAAGCGAGGTTAGGAAGCCGCTTAAACTGGATATTCCTTCAGCTGATATTATAACCTGGTTTCATTTACCTGCTAAATAACCAGTTTACTTCACACAGCCATATCCGAACTTTAAGATACGTCAAATATTAAATATCTATTAGACATCACCAAGATATATCAGTGTCAAACAGGTGTCAAAAGCGACGTTTCTTCAAACAAAAACGTCAATTCTGACACTTGTTTGACACTGACATATCTTGATGATGTCTAATAGATATCTAGTTCAAAATCCGAATACGGCCCACAGAGTGCCTTTTCATGTAAGTGGTTGGGGCTCAAATAAGTGGATAGATTGTATTAAGTATCGTCAAGGCTAAGGGTAATTGAAGTAAAAAAGTCCGTCTTTGTTAATATGATTTGTTTTCCCAATACAGAGTGGAGTTTTTGTATGAGTGTGAGACTAGAGAGTGAAACCAAGTCGGTTGTTTTAATCAGTGCCAGGGGGTGTTAAAACCGTATCAATAAAATATCTTTAATAATAATAAATATTCTTTATTGTGCACCATACAATTAAAAATACACAGAAATTAAATACAGATTAAAAGCTAGGTAACAACAGGCGGTCTTATCGCTAAGAAGCGATCTCTTCCAGACAACCTTTCAGTAGCAGGAAACTAAGGACTAACAACATTGAACGGGTAGTGCCGATATACATTTAATAAAAAATAGAATTAAAATAAAACAAGACGAAAACCATTACATACTTTAATATAATACATAAATACAAATATAATAAATACATATATACATACATACATAAAATATTATACAGGCATAAATAAAGGCAAAATTAAGGCAGCGAAAGGTAATGTGATTTTAAAAGAAATTTGAAAATGGGAAGGGATTTAGCACGTCTAATGTCTAATGGCAAAGCATTCCACAACGGAACAGCACGAAAAGTAAAAGATCTTTAATTTGTAATAGATAATAATGACTTGTCAGTCGCACATAATGCTTTACTCGTACCGTACTCGTAAATATGTGTAATGCTCAAACTGCAATTAGCGCTAGCGTTATGTTCAATTAGAATTATTTTTAATTGGTCACGATGATCCTTATGTCATTATGCAGCCGTGCGATGGCCAAGTCAACGTATTACAAATTAAAGATATCTTATTGATACGGTTTTAACACCCCCTGGCACTGATTAAAATAACCGACTTGGTTTCACATTACATCTCAAAACTTTTTTGTAGTAGAAGCGTTGCGAGACTTGCACCTTTTTACATGTAATGTTTTTGATGGGATTTAAGTATTACAATATGATATGAATCTCTACGTTTATAATTATTAACGTACGCGTACCTAAATACTACAACATAATAATTTTATAATTTAAATTTGGAGCAAATTTAAAAACCAAATTATACACGTTTTACGGTAGTCAATTTATCGAGGTTAGGTATTCATTTCCATACAACGCCGCGTGCCTGATTATTGTTGTATGTGGCTAGAAAGCTCACTAAGTGGCACTGATTAAAATTCACCATATTGCGAGAAAATAGCGGTATTATGACCGATCATAAAAAAAGTTAAATTATTTAATAGATCTTCTGCATTATCACTGCTTTTCTCTTTAACTGAGGTGTCCGATGGTCTCCGGGTTAATTAATATAAACGTACTTATGTGTTCTCTACATTTAATATTTTTCAAATAATCTGTTCATCCATTGCTCCATCCCTGTTGAGTTTTATACATTTACCTGTCAATTTTGCATAAAAAGGTACTGTATATACCTTTAAAAATGCAAACATTCTTATTTTAGTTGGTAGGGTTGAAAGTAGTCATATTTCTACGGTAGACTTTATACCTGTATTACCTACAGCCTACAGGACATTTCATTGTCATTTTGGGGTGTTTATCTTCTTGGTCTACGACACAAGTAAAGTGCCGTTTATCCAGGGCAAGCTCATCGCGTCGTTAAGTGGACATTCCTGCCAAGCGATTACCGGCCTTATGTCTATAAGGGTTCCAATGACTTATGACGTTTTTTGCTTGTGTCATTCGACGGACGGGCCGCGAGGGACCGTTAGAGGTTTGACGGGACACTGAAGTGGTTTGTTTTACATTTGCCAATTAAATTTGTAAAATGAGAGGGTGGTTTATGTACGAGTACCTACGTGGAATAGAGAATCGGATATAGAAAAGAAAGATTGGGAATATTTATTATTAAAACACAAACTAAAACTTGATGTTTGTCCGAGTGTTGACCCAAGAGTACCTGTAGTGAAATGATATTAATTAACACACATTTATTTTAATCAGAACTGACCAATCTTATCAACAATAAACGTTTTTGATTTCTATTCCAGACAAGTCACTCGAGGACTCGCAGGAGGCAGGATGGCCGTGTCGGAGTGTGGTAATTAAATATATGTCATATATAAATTTAATTATACAGAATCTCAGTGGATAAAGAAATAAAACATTATCAGAGCAAGCAAACTATTCCAAAGCACACTGAATCTCTATATTGCGACAATCACTAACTATGCCCCAAGCCTCACATTCGTCTAAGTGTCCATCATTTGTAACGCCAAGCAATAGGTCCCCCGGGGCGCGCTGATTGCCCGAATGGAGCGCTAACTGACCTGCTTGCTGTTTGTCCGACTATTGACCCAAGAGTACCTTTCATGGTAATTTACGTACATGGCATGAAACTAATTTACAGGTGCTCTTGGTTGTTTGCAAAGATTCATTATGTGTTGTGTAAAGTCTAAGTAAATTTAAGATAAGATAAAAGATAATTTATTCAAGTACGAATATTGCAATGCGCTTATGAACGTCAAATAAAGCTACACCGGCTCCAACCCTACACCTCTGCATCGAGAAAATTTTAATCCCCCCTCAATTGCAGGAAGGTATCCCAATATGGGGCCGTTTGAAGTTTGACAATTCAGTGACCGCAAAATATATTATGGCGATGGCGCAGGTGACGCAGTACAGCGCCATCTGTCAAACTAAGGGGCACGTTTTTTTCTTAGAGGTACCTCTCTATTACAATCATTTATCTTTGATTATATTTATATCGTCGTCTAGTACCCACACCACAAGCTTTTCGTATATTTATAATTCTAGGCACGTGGAAATTAATAAGTACCTACGTTTTTATTTGACTCTCGTTCACAGTAATCGCCGTATCTTCCTC
Source organism: Cydia amplana (assembly GCF_948474715.1). Lineage (NCBI taxonomy): Eukaryota > Metazoa > Arthropoda > Insecta > Lepidoptera > Tortricidae > Cydia > Cydia amplana. The sequence goes on from NC_086076.1 coordinate 19,003,872, forward strand.
ATTGCAGTATAACATTACCGCGAACTTGCACTAGCCCCGTGGGAGCAAAGTTGTAATATAATGTCATTGACACTAAGAACCCAACAGATTGCTCTCTCAAGAGAGCAATGTTGCCAATGTAAATGCGGCGGTTCAATAACACCCCTGGGTATAAGCCAAGTTGTCCATATAGCAACAAGCTTCGTGGGTTGTAAGGATGACTGTATCGGATTGGTCTTAATCATTGTTTAATTGTTTTGGAAATGGGTTGTCTTGCACAGAAAAAAATGTGGAGTAAAACCGAAAATATATGTATTACTTTGAATATACTATCAATTAAAAAGCAAAAAAAAAAGTTTTCGAAAAGAAATTGATTAATTAACAATCAACAAACTATTTGCGGGTCCATAAGACGTTAAATACTCTAGTGTCCGAAATTACCCAATGCCCGTGTTTACCCCACTTTCCCCTAGAGGTCAATTCTGATTTAACAACTAGTATTCGGTCGTGCTCGGAAAATGCAACTAGGGTCGCACTATTAGTTACTTAGGAACCTCGCTCGTACTTTTTTTACACGTGAGATGCTAAAACGACTCAAGAAGTCAAGACTGAACAAAACGAGATAAAAACATGTCGTATTTACCTTTGATAATAAAAAGAAAGCCGTTATACCGCAAGGTCAAAAGTTACTTAATATTGATTAGTATATGACTAAGCTGTACGAGCATGACTCACTGCGCAGAGGGCCTACCGCGAACTACGTTCGCCGTGATGCCCCTTTGTCGCCCTTGTAGATTCGTGCGTAAGTGTGACAGGGAGGCAACACGTCGAACGTGGTTCGCGGTAGGCCCTCAGTTATCAATAACGGACCCTCTTCAGGGCGATCCGCCGTCAGTTCTCATCGACGCAACAGTTTATACTGTTTTTATTCCTTCTGGAGTCCAAGCTATGAGTTAGAAGAGTTGCCGGCCTATTAGCCAAGGTGACGATCGCTTGCGCTTCGACATCGAATCGCTGTGTGTCTCTCTATCACTCTTCCATATTAGTGTGACACTGACAGTTGCGTTTCGTTCGCTACGTAGCGTTAGCGATTGGCATGTTGTCTACGGGGCCTGTACCGTCAAACTAGCAGAACCCCTAGTATAAATTTCATTCGATAGCGTGGCGAGCGTTCGCGTTTACGTTATGTCTATTTTGTGACACCACATACAATTTAAATTTAACAACGGGTACAATTTTGATCTCATTTTGATTGCTCACGCTGATTGTACAGGCGGAATTAAGTGAAATGTCGTGCGCGAAAACGCACCAATCACAAAGACGATCGTAAAGGTCGTATCAAAATGATAACAAATTGTTAAATTGGGTCGGCAAACCGCGGTTCGCGAGCCTCATGCGGATAGGTATCCATGTACTCACAATTAAAGTCTTCTAAAAACGCCCTCTGGTTTATGTTTCAAAAACTGGCGATTTTCCTTGGCAACCTCTACCTACGGCTCGGCCACGACATTGTGATTGGACCTTTCGTTGTCACCTATGGTTGCCGCCGTCGCCGTCGCTGGTCGCGCAAAGTCATGGCCGGGCCGCTACAGAGGCTAGTTTTCTTTTAAATTGGACCATACGCCCTACATTTAAGGCCGCTCGCCATCGCCGGTGACTCCGACGTCTCTGGCCATTATCCCCCACTCAATATCCCCCAAATACTGACGCAACATCCAATTTACTAGTTTTACAGCCCGGGGAAATCTTATTGTGTTAACCCTCGATTGCTTTATTAGTTATCGAAAGAGATTGAATATTTAACGGCTTTAGCGAATGAAATAAGAGGCCAATTCAAACTTACATTGTGACATAAAAATGATATCTAATTGATGTAAGTCGCCCGTGCGTGTGTCGTCCACCAGTACATGTACGGACAAGTTATAACGAAAAAATATTCTCCAATTATATGAACGTTGCTGACAGATGCTTTTGAGTGATGATTGCTGATGAGTGAACTTTTGATGATCAGGATTTAACAGTCTTAGGGGGAAAAATTCAACAAGCTAGATTAATTCAGTCAAACATAAATTGCTTATAGTTATCCCACATACTAATTCAAACAAACACTAAAGACATTTATATAACAATGGCTGATTGTAATAAATCCATTTTAATTTTAATTCAACGCTCCCAGCAGCGCTGTGCTAATATTTACACGGGCGTATAATGATTATCGGACCGGCTCTGTTCCCATTCATAACCACTAGGAAATACCCCCGTATCACTAACCTCTCTTCTAACTACGATTCACTAATTTCCTCCTCCATTGCGTCTTTAAAGTTGCAACACTAGATTTCAACGCTTACGGAGGAGCAATGTAAATCGTGCTAAAGTTAAGTAACTGGAAGCATGCGGGTAGATGAGCTGTCGTAGTAGATGGGGCCCTATTGAGACGTACAAATGTTTGGCATGGGATTACTTTTCAATTGAAACGTGCCTACGAAGACGGCCGTGGATCCACTTATTTGAGTTCCAATTATCGGCGAGCGCTGTGTAAATACGCGGGATTGAAACGATATGCATATTAGCCAGTGCTTGTGGCTTTTTTCCGCTTTTGTACTTTGTTACTTGGCAGAGATTAAAAAGTTGCAAACAATAATAAAATACATTTCTCATTTTGAATGCTACGGGGTTTTAGTCGGGGACAAACAAGCATACGGCCCGCCTAACGGTAAGCGGTCACCGTAGCCTATGGGTGTAAACATATTAAAGAGATCCATAGTGTGGTCCGTATGGAATACTTTGGTACCTACACTTACATAAAATGTCATTCAATAGAAATTGCTAACTATGTAAACAAACCGCCATACTAAAATTGACACTGAATGTCAAATTACTAGTAAGTTTTGTTTACATAGTTCGCAAGTTCTATTGAATGACACTTTAGTATGGCATATGTTTTTATTCTGTCACAAACAGTTATTGTAATTTCGCTTTCCAAATTAGCATCCCTAAAAATATTGTACATAATAATAATAATTCAGTCGCTATTAGTGCGGTTTAACATTTCAATATTTTAACATTTTCACAATAAATACAAATTGCAAAATAAAATAGGAGTGCAAATATAAAATTTATACACTCTATTAGATAAAATTTATGTTTTGAAAAACTTATATACCTAACTTATACTTTTCTTGACATTTAATTTTATTATAGGTACAGTACGTAAGATTCGTACCAAAAACAACGAAATTGTGTATGAAATGTATATTATTTCTGCCGTTGAATCGGAGATGGGCGAGACTTGCGGCATAAATTTAAATAATGTTTGACGTCTTATTTAGCCTCATCTCGTTTTGTGTGTGAGGTAACAGGCAATAAGGTATAGTTGCGGTTGAAAGATATGATGATGTTTACCCAAAAATGTGTGTCAAGACAACAAAGAAACTATAATAATTAATTGCCATTTATTTCCTAACATTTATCGAAAATTTAATTGGGATTCGCTAAGAGAGACTACGGGGTGAGGTGGGATTTCCTGTTTATCGTCAAAGTTATGAAATGGAACTACCCAAAATAAAATAAAAACTAAAATACAAACGTCCGGAACACTTATTTTATTATATATACCATTCAGTTTGCATTTATGTAAAAATAAAATGTTATCGAGGTTTGAATGTCAGTTTTGCCCCTACTCACCCCATTTTACGGTAGTGAACGAACGCTTGTCCATATACAAAACGTTGTCTACATTTCCCTACCTGGGTATTGCTGGGGATTTTTTCATGTTTATAAGTGTTAGGAGCTTTAAATTTTTTTTATGGAATTTGGTTTTTGCTCCAAACACATACATAAGTAAGAGTGATTGTTATAAAATAATCAAACAAATCAAACTATACTTTTAAACATCTAATCTTATAAAAATAACATTTTCCATGATGTCAATATCAAGAGAGGAAAATGGGGATTTCGTTTTTATGGAGAACCAGTTGTCCGCATTCCTCTTAAAATCAGACCGATATCATAACTCATAATTGGTTCTTAAAATTCTCGGGTCTTTTTTTACAAAACTCGACTACGTCTCGTTTTGTAACTTCGACCCTTGAATTTTAAGAACCCTTATTATATCACTGTTGCATAAACTACTATAAAAAAATTATAGCACATTCATATCCTATATTTTTTCGTTTTTTGTTTTCTTGTAAAGACAGAAAAAGTTAGCACATTTTAAATATAGATAAGCCTTCTAAGACCCACTTAGCCTGTAAGCTGTATCAATTCTAGTGCTCAAGTTTGACAGTTACTTTTCCATCTTGTCGAGCGACTCGGCTTTTAGCGTGTCGATAAAAGTGTCGATAAAAATCGAGCCGCCGGCACTTGGAAACTTGGCGACACTCAACAGTTGCGTCTGAGATTAGACCGTTTTAAGTACTTTAGAAAGGTCTATTACGAACAAAGAAAACTGTTGTCTTATTTAGGTAATATAATAGGGAGCCATTGGGGGGAATCGGTCGTCTACTTTCTTCGTAACTAGACTAAGCTAAAACAGCAAGTGTTCCGAAGTCTTCTCACTTGATGGTCTCATCGGAAGATCAGCGCTGGGAGCCACCAGCAACATGCTGAGATGAGGCTATTTCGTGGCACTTCAATCTTATTTTATGTTTTCTTTTATATTATGTATTGTCTCGTTTATGTGCTTACGAATAAATGTATTCTATTCTAATATTCTATTCTATTCTTTGTCCGTGCAATGTTCAGTAATGAACATTTTGCACTATTCAATAAAGAGAATATGCACTTTTCCACTAGCAACAATACGCCGACTTTAATTTTCAACATCGCAGAGCACGGGCTTTACATCCAATATTAATACCGAGATTAAAGAAAAGTTGAGAGCTAGTTCTTAAGAAATTAAATTTGCATGCACTCCCACTGCTCATGGATTCTTTCAGCGCTGCGATCCGTTTAGTCAGTATACTTAGTTCATTGTTTAAGGAAAATTATACATTTTGTAACTGCGAAGACGGAATTGTTCGTACTATTTCTAGATCTTGAGTTTAATTTAAAAAGCTTTTTGTTCTTAGACGTTTCAAATAGAAAATATATATTTTAGTATAAGCTAGTTTCTTTGATGGGGCATTCAAAAAGAGCTGGGTATCTTGAGTCAGACATGAATGACGACATTTTGAATTTGTAGAGCGCGAATACTGATGTATACTTAATCTATTCTGACCCGAAGGCCAATTCTGTTTTAAGAAGTCGATATACTTAGTCTCCGTTTTAGTTTGATTCGATTTTGAGCCAGCGTGCACTATTGTAAACCATAGGCCAATTTGAACGTACACTGAAATCAGAATGATATCGAAATGATGTAATTAATTCATCATGCATTTCGCTCGTACTTGCCGTAGCCGTACATGTATTGGCGCGAGCAAGACGCACAATAACTATCACATCATTTAGATATCATTCTGATTTCAGTGTATGTTCGAATTGGCCTGTTATTGTTACTCAAGGTTACCTATATTATAAACTAGCTGTGCCCGCGGCTCCGCCCGCGTGGAATTCGGTCTGTGTCAGTAAGCTAATTCATCCCTAATTTCTCTTTCTCTCCCCTGGAGGCGGAAATTGAAGTAAAGTTGACAGATGGATACGTTTAGCGGACTGAAGTCCAGATAAAATATTTTACAATTAGGTAGGTACCTACCACTAAACAAAACTACACTCCAAAACCAATAGTTTTTTTTTCGCCCTTATTCCAATATTAGACGTGATTTAAACGACACAGAGGTGTATAACGGACAATACATAACTACTTTTGTATTTTTACGTCCTTGACTGTATATACCTATCCAAATCATGTCCATGGCAAATATCACCCAATTCTGTCCTCCAGTCAAATCAGTCTAAGCATGAAAAGTTAAGAAATATACACATAGAAATTCGTACTTCCTAACAAACTTTCGAATTTAGGTCTAATATTATTTAATAAATAACACTTAAATTAAAAACTTATAATTAAAAAATTTGGCCTAAGTCGTAGTCGCTTGGTAGGGTGCCCAGAATGCCATCTTTATCAAAGTAGGCTTAATCCTTAAAATCGTATGAAAAACGCGAGCGCAGCGAGCGCGAAATTTTTTTTGATAGAAAAATAAGTCAGATCAGCCGCAATGGTTTACGTGAAATTTTGGTGTGGATATCTAATGCGAAAGCCGAAGGCCGAGCTCCATGTAGGGCCGAAGGGCCGAAGCATCCAGACTGTCAGTGCTTAAAAACAAAACAATAGTATAAGTGTTTAAAAAATGCGAAGGCCGAAGGCCGAGCTTCGCGTAGGGTCGAAGGCCCGAAGCGTCCAGGATGTCAGTGCTTAATCACAGAACAATGGTATCAGTGTCTAAATGCGAAAGCCGAAGGCTGAGCTCCGCTTAGGGCCGAAGGCCCGAAGCGTCCAGGATGTCAGTTCTTAAGTCGTAGTAGTAGTCGCTCGGTAGGGTGCCCAGAATGCCACCTTTATCAAAGTAGGCTTAATATTAAAAGTAAAAAACGCGAGCGTAGCGAGCGCGAATTTTTTTGATAGAAAATAATTGAAAGGCTATGTCAGGGACACAGCCGTAATGGTTTACGTGAAATTTTGGCGTGGATATCTAATGCGAAAGCCGAAGGCCGAGCTCCATGTAGGGCCGAAGGCCCGAAGCGTCCAAGCTGTCAGTGCTTAAACACAGAACAATAGTATGTGTCTAAATGCGAAGGCCGAAAGCCGAGCTTCGCGTAGGGTCGAAGGGCCGAAGCGTCCAGGCTGTCAGTTCTTAAGTCGTAGTAGTAGTCGCTCGGTAGGATGCCCAGAATGCCACCTTTATCAAATTAGGCTTAACCTTTAAAATCCTATTAAAAACGCGAGCGTAGCGAGCGCGAAATTTTTTTTATAAAAAAAAATGTAGAGAAGCTATGTCAGGGACACAGCCGCAATGGTTTACGTGAAATTTTGGTGCGGATATATAACGCGAAAGCCGAAGGCCGAGCTCCATGTAGGGCCGAAGGCCCGAAGCGTCCAGGCTGTCAGTCAGTGTCAGTGCTTAAACACAGGACAATAGAATAAATTGCAAGTTCCAAATTGTTTGACATTTACAAAGACATATAATATTTAAAAGCTTTCGCATTTTGAACACATATCAACTCACATTTATAGACGGGCCTATCTCGAAATTTATTTTATTACCTTTATTTACCGACGTTTCGACTTCGACACAGGTTTCACTGGTCGTGGTCGCGGCTAACTGATGTCCCAACAAAATGTCAAAACAGAGATTTGTGCAACTACCCGACGAAAAGTGTATGAAAAAGTTTGGGGTAGACATCATATTTTCAAACCACCCACTTCGCATAATGTTAATTATTGTCAATAGACCCGCGCTGGACTCGTCTATAAATGTGATTTAATATGTATTTGTAAAGACGTTTGACATTTACTAAGAAAAATTTTGTTTTTTTTTTACAAAGTACATACACAAAAAAAAGTTTGCACCACTTTCTTAAGTTAGCGCCATAAGATTCAGGTGCAAACATAACTTAATTGAGTGTAGTGGCCACCCCCCCTGTTAGGGGTTGAATTTTTCTAGCCTAAAATAGGGCCAGGGATTTTCTTGACAGATTAGTAAAGTTTGCATCAAAATCCATTCAGCCGTTTTCACGTGATGCGCGGTCAAATAAACAGATAAACAGACAAACAGACAAACAGACAAAAATTCTAAAAACTGTTGGAACGTGTTCTGTTATCGATTCTAAGTATCCCCAACCAACTTTTTTTCGAATATCTTCCATGTACAGACTTTCGACCCTCTTCAGCTTTATTATATGTATAAATGCATATATAAAAACTGTTGGAGCATAACCTCCTTCTCCTTCCTACAGTAAACCATTTTTTAGCCACTTTTTAACAGTCTCTTCTTGACAGCCAAAAATGCGATGGAAATCGAAGTCGTCCCTAACGACACAATTCAGCATGTCCAATTGTCCACAGCTCGGCGCGAAACTTGTCCGGTCGTCCGCCGGACTAATTGCTACACTCCGTCCTATTATTGTTCGGACTTGCCGTTGTTGTTGTCGAGCTTTTCTTAATTAATTCATTTATAGTGCAACATACAATAGTAGAAATAAAAGAAAATGGAACTAAAAACAATCATACTAAATTGTTGACATGTTTAAGCATTTTGCGTTAAAAATGTGACAGTTACGTAGAAAGTGGCGCCCTCATTTATTATCTAATCTTTTTTAGTAAAAAAAGTGTCACACTATATACTCGTATATGTAGTTTATCTCCATGGCGCTTGTCAATTCCGCTATTTGATCTGACAAAAAAAAACTAAACTTTGTGTATCGTTTTCAGGGTTTCATTTCAGTTTTCAAAAATTGAGTGCATGTCGGGATTTCCAAACGCAGCAATGTTTTGTTGGAATTGCACTGCTGGATTTAAAGTATATTTAATGTGAGCTTGATTACCGAATTTCTAGTCGCCGTAAATTTTAGTTTTGATAAAACTGCCCAAATGAAAATATGCCTCACTTTTTTCTCACTAGATAATGATCCAAAGCAAATTTAAAGCTAATAACCAGGGACTAACAGTAAATTACACTTAACCTACCTAACGTATCTTACAATTTTCAGAAAGGATGTGAGTGTCATAAGCGGCGTTTTGTTTATAGTTTTTTCGTATATTATAAAGCTACAAAAATTTACGATCTCCAACACAAACTATGCAGAAAACCAGAAGAAAATGATTAAGTATTTGTAATTACGTCACAATTTATTTGTAATAAAAAAAGTATACCCTTAGTACCCTTCTGAGAGCCCTATGTCCCTGATGAGGGATAACAGGATACCATGATCGTCATCAAATAAAAGTATTCGTATCTTATACATTTATTGGCCACATGCACCTATATACACACTAACTGCACAAAGTAAACGACTACATCAATCCTGCAGCTTAGTGGCTATGTAAATACAGCGCTGCGCGACACCTGGGCCATTGCTGCTGATTTAAAGCTAACCAGGGGCGCTAACACTAAATTATACTTAACCGACTGCGGGAACGTTGGAATTTTGCATCGTTGCATTCGGGATTGTTGGAACTATACAATGAAGTGAATAGATTGTCGATAAGTCGGTAATGGAGTGATTTTATGTAATTATGAATTGGAAAGATTTTTTGGAAATTACAAGACATTAGTCGAACCTACGTTTGTTTATAGTATTTACAAAAGACATCATGGTATAAGTTTCTTACAACATTATTTTTGGCTCTTACTCGATGTACCGAGATACCGAGTAAGATATTTACTGTATTATCACTATAATAAAAGTATAAGAATTGGTATATAATTCATGCAGTTTATACCATTGCTAATACAACACAATATTAGAGCTTTTCTTGGCATGAATAAGTGTAAGTAACTTTTTTGTAATTCAAATTGAGTACAAGTTTAATTTAATCAGTATTTAATTTTATCAAGATAATATAAGATTTATAAACGTTAATTATAATAATGGGCGTCTTTAAATTAACATAAAATATTATACAAATTATACAAATGTCGCTTTCATAGTACGAGATTAAAGCAAATTACACATTCAAATAAATGTTAAAGCATTGTACGCTTTCTCGGCATTCATCTTGTTATGTTACGGACCTTTTTAAACTCGTGTCACATTCACTGCGGACCTTTTCAGTCGCATTCGGCCTTTGAGGACAAAATTAAGGATAAATCTGGCTGAAAGAGGGTAGTGGACAATAGAACAATAGGGAAACTATAATTATAAATAAAGCTGTACTTAATTAACATACATATAAGTAAGTGTTCTTCTCGTTTTTCGTACCTCAAAAGGAAAAAAAAATGGAACCCTTATAGGATCACTCGTGCGTCTGTCTGTCCGACCATTCCGCCCTCTCCCCTCCCTTTATCTCCAATACTACTGGATCTAAAATTTCGAAACAAATATGCAAAATAGTTCTTTACCGATTACCGAGTTACAGGAAAACCTATTAGAAATGTGCAGTCAAGCATTGGAACGCGAGTCCGACTCGCACATGGCCGGTTTTTTTAAGGCAGATTTAGTTGTCACCTCAATTTGATTCATTTGGTTGGTTTGTTGCTAATTTTATTTCATGATACTTACTTATTTTTTTCGTTAGTTGTCTACGAGACGATTTCAATGTTTTTTGGGTTTCTTATCTTACACGCGACGTTTAACTCAGGATTTTTTTTTATTTGCATAGAAAAGAATTCATCGCCTAGCCTAGAGGAAACTTTAGAAGCAAAATCAATGGTACATGTACGCAGCGATGATTAAGAAAAGTTGTTTTCAGTGAGACAAAGTGCCGCCCGCTCGCTCGTGTGGCCATAAAATGCGCGATTTACAGCTGAGACCACGTGACGGACATACACACTAGCTGTTTCTACCAGCATGAGGTATAATTTAATTTAGAAGACACGAACAATGACCATTTCAGCTAGGTCGTTTCGAGTTTTAGATATTCGATCTGTTCACAATTTTACTATACTAGGTTACAATTTTACTGTTTTATTTTCAAAATACTACGTAAAATTATGTATAATATTTAAAACTTTCGCGTTTTGAACACATATTAACTCACATTTATAAAATAAATAAATTTCGCGATAGATCCGTTTATAAATGTGAGTTAATACTTAAAATTAGTAAAAATATTCTAGTTCAGGTAAGTCATTATCTACTTACACCGATTGTTTAATTTCCTAACACAAGCGGGGCGCCGTCAACTTTAAAGCTCTTTTGCGAGTTTCATAACAACCACTTACAAAGATTATGCAACTTCGGGCTCATGCAACTTGCCTATTACTTAGGAAATAACAAGTAACTATAACCCTTAAAAAACTATAATTCGACTACAGAATTTATTCGCAGAAAAGTGACTTTTGGTTGAAGAAATGTCATTTTTGACACTGACATATGGTCCATATGTTTAACTACTAACTATTTAGGTAGGTACTTATAAAAATATTACTACTTATTATTTATTTATACGATGTGTAGTCTGTGTAGATTCTAACATAGCTATAAGTAGGTACATACTAACTATAAAATAGGAGTCTTGAATTACTCGAAATAAATTATGTTTATTTATTTATTTAAATCAGTATCAGATCAGTTTATTTATTTATTTAAATCAGAGACAGATCGAATAACTAAAGCTCGTATTGGCCTGTTGATCAAGGAAATTGACAGACACAGCGGCCGCGTTCACGCCGCAGCACTAATGCCACCACATTAATGTAGCTGCAGTTGCAAAAGTATCTACTATTAATTGCCTAAAAGGATAACAAAAAGAGACGTATCACAATACTTAGTGCCAGTTGCACCATCCACACTTGACAGACTGATCAACGTCACCCGGCGCGGCGCGGCGCGGCTGTTTACTATGAAACTTTCCATACAATACAATTTTGCGAACTCTTTAATAACGATAACAAAAGCAGCAACCGACCCTTAAGAGCCCGTTATCGATTTTATAGCAAAAAATGTAAAATTGATAGATTTAGTCGTTGAAATTATACACCTTTTGTTACGTAATATCTAAATAAAAAGTATTGGTTTCTATTAGCACGTCTTCTCATTTGCCTTTTAATAATGAGGTCGCGAGCGTGCGTCACCGTTAATAAAATAATATATGACGAGAAGGGGCAGTTTTTAAAAATCATCAAAAAATTATGGTAGTAAATTATACAAAATTATACCTATAAGAACAGTTTCAGAAAATGTTGTTGATTGTTTAAGTATCAAAATTACGTTGAAATTAAGTCGATTTTTAAGAGAAATTGCCACTTGTTTTGAAGTAATTTCTGGTGAAAATTGATTTCGTGTAACTTTTTTTTACTTTTGTTCAATATTATATACCTAACACAAATATACTCGTGATTCTGAGTCTAAATAACCCAAAAGTTGATGATTTTTCGAAAAAAAGTAAATGATACAATTTTTTCTGAAAAACCCCTTGAAGGAACTGTCATAGCCATCATTGCGAGATGTATAATATAATCAAAGCACATTTAACAAGTACAGATACGCCTGAGGCATCCGGTAGCTATATGAATAAGTCCTGAACGGAGGAAACAAGGCTTTGTCCTCCCTAACGAGATCTGAAACTGTACACCATACGCTACGAAACATGCTGTTGAGATGTCTACTATAACTAGTTCTGTGAGCTGTGACTCCGCCATTTTGAAAATGTTTCTCACAAGTTTTTAATAATATCTTTAATTATCTCTAAGTGTTTATTTTCCCTACAAGTGTTTCTCTTACCCGCTCTAACATTACAGTCATGTGTTTTAAGGATGACTCACGTTAGACCGGGCCGTGTCCGGGCCGGGGCTTCTGGAGCTAACTTTTCTATGACAGATGACGGTGATCACGTGATGCTTTCCATAGAAAACGAAGCTCCGGAAGCTCCGGCCCGGACACGGCTCGGTCTAACGTGAGTCATCCTTTAGTCTCATTAACCCTCAACATATTATGTTTTTAGCTTTGTGTGATTATTTTATTAGGAGGACCTTTCCGCTTCACCATACAAACGTAGTCCTCATTTTCCTCTCTCGATATTAACATTACACAAATAGTAGCTACATTACGATACAAGTGCAAAAAGTAGGAAACTCGGAACGAGTGGCGATAAAATAAAAGGCGATGTTTTAAATGCGAATTAAGTTTTCGCACGTGTATTGTACAATGTTTTACAGTAAATAATGGCCCTTTAAATTTTCCACATACGCACGTATATTGCTAATAGTTACCGCAGTCGGGCGGTATGTATTAGCACCATAATATATGTACTGTAAATATCTTTACACTATTTAATGTATTATTAACCATAGCTTGTTTGTTTTTTAGAACGTGAGTGCTATCAAACGTTATCTAACCAAAACAAGTCCGTTAATAAAAGTAAAATTGCAAATCAAATAAACATTTCACCTGTTTATTCGCACTTGAGGCGTTTTACGGCGTATTTTATTATCACAATGATATTTATGACGCCAGACGGCTGAATAAACCCCCTAATGCTGGGAATTGAGCCCAAATGAAAAACTGGCGTTATATGAAGTCGAAGATGACACAGGTTTAAAAGATCAGCTGCTTCATTATTTACCAAAATTCAACCTAAAAGGCAAGTCAACTGAACTGTTGTGTTAAAGTTGTTGAAAATGGAGTGTTCAAAAACCAAATTGAAATAATATTATGTTGCTTTCGATCAGAGAAGGGTTCTTATGCTTAATAGGACCCGTGTCTGATAGAAAGGTCTTTATGCACGTGAAGCATAAGGACCCTTGTCTAATGGATAGCCACATATTTACCTATAATAAAGCTTTTCTTGAGACGAAATAGCAGGATGAACAGCATTTAATGTAGGTAGTTTTTTCCATGAAAAATAGTTGATCATTTCTTCAACCATAAATGTTGAACGCTGATAGAGCTGGTCTTTTACATTCTATATTTGATTTTTGGTACGGTAATGCCAACCGTTACATAACCAATTAACCAGATTATGAAGATCGAATCGCCCGCATGGTGATCTAAACAAAAATCCCAACATATTCCCATTCCCTAATTCCATTCCATAATCCCAAATATTAACGGCTTGACCAATTTAGTTGCGGTCTCGGTAAAGGATGCTTTTAACAAACCGGTAGTTTTAATAGTTCCTTAAAAAAAAGCGCTGCTACGAGTTTTGTCAAAATATTTATATTTTTACAGGTTAGTTCCAATATTTTTTGACCTTCAATTTGTATTAATGTAATTATTCAATTAACCGCACGGATCAAAGATACAAAAGCCATTTTAAAGGGACAAGACGAAGTGAAAATATTCATGAAGAAACCGTCCCTCCGTAGGCTGTGGCGCAGCGCCTTCAAGGGCCGGGTAATTCTCGCCATGACTTGTGACTGACATTTGCATGCCCAAATTTAATTTAGCCACCTGCCCGCCCGTGATGCATAAAACATTACGTACTCTGCACATCCATCTGAGGCCCGAACTTTTGTGTTTTAATGAGGAATATCTCCCTGTAGTAGGGTAAATATTTTTTGGTGACGACCTTTTTTAATTAAAGAAGGCTTTAATTTTACGCGTTTCGCATAGTAATGCTGGAGATCATGTCGAGTTAAATTGGCGTTGTGGACTGAATTACTAGTGGGCTGCTGAATTGCTGATAGCCCCTGGGAGACGGAGAATATGGGTCAATGTTTTTATATAATGGCATTTTTACAATGCCTAAAAGGAACATCGAAAACTGACAGAGGGTAATAAAGTACCCGTACGGGAGGCCAATTCGAACGTGCACTTTGACATCAAAGTAATAGTAGGGTTAATCAACTTTTTCTTGTCACACGTTGCTATGGTTACGGTCTCCTGAGTCACTTTTAAAATTCTAGATTTTTCGTATTTAAATGAACCAAACTTGCATTTTATGGTAGTTATAAGACCTTTCCATAATGGGACATCTACTGAGCATGTTAGTAGAACATAGTACAACAGTTCTTCTAACAATATATGCTACTATTGTCTCCTCGCTGATGGGACAGAAATGACAGAATAACAACAAGAAATAGTTGATTGACCCAGTAGGTATCTAAATGCTGTCATTTACATATCATTCGCGCGTGAATTTCGTTTATATCTCGCAATACATGTATTAGCGCAAGTAAGGTAAGGCCTGAGTGGACGCTCGAAGCGGAGCGTTCGGCGGGGCGTGCAGCGTGGCGTCGGGCTCACAAGTGATTTGATCAGCGTGCACTAAGGCCGCTACTATACATTTGCATTTGTTTGACATGCACGCCGCACGCCCCGCCCCGCTGCACGTCCAACTTGAGCGTCCACTCAGGCCTTACACTAAGGCGCAGGGGCGAATAAGAAGAAAACTACATTGTTTTAATATTAATACGCGATTGTACAAGCTTATGTTAGATATCGCCTTTAGTATCTAAATAATATATACCTATACGTAATTAGTAATGCACTATTATATTTTTCCTTAATATTCCGATTTTACCTTCAATCCAAACAAAAATCCACCACCAGGTGTCACTCAGCGTCACGACGCGTTGCGATGCGTCAGACAGCGGCACGGCTCATCGCGTCACATCACGCGGTCGCGTAAGCACCAAAACTAACACAAACAGTCATATTGTCCGAAACGTGACGCTGAGTACACAAATATCGTGACATTTGTGTCGCATTGAAATATAACATGCCGGTAATACTACTATTTGCGTAAATGTTTCGATAATCAAAATTTATAATAATATTTCTTAATGTTGGTGAGGTATTAGGTATTTCATAAATGAAATGTATTATTAGCGACGCTAGAAACATCTTGGTCAATAAAAGCGGTTTACAAAACGTGCGTGCGTTAAATAGTACATACCTACTGTAGGTATGTACTATTTAACTAAATTTTCAGCAGAAAAACAATTTGATCTTTTTATTCCAAAAAATACGAACAATTATAAATATAATAGAATTCCCTCCATATTCTAATACTGCTCAATTACGGGAAACAGTCGTAAAAGCCAGTTTTTTTCTATCAAACAGTGCGTTTAAATGTTTCGTGTTTTGAACACATATTAACTCACATTTATAGATAGACCCGTCTATAAATGTGAGTTAATATGTTTTTTGGCATGCCTTGTCTAAATAAGAAATGTATGTGAGTAATTAATTGAATTGTTTTCCGATAAAAAAATTGTAATAGGACTATGTTTTTCAATTGTTGTAGACACCATAATATAATTAGGTAATATGTCTTGAACTGTAACATTGTGTCAAATTGTCCCCCCCCCCCCCTACTACTCTTGACTCCCATCGGCTGGCATAACAAGGTGCACAAATAACCGCCATATCAATAAACTAACGTTTACTTAGCCTTAGCACACACTAGGAGGCCAATTCAAACTTACATGTTGACATTAAAATGATATCATACTAAGGAAGCGAAATTGAAGCTTAAGCTAAACAAATAATTTCCGTGTTAAGCTAGTCTTTTCATAAGTTAATGTAGTATTACCATACATTTCAGCACATCTCAGCGCTACCGCTACGGTGCTCGCAAGCTGTGGTGATTCTCTAAAAATTTGAGCTGAACACCTCGCGTTAAGCTTATAAAATGTAAAAGTGAAAAATACTTACAAGGAAAGGTACCTAACTGTCTGGCTCCGATTTGATTTATTTTGATATACATATATGTTATTATAAAGTAGTCTAAATTAACAGACACGTATTTTTTCTAGCTGCCCAAACTCGACTTGTTGGGAGAAAACGTCCTCAAAAGTACTGAAAAGTGACCAAACAGATATACAGATATACAGATGTACAGAAAACATCGTGAGGAAACCGGACTAATCCCAATACGGGCCTATAGTTTACCCTCTGGGTTGGAAGGTCAGATGGCAGTCGCTTTCGTAAAACTAGTGGCCACGCCAATTACTGGGATTAGTTGCCAAGCGGACCCCAGACTCCCATGAGCCGTGGCAAAAATGCCGGGACAACGCGAGGAAGATGATGATGTAAATTTGTCGTATCGTCCGCAGACGCAGCTAGATATAGCTTGATAGTTTGACTCACATTTATAGACTCTATTTCACGGGTCACATTTATAGGGTCTATCGCGAAATTTATTTAATTACCTTTATTCACCGACGTTTCGACACAGGTTTCACGACCAGTGAACGGCGGTAAATAAAGGTAATTAAATAAATTGAGTAAATAAATGTGAGTATGTGTTCAAAACGCGAAAGTTTTAAACGATAGACATTATAGTTCCGTCGACTTTTCTCTGAATCGCCCTGCTCTAACCCTCGCTCCCGCGGCTCAAATTTATTATTTAATCCGCGCCGCAATCTGCACCCGATCACAATGCGTCGTAACTAACAGTGAATAAGCTCCTATGAACATTTTAAATATACGTACTATTATTTAGGATTAGAAAGTCGATACGTCCTATGCCTGATAAAGTATATCATGCGACAAAATAGTAAAATTAGGTTAAATAAAAGGTAGGAAAAAATATGTAGGCAAACGTTGGCTTATCGGTGATACTCCGTTATAATCTTACACAATTCTCAGGAAATGCGAGCTATAAAATCGTTGGCAGCTCTCAGTTTTCATGCTTGCAATCGGGTTGGCAGCGATTTAATTGCTTACATTTCAGCATTGTAAGCTCAGCGTAAGATACGTAACAACGCATTATCGCCGAATTACCAAGTATCACCCATAAGCCAAGGTCTGCCCTACATATTAAGTTTAGTTATTTTCTTTGCCTAATAGAAATTTCTTCCTTTACATTATGTACCTACATATCCTAAATACTAGAACTAGTGATTTTACCCGTGGCTCAAATGTATTATTTAATCCGCGCTGCAATCTGCACCCGATCACAATGCGCCGTAACTAACCGTGAAACACGACCTATAAAAATGTCCAGAATACTTACATCCTGGGACTAGAAAATGCAGTTGCTATTGGAAATAACGATCCAACTTATAAAATCCATAACGAAGTCAAAGTTTAGGTCAAAATTTGAACTAGGGTACTGTCATATATATGTAAAGATGTGGGTAGACTCTTTTACTTTCTATGATAAAAAGTAACTGAAGGTACTTCACTTATATTCCTATGTAAGTCGTGTCAATATGTGCTCCCTAGCATATTAAAAGTTATTTCCATTTAAATAGTGTTTTATTGGACATAATAGTGGCGACGTACGTAAAGTGGATATATTTTTATCAAGATGTCAAAACAAGCAGTGAAATTTCATGAGTTTAACCCTAAAACAGACTGTTGGGAAAATTACCTGGATAGGTTAAACTATTGTTTTGAAGCCAATGGTGTTAGTACGGACGATGCAAAAAAGGCCAATTTATTTACAGTGTGTGGCTCTCAAGTGTTTGAGACGTGTTTAGCATTAATTACTCCAAAAAAATCAAGTGAAGTGACATACAGTGAAATTGTAACTATTCTAACGGGACATTACAGCCCTAAGCCCAATGAAATATCAATGTCATATAAGTTTTATAAACGAGACCAAAAACAAGGCGAAAAAGCGTCTGAATATATTACGGCCTTGAGGAAAATTGGTTCGTTTTGTAATTTCAAGGACTTGGAACGGATGCTACGCGACCGTCTTGTGTGCGGTATGAATGATCATAAATTGCAATATGAACTGTTAAAAAAGAATACACTCAGTTACAAAGACGTGGTTGATGCGATACTTTCGTCCGAGAGTGCGGAGAAAGACGTTCGTATGATCGTGACAGGTAGTTCCGTTTCCGACGGGTCCACATCGAGCGCGACGCCCAGCGGTACCGAGCCGGCGGCGGCGTCCACTGCGCCGGAGCCCATGGATGTCAACGCGGTACATTCCAAGCGCACTCCCGGCGGCACAAGCACCAGGTTGTGCTACAGATGTGGAGATCACCATGGAGGAGAATGTCGTTTTGCTACCGCAATCTGCCGTTATTGTAAGAAGAAGGGACATCTGGAAAAGATATGCCTCGCTAAGAAAAAAGGTGGCAACAGGACCGTTAACTATACACACACTGAAGAAGAGCAAGATGAGTACATCGGCGGTATCTACAACGTGGGCGCGGACAGCCGCGTACCGCCGTTCGACGTGCAGGTGGCGCTGAACGGCGCGCCGTAGCGCATGCAAGTCGACACGGGCGCAGCCTACTCGCTCGTGAACGAGCGCACGTGGCGCGCGCTGGCGCGGCCGCCGCTGAAGCAGCCGCCGATCGCGCTACACACCTGGACGAGCGCGCCCCTCGAGTTGCTCGGGCAGACGACTCTTCATGTGCAGTATAAGGACATTACTTGTGATTTAAGTGTTTTTGTCGCTAAGGGTAAAGGTCCTAACCTTATAGGCCGCGATTGGTTTGCGCCGCTTAACTTCTCACTGAACGTTGACAGTGTATTGAACTTAGACATCGATCATAATACAGATACGATTATTGCGAGACATAGTGAGGTATTTAAAGACGGATTAGGTACATACCGAGGACAACCAGTGACCATTCATGTGAAACCAGGCGCTGCGCCTAAATACATTAAAGCGCGACCGGTACCATATGCTATTAAAGATCGTGTCGAAAGTGAAATTGACAGATTGGTTCAAGAAGAGGTACTTCGCCCAGTGTCGTTTTCTGAATGGGCAACTCCAGTCGTACCCATTATAAAAAAGTCAGGTGACATTCGATTGTGCGGGGATTACCGCAGCACGGTAAATCAAGCTACAGAATCGGATACCTATCCGATGCCGACCGCTAATGAAGTTTTCGCTACCATTGCAGGGGGCAAGTATTTCTCAACACTAGATTTGAACCGGGCATACACACAGGTGACCGTGGATGACGCGACGGCTAAATTACTTACTTTGAATACTTGCAAAGGTTTGTACTCGGTTCATCGCCTAGCATTTGGAGTCAAGGCGAGTCCGGGTATCTTTCAGCGTTTGATGACAGCATTGTTAGCCGGAATTCAGGGGGTGGCGGTCCTCATCGACGACATCATCATAGCTGGTCGCACCCTTTCCGAAATGTGGCATCGCCTGGACGAGGTACTCAATCGTATTGGTAAAGCTGGCCTTCGGCTCAACCGCAACAAGTGTAAGCTAGCCAGACAAAAGGTTGAATTCCTCGGGTACGTTATTGATGCCGTAGGTATCCACCCGGCACCAAGTAAAGTGGAAGCTATTATAAACACCCCGATAATATAGCTCATAAAAAAGTAGAACAGCAAATCGATCGAAATGCACAAGTAAAACGAAGAGAAAGTAACATTGGCCAAAAAGTTATGTACAGAAATTATGGAAAAGGCGCTAAATGGTTACCAGGAACTGTAGTTAGTAAAGGTGGTCCTTCAAGTTACCAAGTTGAAGCCACGGATGGGTCATTAGTTAACAGACACATTGATCAATTAATTAAAACTACAGCAGAGGACTCAACTGTAACAGACAGAGTGTTGCCTGAAGAAGAGGTGATTAGGGGAGAAGGTACAACAGATGAAGATAAGAATGATAAGTATACAGAGATGGAGAGTTCCAGTGATGCTGATAATAAGGACGACACAATTATTGAAATACCTAGCTCTAATCAATGGGCTGCTATGCTGGGCATACCTCCAATTGAACCAAGTCAATCTGTAGGGAAAGTCAATAAGAAAGCTAGACAGCATTCTAAGGCTCCTTACGATAGACCAGGGAAGAGTGACAACTAATCAAGTTAAATGATTCATGTAGTTTTGCTATAGTGGAGTTTGATTGTCTGCTTTGGCCAGTTTCTATTTTTGTAATTTGTCAAATTCATACACACTTACTTAGGGGGGAGATATGTCATATATATGTAAAGATGTGGGTAGACTCTTTTACTTTCTATGATAAAAAGTAACTGAAGGTACTTCACTTATATTCCTATGTAAGTCGTGTCAATATGTGCTCCCTAGCATATTAAAAGTTATTTCCATTTAAATAGTGTTTTATTGGACATAATAGGTACATAACATGTGATAGTACTTCCTTATTAAAGTCTGTTCGGAAAGAGAAGAGTAGTGGAATGTATGGGGCCCAATACATTCCACGACTCTTCTCTTTCCGAACAGACTCTAAGGGGCCCACCAGTTGCCCACCATATCGGCCTGCCAGTTGTTCAAAGCTGTCACCTTTTGGGTTTAACTGACAGGTCGATATCGTCCGGTGGATCATCAGTGGGCCTCTTTACAGACATCCTTGTCTATCCATCGTTATCTTATTGTCCTGTGTTACGAGTAAAGTCCGGATTTATCAATATTCAATCATTTATTGCACATAATGGTTACACAGGTAAGGTGGGATATAAACATAATTATTGATCGCATTATGTACCCTGTTGGGCGCAGCAAATAACCTGAGTGTCGCGGAGGCGGAATCTCGATACACTGCGAATTTTAATTGTTATGTGGTGAGCATTCCGACTGAACGTCTAGCAACCTTCACTGAGGAGGAGTAGTGGCCGAAGCTCCCTGACCCTGACATTGCGAGGTTGCGTATGCATCGATATAATTATTGCCTATATTAAACAGTTCTATATTTAATGCTGCCAGTATCTTTGGTACTACGCTCCAGGGGCCCTCTTTAGATATAGATTTTTAATATTCGTTTTTTTTAAGTAACAGTTGATCTAATATAAATATTAGTAAACTTTTTATGACATCCTAATCGTATTTTTATCATTCTATTTACGTTATTATGTAGATGTAGTATCTATTTAATTGTCACTACTTAATATAAAAATTAATACCAAATTTTTTAAATCCCTGCAACAGTTTCCGCATTGGGTCACCAGCTCGCTACAAACTGCGCCATCCCTCATGCAAAATTGAACATTATGTTGCCATTTATGAGTTCATTTTGCCTTGGATTAACTCACTACGCCTATTCTCGTACAACCAGCAACAAATGTTCACCAATATGACCCTTAGCGGCATAGCAATATGGTTAGAAATGTTTAGTGGTATGAGGATGGATGTGGCGCGCTGTACGTCTATTCGTCATGGGTACAGTTGAGCACGACATTTGATAAAGCCGTTGCGGTTTTGCGCGCAATATTTCACATACGCGGTGACAACGCGGGCTAGCTAATCCGTGTCCAAAATTAAACCTTATTTTGTTAATCTAAGGGTTGTTTTTAGCCTGAATGAGATGAGGTTAAAAAGCGTGGAGCTGGCGACAGGAGCATTATTATCCAGGTCGCTTCACCGGTGCGTCGCTGCACTAAGGTGCGTTGGGATTATTTCAGTGTTCAAACATGTTTTGCATGTCATCATTTAATGACTACGATTTGTAAGTTAATTCGAGTTTACTATTATTATTCTTATTATTTTTACAATTATGTCAATATAAACCTTTTATAACGAAACGAACGAACGAAGATACAAGCAAATTAAGACGTGGCTTTTGATGATCGTCGTTTATCATTTCATGCTTTAATTTAGGTACGTCGAATCTGATTACCCAAATATTTATGTTGCTTTATTTGAAATCATGGCTCTAGCTGGTTATCGGATAGCCGGAATTATATAATAATATGTAGGTATAAAAAAAAACTTCATTTTCCTCACAAACCTGAAGCAGAACATTACAGTATTGATATATGTACAAAGAAAAAAAGATTTAGACAAGACAAATATATTGCCAATTTAAACTTACTTGTCAAATGATTTTAATTGTTGTCTAAATGATATAACTTTGTTATCACTCACCCGTGCGTCCCGCTTACGCAAATACACGAAGGAGTTAGGTACGAGTGAAATAAGTACACGCGCGAATAAAATCATTTAGATTTATTTTGACATTCTAATGTAAGTTCGAATTGGCATCCTAGACAACGATCTTAGACGTAGGTACGTATGTATATTGTGATGTGATTGCAATAAAGACGAACAACATAATTATGTCTGTATTCCCATCCCATGCAAAATACTTCTATTAAATTAGTTTTTCTAACCGTTTGGAATTACCCCAAGCCACCCTTATGCAGCGCTGAGCTCCATAATTAATAGTAGACAAGTGCGCTGAAGAAAGTAGCGTGCTATTCCGCTTTTTGAAACTTTTTACAATGCCTGTACTTTGGGCTGGTAATGGCTTTCATTTTAGGCTTAGATCTTTAAAACTACGCAACGGATTTAGATGCGGTTTTTTTTAATAGATAGAGTGATTCAAGAAAAAGGTTTATGTATAATTTGTTAACCCGTGCGAAGCCGGGGCGGGTCGCTAGTTATTAATAAAATGATGGTTATGATTATGATTAAATATAAGGAAAATACATAGTTTAAACTATAACATCCCCTTTCAAATGTTTTATGGTACTATCGAGCTGATCTGATGTGAACTGAGAAGGTGACCATATAGGAACTGTGATAAAACAACGCAACCTAATTGTGTTTGCGTTTGTTAGAATTGTCTCGATGACTATTAGTTGCATGTTGAAAGAAAAGTATAGTCAGCGATAAAAGCTAGTATTCAAAATATTTTTAAATCAAAAATCTGTTTTTTTTTTCTTCTTTTTTTGTGTTTTGCCAAAACGAAGCAAAAACGCGGCCACTTATCGAATCGTAAACAAAGCTGTGCCGCGGCGACCCGTGACATTAAAAGTTACCCGCGGATCAGCTCGCATCAGCTTTTCACTTTGTCGGGATTTTATTTCCAAGTATTCAGCCCGCGGATCTGTGCCAGGGTGACGAGCGGCGCGGGAGCGGCGCAGGAGCGGCGCAAGAGCGGAGGCGGAAGCGGTAGTGGCGTCTTCCATGTTATCTCATGACTAAGGATGTGACGATAGTGGCTCCAAGATCTTGGACCAAAAATGCTGTTTACGAACCGAATCAGACTCATGCCCAATAATGCTCCATAGTATTTACATGCGACTGACAGTGATTATCAAAAACAGGATAATAAACAGATTTTTTTTTTAATCTAAAATGGTAAGGTAGTTGAGACATAAGTATTTAGAGTCGGCCCCAGGCCCCAACGCCATATAGCTCGATAATGGAGTGACATGCGAGAAAACCTCACCTCGACTGAGAATAGGGGTCTAATCATTCTAATCATTCAGAGATTTTCGAAATTTTAATGTCATTTTAAAAATGATTTTAATGTTATTTTTCCACAATAATAACATTTTCTCAGATAAGAAATTACAAAATAACACAATAGTTCTGTACACCGGTTTCTGAAGGCATTTTAGAGAGTTTATTATATATGTACTTATGTATAAGTCATTTAACATCACGCCTATTGCTATCACACGCCGATCTCAGCCCTATATCCGCACCACGTCCCCCATTGATCTCTTTCTCACTGAAAGGGTTCACTTCTAAGCTCTCTGTACCTTCCAAAGGGCTTTTCCAGATACGACTTGTTTGGGCCAATCTCTACAAAAAGGCCACGTTATCTATTTAATCATGGGATAGCCCCCATACGGGTTTTTTCGCTATCAATGTCCCAATGTTAATGCTTTAAGGCTTTCAAAGGGATTAGGGCCATACAATTAAGTGAATACGGAGTATTCAAATGTTTTCTTTGATCATTTGTTTATTTAGAAAGTATTCGGAGTAAGTATATTTAGGTATAAGTGATTGGTAAAAGTCTCTTTTTTATGATACTAGCGACCCGTTCTGGCTTCGCACGGGTTAAATACCTAACAAATTATACATCTAAACCTTCCTTCAGAGTCACTCTACCGATAGGTGAAAACTGCATGAAAATCCGCTCAGTAGTTTTTGAGTTTATCGCAAACAGAACAGACAGACAGACGCGGCGGGGGAGTTTGTTTTATAAAGTGTAGTGATAGGAGGCAAACGAGCAGACAAAGCGCCTGATGGTAAGCAATTAACGTCGCTCATAGACACCTGGCCTACCGCCTGGCCTTTAAGATGGGAGTAAGCTCTTTCCTTAAAGGTTTGAAAGTCGTATCATTTCGGAAATACCGTAGTTTAGCTGTTCGAGGTAGGAAGTTTCTGGAGAAATGCACAGTTGAGGACTGCCAATATTGACGTATATATATCTCAGGACTGGCCTTACGGGCAATAAGAATGGGGCCAGTAGCGGTGTGACACCGCTACAACGCGATTGGTTGATGAGTTCGAATCACGCGCGCGCGATTGGTCGCACGATTGGCTCGAATTCGTGAGTGACACCGCTGAACTAGTACAATTTTTAGTGCACGTAAGGCGAGTCCTGAGATATAAGTCAAGGACTGCCAATCATCTAAGTGGCAAGACGGTAATGTTGTTGTGTAGAACGATGGCGGAAGGAAAAAATAAATAAACTGGTAAGCCACTGAGATTATTTTGACAAGTTTTTAGGCGAGTAATTTTCATGATTGGACCTTAATATTTTTACGATATTACATTTTTCCACATCCGCATTGGGCTAGCGTGGGGACTATAGCCCAAGCCCTCTCGCGCATGAGAGGAGGCCTGTGCCCAGCAGTGGGACGCATATAGGCTCACATTATTATTATTTTTTATTATTATTACATTTTTCTCACAAATTATAATAGATGAATAAAATTACGTAGTTAGTATAATGTAAAAGTCAGTTCAAATCATGATAGAGTCGAACCGCTGTTTTCGTGCCAAGTGCCACGTCAAGTATAGAGCTTACAGGTTTTTGTAAGCATTCTTCCTGCCAAGTATGTGCAAAGTTAGCGTGGTTAGAGAAAAGTAGAATATTTATTAGCCGGTTAAAAATAACATACTCAATAGAGCGATAAAATGCGTGCAAACTTAAAGCGATTGGTTTACCAATAATTTATTACTACATAATAGTTATTTATATGTAGGTAAGCTATCCTAGTGTCATAGTGTTTACTAGTTATACATAGTAGTTATAGATATATATCTATCAGAGCCCGTACCATGAGTCACTGACAGTGTCAAAACTGACATATACGCTGTCGAGAACGTAATTTACTTTCTATACATCTCGCTCGCACTAATATGCGAGTACGAGCGAGATGCATAGAAAGTAAATTACGTTCTCGATGGCGTTTACGTCAGTGCCAAACTGGTGGTAGCCACACTGGTGTTATTACGTACGGAAGGACAGTTACGCGCGCCGAGGGGCCTATTCGAGTTAAACACCCCGGTTAAACTAGCGACGAACTATGGGCCTAGAATAATTTTAGTAACTTAAGAGGACGTAAACGTAGTTCCCATTTCCTTCCTTATTATTGATATTATGGAAAATATTGGTATACGTGTAGTTTATTGTATATTGATTGACTATAGCTTAATCTGACTTTTTCGATTTTTAGGGTTCCGTACCCAAAGGGTAAAAACGGGACCCTATTACTAAGACTCCGCTGTCCGTCCTTCCGTCCGTCCGTCCATCCGTCTCTCACCAGGCTACAGCCTGGAGATACATCTCACGAACCGTGATAGCTAGACAGTTGAAATTTTCACAGATGATGTATTTCTGTTGCCGCTATAACAACAAATACTAAAAACAGAATAAAATAAAGATTTAAGTGGGGCTCCCATACAACAAACGTGATTTTTGACCGAAGTTAAGCAACGTCGGGCGGGGTCAGTACTTGGATGGGTGACCGTTTTTTTGCTTGTTTTGCTCTATTTTTTGTTGATGGTGCGGAACCCTCCGTGCGCGAGTCCAACTCGCACTTGGCCGGTTTTTTGATTATTAGGTACTTAGGGCAAACTGAAAATTCCTGGACTGGCCATTTAGACAAAATAAGTCGTCTCATATATCAAAATCCAGAAACTTTCAGTATGCCCCACGTATAAGAGTTAGGAGAGATAATCAATTTCCATACAAAATATTAAAAACTTAAAATAATTGATAAAATCAAACGAACAAAATAAATATTTGTGACAAACACCCGGGACCTACACTGTTTCCTAGGCATACCGACTAGGAGTCCGTCAATCATAATATAATATTTTATAAAAATTCAAAAAAATTACTATACGGCACTAAAATTTGATATTATTACAGCAACAATCACGTGCCGATAAATCGGACGGCGAGTCAATATTGGGGACGGCTTTACGGCGCATAAAACTTTTATAGTGTAAAATAAAATAAAACGCGCGCCCCGTGAATAATGGAAATTCGTACGTAATATACGGATGATTTGTCCGGGAACGGACCGTCATCGCTGCTTACGTAAGTATATCGCTCGCGTCGAATGATGGCCCCTACGATAGTTCAGAATAAAATGCGCGCCCCGTGAATAATGGAAATTCGTACGTAATATACGGATGATTTATCCGGGAACGGACCGTCATCGCTGGTTGCGTAATTATACAGGGTGGTACTTTACTATGATCTTTGCTGAAAGTATATTGTTATCTAATTAATTTTCAATCAATTTATTATCATTTTAAAGCTAGGTTAAGTAAAACAAAAATACATTAAAAATTAATCATTTTACTATAGGTGACAACCCTAACTGCCACTATAAAGTTACTGTTTACATTTGCACAGTATGACAGATGTCACTGACTTCACATACCTAGAATACAAATTTACACTATTTACATGCGATGTTCAAAAGTACCGCAATGTCTGATTATGCACGCTGCTGCCCGTGCTCGCGTATGTCGGTGTACCTGCGACAACATTTGGGTGCGGATGTTTCTCCTACGGAGAGTTTCAAAGGCAACCGTAAGCCTAATGTCTCATCTCTTCTGCGGTGTTACACTCTTCTTTGAACACCATATCTTTTAAAGTACCCCACAGAAAGAAATCGAGCGGCGTTAGGTCCGGAGACCTAGCTGGCCAACGGCGTGGTCCAAATCGTCCAATCCACTGACGTCCGAAAAGCTCAGTCAGTTTACGTCGCACTTCATGTGTGGAATGGGCTGATGCTCCATCTTGTTGGTACCAGATAAGTGGTCTTTCGGCCAATGGCAAATCTTCGAGGTACTCGAAAAGCTCCCACTCTGTTGAGAGTTGGTGGTAAAAACACAGGCCCTATAATGGTGTCTCCGTGAATTGCCGCCCAAACGTTCACTCACCAACGATACTGGTGTCCTGCATAACGATATGCGAATGGGTTTTCTTCAGCATAGATATGCTCATTACGGCGGTTCCACATACCGTTTCGTGTGAACAAACTATCGTCGGTCCAAATTACGTGTTTGAGAAACTCTCCATCGTCCGCCAACCTTTCCAAAAGCCACCGGCAATATGCTTCCCGGACAGGACAGTCTCTTGGAAGCAAAGCCTGAACCCTTTGAATTTTGTACGGGTGACGGCCGGCACGTTTTAATATTCGTAGTATTTTTGTATGATTCGTTCCAAAATGTTGGCCCGCCTGTCTCGAACTTGCCCTTGGATTTCGATCGAAGTATTGCAGTACCCTCTCTTCGAATCGTACAGCATGCTGCACAACGCGTCCACCGCGTTGGTCATCCTGCCCCGTTCGTGGTACGATGTTTCTATTGTTGGTAACACGATCAATAGCACGCAAAATAGTCATATGCCCTGTTGGATGGGGTGGTGGGTACCTGTTTCGGTACTGGCGTAAGGCTTCGGCGGCATTGTAATTGCACTCTGCGTACAAAAAAAGCAAATTTAAATAACCTCTAGCATTCAATTGAGGCATTTTGAAAATTTGTAACACGATATGAGATTTTTGCCAATGACACAACGTCAAATTGTATTCAATCAATCGTCAAGCACTTTTAACTGGCCAGTATGATTAATGAGTCTTAAAAAGTTTCGTCGCTACATGATAGCTTTGTTACTCTCTTAAATATTCTTAGCGAAGATATTGCACTATTAAAACATTAGATTAACTTACCGATGGACAGTTACTAGAAAATAAAGAGACAGTATGATTTTCTTTGTCTGCAGTTGAAATGAGTAACTTCTTTGCTAAACTTTGGTTGTGTGGAATGCGTAGCAACGCAATAATACTCTTCACTTATCCACTTACTTGCTATAGGCACGGCTTCGGGCGTAGAAAGCAAACAAGCAGTATGTTTTCAGCTTTAATCTTGAGCACACACATGCGTAAGCGGAAGCACAGTTTGACAGAGTTACAGAAGGAGAAATGGCAAGGCGATAGGCACTTAAAACTAGAAGGCGCAAGCTAAATGTAATGGAATGCAACAGTAGTGCAAATGCGCGGCGCGGCGACATGCACTTCGCGTCAAAGCGGCTGATGGACTGGCTAGCGCGGCCCGCGAGAGAGTGCGCGGGCGCAAGGCGGCCGGCCGAAAACCGGTACGGCCGTGACGTATGCAGTCGCCGCGCGCTAAACTATCTACTAATAACAAGGGATCTGTTTGTCCGCTTCAACATACAAAATATGTAGGTATACATTAACATTTGATTTTATTATACATAGTTCATTGTTTATATTAATTCATTTATTGCAATAAGTTAAATCAATTTATATAAAAAGGTTAAAAGGTAAAATTCATGAAATACTAATTAACAATTAAAATTACTGTACATAATTATTAACTGGCTTAATTAGGATATAAAATAAATTCATTGACATAATTAAATTGATTGTATATAACATTAAATGATTTGGAATAAATAATTAATCGCATTGAAAATAAATAATAAGATGAATTGAAATCGATTGAATAATAAAATTGTAAAAACATAAAACTGTAAAATGTAAAAGTGTATAAACATAAAATTCAGAATAAATACATAAGACATTCGGCTTGACGCCCACAGTTGGTTTAACCTTCTTGTTTATTATTTGTGATCGGCAATCTAGACCTGTCAATTCCTACATTTATTTAGCAGTGACATGTAATTGTCATTTTTTTTTCATTTTTGCTACAAAAGGTCATTAAACTTATTTTCATGACGTCATAGCCCGATCAACTTGCTAGGGTTGAAACAAGTGGATTTTTGCACTAAAGTTTAACCGGCTTTATCTCGTAAATAGTAAAGAATATGAACATAGTTCATTGGGAAAATATAAAGCTATTAGGTCGAACAATTCTCCGTTTTTGTAAAAGTTCTTCGTTCTGTTCCACCCTGTATATATCTCTCTCTCTCGCGTCGAATGACGGCCCCTATGACAGTTCAGAATAAAACGCGCGCCCCGTGAATATTGGGAATTCGTACGCGTACGTAATAATTATTATACGGATGATTTGTCCGGGAACGGACCGTTTCGTTTCGTTATTAGACGCATTAAGTTATTATTACTATTAAAGACGACATACCAAAAAATGAAATTGTTTCACTTCAATGAAGTTGTAGGTAGTCACAACTCACAACCCGTACCACGCGACCAAAACGTCGTAAGCGCCGTAAAATTCATGGCGCTTACGCGTTTAGGTCGTGAGATTTACGCTCCGCTTCTATGGTTTGATGCCAAAACGGCAGCAACTCATGGTGCAAAATAAATACTGGTTCTCTGTGCCGGTTCGATACGGTTAGTAATAATAGTTCAATGATTAGACGGTGCGGCGTTATCGTAAGCGCTTAATGTGCGGTGAGACTAATATAGGTGACATTTGGATGGCAACTGTAACTACATTAAGGATGACTCAACGTTAGACCGGGCCGTGTCCGGGCCGGAGCTTTCGGAGCTTCGTTTTCTATGGAAAGAATCACGTGATCATCTGTCATAAAAAAGTAAGCGCCGGAAGCTCCGTGAGTCATCCTGTTGCAAACGTAAAAATTGATATAAATTTCATCTTTTGACATCATGATTTGATTTGATGTCTTGATACCAATTCTTAATACAGGATTTACGTACATTATTCTTACTAACACAAATTACTTAATATAATATATATAATAATAACCTATCCATCATCAAATAACTATTAATAATCATTTAAATTTTAGCAGATTAATTTAGTTTGTGGCTCGAGCGAGCTGAATAGCTAGATAATGAATGAATGAATGACATTAGTGACATCCATTTATTTTAATATAACGTGCACCTTTAGTGAGCTAATAGTAGCTAATATGCCTGTCTAGATTTAACTATAATCCGGCACTCATTAGAATTAATTACGGTTTTGATACGATTAGCAAAATATGTGAACAATGTGAGATATTCATCGATATAACTATTAAATTATTTATTCTGTAAACCTAAGTATTTTACAATAATTTTAAATAAGAGCTGATACTCTTCAAACTGCTGGTTTTTTTTTTTCTTTATTGGAGAAACAACAGAAGTAAGTAGGTACAGTAAAAGTGAATGATAAGTTATACAGTTCAAAAGATGTGCACCTATCTCTCTCTAGATGTCTCCTAAAACGCTCTCATCACTATGAATCGGTTCGATTTTTATCAAACATAGCTAAGAACCAGCTAAGAACCACCCTTTATAGTCCTAACGCATACATTATTTCAGCAGAATGTTTTATTCAACTGACTAGTGTATTAGTCACTATATGTTAGAATCAATTTTTCATATTATAATTTTTCATCACAAAATTATATTACCTACTATAGATGCTCCATTGAAATTTTGAATCGCCAAACTATGCATTAAATACCTATGCGGCTTACCACCAGAGAGTTAGGTGAGTATATATTTAATATTTACCAAGCCATGATTAATTTTCTAGTTATTAAATATCGAATTAAGCGCCAAAATCGTAAAAGTAATGAATGCAGGTCCTGAGTTGTTCACTTTATTAAAAATACAAATTTAAGAATATTTAGAAGGTATGCCATTTAGTTTCCTTAAATGAACTTAAGTCATAAGTTAAGCCCCGAAGTTAAAGGAATTTGATGAAAACAACGTGTATATTCATCTCGCAAAACATGGCTACCTATAGGGGTTGAAAAAACGCCCTGTATATTTAATGTATATATGTCAAATGACATTTAATGTACCTACAGCTTGAAATATAGTCCAACTGGGACAGTTACCAGCTTACAGATGTGTTCAACTTCGGGCGCATATAGCTATCCCCTGGAGATAGTGCGCTCGGGGCTTGAATCCAGAAGCGGCATTTCACGGATTTCACGTTGACATTACTTGCAGTCAAGTGCATCTTCGTACCTCGTACGTCAATAGCAAACCCCGTCATAGTCGAAGAAATATAATTTGCACCGTTGTATGTTATTGCTAATGGCTCTTTTACAATAAGTATTTAGAAAAGTATACTTGAGCTAAACAATTTCGATCCCAGTTACATAACCACATTTTAATGTCTAAGTTTCCCCCTAACTTCAGCATTGGTACCGAACTTCGCCGTACCTATAATAAAATATTCAAATATTAAATTTAGTAAGAAATAGACATCCAATGAATTTACAATAAATAGAGCTGCGTTAAAATAGTTTAAGCTAGTATAATAAAATATTAAAAATTCAAATTTGGAGTTGAAACTCTAGGTCCATGGGGTCCCAGCGCGCATAAGTTGTTCGCAGCAATCGCGAAGCGTCTGGTTGACGTAACTGGTGACCGAAGAGCTGGCGGGTACCTCGCACAACGTATCAGCATTGCGATACAGCGAGGAAATGTCGCCAGCATCCTTGGTACAATGCCTCAAGGGCCTATTTTAGATTTAAGCTAGTTTTTAATTTCTTTTAGTAATACACTGTACATATCTTGTTTGTAAATAAATGATAAAAAAAAAACTAAAAAAAAAAATCAAATTAACCTGACTTTGTCACCCGTCCCAAACTTCGCAAACCTAATATTTTTTTTAATTAAAATTATACTAAAACTTATTCCTAAATGTTATACTTTACCAAGTTTTACTACTTTTATGAAACTTTAAATTTCGCTGCAGACATGAGTATTTTTAAGTGCCAGCACGTGCCAATTAAAACCAATGCAAATTGTTATTAACACAAATTAATTCAGTCTGGTTTTCATACTTTTATCAATATAGGACCCCAGAATCCCTGCGGGCAAAAGCTGGTATCTAAACAAAACACAAAACACATTTTACAAATTGTTGATTTGGAGATTTTTCTCCAGGGTTTCAAGTACTACTAGCGATTGCGCTAGGATTTTCATAATATAACGCTGCGGGCCGTATCGTGAGCAATTCCATATATTATAATATTATTGTTCATATTCAGAAATACATTCCAAAAATATTATAAGATAAACGTTTAAATCCGAGGGCGTATATATGTTGTAGAAGATATCAAAGATTTGTTTTGTACCCGTACGGTATAAAATAGGTATCTAGTACATGTATTTTTGTCTGTAATAAGGCAATATACGTGTATTGGAAAGATAAGAAATAGTCTAGTCTAACAGTAGGTATAGGTATTGTGATCTAAGTTAAAGAATACGCAGTAAGAAATTGGTAAAATAACCACTTTATTTTATACAATACACAACACAGGTTCACATAAAATTTACAGAAATCAAGGTACAAAAGCGGATTTATCTATACGAGGGATTCCTTCCAGCTAACCTTCGGCTGCAGCTGATAAACGTGCAGAAAAAATACCGAGAACTTTTCATAGGAATTTTGCAATTTTCGAAAATTCAAGAGAATAAAACGCAAATCTCTCATTCGTTTTTGAAGAATGAACAGTTTTACGAGTTAAGTGATTAATAGCAACGTGCCAATCGTTAACACTCCGCGTAGTCATGTCTTTTATTTCTCTTCCATATTAGTGCGACAGCTACAGTGACAGTTGCGTTTCGTTAGCTACGGAGCGTTAATGTTTGGCATGTTGGCTACGCAGCCAGGTGTAGTAAAAAATCATCTCCCCTTCTTTTGTTTTCTCAAAAATCCGCCAATAGCACGCGAAGCGCTTTTACGTCACAGCCATATTCGCCGGCTCAATCACACATTGGACAAAGGCTACCAATTTAAATTACAATGCCCGTTTGACCGGCGACACGCGGCGACGAAGCCGGAGCCAATTCTGACAGTTTGGTATGGTTCTCATCTTATTTTGATACGACCTGTGCGCCAACACGCTCCGCGATTGTTGCGCCATTTAGGGTCCTAGCTAAATTGGTTGTCAATACTTACGCTATAGAATTTCCAATTTAGCAAGAAGGCTAAATGGCATAACAATCCCGTGTGGTGACTGTAATGTAACATATTCAACCATACCCTGTTTAATCTAGCATGCAAAATTTGGAGTATAGACGCACTATAACATAAAATGAGATAAAAATAATCAAAATAACATGTCAGATTAATCATTAACATGTGAAAACTTCTTTAGCGGCGCTGTGCACTTTTTGAGGTGGAGAAAAAATGTTAAACTCGCGACCGATCACGACGCGACCGTAACACGGACACGTGACCTGATCGAAAAACTGTTACAATGTCATTGAGTTTTTCTTTATTGATTTAAATGCCATCTAGTGAGTTTCCTCTAACTGGTACTAATGTAACTCGAGTACTAACAGTGATGTGCTTAGGGGTTTCAAGTAATGCGACGAAATAACGCTAGATGGCGTTAACCTCAATTATACAGACATTTTGCACTAGTCATTGAGTTTTCACTTCTGCCGGTGCTCCCGGAGTGCAACCCGTTGTTTTTTTTTTAATGAGAAGGTGACTTCAATTATGGGAGCGGCTTTTGGCAGCGGGTTCGTGTGACACTTTTGAGACGATTGCATTTCGTAAACCCCAATCAGCACTAGCGACTCACGCTGATTGATGTGTGGCTAGCTCAAAACCGTGACAAATTGTAATATAAGAATGGGCCTCGGATCGATATACGGTTAAAGTATTATATGCAAGCATTATTAATGCGGCGGCTTGCCGTTAAGTTAATTATACGCTGCCTAAAATTATTTTATCAAATTTCGCTGCGAATTGAGTCTCGCTTGCGGGAATTAGGTTTATAACGGCTTTGTTTAAAAAATTTAGAGAATTTTTAACTTTTATAAACTATTAGCATATGCAAGCTGGATTTTCTGAGGCCTAGCCAAGAGTACTTCGATCATACCATTCTGGTATTTATGCAGGAGTTTCTTGCTAAATTTTAACCTAACTATACTCCAATTTGGTGGATTAGTGCATACTCTAACGACAACTATATATTACCTACTAATGACTCTGTGAGCTGCAGACCTCGAAAGCACTTAAAACTGAATAAACGTTTGGTACCGCTATTTCGAATAAAAAAGAACATAAACTGAATTGACAAAAAAAATGTTTGACCATCGAACTTGCTCACAAATTTACACGAGAATCAGTTGACAGTTGCAACATGTAGAGGAGAACATACTGACATACTTACTGAATCGGTGACCTTCACTAACGATTCGGTCTATTAAGTAGAATTGCTTGCAAAACTATTAATGCGCACTATTAATGTTTCATTATTATTGAAATTGTGTTATTAATTATTTATATTTTATTAGTTTAGTTAGTTATTAAGCTAATTAAGAATGTAAATTGCAGTGCCCTTGCAGGGCTCATAGCTGATCTTGTTTTGTTCTACCACCATGTAATGTACCTATGAAAGCAATAAATTACTGAATACTGAACTTTCCAATTTCAATAACTTCAAAAGTAAAATATACGGTTATATTTTGTTTTTAAAGTTATTTCAAGAGCTGTTTATTTAATCAATAGGAGTTATTAATCAATACGCTATTAATCAAAGTTCGATTATTCAAACTAAAATACTGAGTGTCTGGATCACTACTAATTAAAAAGTTGTGTTATTAATTTTCAGATATGAACTTCGTAAGACTTCTAAGCAACCACCGAAGTAGATACAAGAGGCAAAGGTTTCTCGTTAAGTCTTTCCGAGAAACCCGTTTTCATGGAGATCGAAACGAAACAAGAGATTTTACTTATAATATGATTTACGAGGTAAAATGACTCTGAATGTCTGTAAAATCTCTGGTCCACTCTTATTATATCGTTCATTAAAATTATCTACAAAATATTTCGTACAGATATAATAACCCTTCAAGTGGCGTTCAACTCGTGAGTGGACGGTTCGAATAGCAGTAGAATGGCGGCTCACCGCTCATGGGTCGATGCGAAAACCAGTAGCCTGTCGGCAATCGGCATCCTGCCGATATTTAGAGACAAAATTGAAGGCGTAGCTATAGTTCCGCTCTTCTAGTTCAGATAATTCCGAAGGACTTCCGAATGTCGGGTTTTCCGAAAAAGAACTCTGATATTATGGAATTTTTGGTGAATTACTCACGAATACCTACCATAAAAAAGTTGTGCCGAATAATAATATTCGTAAGGTATGCTGAAATGCATCGTATGTAATCTGGAGCCATCCATCTATTAGTTTTCACCGGCCTTCCTATTAATATTAAAACCGTGGCTTATTTTCAGAGGAAACTTCTAACAAGAATAACCATTGAGCACCCAAAGCCTGTTTGTCCCAAAACGTCCGTATAAAAAAACAATAAGGACGGTGTTTGGTTAAAAAATTGGCGCCATTCGATCGAACGGTACAAATGACGCCATCCATTCTCGCGGACTCGCTCAGTATGCCGCCCAACATTTAATTAAAAATTTAAAATGATTAGTTACACTGGAGGTAATTGGAAAAGTGGCAGGGAAAATGAAATTGATGTGCCGTTTTTCAAAGTTTTGCGAAAACTATTGAAAGGTTTTACAAACCCTTTACAAAACTTTGCATGGGTATAGAAAAGTTTGCATTTCGAAATATCTTGCAAGAACAAAGCGGGATTCGTCATCGTGGAAAGTTGGCAGTTGCGACTTACTAACTCAAATCGAGAAAGTCAATCATAAGTTGTTAAAGCACAAGTTTAAATTTGAAATAACTAGTCTTGACTACGACAAGTTATGTATTGACAAAAATTCTGGATATTTCTGTTACGCCAAAAGTTTATTTGTATACCTAGCCAGAGCTAGAGCAAATGTAAAGGTAGCCTAGGCCAGCCCGCACTATAGCGTCTTTTGAGCGTTAACGATGCTGCATCGGGCAGCTTAAGCGTCTTTCGACAAAAACCCTGTACATTTCGAATGACATTACGACATTTCTGTTTGCATAATTTGCATCTTTAGTGTCATTGATAACATAAGGTTATACAAAAATATTAAATTGTGTGTTTTTTTAACTTACGGTAAAAGTTACTGGATTTCAATAAATCAGGTACTTACCGTTATTTATAATCTAACAATTGTGTGGTACATTTGTGGCCTTATTACTTTGGTTTCGGTTAAGTACTGTATTATATCGTCGTCTAATACTTACAACACAAGCCTTGTTTAGCTTACTGTGGGACTAGGCCGATTTGTGTAAGTTTACCAAATATAAAAATTGCCAATGGTCCTCCGAACCGGATTGAATATAACATCCAGCCCTATAAGCAGTACATTTAACAGATTAAATATAAGAAACGTCCCGTCCCGCGGAGGATAAATTGTGAGCATGTCGGGGGTAGTAAAAACGGCACTTTATTCTCGGGCGTTAATGCTGTCGCCGCCGATCTGTCACCGCTAAGTTCCTTTGTCTTTTGTGATATTTAAGCGATGTCGCTTCGCGGTGGACGGCAGAATAGTTAACAGATGTTACACTTTGCAATTGAAACGTCAGGAGGCATATTTTATAAAAATGGTATGGACTTATGGAGGCAACAGATACATTTACAGGCAACAGATACTTTATACAACTCACACTACCGGCCAATTCGAACGTGTACTGACATTATACCGGTATTAGAATCATAGGTATTCACTCAGACTGGACAAGGACAAGCACAAGTATTCGCGAGACGCCCGCGCGAATGGCAGCTAACAGATATGATTCCAATATCAGTCTAATACTGATTTGCACGTTGCACGTTCGAATTGGCCTGTCAAAAGGCGCTTAAAAATAATATAAATAATGCCATTACTTAACATTTGTTTTGGCCATTGTGAATTATCTTCTATCTAAGTAGCTCTGGCACGGATTCTGGCGCATTCCGTGGCTGCATTTGCATACAGATGGAAAACGTCACAGGAACATTACTTAACTGGCGACATGCTGCAAAAATGCACTCTCCCTGAGCTCTTATTACGACGTAATAAAGACCTATTTAGAGCTCTAGGAATATGTATACGTTTAAACGGGGCATTGGTAGACCACAATGAAAGCTGTGTGTAAGACTGTAAAGTACTATTTTTCAGTCGGTTTTCTTTCATACAATTTTTTATGTTTTGGCATATAAATCTTAATAATGTTTCATAAATAAACCTTCAAATGTATTATTGGTTCACGGCTTGGTCAACGTCGGGCAGTTTTCAATATAAATTCCGCGCCATCAAACCTGCGACCGACATGATTGCAGTCGCTTTATTCTATAATTCGCTTGACGTATCGTAATGACTTCGAGAGTGTTCGATTTTAGGAGTATAAAGAATAATAGGAACATATGATAGGTATATGGAAATGATCACATCACTTTTCGCGATACATTTCTAAGATTTTTTTGTACATATCTGGAGGCCTAGCCAAGATAAAAATCGTACATCAACAAACGCCAAGCAAAATGCACGTGCGACTGCCATTATTTTAGTATCAAAATGTGATGTCATAATGTAAGTTTGAATTGGCCTCCATCACTTCAAAAAGCTTCCTTATACCTAAATCGAATGGATATATTGAATAAAATCGAATGCGATTGAATGATAGAATTATCATTGAGTGGACTAATTATAACCTAATGGAAACGCGAAATACATAATTAGGGAAAGAATCATAAAAAACTTGGATCACTGCTCTCAAAAAAAACATCACAGGAAATTGGGCTTTATAGGCTTTGCTTTAAGAGCTCATTCAAGGCTGATTATTGTTTAAAATGAGCCTCTCCTCAGGGTAGCGTATTCCAATAATTCTGCCGTAATGGTCTAAGTAAGTTAACAAGCTCTCTCAGATACCCTCCGTAAAAATGGATAATTTCAACTTTATCGGATCGCTCGAGTCGTAAGAATTCCCAAGGACAATAATAATTAAATTATGAGTGTTATTAGCTTTATTATTTAATGTAAACGTAGGTAAAATGTATTATGAAGTCTGATGGTAGTTCTCAATTCATTAAGTACTTATGCACTTACGTAAAACGATTTGACTATAGAAACGTCACTTGTGACAGTGACAATTTTGTAACCTGATTAGGTACAATGATACGACTCCTGAAATCGTACGTCGTACGTATCGTACGTTCGAAGTCATTACGATACGTCAAGCGAGTAGAATAAAGCCATAGAAGGTAGCATCCTATAGAAGTGGTCTACGCGTGCCTCCGTGAGGGACAAAACATATAAATTCGACCAATCATAGCGTCGCACTGCGCCGCTATTATTGGTCGAATTTATTTGTTATGGTGGGCAACAAATGAATTCGACCAATCACGGTGGTCAATTTACGGTGGGGAATAAAACATGATGTGAGACTGTGACAA
This sequence comes from Cydia amplana, assembly GCF_948474715.1. Classification (NCBI taxonomy): domain Eukaryota; kingdom Metazoa; phylum Arthropoda; class Insecta; order Lepidoptera; family Tortricidae; genus Cydia; species Cydia amplana. The sequence goes on from NC_086076.1 coordinate 19,042,727, forward strand.
GGACAAACAATAATAGCGCTTTCGCTGCTACTCCTACTGAAAGATACATAAGACTATCCCATTCTGTCAGTTATCCCCACCACTCATGCCCAATCCAGTTATACTAGATTCATGAATAAAGCGCGAACTGATTGACAGACAGGATCGTTTTATGATTGCGAATGATCGCGACAAATGACAGCAATCACGTCGGTCGCAGGTTTGATTGCGCGGAATTTATATCGAAAACTGCCCGGCTATGGCCAAGCCGCGAACCAATAATAAATTTGCAGGTTTATTTATGAAACATTATTATGATTTATTTTAACTAGGTATACAAGCCATTATTTATTTCAACTTGTACACTTACACATTTTTATGTTGTTTCTACTCAGAATCACGAGCTCTTTCGATCCTAATAGGAGAAAAAAAGTTTCAAACCGTTATTTGAATCATATTGGAATCATATCAGTTGGCTAGCTGTCATTAGCGCGTTTCGCTCGCTCTAATACATGAACGGACAAGTTAGAGCAAAATGAACACGCCAAAGAGAGCTAACTGATATGATTACAATACGAGTACGTGTTATTCAAATATAGGTTTGATGTTAGGTGCATGTTCGAATTGACCTGTAATAGTAAGTTTTACTTGCCCTCGCACTTTTTAAACGTCAACCAAATCCAGGGTATATTATTATGTGCATCATACAATGATTTAAGTTTAAGTTCTAACTATTCTTACATGCACTTCACAACTTACAAAGAGAACCAAATGCATCACATAAATAGGTTTCGACGAGGGTATTTGAAGACGGGGCAATAAGGGGGACATGTTTAAATACAGTAGGGCGCGCGTCCACTAATAGGCAGAGCTAATATTTTGCCATCAAAAACATTTTCTATGAAATACATTCCTAAGGCGCCGTGAGTTCAGTTCCAACTTCAACTTCAACTTCAACATTTATTCAGCAAATAGGCCACAAGGGCACTTTTACACGTCAACGTTGAATTTACATACAAGCAAACGTTCCTTCTCCGAACGCATCTCAATGAGCACTGAGCGGACTGAATTGTTATCTTTAGTTATTTTTAATAACAAAAGTAATCAACAAGTTCGACCAATAATTAAATTACTCATTTTTAGAAGCAATTCTTGATATTAATAGCTTTTGAGCAAATGAAGTTACAATTTTATTAAGAGCAAAAGTTGCTTATTGTTAATCAGGTTTCAGCCTAACCAAAAGGGACTTTAAACAAAACCATTCGACGTGGAAGATATAGTAAATCGACACATTCACTCGTGAACGCCAGTAAACAGTAAACACTGGGGTCTCAATGGACGCGCGCCTAACTACTGTGCAACGGAGTAATACTGCAACGCATGCGGATGCCTGTCACACCGCGTCGAGCTGATTATGATCTAATTTAATAGTATTTGAACTTGAATTTTTATTTTTATATTGTACAATTTTATTGATTTATTTGTGGTCGTTGTTACCGCCGCTATAGCTATCAACTTTCTTGATAGCTTTCATGATTGACTTTCTTTGCTGTTTTCTTTCTTTGTTTTCTTGATCTTTCTTAATTGAGTGAATACAGCGACGGCAGCAACGAAGCTGCAACATGTAGCTGCAGTTGTCATCCGAATCTCACATTGATTGTCTCGTTAACATGAGAACGGATGTTCAATGATATGAAATCGTTTTCTTCTTAAGACATTACGACTGAATTGTCGATGTTTTGTCGAACCATGCCAACTATTCACAGACTTTGCAGTGGCAGACTGGAAATGCCATCATAAATGTTAAATGACTATGGAAATTGACGACCGGTCTGGCCTAGTGGGTAGTGACCCTGCCTGCTAAGCCGATGGTCCTGGGTTCGAATCCCGGTAAGGGAATTTATTTGTGTGATAAACACTTATATTTGTTCCGAAGTCATGGATGTTTTCTATGTATATAAGTATGTATTTATCTATGTTAAGTGTATGTATATCGTCGCCTTGCACCCATAGTACAAGCTTTGCTTAGTTTGAGGCTAGGTTGATCTGTGTAAGATGTCCCCCAATATTATATTATTAAAAAAATATATAAGATTGTTAGTGGCACTGCCACACTTTCGTCCTGCCACAGCAGTCCGTGGAAAGCTAACTTAAGGATGACCCACGTTAGACCGGGCCGACCGGGTCGTGTCCGGGCCAGAGCTTCCGGCGCTTAGTTTTCTATTACAGATGACTGATGATCACGTGGTGCTTTCCATAGAAAACGAAGCACCGGAAGCACTGGCCTGGACACGGCCCGGACTAACGTGACTCATCCTTTAGACGGTCTAGCTTTCGTTTCGGTGTGACTACGGCCCGCCGAAAGCAAAAGGCTGCTCGTAGTAAAGGACAATATAAATGCTAATAGTGTGCACCCGCGCAGCCGACGCCGTAGAACGTACGGGAACGTACGGGAACGACGGTTATTGTCTCGCTAACATGCAAACGGTCTTCAGTGTTCCGATTGCTACAAAATCGGAATTAAACTGAAAACAGATGTCATATACAAAAAGTAAAGAATAAGTTTTTGGCAAAAATTTCATTTTGGTACAAACTATTATCGGTGACTATACTTTTGTTCCCACAGGCAACAATATTCATCGAGTCAATTCTGAAAACCCCAAACGCAATTACGTTTCATTTTTTATCACAGTGTTCCTATTGTCAACTTCTGTCTCCATCATCAGATCAGCTCGATGGTATTATAATTTATATTGCATTGTCGTCCGACTTACATAATTTTATGTATGCAAATTTTCAGCTTCATTGGGAGGCGGAAGGTAGGTCAAATATACTTGCAAGATTTGACCATTACAAACATAGGTACTTACCAACATTGCAAGTTAGTAAAAAGCTTCTAAAAAGTGAAGCCCTCCAGTAGTGAGGTCAGATTCGAACCAGTCCACGTAGCCAACGTGCCAATCGCTAACGCTCCGTAGCGAACGAATCGCAACTGTCACTGTCACACTAATATAGAAGAGTGATAGAGAGACACAAAGCGATTCGATGGCGAAGCGATGGCGATTGTCACTTTGGCTAGGCCGCCAGCGTCGTCAGTATACGCGGCTAACGCAGTGGGTTTCTAGACTATCCTGTCACGGCGGCAGTTGATGTTTGACTGGGGTCTAGGATTTCTTCTCCCTGTAAAATGAAGTAGGTGTATTTCTCAAACATAGGCCTAATGGTTAATTATAGTTATAGTTAGTAACCGCCCGTAGCAAAGAGGGTCACTTGCGCATCAATTGCCATGTGTTATAGCTATCACAATGATAACACCCGTATGAGATTGTAACAGCCACCAAGGGGACACAATATCTATCTCACTTAATCTTAGGCCAAATGGTTGTAGCGAATATGTGGATGAGCTTTTTGAATAATTCCCAGGGAAGTCAACTAAAAATAGAGAATGATCGAGCGGGAAATCTGACATTTACTGACTCACAAGAGGTATTTACACATCAGGGGAGATTAGTCCACACACACGGGACACGGGATAAAACTAGGATATTGCAGTATTGCTACTTAGATAATTACAGATTGAAGAACGCTTTAGTCACTGCTGTCTACGATCTTGGTTTGTCAACAATAGTTGAATGACTTGCTGGCGTATAGAAATTAAATAAGAAAAACATTTTTAGCGGTGCCTGATGTAATAATTCCATTGAATTCATCACCATCAATTTATAACAATCTACCTAAACTATTTTAAAAACTATTTCTACACGAAAACTCTCAAGGTTTCAAACTTAACGACATCTCTTCTTCTAATGTGTTTAACCTTATCTAGGCTAGGATACAAAACTAGTACAAAACTTAGATAAAAGTGACTTAGAGTAGGCGATGCAGTGCTAAGTGCAATATCGTGTCCGGCCCACCGCAAACAAGTACGCCTATTTCTAAAGCCTAAAGACCTAGTCACAGTGTGGGTTAGTGAATCGGCTATAGGTCTTAATAATTAGGTATATAGGATAGATTAGTTGCACTAAAATAAGTAAAACCAGTTTTTTACACGTAAATAAAACTTTTCGATGATATAATTCATAACTTACGGTTGCTAGTCTTAAAAAGTGGCAGTTGGGTCATAGTACTGTGCCGGAAAATGGGCGCGACATTCCTGTGAACAATACCTGTGGAAGTTAACGATTTGTGTACATTTTACTAGGTAATCCTTTTATCAAACAGCTTTTAAGAAGGTGGACCCTTTTCACTGCCACTTTGACCAACAGTTTTAAAAGTTTAAGGATACACACCTATCCAGAAAGAAAATTAGGCTCTTATGACAATTTCTTTATTTTTATTTGAAATCTTTCACTTGCTCGGGTATCAATATAAGTATGAGTGGTTAAACAACAACTTTATTTGTAAAACAAATAACTATTGATTTATGAATAAGGTTTCTGAAAATTCACGATAACATTTACCTAGGCTATAGTATAATTGGCAAAACGGATTACGGCTCCTCAAAGACATCATCAAGGACAGAGACTTGTGTTTGAAGAATGAATCGCGTATTCAGAGAGCAAATTCAGAGAGATAACAATACAATTTAAACATTTATGGAGACGCCCTGGAATACTAACGCCAGTTGGAATTTTTTAAAGACGGGGAAGCGGGAATAGGGTCACGTTACACGGTTCAGTATATACGAATTTAAATCAATAAAGATAAATTAGTATCATTCCTTGAGAAATATTGATAAAAGTGGGAGCTTAGGTACCTATTTATGTGTCAAGCCCTGGTGCCCTCTAACCTTAAATCCAAAGTCGTCAGTGAAACTCAAACTACTGCGCTAGTCGTCAGTGAAACTGACGCTACCTTAGTCACTAGTCTAATAATTTTTTACACATTTTGGGTGCTAGTTTTTTTATACTACGTCGGTTGCAAAAAAGCATACGGCCCGCCTGATGGCAAGCGGCCTCCGCAGCCCATGTACGTCTGCAACACCAAAGAAGACCCTAACACTCCGCACCCTCGTTGAGCTCTGCAATCAAGCAAGCAAATTAATATATTCCAGTCATAACCAATTATACAAATTATTTAAATTTAAATTATATTAAATTATATTTCCGAATTTAAACTGTTGTGAGATATACTAAACAGGTGACCCTCGCGCAGGCAGCTTTCTCGCTCAAAGATTGGCCATAGCACTCCATCGCGGGAACGCTGCTTGTGGCACCCTACCAAGGGCTCAAAATTTTGATAGTCATTTTTAATTTTAGTTATTATAATTGTAGTTAGTTTTAGTTTTACCACTTAAATTATTATATAATAAATGAGTTTTCCTTACTTGACGTATAAAGTTCAAGAAGTTTTAGATAGATGTATGTATACATAGAATATACTTAATGTACATAGAAATACTAAAATTGAATAATTTTACGGTTTTAATGTTACGGTCACTTCTTTTAGTTACTCGCGCGATATGTTTCGGAGAGCCTAAGTCTCCTTTCTCAAGCACTAACAGTGCGAGCGATTAATCTTTTTATTTCTGCCTTTTTACTCCTTATACAGCCATTTACTATTATACAGCCATGTTGCGTCAAGTAACGTGAACGGCCCTTTATTTGTCACTATTCGTCTGAAAAATCGATAATAGATGAACCTCAATAAAGAGTTTATACATACATACATATCTCCACCAGAACCCTAAACCCGGATCAAAACAGGTAGCAATTACAGTGTTACTTTGTGCGCTCCGCCGTCGAAATAAACAACTTATTTAGGGGCAACACAAAGAATTCATGAATTTATAATGCGCTGGGAAATTAGCTTTTTTCTCGCACTCGGCCGCGCGGGCGCCGCGCCGCTTGGTGCGGACGATATCCAGCTCGCTCTACCTACAAAACTAAAACTTTGTAATGTAGGCTACATAATTATGTTCTATATAGTGGGAGCAGTAAGTGGTTTCAGCCGCAATGACTTTTGACAAGATCAATCCTTGGACCATACACTCAACTCTTGGCTACCAATCAAAAAAGGGAGGGGGGAAAGGTGGGTGGGTCCAGTCTGCGCTTTGTTTCTGCTTACTTGCAGTTATCAGATCAAGTTTGGTGTCATTTTCGTATAAATTAGTAACGAGAAATTTATTTATAGGTATTACTTTACCTTTTTATACGTTGGTCGAACCTGCACCATTCCTTAGCTCCCTATGAAATGTAGTAGGTAGATAGGGTAATAAGTTAATTTTAAGTACTAACATAGTCTAATTTACAAGCTCCTGCATGTACATGTTCAACTAACATATTATGGATTTTTTGTGGTCCGAAATAAATGATTTTTATTTTTTTATTTTTATTTTTATACATATAAAAACATGGAATTTGCGCAAAAAAATAAAATAATGTATATTTATTGTTACTATTTTGCCATTCAATTTGGCAATTTTAAATAAAAAAAATTACAATTTAGCGCGTTTTTTCCTTATTCTGAAAAGTATCACTTCACTTCACTTTAGGTTCGCAAAGTGAACTAGAGTCGGACCAAAAAAAGTCTGCAGCGGATTTGATAGCCCACGCAGTGCAAGTGTCATTTATGCGTCATAATTTCATAGAAGTTTGATGTTTAAAATAACACTTGCACTGCGTGGGCTATCAAATCCGCTGCAGACTATTGTTGGTCTGACTCTACAGGTTATACCTACAAATTATAGGAAAATAATATGTAACCATAAAAACAGAGGGAAAACAATTGAACTTTACCCTTTCCACCCTTCTCTACCTTTCCAGTTATCTCTTGCCATAACTTTTTTATTATTTACGATCGTTTTTTAAGTCATTACCTGAAAATTCGATACAGGCCTGTCGCGTCGGAAGAATAAGATGATTTCAATTGAAAAGAAATGTGAGAGCATCGTATCATGCTAGAGATGTTTGAGAACGAATTACGTTCCCTTTGTTCGGAGTAGGTACATTACTGGATTAGGTGTTTCCGTGTTTGTAAATGCGGATGTTAAAATGTTGTGAAGGCTTGGGAATAAGGAAACGGTTTGGTAAGACGTGTTAAATTAATGAATGAGAAATGAAAATATATTTTTGGGTTGGCTCACAGATCCAGAATGACGCTTACGCTTAAATATAAATAATAATTATTAATTTTAATGAATAAATAATTGAAATTGAAGGGTGAGTAAGGGAAGCCATCACGTATATGAACATTTCATGAGTGCAAAAGAGCAGACTACAAATGAAAAAACCGGCCATGTGCGAGTCGGACTCGCGCACGGAGGGTTCCGCACCATCAACAAAAAATTGAGCAAAACAAGCAAAAAAACGGTCATCCATCCAAGTACTGACCCCGCCCGACGTCTTCGGTCAAAAATCACGTTTGTATATAACACCCCACTTAAATCTTTATTTTATTCTGTTTTTAGTATATTTGTTGTTATAGCGGCAACAGAAATACATCATCTGTGAAAATTTCAACTGTCTAGCTTATCACGGTTCGTGAGATACAGCCTGGTGACAGATGGACGGACGGACGGACGGACAGACGGACGGTCGGACAGCGGAGTCTTAGTAATAGGGTCCCGTTTTTACCCTTTGGGTACGGAACCCTAAAAAACGTTACCGATTTTGAGCTTCATTATAGCGGCCGCTTGAATGTACCAAAACGTAAGGTTAGCGGACTGGAAAATACGAAAAGCTGCATTCAGGAGATACGATGAGTACTTAATTATATCTTGGAATACTTATACTGTTACAAAAGCAAATAATTTATTATATTCTCATAGGTATTATATCTGAATTCAATACTTCAAATGACAATATAACTGTACTGATATAATTATCTGTATTTGGAATAGTAATCCAGGGTAGCAGATTTTTTTTCGCGTAGTTTCTTCTTGAGCGCTGGTGGCCTAGCGTTAAGAGCTTGCGACTTTTAATCCGGAGGTCGCAGGTTCAAACCCCGGCTCGTACCAATGAGTTTGTTGGAACTTATGTACGAAATATCATTCGCTTATCGGTGAAGAAAACCATCGTGAGGAAACCGGACTAGTCCCAATAAGGCCTAGTTTACCCTCTGGGTTGGAAGGTCAGTTGGTAGTCGCTTTCGTAAGAACTAGACTAGAGCCTACGCTAATTCCTTACGACCCCAGGCTCCTATGACCCGTGGCAAAAAGCCGGAATAACGCAAGAAGGAAGACGAAGAGTTTCTTCCGCCATTATTGATGCTGACTCTACCAGAAGATGGTATAGAGGTAGGTGAAAATGTCTCATAAACTGCATTATAAATATGAGGAAAGTTCAGCTCGCGTGCGCCGACAATTCATATCCTTCAGCATTACAATACAGACACCTTATTCCAGCAAGGAATTATAAAGCAAAGCAAAGACAGGGCATTTATTAAAGTAGCCCGGTGTGGAGACGGGGCCACGAAACCAGCCGGGCCGTGTTTGTACCGTCTTGATACGTAACAATTGTGTATAAATATAAAAAAAAAACAGGACAAGTCCGAGTCAGACTCGCCAACCTGATTAAATTCTATACCATAAACGTTATTAACGTAAAAATTGCTCCTAAAAATGCGAAACGTTATTTTTTAATGGACCTAAAAATGCGAACGTTATTTTTCAGTTATTTTTTTAATTACTCAATGAGTTCGGCTAATTCGTTTTTCAGTGTAGCTATTAAGAATTCCGCGCCGCTTTTCAAAACCAACGTTATGGTTACGGATAGTCATCAAGAATCTTCTTGCATGACTTGTCTAGTTAAGTACAGTAGGGCCCTGATAATCCGTACATAGGCTAATCCGAACGTCACTGTAATCCGAACTGCCGAGTTACCCCTTTCTCTGAACTGACGATGAGATCATAGCCCAACTTTCGCAAGAGACTGACGAATCTGGATGTGACGAGTCTTTTATTGACGATTCTTCGGCTCTTAATGTCAAAAAAATTCCCCACTCGCAAGCTATATCAGCATTGACCACTTGTTTGGACTGGGCTGACGAATGATGCTACGTAATTTGAGGGACAAAGCCTTTGCTCTGTCAATAAATAGTTCGCGATTATTTTGTGTTAAGGTACTTTGTTGATTAATGTTAGTAATAAGTAGTGCGGCTGCGACCGTATGCAAATCAGTCGAATAGATGCACCTACGCGAGACGCACGTCTTTCATTTCCTTGCCCCGCCCCCGCACCCCGACTAACAGTGGCGACTGGGCTATACCTTTAATTATTACGCGTGCAAAAATAAAACAGTGATCATGGCTAAAGTGTCAATAGGAGCGTTAACCATGTTTAATCATGAGGTGCAAGATTGGTTAGTGTTCAAAGAACGTTTGGAACAATGGTTCGTGGCCAACGATATAGACGCCGCGGCGGACAAGGCCAAGTGTAAGCGTCGGGCTATCTTGTTGAGCAGTCTTACCGAGGGTTCTTATAAACTGCTGAGGGACTTAGCATTACCCAAAGTCGTGGGAACCCTAGAGTATGATGAACTCGTGAAACTTTTGGATGATCACTTAAAGTCTGCAAAGTGCGGGTTTGCGGAACGCAACAGATTCTACTCGTCGACTCAAAAACCTACAGAAAGTATGGCAGAATGGGCAGCACGCATTCGTGGACTAGCGGTCGACTGCGGCTTTTCTGCTACGACTTTAGATGAAACTCTTCGAGATCGCTTTGTACTCGGTATGACACCGGGGCACGAGCGAGATAAGCTTTTTACCATGGATATGGAGAAATTAACCATCAGCAAGGCATTGGAAGTAGCGGAGAGGATTCAGTGTGCTCGGCAGGGCGCTGCACAGGCGTCACCAGCGGCATCGAGCACGCTGCCATGTCCCGATATGCCAGTGTACAAGATGGCGTCGGTTCCACGTAGCGCGAGGTCCGGCGGCACAGGAGGCAGCTTCGGTAGCGGTAGCTTAACACAAAAACCTCAAGTGGTTTGCGCGGCTTGCGGTTATGAAGGACATGAGGTGGCCACATGCAAGTTTTCTCGGTATAAATGCGGTAAATGCGGTTTAAAAGGTCACCTACGGCGCGTGTGTCCCGGCAAGAAAGTGTATCGTCAGAATTATATAGATGGTGAATACGGTGATGTTGATGCTGATACTGGCGATGATGGTAAGCTTGTTATATATAATATTCGCTCTTCACGTGGCGAACCGATGATGGTGACTGTTCAGGTTGCGGAGTATGACCTATCTTTTGAGCTGGACACAGGTTCGGCGGTTACGATTATGCCAGACAAAATGTATGCCGCATATTTTAGTAACATACCGTTACGCCCGAACCACACAGTTCTAATTAGTTATAATGATAGCAACATTCCGATATTAGGTACTCTCAACCTGCCCTTTACGTACGATGGTGAGACAGCTACATTACAGGTTTTCGTAGCACGAGATAACGGCCCATCTCTGTTAGGTAGAAATTTTGTCACTAAATTCAACTTGGAAATGGTAAGGGTAAAAAAATGCGAGGTAGGAAACTTAATTGAAAAAGCGGAACGCATGTACCCGAAACTATTCACAGGTGGGTTGGGTTGCTGTAAAAATGTTTACGTCGATTTGCATTTAAAACCAGAGGCCAAACCAGTATTTTTTAGATCGCGACCTGTACCGTTTGCTTTAAGGCCAAAGGTCGAAAATGAGATAGATAGGTTAGTAGGCCTAGGGATTTTAGTACCAGTGCCATTTTCTGACTATGCAAGCCCTGTAGTGCCCGTTTTAAAACACAATGGCAGCATACGCCTATGCGCCGATTACTCGGTTAGTTTAAATAAGCAGTTAGTGATAGAAAACTACCCGCTACCGCGCATCGAAGAGCTATTCGCAAAGTTACATGGCGGTCAGCAGTTTTCTAAGTTAGACTTGTCGCAGGCTTACAACCAGTTATTGTTGAGTGAGTCATCGCAGTTGTTAACAACAATAAACACTATTAAAGGATTGTTTAAATTCACGAGACTAGTTTTTGGTCTAGCATCGGCGGCATCAATATTTCAACGGACTTTAGATAAAATATTATCAGGGTTAGAGGGTGTTCTGATTTTCCAAGACGACATTTTGGTAACTGGACGTGATCGGTCGAAACACTTGATGAGGTTAAATAAAGTGTTTGATAGGCTGCAAGAGTCAGGTTTAGTATTGCAAAAAGAAAAATGCATGTTATTCCAAGACTCAGTGTCGTACTTGGGATTCAAAATAGATCGCCATGGTCTTCACAAATGTCAAGACAAAATAAAAGCAATAAGTGATGCAAAAATCCCAACCAATGTCACCGAACTTAAATCATTTTTGGGCATGGTGAATTACTACCGCAATTTTGTGAAAAATGCATCGACTATTTTAAGCCCATTACATAACCTGTTACAGAAAAATGTTCCGTGGCAATGGGGGAAAGAGCATGATGTAGCTGTATCCACCATTAAGCGGGAATTGATTTCAGAAAAAACGCTGGCTCATTTTGATCCAGATGCAAAACTAATTTTGACCACTGATGCGTCACCCTGGGGCCTAGGGGCAATTTTGTCCCAAATTGGGACCGATGGCATCGAAAGACCTGTATCGTACGCGTCTCGGTCGCTCACGTCAGCCGAGAAGAGCTACAGTCAGATCCAAAAGGAAGCAACGGCATTAATCTATGCGGTACGCAAATATCACCATTATTTGTATGGGCGATCAGTTCCTTTTGTACTTAGGACTGATCACAAACCTTTACTGTCAATATTTAATCCAGACAAAGGAATACCTGAGGTTACGGCAAATAGGTTACAGCGGTACGCCATTTACCTAATGTCATATAACTTCGTTATTGAGTATGTAAGTAGTGCCCACAACGCAGCTGACTATCTCAGCCGCGCGGTGCGAGTAACTGATAAGGAAACAGCTGACGCGGAGCCAGCCGTAGCCGCCGACCGAGCTACTTACATTAACTTTGTTTACGAGAATGAGCAGTTAATAACTATTAGCGAATTAGGTAAACATACATTGGCAGATAATGTACTTTCAACTGTACGCACATATGTGATGCAAGGGTGGCCTAGTCAAGTTAGTGACTGTTTAAAGCCATTTCTCTCTGTTAGAAACGAATTAGCAGTTGAAAAGTCATGCGTAACTAGAGGTCATAAGGTCGTGATTCCTACTAATTGTCGCAACAAAATCCTAACAGAACTGCATATTGGTCACTTGGGTGTAATAAAATGAGAGCAGAGGCTCGGAGCCGGTTTTGGTGGCCGGGCATGTCTGCAGATATAGATAAGTTTGTTGCGTCGTGCGAAATATGTACTTCTTTACGACCTTCGCCCCCGCGTGCCCCTCTGACGCCCTGGCCGTTCCCGCCACACGCATTCCATCGAGTACATTTAGATTTTTTAGGTCCTTTAAATAACAAAATGTACCTAATTGTTATTGACGCGTATTCAAAATGGCCTGAATGTTTCGATGTTTCAAACGGATATGGGTCTAAAGTAGTGATAGAAAAGTTATGTGAGTTAATGTCACGGTTTGGGTTGTTTCACACCATATGTACTGACAATGGCACTTCCTTTGTATCAGCGGAATTTGAGGACTTTTGTTTGAGGAACGGAATCACTCATTTAACTTCGCCAACATATAACCCGAGTAGCAACGGGCAGGTTGAGGCATATGTTAAAATAATAAAAAAAGCGCTTAAATCATTCATTTTGTCTGGGATTAATCCGAAATCATTTAATTGCAAAATGCAAGAATTTCTTATGCGATACAGAAATTCAATACATAGCACAACCGGTAAGTCACCAGCAGAGGTCGTTTTTGGCCACAAATTAAGAAGTAGATTAGACACACTAGCCATGCATCGCCCAGCAACAGCTGACGCAGCACTCGAATGCGTTGTAAAAGATAACCAGTTTTCACAGTGTAAATACTACGGCGGGAAACGAGTTGTTGACTTTAAAGTGAACGATATAGTTTTAGTTAAAATGTACAGTGCACAAAAAAACTATTGGGCAAAGGGAACTATAATAGATCAAATGGGTAAAAGTTTGTACACGATCAAGTTAAGTGACTCTGACAGCATTATTAAAAGACATGCTAATCAACTGTTGAAACTAAAAGGGGAGGAAGTATCACGTGATGATTTGGCGACTCACTCTAGTACCTCTAACGACATGGACCAAACTGTATCAGAAATGCCTGCAATTATTTTGCCACCAGTACAGCGAAACGACGTGACTCCAACTCAGCACGCTGATGCGCCAGTTATAGTGGTACCTGCCGAGGAGGAACAGGTACTGATTCCTATGATGGATGCGACTCCAATTGAGCAAGGCAGCGACATATCTACACATCGCACGGAGCAGCAAATCGGGACCAATTTAGGCGAAGGGACTGTGCCCCCGCGCTCTGAGCAAACTGAGGCTTACCAGGCAGGCCCTACGTCAGATTCGGCCGGAGAAACCGCCGATCAGTTCGAGTCACCTGATTCTTCTCCATTGGCCGAGCCACTTCCCCCACGGAGAAATCGAAACGTTGTAAACTACAAACAATATTTTTAGGCTAAGGGTGGAGGGATGTTAGTAATAAGTAGTGCGGCTGCGACCGTATGCAAATCAGTCGAATAGATGCACCTACGCGAGACGCACGTCTTTCATTTCCTTGCCCCGCCCCCGCACCCCGACTAACAATTAATTTCTTTGTTTTTGTTACTTAAGTCTCAATAAATATGTTTTTTTTTAGAATATACCATTATTTTCTTTATAACATACTATAATCCGAACGCTTCGCCAGTCCGTACAGGGGGTATTTTTTTGAAGTTCGGATTATCGAGGCCCTGCTGTATTTTGATAGTCGTTTTGTAATTTAAACGTAGCTAATGTAGCTAAATTGTAATAAATAATAAATCAATTGAAGTCAGATTCTCTCGTGGCCCGCGCGCACCGTGATAGATCACCCGCCGCCGCCACCCGGCGCGAATCTGCATCTGCTTATATACCACTTTATTTTGCACTCTGTTTATTACTCACGCCCTTAACGATCCCCATCATTTGAAAGATACCCTAAGAAAACATAAGTTATTGATTTAAGCGTTTATAATGAAAGCATCTCCAAAGTTGATAAACGATAAACATTGATACCCGAGGAAGCGGGAGATACCAGAATTGAAGACTTATTAAATTCAAATTTATAACGTTATTAAATAATTGTCATTCAAATTCGTAGCTAAAAAGTCAATTCTGCCAGCCAGCACGAGGAAGAAACTGAATGAACTGAAATAGCTCGATTATAATTATAATTATTTTTATTATTCAGAGCCCACTACACAGTGGGACACCCCAATGATGGGCAAAGGCCTCCCCCCTCTTCCTCCACTCGTCTCTATTTAGTGCAATATCTGGCCAGCCTCTCAAGAAGGAGTCCAAGTTATCCCGCCATCGCCGACGAGGCCTTCCGGCTCCCCGGTTAGACTCGTGGGGCTCCCACTCTGTGGTTAACTTGGCCCACAAGTCGTCCGGCATTCGGCAGACATGACCAGCCCAGTCCCATTTTAACGTAGCCGCTTTCCGAGCTACGTCCATTATTCTAGTCTTAGAGCGCAGCGTGGTGTTTTAAATAATTATAAATTTCAGTAATTGGGAGTATTACTGTAATGTTTTGCCGCCAGAGTGCAGCACTAGCACCTTTCGTTTACAAACGTTCGTTAGTTACTCTATGTTTTATTTTTTTAAGCGCCCTTGAAGTTGTGAACATACCGTAAAACGAGGTGACTTTAGGAAATTTTGGGGATACTTTGATAGTTTTAAAACTGCCACTAAATTATCATTATTCATTATTTTCTCGAACTGTTCGTGTAACAAGTTAGATTATTATACATACTTGTTTACCTACTACTAAAAAATCCGAATAAAAATATGTAACGGCTGAAAAACTGAAATATCGAAGTCGCCCCTGCATTTGAAAGTCACCCCGGTTTACGGTACTGGATAATTTTATCTTTCTTGGCATTATTTTTTTTTTAATTCCGTTCAAAGATCTAACGATAGTAAATGTTACCATACTAAATTGGCCTATCTATCAGCTTAGCACACAAAAAAAATCAAGCATCTACTGCAATAATTCACGTCACCATAAATAAAAATCTCATCGTACTCGGCGATAGGTGAAAAATTAAAAAAAATCATAACTCCGAAAATACGAAAAATCGCGGAACATACATGGGGGTGATTCAGATAGCCCTCTAGCAGGCCTATGGAACTCTCCGCGCGAGCTCGGTTTTATACCTACGAATCTGTTCCCGTTCACGGTAGAAAAGCAAGCCAGTTGGTTGCCACACGCGCTCACGCACGCACGTCGCGTCGCCGCGCGCTCGAATATGCTAAAATGTATGCGAAAAAATTTCTTCGTCACGAACAAATAACACAACTTGTAGTGCGGATCAGGGATGTTGTGGATGCCGATTTTTTGACATCCGCGGATGCGGATGCGGATGTCAAGATTAGGTACTTAGAAAATGTCAAATATTACATTTTTAGTATTTTTTTATTTAAAAAAAACGAAACGTTTAGTATTTGAGAAAGAATATAGGTGCGTTATATTTAATAAACAGTAACTTGGCCGACTTTTCTGGATCTAGACGATTTCGTTATAGTTAATGACGAAATCACCTAGCACTTATGCCGCCGCTAAGATGTTCCTGTACCCACTTGTCCGACATCCGCATCCGCATAAGCTCCGCATCGATTTTATGCGGATGCGGATGTTGAAAATAATGCGGAAGTTCCGCGGTTGCGGATGCGGATGCGGATGTTCGCAACATCCCTGGTGCGGATGAATGCAGAAACAACAAAACTAATAAAAATACCGTTTTTGCTCTTCCGATAGATAGGAAAAGTAAGTAGACATTTTTTACGATAGTTGCAAGCTACGTAAGGTGGTACCTATTGAATTATTGATTCATTGTGCGGTTTATAAAACGACGTAAACACTGCGTTTACTGCAGGGAGATACGACCTTTTAAAATGTCTCGCAGTCACTCGTCGGAATGAAACGCATAATAAACGGAATATTGTAATTACTAATTGCAACTTACCTTGCTCATGGTTTACGCTATGCTTTTATATGGCCAGTTCTAACGCTAGTTTGACAATTTAAACTTATATTTGTTCCTACCTAAGTAGGTAGGTATCTTCTATAGAATCTATAGTTTAAGTAGATACTTAACCGAACCAAACCGAAGACAATGTTAGGTACTTATTTGTAAAATCATTTCTAAGCGTCGGCAACCCTAGCGTTGCGCCGGCGCGCACGGTAAAGGGAGCGGTGCGTTGAAGGTCATTCCATTGTATTTTAGTGTAGGTATTAAAACGGTAGGTATTTGCGTTTTCTTTGAGAGATAAGTATCTGTTCGTAAGAACTATTATATAATCTGTGCCTCTAGGTCCTCCACCTCCCAGCTTCAGTATATCACTACTTCTTGGGACACCTTGTATACTGTGCCTTAAACTGTTTTTAGTGTTCCGTACAATATTTTGTTCACGGAACACGTGGTATCACTTCGGTCTTGCAAATCAGTTAAATGCGTTTTTCTCAGAGACCATTTGACGTAGATACCTAAAATTTGGAACAGTTGTAGCAATTACCGCCACTAATATTGTGAATAAGTCAAAACCTCTTATTTCTTATTTTAGGGGGATTTTTTTTGTCAAGTTTTCACAGAAAATAAAATATGACATTGATAGGTACATAAAGGCGCTTTGTTTACAAAGGGCCAACCGGGAAACGCGAAATCGAAACTCAGCTATATATCTCTTTATCGCTTGAATATGCAAGAGTGATAGAGAGGTTAGATAATAAAAAATCGACTCTCTCGTTTGCGGTAGATCTCTTAGATTGTGACTGATTGTGGGAATGGCGCCTCCTACGCAGAGTTTCACTTAATATTCCCTATTCAAGTAGGAAAATCAACGGTTTCAGTCATCCACAACAGTACCGAGGTGAAACTGCAATTGCGAGTGGCTGCAATCAATCGCCGAGCAACATTCCACTGAGCGGTGCATTTGAAAGATAAATGCACACGGCGGCAGCCGAGTAGGTACAGTCGGAGTTAATGAAAAATGAAAATGAAATGAAAATTAAAGTTAAAGTCGAGTTACTATACGAACTAGTAAGCTGATTTTTAAGGCCACAATATGAAAAAAAGCGGCCAAGTGCGAGTCGGACTCGCCCATGAAGGGTTCCGTACTTAGGCGATTTATGACGTATTAAAAAAAACTACTTGCTAGATCTCATTCAAACCAATTTTCGGTGGATGTTTACATGGTAATGTACATCATATATTTTTTTTAGTTTTATCATTCTCTTATTTTAGAAGTTAGGGGGGGGACACACATTTTACCACTTTGGAAGTGTCTCTCGCGCAAACTATTCAGTTTAGAAAAAAATGATATTAGAAACCTCAATATCATTTTTGAAGACCTATCCATAGATACTCCACACGTATGGGTTTGATGAAAAAAAAAAATTTTGAGTTTCAGTTCGAAGTATGGGGAACCCCAAAAATTTATTGTTTTTTTTCTATTTTTGTGTGAAAATCTTAATGCGGTTCACAGAATACATCTACTTACCAAGTTTCAACAGTATAGTTCTTATAGTTTCGGAGAAAAGTGGCTGTGACATACGGACGGACAGACAGACGGACAGACAGACAGACAGACAGACAGACAGACAGACATGACGAATCTATAAGGGTTCCGTTTTTTGCCATTTGGCTATGGAACCCTAAAAACCGGCCAAGTGCGAGTCGGACTCGCGCACGGAGGGTTCCGCACCATCAACAAAAAATAGAGCAAAACAAGCAAAAAAAACGGTCACCCATCCAAGTACTGACCCCGCCCGACGTTGCTTAACTTCGGTCAAAAATCACGTTTGTTGTATGGGAGCCCCATTTAAATCTCTATTTTATTGTTTTTAGCATTTGTTGTTATAGCGGCAAGAGAAATACATCATCTGTGAAAATTTCAACTGTCTAGCTATCACGGTTCGTGAGATACAGCCTGGTGACACACGGACGGACAGACGGACGGTCGGACAGCGGAGTCTTAGTAATAGGGTCCCGTTTTTACCCTTTGGGTACGGAACCCTAAAAACGGAACCCTTATACATATAGGATCATTTGTGCGTCTGTATGCGGCTAATGTAGAGACAGAAATTAATGGTAAAGCCATTGTTAGTTCATAAAAATAGAACTAAGTTTTATTTTACACCAAAGTAAAAAAAAAACTTACTCGTATGTAATTTCGTTTTTTTTTTGTCTTAAGGAGTTCATAAGTAAGTAATAATGCAACCTTGCTGTTTTTGTAGCTATAAATTACGTGTTTATTGAATAAAACTTTAGTCTTTAATCAGCATTCACTTGTTTCATTGCTCGTCCAACTTCCCGCACCACAAGTTCTTCACCTATGGATAGACAGAAAAACCTATTAGAAATGTGCAGTCAAGCGTGAGTCGGACTTAATGTACGGCACCCTTGGAAAGCGAGTCCGACTCGCACTTGGCCGGTTTATTTCCATTGTATGTGCCTTATTTTACAGTGGGACTAGGTCGATCTCAGATGAGATGTGTAAAATTGTCCCATTATACAGCGTGTAACAAAAATAGTGAGGATCCGTTTAAGGGCATATTCTGTATCGTGTTCTGATTAGGAAAAAGCAGAAGATTTTTTTTTGGCTATAAAAAAAATCTTCTACTTTTACGTAATAAGAACACGGTACGATTATTTTTGTTAAATCCTGTATTTATATTTATTGTTAAAATAGACGACTCCAAGGAGGATATTCAAAGATGTGAACGCGACTGTACGCGTTAGTGTGGGTGGTAATGTCGTACATTAATCATTTCGCCGAATGTATGACGTCTGCCGTGAACTTTGCACCGCTTAGTTAGTTCGGTGAATTAATGGTTGCCTTGCAAATAGAGTAACTACCAATTTAGGAGATTTAGTCGCCATCAGATATATCCGAACGGCCGCGGTGCTGAAACATATCTGAACATGCACTCTAGGGCCTTGACAATAGAGCCGTCCAGATATTTGTGAGCACCTTGGACCAATCCGAAAACCGCGATAAAAAAAAATTACCCTCCCATAGAAAATGGACCAGCCAAAATGTATGAAACAGCCAAATTTTTTTTTCATGAAATCGGGGTTGGTCCCATAGTAAAAGTAGCTCAGTATAATCCCAAAATCTCCCTAATGGAAATATTTTAGCCACCCTGTATATATCTACACTCGTCCACTGATATTTTAATGTCGTCACTAAACTGCCGAATCCGACACAGGAGCAGCCGATGCAACGGAGCCACGCCGTTTTATCGACTAAATAACTAGTGTTTAGTTTTAAGTTTATAAAATACATGTATGTTAGTCTGTAAGGTATTTGTAATATGGACCTTGTTGCCTGAATTAAATATCTAAATAAACTGCCTCCACCAAATAAACACCATCTTAATCATCTCTCCGCAACTTCATCGTAACTGCATCTAGATGCACTAACGCTAAGACTAACTAACCCTAGATTAGTTCCATCGACAGAGTGGTACCTCCTCCCCCCTACTCCTAGAGGGGGAGAATTATCGCTTCAGCTTGACCTGTAGTTCCCGTAAGCGAGGATAAATGGACAACATCGTGTTTCAAGGTATAGCTAACTGCAGTAGATAAGGAACAATGCGGTACAGTTAGCTGCTGTTCGGGTCATGCATTGTAGTCAAGTACAGTTAGTGTTAAATATCATTTGATAGCGTGACGTGACGTACGCGTTTGCGTTAGTGTCATTTTTTATGGGATTTTGAGTTTCCAATTCATCCCGCTTGGCACGCTGTTCAAAATCCCATACGAAAATAGACAACGCAAACGCGAACACGTCACGCTATCGAATGATATTTAGATATTTACACTAGGGGCACAGAATAAATAATAGTACTAATAGTAACAAAAGATTTACTCTCTAACAAAACGCGTCTCTTACGACAGATATGACCGCTAGGTGGCGCAAGCGCGAGCAAGCGTCCCCGTTCTGTATTACTGAATCGCGATTAGAAAGGGATTGAGATAGCTGTCAATCCATATTGATTTTGACGTAAGTGTATGGAAATCTGTTATTTCTAATCCCTTTCTGATCGCGGCATGATAATAGCGGTGCGCGGCAACTACTATGGCTAGACACCAAAATTGGTGTGGGCCGCATGTACTTGTAGGTACTTGTAGCGACGCGACGAAATCGCGGAGTGAACCACGCCTGCTAGGGGTTCCAAACGGTACCATGAAGCGTGCGTATCCAAGTGTACTGCGGTGGATAAAGTTAATACGCATTGTCGTAGTTAATAGATTGGGGTATGGGGATGTTATCGCATAGGTAGGGGCGGTACTCGAAGTCTCGCTGCTCATCTCGCTCGCACCAATATATAAGAATGAGCGAGATGCAAGGCGAGTGATGACAATTAGGAGTTAAAGTTACAATATGGCCCGTATAATGCAATTTAAGCGAGCGATCGCAACATACTTGTGCTGCAGGATCTAGTAGATCCGAAGACATTTATATCCTAAGAAACCGATGTGATCACTTTGTTTTCTCCCCTTCATATTTGATTCTGTTTCGTTCCACAGATTACTTCCTACAAGATCCTGCAGCACAAGTGTAAAATCTTAATTGGGACGCTTTTTTCTCCTATTAGGATCGAAGATGCTGGTGATTTTGAGGGGAAATAACATAAAAAAATCCAAATTACCAAAAAAAAAATTACGTTTTTAAATAAAATGGCCCACACACTACATGCGTGAGTATTGTGTGGACCAATGTTTGTATTTAATACCCCGCGAGTCATATTGATATTATTATGCGCTATCTAGTAATAAATAGTGATCCTTTTGCAACCCGACACCTACTTTTGAGTGCGTACATTGAGGCCAATTTAAGCTTAGGTACATTGTCACATTAAAATGATATCGAAATGATGTCAGTCGCGCGACTCGCGCGTGCATTCCGCTCGCACTTATCCGTGCATGTCTTGGCGCGAGCGAGACGCACGAGTGACTGACACCATTTGTAGATCACGTTGATGTCACAATATAAGTTTGAATTGGCCTCATAGTCCATTTTGGTGACTGGAAACAACTACTTTTACAATTTCTGTACGTGGTGTTTCTTTTAAATTAACTCGGTGTATACGTTGTTGTTATTATTATACATTATTTTAACGTTGACAAATTGGCTTCTAAACAAAAAACAAATCCCCTTTCAAATTTCTGCAGAAGCCATATTAATTCACCTTGTTCACGTTATTGCTTGAGTACCTCAAACAGACGAGTGAAAAACACCGTACAGCGCCGGTACAAATAGCTACTTAGTTGACGAGACGCTTCTGCTGATTGCCGCCCATACTTTGTCGTGGAAACACACGAGACAGCTATGCAGACGGGCGCGCTAAGAAACTGTGTGAATAAAATAAGCACATTGAATGCCGGGAACCCGCTGGCGGGTTCTCTGTTCGTAGTTGCTTTCCTCTGCAAAGCGAGAAAAGGCTGGGATCGGCTACGAGCATAGGATGTGTTAGTCATAAAGTGGGCGTTTTCTAAAATAAATATTGAAAACCCGATTCTCCCAGATCCTGGCGTTTTTGGGTTCTTTCAATTCAGAATCACTAGCATATTCAATCCTGGTGATAAAAAAAGTTGTCCCAAAATTTTGTATGAAAATTGTACATTCCACTACGTCACGTTACATACAAGTGAAAAAAATTCTCATACTAAAAACGTGACGTAATGGAATGGACATTTTGGGACATCTTTTTTTAATGGTAGGATGGAGAGTGATGTCGATTCTGAGTAGAATGAGCCCAAGAATGTCCAGATTTGAAAGAATCGGGTTTTCGATATTTATTCAAACTCAAACTCAAACTCAAAATATACTTTATTCATGTAGGCCTAGCAACAAGCACTTATGAATCGTTAACATAAATATTATCTTAAGCTAATTATCAGAGCAATTTATTGATGTTATTATTCCATAATAATATTGGATTATTATACAAATCAAATTTAACACAAATTTAAGAATTTCACAAAAGGATCGTCAAACATGAAAAATATTGTATAAAAAAATACTAGTCTAGAATGTTTCTAGAATAAAATATAAATGTCCAATAAATAAAAAAAAACAAAAGAAGTACATATACTATATTTTAGAAAAAGCCCAAGTGAAAAACACCGAACAGCGCCGGTACAAATAGCTACTTAGCGCGGACGGGCGCGCTTAATACCTTGACGGTACCAAGGTTATTTTGTCGTGCGAATGCGGCTGTTCGCCTATCTCCCGTACACCCTGCCACGCTAAAGCCCTTGCTACACGGTCGCCGACAAGCCCCTCAGACCGCGTGGCCTTGGTCTGGACGGACCGTGTAGACAGTTGTTTCCAACAAAATTTGACCAAAACTGACCAAGGTCAGACCAAGGTCAGACGGTTAGAAGGCTTGTCGGTGACCGTGTAGCAAGGGCTTAAATTGTGAAATTTGTCGTGCGAGTTCGGCTGTTCGCCTCTGTTTCGCAGCGACGTTCCCGCGCGGTATTCGCTCCCGTACGCCCGCCACGCTAAATTATGACATTTGTCGTGCGAGTGCGGCTGTCCGCCTATTTCGCGTTATTAACTCGCATCCTTATTACCGACAAGGAGGCCAATTCTATCTTACATTGTGTCATTAAAATGATATCTAAGGACGTCTTCTATAGTCTAAAATCTGTAAGAATGAACTTTTATAGCTGGCGCGGGTGCACGGAGCGGGCGCACGTACGCAGGTGCCATTGTAGGTTTACTTTACTTACTTTACATATTTCTAAACTGACTCATCATCATCATATCAGCCAAAAGACCTCCACTGCTGGACAAAGGCCTCCCTCAATGATCTCCACAGCGTCCATGCTGACCTCATCCAACGTTTACGATTTTGGCCAGATCGTCGGTCCATCTTGTACCCGGGCCTTCCCACGCTGCTGACAAACTGACTATATCATTCTATTCTGACAGAATATGGTATGTCAGAATATACCATACGTTTTGCAAAATAATCTCCATTAAAGACTCAATGTTTAATTTAAATGCGTGATGTGCTGAGATGATACTGGTAGATCCCGGGAGGCTGCGGCTTCCACGTATTAAGTTCATAACTTTCTCAAATTTATGGTAACAACGTGAGCGGTAGGATCTGCATTACCAGAATTAATTAAGCAGATACAGACGCAATACTACACATTTTTTAATTACAGTAAAAAGGTAAAATTCACCACTTCGGGCAAGGTTCGAACTTGCGACCATCTTTCGCTATCGCTTCAAACAAAAGCCTCTATTATTCCTCATTCATTCTCTATCCACACACAACACGAACAACAAAACGATATTCAAATAAGCACATCATCGTCGCTCAACAACTACAACACACAAAACAGTTCTATTCCTAATACATAAAGTTCATTTTCACCTATCATTGTCAACTTTGTATAGGTTACTTACAAATTCGACACATAGTGTGAGAGTTAGAGGCACCTTCAAGCGGATGCCGGCGGACTTACAAGTTATAGACAAATTTACACGTACACTTTTATTCGTATTATTTTTGAACGTGCCATGAAATATGATGATCCGTTTGTTTACAAGTAAATATAAACGGCGTTATTCATAAACGTCTGCTAAGTTAATCAGCGGATGATCGTCGTTTGTCCCTCTCTATGGCAAAACGACAGATAGGGACAAACGACGATCATCAACTGATTAAGTTATCAGCCGTTTATGAATAACGCCATTAGTAAATAATTTGATACCAGTGACATGTTGTTTATGTTGTTTTAAATCTATATTAGGAAATGCACAAACTATCCACAATAAAATTAGCCGCATACATGATTTTTTGGAAGATCAATCGATTTTACTTCCCGTGATATTTAAATGTTTCTAATAAATCTGCTATCTATTGTACGAGTAAATGCAAAATGTGCATTTCGCTCATACTAGTCAGTACATGTATTGGCGCGGGACGGGACGCGAGACGCACAATAACTGGATAACATGATTCAAATATCATTCTGATGTCAGTTAGCCGAATTCGAACTTTAAGATGTACATCAAATATTAGGATCGGACATGTCAGTGTCAAAAGTGACGTATTTGTTTGAAGAAACGTCACTTTTGACACTGACATATCTAATCTATATCGTATCTAGACGTAATATTTGACGTATTTTAAAGTTCGAATAGGGCCGTGTGTACGTTCGAATTGGCCTGTAACAGCCGTATTCGAACAATAAGATATGTCAAATATTAGACATTGAAACGATATGGATCGGAGATGTCAATGTTAAACAAGTGTCAAAAGTGACGTATTTGTTTGAAGAAACGTCATTTTGACACTTGTTTGACACTGACATATCCGATTCATATCGTTTCAATATCTTATATTTGACGTACTTATCTTAAATTTCGAATACGGCTGTGAATGTGTTAAAGTGATCCATAATATACACTCTAGCTACGAACAGAAAACTCCTGCAGCTACGTGCCTACGGCGTAGCGCTACCCCGAGTAGTATTTTGTTCAAGTTTTAACTTTCCTCGCTCGACTTACATTTTTAGACTTATCGAACCGATTTTTCTCAAATTTTCCGCACCAGAAACTGAATTTCTCATACGAAAAGAAATTTTTATTATTTACTTATTTTCATATCAAATTTGGAAAATAAAACTGTTTCACAAAATAATAATATGTACTATTTTTTTTTTCGAATCGTCCTCACCTAATTATTTAAGGGCCTTAGACACTAGCGGATGGAATTCACTGGCCTGTATCGACGGAGTTTAAATCGCAGAATAGATGCCTTCCATTATTAATTGCTTTTAAGTGCACTAAATTGGGCGCAGCACTAAATTGGGCGCCGCACACTTTTTTCTTTTTTTTCCGTCAGATCTTCTACTCTCTCCTGTTCAGTAATACGAGTATACGGCGGATTATATCCATATATTATGTAATATATGGATATAATCCGCCGTATACTCGTATAAGGGAAAGCATTATATTATAATTATATCATTCTACGTAGGTATGTACCTACGTAGAATGATATAATTATAATATAATGCTTTCCCTTATCTGATAAATATTCTAAGCAAGTGTTTGCCCTGTATTTACGTACAAGTCTCAAATCCTTACACTACAATACTAATTTCACAGTATTAGGTATTGAAAAACTCACGTACCTACGACTAACGTTTACATACACTCAGTACGACTTTATTGTCAAGAGAATAAGAGCGTGTCAAGGTAATTTTGAAAACCTCGCCCGCTTAGCAACTTCTGCTGCGTATGTTTACCACTAGCTTAAACAAGGAGACCTCGGTTCTCCCACAAAACGTAGCGCTTGCGCATAGTGACCAAAACACGTGACAAAAAACGAAAAATAATTAATCTGCCGTATTCGAACTTCAAGATATTCACAAGATACGGCACGTACTAGATCCTTTCTAGATTCGTTATAATTTCGATTTCAACTAGTTCTCTTTTGCCGCGCAATTCGGGCAACCAATGTCACTTTTACGTTAGATAGTGTGTTGGCCCCTAAAGGTGACGGATGAAAAGAGATTGCATGTAGCGGAGATGAGAATGTTAAGGTGGATGTGTGGCGTGACAAGAATGGATAGGATAAGGAATGAGTATATAAAAGGAAGCCTGAAAGTTGCACCCATAACAGAAAAAGTAAGGGCAAACCGCCTAGCCTGGTACGGACATGTGATGCGGATGGATGAAAGTCATGTGACGAGAAAGGTATTACGAATTAATGTGGAGGGAAGTACAAGGAGAGGAAAACCGAGGAAAAGGTGGATGGACTGTGTGAGAGATGATATGAAACGAACGCAAGTGAATGATGAGATGACGGGTGACAGAGAGGTATGGAAGAGGAAGACATGCTGCGCCGACCCCAAGTAAATGGGACAAGGGCAAGAGAATGATGATGAGTGTTAGATATCTATTAGATGTGAAGTTATATCTTGTGGAAATCGTTCAAGATTATCTCCAGAATCGCGGAAATATCAAATTTGACTGGATAGATCTTAAACATATCGTTATCGTATCTTGGTAATGTCTAAAAGATAAAAGTGTTATCACAAATCACAATATGACAGTTTATATTCGATTAACAGGCCAATTCGTACGTACAGTGACATCTGAATGATGTCATTTAGTTATCGTGTGTCTCACTCGCGCGAATACATGTACGGACAAGTGTCAGTGTACAGTCAGTTGCAGAGATAATTGACGCCCCCGCAAACAAATATTTATATAGGAGGGTCAGTTATCTCTGCATGTGACTGTACGTTCCAATTGGCCTGTAAGATATATTGCAGTCATCTGAGCAGTTTTAAAAAGAATAGGGACAAGATTCGGATTTTGAACTAGATATCTATTAGATGTCTATTAGACATCACCGAGATATGTTATTGTCAAACAAGTGTCAAAAGTGACATTTTTGTTTGAAGAAACGTCACCTTTGACACTTGTTTGACACTGACATATCTTGGTGATGTCTAATAAATATCTAATATTTGACGTAAGTATCTTAAAGTTCGAATATTCGAATATGGCTGTAGGATAACGTCAAAAAATTGCAAAATAATGAAACAACACGTCTTCGTAATAAAGGTGTCAGCAACACCCGTGTCAGCATTAAATATTCAAAACTAATATCGGCCGTCTAGTGCCGCCATCTTGAAGCCCAGGTGTATTGCGATCTTATACCGAGTATTGGAGAAATAAAAGACAACCGTTATGTTTGGAGCCTACGAACGAGCTGGTATGCTCAACTTAAATTTAAATAAAGATATAGTTGGTCAAACTAATTTGTCAGTCAGTAAGAACCAGGAAAACCATAAGTACTACTCATCCTTTTCTTTTGGGTGCTAGAGTACTAGTGTAAGACAAAGATAGTATGATTCTCTCTGTCTTTGTTTGAAATGAGACAGTCCTTTGACTCCTTTGACAAACTATAGATGTGCATTATTGTTTATAAGATTTTTTTCACTTTCAAAAAATAATTTGATCGTCTTTGGCTTTTGTGCGATTTAAAATTATCTCTGGATATCTAGCCCAAAGTAAACAAGGAAAAAAAAGTAAAAAAAATACATTTACTGCTCGGAGTAATAACTGCCTCCTGTCTTTTTTACTCTACTACTCTACTCCTGTCTTTGACTTGAGTGAAGGTACAATTTGTGTCTGAATCTGAATCTGAATCTGTGTTATTTTACTGTTAAGCATCGGTATTATTAGGCAGTGAAGTGTTCTCCTACACACTGTTCATAAACGAATTGCAGATACGAATAACGGTAATGCCTAATCATATTTTAAATTATGTATTTATTATATCTTGAGGTCAAGTTTCACCACCAACCTGTGCGAGAACTTGGCTCTCCCGCGCACACTTAACCCATCCCGGCCAGGTGTCCGCTGACGGTAAATATATAGGAGATTTATTTACTCTGACATTTTAGCCTGTTGTGGCTCTTTATACACGCTTTTATTTAACTTGCACTGTCTTGTTTATCCTGTCGTGTATATTGGAATGTTTTGACACATACCAATGTGGATTTGACGTCAAGTTATACCAGCCTGTGCGAGAACTTGGCTCTCCTGCGCACACTTAACTGAGCCGGGCCAGGTGTCCGCTGACGGCAAATATATAGGAGATTTATTTACGCTGACATTTAAGCCTGTTGTGGCTCTTTATTCACGCTTTTATTTAACTTGCACTGTCTTGTTTATCCTGTCGTGTATACTGGAATGTTTTAACACATACCAATGTGGATTTGAGGTCAAGTTATACCAGCCTGTGCGAGAACTTGGCTCTCCTGCGCACACTTAACTGAGCCGGGCCAGGTGTCCGCTGACGGCAAATATATAGGAAATTTATTTACGCTGACATTTAAGCCTGTTGTGGCTCTTTATACACGCTTTTATTTAACTTGCACTGTCTTGTTTATCCTGTCGTGTATACTGGAATGTTTTAACACATACCAATGTGGATTTGAGGTCAAGTTATACCAGCCTGTGCGAGACCTTGGCTCTCCTGCGCACACTTAACTGAGCCGGGCCAGGTGTCCGCTGACGGCAAATATATAGGAGATTTATTTACGCTGACATTTTAGCCTGTTGTGGCTCTTTATACTTACACGCTTTTATTTGCATTGTCTTGTTTGTCCCGGCGTGTGTCTAGTACACACGGAATGTTTTCATGCAAATAACTAAACAATTTATAAATTATTAAGAAAAATTGGCATAACCCATTAAAATACAAGTACTAAACCACTCCAGATATTGCGTTATGTAATGTATCATTTATTTATTGAAGGATATCCAATTCATTATATTTGAGATATTTATTGCACGTTATAAAAAACTTCCTGCCTCGGACAGGTAAACTGTGGAATGTAGCCTGCGGTATTTCCGGACCGATACGACCTTCAAACCACCAAGAAAAGAGCGTACTCCTATCGTAAATCTCGTTGTCTGAGTACCGACAACACAAGCCTTCTTAGAGAGCTTACTGTGGGACTTAGTCAATCTGTGTAAAAAAAAACTGTTTATGAAGAGAATGGACACAGGAGATGGAAATTGGAACTCTGGGACAAAACAGCGCACCCTATTTGTATTTGGGGTTGTTAGATTTGTCTCGGTGAGTATTAGTTGCCGGTTGAAAAAACCGGCCAAGTGCGAGTCGGACTCGCGTTCCAAGGGTTCCGCGCATTAAGTCCGACTCACGCTTGACTGCACATTTCTAATAGGTTTTCCTGTCATCTATAGGTAAAAAACGGGGTCCCGTTGTTTCCCATAAAGTTGTAAGTCATAATGTATTGTTTGTCATATTATCATTAGTCATAAAACTGAAACCGTTAACATTTCAGGATTTTCGTTAGGTTATCCTATAGATAGGTTAGGTTAGGTTAGGTTTGTTTTATGGCAATCCTGAAAAGTGACGCGTTTCTGAAAGAAATGAATTATGACTAACGAAAATTCGGGCAAACAAAATGGCTTAAAACTATTTGGGAAACAATAGAGACCCGTAAAAAACTATTTTGTGTAGGTATAGCTATTTTGGGTAATGGTCGGACAGACAGACAGACAGACGCACGAGTGGTCCTATAAGCGTTCCGTTTTATTCCTTTTGAGGTACAGAACCCTAAAAAAGTACAGTCAGTGATAAAAGCTTGTATCGAAAATAAAACTTGTGACGAAAAACTTATATCAGTTTGATTACTCAAATCAGCTCCTAAATAAGTTACGGGCTGATGTCATATTCATCCAATATTTCATTTTGACTGTTTTATATTGAATACAGTTGGTAACCAAGCTTTTCCCCTTTAATCATGACGGGCCACGGATTATACAACACAACTTTACAGCAGATACGCCATCTATGGATGAAACAAGTTATTTTCGTACTACGTAGTTACTTACTGTACGAATGCTTGATGGCTGCCAACCAAACAATTATAATTCGATAATAATAATATGATGTGACACTCAATTATTAGTTACTTTGATTAAAGCCATACAAATATTAATTAAAATGAGTTTTTGCCAAACAAGGTGACATCTCGGAAAAAATATAACAAACTTAACACACACTTAATATTAGAAAAAAAAACATCTTACACAATCAATGAGTCACTGAGGCTTAATTTTCGAAATGGCGTATCTGCTGGTGCTATTATTTAATCCGTGCCCCAGTTTATGAGCAAACGGAATCACAATAAACAGACGCGGTAAATGCAGTGCAATCAGTAATTTATGCACTTTGCTGCCGGCACGAGCGCGGGATTGCCCGGGAGCGCGCGATTTCCCGGGATCCTGAGCATTCGAGTCTTTATTCAAAAGCTGGGACTAATGAATGTAGGGTATTTTAACTAGGTTCTTCGAGGTATTTAAATGAATAAAATATATACTAGTGGCCCTGTGAGCTGTAGTCCTCGCGTGTATAACTGAATTAATGTATGGCGCCGCCATTTCGAAAAACAATCAATGAACCATCAAGACCTCATCCAGCTCAGATGATCCAGAGGCCGTGAGTTCAAGTCTCACCAAAGACAGTAGTAATTTTTCTTTTTATTTCTTATTAATTCTAAGCTTAAAAGGATTTTTGTCCAAGCTGAAAATCGGAGACCTTCGCTGACAATCGGTCAAAGAGTAATAATTTTTCATTTTGTTTCCTGCATAAAAAAATTTGGCCCCGCAAGTTCAGGTCTTCTCTCACTCTCACTGAGCGTAAGCGTGAGTGAGATGGCTGTGCGTGCACGGGATCGCGGATATCATGTTCTGAATTATAATTTTGTGTTGTTTTACAAAAAAAAAAGTAGGTGATCGATGTGTTCGATGTAAAATAAAATGGTGCATTTTTAGAAGCAAGTTAAGACCTGTTTGTGAGTGTAATTTAGACCTGTTTGTGATTTTTCTGTATTGAGGAAAACTCAATAAATCGGGTTTCGAATCAAAGAAGTTACTAAAGAAAGGCCTCAAAATTATTAAAGAAAGGCCTCAAAATTACTAATTACATTTTTTGGCAACCGTATTGAGATCTAAAAAACCGCTGATATTTTTTTCAAAAACTCTGCCGGCTGAACCCACTGGGCTTTAAAGAAAGACAAACGTTAGCGGTGGTCAAAGCGTTGATGAACTCGCTGGGTTTGGCGGATGTTTACTCGGAGATAGCCCACTGTGCACTACTCCGTCATGGAGTATAAAGTAGAATACAATGAATAGAGCAATCTACAATGATGATGGTGCACGTGGTATTGTTAAATATACTTATATGTGAGGGTCTAGCCCAAAAGTTTAGTTATGAATTGCTACTATTGAATTTGACACTTACAACCAAATCGGCGCTAATCACGATTAGTTGTCGTTTTGCCCTTACGAAGCATTTTCGCTACATATTGGAAAACCCATGTTATCGGCACAGAGGTGTGTTATTAACCTTTTCCACGCCGTATCAAACACAAAAGCTGTCACTCAGACGCCACATCATTGAAGTGTCAAAACTGAAGTTGAACTTTATGTACATGCACGTAGGTCTATGTTGCTCTGTGGTCTGTGACCGATTAATCGGTCTTTGGCGTTGAACCTACGGTGCGGATATATCGGTCATTGGCGTCCAAAAGGTTAAATCTGCCATGGTCAAAACAATTAAAGTTTAGCGCGGCTCGCTAAGTATATCTTTTGTTTCCTCGTAATATCCTGGCTTTGCGCACCCTTAAAGCGCTTACGCACTGTGAGTGAACTAGTTGTTTGCCTGCCGGCGTTGCTTGGAACATATACTGGATAGCAATGCATTTAGGTTAAAGTAAACCACTCCACCCTTTCATTCCCGTGGACGTGTTACACCAAGACAAATGTGTAGTGAGGTTCCGCGCTGACCGCTGTGAGTGCACTAGTTTGCCTGCCTGCGTTGCTTGAAAGATAAAGTGGACTGCAGCAGTATTAAATATCATGTTTAAAGCAGGCTTTCAAGGCGCTATTTATTAAATTACAAACTTACGATGCACAATCAACTGCTGAGATACCTGTATCCGTACCACGAGTCACTGACAGTGTCAATACTGACATACATTTCGGTAAAAATGACATACATGTCTCATACATTTCGGTGAACACAATAATTATGTCAACGTTTTCTTTGGAACAGTTTTTTTTTTTCGCGATTTCAGGATTGGCCCCATAGCAAAAGTTATTCTGTATGACCTAATATCGACCTTCAACAAATGATCAGACATAACAAAATCAGCCTGTATAGTGAGTGTGTATTAGGAACTAGTAATCATACGATAGAGCGTATTATTACTAGTTCATAGTTTAGTTCGTTCAAGACTCGTTGACATAGCTAACTAACCATATTTAGTCTATATCTCCACAGCATAAGGTCTAGTTAACAGTCATTTTACAGAGTTCCTGCACGTGGCCAGGGCTTAAAGTCGAGCTTCGGTCATACAATGCTTCATTACGCGCTAATTTCCCGAGGGGCGTGTAAATCAATGACATAACAAACGCTTACCGAGTCGAGCGTCCAGACCGTCTAGCATGAGTTGCGTTCCCGCGCGAATGAAGTCGAGCGAGATGTATGGAGTCGCGCGCGAGAACGCAATTTTTTTAGTTCTGTTTAATTTAATTTCTACTATTTTATGTCGCACTGTAGGCAGGTCATTACGTTTCCTTTCTTAAGAGGGCTCTTTTATGGCTGACCACGCTAAAGTTGGTTTTGAAGATCTTGTGACACTCTTGACAGTTGAGTTTTCCCTGATGCGTTGTACGTGTATGTGTGTGCGCAAATATATAGGTACCTTTGTTTTGTGTCCAGAATAAATTAAGACACAGCCTGCTCCAAATTCTACGATTTTTTATTGTGGACAGTTTTTGCGAAAGTCAAGATGACCTTTCGGAGTTGGATCCTTCCAAATGTTGGGTCAATAGCGGTGTGATCCGCGCAAATCATCAACACGGCCCTGGAGTGACGTCGCTGAGAGCCGTCGAACGCCGCAAATTCATACACCTATGGAACATGTTATCCGGAGCGGATGAAATACGAAGTTGTCTGCAAACACTGGGGCCGGATAAAACGTTCACTGTCGACGAACTGAAACCAAAAGGCGACTATAAGTCTTATAAAATTGGGGTTCCTTCGGAGCTTTACGAAACATGTTTGTCAGCGGAGTGTTGGCCCGATAATGCTCGAGTCAAGGCTTGGTTATTTCGGAAGCCGCAGCAAACTCAGAAAGCGGGGTACAAAGCGAGCGCCTAAATCCTTTTCCCTGAACATATATTACCAGAACGTGCGGTGGCTGAAAACCAAGCTGCAATCGTGGCGAAATAATCTCATTGCTTCTGACGAGTTAAACTTAGTGGCGGTTACAGAGTCTAATCTCGACGAGTCTATATACGACGCAGAAGTGTGCGGTGCAGGAGCCGAGTGGAACATGCTTCGGAGGGACCGAAGTGGACGTGGAGACGGCGGGGTCCTACTGATAGCTAGATAGCTCCCTGGATGTATTTTTTACCCCAGAATCAAAACTTTTGATAGCATCAAGCCGTTACCTGGAGACACTAGTCACAAAAAGTTCTATTCCATATTAATGCAATTATACTGTGTTATCTACTAGTCTACCTACCAATATATATAACATACACAATATATTATACGATAAGTTTATTAAATTAAATACAGTAAACATCTTAAAACTAAATATGTAACTACGTAAATAAAATTATAATGAAATACATATTATATAATGCTAAGATAAGTTAAGAAGTAATAATATAAATGAAATCTATGTGTTAGCATGTAAGGTTTATCTGTTAATGCTAATATTACATTATAAATAAATGAAATGAAAATGAAATGATCTCGCGTGCGCCCTTGTGCCTAGAGAGGTTGACGTCCTACGAAACTGCTCAGGGTGAAGACCTCTGGGCGAGATTCTCAGTCTCCGGTCAGTATATTTATGTTTGTATAGTATACATACCACCTGGATCTAATGATGAAGTGTATTTTCAATGGTTTGACTCAGTGGAAAGAGTGTGTTTGATTCATGGCAGCTCAAAGATTATTGTTATAGGAGACTTAAATCTTTACAGCGCTAATGCAAATGTAGCAAGGTATTTTCACTGCTTTACTAATGTTTGTAACGTATCCCAGTACAATACAGTGACCAATGTAAATGGACGAATATTGGATGTAGTGTTGGCGAGCCAGGAGTTGAGCGGAGTGGTGTGTGTGCGGCCCGCGGACTCGCATGAAGTGCTATCTAAGATCGACGGGCACCATCCGCCTATCATTATCCAAGCCCGTTATATGCTCGTATCAGGTAGGGTTATAATGGAGCCATCCAACATAGGGGAACAAAACGACTGGAATTTCTCAAAGGGGGACTTTTACCAATTATATTGCGAAATTAGGGATACAGAATGGGAGCAACTATACAGTATGGGTCGTTCCGATGATGCTGTCCAGTTTTTAAATGACACTTTGTATAACGCTTTCCACCGCTGGATTCCAAAGAAAATACGGAAGCACTCGTGTAGTCGTACCTATCCAGTCTTCTATACGAGAGCAATCATTCGTGACATAGAGCTAAAAGCACAACTCCATCGACAATGGAAAAGGTCGGGAAATAAATCGTTTTATGACCGCTATAGTCAGCTTCGTACAAAAATAAAAACTGACATAATTGAGGCACAAAATAATTATATGAAAAACGTGTCTGAGCGGTTATCTCGTAACCCGGCTCAATTTTGGTCCCATGTAAATTCCTTACGTTGCAAGGGAGGTGTAGAACCGAGAGTGACGCGCAGGGATGTAGAGCACACAGGCGCTGATACCGCCCGTGCGTTCGCGTCTCACTTCAGCTCCGTTTTTCTACCCGATGAACCTGTCCTAGACCCACGGGTAGCCAGCGCAGGCTTGCCTGTTGACGCGAGGTGATATCAGGGGTTATACACAGAATGACGTAAGGAACGCAGTAAAAAACTAAAACCTAGGTCGGCGCCTGGACCGGATGCGATACCGGCTTTTGTGCTCAAGGGTTGTATTGATAGTCTTGTGGGTCCGATAGAGTTCATTTTCAACCTCATTCTTCAGTCGGGGGTATACCCAACTGACTGGAAAAGGTCGAGGGTAACGCCGATTCCGAAGAAGGGATCTAAACTTAAAGTCGAGAACTATCGTCCCGTTGCAATTCTGAACGCCCTGGCTAAAGTTTTTGAATCGGCGACACATTACAAACTGCTCCCTCAATGTCAGCCTCACATCACCAGTACACAGCATGCATTTCTCCCCAGGAGATCGGTGGCCACAAACCTGCTCACGTTGACTCATATTTTATCATGCGAGCTGGATAAGAAAGCTCAGGTGGACGTCGTTTATCTAGATTTTCAAAAAGCTTTCGATCGGGTAGATAATGTAATGACGTCCTTCTTTTAAAACTAGGTGCTATGGGGTTTACACCCAGACTTATAAATTTTTTTGCGAATTATCTATCCGATCGAAAACAGTACGTGAAGTATGGTCCCTACGTTTCAGAAAGCTACCCCACGCGCTCTGGTATCAGTCAGGGGTCCAACTTGGGACATTTCTTTTTGTGCTGCTGATAAACGATCTGCCTGTCGAAGTGCATCACTGCACAGTGCTAATGTTCGCTGATGATGTTAAATTGATTAAACCGATCCAAAGCCAAAGGGATTGCGAGGAGCTGCAACGGGACATAGAGGCGGTCTATCGTTGGAGTGTTGAAAATGAACTCTATTTCAATGCAAGTAAATGCGAAATGATGTCTTTCACCCGGTCCCATACACCTCAAATATTTCGTTACAATATTGGCGGCGCCGACATATCACGCTCGGAACAGGTACGTGACTTAGGAGTTCTCTTTGACTCAAATATAACGTTTCGCGAACATGTCCAGGCCGTGGCTAAGACTGCATACAAAAGACTGGGTTTCGTTCTGCGCAATTCAGCGCCCCTGACTGTGGAAGCCACACGCGTGTTGTATGCGGCACTCGTGCGCAGCGTTCTCGAAACGAACGCAGTGGTGTGGAGTCCGCATGAAAGCAAATATATACTTATGCTGGAGCAAGTCCAAAAGTCGTATCTTAGGGCATTATACAAG
The DNA here is from genome assembly GCF_948474715.1 of Cydia amplana. NCBI lineage: Eukaryota > Metazoa > Arthropoda > Insecta > Lepidoptera > Tortricidae > Cydia > Cydia amplana. Next base: position 19,078,404 of record NC_086076.1, read on the forward strand.
AAAATACACACCTATTATCCGTATATGTACCCTACTCTGTTTCTGCAGGGACATCTAGGGTACGACTCGCTCCAGCTACGGAGGTTGCTCTCTTTGGCGAAATTCACGATCGGTATTATTAGAAACTTAATAGATAGCGTAGCCCTTGTCGAGGCCTTCATGCGATTATTTGTGCCTAATCAGTACACTCGCGCGCGGCGCCACCCGCTGCTGGCGGAGGGCACCGCGCGCACGCGGGCGCACGCGCAGGCGCCGGTCGCGCGCGCGCACGCTCTGCTCAACTCCGTGCTCGAGGCACACCCGGAGTGTGATTTGTTTGCGAGTGCAATTGGACGACTGATGATTGAGTGTAAGAGAGTGATAGAGCGAGAGATGCCTGTAAGTAGTATTATATAATGTTGTTATGTATGTAAATACTTGTGTACCCTATGTATAAGTATTACTGTCTCCCAATTTGTGCCGCTGTGGCTTTAGCTGTTAAGGTACAATTGTCAACTTAAATAATAAACAACAACAATAAACAACACGATCGTCAAGGTCGTATCAAAACCAGTCCGGAGCCGTAAAAAATGTTCGAACTCCGGGTTTCGCTACCCTGTAGGGCTAAGGTGGCCGGCTTTTTATCATTTGTCACCATGGCTATCACGTTCTATCAAATATAAAGTGTGAAAATGACGCATTTTATGACAAGTGATAAAAATGCGATCATGATAGCCTGGTCTGGTTGTCTGAGATCCTGACTCGCCAGTGCTATTACAATACTTGACTAGGCCAGGCAGCGTCTATTGTTGTCATTGTTCAGTATCAGGTGATAGTTTTGGATATTGAGAGCTGTGAATTATGCTTCAGATTATATTTAATGGGTTACCGTAAAACCCAAATACTGGACGTACCTACTACTAACTATCGTCCACAAATTCAATAATACTGTATCAATACGATTTTCGTTTTTGTTTAGCCTGAGTTTTTTTTTTCATTTATAAAAATATTTTGCCTTAGAAATACCATAAGAGTATGCAGGTTTCCAGGTCTGTGGACGCTTCATTATTTAATTCAGTTAATATTGACATATTTACTTATACTCGTAAAGACTGAAACAAACGAAGTGCAATCAAAGAAGCTGCAGCGTGCCGTCCATCTGTTTCGGCACTACCTACTTAATACATGACTAATTGTAAAAGTTTGAATGAACTGTAGCTGAATTCTCTTCGCGGAGTAAAATATTAACTACTTAGTCAAACTCAGATTGCCAGACGTCTCAGACGGCTTAATATAATCATGCCGTGATGTTCCGAATGCTTAAAAAGCACAAGCTATGGCACATATTAAGATCCTGTGAGTTCGCTGTGATAATGACTAAACGAACTTTTTTTATTTTTACAGTTTTAAGCTTATGGAGCTTATAGCGAAGTCTACAGCAGCAGCCCACAGAGCCACTAGTACTGCACCCCTAGTGTAAATTTCATCCAATAGCGTGACCGTGCGTTCGCGTTTGCGATATGTCTCGTTTTGTGTGGGATTTTGAACCGCGTGCCAAGCGGGACGTTTTGGAAACTCCAAATCCCATATAAAATGACTCTAACGCAAACCAGCTACCAGTCACGCTATTGAATGAAATTTACACCAGGGGTACTGCTTGGTCTGAAAGTGACATGAGCTCGGTCAGCGTTAAGAAACACGGCCTGCAGCGAATTTCGAAGTAGGTTTTTAGGCCAAGCCACCAGTGTCGGAACTTTTGACTGTAATTGTTGACGGGACGGGCACTACACGTTGTTATAACGTTAACTGGTATAATAGAGAAGAATTACTAAGTTAGTGGGATTAGCACGTTTTATGGTTCCATACCAAAAAGTTAAAAGAAACCCATAATTAACCTTTTAACCGCCGTAGACTGATATATAAGACACAAAATCGGGCTCATTTCGCCGCTGTCTGATAAATAAGACAAAACTTCGTGTAACTTCGTAACCCCCGGCGACACGAGCACGTTCGATGACGAATTCTATGGCGGTTAAAAGGTTAATAATATATCTAATTGGATACCTATTTAGGACTTGAATAAACAGTGCTTAAATCCGTCGCAATTTATGTCGTTATTTTGTTTACACACGGCCATGCTCAAAATATCAAGCGTGTGCAGTAACGCAGTTGTAACTTGTGCGTTATTGCGCAGAAATAAAGTATACAGTTGAATGAATTTTCAAACACACACGGTGTATATTTGTGTAATTTGTATGCTAATGCTAAATTCAACGGGAGATGCAGCTGGTAGCGTAGGTAGAAAATGGCTGCCCGCTGCGTACCAACCAAGGACATCTATTGAAACTGGATGGCCAGAGATTGAAACAGGTCGGAAAATCGCTACTCGCGAGCCCATGCGGCTCCTTGGCCCTGAAATTGCTGCTCTTCAAGACACCCAAACAAATAGTAGGTACTCGTAGTTAAGACTACTTAGACCATTCAAAAGACCGGTGTGAAGTTAGCGGCCAAAGTTATAACCCGATAAAATTAAGACCTCAACACTTTTAACATGTGCATTTCCGTAAAAAGAGCTTAAGTGGATATTTAATGGTCAAACAAATAGTGTTATTGTGGCTGTTTGATATTTCTTGATTTCTATTGTTTGACTTTTCTCTTCAAAAGTTGTCCGAGCTTTCAAAAGCTTGGCCACTCCGTTTTGGGGCTTGACCTTGCAACAAGTGGCAGGTTATTTTAGATAATTGCCGGTTAAAACTTCTACTTGCTCTATTTCATTTGTATAACAAGTTTTAGCAACGAAATATAGTACCAGTCAGATAATATGTGTTACGTTAATGTTCACTTCAAATTTCAAGTTCTTTCAGAATGTACTTTTAAATTGAGCTTCAATTGTATGGGAGCGGCTTCTTGGCGGTGAATTCGTGACCCGGTCATATAATAGCGTTCAATGGAATTACTTTCCAACAACTTCTTGACCAACGGAATGAAATTGACCAGCACATCCAGTTCAAATGTTAGGTCTTTGGCATTACGTATTAAGTCCTAATGCGTAAATAAATACGCGGCCCAGTTCCCCCGCAGCATCTGTTACTATACAACCTTGATTACATCTAATTTATACCTCATTTTCAAAATTATAAAGTTTTTTTTTTCCTAGCCTATCTGAGTGTCCCACTGCTGGGCAAAGGCCTCTCCCCTTGATTTCCACAGTTTATATTACAAAATTTTATTCTGTTAGAGGATGGTTTTAAATATCAACTTTGCTATGTCTGTTAAGTTACAAATCACAATAAAGACTACCCAATGTAGGTAGAAATGGAGGAGACATTTATACCGCATCTATTTAGTTGGCACAGGTAACGCAGTTTTCAAACTTTTACTAAGTAACAAACAACCTATATATACAGACTAACATACAATTTTGACGACATAACATTTTTTTGCTGCGTCACCTGTTGTTCTGGTGTAGGATTTGACAGATTTCTACGGTCGGGGGAGGGGGGGGGGGATTGGACCCGTGAACAAGATGCACGTAACTGCGTCGAAATATCGGGAGCTCGAAAACAATACTAAAGGTAATCACGGTTCATATCCCGGTCTATTATAAGTCTAGATTTCTACGGAACCGACGAAACACCACACCCTTCAGCAGCGGCCCATTAATAAGTTCTTCAAGCTACGTGCCCCGTCTCTCATTGTTAGTCAAGTTTCAGGTCTTAATGTCGAAATTACACTCTAAAAAATGAAGACCAACTAAGAGCAGTTTTCTCTTAGTTGACGTTAAGTTAATTATAACAATAACGATCTTATATAAATCAAAGAAACCTGATTACTTAAAACAATAAGTGTATCTGTGATTGAACTAATAAAGTAGGTATGTTATTAATCCTAACAATTGTATACTTTGCATCTATCATTAACTTGTTGGCATAATTATGTAACGTAGGTTGATTCAATCCTTAACAAATTAATTAAAACAGATACATATGTTAATAGTTATGAACATTTTAATAGTTTATGTGATTATTTTCTCTTTGTTGATTTACATAAGACTTGGTATTTTAATCAACTAAACATATAATATTTAGAACAACGAAGATAAAACATTCAATCCCATTATGATCAAGTTATTGTATTAATTACGAAACTAATATTCCATTCTATTAAGAATTATTTGTTAAATCGATTTTCTTCATAATTAAATTAAATAATCAGTTAATCCGTTCAATCAAGAGATAAGTAGGGGGCAAGGACCGGAAAACCCCTCTTTACGCTTAATCCTATCCATTCGGTAACCCAATCAATTCGGTTACCTTATCATTCGGTAACCCTATCATACTGTTACCTGATTGTAACGGTAAGCTTATTGAAACGGTAACCTTAACCGTTAACCGAGTTAATCTCAAAACCCCATCGCGTTAGGGTTTTTGTTAGGGGTTTTTAACCGGTTTTTATTCAGTTATGGTAACCTTTATTATCGGTTGCTTATTGGTTTGCTACATTCGTATTTAGTGATGTGCCGTCAGTCAAATACTAAGAAAAATTGTTAATAATAAATTAACTACATATTTTATAATAGTTTATTTTGTTATTTTTGTCAATTTTATTAATTTTGCTTATTTTAATGTTTTTGTTTATTTTACTTATTTTGTTTATTTTTTTAATTTGTTTATTTTACTTATTTCATTTATTTTATTTGTTATTAATTTTGTTAATTTTATATATTGTATTTATAGTATTAATTTTAGTTTATTTATTTTATTTACTTTATTTACTTTATTTACTTTATTTACTTTATTTACTTTATTTACTTTATTTACTTTATTTACTTGATTTACTTGATTTACTTTATTTACTTTATTTACTTTATTTACTTTATTTACTTTATTTACTTTATTTACTTTATTTACTTTATTTACTTTATTTACTTTATTTACTTTATTTACTTTATTTACTTTATTTACTTTATTTACTTTATTTACTTTATTTACTTTATTTACTTTATTTACTTTATTTACTTTATTGACTTTATTGACTTTATTTACTTTATTTACTTTATTTACTTTATTTACTTTATTTACTTTATTTACTTTATTTACTTTATTTACTTTATTTACTTTATTTACTTTATTTACTTTATTTACTTTATTTACTTTATTTACTTTATTTACTTTATTTACTTTATTTACTTTATTTACTTTATTTACTTTATTTACTTTATCTACTTTATGTACTTTATGTACTTTATTTACTTTATTTACTTTATTTACTTTATTTACTTTATTTACTTTATTTACTTTATTTACTTTATTTACTTTATTTACTTTATTTACTTTATTTACTTTATTTACTTTATTTACTTTATTTACTTTATTTACTTTATTTACTTTATTTACTTTATTTACTTTATTTACTTTATTTACTTTATTTACTTTATTTACTTTATTTATATTATTTATATTATTTATTTTATTTATTTATTTTATTTATTTATTTTATTTTATTTATTTTATTTATTTTATTTATTTTATTTATTTTATTTATTTTATTTATTTTATTTATTTTATTTATTTTATTTATTTTATTTATTTTATTTATTTTATTTATTTTATTTATTTTATTTATTTTATTTATTTTATTTATTTTATTTATTTTATTTATTTTATTTATTTTATTTATTTTATTTATTTTATTTATTTTATTTATTTTATTTATTTTATTTATTTTATTTATTTTATTTATTTTATTTATTTTATTTATTTTATTTATTTTATTTATTTTATTTATTTTATTTATTTTATTTATTTTATTTATTTTATTTATTTTATTTATTTTATTTATTTTATTTATTTTATTTATTTTATTTATTTTATTTATTTTATTTATTTTATTTATTTTATTTATTTTATTTATTTTATTTATTTTATTTATTTTATTTATTTTATTTATTTTATTTATTTTATTTATTTTATTTATTTTATTTATTTTGTTTATTTTATTTATTTTATTTAATTTATTTATTTTATTTATTTTATTTATTTATTTATTTTTTTTTAATTTTATTAATTTTGTTTATTAAACATAACCTAACCATTGTTCATTAATTTTTGTCATAAGCATTTATTTATTTAATTTTATTGTTAAACATTTTTTTTACTCTATTAAACATTTAGAAGACCTGACGTATTTTCCTTTAGGTATATAGTTAAATGTTCCAAAGTTTTAATTCAGGCGTTCTGGGTTTCTGGCTTATATTGATATAGCTTGCATTTTTATACTACATACATTACTACTTAATTCCTTTTACTCTTTCGGGTTTAAAAAAATCCCGTGAATTGGAGAAGAAAGTTTTGTTGGAATGTAAAAAGCATACTAAGTCTCAAGTCTCAGAGTTGGACTAAAAATAACTTGAATAAGAAGAAGAATAAGAACATACATTTTATTCTTATTCCAATCGATTTGAATAAGAATAATTCTTACACTCGTTATTTTAGAATAAAATAAAAGTTAATAAATCATGTCACTTTTATTTTATTAAATGAAAAATAAAAAACGGAATATTTATTCCAGGTGTAGGATTATTCTAAATAACGTTTTATTCAATTAGAATGTTAACTATAGATAGATAGTAAAATGAATGTTCGGTATTAAAACCTTCTCCGTTTAGTTATATTGATTTTATACATTTAAAACATTGAATTATTAAAAGAGTGTGACTTTTCTATTTAGATTTGCACCAAAAACATGTATTCTTTATTAATAAATAAGAAACAACGATGATACGTGTTTAAATATACAATACATAATCCACTTCAATTTCACCCCTCTTTTCAATGGTCGGATTGATTTGAATTTTTTTTTTAGCGTACGGATTTTATTGTGATAGATAGGTACATTTTTTGAAGTCTTCGAAACGGTGATGATAATTTTATAATGATATAAAGTAAACTGCGAAATTATAATTATGATGGTTCAATGTATATTTCTTTGCGTATTAAGTATGTATGTATTTTGTTTATGATTCCTATCAGCCTTGAGGTCATACGTGTGCTATCTCTTTCACACCTACGGAAAGTGAATGAGATAGTAAATTACTGCAGGTAAGAAAAGAGTCCTACGCTTATCACTAGATTTGCAGAAAGTTGCAGGCGTGTTTCCACTTGAGACCGTCATTTATTACTCATTGGTAATAACAATAGGATTAAGTCGTGGCGTGGTGAATTCTTTGTCAGCATTTGCTAAACACGTGCGGCAAGCGTTGTGTCAAACGATATTAATATCTGTTAATTTCCGTCTAAATAATAAATGCAAATTTTAAATATCAGAAGAACTTTTAAAAACACCATAAGTCTTGGTAGTAACTCGGACACTGAAACCACATACTAAACATAATTCGAAAACAGAAAATAAACATGAGTATTTTCCCCATTTGTTCCTGCCCAACGTGACCGCCGCGATACATGAGGCGGGGACATATGGGAATGATTTAAATGAAGCGCCTATTCCCATCTGTGCCCGGCGGGGAGAAATAGGAATACACCATATCGAGCCATTCCTTATCCTACCTTTAAAAACATCTTTCTTAGGGTTCCGTACCCAAAGGGTATAAACGGGACCCTATTACTAAGACTCCGCTGTCCATCTGTCTGTCACCAGGCTGTATCTCATGAACCATGATAGCTAGGCAGTTGAAATTTTCACAAATAATGAATTTCTATTGTTGCTATTACAACAAATACTAAAAACAGCATATAATAAATATCTAAGTGGGGCTCCCATACAACAAACGTTATTTTTTTGTTGGTTTTTGCGTAATGGTGCGGAACCCTTCCTGCGCTAGTCAGACTCGCACATGGCCGGTTTTTTTTATTCATAGCAGCTGAATTGTACCTGATGATTTAGATCACATTAAAAGAAATACGGGTATCGTCCAATACCAAGACTATGCGGCAGTAAATTAAATTTGTAAGATTTTATTGCATAAAATCAGGTATAAATTAGACAAGAAACATAGTAGTTTCTTGTCTAATTTACTTCTATCTATACGTAACGCCTATACGGCACCCAGACTGCATGTTTAATCTAGGAATATTATTTAGAATATAAAATCATGATCTTGGGGCACGGCAGTGCCCCCGCCAAGTCGAGCGCGAAGCAAACACTGCCGTACCATCCTTTACTGGAACCATTTCGCCGCATTTTCAGGCCCCTATTTGAGAACCTCTGGATAAGACCAGAACGCAGAAATTTTCGTCATCCAGTAAGTTATAATCACATACTTAAAATCCAATTTCAAGTCTGTAGGTCATTTAGTTCCGAAGTTAAGCGAAAGCAAAGTTTCGCATTTATGACACTCATTCACTCATGATCATCAGAATAGAACTAGTACTTCCCATAAACTCAGAGAGCTGAAATTTGGTACAGAGTTAGGGTTTAATGGCCACATAAAGGGTACACCTAAAAATATTGCAATATCACTCACGTTTTAAAGATCTAAGAACTGCATAAGTAAGTTTGTAATCCCATATAAATATATGATATTACAAATTTACTGTTGCAGTTCATAAATGAAGATATATTTAGTTATGATATGTGTATACATAGTATGGGTATGAGTACCCGAAAAGAAGGACTGCCTACAAAAAGAGATGAGATCCCTTAAAAAAACATTACATGTAAAAAGGTGCAAGTCTCGCAACGCTTTTACTACAAAAAAGTTTTGAGATGTAATGTGAAACCAAGTCGGTTATTTCAATCAGTGCTAGGGGGTATTAAAACCGTATCAATAAGATATCTTTAATTTGTAATACATATAATGACTTGGCAATCGCACATAATGCTTTACTCGTACCGTACTCGTAAATATGTGTAATGCTCAAACTGCAATTAGCGCTAGCGTTATGTTCAATTAGAATTATTTTAATAGGTGACGATGATCCTTTTGCCATTATGCAGCCGTGCGATGGCCAAGTCATTATACGTATTACAAATTAAAGATATCTTATTGATACGGTTTTAACACCCCCTGGCACTGATTAAAATAACCGACTTGGTTTCACATTACATCTCAAAACTTTTTTGTAGTAAAAGCGTTGCGAGACTTGCACCTTTTTACATGTAATGTTTTTGATGGGATTACATTTATTTGATTAAGAATTATTCTTATTCAATTTTTTCACATACTAATTATTTCCGATCAAATTTATTTAAATAATTTTGACGGGAATAAAATCAACATGATTTTATTCTTAGGAATTCTTATTTAAATAATGATTTTATTCTTGAATGACCAACACTGCTTACTAAGTATGTATGTATCTATTTAATTTAAACAAAACTATTTCACCTAGCAATGTTATAGATACCCAATAAATATAATGAATTCTGGTATTAATGAAAGATTTGAAGTATTAAAATAAGTTTATTTATCACTGCTATAGATATATATTTTCTGATCGCTGCATTAAGCGGTACAAGGTAAATTACGGCTTTTAGCTCATACAAACTCACCGCATATGAAAACATTTTAAACTAAAGTCTATTTTTTTATTCGGTAGACTAAAATGACATTTCATAGTATGAATGAACATCATGTGTCATTTCATTTCATACTGTGAAATGTCATTTTAGTCTACCGGATAAAGAATAGACTTTAATTGCTTATTATAAAATAAGCTCGTAATAACTAGTACATATGTCATTTGTTAACAATGGTAAAATATCTACCACAATCCACTAGCGCATGTATCTTTATCACAAAGTGATTTTTTTAATCACTCTATCTCTATTCTCTAGAATCTAAAGATAAATTATACCTAACTATGTACCAGTAAAATTACTAGTTAGGTAAAAATTTTTCTTTAAATCAGTCTAATCTGTAGGTACATACCAAGTGTGAACCCGAAAATAAAAATAATAATCTAAGTAGCATAAAATATAACTATGTAAATAATAGCAGATATTACTAGGATAGGATGTTGTTTACTTGCAACCCCTTTTCTAAACATTTCTAAACTAGAATTGCTCCGAAACACAACAATAGGAACACACAGGTATAAAGATAAACAAAGGAATAACCACGCTGCCTGCGGCTGTCGCTCCAAAATAATACTGTAATCGCTCACTTATGTTTTCAACTTTAGCTTAAGGACTCAAAGTGCAATATTGTTTGAATTGACAATAAGCGAAGTTACCGGCAAAAAAACTTGTTTGTGCTGGAGGCTTCATAGACCGCCCATGCCAACCACGGTTATTCAATAATGAGTTGAATTTAAGTCTGCGTAAAGATTACAATCGTTTGAACTGGTTCAAAACCTTATTATGAGGTAACAGAATCGACTGGGTTTTTATTTCGGTTACCGGTAACAGGGGTTAACTCGATCTGATACGGTTACCGAATCAAAGTGTTACCTTATCAGACGGTTACCGTTATGGTAGGGGTTTTTATAACCACTTCTAAAATAACCCTATGAAAAACCCCGGTTAAGGTAACCGGTTCCGGTCCCTGGTAGGGGGGCGCCGGTGCACCCGCGGTCCTCCCCGCCCGCGCCCCTGCGGCGCCTGTGACCGTGCGAGTGGGGAGTCAGTCTCAGCCTCGACGTTCAACATTCAACTACTTAGTCATTCAAGTACGCGTCAACGAAATAAACTTTACTTGTGCCTTTATTTCACGGCAAGCCTGGAACAGTGAACGTGTTACCTTTGCTTTGTGTACCTAATGTATAATAGTGTATGTGCAACATGGAGCAAGTGCTAATCGCGGCGACGGGAATAAAAGGCGCGGGGACGGGCCGGGATGGTTATGTGGGAATCCCTGTTGTGGACTAATGAGACCCCAGGTCTACCCAGTAAAACCCCTGTTGGCCGCCTCAAGGCTTTAAGGCGAGGCACGGGAAACGATCGGGACCATGCTTCCGAAACCCCGCCAGCGGCTGTCCGAACTGCGGACTCGACTTCGGAGGAACTGTTTCCCTTTACTTCTCTAAGAGTGCGCCATTTTTTGCGCATTGGCCATCCCAGGGACCCTCGTGTAGGCGACAGACGTCCCCGAGCCTGCCGCCAACGGGTACCCATAAGGGGGAAATCGACGGTTGTACGCCAAACGGTCATTATATTTGTAGCCCGTTTTAAATGTTAATTATAATATATATGTAAGGTATGTAAAAGAAAGTTCGATTTATGTAAAACGTTTAGTTTTCTAAATGTTTAGATGAATAAATAACATCTTATTATATATATATTTTTTGTTTTATTCATTTACCCCCTTTTCATAAAACTTTACTTTGTTAAATTTGAATCTCAATTGTTTAATCAGTTCAACTATGAAGCTTGTTGTTTGTTGTTGTGTTTTATTGTACTAGTACAATTGATGAAGAATGGTATATTGTACTAGACAAGCTTCATAGTTGAACTGATTAAACAATTGAGATTCAAATTTAACAATTTCTTAGTTCTGGCTAATAAGATGCATAAGTCGATGCAATCATGTTCTTAGTTGAACTTATTAGGGTCAAATAGTTGATACAGTAATTCTTCATGTTAACATTGATTTACATCTTAGTTGAAATGATTAAACAATTGAGATTCAAATTAAAGAATATCTTAGTTCAGGCTAATAAGGTGCATTAGTCGATGTAATCATGTTCTTAGTTGAACTTATTTGGGTTAAATAGTTAATACAGTAATTCTTCATGTTGATATTGACCTACATCTTAGTTAAACTGACTTGTTTGTATTAGTTGGTACAGTTACTTATCATGATAATAATTATCAAGCCCTTAGTTGATCTTGCTAGGATCAATTAGTTAGCATAATTATTTTTAGTGTAAATATTGAACAAGATCTTAATTGGTTCAGTTACATAGATATAGTAATAGCAATCAGAATTACCTTATTTGATGTGTCTAAGTTCTTGTTAGGCTCGTATGGAATCAAGATGCTTGATTACGACTATCAAGATATTGATAGGGCCAACCAAATTTTTTTTAGAGTGTAGCAAATAGAAAATGAATGCTAATTCTAGAAATCTATTGTGGGTTATGTAATCCGGAATTGGCTGTGCATGCAAATCTCGGCTCTAATGCACTAATACAGACGTGCGGCAATTACTGCGATTAGCGCGCGTGTGTGCGGTTGCATTGTTAACCGTGTCGGTGTAGACGAGTGATTATAGAGGCGTAGGTGATTTGTTCGCCAGTGTGATACCGCGTTTGCCAGTTCGCCGCGAGCGCGTAAGAATCTCGCTGCGAATACAGAACGAATTTTCAACGAATTTGTTTTTTTTTTTTTTCAAAATTCCCAGTATCCCAATTCCATCGAATTCGTTGCGCGCTCGCGCCAATATTGTTGCGTGTCCGCGACGAAATCGCTGCCCGCAGCGAACTCGTTGCGCGCTCGCCTCGCTATCAACTCTCCCGTATAACGCCAGTGTGACGGCTTAGCAGCAGGGGCGAGTTACTTGTGTGGAAGTGAGACGCTGCGACCTCTCGTTCCCACTGTTTACTGCCGTGCGAATGTCGTGCCGTGAAAATGCGTAATATACAAATATTTCATATATACATGACAAGATATCCATTATTCATAAGAACTTCGTACTGATAAATTGTTTTACATTTCACGAACCCCCTGTCGGGATAGTGCACGTAGGGGACCCATACGAAATAGTATGTATGGCTTTTAAAATCTAACGTTTAAACCGCCGGTCTGCTCTGGCCGCTAATGGTTATGACGTAGTACATTACCTATTGTTCTGTGTTATATTTTATCTCTTTTACACTCGTTTGTAGTAGAATATTCCTCTCATGAAGAATTTCATGTCGTATTTAATTTTGCGCAATGATACCTACGCTACTAAGTAGATACGAGAGCGTTAGCATCGCAGTTTTGAAATTCTAGGATAAGTATTCGGTCCGTCGGTTCGGTCGGTAAGTAGGTAAGAGTCGGGTCATGGCAAAATCGGGTTAACTTTAACAAAATGCGACTTAAGGGAACATATGTAATTATATTATTAAATATTTCGATTTGTGTAATTTAAGTTGACACACTATATAAATTCTAAACTGAAATAGATGTCATATTATACTTTAGCATAGGTACTTTAGTTTTCTTTAGAAGAAGTGACCAAAAGTGAGTAAAAGTTTCTAAAATTGCATATAGCTACCCGAAGAATTGGAACGGGTACCGCCGTGATGGGGTAGAGAGAGAGGTCCAGGGCGTTTAGAAGACGGCGATTCGAATCTAGCCTCAGCCATTGGAGGGCTTGGTCACTTTTTCTTCAGTATCTGACATCTATTTCAGTTTATAATTTAACAAAATCTTAAATCAGAATAGGCTTCTTGCTGTAACTCGATAAATATCAACTTTCCATCAATCTCATAAACGAGAGGCTTAATAAATATCCAAGTGCACAAGTTTGCAGGCTGAAGTCCGGAAATCGAACAAAGGTGCAGCCGGTAATCCGACACGGCGGCGTCCGGTGTCCGTTCCCAATTATCCGGCGCCGGACCGGAGCCGGACGATAAGAACTGCACTCGGCACTGAAAATTTAATTACTGGATTGGAGTATCGGGTTGCTTGGATTGCTTTCTGATTATATTTTTGTCTGCTGTAAACATTTACGTTTATTCGTATGTAGGTATAGTTTTGTAGATGTGCATGTAACACCTCTGGAGTTGCAGGCGTCCATAGGCTACGGTGACTGCTTACCATCAGGCGGCCCGTATGCTTGTTTGCCACCTATGTGGTATAAAAAAAAAAGATGCAGTTTTTATTATACAATCATCGGTGGCAAACAAGCATAAGTCACCGTAGCCTAAGGACGCCTGTAACTCCAGAGGTGTTAAGTATACGCGTTGCCGACCTTTTAAAAACCTGTACACTGTTTTGAAGAACCCCATACTCTAGACTGACTTTTTGAATCACATAAACAAGTTACCTACTAAAAATCCGGGCCGAACGAAGATTTTGAAATCCAGTCTGAATCCGTACCTTTTACTGGTACGAGTCGGGGTTCGAACCGATGAGTTACGGAAGCTGCACGGCTTACCGCTGGCGCCACTCCGTCTCCAGTCCGCAGTACCTAAATCGCCGCTGTGAGTTACGGCGGCGTAAACACCAAACGCGGTAATTTAGCGCCTAATGCGCTGTCTGTTGGTAGTAGTTAGGGAATACCGGGACCTCTAAATGAATAGGGTCGGCAAGTATCCCTGGAGTAGAATTATAAACTGAAATAAATGTCATAATATGAAAGAAAACTTCCTGCCAGTTACCGACGCCAAGCTGAAGCAGATCCGCCGTAACACTGTCTTCCCAGCGATTCCTGGGCTGACCCACTTGACGTTGCTGGCAGAAAGTTACGCAGGATCGGGACATGTAGCACGTTCTCGTTTCGAAGGCTAAGATTCACTTTGAATCACTGAGCCAAAATAGTTAGTTAGATATGAAAGAAAAAGTGACCATGGCTTCCAGTGTCCAAGGCTGGAATCGTACCAGCGTCCTCGGCATTCGACCCATGCGGCCGTGACCCAGCTGATTCGGTTCCAACCTTGGACCCTGGAGGCCTTGTTCACTTTTTCTTTCATATATGATATTTATTATAGTTTACCTATTCGTCTCATTTTTACGAAGTGTGATCTATAATGCACTTTTGCCTTTAACTTCCATGCAGGTTATATTTCAGGTTCAAACAGTTCAACTCCATCTTCAGAGCGGCAGTAAATCGCCGCGGTGACTTAACGGCGGTGTAAATACCGAGCGCGATAATTTACCGCCTAATTGCATCGTCCGTTACTCGCCTGCGAGATCAGGGCCTGGAGCTTTCATTTGTCATTCATACTGGGAATTCTACTAGAACATTAAGGTACAGAAGACCTGCTTTAGGTTACTTAAAAGAGGGCGTAAAGCTTGTGGAAATAAGAAGGAAACTAAAGATATGACGCGCCGCGAGTAATATGTGATTAACTATATTGAACTTTAATTTCAATTACTCTGAAAATATACTTTTGTTTACAATGTTGCACGTCAGATCACTATTAGATCTAAATTATAACTACACAGATTGTAGGCGGAAAATTTCTTGTAGAACACACTACGCGGCAAATAGATACGTAAAGTAGACGGTTACATCCAAAACAGGAATAAAACGCACAAAAGTTAATTATTATTTATGACCTACACTCTACACATTTATCTCACAAAATATAGCTTAGACTTGAATAAGTTATTTGCACTTAACTATAGAAATAACCTCACATATCAAAATCCTCTTGTCGTTAATAAAACAGTGGCATCCTAACCACAATGCGCATTGTGGCGAGAAAGGCAAAAGTTATGTTATGCCACTAACATATTCATTACCTTCCAGCTATAATACAAACTATACTTCCTACTTTCTCAACGTCGTATATCACTGTACTATTAACATTCGAAATGAAACCCTAAGCTAGATGGGACAAGGTATATTTTTTATACACTTATTCGGTTAAGACATGAGAACAAAGTAGGCAGTCGATATAAGGGTGACTCGTGTTACACCGTAACGTGCACGATACGGGCACGATACCGATACCATGCAGCGCTCGGTCACCGAATTCTTTATCCTCTTAAGGCCGGCCATACAAAATTTCCCTGCAGTCAAGCGTGAGTCGGACTTAATGTACGGAACCGTTGGAAGGCGAGTCCAAGTCGCACTTGGCCGGTTTTTTTATTTAAACTTTGTTTATAGTAAATTGTGATGTACCCGAAAGCATTGCGTTGATTAGTAGGGCCTTTTTCCTTGTATGTTACCTGATCACATCGCGTTATCCATTGTGATCAAAGTTAAGCCAAATTTCACTTCTTTAGGATATTGACTGTACCTAACTAACAGAAAACTAAATAAACTTTATTTAATAACACTGGTGCAAGATTGTATAACCTTTTTTATAAATTTACCTTTTTTACGTATTTTTGTTTACGGTTTTTGATACTGTTTTGTCTATATTTTACTATTTGTCAGAATATACATTTGGTTTTCTGCTCACTGAATTTTATTATACAGTCGTCTATAAATAGTATTTTATACAATCGTGATATAATGGAGAGCTTTTCATTCGAGTACCGTGTTTAGGCAACGAAGCTTCTAAAAGCTTCTAGTATAGCCTTGTAGTGTGTTCTCGTACGATTCGGTCTGCGAAGCGGAGACAATACATGTGGACCGTTTAATCCAGCTAATGGAGCCTGGTCTCATTTGTCCTGCGCGGCTGGCGATATGTCACGCGGAGTATGACTACGATTACTGTACGAAATAGGACAGATGTGCGTTCCTTCCTAATAAAAGTGACGTAAAATATGACTACCTATAACAAATATAAAATAACTACTAAGTCACTCGCGCGATATGTTACGGACATATTCTGTACTCCTAGTGTACATTTCATTTGATAGCGTGACGTGACGTACGCGTTTGCGTTTAGTCTCAATTTTGTATGGGATTTTAAGTTTCCAAAACGTCCCGCTTGGCGCGCTGTTCAAAATCCCATACAAAATGAGACTTAACGCAAACGCGTACGTCCGTCACGCTATAATTGAAATTTACACTAGGGGTTCAGGCTCTGTAGACAACATGCCAATCGCTAACGCTACATAGCGTACGAAACGCAACTGCCACTGTTACACTTATACGGAAGAGTGATAGAGAAACACAAAGCGATTCGATAGCGAAGCGCAAGCTATTGTCACCTTGGCTAGGCCGCCAGAACGCGGCGCGCGGTTTATCGTGAACCGCTACTCAAAAGCTATGCTACCGTAACCTGATAATGGAGAACTGGGCTCATCGAAAGATATCAATGACGTCAGTAAACGTTCGGATTAAATACCATTTATCGCACTTCTTAAAATATAATCGTAAAATATATAAAAGTGCAACCCAATCAAATATTTTCCAATACATTTCACAAAATAGCGAATATTTTCGACTAGCTCATATCTCTGCTGTCGAGGATCGAAGGGGTTGCCCAATCCCAGCCGTGTGATATGCTAAAAGGTTGCACAAAAGAGCGCGCCGGGTCGCACGGTGGGGCAGACTGGTTTATTCCACAATGCACCAAGACATTTATATATTTATTTATTTATTTAAACTTTATTGCACAAATTTACACAAAAAGAATACAAATGGCGGACTTAACGGCTTGAGGCATTCTATTCGCTAGGTGCACGACTGGTGCTGCCCTCATTTTGGCAGACTTTCTACGTTAAATCTTATGGAGTCAAATTAGTTCAAGCGGCTGCCGCTAGTACTAATGGCGGCCCTTCCATAAGATTACCTGTGTTTGTGACGATCAGCGCCACTTCCCCCTCCACCGACTTCGCACCTTGCCAATACCAGTCAACCATTGGGCTAAACAGAGACAGTTTGGTGCAGGATTGTAAATAGTGGATATGAAACAGACACGAGACTACTAATGATACTATACTTACCTACACAAATATATATTTTGTTTATTTATTATTATCGTCCTCCTTATTCTCCTGGGTTTCAAAAGCAAACCTTCTATTTAGTGTTCCGTACAAAACTTTGTTCACGGAACACTTATGGGATCACTTCGGTCTTGCGAATCGGTTAAATCGGGTGTTTTCACAAATAACTCTTCTCTCTCTCTCTCTCTCTCTCTCTCTCTCTCTCTCTCTCTCTCCAGTGTATCCTTTATTACTTTGGAAAACCTACCTACAAAATTTATAAATTGTCTGCAAAAATCACATAACTAGAAGAAAAAGATGAGGGCCCCAAAAGG
The DNA here is from genome assembly GCF_948474715.1 of Cydia amplana. Classification (NCBI taxonomy): domain Eukaryota; kingdom Metazoa; phylum Arthropoda; class Insecta; order Lepidoptera; family Tortricidae; genus Cydia; species Cydia amplana. The sequence continues at coordinate 19,096,151 of NC_086076.1, forward strand.
AAGATACCTCGTAGGTGCAAATGTGCAACTCACGAGATGAGCCGTTGTGAGATACGGAGGCCAATTCAAACTTACATTGTGACATCAAAATGATATGTAAATGATGTCAGTCGCGTGTGTATTTCGCTCGTTCTTGTCCGTGCATGTATTGGCGCGAGCGAGACGCACGGAAATTTAGATATCATGTTAATGTCGCAATGTAAGTTTGAATTGGCCTCATTTGAGCGCAGCCATCACAAGCGACTTGGCTAACTGCAGAATAGATCAGACTATACTACAATTACGTACGTACGTATACGCAATTAAGAGTAGGCTAACGCAAAATTGTAAGTTTTTAAACTGATTTTTTACCAGTTTTAATCAACAGAAAATTCCATAAAAATATCACACGGAAAGAATCCAATAAAAAATTTAAAAGGTTAAATTCAATTCAATACAATTTATTCATTTAAAAGACAACAATGGCCGATAATGGTTAGTAACAATTAAGATTAAAAAGTAGTTGTTAGGTTAGTGGAACAAAAACAGAAAACGACTATCAAAAACAGACAACAATAAATATCACCTAGTAGTGGTTATGACACACTCAAAATGCCGCATTATAGGTGAGTCGTAATGGCCCGCAGTAGCCAGAGGGGCTACCGCGAAAACTGAAATTCGCAAATTGTGGGGATTTTTCTCTTTTACTCCAATGAAGGCGTAATTAGAGTGAAAGATCAAAATGCCCGTAATTTGCGAACTTCGATTTTCGAGGTTGTAGCCCAGAATGGGGTTGGAGCTGGCCCGCACTCTCAAGTTGGCTTGATAATAATTAAGACATGATCAAAGTATATAGTAACTAAGTAATAGCTACTTGTACGAAATTAGTTCTAAGTTCAAAGCAACCAATTCTAATTAATATACTAAGCACAAGTTTCAAAGGGTTTTTACGAACTTGTTAACTTTTCGAGAACAACTTTATAACAACACTTGTGTTTTGAATCAATTAAGCGAGTCTTTGGTAAGTAGACTTTGCAAAACCGCACGGCTATTTGCAGTTCTTAAAAACTCACTCAGCCTTAATTGTAAAGAAGTAAGGTTGATTTTTAAGTAAATTTCGTTTGAGCAGCTGCAACTCGCTAGTATTCCACGAACAGCTTCGTTTGCCTAATGTTTTTATTAGCAGATACAAAAATACACGTGTGTCTTATGTGCGTTATATTAAGGTTGATATTTGAATGCTGCCTATATTTCGATACGAAGAGTATTTTTTGTCAATATAGTCAACAGGTGTGTGATACCGCAAGGATTGTGTTCCGTTTTAAGATTGTTCCCATGCAAACATTTTATAAGCTTCATAGGCTGACCCTGCGTACGAAGCTGGGTTGAAATCTTGTTCAGAGGAAAGGGGGCGATCGCTTCTCCATAGAAACATAGTCCCCATTTTCCTCTCTAGTTATTATTAGCATTACCTATGGAAAATATTTTTACGCAATTTGATGTATAGTAACATAGTGTAATTCACCTTTCGATTTTTTATTTATTTTAAGAGTTAAAGAGCTTTAAAAATATGTATGAAAGTATTTTATCTTTTTTGAAGTCGTTTTTTAAAGGTTATTAATTTAGTAAAATACAGCTATTGTTTAATATTGTCCAATTTAAGTTAAATTATCAATAGTAATCTGTTTTCATACTTCACAAAGGGAACTGTGAAATCACAAACAAACGTGCTCATGTGTTTGAGAACGCTAACGCAAACTTTGATACCATTGGTTATTTGCTGAGCCAAGGCAAATATAGTTCGGTTTAGAGACTTATCGCCTTATAATATTGAGTTTGTATGGAAACATTTAATGAAAGGAATCTCAATAAATAACAGTCACTTACTAAACAAAAACAAATAATAACATAATATACCTAAGCATAGATCTACAATTTAAAATATTGCCTGTAAAATTTATAGATAGTATTCAGGAATAAATTAATATGGGATTTCGTAAAGTATTTGCTTTTTCAACAGTATATTCCAAGATAATATTAAAATCACCCATAATATAGTTATAGCTTTTCGTATTTTCCAGCTCGCAAACCTTACGTTTTGGTACATTCAAGCGGCCGCTATGAAGCTCAAAAGTGGATGGATGCATGTTTTTGAATTTTAATTTGTTGTATATTTATCAAATAAAATATTAATCGGTGAATTCCCCCTAACATAAAATTGCGCACTTTCGTGTATAAATTTATATTCAATTGCGTTTTAGACCTATGTTCGTGATTTTTTCTACCAAGCGAAATTCTAATTAGCAATGTGACAGACAGACGGACGGATGGACAGAGTCGCAACAAAATCAGTATTCGAATCAATGAAGTCACTGGAGAAAATCCTCAAGATTGCTAATAAAAAGTTTGCCAACCATATAGTGATTTGTGATCTAAAAAGCTGTACGATTATTACAAAACTCCGCTCTCTGAACCTACGGCACCTTGAATGCCATAATGATGATGATTATTTATTTATAGTAATCTTGCACCATCGGTAGTAAAATATAACCATTTCGATTTCAGCGCTGCTATCTCCCTGATTGCATTGCTAATTGATAACCTTTTCACTCGTGATTCCAGTGCTATAGGGTTGTCACATCGTCTGCGATTTTAAATTGCACGATTTATCGTTCTCGTCTTTCAATCTTGTAACAGTACAAAATCTCATCATCTTATAAATCAATGTACCAATGTCAGCATCATCAGCTATGCTCTTGTCGGTATAGTAATCGCCACTCTTCTCTTTGCTGGGCCAGCCTTTTAACTCCCTCGTACGACACGACAGAAACTCTACTGTACATAATTTTATTTATTAGGTATTGAATTACTCGTGTGATGTTTCCATAAAACTAGCTTTCAGGTCGTTTCATAAACCTTCATATTACGTAGTACACGTAGGTATTTAATGTATTTCATTATGTAGCAGTCACATAAACTACATACATACTATTAAATGGAAAGATGTAGAGTTTAATACAGGATGGCAGCAGCCAGCGCTACATTTAACGTTAACCAAATGATTTTTCATGATGCAACCTTTTAGTTAAGTGTTAACAAAACGCCAAACTTCAAACGCGACAGCCCTAACCAAGCGTTGGCTGTAGCTCGTTACCTGCCATCATTACATCCATACCATTTACTGTCCAACCACGCTAAACTAAACCTTAACATCAAACAAATTGGGCCCACTACGATTGCAGCTCTATGTTTGTACCAACCAAGACAGCGCGAGCTTTAAACTGCTAGGCTGAACTATTTCAAGTCTTATGTCCTTGAGATAAAGGTTTGGTGTCAGCAAAGTTATGTTGGTAAGAGTAGAGATGAATGAATGGCCATGTTTAATGAAACAAGTGCGCGTTTAATATTCATCGCAGACGCAGTTTTTCGACGTTTAACCTAGATTACTACATTTATTTGCGGTAAACCAATGAAAAATTTAAGCGGCTAATAAAATTGCTTGCATGTTCCGACAAATACAAGCCAGTTTTTAGGGTTCCGTAGCCAAATGGCAAAAAACGGGACCCTTATGGATTCGTCATGTCTGTCTGTCTGTCCGTCCGTATGTCACAGCCACTTTTTTCCGAAACTATAAGAACTATACTGTTGAAACTTGGTACGTAGATGTATTCTGTGAACCGCATTAAGATTTTCACACAAAAATAGAAAAAAAAATAATAAATTTTTTGGGTTCCCCATACTTAGAACTGAAAATCAATTTTTTTTTATCAAACCCATACGTGTGGGGTATCTATGGTTAGGTCTTCAAAAATGATATTGGTTTCTAATATCATTTTTTCTAAACTGAATAGTTTGCGCGAGAGACACTTCCAAAGTGGTAAAATGTGTGTGTGTCCCCCCCCCTTGTAACTTCTAAAATAAGAGAATGATAAAACTAAAAAAAATATATGATATACATTACCATGCAAACTTCCACCGAAAATTGGTTTGAACGAGATCTTGTAAGTAGTTTTTTTTAATACGTCATAAATCGCCTAAATACGGAACTCTTCATGGGCGAGTCCGACTCGCACTTGGCCGCTTTTTTAAGGTTAAAATTTTGTCTAACCTCAAAAGTATGTGGTGATATTTTTACATTTTCTTCGAAATGCTAGAGTTCCCATGTATAATATTGCGGTACTATTAGCTAGGCTATGGCAAAAAGGTTTATATAGACACCTCTAAGGCAAACAAACATCTGCAAAATAGAATTTAACTGATAAATCCACATTTCAAACTGCCATTTTCCATGTTTTGTGGTTTCTGGTCCGGAAGCTTGGTTAGTGCACAATGTGTAATTAACTTTTGATGTTGATTGAATTAATACAGGATGATCGACACATCGGTGATAAAAAAATTCAGGTTTTCAGGACTTTCAAGAAAAAAGAGTACACCCATCTTAAATGCCGGCAACGCCCTTACAACCCCTCTGGTGTTACGGGTGTCCATGGGTGATGGTAAAATTGTAAACACTCGTGAGTTTACAATTTTACATAATTTAAGATCAATGCAATAGGATTTTTGTACAGTTTCTAGTTGTTTTCTTACAAAATGGCCCGTTGTGACTGCTCGTGAAAATATCAGCATATCGACGTTAATATTGTTAAATCTTCTGGTTAAATAAATTAAAATAATGAATGTATTCCACCACTCGCCACTCGCGGCGGTTCGAAAGCGGGAAAAGTATGCGGTGTTGGCGAACTACCTGTTTGTCCCTCTTGCCGTGGAAACCGCTGGCTGTTGGTGTACCGAGGCCAGGTCTTTCATTGGGGAAGTGGGCAGGCGGTTGAGGGAGGGGGATCAGGATCCTCGTTCCGGGTCGTTCCTTACGCAAAGGTTGTCCATCGCGGTTCAGCGTGGCAACGCGGCGAGTGTGATGGGCTCGTTTGCATCTGGAGGGACTCGCGAATTTTGTGAATAGTTTTTGTTCTGTTAGTTGCTAGTTTAGGTTAAGACATTTGTAATTTTTAGATTTGTATTGTACCTATTGTATTGTATTGTAGATTGTAAGATTTGTATTGACTATAATTAATTATTTTGACGAATAAATTGGTGAACTATTAAAATGTTCATAAGTACAATCATCATCATCATCACCACAATATTGTGACACTCTGAAGTCGAAGAATATTTTGTTCCACCACTGTATTTATTATACCATCGTTTTAATATATTTTTTAATGAACCTTGCAAATGTATGTGCAAAATATTTGTACTTTCAATGTGAATACATTAGACAAAAAAATATAAGTGTAAAATAAATAAATACGTGTTAATGTCTTTGAAATAAAAATAAAAACTTACATATATAAAATAAAAATAAAACGTATTTATATCCCTTACATAAATTCAGCCTGTATATCTAATATACAATTTAATAGCTATTGCCTTCATTTAACTCTCAGTTCAATCTGAATAATGGACGTTAAATATGATTTCATAAAATGGATTTTATTTTGTAAATGTTTTGTGTTGTTCAAAATACTTGTTGTTTTTTAAATCATTATTCGGTATTTCTCCAAGATTCCCACGATACAGGCTGTGCCTAGTGTCCCCATCACTGTACTGCTTATTAATACTTCTGTATTTCCTGAAATAAATATATTTTGTTTTTTTTTTTTAATTACAAGTATACAAATCATTTATTGTTAAAAAGTGAATATTAGAAGTGATGTTTAAAATTTTGTTGTTACATAAAGTGCCTCAGAATCAGCCATTATTTGGCGTACAATACAATTTGTATGCCAAGCACGTATTTACTCTCTTATCTATTTTATTTATAAGCTATCCATCTTTGTAACATTGATTTTAAAAAAAATACAATGTACTTATAGCTTGTAGCTCTGCAGTAGGTTTCCAATTAAAAAAAAAACGGCCAAGTGTGACATACACATCATATTGTGGCATCATACAATTTTTGGATTAAAAAATCAACTCCTTCTCTATCTATCAAAACTTGATGAAAAACGTTTCCTCTTGATTCAAAGTAACCCCAGTTTACGGTGCTGGTCACGTGTTGAATAAGGGCGTCTCGGCTATGCATAATAGACGCGCTGGCCGGAGTAGAATTCAGGAAAATACCGCCAATATTAGGGCTGTTTCATATTCCACCCTGTATACCACTGATCACATGTTGTATAAGGGCCCAAAATTACATTGTGACATCAAAATAATATCCAAATAATGTCAGTCGCGCGTGAATTTCGCTCGTACTTGTCCGTATATGTACTGGCGCGAGCGAGACGCACGATAACTAAATTACATAATTCAGATATCATTCTGGGGTGTATAGGTTTATAATTATTGGCCTGTAACATCATTTTGACGTCAGAATGTAAGTTAGAATTGGCCTCCATGTCTCGGCTATGCATAATAGACGCTCCGGCCGGGATATAATTCAGGAGAATTTATTCTCACTTGAAGCGGTGTTTTATTCGCTCCCCATCCGCCCGGTGCAACTTTTACTCGGGATCACGGGAATAAGGAAACGACAGAGAAACATTATTATAGGGTGGACACATCAAAGTACAGAAATAAACTACATGCATGAATTTTTTGAAAGATATCAAATGTCAATTAATAAAATGAATATTTGGGGAACAATCTTCACTCAATACAGATCGACTCCAAACTAAGCAAAGCTTGTACTATGGGCACTTTTGGTGACGATATTCTACTCATATAGATAAATACATACGTATATAGAACATCTAGAACACAGAAAACAAATTTAATATTCGTGATAAACGCCCAAAAAATTCCCTGGCCGGGAATCGAACCCGGGACCACCTGCTTCATATGAAGGATCACTACCGACTAGGCCGAAGGCCAAGGCCGTTCAATCGAATCTACTTCTCACGGAATCAAAATGTTTGTAATAAATCTTGAGGCCTTAACACTTTTTCTTTTGTATATGACATTCATTTGGTTTAAAATGTATATTTACAGTAGTGTTTCTTACTTGAATTACGAGTAACACAAATCAAAGATATTTTCATAAATTAATTTGATTAGTTTCCTAGTAATAGTTGTTACTCTGATATGTTTCCTTACTCTTGTCCTTTCTCCCTGAATTCTGACGGGAATGCATGTTTATTATAGGCTAGGAGTTTCCTAGTTTCAGCCAACCATTTGTTATACTAACTTATTCTAGACTCGATAAAAAGGCATATGTAACACTCTTTGTTTTATCAAACTGTTGTTGGAAAGTAAAAAAAATACTTTGAATATGTGATGCTAATTTTTTTTGTCTCTAGGTGTTTGTATTGTTTTTATATATTATCTCTTGGTTATTGCAACTCCGATATACCAGTCTAAAAATATTAATTTAGAACTGCCCATCTAGTATACATTTTTACTGAAAGTATCTGATTTAAATCAGGTACTTTCAGTAAAAATGTATACTAGAAATCGAAATGAATGAATGAATGAATGAATAACATTTATTTCAGGACAAGTCCCATATTATGTTAGTAACAAGATAAATACTTAAAATTAAATAATACTCAATTGCTCACATAGTCCACTTTACATTAAGTATTAGGTACCATATAACATACATAAGTATGCAGGGTGGATATTGATAATATTCTCCAATAATTTACAACCGACGTCATAAGTACTGACACATTTTAAACGTCCTACCTACGTCTCATCTCATTAACCATGTTCATAAAACCCATCCCACATTAAATACTGAATAATAATGAAGAACCTGTAGTATAAAAGGGCTGTAATTAAACCAATTGAAACACAGTCTTCCAACATACATCAACCATGAAGATCCAAGTAGCAATCCTCTTGGTTATCGTAACTATTGTGGCAGCTGAAGATTCCGCACAAATATACTGCGGAAGACAACTATCGAGGACCTTGGCGGGGCTTTGTTATGAGAAATACTACAGTCAAGAAAAACGATCACAGCATGAGTTTTATGTCTACGGATCACAGCACATTTCACCTTGGCTGGCAGATTCCACAGCTCAGAGATTGAATGGTGTCAGAGGCAAGAAGTCAGTCGGAATCGTCACGGAGTGCTGCGATAAGCCGTGTACGGTGGAAGAGATGATGACCTACTGCTAGAATTGGCGATGGATATGGGCAGATGGTACAGTTATAAATAGTTGATAATCTTGCCCCCGATTACACGATAACAAAGTGGTTGTCAAATGTTACAAAAGTGTCTTAAGTGTAAGGCCTGAGTGGACGCTCAAAGCGGAGCGTTCGGCGGGGCGTGCAGCGTGGCGTCGGGCTCACAAGTGATCACAAACGACCAGCGGCTGTGAAGATCTTCGAGGCCTTTGTCCAGCAGCGTCCAGTTTTTGGCTTATATGATAGAATGTCTCCGCCACCCGGCAAGATTTACGTCAAGTATGGCGCGCCCGTATATAGTCACTGCAAAAAGGGCCAAGCTACTAAGAGCTTCATTTGTTCATAGTCACTGTGAAAAGTGCCAAGCCACTAAGCCACTCATTTGTTCATAGTCACTGCGAAAAGTGCCATGCCACTAAGGCCTTCATTTGTTTTAGGCTCTCTTTTATAACTCTGCTACTTACCGCTGCTGAAGGAGAATACAGGACTACTGAATAAAAAAACCTAGTGTTACAGCTCACTTTCGTGTAAATTTACATAACCTGTAAACAAATCTTCGAATATGTTATGTATGTATTTATTATTTTCTCTGGTAGATATTTAAGATGCAATTGTCATAGTAAAATTAAAGAATTTGAATAAATCACTGATATTTTTTATTTTTCCTAATTTTGTACATAAGGGTCTTCAATACTATGCAGAGCTGCTCTACAGCAGCTCTGTATAGTATTGAAGTCAATAAAAAAGTTTATTTGTATTATGAGCTACGTGGAAATGTATTCACCACCAGCTTATACTTATTTTCTTTTCTATTAGAAAATACTTTTGGGTTACTGTAACCGACTACTATGTTCCAATATTGCTCTAAATTATGGAAATCGTGAATATTTTTGAAACCCTTCATTAATAAATACTCAGATGAATAATTGATATTAGGATGTTAACTGACATTATATAATTATTTTTATCGGTAAATCAATATTATGAAACCGTATATAATTTCTATGTCGCTTTTAATAACGTTAAAATGGATTATATGAAATTCTATAAAACGACATGAAAGACGCCTTTACAAAGGAACGATATTTTAAACTCTGCTCAGGATGTCAGGATCCCAATTCTTCACTGTGATATTTTTCACTGTGGCCGTGCGGGGACGAATAAATTATGCTGCACTAATAAAAGCTGCAACCGGTATCAAGCCAATTTAACCCTTATAAATCTCAACTGGACTTGAATTGATTCGACTTTACTCGCAGACCTCGCATTAGATCTCACGCGCCAACGCATGAGTGAGAAGCTTTAGGTATCATATTAAGATGAGATTTTTAAAATACTAAAGGTTTCTGTGCTTTCTTTATTCTCACGGTAATATATTATAAGTAAATACGTTTCTCTTTCAAGCTAAGCATACCTATTGGTATCCCATAAGGGTTATGCTAGCTTTCTGTAGATAAATTCTTTCTCTCATTCGCTTTTTTTTCTAGGTTTTTTTTACATTAACTTGTTTTAGATCTGGCTATTGAACTTTGATCAGTATGGAAAGACTGGATAATTGTTGCGCTTAAGTATTTTGTACCAATAGTGTCTTTTGTCGGTGCATGAAGTTGTCGAATTTTATTTTCGTCATTGCAAAAAAACATTCGGAATACACACAAAATCACAAGTTGGCCCGAAAGAAAGTATGTAATTTTCCGTTGTGATACGAAAATTACATAGGTAGGGATAGGTAGGGAATTCTATCACAGGTATTCGCCAAATATTATCGAAATCAGACGACAAAAAAATATTGTCAACAAAATAAAAATCGCCCCAAATAAAAGATAATATATTTTAAATTCAAAAGTCACGCTAATAAGTTTTGAACGTACAACGGTTCTATGAAAATTCGTCATCGAAGCGCTGTAATGGCAAATTGTCAATAATCTATGCGTGTGGGGGTGAGGGGAGGGGAAAGTTTAATTACAGGGATAGTATAGTAATCCGCGCGGACACCGCCCGGTGTTGTATAATGATGCGGGTTTAAGCCATAACACTTGTGAAGGTTAAGAGCGTTTTCATATATAATTTGCTTTTCACAAAGCATCCAAAGTAACGTCACGGACGGCAGCTAGCCTCTGAAATTCGAAGATTGGCGACAAACGAGAGATAACGACCACCGACAGTCTTCCGAAGTCCATTGAACGAGCTAAAATAGAAATAAGTCATCGCACATTTTAAATAACAAGTCTTCATTGAAGAGCTACTTACGCATTTCAAGATTAATTCGTCATTAGCTGCATTTTTCCACGTTAGTACACTGCATAATAGGTGTCAATGTTACATTTTAAAAAACAATTTATCCATAATATGTATAATGTTGTTACGAAATGGTTACAGATATTTACGAGTATGACCCGAGTCTGACAACAGTTATAAAACCAGCCCTAGTAGCACGGTCGCATTTTTATCGTTTATCACCATGCCTGTCACGTTCTAACAAGTATGTAAGTGCGAAAGTGACGGGCATAGTGATAGTCGATAAAAACGACGGCCGTGCTGAGCCCGCAGGCAGAGTTAAGTACAATATAATGAATAACATATGAGAAGTAAAACGCTTTTATTTTATTACTTGCTCTCGCAGTTATTACCAGAAACGTAAATAAACATTATCCTTGACAACTATATTTTAATTAATGTTAAATTATAAGTCAATTCATATACACCGTGTTTTTTTTTTCGTTAATTTCAAGGGTGCATTCCTGAGCTTAAATCAAGTAACTTTCTCAAAGACACCGATATTCTAATTAACTCCATTTCGGAGATAATCAATAATTAATTTTTTTCCTATAAGGCCTCTACAAGCGTGTACACTTGCCTTAGAGCCGGTTTACATATTGATTAGTGTTTAGAATCAGTTCATACATTTGCTACTAAACTTAAGTACAATCTCGGTCGATCGATGTTCGAAATGACATTGATATGTCACAGATTTCAATTGTTTGGTTGAGTTATAAATGCAATGCCCGTGGTACAACAACGCTATATGCTACATTTAATTACTTTTTGAACTTATTTTTTTTTAAAGCAAAAACTAATATTTTTTTTTTTAATTAACTTTGCCATTTAGTTCTCTTAAACGTACCAAACCATACCCCGAAGTTAACGGAATTCAATAAAAACACGGTGTATAATGTCTGTTTATTTTAAGCATTACAGTAAAACTATAGTCTAGGTAGTGACTGTCACGATGACGGTTGGTCTGGGTGTTCAGTCCAACCGTACCATCACCCACACTGTTAACTGACTGTTCGTAAACCTTATTGCAAAAGGCATAAGGTCCACTGATGGACAGTTAAGAGAGTTGCTGTTTGTACTACAACTATGGACTACAAGTTCAACACGTATTCACGTCGTGGTTTGAATCAGCCTGCATAACTACCCTTAGCCGAATTTAAAACGTTATGTAGTTACCCTACAAGCTAGCATAAAGTAGGTAAGTACATACACTGACTAGGTGACTCATGTAGGGCTTATCCCTCCGTCGGGTCCAAAGGTCAACTTCCACGAGGTAAGCCAACCCCTAAGAATTAAACAGCCATGTGTAAGGGCACGCCCTTCGGGTCATAACCCGATGCGCGAAATCTAGCAAAATGATTTGTATAATTGCTTTATTACAACTACGCAAAAAATCTAATTATTTTATTACTTAAATATTTTAGATGTTCTAGTGTTCAGCCGGCCTAGCCAAAGTGACAATCGCTATCGCTACGACAACAAAACGCTTTGTGTCTCTATCACTCATATATAAATAGTACGACAGTGCCAGTTGCGTTTCTATCGCTACGGAGCGTAAGCGATTGGCATGTTGGCTACGCGGCCTGTGCCCTGTATATCAAAAGCTTGTAACTTGTAATACAAATGATGTTACTGATAGAATTAATAAACTTAAAATATTTTATTAAGGTACGGCACGCCGCCAAAAACAAATAGATTATGTGATGCCTTTTCGATGCCACTGTTACTGTCCGTTATTATGTAATGTTTACAAAAGAGAGCAAGCTTTGGCATTAACTGAAACAATTAGTGTTTTAAGATATCTAAAGCAAAAACAGACTCATGCGTGCATGTGGTATGCAGACCTCTACTGTATTTATAAATATTAAATTATAAACATTTAATAGCAATTTTCGACTAATACAAATGATCGACTCAACTCAACTCAAGCATATTTTATACTTTATTTTTTGTAGGTCTAGCAATAAGCTCTTTCGATTATTGTTTATATTTCTGTAAGAGAGTTATGTGTTTAAAATATAATAAATATCTTCATATATATTACAAAAATAATCATATTTCATTTTATTCATACTGAAGCAATATTTTGATCAATCACTTGTATAATTTAATTCCTGTCTAAAATCTTTATCAGGGCTTCGAACTTACATCAACTTTAACAACTCGATGTTGAGTCTATACTTAAAGCTTTAATCAAACTTCTTTATAAGGTCATAATTTAAATAAGTTACACGTTTCTAATGAAAGCTTCCTCGTAAAAGTTAAAGACGATAAGGGACGATATTCATGTGCATAGATTGTTTTGAACACTTTTTACGTAGCTTCATTTACTGCAGACTGTACCTTTCCTAAATGATCAAATTTACTGCTAAATCTGTAACAAAAACGCCTTCTGTATTTTTAAATCACTTTCTGTACCTTTTGACACCCTGTTTGATTTTGTAAGTACCTAAATATAGAGATAGAAAGTACTAGTAATATCGATATGTAAAGATAAATTGTTTTGGTCTTTAGATTTTACCTAGGCCCCACTGAATTCAGTAAAGATTGTTTAGCAGTGGTATCCCTGATAATAGTTACCATTTTCATAATGTTAGGTTGTGCTCACTACTCTGGTACTTGCCACCTATGGAAGAATAAAAAATAAACAATCAATTTCTTGTGTTTATTTTATACAATTGATGATTTAAAAAACCCCCAACGGCCCCAGCACAATGAAACGGATGAACCGATTTTGATAAAGCATGTGTGTGTGTGTGTGCTGTGTGTTTGATTTTGGTAAACAACAAACAAATAAAATAACACATCCAAATCGGTACCTACGATACGAGGTAACTGAAAAAAAAAATAGCACGAGAAGTTAAGAGCTACGATGCCAAAGACACACACAGCGTTAAAACTTATATCTTCTGTCTGTATTTTCATGCTATAAATCTGACGGCATATGCTAAAGGATGAATCAAACTTTTTTGTCACTCGTCTGTCGTTGCCATGGTTAGTTCTCCTGGGTCACTTTCAAAACCTTGGTGCTATGGTATTTAAATTAAACAAAGAAGCATATACTTATTATAAGTAATGTGGTAATTATAAGCCTTTTCCATGTTGTCCTTGAGCATGTAAGTAGAATGAGATTCAACATTTCTTCTAACACACTGATTTTTTCATCCTCTGGCTGACGGGACAGAATAACAGCTAGAAATTGTTGATCCAATGATCCACCCTAAAATATTATCTATCATCATATCAAAAAGATTGCATAGCAATAGCATATTATAGGTAGTAAAAATTCAGTTACACTACAAGACCAACGAGATATTAACATAGATTGTACAATTTGTACATAATTAATTAATTATGTATGTTAACATCTCTGTGGCCATGGTTCAGAGTGGAAGTCCCTTTTTGACAGCTTTTGTTAGAAAGGGACTTCCACTTGTATTACAAGTTACAAGCTTTTGATAAACAGGGCACTGGACGTTTTCCGTATAAGCTGAAGTCGCCGGTTCGATCCCGGCCTCGGCCACCGGAGGGCTTGAACACTTTTTTATATATATGACGTCTATTGTAGTATTGTGTACAAATTGTGTAAAAATGTTTTCTATAATGTCTATATCCAGGGAGAGAAAATGGGGACTATTTTTGTACGGAGAAGCGTACACGTGACTGCCACCCCTTTCGTCTTAAGCCCGGATACGGATGATAAAACCTTTTCACGACCAAGGGAAACTATACCCGCATCTCCACCGCGTCAGTAGCGAAGGATCTTTGACGACGATATCTAAATGTTATTGCGCACCGCCTCCAGCTAGCCGCAGGGAACTGCCTCTCACACCGTGACGTAATGTCCCTGCTATGGAGCTAGCTAGGCTAGAGGTATCTTAGTAAAACATACCCGCACCTCTACCGCGTCAGTAGCGAACGATTTTTGACGACAATATCTAAATGTTATTGCGCGCCGCCCTAGCCGCAGGGAACTGCCTCTCACACCGTGACGTAATGTCTCTGCTATGGAGCTAGCTAGGGAAGATGTACTTACTGCTGTGGCGCAACGATCCGAAGTGGATCTTGGCCTCCGACACCAAAGACCGCCATGCTACTCTGTCCAAAGCCGTTTCTGTCCAGTGGACAGCACTGAGTTCGCTAAGGTCTTTCTGCACTTCGTCTCTTCAACGGTACCTAAGGGCGTTCAGACGGAAGATGATGGAAGATGGGTGGAGGGGAGATGTATCTTAGTAAAATTATACCCGCACCAACCATCAGTAGCGAAGGATCTTTGACGATGATACCTAAATGTTGCCTATCAGGTCAATTCGAACGAACACTGATAACAGAATGACATCTAACTGATGTTATTCATTTATCATGCACTAGCGACCCGCCCCGGCTTCGCACGGGTTAACAAATTATACAAAAACCTTCCTCTTGAATTACTCTATCTATTAAAATAACCAAACCGCACCAAAATCCCTTGCGTATCTAAGCATACACACAAAAAGACAGCGGGAAGCGACTTTGTTTTATACTATGTAGTGATTTTGCTCGTACTTGTCCGTACATGTATTGGCGCGGACGAGACGCGCGATAGTTAAATAATACGATTCAAATATCATTCCTATGTAATAAAAAAACTATTATTCGAAATAATCTTTTTTTTTTTAATGTCAGATACGTACGTTCGAGTTGCCTTGTATGTCAGATACTTTTGAACGGGAGCTGTTGAGATATTTGGAAAAGTATTCGATGGTACTTTTGAAACTGAATACGATATAGATACTAACTGCTTTTTCTGTCAAAACAATTTTAAATTAAGTAAATCGGTTGCGACGCTTGCCTTGGATTATGCGCCTGCTTTGGTGTAAGCTACGGCCACTCGTCTCGACTGCGCCCCTTATTCAATCCCGTGCTTTGCATAAACTGTTTACGCCTCGTGCGCCTTTCACTCGCTCAGCAGCGTTAGTGTAGTTTTTGAAATAAACAGCTCCATAGACGGCTGGCCAACTTTCTGCTCTTATATATGGAAAATAAACAATGCGTTCATAACCGCTCTGTTGTTTTCAGTCTGAGGTAAAATATTGTCATTGCAATTTGCTTGGGAGTTTGTTTCATACTATTGTCGTAGACACATTTTTGTATGAATGGGGAAATTTATTTATAAAGCTATTTAGCTAAATTTCGGTGCTACAGATTTTTGAAGTGAAAACTTCTTTAGCGGCGCTGTGCACTTTTTGTGATGGGGAAAAAATGTTAAACTCGCAAGAGGTAAGATTCGTAAGACGTAAGACGGACACGTGACCTGATCGAAAAACTGTTACAATGTCATTGAGTTTTTCTTTATTGATTTATATGCCATCTTGTGAGTTTCCCTCTAACTGGTATTAATATAACTCGAGTACTAACAGTGATGTGCTTAGGGGTTTCAAGTAATGTGACGAAATAACGCTAGATGGCGTTAACTTCAATTATACATAGTGCTGCAGATATTTTGCACTAGTCATTGAGTTTTCACTTCTGCCGGCACTCCCGGAGTGCAACCCGTTGTTTTTTTTTTATTCTTTTTGGTGGCAAGCAAGTGGTCATTTTGTTCCCATGGTCTATAACGCGAAGCATGCATAGTTTTCCAAATACATATTCAAGTGATCATCTTAACCAGGTACCAACTTTCCAACCTCACACCATTGAACCACAGACGGCTGAAAGGCTGTTACATCAAGTCACAGTGCCCCTTTTTTTTACCTTTGTTGTTACCTGGGAGGCGTAGGCTGTTGTTATGTGGGACTCCCATCTCTCATTCCTTTCTCTTAGCGAGAAAAGGGGGAAACGTCCTATACGCACTAAACCCACATCGGCTTTACCCGCATTGCCGTATGGGAGATGACATGGGATCGCGAACATTCTTCCATGACGCCCCCGGAGTCACACTGCCCCTGTCCCATCTCAACCCGGTAAGTACAAAGTCAACTTCGTAACAACATCACACTATTCAACCATCTTCCAAAAGCTGTTACATCAAGTCACACTGCCCCTGCCCCCTAAACGGGTGGCAGTAATTAGCATTTAGATGAAACAAATAACCGTCGTCCGCGCGTGAGCAGGAAGAATTGTCGCTCAAAATGTATGAGTCGAACCAGTCGGCTTGGACAAACCAACATAAAAAAAACCGGCCAAGTGCGAGTCGGACTCGCGCACGGAGGGTTCCGCACCATCAACAAAAAATAGAGCAAAACAGCAAGCAAAAAAAACAAGCAAAAAAACGGTCACCCATCCAAGTACTGACCCCGCCCGACGTTGCTTAACTTCGGTCAAAAATCACGTTTGTTGTATGGGAGCCCCACTTAAATCTTTATTTTATTCTGTTTTTAGTATTTGTTGTTATAGCGGCAACAGAAATACATCATCTGTGAAAATTTCAACTGTCTAGCTATCACGGTTCGTGAGATACAGCCCGGTGACAGACGGACGGACGGACAGCGGAGTCTCAGTAATAGGGTCCCGTTTTTACCCTTTGGGTACGGAACCCTAAAAAGATTTTTGTCAAAAATTTCATTTTTGGGAGAAACTTTTGTCGCTGATTGTAGGTACTCTTTCAACAGGCAACTAATCTAATAGCTACTCTTCGAAATAATAATTATAACCAACCAAAACATAATTAGGTTGCGTTGTTTTATCACAGAGTTCCTTTGGCCACCTCCTGCGCCCAGATCAGCTCGATGGTACAATTTATTGCATAGTCAACCAACTTAAAATCATGTACGTGAAGTTTCAGCTCAAGCGAACAATGGGAAGTGGGTCTAATTTAGCTTGTAAGATTTGACGCGAACGTACAATGCGCAGTTTGTAAAATAGCAAAAAGCGGTGATTGAAAATTATCTTTGAAAGTTTGAGAAACACTGGTTTGTTTGGGAACTCGACTCACTCGCCCACCAGAATACTGGGACAGAAAGAATTATGTAGCTTATTTATCGCGTCGTTCATTTATTTATTGGCCTTTTAATGGGCGGAGTATTTTATTTTTGTGTGATCTCCGCTAGATGGCATTTCAGACAAAGGGCATAGTCAAAAGTAGGTAGGTATTTTAAGATGTAGCATTTACTTAATACACGTTGGCTCTTTAAATAATTAAACGCATTTTAAAATAAAAGTTAATTCACTTAGGTCACTTAGATTATTTCATACAACAAAAGATTATTTACATAGCCACTTCTCTATACAAAGATGATTGATTAGGCAAAACCTAGCAACTAATACTAGAACTAGGCTGCTATATTAATAAAGTCAAATGCAAAATCTTCACAACGATAATACAATTTCTTTGTAACCTTTTCAAAATTGAATAATTTTACGGTTTAGACTCACTTCAGAAATCAGAAATCAGAAATCGTTTATTTGCGAACCATGGACACCATGGTACATAGTTGGTATAATAAAAACATAGAATCACATGGCACCCTATTACGGGTATAGCAAGTATTCTTATAGCTAGGTAGGACTACTTTGTATAGTAGTATAATATTACCATTTTTCTTAAAAATATTTAACAGCTATAAAACATTTACATCTAATCTTATCATTAACTACATACCACTCTCTGTTTCCATCTCTTCGAAAAATCATTTTGAACTATATAAAATACATTTTCTGTAAGAAACCGTTTTAACTAGAATTTAAATTTGTTACCATCTAACATTTTAATATAGTTTGTTTGACTTGTTAAAAGTCACTCGCGCGACATGTTTTGAAGAGCCTAGGTCTCCTTTCTCAAGCACTAACAGTGCGAGCAGCATTCACGACGGCCGTGTATCGCAAAATGCTTTTCAAAATTCCCAAAATCAGGAATAATGTCAAATTGCCTTCCGTCACTAATCACGAAGTCCCCGTCTAAAGTTGTTGTTTAATTGGTAACACATCGCGCCTCGGGTGAAGCGACATCAAATACTCTCAAAAGTTCAGATACGCCCGCGGCGGTTGGGGATGCCAGGAAGAACTGTTTCCAAGGGTTATGTTATTTTGACTAATTTACTGTGAGATATTATAAAACAAAGATCAGCGGGCTCAGCACGGTTCCATTTTTATCGACTATCACTATGCCTGTCACTTTCGCATTAACATACTTGTTAGAACGTGACAGGTATGGTGATAAACGATAAAAATGCGACCGTGCTACTACAGGACAGAACACAATAAAAAAACAAAGAAAATGATAAACACGTGGCAAAAACGTCACTCCGTGGTTATAAATGTCACTCCATGGTTAATCGCTTGTAATACAGGTAAATAAATGGTACTTACATATATATGGTACTTACCTTCAAAATTTATCACGGGGGACATTACACATTGCGGCTACAAACCGTTGAAAAATAAATAGCTACATAAATATTTAAGCAGCCAGGCAGGAATACTAAAATGTGTACAACATGCATTCCTTTTGTCCAAACTATATGTCCTACAGTTATCCATTTGACGTAAAAATGTGTATATTGACTGTATTTACAATGTATGCCAAAATACATCAACTTCATCGCAATAGAGCTTTATCCAAAGTTGTCGGGGGTAATTGGCAACACTTTGCGCCGCGGGTGAAACGTCTTCAATTACTCTCAAAAGTTGCTCGGCCGGCGGCGGTCTGGGATGCCAGGATGAACTGTTTCCTGTTGTTTTGGTATTTTTGATAATCAAATACCTATCAGAAAGTGATAACTAAAGTAGTCAATGGTGAATACTGCAACAACACAACCCTGTATTAGGCTGCCTTTCCACTCAGATAAATGAAGATGAGACACGAAATCAAACAAATTCCAAAAAGAAAAGAAAAATTTTACACTTAATTGTAGGATTTACAGGTAAAACCCTATGCTGACGTCATCTATACAATGACCGGTCAACCCCAATGCAAATCATGTGATAAAATACCGTGTGTGTTGATAAAACAGGGTAAGTACATAATAAGTCACTTTCGCTTTAAAACCACACTCATATCTTATACCTTTTATTGTGTAGCAGTCTCATATCTGAATACCATTTCGGCACTACTTTGAAAAAAACTCGTATCTTGTTCTGTCAATCAAAGGAAAAATGCAGTATCTGATGCCCACAGAGTTACTGCCTTTCAATTTTGTGTAGCAGTGTGAGATATAGATGGTCAACCAAATCTTGTCAGTAGAAAAAGGCGGCAAATTTGAAAAATGTAGGCGCGAAGGGATATCGTACCATAGAAAATTTGAATTTCGCGCCTTTTTTTACTGACAAGATTTGGTTGACCATCTATAATTACGAGATTTTTTCAAAGTAGTGCCGATTTCTGTTATTTTTCATGTGCGTGTGCAATTTATCCTTCATGCCTGTTCTTTACTTAGAATACTAAACTAGTGTTTCCCCGCTGTGTCTAAATTAGCAATTTTGGAGCTTCTGTGTATTACGTAAATGTTGTAAGGTAAATGTATTCGTATACAACCCGTTAATGACTGCTCAAGTTCTCGGGAACGCGCAAACAGCGCTGCGCTGGCAACCCTCGTAGAACGTTCTTCTCGTTAGTTATTATGTATATTTGTATTTAACCCTGCTGGTGGCGCGGGTAACACTAAACATGTAGGCCATTTTTTTTAGGGTTCCGTACCAAAAAGGTTTGAAAATGGAACACTCTCTGAAAAGGGACTCTCTCTGTCACGTCGCTAAATATCTCGAGAACAAGGCTAACCTGGATGCTTTATTATAAATAAAATAATTATGAAGGAACATGTAAAAAATACCACCCCCCTTCGCCTTCCTTGTCTCCGAAGTTAACCAAAGAAACATTATGATTTTTTTACATAACATTAACTTTATCGTTTTATCACAAAATATTACAGGAAAATTTCACACCTCTATACAAAGAAATCCTAATTTAGCTTGCAATTTAACCACCTTGTTTATTATACTTCTATGAAATTAAACTTAAGACACCTTTCTTCAAATAAAAGATAAAATATTGAAATCGGTTCACATAAAAAAGTGTAGTGTACAACTTAAACAAAATGTCCCAAATGCGGATTAAATCTGCATTACAAGGGTTAACCCGCGGCGGGAACTCGCAACAGAACTCGTTACGCGCTCGCCAAATTCGCCGTAATACCTATCAAAACCACTGATTTCCTAACTTGAGAAGTTGAGACAAACAAATAAGTTTGCGAGATGAATCGGTGTAACGAAAGGCGTAATTATGTAAGTACCTACAGTGTATCCGTATCCGTGGTGAGATTTCGTTCGGATTTTTGGCACCTATTACCATAGATAAGTAGGTTTATATTGGTACTGGTTACTTTCATATAACGCCGGCTGAGAATACGTTTGTGCCATATCCATTTTTGAGCAAAATCGTTTTTTAATGATTTCTAAAATAACAAAAAATATGCTATAATTGACACTAATCGGTTTTTGGAAAAACATATTTTTGAAAAATGTTGTGCCATATCCGCATTTTACTATAGGATAATTACACTCTGTTAACAGAAAATTATCACAAAATTGTGATATCCAAAACTTTTGTGTCATATCATACATTGTTCGTTTAACATTTACTCATCAAAAACGGATATGGCAATAATAAAAGTGCTTTTATTTCATGATTACCACTATATTCACAATATTTGTATAGTACTATAAATAGTAAACATATAAAACACATAACAAAATATTTCCTAAATGTAAAACTTTTCGAGAAATTTTTTTTTTTTGCTTCTTTTCGCTCTCCTGTAAAGCAATGTAAGTGGCGTATGGCACAAACGTATTCTCACCCAGCGATAACCTTCTACATTTTAGAGAGACCCCACACTAACGTCTTTTGAGCGTCGGCGTCTAAGCGCTATAGAAAATGGCGTCGCTGAGCAGTTGCGCCAACGTTGCGTCCAGCAGTAGCCATAGAGTTGGCTAGACGCCGGCGCTCGGGAGACACTAGTGTGGGGTGGCCCCAAAGTATTCTCAATATTATTATGTTCCCAGAATGTTAATTAGGGCGAGCGAAGCGAGCCCTATCACTATTCGACAAACTATGCATTCTTGTGGTACACTTTACGGAAAAACTACTGCACTGTTAGGCTCGAGATTTAACATAGTAATTTAAATTCATGTCTAGATGTGTTATCAAACATAAAAAGATCATTTTATAAACCTAAAAACATAAAATAATGTAATAACACTTTGTATTACTACTAGCGCCATCTTTTGGCAAAATAATGAATTAACATCCGTGCTAATGTTATATTTCTCTAACAGATGGCGTTAGTAGTAAATAAATAAATAAATATTGGACGTTGTTTTACAAATTGACTAAGCCCCAGAAAAGCTCAAGAAGGCTTGATGGTGTTGTGGGTACCCAGACAACGATACGTATGTGGTGTTTTCAATTTCAATAATGTCGATGGCGCTTACGCCATTGACAACGATGAATACAAAAGTGGGTTAAAATTTTGGATTCAGACCCACCTCGCTTCGCTGTTTGATTCCTAATTTAGCAATTAAGTTTCTGTGAATACCTACTAGAACAATCAATCTCGCTGTATATTCACTGCGGAGGCACAGAATAAATAATAGTACTAAGCAGAAGACTCACTCTCTAACAAAACGTATCTGGCGGCCTAGCCAAGGTGACAGTCGCTATCGCTTTGCCATCGAATCGCTTTTTGTCTCTCTATCACTCTTCCATATTAGTGCGACAGTGACAATTGCGTTTCGTTCGCTACGGAGCGTTAGCGTTTGGCATGTTGTCTACGGGGCCTGTTACGATCAGACCAGCTATCATGGTCGCATTTTTATCACCTGTCATGCCATGGGTCACTTTCGCACTTACATATTTGTTAGAAGGTGACAGCCATGGTGAAAAATGATTAAGAGCCGGCCATCTTAGCCCTACAGCACAGATATGGCCGCTAGGTGGCGACAGCGCCACGCGCGGCTTATGGCTTTCCCCAAAATTGGGGCCGAACGGATGTACTTTTCGCTACCTGTAGCAAAGCGACGAAATCGCGGAGTGAGACACGCCTGACGGAGGTCAATTTACTCGTATGTTTTGTGACGCTGATGAACTGATCAGTTATGTTGTGTTAGCAAACATAAATCGGGTATTTTCAGTTCGAGAAACAGTTTTGGCGCCATTCATTCATTACGTAAGACGATTTTGGGGTGGAGGGGGCCGTACATATCTTATTTTTTCCAATTTTTTCTTACTAGGGGGTGGGAGGGGGTTTTTATAGTTCTTACGTAAGATTACAAAGATGCTAATTTTTTAAATTTCTATGAAATTATGACGTTTAAAATAAGAATAATACTTCCACACTCTATGCTTTCAAACACGGTGCAGAGTTAGCTTAAACGAGCTCAAGTACCTTTGTCCTGTACAAACGTACGTACTTACAAATAAACTTTCATAAAAATATTTTTTTGCAAAATAAGCACTAAAACAAATCAAACGTGTACTCATTTTTTCCTTTAGATTCTTACGTAATATGTATATGGTAGGGGGCAGGGGGAGGGGGTCAGTCTATTCTTATTATTTCTTACATAGGGAAGGGGGTCAAAAACTGGCAAAAATTGTCTTACGTAATTAATGAAAGGCGCCTTTAGTGTTACTATTTCTTGGAGCTGCTACTATTATAAATAAAGATCATATTAATACAAACTTCAGTGACTTAGGGCCGATACACGACTGCAACTTGTATGGGAACTACACGCTGACTGCACGCCAATTGCAACGTCGGCGTGCAGATCAACAAAATGACCCAGAACCCTGGCAGTTCCTAGTAGAACTCAGGTTTAGTGCAACACAGGCACACGCTGTCTTAGTCAATCGACACTTGACGAGCACTTGGAAGAGCAGTACCTACCCAAGATAGAGCTGATGCTGAACCTTGGCTGTACCTAGTGGAACTCAGGTTTGATGCAACATAGACACACGATGTTTTGGACATCTGACTCGTCATTATGAGCACTTGGGAGAGCAGTACCCAAGATAGAGTTGATGCTGAACCCTGGCAGTACAGTCACCAGCATAAATATATGACTGTGGGCAGCCGTGCAAAAATATCTGATGCTCCATTGGAGCCATAAGTATATGACGACAGTACCTCGGTAAAAATATGTGATGCTTTGTGGCCGGCAAAAATATCGTTAGTCTGTATCCGCATAAATATTGGATAGGGACGTTTAAAAATATTTGACGCCTCATAAAAATCTAAATTATGTAACGATGTTTTTGCCAGCTACAAAGCATCACATATTTTTACCGAGGTAGTGTCGTCATTATACCTACTTATGCCTCCAATGGAGCATCAGATATTTTTACATGCCTGCCCACAGTCATATATTTTTGCTGGTGACTGTACCTAGTGAAACTCAGGTTTGTTGCAACATAGGCACACGCTGTTTTGGTCATCCGACTCGTATCGATGAGCACTTAGGAGAGTAGTACCCAAGATAAAGCTGATGCTGAACATTGGCTGTACTTCTTGGAACTCAGATTTGGTGCAACATAGACACACGCTGTTTTGGACATCCGACTCGTTATGATGGGCACTTTTTTTTCGCTCAATTGTGTGGTGTAGTGTGGACGCAAAAATTAAATTCAAGGACATTGGCTCGCTGCCCTAACATTATGTAGGAAAGCCAGTTGGCTTCCTCACAAAAACTACTGTGGGCGACCGTGTAGGATGTAATAATAAGCGCTTATGAAATTGTATATTACCTACATGTGGATGTTATTGGTAATTTGATTTTGTCGTCTGGACACGTTTTTAGTGGACAAAGTAAAAGCTGTAACAGACAGGCGTACCGGACAGCAACCGGGATCCGGTCAGTATATTTCTTTCTTGCTCTCACTTATAGCTGCGTTCTTAACGGACTTATCCACTCGATCGATCATGGAACAAGCCTTGGACTGGATCACTGTCGCGGTCCGGTACGTTTAGGTAGGAAAACTCCGCGAGCCCTTACAAAGCCCTGCTTTTTGCTAGTAATATTGTCAATTGAATAATTTTACGGTTTAGACTCACTTGTATTAAGTCACTCGCGCGACATGTTTCGGAGAGCCTAGGT
This sequence comes from Cydia amplana, assembly GCF_948474715.1. Classification (NCBI taxonomy): domain Eukaryota; kingdom Metazoa; phylum Arthropoda; class Insecta; order Lepidoptera; family Tortricidae; genus Cydia; species Cydia amplana. Next base: position 19,120,598 of record NC_086076.1, read on the forward strand.
CTCCTTTCTCAAAGCACTAACAGTACGAGCAGCAAGATAACCATCGACAATACTACCTTGCCCACCGTGGATCAATTTAAATATCTTGGGTCTGTTATAAGCAACGATGGGAAAATCGATGCTGATCTTACACATAGAACTAACACCGGATGGCTTAAATGGCGGGAACTCACAGGTGTGATGTGTGACAAACGGATGCCCATAAAAGTAAAGGGAACCATCTACAAAACTGCCATAAGACCTGCAGTACTTTACGGCTCTGAGTGCTGGGCCACGAACAAGTGCCATCTAAACAAACTTCACACCGCAGAGATGCGCATGCTGCGCTGGTCTGCAGGCGTCACTCTGCTGGATAAGATAAGAAACCAGTACATCAGGGGCAGTTTCAAAGTCGCACCGATAACAGATAAACTTGTTGAGAAACGTCTACGGTGGTACGGGCATATTCAGAGACGACCTCCTGAACACATGGTCAATGTAGCCTTAGCGATACCTAATACGACGACGCGAGGAAGCGGGAGACCACCTGCCACTTGGTTGACGACGGTGGAGAAAAGCCTGAGGGAGCAAGGCATAAATGACGCACACCTGGCACTAAATCGTGCAGAATGGAAGAAGAGGACAGGGAAGGCCGACCCCAAGTAAATGGGATAAGGTCTGGGAAGAAGAAGAAGAAGACTAACAGTACGAGCAGCGTTCACGACGGCGGTGTATCGCGTACCAAGTGAGTCTAAACCGTAAAATTATTCAATGTTAGTATGTCTCACAACAGTTTAAATTCGAATATTGTCAATCTTGTATTTTTTATTGTATTTGCTCCATAGTTGCAATTGATCTAGCTGATCTTAAGTAACTTTATTTTAATTCAACGCTGGCTTTTCATAGATAGGCAAATTCATAAGTCGATATCAGATCAAACAATAGTCGGAGTGTTGTACCAACAAGTAAACTAGTGGGACGATATTAAGGACCTCTACAAACAGCGGCCATAGTAATCCGTTGTTTTTCCGGAAGGGCCGCAAACACGCTCGGGGCAAACCAAACAGACGGTGGGATTGTGCTCCAGTGGAAGCAAGTTTTAGAAATGTACTTTTTTAAGGGTTCCTTACACATATTACATTTTCACAGATGATGTATTTCTGTTGCAGCTATAACAACAAATACTAAAAACAAAATGAAATAAATATTTAAGTGGGGCTCCCATACTACAAACGTGATTTTTTTGCCGTTTTTTGCGTAATGGTACGGTTCAAGTTGGGGCGGGGTATCGCTAAGTAACAAACTTTTAATATCCATTCTGAACTTAGCGGTACGAGCACCATGGCCCACTATTTTGACTGTACATCCGTGGACCTTATGCCATTTGTAATAAGGTACAGTACAGGAGTGTTTTGTTTGTATTCCGCCGTGAATTTAAATCTCAACAAAAAATGTATAAAGATATTTTTTTTTTTACTTTTAAGGGTTGTTATTTTATTATTAGTTTTTTTACCCACTAGTTGTAGTTTTTAACCTTTACGGTTTTTTAATGTAAAAGTCATTGTACTGGCTAACCGTCCTAAGGCCGTCTCATCTGAATAGCGTGTGTTCACAGTTACACAGCTTCCGATGGGGACCGGTTATTTGCTATGGTATTAGGAGCTATTATTTTGAATGGTCTTCTATTGAGACGTTTAGGGCTTGTTTGTAGAGCGATTTCAAACTAGTTAGTCAAATTATGAATTCGAAAAATTCGGATGAATATTCTTAGTTTAGGTGAAATATTTTTCGAATAAAGCATTATGTACTTATAGCTACAATCTATTACAAAACAGAGCACATGTAGAAGTTTTACTATCAAATCTAATCATGTAAATTGTGAAAAAAATAATTTTTCCAATAATTCGGCTCGCACTCGTACTTTTGAATTAAAAACCATGTCAAAATAGTCAAATAGTCGTGGTCAAATAGGCTGGTCATTTAAGGATATCTCAATATCAGTTGTTATATGCAGTGTTTTTATATTTGACGGCAGTAAACTGGTCCAACCAAGCAAACCTCGCTCTCTCGGCAAGCGATCGCAAGGGCACCCCCGCGCGACATCGCTAACGACCTCACCAAATAATCCAGCCCCATTGTAAACGAGACAACTTTTTCTATTTCCCCCTCCCCCTACCCATCATGATGAATGGAAGCCGTTACGTTTGCCTTGACGCGAAAAGTTTGCGCGCCCATCGTTCAACGCGGACAATTGTAAATAGGGACAAACGGGAAAGTTCATTCATGACCGAATGACGCAAACAAAATAGTTGAGGGAACATACGTAGATAAAATTAGAAAATACAGTTGGGATTTTAGGTGCTATTAGAATTCAGACCGGTATCGTTACTGCAGTATTTCGGCGCGACATTGCTGCGCAAATGTCAAAAATCCAGGCTAGTCAAAATCACCGTTAACAGCAACATAACATCTTGAGTCATATTCATTATGAGATAAATCGTATTGTTTAACCCAAGTGTTCTTATTAGTGACAACGCGCATGGTGTTTAGGAAAGCTTTCGTCTCCATTTTTAAGCCCTAAGGTGCTTCTTAGACGGGGAAGTCAATTCTGTTTTAGCAATTTGTCATGATTTTGATCTGGTTTTGATACGCGCATGTCACGCACGACTTTCATTTCATTTCGCATCAGCCAATCAGCGTAAGCCATTTTCAAGGTAGTATCAAAATGAGATCAAAACCGTAGCAAGTTGTTAAATCGCACTCTGGTTCGCTTTGATAGCACGCCACGTATATCGTCGTTCGGTGTGTGGATTCGTAGCTAGTGGTATAGAGAAATATAGTAAGACAAGAGTGCTCACTCCATACGTCAATTTTGATACCAAAAAGACTATTAATTTCAGTGTCTACATCTAGCATCGATTAGCGGAACTATCAGTACTACCTACTACTTGACAATAGAGCATGACAGATGTAGGCAGCGACCGGAAAGTCTTATGTTGTTGAGCATAAGACTTTCCGGTCGGTGCTACATCTATTGTCAAGTTAGCAGTACTGATAGTTCCGCTACTCGATGCTAGATGTAGACACTGAAATTAAGTCTTTTTGGTATCTAAACTGATGTATGGAGTGAGCAATCTATGTATTTTTTTCTCTATGCTAGTGGCTAAGAGCAAGGAGCTAGGTACTGTCGATTCATAAATAATATTAGTTACGATTACTGTTAACATACAATTGATTATTTCACCTATTTTAATCCTTCATCGCGCCGAAGAACGCCTTTCACTACAAATGTAAGTTATCAAAGTGAGTTCACTTTGAGGATTAAAATGCGACTTCGTTCTTTGCTGCAGAAGCTTAACAAATATCCACCACATTTCAATTTAAAGAGACCTATTGACGTACTTAGGTACTCTCTTTGAGTTCTTTCAGTCACTATAAGGCTCGCCATTAAAGCTACTCGGTTCCACCAGAGAGACACAGATTTCTTAATACAGAGGTAGATACGCCACTCTCCAAACATGTTTCAGAGCTGAAAGTTGACTACTAAATACCTATATTTACATGCAAATTATGTCTTATTCAAGTGAAATAATTCGTAGTCTATTTCTGCATACACTTGTACAGTTGTAATTGTAATAAGAAATAATAATAAAAATAAATCGCTTAGTTTAAGTTTACTTATCCCAGTCATAAAATATTAATACAATATGTCATACGATACCTACCTAACTTTACAAAAGATTTACTGTAAAAGGTTGTTAAAAGTTTAAAACCACTTTAACTACACTAAAATCATGACGCATTTTTTTGAAATGATCGCTTATGGGTTAACGTTGTTCATTTGTATAAACTAAATACATATAGGTACTACTTATTATAAGTATAATTATTTATTATAAGTTAATTATGGTAATAGGGTAGCCATACCGTACTCGGTCGATGCTTTGGAAGTCTGGATGGCTCTCAATCCGGGTAAGTCGGTGCCCGAGAGGCCGGAATTTCAACGGTTGTGGGACGACGTTGGGGTGAAGCGAGTGTTTGATGGCCTGTTGGAGCGGTCTTCGTGGGCAGATCGAGCAAGACTTCTTGCAGGGTCGAGGCCGGAGTCAGGGGCGTGGTTGATTGCGTTGCCTTCCCCGCATTTAGGCACCCTCCTCGACAACGATACGCTGCGTGTGGCTGTTGCTCTTCGCTTGGGCTGCGATGTGTGCGTTCCTCATTTATGCATCTGCGGCGTCATGGTGGAGAGCAATGGCCACCACGCTCTGAGTTGTTGTCGATGTGCGGGACGGTTCCCACGCCATCACGCTCTAAACGACATCATACGCAGAGCGCTAGTCTCGGCAAATGTGCCTTGTTTGCTGTTTGCTTGAGCCCCCGGGCCTTAGCCGGTCTGATGGGAGGAGGCCGGATGGCATGACGTTGGTGCCTTGGCAGAAACGGAAGTGCCTGCTTTGGGACGCAACATGCGTCAGCACTTTTGCTGCTTCGCACTTGACTCGCACAGTAGGTCTAACGGGGGCAGCTGCTGAGATAGCTGCTCTTAGAAAGCTGGTAAAGTACGCGTTCCTGGGTGGTTATTTGTTTGTTCCGCTCGCGGTGGAGACCACTGGGTGTTGGTGCTCGGAGGCGCAGTCCTACTTTAGGGAGCTCGGGAGTCGCTTGCGAGAGAGGGGAGTTGATCCCCGCTCCGGGTTATTCCTGGTGCAAAGGTTATCTATTGCGATTCAACGCGGAAACGCAGCGAGCGTGTTGGGGACTTTTGCGCCTGGAATGACTCGGGGTGGGTTATTTTATTAGTTACCTAGTATTAGTACCTAGGTATTAGTTTTATGTTACGTGTCTTATGTTAAATGTAGTAGTTTTTAAGGGTTTTTTTTTATTATTGTAATTTTTGACATGTGTGGAATATGACTGTATTAAGAATTATGAACTGAATTACGCATAAATAAATAAAATTTAACTTTGATTATTTGTTTATACTAATCGCGTATCTGATGTCATTATATTATCTGTGATCGCAGGTATCAGTTGAATTTCTCCAGTTTCCGTATCCATTTTATACATAGCTGTACATACATTATTTATACGGGTTCGGCAGGCCAATTCGAACTCACATTAAATGTCAAAATGATGTGATTTTGTTATAATTCTTCCGTGCCTCTCGCTCGCGCCAATACATATATACGAGCCAGTACAAGCAAGATGCACTCGCAAATTATAACAAAATGACATTATTTTTATATCAAAACGTGCGTTCGAATAGGCCCTCGGAGGTGGATGGGATATGTCCGTCACGTACGGGACACTAGTATATGGGCAAACAAGTGAATTCGTCTTATTGAAACGAGTTGTTTGAAAATGTAGGCTGAAATCGATGGTATTAGGCGTATTTCTTTTTTAAAGCAGGGAAAAATATTCGTGCCTATCACGCAAATAAATGTCCTTACCTGGATTTGAACACGGGACCATCGGCTTCAAAGGCAGAGTCTCTATAGAGATAGATAGAGTGGGTAGAGACCCACTAGGCTAAAAAGGTCGTGTCTACAAAATTTCCGCTAATTTTCTCTTAGCCCAGGTTGTAGGCTGTGTTACGGCGCACTAAAGTAGTGCGTCTGTGTCTAGACTCATCGGTTCAATACTAAGGGATGATATCATCCATGGCGCCTGACTGAAAACGAGTGACAGAGTAAGGTACAATAACAACATCGCTGTCCTTTACGCACTTACGTAACAGTCATGCGTAGACAAAGAGGCCGTTTCAAACCTACGTTGTGACATCAAATGATACCTAAATGACGTCAGTCGCGCGTGCTTTCGCTCGCATTTGTCCGTACCTACATGTATTGGCGCGAGCGAGACGCACGGGCAACTGACATCATTTAGATATCAAAATGTAAGTTTGAATTGGCCTCAAAATGTCCTCGTCGCTACGAATCTATGAGCCAGTCGAATTTTCTTATGTACTGTTGTGGGACGTGATTAGGAGTTATTTGCAAATTATTGGACAATTAATACAACAGAGATGGAATTGAAGTAAGTCTTTAATATTATTTTCTTAAATGTGTTATACTCGCATCTTTTAATCTCAGCCAGGCTTAAGGATGACTCACGTTAGACCAGGCTGACCGGGCCGTGTCCGGGCCGGAGCATCCGGCGTTTACTTTTCTATGACAGCTGACAGGTGATCACGTGATGCTTTCCATAGAAAACGAAGCGGCCCGGCCCGGCCCGGTCTAACTTGAGTCATCCTTTACAGCGAGGCGTAGAGTAGCGCTGCAAGAACTTGCATGCAATTTACGCTACATTGCCAACTACTAATGTAAACTGCATTTAAAAGTTTGATCAAATACCGCAATGTAAAGAAAATAGCATGCAAGTTCTTGCTATAAACTTAACGCTTAAAATATTTGAATTATTTGTTATTATTTGAATCTTCAATCACTTATGACGGGAGATTTTAAGCGGTGTTGAAAAAGGTACTTACCTATACCTATTTGTATGTTTAGTTCGCATCATAAAGGATCGGCCACACGGTGACGGTAAGTGTACGGAATCGCAGTGATGCGCCGTAAGCGTCACGATTTTATCGCATGCCCTCCACACCGGTGCTCAAAATACGCTGATGCTTCGTATTCGTATTGTATGCCATGACGTTCCTTAGGATCTCCCCAGATTTATATCGACGCGCATGCGGTAAAAGCCGATAGGAAAAAACTTTATGTCTACGCGATAAGAGCGAAAAAGTCGTCGTATGGCTCGGCTTGCATCGGCCGGCGCCTGCCGACGCGTCGACGGCTTTTTCGCTCTTATTGCGGGGACATAAAGCTTTTTGCCGATTCCGCGTCGACGTAATATATGTAGGGGAACCCTTATGCGAAACTACGATGCGTCAGCATATTTTGAGCAGCCGTGTGGAGAGCATGCGGCAAAGTCGTGACATACGGCATGTCACTATGTCACTGCCATTTTGTATTTTGAGCAGCGGTGTAGAGGGCATGCGATTACACGATTACAATAACATGATTTCGCAATGTTTAATTTTTACATTTCCGTACCGTCACTGTATTTTGAGCAGCGGTGTGGCCGATCCTAAACTACTCGTATTCCCAATTTAAAACCCGGATTCAATTTTTAAGTATATCACTGCGTTTACGATTATGTGCCAAATCAGTTCACTTCATCGACTCCTTTGTTTCTATAAAATATCTGGAGGCACGGTAGACGAGCAAAGCGAAGCGCAAGGGCACTACCTACCTTATCTCGAAACGCTTCGTCGTTTTTTTGATGTTTCTTATAAAATCAAAGACGTCTAAACTCGAGAGCACAGCGAGCTGCAAAATTGCATGGACATATTAGGAATGAATTGAATGAATTCGTTCTTTTTTTTTGCGTCGCACCGTTGCTCAGAGTGGACGTGTGTTTGTTGAGTTGTTGTGCATTTTTAAATTTAAATTTATTTACATTTCTCGATGCAGTCTAGAAGTTCTCATTTCTCGGTACCTCCTTGTCTTGCTTGGGAGAAGTTGAACTTGGCCTGTCGGCCATATTGATAAGTGTCGGACCTCCTGCTCTAAAGTGCGAGTGAATCGAGTGACGTAGTCGACTGTGAACGAAGTTTGGTGCCGGAGTGCGGTGTTACCTAATTCAGCTTTTTGTATCTTTGCGCGGATTTGATCTCCCGGCCCCCTGCGTCCGTGTCGGCGACTTTACCGCTGCGCTACGAGAGCTTGAGCGAGCCGGCGCGAAATTACGATACAAGTTCAACGTCGTTATCGGTTTGAGTGACGCGCTGTGATATTGAACCTTAGTGACAAGCAAATAGAAGTCATATTTACAAAATGTCGTCGTGTCAATCCTGTGATCTTCAGATCAATAATAATGACTATTTACAATGTACGGCATGCAGTGGACTTTACCATTTGTCTTGCTTAGACTTAACTTTGGAGCAAGCTTTAAACGTGAGACAAGCGTGGTTATGTTCGTTTTGTTCATCGGTCAACACGCGGCGACGGAGGAATGACAACACCCCCGTTCAGCGTGCTGCTTTTGACGACTCTGTCATGTCGTTGGATGATTCACACGCTGCAGACAGGCCCCCCCTCGTAGTTAGAACAGACAATGGCAATTTGTTAGTGACGCCGCCGAATTCCTATCATGAAAATATTAGAAATATATCTGGAAATAGCAGTTCACTTTTAACATCTGGTCCTGAAGCGTTATTACACGATATTTTGACGAAAGTGTCGGCGTTACAGACTCAATTCTCGGCGATTCAAGCAATACAATCGGATTTGTCCCAAGTTAAGTGTGATATTGCCGAGATGAGGAGCAGTATCGACTCCAAATTGACTGACTTAGCCGGCAGAATGAGCACGATTGAGTCTCGGGTTAGCGCACTGGAAGAGTGCAAAGCAGAATTGGACGACGTAAAAAAGGCAATCGGCGATGTTATAAACGACTCCCGAAGAAATGAACAGTGGGTTAGGCGATCTAACATACAAATCAATGGCGTGCCGGAAACAAAGGGAGAAAACCTGTTCACCATTCTGAAGTCGTTAGCGGACCTAAGTGGATACTCGCTGAATACGAACACCGACGTAGACTTTGTTACGCGTGTTGCTGTGAGGAACGACTCGGACGGCGCCATACCGAAACCCATTATTGTTAAGATGCAAGCGCGCTATAAGAAAGACGACTTCATGGCGTCACTCCGTAAATTAAGAAATTTAAAAGCTTCCGACTTAGGATACAATACCAGCCTTAATCGAATTTACGTGAATGACCATCTCTCGACTTACAATAAATATCTACTCAAAGAGGCGAAACAACGAGCCAAACAGAAAAAATATCAATTTTGTTGGGTTCGCAATTGCACAGTCATGGTTCGGCGCGATGAAAAGTCCCCGGTTTTGTATATTGGGTCGGAAGAGGCTTTAAACAAAATTACATAGGCGTTACAACTTTAGCTTTGCATTTGTGTATCAAAAACCTTTACCTCTATATTTTATTACTTAAATTGTGTATAAGTGATATTAATATTTGCAGAAACAAATTATATCTTGGCTGTATTTCTTGCTATAAATTAGTTCATGGAATATTTATTTTCGATTTATCTTACATTATTTCTTGCATACTATTGCTTATTATTGCTGGAGCTTGGCTTGCTATTGAAATGATTTTTGTTCTAAGATCCAAATACAGAAATATTGAATTAAATATTAATTTTATCGTTAAATAATGGACGGTAATATTAGTATATATTACCAAAATGCACGGGGCTTAAGGTCAAAAACAATTGAATTTCTTCGTAACGTATTAAGATTTAACTACGACTTTGTTTGTATTACGGAAACCTGGCTCCTGCCTGGAATATTTGATTCTGAACTTTTCGATTCTCGATACTCGGTTTACCGTACTGACCGTGATTATGAGCGAGTAGGTATGACGCGGGGAGGAGGTACGCTTATAGCCGTGCATCGTAAGTTCAGAGCTGAAAAACGCGATCTTCACCCATTCGTCGATTTACTTGACGCTGACGTCACCTGGATTGATGTACCTATCGCTCAAGGACCTACTGGTAAGAAAATAAGGTTATTAACTTGTTATTTTCCACAAAGTAAGTTCCAGATAGAGTCCCAATCATCATTTTTTGAATTTTTATCTAATATTTACACTGACTTTCCTAACGATTATTTCGTAGTGTTAGGTGATTTTAACATTCCGGGAGCCTCCTGGATACCTAATGTACCTAGCCAAAAAAAGTTCAAGTTGGAGATTCCAAATTGTGATATTTTAACGACTCAGTTGTCTGCGTTTATGTGTTTTACCGACTGGTATCAATTCAACGACATTCCCAATCAAAATGGTAGACAATTAGATTTAGTTTTGTCAAATATTGACTGTAGTGTATCAAACGTTGAAGCCTTGGTTCCTATAGACTATCATCACCCGGTCTTTTGTGTAAAGACTTGTATAGGGTCGAGTGATAATTACTTAAAACCAGCGCGTCGTATAGTACGGCGTTTCTATGCAGCTGACTACGACATTGTAAACGCTGAATTGGATAAAGTGGACTGGGAACGTTGTCTTCCACAAGATAGCATAGAAAAAGCTGTTGACACTTTCTATGATATTCTAAACCGAATTATAGATGACCTGATCCCCACTAAAATAATAAATTCTAGCCATGACAAATTTCCCGTATGGTACTCCCGACCATTAATAAAAATGATTAGGAATAAAATAAAGACCCATAAAAAATGGAAAATTTATGGACGAATCGCGGATTACATAGCATTTTCAAAATTAAGGGCAAAGATTAAATCCATGGAAAATTCATGCTACAAATTATTCATCTCACGATCTGAAAACAACATTCGTTATAACTCAAAATCTTTTTGGTCATTTTTAAAGTCTAAGATGAGTGTAAACGGGATACCCAACACACTTTTCTTGGACAACAGTGTTGGTAATAGCGGCAAAGAAGTCGCTGATTTATTTAATACCTATTTTCAGTCAGTTTTCGTGAATAGTGTTAACTCTCAAGCACCTTGCCAATCTACTTCAATTGCATTAAATAACACTGTGTTTTCGAATTGCCTAATAAATAATGTTAATATCACTACCTCTCTAGTTGAAAGCTACCTTAAAGGATTGGTGACTTCTAAAGGCTGTGGACCAGATGGAATACATCCCATATTTTTAAAGAACTGTCGGGCGAGGTTAGCTTTTCCCATATGCCTACTATTCAATCTTTCTTTAAGGACTGGGACATTGCCATGTTGTTGGAAGAGATCGATCGTAGTTCCAATCCATAAAAGTGGCAATAAACATGATATAAAAAACTATCGGGGTATCTCTAAGTTGTCGGTTATCCCTAAAATGTTCGAAAAAATTATCTACGACTCATTGTTTTATGCAGTTCGACCGAAATTGGTAAATCAGCAACATGGATTTATCAATAGACGCTCCACTGAGTCCAATTTATGTCAGTTGATTGATTATGCGACGAATGCAATGGATAAGGGCTATCAGGTAGATGTTATTTATACCGACTACTCCAAAGCATTCGATAAAATTTCTCATTCTCTGCTTATTCAAAAATTACAAACTTTTGGAATTCACGGTAATCTTTTGAGATGGCTTACTTCCTACCTGCGCGACAGAACACAAGCAGTTGCTATAAAGGGGTACACTTCTAGCTTTGTTCCCGTATCTTCAGGCGTACCTCAGGGATCCCATTTGGGTCCATTATTATTCAATATTTACATTAATGACGTTGTTGATTGTTTCAAATTTTCTGATTTATTATTATATGCCGACGATACTAAAATATATACTATTATAAAGAATAGAGATGATTGCACGAAACTTCAAGCTGATCTTGATAGACTAACTTTATATTGTTCTGTAAATGAACTGTACTTGAATGTCGAGAAATGCTGTGCTATTACGTTTACAAGAAAACGCAATAAGATAGAGTATAATTATTCTTTAAACAACAAAATTTTAAGGGTTGTGTCTGAAGTGAAGGATCTGGGTATAAATCTCGATAGTGAACTACAATTTATTTCACATATTGACAAAATTTCTACGAAAGCATACAGAATGATGGGATTCATTTTCCGCCAAAGCAAGGATTTTACAAACCCTAAGACTCTGCAACTTCTATTTAACGCATTTGTTAGGTCAAACTTAGAATACGCGACTACAGTCTGGAATCCTCATTTTAATGTTCACATTCATACAATTGAAAAAATTCAAAACAAATTTATTAGAACAATGAAATATAAATTTAAATCTTTTAGCACTAACAATTTAGAGTCTCTTCAAACACGTAGAGAAATTCGAGATCAGATATTTTTGTTCAAAATCTTACATGGCCTTATTGATTCACCTAATCTTTTATCTAAGATTTCGATTCGATGTCCTAATCGGCGAACTCGCTCCACAAACCTTTTTGCAATTGACTTTGGGCGCACTACGTATGCAAGAAATAGTTTCTTAGCTAGAGCGTGTAGAACTTATAATGAAAAATTTGCTGATATAGATATATTTCATTTATCATTACAACAGTTTGTTTCTGCAATAAAAAGTACAGTTAATAATAAAAATAATATCCATTAGTAATTATATTACATCATACTTGCCAACGTTTACATGTTGTTGTTATGTGTGTTTTTTCAACAATTCAAGTTAGGTATTTGAGTTTTGCATGTTGTAAATTCTATTAATGTTAAAATAGGTTTAAGTTTAAATTGTATTAATGTTAGCTTCTGAGCAGCATAACTGTTATTATTCATTAGTGGAAACTGTGTGGCTTGTGAATGTGTTATCTGATTTACTATGTGTGTTGTTTTTGCCTGTTTGTTTCCCAAAGGTTTAAATAAATAAATAAATAAAGAGCTTAATTTTCAGGCCACGCCCTTTTTGCTCGTCTCGCTGGTGTATGGAAAAACTGTGCGTCATATTCGCAATCATAAATGCCGTAAGTTTATCTTAATTATTAACCACTTAAAACACATTAAATGTTATTAAAGCGGGTCGCTCATGTATATTAAGCCGAAAATTGCTCGACATGTAGCTCCATAACAAGGTATCTAACGGGTTGACCGTCGCAAGGAGTCGAGCAATTTTCGATTGATAAAATATTGTTCGGTGCAATGCACCTTTAACACGTTTTAAGCCTCGTGCGGCGCGAGCGCGCCCTGTCAGCAAAAGACGCGTTAACCAATAATTTGCATTAACCTAAATTCAGTGTACTTTTCGGAACCATCGCGGCCGGGTGCATTCGATCACTATAACATTTCATAACATAACTTTTAACAATCATATAACTATTAACATTTTAACATTAATAAACATTTTCTCTACTTTCTCTCGACTTTTAACATTCATCGCGAACCCGCACCCGTACATGGTCCTTCGAACAGGACCTCGCGCGTTTTGATACTGTGGTTGATAGCCGTGTGAGGTGAACGAACTTTTAAAATCAACAAGTGAGGGTTGCAGCGTTTGAAGGAGAGGAGTAGCAGAGTCTCAACAGCAACAGTGGTGGTATTGGCAGTAACAGAGCAGCGCTAAGAGATATTCAAGTAAGATCTTTCCTTATTTTACTTAACCTTCGTCGGTCAAGATGGCTTACATTCAACGTCAAGGAGAGATTCAGCGGCTTATTGAGGCGTCTTTCTCGAACTTTAAAAAAGATAGTTCGGACAGGAAGACGAAGCTTGAATATTTTAAAACGCGTTTAGATACGTTAAACGAATTATGGAGCGAGTTCCAGTTTAACCATGAACAGATAAGTATGGTAGAGAGTCGGTCTAATTCGTACTTTACTAACAGGATTTATGAGAGCGCTAAGGAAACGTATTCTACTTTCCACGCGAAGCTAACAGCAGGGTATCAAGCATTGTTTGAGAAGAGCATTGAATCTAAGATCGACCTCAACCCGTCAGAAACGAAGACGTCTACAACTCTCAACAAGGACCGGGCAGAAGCATCTGCGAAGGATGATAAACCAACATCCGTCACTGAAGTTGGAGGTAATAAACTTAGCAAACAGCAGAGGGGAACAGAAAGTAAGATGGACGAAATGATGCGAAAGCAACAGGCTAACATAAAAGCCTTTGCGCGGACCGTGAACAACATTCAGATTGACCTATTAACAGAGAAATGGGAGCTCGAGGACGCTCTCAAAACATTGGAGGCTCGTTGGTCAGTTATCGATACTTTGCATTGGGAAATGGAAAGCGAGGACTCCCAAAGTGATTCGGCGTATGAAGATATGTTCAACAAACATGAAAAAACCTACAACATGATGAAGAAAAACATTAATAAAAAAGTATGGTCTGTAAAGCATAAAGTTAAATCTACACCAGTTTTAGACATTCCTACGTTTTACGGAAATTATAATTCTTGGGTCTCTTTTAAAGATTTATTCAGTGAAGCAATACACAATAATTCGTCCTTATCAAACGCTCAAAAAATGCAGTTTTTGAAGTCAAAGGTAAAAGGAGAAGCAGAGCGTCTAATTCAACATCTTCAGATAAGTTCGGATAATTATGTAGTTTGCTGGGAGATTCTCAACAATCGGTACAATAACACTAAGCTAATATTTAACTCACACATGAACATACTATTTGGGCTCCCTATCATGCAGCAGCAGACTTTAGCCCAAATAAAGAAACTACATGACACGGCGACAGAGTGCCTGCATGCGGTTAAGAATTTAGGGGTAAATATTAGTACGTGGGATCCATTGGTAGTTTATATTTTAACTCAAAAGCTCGACTCTGAAACACATAAAGACTACATAGAGTCATTGAAAAACTCAAGAGAATTGCCGGTACTAAAAGATTTCTTCGATTTCTTAGAAGGAAAGTTTACAAGTCTCGAAACATCTCGCCGAAAGCAGGAACCTCTAATCAACAGAACAAACTATCAACAGTCATCGACCTCCAACAACACGAAGAAGCCTATGCAATCATACAATAATCGTCCTTATTACAACAGCAATAGTGGAGCCAACAAAAGCAATGGAAATGTAACTATTGCAAAAACTATGCACGTTTCAAGTATCAAATGTCCGTTGTGCAAGTTTCCACACGGAATCTACAGTTGTCGACAATTTTTGCAAATGCCAATGGAAAAACGATTCCAAACGGTCAATAAACTCGCGTTATGCATAAATTGCCTATTTAGTCATAATGGAAATGCTTGCAATTCAAATAAAACATGCCAGAAATGCTCAGGTCAACATAACACATTATTACACGAAGCATGTGTAAAAAGTGCAGCAACAGCAACTCAGTCATCGACCTCAACTTATGCAACGAATGCAATTACTTCGAATAAACAGATGGAATACGTAACAAACATTTCACAGACTTCATTCTGTGAAACTTTACTAGCTACCGCCATACTGAAAGTGCAGGCAGCAGATGGCACCTACCACACCTTCCGGGCCCTGGTAGACCCAGGAAGCCAAATTTCACTTATAACAGAACGGGCCGCTCAGATACTTAACTTAAAACGAGATAAGTGTTCTGGGGTCATCTATGGATTGGGAGAAAAAGAAAACGACTGTAAGGGCAAACTGAAAATACAATGTATGTCGATGTACAATGATTTCACATTTAATGCGAAAGTTTTTATCATGAACAAAGTTGTGAAATGCCTACCAGGCGAAACATTTTCGAAACCTTCGTGGTCCATGATACAGAATCTTAACCTGGCCGATCCAGACTTCAACGTTAGTCGTCCAGTAGATCTGCTTCTAGGATCAGTTGTAAACGCTCAGATAATTTTAGATGGTAAAATTAAGGGTGAAAATGAGTTGCAGCCTCTCGCGCAAGAGAGCCAACTCGGATGGCTTTTAAGCGGAAACGACGAAGAAGAACTGGAGACCTACCATTGTAACATTATCATAAACAACTTAGAAGAGATACAACAGTTTTGGGAAGTGGAAGACATAATGGAAGAAGGAAATCTATCACAGGAAGATTTAGAATGCATAAAACATTATGAAGAAAACACAAAACGAACAGTGGACGGCAGATACGAAGTGCGTATTCCCATGAAACCAAACTTTCAAGAAAAGTTAGGAGACTCTAAAACAAAAGCGATAGCTCAATTCAAGCACATGGAAAAGAAGCTCCAGAAGCAAAGCAAACTAGCTGAAGCGTACAAAGCCTTCATGAAAGAATACAGCGACTTAGGACATATGAAACCTGCCGTGGGCAACAACAAGGTGGAGTGCTACTATCCTCATCACATTGTGGAACGCGCAGAATCACTTTCTACCAAGTATAGAGTCGTGTATAATGCTTCCAGCAAAACATCAACAGGATACTCACTAAACGACTTAATGTACAGGGGCCCAAATTTACAAAAAGATTTACAAACACTGTTACTAAAATGGAGGCAGTACGAGTTTGTGTTCTGCGCTGACCTAGAAAAAATGTTCCGTCAGATCCTAGTGCATGAGGACGACCAACCCCTTCAAAAAATCATCTGGAGAGACGAGCACGGGACACTACAATCATTTCAGCTTACAACAGTTACATACGGAACAAAAAGTGCAAGCTTTTTAGCCATGATGACGCTAAAGAAGCTAGCCCGTGACGAACGAGACAACTACCCAGAAGCCTCGAAAGTTTTGGAAGAATCATTCTACATGGATGACCTAGTACACGGTGCGCACTCCATAAAACAATCTATAAAATTAATCAACGATATAACAGTTCTATTAAAAACAGCAGGATTCAATTTGCGGAAATGGTCCTCAAACAAACAAGAAGTATTGGAACATATACAAAACAACCAAGAAAATCAAAACCTACTAATCAATTTTAAACAAGATGACATATCTAAAACACTCGGTTTAAGTTGGAATCCAGCAGAAGACATTTTTACCTTTCAATGTAAGATTGAAAAACAGAAAAACAAACCAACAAAAAGAACTCTCCTATCTGATATCTCCAAACTTTTTGACCCACTAGGCTGGCTTGCCCCGCTTAGCACAAAACTCAAAATTTTATTCCAAAAAGTGTGGAAACAGACCGTTCAATGGGATCAACCTATACCGGAGGATATATACATGGAATGGTCCAAAATACAGGAAGATATTCACCTAATTAATGAATGTAAAATACCCAGATGGCTATTATGTAAACAAAATGACGTGATTCAACTGCACGGGTACTGTGACGCATCACTGGAAGCCTACGCCTGTGTAGTATATGCACGGATTAAACATCAAACAAAACCAATTCTCGTCGCAGCGAAAACAAAAGTCGTCCCACACAAGAAACAATTAACACTTCCAAAGCTCGAATTAAGTGGAGCACATCTTCTTTCGAAGCTAATGGCAAAAATAAAAACATCTTTACAACAGCATACAGTGGAGACATTTGGCTGGTGTGATTCTAAAATCGTCCTTGGATGGTTGCAAGGTCAACCAAGCCGTTGGAAGCCATTTGTCGCAAATCGCGTAGAACAAATAAAGCAGGTGATGCCCGAAGAACAATGGCGCTATGTAAAATCATCAGAGAACCCCGCGGATGCTGCAAGCAGAGGACAGACAGCATCTCAATTAAAAGACAACTCCCTATGGTGGTCAGGGCCAACTTGGTTAGCTGATTTCCAGTCAGAACTTGAATGTTCTCAAAAACCAACATATACTACAACAGAAGAAGAGAAAAAATCATATGCATCGAATGTAGCGCAAAACAATAACAAACATGATGTCATATACAATTTACTAGAGAAATATAATTCTATTACAAAAGTAACACGAATCGTAGCCTACATATTGAGGGCATTCACTTTAAAGCGACAACGCTTACCAAGCTATCTCACATTACAAGAGTTGAGAAAAGCTAAATTGGCTATAATTAAATGTGTGCAAAACAACGAACTAGGAGAAGATATTGAACATTTACGTACGCACAATAAAGTCGAAACAAGAAGCAAGCTATTCACATTATACCCTTTCATGGACAACAGCGGTACCCTTCGAGTGGGAGGTCGCCTCGAAGAAGCGCATTTATCTTACGAGATGAAACATCCAAAAATCATTCCGAAGGAGTCACGTCTTGCTACGTTACTCATAGAACACGCACACCTGATGACACTTCACGGAGGTGCCAAGATCACTTCAAGCAAGCTGCGAGAAGAGTACTGGGTAATGGGTGGAAACAATAGGGTCAAACAACAAGTTCGAAAATGCGTCAAGTGCCAAAAAATTGATGGGAAAAAACAATATCAGCTGATGGGAGATCTTCCTGCCGCCCGTGTTAACGAAGCAAAACCATTTTTTCACACCGGAGTCGATTACACGGGATTTGTTGACATAAAAGCAAGCAAGGCGCGTGGAAGCAAAACGTTGAAAGGTTACATTGCCGTCTTCATCTGCATGGTCACAAAAGCGGTACACTTAGAGCTTGTAACTGAACTAACAAGCTCAGCATTCCTGGCAGCTCTAAGGAGGATGGCCGCCAGAAAAGGAGCCCCAAAGCACCTATACTCAGATCAAGGAACCAACTTCGTAGGCGCGAATAACATTTTGAAACAACAGTGGAAGGAAATTCAAAACACATTAGATGATAACTTCTTAGCAGAAATCGCCGAAATGGACATCGAATGGCATTTTAATGCCCCGTCCTGGCCCAGCGCTGGCGGGCTCTGGGAAAGAGCAGTCAGAAGCCTAAAACACCATTTGAAACGGGTAGTGGGTGAACAAAAACTTACTTACGAACAGTACGCAACAGTTTTGGCCCAACTGGAAGCATGTCTAAATTCCCGCCCACTATGCCCCCTAACCGAAAACATTGATGACTTAAATACACTGACTCCAGCCCATTTCTTGCAAGGTAGAGCAGGAGTCACTATAATGGAAACATACGAGGACGCACGCACGAAATGGAGTTTAACACAAAAAATATTCAGTGACATTTGGAAAAGGTGGAAGTCTGAGTACTTAAGCCTACTCACAGCAAGACAGAAATGGTGCGATCCTCAGAAAAACCTTGAAATAGGCGACATAGTGGTCATACACGAAGATAATTTGCCGGCAGGAAAATGGGCGCTAGGTCGAGTAATCGACGTGCACGCAGGTCAGGACGGATATGTGAGAGTAGTAACATTAAAAACAGAAAAGGGAATACTCAAAAGACCCATAGTAAAACTATCTGTCTTGCCCCTGGAAAAGCCTAAACCAGAAAAACAACCCGCCGAACAAAACACCCTGAAACAATCAAAAACAAAAAAAACAGCCAAACGGGGATGCATGGCATCCATGTTGATGATGCTATTTTATTTCCTAACATTTTTAGCAGCCGGAAATTGCGTCAAAATGACACCTATCAACGAAGGTCAAGGGTTGTACTTCGATAAACTGGGAACAATGCAGCTAGTTAGAGACGAGTGGAAACTAGTTGCGTACTACGACATGAGCCCCTTCTGGGAAGGGGTATCTGCATACAGAAAGTACAACGAACAATTGGAAACTATTTGTAAACAAGTAAGAAGCCTCTCACACTGTGACGTCATCCTTCTACAACTACGGCATTCGTACGATGAGCTGCAACATTACAATAAAGTATTATCCAGACATCAGCTGAAACAGCAGACACGCAAGAGACGGGGATTTGTCAACGGTGTCGGGAACCTAGCGAATACTTTATTCGGAGTCTTAGATGATAGATTCGCTCAACAATATCAAAAGGACATAAGTCTTATAAGAACAAATGAAAAACACATCGTCACAATGTGGAAAAATCAAACATCAATCGTAGAAGCCGAATATAACATGCTCTTGAGAACCAAAGACACAATACAAAAGCAACACAAGTTAATACACCAACATTTACTTTCTTTAGAAAAGGACACCACTGCAATGGAGAAAGAAATCACAGCTGCAGAGAGCATATCTCAATTTACAGTCGTAGCTATGGCTGCAAATAATTTATTAAGCCACCTTAAAACAATCCAAGACATGTTATTAGAGACTATAACTAACATTTACAATGATAAAATGAACATACATATTATTAGCCCCGAGCAACTACAGAAAGAATTGAACACTATATCTGGTCAACTTCTAAGCGACCTTACCCTACCAATCGACAACACACAAACACACCTTCAAAACATCTACCAAGTATTAAAAGTTAAAGCAAGAATGACTGACCAATATATGATATTTGAGATTCGCATTCCATTAATAACTCGTGATCGTTACGATCTTTATAACATTATTCCGGTCCCGCATAGCTCAAACATAAATATGATATCTGTTATCCCCATAGAAAAATACGTAGCAATGAACCTTCAAAAGGACGCATACATGCCATTACAAGAAAGAGATCTTGAAGTTTGTATCATACGAGACACGTCTACGTATATGTGCCCGCTTAAGGTCCCTATATACAAAATGAACACCGACCAGGATTTGTTTATAAAGGAAGAAAAGCAGAATTTAAAATGCAAAACAAGCATAGCCGCGTGCCAGAACAAGTGGATTAGCTTGACAAAGCCAAATTATTACTTATATTTTTGTTGCGATCAGTGTCAGTTTCGAACAATATGCTCAGATCGAGTTACGGCACAAACATTGGCACGCGCTAATATTATTTATATCGAGGAGAATTGCATTGTAAAAACAGATAACTTTGCAATTCACACGCACATGAATATGCAAAGTAGAACAGATTTAAAAGACAGCATACCTACACCAGAAATCGACCCAATTAACCACATAATAAACATTACAGTCGAAAAATTCGAAAACAACAGCTTAATTTTTATGGAAAGGAATGAAGATAAAAACATACAAGAAAAAATAAAAGCACTAAAGGAAAGTCAACTACCCGACGAGAACGACTATTCTATACATGATGTACACCACTACACTGCCATATACTGCCTTTGGATCACAATTATCATAATGGCAATTATACTAATTTGCCGGAAAAAACATTGCCAATGGAAACTTCTAGGAGCTCCGGCAACCCCAACAAATCCAGAGGAACCAGCAGCATCGGACAACATGTTCGAGAGACGCCGACCGAACCAGCCGCCGCCGCCGCCGCCCCGAGCGAGCGCGAGCGCGGCCTCCACGCCCTGCAGTGCACGGCGCACCATCACCGGTGACATTTGTAGTGATGACAAGTGTAGTGTTAGTGCGCGATATCGAGCGAAAAGTGTAAGTGAAGGAGAAATAAATAGTGCGCGAGTGAAAGTGCTTACATGTCAAACACCGGAGATGAGTGGATCAACACATATGGACAGGGGAAGCTCCCCAATTTTAAGAAAAATATCATTCAATGAATAATATTCTAGTTTTAAGTTGATTGTACAATCACCTTGTATCATTCTTTTAACATTCCCATCTCATCTCATCGTTTGCCCCCCGCAAGATGTTCGGTGCAATGCACCTTTAACACGTTTTAAGCCTCGTGCGGCGCGAGCGCGCCCTGTCAGCAAAAGACGCGTTAACCAATAATTTGCATTAACCTAAATTCAGTGTACTTTTCGGAACCATCGCGGCCGGGTGCATTCGATCACTATAACATTTCATAACATAACTTTTAACAATCATATAACTATTAACATTTTAACATTAATAAACATTTTCTCTACTTTCTCTCGACTTTTAACATTCATCGCGAACCCGCACCCGTACAAATATTGTATTTGTGTTTCCGTAATTTAAGACTTTGATATCATGCAAAACGTCTGCTAAAACCCATTTACGGATACAGCAATAGATACCTGTGAACCGGTCTCAACACGCATTTGGAAATGGAAAGAGTTCAGGGCTATGGATGAAGTTATTTTACGTATTATTATTTAACATACAATTTCTCATTTTTAGGGTTCCGTGGCCAAAAAGGCAAATTGAAACCCTTATAGTTTCGTCTGCCTATGTCACACCCATTTTACTTGGAAACTATAAGTTATATTTTAATGAAATGTTGATAGTAGCTGTTTTTTAATCCATTATCATTATTTTCGCCCTTATTTGTTACAGGTTACATGCATACTGGCTTTCCTTAATAGCGTGATATTTCTAATTTTCCTACTAGTTCTCTGGTTCTGGAATCTGTATCATGAAAATATTCCAACGTATGGCGACAGCGAAGGATGGGCTTTGTTCCTGAATGTATTCATTATCGGAGCAATAATATGCAGTATGCTAGCTGCGTCGGCACTCTACTTCGCCATTCTGCTGTGTCTTGGAATACAACATGTAAGATAACCAACTCGATATACGATAAAATAAGATAAGATAAGACTTATTGACAAAAATATGTCAACAGGTTACATAAATATAAGAAAAGTATGGACTTTTGCGATATTTATTTATTTATAAGCCTTTTGATGGCATCTTGCCCATTTTGGGGGTAAAATAATAAACTAAACATACAAGCCAATTCGAACATGCATTTAGCTCTTTCGCAGTTTCACTCAGAACTGTCCGCACATAAGTATTAGTGCGAGCGAGACGCTCACGCGAAAGACTTCTTATTGATATGATTCCAATATCATTCTAATATCGGTTTGATGTCAGTGCACGTTCATACTGACCTGTAAGAGAAGAACCAGAGGGCCTACCGCGTACCACGTTCGACGTGCTACCCTGTCGCACTTACGTACGAAATGACAAGTGCGACAGAGAGGCAACACGGTCAACGTGGTTCGCGGCAGGCCTAATGGCGCCTTATTGTTTCAGGATAACAAGCGCTACATAAAGATGTATGTACATTACGGCGTGACTGTTGTCGCTTTGAGCGTTTTGGGGTCGTTCTTGTACATCTGGCTGTTTTGGGAACAAGTGCGAATGGATGCTGTCATCTCATTCGGAGTTTGCTGTAAGTAATATGTTAACATTTTTTAAAGAGACCCCACACTGGCGTATTTGAGCGTCGGCGTCTAGTTAGTGCTATGGAAAATGGCGTCGCTGCGCAGTAGCAGCCATAGAGTTGGCTAGACGCCAACGCTCGGGAGACGCTAGTGCAGTGGGGTGGCTTTAAATAAGCATGTCACTTCCCCGAACTATGCTAGCGAAGCGGACATGCCGCTACTTAAAACGTAGGGTTTTAAAAAGTGTCTTTTTAAGTTGTTATCCAAACATACGTATAAAGTTGCTGTTAGGTTGAGAAATCATACGAATTAATTGTGTTGAGTTTCTACTTGATCATTCGGCAAAATAAAATTTTGCGAATAATCGGTTACGAAATGACATTCGGCAAAATAAATACCGACAATGAAGAGCGCATTTAAATTTTTTGTGTCTTACTGCTGCTGGGCAAAGGCCTCCCCTTTCTTCCGCCACTCATCACTGTTTGGTGCATGCTCCCGCCAGTCGCTGCAAAAAGCCATCTCTATTTTGGTCAATTATAATTGAATTATTGCAAGAATTATTTTGCAGAATGTCATTTCGTAGTTGATTATTCGCATAATATTATTTTGGCCGAATGATCAAGATCTACACATGTATTTTGTTTTAACAATGTACCCAATATCATTCAAATTAAATTGACTGATATTGTATTATTTACTTCCAGTGGCTTACTCAGGAATCCTGTTCCTCATACACAAGACATATCTTGGATCAAATCAGCAGAAGGCAGACGACAGATTGCTCAGCGCGTCGTACGTTCAGTCATACGGGTGCCAATAAAGTTCAAAGTTATTTCATTTTTTGCGGCAGGCTGTTCAGCATTACTGTGTGGCAGTAATGTTTGTGTCTGAACCCGAATGGTACCTTAAATTGTGAATCTACATAATAATATTACCTACTATGTACCGAAGAGTATTTATTCATGCAATCCTGGTACCTTATAACATAACACTGATGATCTTGCTCGCCTCGACGATGGGATTATAGCTAATCCGTCGGCAATGATCTCTTGAACAATGTAGCTCATAACAGGGAGACAGGTAATACACGCGCGTGATACGGATTATAATAACAAATTATAAGTTGTTTATTGTCAAGAAGGGCATAGCTTGTAAATAAAAGACAGATTATCTAACTACAGGGTGTTTATTCAACCCTTAGCTATGGCTTGTGGTTGAAGCAAAGGAAATGATATTATTGAATAATTTTACGGTTTAGACTCACTTGTTTTAAGTCACTCGCGCGACATGTTTCGGAGAGCCTAGGTCTCCTTTCTCAAGCACTAACAGTGCGAGCAGCGTTCACGACGGCCGTGTATCGCGTACTGCGGCACGCCGCGTCGCACGCTGCGCGCGCGCCGAGAAAACCCGCGCGAGTGACTTAAAACAAGTGAGTCTAAACCGTAAAGTTATTCAATGTTAGCATGTCTCACAACAGTTTAAATTCGAAATGATATTATACTTACAATTAGGTGAGTTTCCTTTGGACGTGAAATATGTAGGACATTGTGTGATTTGTGTGTACAAGAATTTACAAACGAATTGAAGCCCGAAGCTGAAGGCGAAGACGTAATTAACACGAGTTCGTAATTCCTGTACCGCCCGTGGCACACACAATGTTTTTCATCACACTTGTGAGAAAGGGAACGGAAAAAATAAAACTTCTGCCTAATTTTGGACGGATATTACAGCCCTAGAAATTTAGGATTTAGGGGCCGCATCGCCTAAGTGTGATCAAAAAAATACATTACAGCCCTAGGTCGAATTTACGGACCGCATCGCCTACGTGTAATAACACCTTTTACGAGCAAGTGTGTTGAATAAAACTATAAAGGCCAAGACACGAACTCTAAACGAAGTCGATTATAACGGTAGAATGGATCTCGTTGGATGGGCACTTTACTAACTTCGTTTCGTAGAGCCCCAATGAATAAACTTGCATAATGCGAGCAATCTATAGGTACAAACTAGTTGGTGTCTCATGTTTCTTCATCAAAGTTGGTCGGCGCCACTGGCGCGCTTCACTTGGGGCTTATGTTATTATTCCAAATTTGTTTTTTTTTACTGGCTGGGGTAGGTTCGCCTTTGTACTGTCTATACTGTGTCATAAATTGGTTTTGTGTTTTGTACAATAAAGAGCTTATACATACATTTTGGCGAAGCCATAATTTTTTAAAAAACTTCTAAAGATTTATTTCATTCATGGCTTGAAATACCTAATTATTTTATTATCACTTTCCAATACATTTCTGAAACATGAAATAACTAGAATTATGCTTATTGCTTAAACATACTTTTTGTTTTACTTTGGACACAGTTTTGTAACCTTATAATCATACTTTAACAAAACACGTTGTATAAAGTTGCGAGTAACAAATGCTTATCATCTATAAGAGGCTTTTAACTTATGTTTATAGTAGATTTAGTTTTGCTCGCTGAGCGAAACTTGTAAACAAACATTTATCTACTCAGTGACTTACAGGTCAATTCGAACGTGCACCTAACGTCAAACCTATATTTGAATTATATTGTAATCATATTCAGTTATCAATCAGTTATTGGTCAAACCAAATTTGTCAGTAAATAAGAACAAAAAAGCGGCCAAGTGCGAGTCGGACTCACACCCATGAAGGGTTCCGTATTTAGGGGATTTATGGCCTATTAAAAAAAAGCGGCCAAGTGCGAGTCGGACTCGCCCATGAAGGGTTCCGTATTTAGGCGATTTATGACGTATTAAAAAAAAACTACTTACTAGATCTCGTTCAAACCAATTTTCGGTGGAAGTTTACATGGTAATGTACATCATATATTTTTTTTACTTTTATCATTCTGTTATTTTAGAAGTTACAGGGGGGGGGGGACACAGATTTTACCACTTTGGAAGTGTCTCTCGCACAAACTATTCAGTTTAGAAAAAAATGATATTAGAAACCTCAATATCATTTTTGAAGACCTATCCATATACCCCACACGTATGGGTTTGATGAAATAAAAATTTTTGAGTTTGAGTTCTAAGTATGGGGAACCCCAAAAATTTATTGTTTTTTTTTTCTATTTTTGTGTGAAAATCTTAATGCGGTTCACAGAATACATCTACTTACCAAGTTTCAACAGTATAGTTCTTATAGTTTCGGAGAAAAGTGACTGTGACATACGGACGGACAGACGGACCGACAGACAGACATGACGAATCTATAAGGGTTCCGTTTTTTGCCATTTGGCTACGGAACCCTAAAAACTACTTACTAGATCTCGTTCAAACCAATTTTCGGTGGAAGTTTGCATGGTGATGTACATCATATATTTTTTTTAGTTTTATCATTCTCTTATTTTAGAAGTTACAGGGGGGGACACACATTTTACCACTTTGGAAGTGTCTCTCGCGCAAACATTCAGTAAAAATTCAGTTTAGAAAAAAATGATATTAGAAACCTCAATATCATTTTTGAAGACCTATCCATTAGTATCCATAGGTACCCCACTAAGTATGGGGAACCCCCAATTTTTTTTTCTATTTTTGTGTGAAAATCTTAATGCGGTTCACAGAATAAATCTACTTACCAAGTTTCAACAGTATAGTTCTTATAGTTTCGGAAAAAAGTGGCTGTGACATACGGACGGACAGACAGACGGATAGACGGACAGACAGACATGACGAATCCATAAGGGTTCCGTTTTTTGCCATTTGGCTACGGAACCCTAAAAATGATACCCATGCTTTTCTTTTGGATGCTAGTAGTTACTATTAGTGTAAGACAAAGATAGTATGATTATCTCTGTCTATGTTTGAAATGAGACAGTCCTTTGACAAACTATAGGAGTCATTTGCGAGTTCATTTCCCTCTGACTTGTCCGACCATGTATTACTTAGGGCCACCACACATTAGCGTCTTTTGGGCGTCGGCGTCTAATAGTCAGCGTTATGGAAAATGGCGTCGCTGCGCAGTAGCGCCAACGTTGCGTCGACCAGCAGCCATAGTGTTGGCTAGACGCGGACGCTCGGGAGACGCTATAGTTCGTTTTTTTTAGCATTAGAAAGAACTTCGTAGAAGCAGTAAGCTTGTGGTTCCAAATCCGGTACTTTTAGCGGTAATAATTTAATAATTAAGTAAATTATATGTATTGACCATGCTACATTAGATAATTCAATAATTATTAACAATTAAAGAGCCTGATAAAAACTGCACGCTTGCTTCTGTGGAGTTCTTTCTAATGCTAAAAAAACGAACTATAGTGTGGGATGGCTAGTGCGAGGGTAACACCCGCGCGAATGACTGCTAACTGATATGATTCAAATATCGGTTTGATGTCAGGTACAGTCACCAGCAAAAATATATGACTGTTGGCAGCCGTGAAAAAATATCTGATGCTCCATTGGAGGCATAAGTATATGACGACACTACCTCGGTAAAAATATGTGATGCTTTGTGGCCGGCAAAAACATCGTTACTCTGTATCCGCATAAATATCGGATCGGATCGCTTAAAAATATTTGATTACTCATAAAAATCAAAATTATGTGATTACTCTCATCTGGCATAAATATCTCTCCACTGTGAATGCAAATACATCGGATGGCAAACGGACCGCCTATATATCTGACACGAAATTATGAAATATGTCATCAATCTGCAAAAACGAACCATACCTGGATAGCATAGAGCCTTACATTGTTTGTAGTGATTTGACAATTCACGAAAAGAGTGCAGACTTGTCATTGCATATGTCTGTCTCACATATTTCATTTGCAATTTTAAATTGTGACATAATTCAGGTAGACTTTTAATTGACAATGTATAATAAACCTCCTTCTTAGATAAAAAAGAATGATGAAGAAGTCAACCTGTGAGACTGACAAGGACAAACAATAATAGCGCTTTCGCTGCTACTCCTACTGAAAGATACATAAGACTACCCCGTTTTGTCATTTCCCCCACCCCTCATGCCAGATCCAGTTATATACTAGATTCATGATTGCAATACGTTACAATTCAAAATTATATCCAGTTTATTCTGTTAAATCGATGATAGAATATAATGTGAGACAGACATATACAATGACAAGTCGGCACTCTTTTCGTGAATTGTCAAATCACTTTATACAATTTACGGCTCTATACCAAACATGTATGGTTCGTTTTTAAAGGTCGATAACATATTTGTGATTTTCCAACGTGTCAGATAAATAGGCGGTCCGTCGTTCCATCCGATGTATTTGCTTTTACAGTGGAGAGATATTTATGCCAGATGAGAGTAATCACATAATTTTGAATTTTATGAGTAATCAAATATTTTTAAGCGACCCGATCCGATATTTATGCGGATACGGACTAACGATATTTTTGCTGGTCACAAAGGATCACATATTTTTACCGAGGTAGTGTCGTCATATACTTATGCCTCCAATGGAGCATCAGATATTTTTGCACGGCTGCCCATAGTCATTTATTTATGCTGGTGACTGTACACGTTCAAACACGGCTGGTTTATATAACTCACAAAAAATAAAGCCTACCGGTTGCTAAACGGTACAGTCTGAATCCGAACGGTACCTTCACACCTCGGACCGGGACCGGATCGGCATCAGCCCGTTAACCGCATAAGTCACAAGACGAGCGGACCCCTGAACTGGCAACTCCGTAGTATACTGTTTACCGCTTCATTATTCAGGAACTAATGCGCCCAGTTACTAACTGGCTCAACCGCGCCGCTTTAAAAGTGCTAAGTGTTTGGTGTCGCTCAAGGATTTAGTTTGCGCCACTGATTTACCTCACTTTTCATGTTTTTAATGCTAATGTAGTTCGCGTCGTGATTCGGCGGAGAGGGAGCGTAAAGACAGGAAAGAAGGAAAAAAAAGATGTGGCACTCCGCGCGAAACTTGCGACGGAAGATATGCCCGTCGCAAGGATTTTACCTTTTATCTCAATTATGTACTCAGTAAATATACTTTTCACCTCAGCAGCTCGAACAAGGGCACTTTGCTACTTAAAAACAGTGAGCAAAATCGCATTTTGCTGAGTGAGACAAAATGAGCAAAATGTGATTTTGCTCACTCAGTGAGCAAAATGCGATTTTGCTCACTGTTTTTAAGTAACAAAGTACCCTTGTTCGAGCTGCTGAGGTGAAAACTTAATTGTTGGTATACCTTAAGAAAACATGAGTGAATAGAGGTAAGTGATGAAGAAGGAATACATTTTTCGGGTTCTCTAATATGTTCTCACTGCTGAGGTGAAAAGTTTTGTGAACTACACGAGATCAAAGTTATTTACATCTCGTGCGCTTTTGAGTCCCTTACTACGCTCAAGATTCTAAATTAGATTCACTCGCTACGCTCGTGAATCTACTATAGAATCTTTCGCTTGCACGGGACTCAAAATAAGCACTCGAAGAAATATCAAACTTTGATCTCTTGTTGTACAAATAACTATTTTTTTGTCAGAATTCTCGGCTATATCACTAGCTATTTTATACTAAAATTATATTTTTATAGTATACAGGGCAACGATATACCTACAGCTGAAAATAAAAACAAATTTTGCGTTAGTGCTCTTAAACACAACAGAGGGCCGTGAACACCGAAGTTCCCAAATTGCGGGCATCTTTCTCTATCGCTCTAATTACGCCTTAATTGGAATAAAAGAGAAAGAACTCTCAAAATATCACATGCATGTTTCCGGCATTAAAATGTTAACTTCAATGTACATAACAACATGTTATCTATAGCAGGCTCCTTCTTGTTTTTCAATTCCATTTCTTTCTCGTGCCAAAAAATATCCTCGAGATATTAAAAGTATGTTTTTACAACGCCAATTTACAGCAATGTTTATTTCCCTCTTACTCTGATAAATGCTATTGAAATGCTCGATGAATAGGTGTGCTCCGTTATACTCGTTTTTTTAGGGTTCCGTAGCCAAATGGCAAAAAACGGAACCCTTATGGATTCGTCATGTCTGTCTGTCTGTCCGTCTGTCTGTCCGTCCGTATGTCACAGCCACTTTTTTACGAAACTATAAGAACTATACTGTAATGTTGAAATTTGGTAAGTAGATGTATTCTGTGAACCGCATTAAGATTTTCACACAAAAATAGAAAAAAAAAACAATATATTTTGGGGGTTCCCCATAC
This sequence comes from Cydia amplana, assembly GCF_948474715.1. NCBI lineage: Eukaryota > Metazoa > Arthropoda > Insecta > Lepidoptera > Tortricidae > Cydia > Cydia amplana. The sequence goes on from NC_086076.1 coordinate 19,150,112, forward strand.
TTAGAACTGAAACTCAAAATTTTTTTTTCATGAAATCCATACGTGTGGGGTATCTATAGATAGGTCTTCAAAAATGATATTGAGGTTTCTAATATAATTTTTTTCTAAACTGAATAGTTTGCGCGAGAGACACTTCCAAAGTGGTAAAATGTGTCCCCCCCCCTGTAACTTCTAAAATAAGAGAATGATAAAACTAAAAAACATATATGATGTACATTACCATGCAAACTTTCACCGAAAATTGGTTTGAACAAGATCTAGCAAGTTTTTTTTTTAATATCATAAATCCCCTAAATACGGAACCCTTCATGGGCGAGACCGACTCGCACTTGGCCGCTTTTTCTGAGTTGTTTTCGTATTGCTTTTTGAGCGGAGGTGAGTTGAATGTTTATGTAAGATTCAACAACCGCGGAAAGTCATGGCTCACTTAAAAGTAGCCACAGTAATTTGAATCTTCTGTGAGGTAGTTACAGTTTATTTTTAACTGGCCCGCGCATTGATGCTGCCATTTAAATATGGAATGTAAACAATTTACACAAGCTTGAAAGTCCTTTGGCTCTAGTAAAGTGCACCGCAACTTCACCGGTTTGACTCATATAAGGTCTTTATAAAAGATATTCTGATCTGAACTCAATGGGCATCAAGGTTCGTAGGTAAATATCTGTAATATTAAAAAAAAAATATTAGAACGGGTACAGGGGGGTAGGCTGATGCCACGAAATATGTCAAATAAGGGATCGGCCACACCGCTGCTCAAAATATGCTGACGGTGCGCAATCACAGTGACGTGCCGTAAACGTCATCGCATGCTCACCGCACTACTACTCATAAAACTCTGGTGCATCACTGCGATTCCCCATCGCCAGAGTATTATGAGCTGCATTGTGGAAGGCATGTGATAAAATCGTGACGCTTACGGCACGTCACTGCGATTCCGTACCGTCACCGTGTTTTGAGCAGCGGTGTGGCTGATCCTTGAAACTGCTGATTTCACGGATTTCTTATTCCCTAAAACTCTTACTCTGCGGTTGGTTGACGCAGCATAATCTTGGTTGGTTCAAAAAAATCGAGATTTAAAGATTCATGGCTGACATCTAGTTCTTGCTGGAATACGATTGAGCGTAAGTATTATAAAAAAATATAGGACGTCGAAAATGGCCTGAATCGCTTCGAGAAAAGGATGGTACAGCCGTGCCTCTTTGTTTTGCTCGACTTGGCGAGATAAATTTGGGAGCCCTTCGATAGCTTGGAAGTTCGCTATTGAATAAAGCTGCTAGAAACGTAGAATTTTCTTAGAAGTTTCTTTAATTAATACTACTTTTACCAAAGTTTCTAGGTACAAACAAAAAATATTGGGCACATAATTATGTTCTTCTGTTGACAGTCAAACGAAAAATGACAAAGATAAAACGCGCCATGATTCGAGAATGGGGGCTCGTGACGTCACGAGGAACTTGTATTAAACGGCATTTTGAATATACAATTTTATTTTATTTTTATTTGAAAAAGGGGTCGAATATTTTTCGGTAATTTCACTGATCGACTTTATTTTTTTAGGACCCTACCCTATTCTTAGCAACCGAGTATTAAAAAGTCACGACTCACATCTGATCCTTACTAGCAAATACCCGATTGGGCGTAAAATAGCAAAAAAATAAACATTTGGGGGTCGCTTGTGAGGCCCAGTCACGTCTCCAATATTGGGATGGGCTCGAATCGCTATCAATTTTTCTCGGGGGCAGGCCCAGATTTAATTATTCAAACCTCGGTGGTATGTGGAATTATATATCGGAAATTCGTGCTTGGCTGACGCCTGACACCATTTTTGTTTCTCAGCAATAGTTTTCTATAAAAAAAAGTTATTTTTTTCACCACACTAATTCGGAAGGCTGTTTATTCTTCAAGAACAGATATCAAAGTTGATTTTTTGCTTGAATGTTTGTTAGATTGGATCACTTTATTACTGAGCAAAATGTACGCTGGCTGTTGTTATCCAGAGAGGAAAATGGGAACTTCATTTATATGGAGCAGCGGTCACGTGACGTCCCCTTTCGTCTTAACGGATTACGTATGCAGGCAGATGGACTGCGGTTAGATAAGGCTGTAAGTCAGCCGCCGAAGAGTTATGACAGCAGCCCGAGTGCAATAAAGTGAATTATGCACACAACTGCAGCGATACTTTGTTCTCGAACGCGGGTTGGGAACTTAGTGGATGAGCGGTAGCGGAGAGTAAAACCAAGTAACCCACAAAAATATTTTTTGATACAAAATTTTATTGCGGACTGTACTTTGCATGTGTATCAAGTACGTCTCGAGTCATCTCAAATGAGCCTAAACTCAATGTGTTTATGTCTTCCCATCGAAGAGTTCCTTTGGCTACCTTCCGACTGCATCATCAGATCAGCTCCATGTTAGCATATTATTGCATTGTCATCGAAAACACGGAAGTATGCGAAATTTTAGCTCAATGAGACAACTGGAAGTGGTTCAAATTTAAGTTAAAAGATAATAAAAAGTAGGAAAGATTTCGTACGGGCTGTGGTTGAACTCACAACCTCCGGTCTACAAGTAATCCAGTGAAATTGTAGAATTTTGTAACGTGGCTCTTCTGCGTCAAATCCGGTAGTTCTGATTTTTTGCAGACTTATTTATGATGTTGGCCCAATTAATAATCCAGGTTTGTGACCTCAAGCGCCGAACGCAACTTTGTCAAAAATCGAAAAAGCCGCAAAAATTTCTTTTCTTTTAGATTTGGGCGATTATAACCCTAAACGACTAGTTTTTGATAGTACCTTCATTAAACGTTTTTAAAGAAGACTAAATTTGCTACAATACGAGATTAGAACTGTCTCTGTAGATTGAACAGTTTCCAAGATAAAGGCTTTCAACATTTAGATTTTCAAAACCGCACCATCAACCAAAAATAGAGCAAAAAGATCGTGTTTGTTGTATGGGAGCCCCCCTTAAATATTTATTTTATTTTATTTTTAGCACTTATTGTTATAGCGGCAACAGAGATACATCATTTGTGAAAATTTCAACTGTCTAGCTATAGCGGTTCATGAGATATTACAGCCTGGTGACAGACGGACGGACGAACGGACAGCGAAGTCTTCGTAATAGTGTCCCGTTTTTTACCCTTTAGGTACGGAACCCTACAAACCAGCGCATTAAAAAGGGAGTTTTTTTCCCCCAGGTCATTCAAAAAAGTTATTGACAAAGCAAAGTCGTTACACATTGACAGGATTGGCAAGAAATCAGATTCGACAACTCGTGCGTTCTGGTCTCTTGCCACAGGTATTCAGGGAGATTTCTGAATGCGGATTTATGATTCATAAGACAGAGCTGATCTTCTAGGTGGTGGTGGTAGGGTGGTGGTGATCTTCTCTTTCCGACTCGCGTTCAAATAACAAGGGACGCTCGCAGCCAACCATACCGCGGTACGAGAGCTGTATGCCGGATGTCCGGTTCCACCAAAACTTACTGCGTAAAGCACTTCTTTGCCTCGCTGGCTGGCTGATGGAATCCCTGCGATTTTGTTGAAGATGTGTGCTCCTGATTTGGCACCGGTCTTAACGAGTCTTGTTTGCTCCTCTGGCTTAGTCCCGACCTCATGAAAGTCAGGTGTGGTGCACCCTATCCTTAAAAAAGCGGCCAAGTGCGAGTCGGACTCGCCCATGAAGGGTTCCGTATTTAGGCGATTTATGACGTATAAAAAAAAACTACTTACTAGATCTCGTTCAAACCAATTTTCGGTGGAAGTTTACATGGTAATGTACATCATATATTTTTTTTTAGTTTTATCATTCTCTTATTTTAGAAGTTAGGGGGGGGGGACACACATTTTACCACTTTGGAAGTGTCTCTCGCGCAAACTATTCAGTTTAGAAAAAAATGATATTAGGAACCTCAATATCATTTTTGAAGACCTATCCATAGATACCCCACACGTATGGGTTTGATGAAAAAAAAGATTTTGAGTTTCAGTTCGAAGTATGGGGAACCCCAAAAATTAATGGTTTTTTTTTCTATTTTTGTGTGAAAATCTTAATGCGGTTCACAGAATACATCTACTTACCAAGTTTCAACAGTATAGTTCTTATAGTTTCGGAGAAAAGTGGCTGTGACATACGGACGGACAGACAGACGGACAGACAGACGGACAGACAGACAGACATGACGAATCTATAAGGGTTCCGTTTTTTGCCATTTGGCTACGGAACCCTAAAAAGGTGACCGCTCAAATCCATCCAACAACAGGCCAACCAATAGGCATAACCACCCTTTTCTCGAAGATCAGAGGACCACCAGTTGCTTAGTGACCGACACAGCAGAAAGTATAGGTGTCAAACGGCACAGACATCACTAATCTTATTGGGGTATAAGTTTGCATTTACTCAAACCTTTCTCTATTCGCCCGCTACCCTCTCATTACAGTCTACATCCTCTCGTCTTCCCCAGGGCCCCCTAATGCAGACTTACACCGAGCCGCAGTGTACGTTCAATTTAAACTTTAATATGCACCCGACTGAGCCAAATTGGAAATAATGATCCGCACATTCGATTTACTTATGATTGGAATGAAGTTTGTTTTAAGCGAGAATAGTATGTAAATACTATGAAATACTATGTAAATACTATGAAAAGCTACCAAACTGAACAGTTATTGTATTTTTTGTAAAATTAACAATACGCGTTAGTAGCCTCGTACAGTTGCTTTTCAATCTATAGAACCTTTCATAAACCAAATAAAGTAGCATTTATTTTGTTTCATTGCGAACGAAATTCATCCCAATTTATACTATACAACAAGGTTCTTATTAAAAATAAGATTTTTTTTGTGGTGGGCCTTACAGGTTAAAATGTTTACATCCCGAAGTTGTGAACCTTTTAAAAGTATTGGTGCGGCTTTGAATAACTATTGAGAAAACTGGAGACAATAAGCGACGAGCTTTAAAAATGTAAAGGTAGAAAAATATTACCCTTGCAATAAAATCGTGAAACACTTGTCCAGCCATAAACAAACAATAAAATTAATTCAAAAGATCCAGTCACAATCTCCCATCATTCACTTAACGCCTGTATTCTGTGTATTTCGTACCGTTAACCACCTCCAGGCGGAACTATAAAAAATATATTGCCGTTCTAATGCTATAGAATTCGCCGGCTGCACAATAATAAAAGTCTGAGACGCGATAAGACCGACATTCTTGTAAGACAAGCGAGTGGTAGCGAGTCGAATCATAAACAAACCAGTAGGCCTAGCACAGGAGGGGCGCGACAGTAGGTATCTCGCTCGCGAGATAGACTACACGTCTTTTTCTAACTGTATTAATTGAGACGGGTAGTCATCTCGCGGACGATGCTAGCCCGACAGAGTAATGGGAGCCTGATATCCATATGCCAATTCCAGTTGTAAAACGTTACACCAAACAGCAAAATATTGATACGCTTTCCCTTTGAGCGCCAAAGACGTATGACGGACATGACAGACATCACTTTGATATCGATATAAGTTCGAATTGGCCTCTGGGTCTCGGCCGTGTGATCGACTCAGCGCACTGAGCAGGCGATCGAAATAACAGTAGAGGGCGGGGGTGCGAGCGAAACGTCTATAAAAAATGAAATACGTCGTAAAATGTTGTACAAACTACACTTTATCTGCATGAAATAGATTTTATAGTCTACAGAGATTATTGACACGCATTCTTGAGTGGCAGTGAAAAGATTACATTTAACACCTGTCATTTTGTAGCTAGATTTATGCAGCTATGAATTCAAATATTTTTCATTAACTTTTTAACTGTGAACTGAATTTTAATGAAAACCACTACTACTCATGTCTCTAAGGCATTTATGTATTACTTATTACTCGTTGCCACATCAGGAGTCAAACGTTGCGTTGCTTGCGTTGCGTTAAAGTATTATCTAGGGATGTCACGCTGATCCAATTTGAGCAAACTATGTCAGCAGCCAATAGTCATAAACGTGTCCAATTCTCGCAACCCTAGCTTCGTCTACGTCATTTATTTCATCATTTTACACTCACAGAAAAAAACAGCCAGGAGTGTCCTAAGATTAGTAAAGGATTCCGTATCCGTTTGAAACTTATTAAAAAAAAGACCCGTTAATATTATAATATATATCGCGATATAAATTCATCGGAAACGTCGGATTTAAGTTAGAGTCTGTGCGGAAAGAGAAGAATCGTGAAATATATGAGATCCAATACATTGCTACTACTCTTCTCTTTCCGCACAGACTCTAATAATAATGAATTTATATCGTTATAGACCCGTTAATATTATCATTAATTAATTGTACAAAACGTTTGAAACGAGGTCGATATCTTGTTGATATAAGATATTGAGAAAGGAAACTTATTTTATGGAGGAAGAGGGAGGCCTTTGTCCAGCAAATGAACGCTAGGCTTGAAAATTAGTACGAATACGTGAGTTCAGCGTTTTATTTTTCTATACTAAATGTTAATTATATATACGTATTATGGGGTCATTTCTCATAGCATACTCTTTATTTTATTCAAAGGCCTTAAAGTGGTCTTCCATTCCATTTTATTTTGAATCCTCATTTTGACTAATTAAAATTGCATTTGTCTTTGCAAGTTATGCCGTCTGGGCGGCTAGAAGATGTTTTTTTTTAAAGAAAATATGAATGTAATATTTACAGAAAATATGAATGTAGGGTACGGTACCATAATATAATATGAACCAAGTAAATAAAGCAAACGCAACGTTTTAGAATAAAATGTGTGAGACATCGAACATAAGCAAACTAAAGTAAAAATTTCTAGCTTAGCTACAAAACCCTAAAAAACAATTGAAACCGTATATCTCATTACTTATTTAATCACACATTGTCCCTCATAACACAAGTTTATTCCACGCAAGACTAATGCACACCCGAAATGTCAGGGATGTCCGGACTAAAAAATGGGCTCTCACCTTGTAGCATCGAATGATTTCCCTGAGGGCGTGATGCGATATCTGTACCTAGCACATCTTGAGTCGAGCTTGGTGTATTATGGAGTATTTTTGTAGTGTTAATTTGTTTTAATATGACATAAATTGATATGAGGAAAGTCTTAAAAGCAAAATTACATTAATAAATGGGATTAACGATTATTTGTCAGGGACCGTTACCATTATGACTAAACATCTAAATATCACGCAGCATTCGAAACATTTATTTGATATTCTAGAATGGTTAAATACCACTCGTTGGGTACCAATCATAATAAATTTTTATTCAGCCCCACGTTGGGTGCCAAACCAAGATACATTGTAATTCAGCCCCACGTTCGGTGCCAAACCACGCTACATTGTCATTCAGCCCCACGTTGGGTGCCAAACCACGATACGTTGTAATTCAGCCCCACGTTGGGTGCCAACCATAATACATTGTAATTCAGCCCCACGTTGGGTGCCAAACCACGCTACGTTGTAATTTAGCCCCACGTTGGGTGCCAACCATAATACATTGTAATTCAGCCCCACGTTGGGTGCCAAACCACGCTACGTTGTAATTTAGCCCCACGTTGGGTGCCAACCATAATACATTGTAATTCAGCCCCACGGTTGGGTGCCAAACCACGCTACATTGTCATTCAGCCCCACGTTGGGTTCCAAACCACGCTACGTTGTAATTCAGCCCCACGTTGGGTGCCAACCATAATACATTGTAATTCAGCCCCACGTTGGGTGCCAAACCACGCTACATTGTAATTCAACCCCAAGTTGGGGCCAACCATAATACATTGTATTTCAGCCCCACGTTGGGTGCCAAACCACGATACATTGTAATTCAGCCCCACGTTGGGTGCCAAACCACGATACATTGTAATTCAACCCCTCGTTGGGTGCCAACCGTTTCGAAATAAAATGACGCCCTACCTACGTAATGTTTGCTTCCTACGTCATTCCTACATCACATTTGTTCATTTTCCTCTTTATACCAAATACTAAAGCAACAAGACCAATCTTGTGAGTTTGTTTTTCCTAATTAAGCAAGAAATTAGTATTCAAACTAAAAATTCAACAAACTTTCATTTGATATTCGATGAATTCCGAGGGCGAATTACTTTCGAGTATATCTTGACGGCGCCTGTGACTTGCCAAGCGGGAATAGCTCTTAATTACCGCGATTTTAAGAGCTCTAGTTGCGGGTTTTTGCAGGCCCTTGACGGGGACGAGAGCGGCATGCTAGAGTTTTGGGGTATAGAACAAGTTATAAGAAATCTAATTAGGGTCACTAGTAACTGGGGTCAGATGGGATAGCTATAGACCATTTTGTGACCATGTTCTAATGTAGCTAGTTGAAAAATTGGCCCTAAGACTGTCATACTCAAATGAGAGCCTAAAGACGATTTTGCCTTGTAGCACCGGACCCCAAAATGAATTTGCTTAAAGGTGACGTTCGGATGGCAAAGTTATGAACCTATAGGCGGACCACCAAAAGCCCGGCGGGCTGTTATGTTATGTACCGCTGCCGCTGTCGTATTCAAAGATTGTAAATAATACACTGCTGTCAACTTGAAATAAATGCCTTTACCTGGATACGAGCCCGGGACCATTGGCTTCACAGGCAGGGTCACTACCCACTAGGCAAGACCGGTCGTCAAATTTTAGTGTTTTTGTTGTTATGTCAATTTGCTGTTTTATGTGCCAAATAAGGTATTTGCTCTTTATTGAATTGACGAAACAAATTATACATACAAATTGCAATAATTTAGTTGTCTTGTTATGTTAATAAGTAACTGAGATTTAAAAACAAAAATAAATCTAAAATATATTATTTCAAATTGCAGCATGAGAGCTACTTCGAATGTATGGCGACGGCTAACATGTAGGTAACCCATAACTTTTAAACTATGAAATGGAAAAAACGATTCTCTTGTAACTTAGACCACAGCGTAAGGTGAAAATAGAAAGTTTCTCGGAGATGCCGGGAGGAAATTTAAAGCTTTCATTTATGTTAGTTTATTTTTCAAGTGTCGGATCATTTGCATGGGTTCGTTTCATGCTGTGTCTATTTTATTGCGATTTTATAAAATGTTTGCCTTTCCGAGTTCCCGACGACTCTTTGAGGAGAAATATGGTGGAGATATATTATTATGTATCTGCTGCGGAGCCTACAAAATAAGGATCTTACTAGGTATACATGATGTAGAGGTCCCTTTATTTCACATAAAGTTGTAAGTCATTCCGCGGTATTCGGATAACAAGATCCGTTCTAGAGAAGAGAACGATACGATGTATTAGATACCAACTAGTTTAGATTTCATCTAGATATCTTTTGCAGCTCAATTCGGGCAACCAATATCACTTTTAAGTTAAATTATCGTTTTAAGATCGTTTCAAAATCGTTTTGAGATCTAAAAATACATAACGAGACGTTTTAGATGTTGTGAAAACCGTTCAAGAGTATCTCCAGAATCGCGGAAATGTCAAATTTGACAGGTTATATATTAAAAATATCGTTATAGTATTTTGGTGATATCTAAAAGATATCTAGTAGTTGTCTATTTCAAAATCAGAATCGGGCCCATTATGTATTGTTTGTAATATTATCATTAGTCCTAAAACTGAAACTGTTAACTTTTCAGGATTTTCGTAAGGTCCTATAGGTCAAACATTTTTCTCCTTATTACAAAGGAGTAAGGTGCAACAGTGTAAACATTATATCTTTGACGTCGACTGTACCTGAAATCCCAACTACTTATACTTTCTAATTTCATCTTCGTTCCCTCAACACTAAACTATTTGTTTGTGTCATTCGGTCATGAATGAACTTTCCCGTTTGTCCCTATTTACAATTTTCCGCGCTGAGCGATGGGCACGCAAACTTTTCGCGTCAAGGCAAACGTAACAGCTTCCATTCATCATGGTGGGGGGAAGGGAAGGGGGAAATAGAAAAAGTTGTCTCGTTTACAATGGGGCTGGATTATTTGGTGAGGTCGTTAGCGATGTCGCGCGGGAGCGTCGTTGCGATCGCTTGCCGAGAAAGCGAGGTGTGCTAGGTGGGAACACTGCATAAAAACTGATATTGTGAGATATCCTTAATTGACCAGCGGATTTGACCGCTATGGTAAATATTATGTTATTAAATGTCTTTTTGTACAATAAAGAGTTTACTTCTACTACTACTGGTGGCCGCTTTCAGATGAAAGGAGTGCCTGGCGTCCGTTGGCTCGTTGGGTAGACGACATTCGGAAGATTGCGGGTCACTTCTGGAAGCAAACCCTTCTGGATGAGGTTGGCTCAGGACCGGGATAAGTGGCGTACTCGAAGAGAGGCCTATGCTCAGCAGAGGGCGATAAAAGGCTGATATGATGATGATTACTACTACTATTTAGATATACTTATACATATATTGAAAATTGCGAGTTCTAGCGGAATTGAATCGTTAATTAGGCTTTGCCGAAGCAACTCACCTTTAGTCCCTGAAAATACTCATTATCTTAGCGCCCTGCCGGTTGAATCCTGAAAAACCCCACTTTTTCAACCTTGAAGATGAAATGGTCCCTGCACCTATTCCAAAAATATCTGTCCTTCCAACCCAGAGGGGATGATAATGATGCAGGCATTCAAAACTAGCTAAAACTATACCGGATGACTAGATTCAAGAGCATTCTGCTCCTCGTGCGTAACCTTAATTTTTTTTATTTCCTTCCTTCCTGTCTTTCTTTTGTGGTGAGCGTTCCGACTGTACTAGCGACCTTCACCAAGTAGGATTTTGGCCGACAGGTATCAAGTTCCAGCGGTTACGCACTTACATACGCCGCCGGGTCCCTGACTGACACTTTTTCTTCGTATATGACATTCATTTCGGTTTATAATTTATACCTATTAGTGTTTCTACTTGAAATAACACAAATTAAAATATTAAAAAAATATATATTTTATTAGTTTGTAAAATAAAATCATTTGTTAATATGTGGCCGCTATGAGATCACCTGGCCAAGGGTTAAAGCGAAGGTTAGAAATAGACAGACGACGAGAAAGCAAAGGCATTGTTCTCAAGTTCCTAATCTCTGTTTAAACGAACTCTAAACAGATTACGCGTAATGAGCTGGTCATAGAGCCAAGTGATCGTGAAGGCAGCACCGCGATAAATCTACGACACAATGGCGACTTTCTTAACTTTTGCGCCCGCGAATAACGAGTTTTTAACTTTGTGGCAAAACGAAAAATGTCTCTATCTCCTTTACGCACCCATGCGGGGCACAGACGGGAGCGGGTAAGATATTTTTTTGTGTCTGTAGCACATTCATCAACTAAGGTTATATTTACAACTAAAACAAATTAAATTATTTTTTTATATAATTTTTGATTTGTGCATTTCTCCAGAATCTTCTTGCCTCGCACTGCTAAACTGTGGAATGAACTGTCGCCTGCGGTATTTCCGGAGCGATACCACCTACACCTTCAAGAAAAGAGCGTTTCTTAAAGTTCAACAACGCACTTGTAACCCCTCTGGTGTATTCTCTCTAAAATCTTAAAGTATATGAAGCAGAAGTTCGAAGTATGAAGCAGTTCGAATCCCGGTTATGGCTTATTTACTTGTGTGATGAGCACAGATATTTTTTTCTGAGTCATGGATGTTTTCTATGTTTTTAAGTATTTGCATTATTATATACTCGTATGCACAACACAAGCCTTCTTGAGCTGGTTGTGGGACTTTTTGTGTAAGAATGTCCCTACAAAATTTATATATTTATTTATAAGCCGGTAACGCAACCAACAGCTCTGGTATAGCGTGTGTTCATGGGTGACGGTAACTGCCTACCATCAGGATATGCGTTTGCTCGTTTGCCTCCTATATCATACTAAATAAATAAATAAAAGTATCCCAGTGATATTGCTAAATACTTTTGCAAACATAAACTTGGAGATAGTTATCATCATCATCATAATTTAAGAGCATGGCTCTTGTCGGTGGAGTATCGCCAGTTTTCGCGGTCCTCAGCCAGGTTCTTTAGGTCCCTGTAACACACGAAATTAATGTTCTTTTGTTTTTAGTTGTTGTTGTAGTTAGGTTATTAAATTTCATACGCTGAAGGCGCTTAAGCTTTTGTTTTAAACCAACGCTCAGGGGATCCCGTGGAAATTACAGAAGGAAAAACGGCCCTACTTTCAATAAAACTGTCGTCTTTATTTAACAGGGGCAAAAGTTATCTCGGCCATTGTTTGGCAACTCCGCGAAAATATACCTACAAGAAAAAAAGCAGTTCGTTAACTTGGCTCGTTGTTTACAGCGAACCATTGATTCTGTGAGTCACTTAACTAGCCGAGGTTTTTAGTGTTGTTTTTGTCAATTTTGATTGTTAAGAGGACAGGGGATGACCGCATCTCCATACAAACTTACCTATAGCTCTCATTTTCCTCTTTAACTGCTAATTGATATGATTCCAATGTCAGTTAAATGTCAGTGCACGTTGGAATTGGCTTGTTAGTTGCATGTTGAATTAAAAGTACAGTCAGCGATAAAACAGTTATATTGTATTTTTTTTTACAAAATACTGGTTTTCTTAAGCATATTGTAAAAATATACACTAATAGCTACCAACTACCACTAACTTCGTCCTCCAATGGGTTAAAACAAAGTTCCGAAGCTTTTAGTATCTAAAATGTGTTCAAATATTCAACGGAATCCAACGTAAAACACTTCCAAGGCCCAAACAGAAATTAAGGAGGTGAGAAGTCGGAAAAGTTTTTATTGTTACGGCCCGAATTTATCCCCGGTCGAGCAGCTGCTTAAAATTTCACTTCTCAGTACTTCGCTCATTAATACCGCGTTTGTAAACTATGCGGCGGTCACATTGTAAAGATATTGTTAGGAGGAAAATGACCGCTTCTTCATATAAACGTAGTCCCCATTCTCCTCAGACATCAGACATTAGGTATGAAATATGTTTTCACACAATTTGATGTATTTTTAGCTTAACCCTTAAAACGTTTATGTCCCTTTTTTAGTACAGGTACTAAATGCGGCCCCAAGTTTAAACACTATATGCGGGCTAGAAAAGGAAGTACGTTGAAGAAAGTGCAAGAATTGTACTTTTTTTTCTAGCTTGTGGCAATATCAGGCAACATTCGGTTTATGCGCAAGCGGCAATTGAAATATGAAATTTGCTGAATTTGCGACGGAGTGTGTTCCTGACGTCATAGAATATAAAGTAACAAGCTAAAGTGCTTTATTTGTGTTGATATTATTACTAGGTGAGTTAAACATTGTTATTACATATAAAGTTCATTATATCATAGATTAATTATAAGTCAAAAATTGTGAAATAAATCTTGTCCCATTTTTGTGACATTGTCGATAGTACTGGTAACCAAGTACCATGCATGCACGTCCTAAAAAACGGACCGTGCCGTCTTGTGCGCAGACACGATTGTGACAGAAAACGGACATTGCCATACATAGGTTATATACTTTTTTCATTTATTGTCATTTTATAGGCTGGCGTTGCGTTGGGATTGTGTGATACATAAGTATGTGGATACATTTTATTGTATTTTAGTTTCAGGTGGTTCCACCATCTGACTCAGAGGAGTGAGATAATAAAAAAACGACGATGACGAAATTTTACTACTAGAGACAACTTGTACGTACCTTGCCCCAATCCGACTCTCTTTCAGCCAAGTCACTTTCTCCGGAGATATCAGATATGATGGACAAATATAGATCGGTTCATTTACGAAGACGCGTACTATTATTCTTATTGCCATGCTATTAAAGTTTAATGCACCACAACGTGAATCTGTACTTATAGATGGTTGAAGTCAAAGGTCCTTGTGTGAAAAACGTTGTTAATAATATAATGTCTCGACCTGAACACGACCTGTCCCCTAGTACTCCATCTACAAAACTTAATTCCATGTCAGCAAACTCATAATTCGCTTCAGTATCCAAATTATTGGCACGTCTTGAAATGTGCTACGGTTAAAACCTATTTCAAGTCGACGAAGAAGATGTTACAATTCCTGAGGCCTGTAAAATGGAATCCCTTCAAAATTCAGGACAGTAAATGCCTAAATTTGAATCGAGTTATATGTGGGGAAGACGTAGTAAAGGATGGGAAGGAGACGAAAGTATTTGTACTTGGGTACAGGAACATATTGTCAAGGACCGCCAACCAAAGTCTGCAGTCTGGGAGAATGACATGCATAAGCCTCTGATTCTTGCCAAGGAGGAGCGATATAATCCCAGAATGTTTCGAGATGCCATTGAGACTGAAAAACATCTAAACTTTAACAGGAACGACAGCTTTTCTCTACCACCAGCTTAGGTTCCAGATAGTTCGTGTGATAAGGAAACAAGCAAGACATAGAACTGTGAGATCATAGTGTTAAATGGTGTGGTCATTTTAGTATAGCAATGTCACTTAAAATAATTGTAATGTGTAACTAGCTTTATGAGCCTGTTTTGCATGTATAAGTAGCCTTGAAATTTATAGTTTTGGTTTAATATTTCGGTATGTGGGTCATTCTATACATTAACACTGGAAGTAAATATAGTATTATTATGTTTCACATAAGTTTTTTCTATTTTATATTGTAATTAAATGTTTTTTCAAAACATTTACTAGTGTGTTATTTAAATAATTTACAATTTTCTTGCCCTATAATATTTTATTTATTTTAATTTTCTGAAACTGTATGACAGCGTTGTCCGTTTTTTAGGACAGCCTTGGGAGCACTCAATCTATAAGGTTCATGGCAATGTCCGTTTTAACGGACGTCCTAAAAACCCTACTATCAGAATTTTTTAATTTTTTTTTCGTAAATTATAGTACTTTTTAACTCATTACTATACCTAAAAACATTCCATGAGATAGGTGGATACATTATTTCATGTCTTGCCGTGTTAAGGGTTAATCCACGCCCCTTCGTTTGCCTATTTTCTATTTTTTTTTTTATTGTTTGAGTCAGAAGAGAAAAACGAATTACATACAACATTTATGAATGATTTTAACTCTTGTTATATATACCTAGTTAAACAATCGAGAAAGTATCAAACGGCAAATAGCTGTGGTTACTTTAGATCAAATTGTGTAAAAAAATATAACATAAAATAGAATAGGGACTACATTTGCATGAAAAGGCGTTATAGCGCGGTCGTCCGTCTCTAAAAAACCGAAAAAAAAAACAAGTTTATATTATGTCAGATCATGAAATTCCTAGGCATGTCGTGAATCGTGAAAATAATAAAATTGTTTCGTTCCCTGAATCGACGGAGGCTTCTATTTCTGGTCAATTTCTGAACCAACTTTCGTTAGGTTGCTATATACCTATCCTACATATGAAAAATATTTCTATAATGTTAATATCCATAGAGGAAAATGGAGACTACGTTTGTATGGAGAAGTAGGTCGTCCACTATCCTGTTAATGTCTCGGTTATACTTATATACAGCTATGTGGCGGCCTTACTGTTTAGTTGTTAAGGTTGCCGGGCGATTTCTAAGGCGGAATAACGGCTTTGCTCTTGAGGTTTTCCTATTGTCGGGCTTAATACGCTTGTTTTCTGTACCTAGATAAATTAAAATGTATAGTTAATCTGTAACAGGAGCAAAAAAATTTAATGTAACAAATGTTTACCCGGTATACGAATATGTACTATTTTTTATTGAAACGGTGATAAATATAAAAGTTACATTAATCTTATAGATTTTCAATACAATATTATGAACTCTATTAGAAGTATTGGAACAAAGTAAAATAATTTCAGTAAATATTTTAATTTGTTCTAATACTTCTAATACCTAGTATGCCAATTGAATGAAGTACTTATTGAATGGCACAGGCAAAACTGCCGCGATAGCAGAGGACGCAGTTCGAGTCTAGCCTGTGGCACTGGAGGCCTTGGTCACTTTTTCTTAGTACCTATATGACATTTATTTCAGTTTATAATATTATGAACCTTGAATAAAACAAAATTGTGCTACTTTATTGCTATAGCATGGTATAATAATATACTCCGCCTGGTACTCTCTTCCGAGATTCGCGAATGACCTAACTGTCACTTGCCTACGTCATCATGCTCTTTACAGGTTCTCAAACTTTAAAATGTGGGAGAATTTTAACCAACGGTGAAAATTATTTTAACGGCATTAATTTTAAGTTATTCATGTAGAAACATAGTAAAATAAAACAAATCTATACTGCACTTTTCACTCCTACTCTTACAGTTCCGAATAGAGCAGCCAGCCATTTTTGTAACAAAACATTAATTACCAAGCTTACGACGTGAAAACACTGCGACTGCTGACACTGAGCGAGAAGGAAATAACAATTAACACGCGTTCGACAAGGATGACGGTCAGGGACAAAATGGCGGATTGTCAAATGTGACAGCGCTATCCTGTGTTGCCAGTAGTGTAAACAGAATTACCCGAACGTCTGAAATTTCTTTCGTGAATCGGAAGATATTGCTAACGAATAATTAAAAATGACGTGTTATTGTAAAATTTAAGATAAAATACATATAAATGAAAGTTATTAAATTATAAAGAAATAAATTAACTTATTAACCATAGATTTAATGTACCCATGTAACATGTTATGTTAAAATAAAGTGGCAATGTTATTGTGACGTAGACAAGTGACACTCTGGGAAGAGAAGACCATGTTTTATTAGACCATGTTGTTATAGCATAATTAGCGCTAACAAAATAAACTCAGAAAAAAACGGCAAGAGACGCACTTTATTCTCGCGAATAAAACAGCTAGGAACATATGCGAAGAACTGGCGCCCACATATAAATATGTAATACGACTCCGGTGGCTTATTCTGGCACAGAGGGAAACATCGAACGCGAAAGAGTTTCGTTACTTAATAATGCCTAAGAAAGAAAGATAAGAAAGTAAATAATTTTCACCACACCAGCTCGTACAGCTGCCGCTGCCGCACTTTTAAAACCGGATTTGCAAGTCACGCTTGCGCCCATGCGCGTATTACAAACTAATTACAATTAGTAAAAACCCTTTGAAAAATAATAATGTTAATAAAATAAAAATAAAAATACGGTCTCCTTAAATTTTTCTTTCCTTCGTTGTGAAGCGGAACATGTCGAGCAATCATCGACTTAAAATACGTGAGTGACTAGATTTAACGTCTCGTAACGTGTCTCACGGAAGTTTTGTTACTAAAATTAGCTCTCGATATTCGTTGAAAACTGATGACAACATTTTCATTTTAATCTGCAAAATGGCAAAGTAATTTAATACAAATTTTGAGTTGTTTCCTCATGGTAGAATTGACTCTTAAATGATGATGTTGAATGATAAATATTTAACAGAGTAAATTTGGATACAAGATTCAATACAGATATTTCCTGAGTCGGGGCACGACAACAATTCAAGGCTTACAAATCCTAATCAACCGCAGAAACTATCGGTGTCGGTCTGACGCGGTAACATGATTAATTTCAAAACTAGACTCCAAGTTTAACCGCACGACCGTGTCAGTGAATGATGGTACACTTGAAAAAGGTTATCACTAAGTTTCTAACTAAAATATCGGATTAACCGTTATTGTTTGTGCGTAGTCACAATGCTTTTCATTGCACAAAGATGTGTCAAATTCGAGTCCATTTTGTCGAATTTGGTATAGGTACCTACCATGAAACTGCGCACTTTTGATTTACAGTCTAAATTTTCATATGGTCAAATAACAGCTATGTCTGTACGTAGAACTCGTCTATCTGACTCGCATACCTCTATAAACTCTATTTCTTATAAACTCTAACCCGTTTTTAGGTTTCCGTACGCAAAAAATAAAAACGGGAACCTATTACTAAGACCCACTGTCCACTTGTCTATCTGTCTGTCACCAGGCTGTATCTCATGAACCGTGATAGCTAGACAGTTGAAATTTTCACAGATGATGTGTCTCTGTTGCCGCTATAACAACAAATACTAAAAAGTACGGAACCCCCGGTGGGCCAGTCAGATTCACACTTATTGTCCCGGTTTTTATTGGAAAGAAATGTACTTCCGACTCGATCTTATAGAAAAAAATGCAAAGATGGTTAAATTACAAAACGCTTGCTGAAAGCCTTTCTTCATCAGATTGTCTACAGTCAAACTATAAGACCTCACTATACACCCAGAATATACACCCCACATTCCCTCAGATATATTTTATGGAGAGTGCGCTACGCTCTTTTTGCAATAGCTTCCAGAAGGTGCGGGCCTACCCTACCCTTCATATTTACGATAAAATCGTGAGCAGAAATATAATATACGGGTGTGTTTTTTGTCGATAAGCGTCTGATACTCGATACTGGATCGGTAACGTGTTCCCACTTTGTTTATACATATGTTGAAATAATATGTAAATAAGAGCATAATTTATTGCGCCTCTTTCATTGCGTATGCGGGAATCGATTTTCTTGCACGCTCGCACCCACAGTAGAATGGCGATGCGAGCAGGGTACGTGTCGCCGCGGGGTTTTGAGCAAACGCTCGCGTGCTACTCGCCCGCGCTGACCGAAAATGAAGTAAACACGCCTTTTTGCGCCGCAAAAACGTTCAGATTAAGAAGCCAGACGTCAAATCTGTTTAAAGGAGGCGTATCCATTCACCACGCATACAAGGCGCTAGCTAGTTTTTACTACCGTTGCGCGAGTGTTAGTAAATGTGGAGAGGAACGAGCGGCGACACCGGTTCCGATACTAACTGTGCGCGATAGCCATTCTAACCTCTTTAACATGTTCTGTGGCGTGAGCTATCGTTAAAGGTACGACTTTAACGATAGCTCACGCCGATTGGTGCGAGCACAGAACATATTAAAGAGGCTCGCACCAATCGGCGTGAGCTATCGTTAAAATCGTACCTATTTATAAAAACAACACCAATACCATAAACATTTCTTACCTCAGAATTGACCTCATTGACGACTTACGATAAGTTTTCACATCGCCTATTCGGAAAAGGGGAATTTATCCCTGGTATGAGGAATTAAAATGGCTCTTTTCTTCCTTTTCTAGGAGGGATAATTGTGGCACGTTTCTATTCTAGGGCACGATTTTTTTGTACAATTTTATCAATCTCTCACTACGCTCAGGATTCTATGTACGCCCTCGCCGTAAATATGTAATTTTGCTCCCTTGTGACACAATCTACCATATTATTTTAATTTGCATCAAGTTACTTCTCCACACTTGTGAATTACAACTTTCTCATAAGTTTGTGAATACTATTAAAGTGATCCTTTACGAGCGGGTGTGGTGAAAATAAATAAACATCAAGCACGTCGTGGTTATTCTTCTCCCGTCCGCTTCATTTGATTCGATATCATCAAAAGTAATGTATATTTTTATTGCCCTCGTCCTGAGGAACATGTTTAAATAAATACAATTTCCCGGTCACGAATACGTCGTAAACTGTTCTCGGTAAATTGATTTTTAAAGTAGCTCTGTACCCCTAGTGTAAATTTCATTCGATAGCGTGACGTGACGTACCTACGCGTTAGCATTAAGTCAGGCGTAGCTCACTCCGCGTTTTGTCGCGCCGCTACAAGTACATGCGGCCAACACCAATTTTGGTGTCTAGCAAGCAGTACTAGTAGTTGCCGCGCACCGCTGCGGAACGGGCTTCTGCACGCATTTGCGCTTATATCTCTCGTAATAGTCGTAATCGACGCGTTTTGTTAGGGAGTGAACCTTCTGTACCTAGTACTATTATTTATTCTATGGTTAAGTGTCGTTTTGTATGGGATTTTGAGTATCCAAATCGCTGTTCAAAATCCCATAAAAAGTAGACATAACGCAAACGCGAACGCTCGTAACGCTATCGAATGAAATTCGTTAGGGGTTCTGTGCTGTAAATAAGACTAGTTTGTTGGATGTGATTACTGATTACTGTATAAACTAGGTGATTAGAGTCGGACCAAGTTAACTCTGCATGGCATTTTGCAATGACAAAGTGTGATGATGTCATCATTAAGAGAAAAGGAGTCGCGTGACCGTTTCTCGATACAAACGTAGTTTTTTTCTCCGTTTTTCTCTCTGGATATTACGAGTAACATTAGGTATAGAAAATTTAGTCATTTGTAACTTCTTTAGTTGGCTTAGAGCAGTATTTTTCAATGTTTTCCATTACGTGACCTCCTTAGTACTCGTAGGTATGCACAAAACTTTTACACGATATTACCAAACGGAGTAGCCATTAACCGGTTCCCCTCTGTCAAAAATAGGCGGCCAATGGTCATAATGCAATGTATGGACTGAAGTTTATCTGACATGCAGACTATTTTACGTTACGTATGCATTTTACGTTCCCCTCCCCTGCAAAAATCGGCAGACAGTTTTGTACAGAAATTTACAGACACGGCGTCTCCGCATAGTTATATCCTCCAAGATATTAGTTGCGTATCAAATTAAATAAAATAGAAAACGTTATCTCATTAAAAATGGAAAATGGAAGTGTTAAACGCTGTTATTTGACCAATTAGCTCCGTCCGTCTATTAAGGTGACGGTAGAGGTGGGTAAATTTTCAGATTCTGTCAATTTACCCCATTTCACACACAAGCGCACTTCACGCACACTACCTCACTTTACTGGGACAGGTCACTGACCCATCAAGTTTTTTTTTAAGATAGCGTTTTGAGTTTAGTGGCCTCCTTTTAGGAAAAGCGTTCCATTGAAAGAAGAAAGAGAAACAATTCATTTAATCTTGCTTTCCTTGTCTGTTCATGTCACACGTGACGTATTTAAATTCTAATAATTCATTTGGTTGTTGACAATTTTCTACATTATGGCTTTGTCGAGATACGCGTTTTCTAAAGTTAAACCGAATAAAACCAGATGTCATTAAGTCAGATGTAAAATTTTATTTACTACTCTATACGACTTTTCATAAGGCTCAAAATCAATTAAATGAGAATTTAAATAAATAAAGTTCCGGCAGGGTGCAAAATTTAATTAAGGCGGACAAAATAAAATTTGAATATATATGGAAACAGTGTTGGCTAATGTACCCCTAATATCTTTACCGATTTACTTTTATGTGGTATATTCGCCTTTTGTTTCACTATTAAATTAATACAATTAAAATAAAAAATATTATACCGGTATTCCACCGGTATTATTTCAGTGCTGAAGCGATTATCTTCGATCGTAGCCTTGATAATGTAGGTGTTGATAGTTACTTACGGCGGTAGGAGCGGCAATGAACCCCGTGCAGAGTAGAACGTGAGGTGCGTTGGGATAAGTGCATATATCTACTTATAATTCTTTGGCTGGTTGGTAACCCTCTATATTTTATTTTTTGTTTTACTGTTATTAGGTTAAGGGAGTTTTAGGGAGTGAAAAAAAAAATGATTTTCGTTTTATGCGCTCGCGTGATTGCCGATGGATTATAATTAGACAAAAGAACTTGTTTTCCACGCATCGAATGTAGATCCCTATGACACTTCCTCCAATCTTCTCCAATAATGTTTATACCGTATTTTAATTACCTACCTTAAATGTTACATTTCTAAATATTTTTTTTGTGCTATACATACTTCAAAAAAATCGCTGGAGGCCTAGCGGTAAGAGCGTGCGAATTGCAATTCCGGCTCGTACCAATGAGTTTTTCGGAACTTATGTACGAAATATCATTTGATATTTACCAGTCGCTTTTCGGTGAAGGAAAACATCGTGAGAAAACCGGACTAATCCCAATAAGAGCCTAGTTTACCCCCTATGGGTTGGAAGGTCAGATGGCAGTCGCTTTCATAAAAATTAGTGCCCACGCCAATTTATGGGATTAATTGCCAAGCGGACCCCAGGCTCCCATGAGCCGTGTCAAAATGCCGGGATAACGCGAGGAAGATGATGATGATGTGACACATACTTCCAAAAAAATCTACAAATATTTTACGTGACAACTGCTTATAAGTAAATATTATGTAGGTACACTTATAAAGTATAAAGTAGAAAATATCTTATAGGTACATAATATAAAAACCGATCATGTACGAGTAGGATTCACTATGGGTTCCACAGTTACACATTTTTATTGCATATTTTTTGTTTAAGACCAACTCACCTATTATAGGACATAGGTCTTCCATTAATCTTTTGGCGTTGAACTATTTTTTGTATATGTATTTATGTAATACAATTCTGAGTTAGGTTATGGTACATTTTTGCTCACCTACTTATAATTATGTATTATATCTGATATGTCACATGATACCAAAAATCGCCGCAAAGTTAAAAGTTCATTTATTTACGTTACTCATCTTCGGATCACCGACTTACTACTTCCTTACTTGACATATGTGTACTAAATTTCAATTGAACTAGTCCAGTAGTTACGGTGAAAATTGGCTTTAACAAAATGGCAGACACACGAGTGATCTTATAAGGGAGATTATTTTCCTTGAGTGAATGGTATGCATTTACCCCAATGCACCTCACGTTCCACGCGGCGCGGCGTAATCTGGCCCCTATTTCACCACGGTGACAGATACGACAAAAACATCACTGTTATTGACGCCATAGGCATCCATGGACTACAGTTACCGCTAACACTGATTTAAACTTTCACGATTTTTACACATTATTAAATTGTACAACGGAACCGCAAAACGTTCAAGCGGATAAACAAGACCAAGTGCGGGTAGTTCGAAAAACTCGCGCGGTTAGAAGATGCTGATGTCAACTTAAGCCAGTCTTCTCCGAGACCACGGGGACAACGCCGTCCTCGAAACGTCGGAGGTAAATCTTAAAACTTAGATACGCGATTAAGTCCCGTTGTACAATTTAATAATACAGTTACCGCTTACCATCGGGCGGGCCGTATTCGTGTTTGCCACCGTCATTGTACCTATTATTAAAAAAAAAACTTTATTATATCGGATAAAACAGACATTTCTCTTTCGGTAAGTCTTGACAGGAAATGAGTTCTGTGTCGCAATTTCGATACAGTTGCCGTGTTTCTTGTGACAATTGTCATTAGCTTCGCAAAATAAGAATTTTTAGTGGCAATATAATGGAGTTTATTTATTTATTAAAATGTTGGTGGCAAACAAGCACATCGCCCGTCCGATGGTAAGCGGTTACCGTAGCCTATGGAGGCCTGTGACGTCAGCAACAGTGATGTCGACAACTGTCGCACCTGTCACCGTGGTCGTGGTGAAATAGGGGCCAGTAAGTACCTAATAATCGCAGTGGTCTTAAGTGTCACAGACCCTACTGGCGCTTAAGTCCTTTATGACAATTTCTGCCTATTTTAAATTGTTCAAAAAAAAAAGAAACCGAATAATTATATCGGACTACCGAATTTTCACGAGAATCAGTTGAGAAATGTGATATGCAAAGGAGAAGAATTCGGACATACGAAAGCATTTTTGCCCAAGTTGAAACGGAGACCTTCGCCAACGCTCGGTCAATGATGGTTTAGGTACAGCTAGCTGCAGAGAAAAGGTACCACCCCTGCATACAATTATCTATCTGGTCGTACCTTTTCTCTGCAGCTGACTGTACACCTATAAAAATGGTTGTCCCTGCTGTAATTTTATACCGGTACCGTACTTTGTCTTTCAACCGGTATAGTTTTACCTTCAAAACGAACCGGTATTGATAAATAATAACGGTACCATACCGCTTATACCGTAAAGAAAGCATGATGCAGTCTCTGCTTTGCACAATTATTGTGTGGACAAAATTCTTATAATCACCGAAACATACATACCTACGCACATAATGTCATTGAAATAAAACATTGTTATTTTATAGTAAATTTATATAATACTCGATATATACACATAACAATAACCAGACCGCAGCGGTATTAGCCTGTAAGCTTCATCTCTTGTCTCCAAATCCGCAAAAACTAGTTAGTACTAAATGCTGGTCTTGCTGTTATTTTATTCTTGAAGATTATGGCTTGTTTCTTGATTATTGAGAACAGCACGTAATCGCACACATATAGACGGAACGAACGGCAACAAAGTAGGTGTAGACACTAAGACTTTCAGGTATTAAACGAATTACGCTTCGTATTAATAGGTAAGTAATATTTAAATGAATATATAATATTCTCTAACGTAAATACAAGATTACAATTGACATCAAATGTCATTGACGTACAGAAGTCATATACTTTTTTTTAATGACGCAAAATTGATACCAGCATAATGAAAATCAATCCCAATCAGTAAAACGAGTCTTTAAACTTTTTTCATTTTAAGCGGGTTTTGAAGGAACAAGTTACTTAAATTCAATTGTAATCGTATTGTTTTAGGATAGTTTACTGCTGTTTTCGATCGTTACGACCTGTAAATAACAACAAATCAAATTTTAAATAAATTTATTTACCCTATTTTTTGAAATACAATTTATCTACTGGTATACATTTTCGTATGCGTATATGATGAAATGTCTAAATAATGCCAAAAACGAGCTACGACGACGTACACGTCTGCTTCGATCCAAGGCCAGCGGCCATCTGACTCGAAGAAGAATTTTGAGTGATGTCGTCAATGTATGGAAATTGTACGAAAGTTTACATTTGGGATTGAATTTCTGTGTTGTATTTGTGAGTAAAAATATAAGTAGATAATAATTTGCTAGTTTAGTTATCTAGCTTTCAAAATCACACAACAACTCAATTACTGTTAAAGGCAAAACTGTAATGCGTGTTGCTCAAACGGAACTCCATATTTTGATTTTTGGATACTTTTAGTGTCGATTTGTAGAGAATTACAGCAAATAAAAAATATTATGCCGTAAAGAGCCGGTACACGGCTTCTTCGTGATCAAATTTACGTATAATTTAATGCAGTTATTAAACATTTCTTGAACAAATTGATTGCACAAAGTGAGCTCTAAATCGAAAACGTCATATACCGTCCCCTTAAGTTGCAGTTACAAATTAAGAAGTGCAAGAGCGGAGTAATCGGATTGGCGTTTGTGTAAACAGCGTAACGAGGCGGCACGGGGCGGCGTGGACGCGGCATTTCGGGCGGAAAAAAACTGAAAAAGTCAATAGAGCTTTAGATTCATACCGATATTTTATAAAAATACGTCAAACAGATGAATGGCGATGTCTTGCAGTTTTGCCAATTAAAATACTTATGGTACAGGACTCGC
This sequence comes from Cydia amplana, assembly GCF_948474715.1. NCBI lineage: Eukaryota > Metazoa > Arthropoda > Insecta > Lepidoptera > Tortricidae > Cydia > Cydia amplana. The sequence continues at coordinate 19,175,223 of NC_086076.1, forward strand.
GCTTAGGGCTTAGGCCCTTTTTCACCTGAGTTACGCGAGACTTGTACCCCTTTTCACTAGAGCCAACTCAAATTGAATTGAGATTGAATAACTGATAGATGACTCAAATCAATTTTGCTACCTAAGTGTTATAAACAATTGTGGAACAATTTATTCATAAATTAATTTACAGGTTTACACATCAAAGTAACTTGTGGAACGAGTTGTTTTGCCGCGTCCATGATTGTCACTCAGCGCCGCGCGGTCATTACTACGCGAACTAACTGCCAGACTTTACCGACTCACATTCTCACTGGAGACATCTATTTATTTATCCTCTGCTATTACAGGCAACCTATTAGTTTAGGTCAAATATGTAGGTAAATTCAAGAGTAATTTAAATGGGTGATATACCACTATTTATATTTTAATCTGTGGCTCACCGTTAAAACTTTACGCACGTTATTTATTATTCCCAAACCAAGTGAGCCCTAAAAGCCTTTCAACCCTCCACAATTAAGCATTCGTAGTGAAATTTTGATCTAAGCAGCAACACTTAGAGTGTAAAGTGTTAATTATTCAGAGGGCGGTTGACGGCGAGTTATACGGGTCACGGGGCTTTTGGAGTTGGCGACAGTGCGTTTGCTTTCCAGAAAATGACACCTGAAAACTCCTTTTCACCAGTAAGGTAAACGTACTAGTGCTTGACCGTTAGATGACACCCTTTTGTCACCTCTATTGACAATGACTTATGTTTCAAGATGACATGTATACTGGGACCGCGTTGAGCACCAGTACGTTTACATTATATGATCCACAAAACCTTGCTGGTATGATATTGTAATTGATTGTCGGTTCCTTTTAGGTACATCGAGTGATTTGGCAATCCAAGAAACAACGTATCTTCCAAGGCTCCCAAAATGTGTGCACACAGATTACACGCATTTAGAACCAAATAAATGTATTAAAACGATTTCCAGCATGCTGAGAATTAATTCCTCTAAACGCTTTTTAGGGTTCCGTAGCCAAATGGCAAAAAACGGAACCCTTATAGATTCGTCATGTCTGTCTGTCTGTCCGTCTGTCCGTCTGTCTGTCCGTCTGTCTGTCCGTCCGTATGTCACAGCCACTTTTCTCCGAAACTATAAGAACTATACTGTTGAAACTTGGTAAGTAGATGTATTCTGTGAACCGCATTAAGATTCTCACACAAAAATAGAAAAAAAACAATAAATTTTTGGGGTTCCCCATACTTCGAACTGAAACTCAAAAAAATTTTTTTCATCAAACCCATACGTGTGGGGTATCTATGGATAGGTCTTCAAAAATGATATTGAGGTTTCTAATATCATTTTTTTCTAAACTGAATAGTTTGCGCGAGAGACACTTCCAAAGTGGTAAAATGTGTGTCCCCCCCCCCCCCTGTAACTTCTAAAATAAGAGAATGATAAAACTAAAAAAAATATATGATGTACATTACCATGTAAACTTCCACCGAAAATTGGTTTGAACGAGATCTAGTAAGTAGTTTTTTTTTAATACGTCATAAATCGCCTAAATACGGAACCCTTCATGGGCGAGTCCGACTCGCACTTGGCCGCTTTTTGATGTATTGAATTAGATTGGTCTATTATACCGGTACGAGGATATCACACAATGGCGAATGCTACACGCTCGATATGAATCGCGATATTTGGATCGTAATCTAGGATCACGATGTTTATCGAGTGTGTAGTATAAGTGTATCACGTATCGTGATACGGATCGCTGTATTTCTAGAAATCCAAAAATCCACGATCTGTATGCAGTATCGTCGATAAATATCGAGCGTCTAGTCTCTAATCGATATTTATCGCGTCAGTATTCATTCTGTCAGCGATGGAAGAGGACGCACATGTTGAGGCGGCGCCCGCCGTACTTGAATCGAACGATCAAAAACACTTGAAAGAATTCATACTCTTGTTAGAAACACTACCTGACTACCTGAGGTATGGGACAGCTCAAATGTGAGCAGTATAAATAAAGTGAAAAGGGCGAATGCCTATGAGCAGCTGCTTATAATTTATTGCGTATTCCCGAATCTGATTTAATAAATTCAGATGTGTATATTTTTCTCTTTCTTGAAACCAATATTATATTTCGTTCATTTTTTTCGCTTTACATGTCTTTTCAATGCTATCGCTAATATAATAGCAACGCAAGCTTTATTCATATTGTCACTCATAGCTTTATTTATTATAATTGCGAAACGTACGAGTGTACTCAATGAAATTTACCGTGGTACTGACGCGATTCGTATCGTATGTGTAGTATACATATTACTAGATAAATATTGCCTTAATATCGCGTTAAATATCGCGATTCATATCGAGCGTGTAGCATTCGCCATGTAACGTATGGCTCTAAAGGGGCCCACTTATTATAAGTCCGCCGGACGATATCAGCCTGTCAGTTGTACGGAACTGTCAACTTTTTGTTGAACTGACAGGCTGATATCGACCGACGGACTGATAATCAGTGGGCCCCTTAAAGGAGGAATCTAAATAAGGAAGCTGTATCGACAAAGAGATCGTGCTCATTCTTCAAATGAAGTTAAATGCTGCTGAGTGCCAACTTAGATGCCATTCAGATACGTAGACAGCCGCAAGTAACACGTAGAAAGTACGTGCCGCGTGAGCGGAAAATAGGTACTCGGGTAACATCTACTGGCTCTTTAGTTTTGCAATCAACCTGCGAATATCCATACTGTTTTTAGTAAAAGACCATAAGAAAGTGTCGTTGACTGAACTGAAACTACAAGCGATACCTACCAAATCAAAGATATCTTTCAATGACAATTTGTCTATGATAAAATATAAACTTGTCTCTAGAGTAATACCTACCCATGAGGGCTTTATAATTATCATATATTTTTCTAAAGAGATTGCTGCCTGTTTCATATTTAGATTCTACATATTTATTGGTTGGCAACAGTCATTTGACCCTATTTCTATCTATATTTAGGTAGAAAGAGTGGATATGAAACTACCCGACAATCCGTGTTCTAGAGATTGATGACAATCTCGAAAATAAGTACTTAGCGTTCTTCTTAAATTTACTAACAGTATTTATACTAAAAATGTGTAATTAAATAATTAGTTCAGTTTAGTTTAGTAGGCTATTATTTGCTTTCAGTTAAAGTCGCAGTGCACAGAGCGACTGTCAGCCATATTCGAACTTTAAGATACGTCAAATACTAGAGATTGAAACGATATGGATTGGATATGTCAGTGTCAAAAGTGACGCGTTTGTTTGAAGAAACGTCACTTTTGACACTTGTTTGACACTGACATATCCATTCCATATCCTTTCAATCACTAGTATTTGACGTAAGGTAAACGCAGCTATTAACGACCCCTCGAAAAACTGCAGGTATTACCGATCTATTTAGGTAATTAGATGTATTTTCGATACCAGAACCATTTCAGCGGTAGGTAGGGAGACTTCTACAAGCGTTTGTTCCTTGGGTATCGGGTAGGTTAACGTTATTTTGAGTGGTGGTTCGAAAAAAAGATATATTACGTCAATTACGGCGCGGGTAGCATGGACGCAGGTTATCTAATACTGGCGCTTGTACTTTCAAGTAAGTACGTGACTTTTCTGCTTAAGACATTTATTGAAATAACTAGCTGTTGCCCGCGACTTCGTACGCGTGGATTTGTATATTGGTGGTTATATATTCTACATTAGCTTAGAACATTGTGCAGCAAGTGATTGCGGTAGGACGGTTAATCATTTGTTAATTATTAATATTATACAACGCATGAGACTTTGTCTTTCACAACCTACGAAGTTTCAAGCCCCTAACTGAATAAAATTGTCCTCGATATAATCCCTCTTAGAATATTTTCATGTCCTCTATTTAATAAAACCTACTACCTAACTACCTATTTACGAAGTTTGAAGTTTAGGAAGTTTAGCTAGGGCTTTAAATGAAATTTGAACCCTATACAAACTTTCAACCCCTTTTTAATCATTTTAGGGGATGATTTTTTAAAAGCTGAAATTATTTTTCTTGTATTCTAATAATATGCCTTTATACAACGATTCAAGTCCCGCACTCAAAAAAATGTTTGGCCTCCAAACAAATTTTCAACCCCTTTTTCACCACCTCGGGGGATGAATTATCAAAATCTCTGAAATTAGTTTTCTTCTCTTTTGATAAAATACATTTTTACGAAGTTTCAAGTTTGTAGCTTTAAATAAAATTTGAACCCTATACAAACTTTCAACCCCCTGTTTTAACCCTGTTAGAGGATGAATTTTACAAAACGCTAAAATAACTTTTCCTGTCTTCTAATAATATCCTCAAATAGAAAGATTCAAGTCACGCGTTCGAAAAAATGTTTGATATCCATACAAACTTCCAACCCCTTTTTCACCGCCTTAGGGGATGAATTTTCAAAAACGCTGAAATTGGTTTTCTTGTATCTTAATTTAATACCTTTTTGCAAAGTTTCAAGTTCCTAGCTTAAAATAAAATTTGCACCCTAAGACGAACTTTCATCCTCTTTTATCCCCCTTAGGGGTTGAATTTCCAAAAACGTAGCAATTACTTTTTTTTGTAATCGGCTATTATGCCTTTCTAAGAAGTTTCAAAGCATTTGAATGGATCAAAACTTTCAACCCCTTTTTAACCCTGTTGGGGGATGAATTTTACAAAACGCTGAAATTATTTTTCCTGTATTTTAATAATATCCCGAAATACAAAGATTCAAGTCCCGCGTTCGAAAAAATGTTTGATATCCATACAAACTTTCAACCCCCTTTTTTGGTAAAAAGGGAATTTTCCTTAGGGGATGATAATTCAAAAACGCTGAAATTAGTTTTCTTGTATTTTAATAACATATATTTCTACGAAGTTTCCAGTTCCTAACTTAAAATAAAATTTGAACTCCATACAAACTTTCAACCCCCTTTTAACCCTGTTAGGGGATGAATTTTACAAAACGCTGAAATAACTTTTCCTGTCTTCTAATAATATCCCAAAATACAAAGATTCAAGTCCCGCACTCTCAAAAATATTTGATCTCCGTACAAACTTTCAACCCCGTTTTTACCACCTCGGCGGATGAAGTTTTAAAAACGCTGAAATTAGTTTTCTTGTTTTTTTAATTAATTACCTTTTTACGAAGTTTTAAGGTCCTAGCTTAAAATAAAATTTGCACCCCAGGACAAAGTTTCATCCCCTTTTTTACCCCCTTAGGGGTTGAATTACCTGAAACGTCGCATGTCCTGTTTTTTGTCATCGGCTATTATGTCTTTCTAAGAAGTTTCAAAGCATTTGTAATGGATTCAAACTATCAACCCCTTTTTAACCCTGTTAGGGGATGAATTTTCAAAAACGCTGAAATTACTTTTCCCGTCTTATAATAATATCCCCATATACAAAGTTTCAAGTCCAACACTCACAAAAATATTTGATCTCCATACAAATTTTCAACCCCTTTTTCACCACCTTGGGGGATGAATTTTCAAAAACGCTGAAATTATTTTTCCCGTCTTATAATAATATCCCCATATACAAAGTTTCAAGTCCAACACTCTCAAAAATATTTGATCTCCATACAAATTTTCAACCCCTTTTTCACCACCTTGGGGGATGAATTTTCGAAAACGCAGAAATTAGTTTTCTTGTTTTTTAATTTAGTACCTTTTTACGAAGTTTCAAGGTCCTAGCTTAAAATAAAATTTGCACCCCAGGACAAAGTTTCATCCCCTTTTTGACCCCCTTAGGGGTTGAATTACCTGAAACGTCGCAAGTCCTGTTTTTTGTCATCGGCTATTATGTCTTTCTAAGAAGTTTCAAAGCATTTGTAATGGATTCAAATTATCAACCCCTTTTTAACCCTGTTAGGGGATGAATTTTCAAAAACGCTGAAATTACTTTTCCCGTCTTATAATAATATCCCCATATACAAAGTTTCAAGTCCAACACTCACAAAAATATTTGATCTCCATACAAACTTTCAACCCCTTTTTCACCACCTTGGGGGATGAATTTTCAAAAACGCTGAAATTACTTTTCCCGTCTTATAATAATATCCCCATATACAAAGTTTCAAGTCCAACACTCTCAAAAATATTTGATCTCCATACAAACTTTCAACCCTTTTTTCACCACCTTGGGGGATGAATTTTCGAAAACGCAGAAATTAGTTTTCTTGTTTTTTAATTTAGTACCTTTTTACGAAGTTTCAAGGTCCTAGCTTAAAATAAAATTTGCACCCCAGAACAAAGTTTCATCCCCTTTTTTACCCCCTTAGGGGTTGAATTACCTAAAACGTCGCAATTCCTTTTTTTTGTCATCGGCTATTATGTCTTTCTAAGAAGTTTCAAAGCATTTGTAATGGGTTCAAACTTTCAACCCCTTTTTAACCCTGTTAGGGGATGAATTTTCAAAAACGCTGAAATTACTTTTCCCGTCTTATAATAATATCTCCATATACAAAGTTTCAAGTCCAACACTCCCAAAAATATTTGATATCCATACAAACTTTCAACCCCTTTTTCACCACCTTAGGGGATGAATTTTCAAAAACGCTGAAATTACTTTTCCCGTCTTATAATAATATCCCCATATACAAAGTTTCAAGTCCAACACTCACAAAAATATTTGATCTCCATACAAACTTTCAACCCCTTTTTCACCACCTTGGGGGATGAATTTTCAAAAACGCTGAAATTACTTTTCCCGTCTTATAATAATATCCCCATATACAAAGTTTCAAGTCCAACACTCTCAAAAATATTTGATCTCCATACAAACTTTCAACCCCTTTTTCACCACCTTGGGGGATGAATTTTCGAAAACGCAGAAATTAATTTTCTTGTTTTTTAATTTAGTACCTTTTTACGAAGTTTCAAGGTCCTAGCTTAAAATAAAATTTGCACCCCAGAACAAAGTTTCATCCCCTTTTTTACCCCCTTAGGGGTTGAATTACCTAAAACGTCGCAATTTCTTTTTTTTGTCATCGGCTATTATGTCTTTCTAAGAAGTTTCAAAGCATTTGTAATGGGTTCAAACTTTCAACCCCTTTTTAACCCTGTTAGGGGATGAATTTTCAAAAACGCTGAAATTACTTTTCCCGCCTTATAATAATATCTCCATATACAAAGTTTCAAGTCCAACACTCCCAAAAATATTTGATATCCATACAAACTTTCAACCCCTTTTTCACCACCTTGGGGGATGAATTTTCGAAAACGTAGAAATTAGTTTTCTTGTTTTTTAATATAGTACATTTTTACAAAGTTTCAAATTCCTAGCTTAAAATAAAACTTGCACCCCATACAACCTTTCATCCCCTTTTTAACCCCCTTAGGGGTTGAATTTTTCAAAATCGCTTCTTATCTCTTGTACACTTTATAAATTCAACCTAGTGTGCAAATTTCAACTTTCTAGCTTTTGTAGTTTCGGCTCTGCGTTGATGAATCAGTCAGTCAGTCAGTCAGTCAGTCAGTCAGTCAGTCAGGACACTTGCATTTATATATATAGATTGACTACTGTACTTTACATTTTATTACTAGATGTATCAATTCAATTATAAATTCTTGTTTTAACATCACAATTTATCTAAAAAATTACATTGAAAACCATAAAACTTTAAATTAAAATAGAACGGTGATAGCGTCACCACTTTTAGTTGTAGCAGCTATCAACGATCCGTAAGTCGGTAACGGCCACAACGTAATGTTTAATTTTTGCGTTATTTTATGTTATCATAACATACCAACGCAAGTATTTTTATGGACCCGAATAAACTCAAACAATTAGTCTTTTTAAAAATCTATTACCGACATACACTTCATCATCTAGTTTTCTTATTTTAACGCTGTAAAATTACTTATTTTATCACCGATTCAAAGGAATCGGTAATAGTAGTAACTATAAGAAGCTATTACCGATCGTAGATATATAATTTAATTTTATACTTACTCTTGTGACACGATAGGTACCCATTATTATAAATACACACACTCAAACAGACACAGATCAATCTCCCCAATCTAAGCAATGCGTGAAAGTTCCTAGAAATTTTCGTTCATATTGGAAATATAAAATATTTACCTTATAAAGTGTTAGAAATTTTTAAAATAATCCACTATGGAAACTATGTCACCACACCTGCCTAGGTATATACATATATGTATAAATATATATATGAGTTTCACTGCTGGGCACATACTTTCTCTTATCAGCTTATCACGATCGGAAATAGCTGCTTAAAAATCGTTAATAGCTTCACAGCCATTATTATGGGTCGGCAATAGTAACAATCGACTCAGTAACTGTATAAATTAATTTTTACATCATAATCCTTTATTTAGGTAAAGGTAGCTTTGTAATTACCTTTTATAAACATAATATTAGCATATAAAAATTGAAAAGTATATTTGAGGGCAACCTGTATACTTAAAAACTATGGTCGATTCTAAAATAGCCTTAAGGGGGGCGTTAATACCTGCATTTACCTTATCTTAAAGTTCGAATATGGCCGTGTTTCTTTGTGTTTCTGGAATGTTGTGAGATGTTTTACGATTCTGAACTTGTGAACAAAAACTTGTAATATAAAACAACACTAAAAAGGCTGAGAAATTATACGGCACTGACAAGAGTCGGACTTAGCTAACTTGGCATGGCATTTGCAAAGACAAAGTGTGGTAGTACCTATCATCATTAATGTCAAATGTAGGTATATGAAAATATGACGTTCACTTTATTCTGTTCTAATCGGTGTAAAGTTATCTTAGACGGACAGACTTTATTCTTCAGTGTCCATAATTATAGTGATGTTTAGATTTTTGCAGTTTTCTGTAAACGCATTTTCACATTGTCCGATCCGATGTCGAATACCGGATGATCTTTAAAGAAAATCAGCGTAGAGACTGCCGTATGGCATCAAGTCCTTCTTTTTTGGTTTGAGGTTACCTTTTGGACAAAAAACATTAAAAAAAATAATAAATAAATATTAAAAGGCGCTTTTAAAATGTAACGAGTAAACATTTTGTGGTCATATCCGATATCCGGTATCGAATCAGACCCTGTCAAATTGCTCTTACATTCAGGTACAATCGAAAATGCACTAAAAATTATGTTTAAGGCTATCATTCTCTTCACCGAGTAGTAGTCTCTTAGAACCAGTTTCAGTGCGATCTTGGGACCTATAATGACAGTATTAAACTGCAGGTCTTAGTATGCTGGTAGATATATCTTACACAATTGGTTGGGGGTTGAAAACGATAGGTCATCGTGATTGGACGAGTAACTGCGACATTTTGGATGCCCCGAGATTTATGTAACCGACTTACTCGTACCTACGTCTGATAAAGAAGGTGACCACCTATTTAACATGAATTTTCTACAGTTTGTCTCTGACTAATCGGGCTTTAAATTCAGGACTCGATTCTTCTCGCTAAACTAAGCTTTTATTATGAGACCAACCCCAAAATCGCGAAAAATTACAAAAAACGTCGACATCTGACGGCCTAAGTAGCCAAGGTGACAATCGCTTGCGCTTCGCCATCGAATCGCTTTGTGTGTCTCTATCACTCTTCCATATTAGTGTGATAGTGACAGTTGCGTTTCGTACGCTACGCAATTGGCATGTTGTCTACGGGGCCTGACGGCCTAGCCAAAGTGACAATCGCTATCGCTACAACAACGAAACGCTTTGGGTCTCTCTATCACACTTCCATATTAGTGCGACAGTGACAGTTGCGTTTTGATCGCTACGGAGCGTATTAAGCAATTAGCATGTTGTCTACGCGGCCTGATCAGCCAAAATGTATGAAAAAGCCAATTGTTTTTCACCATTTCGGGGTTGGTCCCTTAATGAAAGTAGCTGAGTTTAGCGAGTAGAATCGATGCCTGAATATTAAGCCCAATGGTCGGTTTCAGTCGCAGCTATCCATCAGCGAAGCCATTCTAAATGTATAGAAACAGGATATTCAACGTTACTTAACATGCTACAAGTCCTGCCTATTTTTAAAGTAGCACACGCCTCAAGTTCCGCCGGAGTTTTATTTCGCTTGCCGGCCGCCTAAATAATTCAGGACCACGTACTGAATTCACTACGAGGCCAGTATCTTTTAGTTGGAACTGAGTAACTGACGCCAGAAAGATGTTTGGGCTTGTGCATAAATCACGCGAGGTTCGATAAGGGAGGTGATTTTTTCGTGACTCCCCCGGTCACGAAAAAATCACGACAGATCACATTGCGGGAGGGGGGTATAAGGAGACCTCACGTCTATTTTTCTACGGTGAACAAAACTAAGAAAAAATACCTACCACATCATGAGTAGATACTTTTTCTCGGTTTCGTTAAACATAAATCTCACTCTGCACTTCAAAATAGCTCGCTGATAGCTAATGGGGTGGACTGTATTATGGAGATGATGGAAACTCGTAGGTTGATATAATTAAGTATTTTAATAAATAAAATCAAACACAAAGATATCAGTATCACGGTCACAGGCAGACTGACATCGACAAGGATTCGAATTAGAAATACAAATTAAAAAGGTATGAAAGAGGTCGCACGCCAGCCAGTCGCCAACACTCGCTATTATCTTATTTTACGAAATTTTGGAGCGCGTAACTTAAAATTAGGTCGAATGTAAAAATTCAAAAAAATACCCCCTCTCCCCATAACCTCACGTGGTTACGGGGAGAGGGGGGTTAATCAAATACCTCACCAAATATCACCAAGGGGGAGGGAGGGGTCAAAAAGTAGCCGAAAACACCTCGCGTGATTTGTGCACAACCTCTTTGCTGTAAAATATGGACGCGAAGCACGATGAATTTCGTACATTGATCCGCCAATTCCTGTCTCTATTACTACAATTGCAATACTTATATGTCTGATGTCAGTGAACATTCGAATTGGCCGACCTATGGCACTTAAAAGCAGGGATCGGATACCGGTATTTTTTGTATGGGAACGGAAACGGTATTTTTTTGTTCTTTGCTAACTACTTCATTTCTAATTAGGCAATCTAATAATACGAAGTCGGAACCTAAAAACACAACTGAGTCCTACATTTCGAGTATAAAATAATTCGAAAAATATGGTTATTTCTAAGTTTTTGCAAAAAACCGGTTCCGATCCCTGCTTAAAAGTGTTATTGCGTAAAACTTTCAATACTTTGACACATTTTCATGGTTTCTAGTAAGATTTATACGTCTTAAATGATGTTAGCGTGTGTGTGTGATATTTTTCGAAAAGTATTAAAAGGTCAGTTTTGTTGAGGAGGATTATGTCACTATTTATTTAGCTCATTATTAGTATTTCGCACTATTTCTTATAAACTGTGAAATTTCAAATATGATCATACCTATTATTCTGTATTTCTTTCTACTTAACTGCCCTATTGTCTGAACAATGCTCAGCCGTCCATATAATGTATAACAACTTAACAACCTTACTTAATAAGTATAATACGTGAACAAATGAATACTCATACGTATATAAAGGGTTGTGACAAATACTTCCCCGCCTAGACTCTGCAATTCCACATAACTCGTAGTATGCCGATGCCGAGCCTCATTTGAATCGTGCCGATAAAGGGGCTTACAGATTACCAGTTCGCCGGACAATATCAGCCATCAACCTGTCAGTTGTTCGGAACTGTGAACTTTTGCGTTTAACTGACAGGCCGATATCGTCCGGCAGACTGGTAATATGTGGGCCCCTTAAGGTACAACTATCTCCGACATACCCGAGAGATATCGGACGCACTGATTCACATAAAGAACTAGCTATATAGTTAAAAGTTAGGTCCCCAACTCCCCGCTGAAAATCAGCGCCGCCGTGGCATTAAGTACGCTGAGTGTACGTCCTTTTAATTTAACTTGTGTGAAGTAAATAGATCTAATTTTTTTCTTTCTTATGGTCTATCTAGTAGACAAGTAATCTGTGAGATGTAAACAACGGGGGTTAAAGTGGTATTAAAAACAAGCCGTTTTGACAGAAACAGGCCCTGGCCTTCGGAAAGCCTGGTATTAAAGGATGTTAGGGTTTGATCCAAAGGAAATGTTTAGAATTTCCTCATATTATTTTTTGCGGAAAATGTCGTGAGGATAATAATAATTAACAGGGTATGTACTACAATAAAATTCCAGGCGTTAGAATACCGCAAAAAAATTGCCTAATTGGCTCCAAACAAAGTTTTTTTTTTTAATATTATTAATATTATAACTACCCAGTTATGTTCAAAATTCGTAAATCTGACATAAATTTTCCACTAAGTAAATGAAAATGATATTCAATATCTTTCGTTCTTTTTGTTTTTTACACAAATTTTAACAAAGCCTGTCCGGGACTCAAACCCGAGACAGCCAGGTCGCAGGTAAGCTAAATTAGTTATCGTTGTCGTCTTGAACGAAACGGTCTATCATTCTTGCGTGGCCCCTTTTGTGCACTTCTGATTTATTGCCGACACGGTTACTGAGGACAACAACCTGGCAAAAGATCGTAAATATTTTTTTTTATTAACATTATACAAGAGAAAAACATCTTTACCAACTACCAAAAAATTTAAGTCATGCTTACTCAGGTCGATCCTAATTTAATAATTTGTTAATGGTTTTGATTTGGTTTTAATAAGATATTTTACGATCGTTTCGGTGATTGGCGCACATCTCACGCCCGAATTACTTAATTTATCATTCACTCACCGTGAGCGATATTCAAGGTAGTATCAAAATAAGATCAAAACCGATAACATAATGTTAATTTTTTTATTTTTAACAAGCAGTAACGTCTGCGATCGTAAGCTTAGTGTTAAGCATAATGTTAAATGTCGGGCTCACTGTATTTGTAATTTTTTTTAACCTGTTTTGATCTGGACAAAAATGACTTAAAATGCCGTTTTACCATAATTTTTCACCTATTTTACGTGCGCCTGATCAAATCGAAGATAATTCAAAATAAAAACTGGAAAATTACAATGATTTAATTCTCACTATGAAACAAATAATTGCACCGTTTTATCTATACTACTTAGGGCCACTTGCACCATCCCACTAACCCGGGGTTAAGCGATTAAACCATTAACCCAGTGTCAAATTGTACTGGTAACCATGGTAACTCCAGGTTTAACCGGTTAACCCCGGGTTAGTGGAATGGTGCAAGTGGCACTTACAAGGTTATAGTGTTAAACAGCCGCTTTTAATAGGTCCTGAAAAGATCACACGATTATTATCATGGTGTTAACTAAACTTGCGCTGAAATATGAGGGTTTGTAATCTTTGCGATTTATAGAATCGGTAATCAAAACGGAAGATAAAATAACGGCCCGATTCGAACAATGCTTATCAGATGTCACAGCGATACGATACCGATCTGTCAGTGTCAAAAGTTACATTTCTTCAACTAAAATCGTTATTAGCTATAGGATTAGTAAGTCACATAGTTCTACTATGGACTGTACGCTCCGTGATTGTTACGCCATTTAGGGTCCTAGCTAAATTGGTTATCCATACTTACGCTATATGGAATGTCCAGTTTAGCTAGATCCCTTAGTTGTTACTACAGTTGAGTCGCTCGTGGTACAATACACGTGAGGTCATTTTTGAGCTCTATAATAGTCTGACTTCTAATATAATTATTCTAGTTCGTTGGGTAAGAACGTATAAGTATAAATGCAAACTTATTATAATAATTTATAATAATTACTTATTGGCCTGGTAATTGCATCTGGTAATCAATTACAATAAAAACTCAATTATATTCTGATGTTTGCTCATTAATATCTCGTTATTATTTGTATAATGATATTAATGATACTCTATAATGTGCAATCAAAGGAAGCACTACAAATTAAACGATTTCGCTCCCATCCCAGTATAATTTAATTTTTTAATAAAAAAAAAAAAAAAAAAAAAAAATGTCAGTACACAGCGAAATCGTTGCGCACTCGCGGCGATATCGTTGCGCGTGCGTTGCGCACTCGCAGCGCTCGCAGCGAACACGTTGCGCGCTCGCCTCGCTTTCAACTCGCTCGCAAATCACTAAAATGCAAACTATTCAATTATACGAAAAAATATGAAAGTCCCTATAATGTGATCATAATATTTCCTTAATCTACTTACATTTCAATTACGATGAATCGTCAACGATTAACATCATTTGAATCTCGAAAGTCATATTTTAAAGTTACATGAGTTGCGCGTGACACGGCAGTGCTGCGGCAAGTACAATAAGTTTTAGAGACTTTTAATATTGTCAGTATTTAAAGGAAATTTTGCGAATAAATTCAAGTGTGAAGTCCCCAATCTATAGGCAACTTTCTTTCTGATTTGTTTGGACTGGCCAATTACTATAATATTAGTGGCCAATAACTATAGCACTCACCCTACTATAATAATTGAAGTTTGTCATATTTAGTAAATGAGTGTGTTGCAATATGTACTTGTATAACGTGGGGCATGCCGGGGCACCTGCGACAGTGGCGCACGTTTTACGAGCCGCCCGTGGCGCGAATGGCAACTAACTGGGAATAGATGAGGGGACATACGGCAAGGGAGTTCGGCCTTTCACGTCGCGATCCGGACAAATAAATTAAATGCAATTTGACATTAAAATGATATCTTAATGATGTCAGTCGCTCTTGCGTGTCACTCGGGCCAATTAATGTAGATGAGGGGACGTACGTACGTACATCGATGGAGTTTTGAAGTGCGCGACTCGATTTTGATATGCATTTTTGTATAAAGATTTAAAATATCATTGGTTTGATTTGCTGCTTAAGTTTTTTTCAAAGTTCGCTCAATCTACCTTCTTACATTTCACAATTATACTTCTATTGCACTTCTCCACTAAGCATAGGTACGAAGTATTTATCTTAAGTTTATTTTCTAAAACTGTGCTATTCCGTAGAGTCTGTTCGGAAAGAGAAGAGTCGTGGAATGTGTTGGGCCCCATACATTTCACGACTCTTCTCTTTTCGCACAGATTGTCACAGGGACAATGCCAATTTGTATGCTTTATTCCGCTTAGGACTGTACTTTGAGCCAACGAGTCGGATTTGAACAAGATTTTATTCAGGAAAACTAGTTTGCTGAAAAGGCATTAAGCGTTTTAGCCAAGACGTAAGCCCGTATGTTTCCGCCCTAACTGCCAATAACAGGCGCACTATTGTTGCTCAATACAAAACTCGTGTTTTAAGCCATTCGCCAGCTATTTACAATCATTTCGCGTCGCTCCGCTGCAATTTATAACTTTGTTCGAAATTGTACAGGGCGAGCGAGCGTACGTGTACAATTGCGAAATTATTGTAAAAACACTAGTTCGCTGGTCCCTGTACTACGCGTATTTCAGTCATAACACGATTTTGTAGTATTGTCTCTAAACTGAGACTCAAAACGGGTAAAAAGTAATCCATTATGAAGATTCTCGTGATGTATCAAAACATGTCGATTGTCGAAGTCGAGCGAGAGAGAGAGAGAGAGAGAGAGAGAGAGAGAGAGAGAGAGAGAGATTCTTTATTTGTGAAAACACAGGTACATTGAATGGTCTTACATTATAGTTTGGTAGTCTCACCATGCTCTGCCAATAGTGGCGTACAAATACTATACTACTTATAGACATAAACCATGCATTATTTCAAAATTTACAATTTGTAAATATGCGATATGAACTAAATTACCCGATTCCAGAAACTGATGAGATATTTTATCTACGAGAGTGGCAAAGTATTTGATGCAAATTTTAAGTTGTGTCCCGATGTTAGATATGATTTAGAATGATTTACCTAAATATTTAATAGCGGGCATTTTGATTTTATTTTGTTCTATTTCACAGTTTCCTCGCGTTAGAGTGGAGATAAATTTGGTTTTTCACTCAGCAGAAGCAACGTTTGTTTAACCCTCGTGGTTTGAAACAGTCGCAACCCTCAAGATTCCACTTTTCGAACCCCCAATTTCGGAATCTTTTGCACGAGTATCAATATATCACGAAGCGTTAAACAACGACTTTGCCCCTTTGTAAAATAAATATTATGGTAGGTTCGATTCCAGCCTCGGCCACTGGAGGGCTTGGTCAGTTTTTATTATCTAAGTATAGATAAAGATAAAAGATAGTTTATTCAAGTAGGCATAATTACAATGCGCTTATGAACGTCAAATAAAGCTAGGTAGACCGGCTCCAACCCTACACCTCTTCCCCGAGAAGATTTAAGTCCCCCCTCAATTGGAGGAGGGTATCCCAATATGAGACCGGCAACAAACTCGGCGGGACACATATTTCAAAAAAAAATTACATCTTATAATTAACATGCATTACGAGAAAATAGGTAAAAAAAAAATACTATACTACTACAATTTAAAAAACTAAAATTTAAAAAACTAATAACTAATTTTTTCAAATACTATAATTTAAATTACTATAGAATTCATCCAATTATACACAGGTGTAATACAATTCAATAATAATGATAATATATCTTTTTCGGTTTACAAATTAATCAGAATGTATACCATGACTGTCATTGTTAGACCGTGAAGTCGCTTTGTATCTCAAAAGGACTGTGAGCCTTGCCTTGATGGCCTTGATTTTCTTGAGTCAAAAAGAGCCCAGCTTTTATTTATATAATTCCTAAAGCAAGTTGTTATACGACAGAACTCTAACAAAGTCTCAACTTTAGGTCTAAGTCGTTTCTTTTTCGAATTGCTCGCTTTCCAAACTAGCTTTCGCGAAACTTCCATTATCAATATTTTCTCAAGCCTCTAAGAAAATACAGCTATTTCTGGCCACACGCCTGCTTTTCAAACTCTATGATTTATTTTGCTTCGTTTCTTATAAGGTGTGTAGGTAATTAAAATTAATGAACCGGTGTTCTTTCAGGCTTTAATCGATTGTACCTTCATACAATCGATTAAACTCTTCTTCTTAACTGAAAAAAACCGGACAAGTGCGAGTCGGACTCGCTCAACGATGGTTCCGTACTTTTAATATTTGTTGTTATAGCGGCAATAGTAGTAGTAGTATAGTAGTAGTAGTAAAACACTTTATTGTACAAAAATCAGAACAAAACAGGAAAAATAACATTCGTCATTAGTACAAAGGTAGTGTCTAGCTATCACGGCCTGAGATACAGCCTGGCGACAGACAGACAGACGGACGGACAGAGGAGTCTTAGTAATAGGGTCGCATTTTACCCTTTGGTTATGGAACCCTACCTATAGTCTAACCGGAACTTAAATTTTTAATGTTTTCCCAGCTCCGCCACTAAAATACAGCCCACGATTTCAGACACGTGCGTGCTTCGCGGTAAAGAAGGTAATTTACGAATACTGCCTACGCGGCGGATTGCTTAGGCTGGAGTTATTTTCTAATCCCAGTAAAAACATTCACGTAAAAGACTAGCCAAGTTTCATGTCCTATATATAAATCATATTTAGGTATTTATAAGCCGGCCTGGGTCCTGGCATGGCCTCCTCAACAAAAGGGTTTAGGTAATAATAGTGCTGAATCCATACAACAATATTATTAAGGAATGAAATCCATGACATGGATAAATAAGTGTTATACTTGCTTAAAAAAATAATTTATTTTGTCTGTGTTCTCCTGAGAATGGTCGGTAATAGATATTTGTTTTACAAGATGGCATAGTTATTTAGTCCACCCCTCGTGCTAATATTTATTGAAACCTACCCGAGCAATCAAAAGATTCCGAAATCGAGCTACGAGGTTCGAAAAGTGGAAATTTTAGCGTTACAAGTGTTTCAAAGCAACGGGTTAAACAAATTTTGCTCCCAAGTGAAACAAAAAAAAATCACAACACCAACGCGAGGATACTAACCCAACACTTTGTCTCTCTTGTAGATTAAATGCAATTTTCTCATCAGTTTTTGAATTATAGAAAGCCATATGGTGAAAACACACCTCTGTGTTGCTCGTTTTCGTCCCCAAGCTTGGCTGGACTCACTACCGTTCAACGAGATCGAAACCTGCGGTCGGAATATTTGCGGAGTAGGATTTTTGGGGGTCAATTTTTTGACGCGGGCCAGGTGCAAAACGCCGTAAGTGGCGTAGACTTTAAGTAGCTGATACCTATTTTCTTTTGATTTAAAATTGTAGGATAGCACACTCCTGTCGAATTAACCTTCAAGAAAGACTTAGATGCTTTGATACAAAATATAAACCATCTGCAATTCGTCGATACTAAAACAATAAAGAATCAAGAAGGTAATTTCTAAGATTGCGTGCGGGTGGCAACAGCATGCAGCAGCTGCATTACTTACGCTTAAAAAAATGAAAGCGGTTGCAATGTTGGTTGTTTTGAATTTGTGGTAATAAATAATATGAAATAGCTGTTAAATATAAAATTAATTAATCTTCTTACAGTAGTCGGCTCATTTGTACTCGGGTGAAAATGCAAAATTGTAGACCTTATCATCGAAGGCATCCCTCAGGCAGGCCCTCAAACTTACTCGTCCATATATAGCTCACTTTCCAGCGTCTTCAACAATGTACAGTCGCCCAGATATATCGGAGCAGCCAAGGTGCTCAAAAATATCTGAATACGCACTCTAACGCCTTAACAATAAAGGCGTGTTTGGATATTTGTGAGCTCCTTGGCCGCTCCAATATATCCGATAGCGACTGTCGGTCACTTTCCAACACACACACACACACACACACACACACACACACACACACACACACACACACACACACACACACACACACACACAACACACACAAAATTTAATTCCGAACAACAGTCCCCCCGCGACGTGATCCTTTGCCTCGTGATTTATTTGCCGACTGTACTTCCGTTACTGCGTTCTTTCTGGATTGTACATTTTTGAAGAATTACTATGTTATTATACTAGTAATGCATCGCCTGTCGGCAGTAATGTTGCGCACAATACTTCAACAGTCCATAAATGCTGGTGCAAACCGAAATAAATGTCATATACGAAGGAGATGTGACCAAAGGCAGTCTGAAACCGGGCGGTATCTTTAGGTATTCTATATTTTCATTAAGTTCCTGAGGTCTAAAGTAAAATGATTTTAGAAAAGAAAGTATTTATAAGATACTTGGTATCCACTACAAAAGTAGTTATCAACATTTCAATTACATTCATTAAATTTCTGTAAACTTAAGCAACAGGAGATCTAAATTTTAGTTTAACTGCATACATACGAAAATGCATCTCGATAACAAGTCTGTGTTGTCTAATTATTGCTATCTCCTGCATATCCTGCAGCAACCTGCCGCGTAGACGCGAGCTTATCAAGATCTGGGGTAAAGTAGTTTACCCAGGTTGCACGCCCCGAGATATATGCGCACTGGAGGTGACATCAACTTCATGGCTCCTCTACACGATGGGCCAGCGCCGGCCACTCCAAGGGACGCATTTATGCGTAAGAGAGAGCAAGTGATATTGCTATCTCATTCCACTGCATGGCTGCGTCCCTTGGAGTGGCCGGCGCTGGCCCATCGTGTAGAGGAGCCATCAGAAGATACTAGTATACTTAGATAGTTGGTTTTATTACATAATTCAATTTTATAAATACATACACACTAAATACAAATTACTAACTAGAGAACAAAACACATAATTTTTACATTTACTACAAAATACTTCACATAAAAAACACACACAAATACAATATTAAAACAAGGCACTCAGTCAAAAATCCCACTCCGCGTTTTCCCATACTACAACGGTCCGGGACCGGGCCGGGGCGTCCTACACTTCAGTTTTCTATAGAAAGTATATAACATGATCACCGTCACCTGCCAAAAGCTGCTGTCGGCAAAAGAATCTTGTTCCAAAACAGAACCTTTAGTTACGGGGAAAAATCAGGTTTTTTTAGACACTAGTCTTTGCACCCAACGGAGCTTACCCTCCAACAGTAGCTTTAGGTACCTAAAGTGGGTTCTTTTGTATACAATTAGAATGGCGACGTGGGTAAGTACGATTGTGGCCATACTTAAGTAAGTATGGCCACGATCGTGGTCAAAGGAATTCTGGCCAAGATGGGACACTTTGACAACACCGATTGTCGTATGTGTGGCGAAGAGGAAGAGACAGTGAAACACTTAATGTGTGAATGTCACGCCCTCGCCAGACAATGAAGGACTTTGGAGCAGGATATCTGGAACCAAAGGACTTTAAAACGCTACCCATGAGCTCCATCATCCGACACATGGATATGGTGGGAAAAGCTCTTGAGTAGTTGACGGCTCTTCTATAGGGGGTATAATTGCACAAAAGATCCCTATGGGTCGAAGTGTATCCGTAAGGGCCCCCGAAAACAATAAGATAAGATAAGATGGCCACGATCGTACTTACCCAGCCACTGCCCCTACAAGCCAGCATCGTCAGAATTTTGAAGATGAGTTTCGTGGATACTTAATAATAATTAATAAATATTTCCAGTTTATTTAAAGCTATGTTAAGTAAGCTCACTTCAACTGGTTAAGCTCATACGAGTATGTACAGGAGGTATGTACACAAACAGAAGCGAAGACAAATTTAGGTTATACTGACGCCATTTCTCAGCGTGTGCTTTCCTTAAATTTGAAATCTATTTAGTTTTTCCGCTATGTCATACTGAGCATAAGTGTATAAGAAAAAAAATTAAGTAATGTGCTTCTTATAATTTATAAAACAATTAACTATGGTTAACTACTTAATTGTAGGGTAGGTACCTAAAATAGATTAGGCTAATATCCACATGATTAGGTACCTACCTAAGTACTAAGAGAGATAGTATCAAAGAGAATATTAGAGTGTAGGTAGTATAGGATATAGTAGGTATGTAGTATAGCATTTACTGGGTGGGTTTATTTCATGTTCCAATTTTGATCAAATAAATGTAATTTTAACTAATGTCCAAACAGATGTAAGTGACATTAATGGCATGAAAAAATTCGCAAGTAAATAAAACACGTTGGCACTGATTGACTAGCACGAATTTATTTCGCAGATTAGCAGTCTTATTTTTGTTTTAATTAGTATGGATTTCGACAAAGTAACGCTAGTAAATAAGAGTAAGTACCTAACTATTAACTGCAGTAAAGATTAATAAATTTACCAAGTTGATATATTTTGACATAACATATAATGCATTTCACATATGAATATTTTTGAAACCTTTGCTACAAGTATTTACTTTTACGCCATCTATGTAATTTCTTCCTAAATATTATTCCAACACTTTTCAGTACTGCCCTCTATTGTCAATAGAAGAAAATACCTCGTCTGTGAAAAACGTTGCCTTTCAGGAGTTGAATGAGCCGCGAGGAACAAAACAGTTACTTGATTTTAACATAGATGTCGCCTTTAGGTTGTATTTAAAATATTTTGTAATATTAAGATTTTAAATAAACAACAACCATATGGGAGCGTAGGTTCGTATCCTACCGACTGCGCCATGTAATATTAAGATTTTAAATAAACAACAACCATATCTAGTTTGGTCTAAGAATCATTTATTCTTCTGTTCAGTCATAGACACAAAAACATAAAAGTCAAAGACAAACTAAACATACTCTACAATTTAATCCGGACAGAGAGAATAGAGTGTATATATAGAGAGTTACTGTCATGGTAAAAATCTTTCGACAGAAGATTAAAACTGTTAGAACTCCCTTTGACTTTGATCCTTATTATTTCACTGATATGTGTTAATTTGTTAAATATCAAAATTAACATCATCTACTCGACAGTAGACCAAAGGTATGGAGCAATCATTTCGAGCGATAGCGCCATAACCTTTGGCCTAATGTCGAGTAGATGGCGTTAATTCACATTTTTCTATCTGCCCAATCAGTCCTGTTACATTTAAGGATCATAATACTGTATGAAGACATTGCTGTAAGACTAATGGGCGAGATAGAAAATTGTGAATAAAATTTCACGTTTTCTCCATAGTAAATGTATGGAAAAGGTTTTTATTAATTTGTGGCTTTTTAGTACATTATCGAAAGTAACCCCTAGGAAACTATTGATACTGGATGGAAATGAAATCCATTGGCATACAAAAATAGCATGTGAAAAATAAAAGTTTTTATTTTCATACAAATTGTATGGGAAAAGTTTTCCTCGATTTATCGCTTTTCTAGCCGGAATTTTTTTTTTGGTTCCATACAAGCTTTTGATCCTCAATAGGAATGGGATCGATTGGCATCAAAAAAAAAAGTTTGTCAAAAATGACCTTTTTCTCGCATCCTGTATGTTTTATTCAAAATCTGAAAAAGCCAATCTTCATTAATTTGAAATCGAAGGAAGGTCTTCTAAGACCGTTTTCACGTAGCAGCACGGGATCTGGTAGCTGCCCTCACTGACCCAAAAAGAAAATCCACCCTGTATTTTAAGTTTATTATATTAGAGTGCAAATATCTAAAACTCATCTTATATTTGTGCAAGACTTTTATTATTTTACCCATATAGGTATTTCATCGTGATGGATGACTTTCAATTCGCCTTTCCCAAAATTGGTGGGTTGCGTGGGTATTAAAATAATTTCTATTAAACTTTGGTTCCAGTGACAAAGCTATTTCTTTGTATTGTTTACCAATTCCATTCTTGTCACGGAGATGATTAAATAATACGGACTGGTAACAATTAAGTACCTACATAGAAATATAAATAGAAATATATTTTGTTTGCAAGAAAGCACTGAAGGCACTGTTTCGGCAGTTTGACACAAAAAATCCCTAACATCAACAAAGTGAAATTTCCACTTGTCATACCTACGTGTTGATAATCCCTGTAATAAGTTCATAAGCTGCGGTCTCTACTTCCGTACCGTCACCGTCAGATAGGCCGTATGCTTATTTCACACCTTTGTAGTAGGTATGTATTGAAAAGTGAGTCACTATGTAAATTCTAATTTTGTTATTTATAAGGTATTTGAGCCCATATGTCGTTATAAAATAGCTGTAAGCTTTTTGTTTAATTCCAAATTTTGTAGTTTTGTTTCAATAACAAGCATAATATCATTAATTACTATTCCTTTATTACTGTATCAATATTATATAATTACAAAACTAATAGGTGTTTTTATGGAAACCGCGGACATCTTTACTTTCGCTTTTTTTTAATTTAACCTAATTTAAAAAATAAAAAGATTGTTAATGTGGTAGGTAATTGTAAAGCTTATAAATATACTATGCTATAGTTCTCATTCTCATGTTAAAAAACCCCCATAAGTAGTCGTTATTAATTATTAATCTTCGCTTTCGGCACTCGGGTCTCTTCTAATTTACTACTCGTTGAACTCAAAGCTCGTCTTTCAAGGTCTAAAAAGGCTTAAATCCAATAGAATTTTGGGTGTTTTCTAACTTTTTAAATTCAAAAGGTTTTGCGAGAGCAAACGAAATGATAAATTATTTAAAACTGTTTTCTGTAAAATAATGAGACAACAAAAGGAATATTCACGTTCAAGGTTTTTGTGGTGTTTTTGAAGACTGCTTCAGTTGTAGTAAAACAGAATATTAGATATCTAAATATTTGTTCTAAAAACGCTTAAAAGTTTATAAAAGAGGAAGATGCGTAATATCTTAAACAATTTCGTGCTTCGAATTTGACATGTAAACGAGATGACGCCGTACAGCTTCATAGATTTTGCGGTAGCTGTGATTCTCAAAAGTTGACGTTTGAGAATTCAGTGACAGTAAAACATATGGCGCAGTACAGCGCCATCTGTTTTCGATGTCAAACTAAGCGGCAACTTTTTTCCTTAGACTTTATTACAATCAATTCTTGAATGAATGTCTGATGTCTTGAATGTTAACACCATAAATCAATTCTCCTTGCTAATACGAAGGCAAAATGAATGAAAGGTAGTTACTTAGTTATTTGCTGATGATGGTATCCTGTTGTCCCTTATCCGGGACATATAACATATACTAATCTATGCATAGGGCTCTCAGAAGGGATTTCCATTCCTCACGGTCCAGCGCGGCCTCCTCGGCTTTCAACTGTGCGCCTAGCAACGAAAACTGTAGGTACCTGACAGACATAACATAGATATATCACACTTAAAGTGCTTATTCCAATATTTTGAGTAAATAAATCAAATACTGATATATTCTTACTCAATGTATTATTCACTCACTCAATATATATAGCATTATTACTCAATTAATTATTCTAATAGGTTCAGAGCTCTTGAATAATTTATGCGGGTAAATTATTTGCGTAGGTCTAAAAGTTAATATCCAATTTCAGTTGAAAATTGCTGTTTACTGTGGTTACGTTTCTAAAGTCAACAGGTAGTAGAACAAAATGGCTTCCATCAGGGCACAGATGAGTACACTATAAGAACTGTTAAGCTGTTGCCTTTAGCGCTCTCAGATTTGGAGCCTTTTGTCACACTTATTAAATATATAGTAAAATACGCGAGTGACCCGTTTTTAATATATTTAATACTAACTGTGCCCGCGGCTCCGCCCGCGTGGAATTTGGTCTGTGTCAGTAAGCTAATTCATCCCTAATTTCTCTTTCTCTCCCCTGGAGGCGGAAATTGAAGTAAAGTTGACAGATGGATACGATTAGCGGACTGAAGTCCAGATAAAATATTTTACAATTAGGTAGGTACATACCACTAAACAAAACTACACTCCAAAACCAATAGTTTTTTTCGCCCTTATTCCAATATTAGACGTGATTTAAACGACACAGAGTAGTAGGTGTATAACGGACAATACAGTACTACTTTTGTATTTTTACGTCCTTGACTGTACCTATCCAATTCTGTCCTCCAGTGTAAGCATGAAAAGTTAAGAAATACACACATAGAAATTCATACTTCCTAACAAACTTTCAAATTTAGGTCTAATATTATTTAATAAATAACACTTAAATTAAAATCTTATAATTAAAAAATTTGGCCTAAGTCGTAGTCGCTTGGTAGGGTGCCGAGAATGCCTTCTTTAGCAAAGTAGGCTTAACCCTTAAAATGGTATTAAAAACGCGAGCGCAGCGAGCGCGAAATTTTTTTAATAGAAAAATGAGTCAGATCAGCCGCAATGGTTTACGTGAAATTTTGGTGTGGATATCTAATGCGAAAGCCGAAGGCCGAGCTCCATGTAGGGCCGAAGGCCCGAAGCATCCAGGCTGTCAGTGCTTAAACAAAAAACATTAGTATAAGTGTTTAAATGCGAAGGCTGAAGGCCGAGTTTCGCGTAGGGTCGAAAGCCCGAAGCGTCCAGGATGTCAGTGCTTAATCACAGAACAATGGTATCAGTGTCTAAATGCGAAAGCCGAAGGCCGAGCTCCGCTTAGGGCCGAAGGCCCGAAGCGTCCAGGATGTCAGTGCTTAAACACAGAACAATAGTATAAGTGTCTAAATGCGAAGGCCGAAGGCCGAGCTTCGTGTAGGGTCGAAGGCCCGAAGCGTCCAGGATGTCAGTTCTTAAGTCGTAGTAGTAGTCGCTCGGTAGGGTGCCCAGAATGCCACCTTTATCAAAGTAGGCTTAACTTTAAAAGTAAAAAACGCGAGCGTAGCGAGCGCGAATTTTTTTGATAGAAAATAATTGAGAGAAGCTATGTCAGGGACACAGCCGTAATGGTTTACGTGAAATTTTGGCGTGGATATCTAATGCGAAAGCCGAAGGCCGAGCTCCATGTAGGGCCGAAGGCCCGAAGTGTCCAAGCTGTCAGTGCTTAAACACAGAACAATAGTATAAGTGTCTAAATGCGAAGGCCGAAGGCCGAGCTTCGCGTAGGGTCGAAGGCCCGAAGCGTCCAGGATGTCAGTGCTTAATCACAGAACAATGGTATCAGTGTCTAAATGCGAAGGCCGAAGGCCGAGCTCCGCGTAGGGCCGAAGGCCCGAAGCGTCCAGGATGTCAGTTCTTAAGTCGAAGTAGTAGTCGCTCGGTAGGATGCCCAGAATGCCAACATTATCAAATTAGGCTAAACCTTTAAAATCGTATTCAAAACGTGAGCGTAGCGAGCGCGAAATTTTTTTGATAGAAAAAAATGTAGAGAGGCTATGTCAGGGACACAGCCGCAATGGTTTACGTGAAATTTTGGTGCGGATATCTAACGCGAAAGCCGAAGGCCGAGCTCCATGTAGGGCCGAAGGCCCGAAGCGTCCAGGCTGTCAGTGCTTAAACACAGAACAATAGACTAAATTGCAAGTCCCAAATTGTTTGACATTTACAAACACATATAATATTTAAAAACTTTCGCGTTTTGAACACATATTAACTCACATTTATAGACGGGCTATCTCGAAATTTATTTTATTACCTTTATTTACCGACGTTTCGACACAGGATTTGTGCAACTACCCGACGAAAAGTGTATGAGAAAGTTTGGGGTAGACATCATATTTTCAAACCACCCACTTCACATAATGTTAATTATTGTCAATAGACCCGCGATAGACCCGTCTATAAATGTGATTTAATATGTATTTGCAAAGACGTTTGACATGAACTAAGAAAAAAACACAAAAAAAAAGTTTGCACCACTTTCTTAAGTTAGCACCATAAGATTCAGGTGCAAACATAACCTAATTGAGTGTAGTGGCCACCCCCCCTTTTAGGGGTTGAATTTTTCTAGCCTAAAATATGGCCAGGGATTTTCTTGACAGATTAGTAAAGTTTTCATCAAAATCCGTTCAGCCGTTTTCACGTGATGCGCGGTCAAATAAACAGACAAACAGATAAACAGACAAACAGACAAACAGACAAAAATTCTAAAAACTGTTGGAACGTGTTCTGTTATCGATTCTAAGTATCCCCAACCAACTTTTTTTCGAATATCTTCCATGTACAGACTTTCGACCCTCTTCAGCTTTATTATATGTATAGATAGATGTCTGTGTCCTACGGAAGCGGAAGTTTTGTCACACTGTTGATTTGAGGGATAAGTAGTTGAAAGCGAGGCGAGCGCGCAGCGAGTTCGCCGCGATCCCGCAATGAATATATACCTCCTTATTATTTTTCTAAATTCTCTGTAGCTTAGTTTTTTTTTAAGTGTTATCACTAAATATCCCATTATATATAAATGATTACAACACAGATATGGTTTCCAATTTATCGATCGCTGTATCTGTCAACTTCTTTAATAAAATGAGTGAAGTTCCCCGTCGCACCACTGCCGCAATTATGTTGTTCATTCCGTCACTCATTTTACATTTTTTTGACAGATGCAGCGGCGGTAACATCAACGACGTAACGCCGTAACGCGAAGTATTGTAGCTGCATTTGACATCCGAACGTTACCTAATCTTATCTTATCTTATAACTTTAAACGAGCAATTCTTGTATATTTATTTATTTATATGTATACCTATATTATATTCCGGGGATCTCGGGAACGGCTCTAACGATTTCGATGTAATTTGCTACATGGGGGTTTTCGGGGGTGAAAAATCGATCTAGCTAGGTTTTATCTCTGGGAAAACGCACATTTTTGAGTTTTTCTGTTTTCCGAGCAAAGCTTGGTCTCCCAGATATTGATGCCTAATGATAACTAGAGCCTCTGTTTCAGATTCTTTTATTTCAAATTTAGTACATATAAGATGCAGATGAAATAGCTTTAGGTTTGTGGTGTACATATGCCTCTCTGGTAAAGGTATTACTTATACCTTCAAATGTTGTTTCTTTGTTGTTTTAGATACGTAAATGATGGAATTCTTTATAAGATACTGGTCTATGGTCTATACCGTAATTGCTAGCTCTCTAAATGTAGGTTTCATAGTACTCTAAAGTATGTCAAGTAACTGTCTAAGTAACACTTGGTGGTATCGGAACGCCGAATCTGACACTTATTTCACACATATCGTTGAAAGTTATCCCACAGTGTAAAAAGTAACAGAGGACCGACGCCTTTGATGTTTGCGTGAATGCCGACACCGCACAAAAACACAGTAGGGATGTCACAGACTTGTACATAACAAACATTTCAAATAAGACACGCTACTCACGCTAGCCCTGTAAGTAGTCCCAAGCTACTAACAATGGCGATGTATGCAGCTCGGGTGCGCGCGTCATCAATAGTAGCGTATGATACGATGACGCGCAAAAATGCCCAAAAGTATATAATGTCGCCCTGAAATACTTCTTCTTCTTCACTTAAATAGGTATAAATCTCTACAGTCGGCTTTCAAAAGTATTTATCTGTAACAGTCTAATTGTTCTACGTATAAAGACATCTCTTTTTTATTATTCCATTCAATTTATGGACAATAGCAATCTCGTTACTTAAGCGTAATTGTCTTATAGTGTTTGGACCGCACTAGAAAAATAAAAAGATTGATTCAATTTGTGTTAACAAAAACTTAACTTTCCTACTATACCATTTTTATGAGTTTCAGATGTATTTTATTAAAAAGTTTTTTCATTAGTGTTCATTCCATCGCTAAATATTGTAAGAGGAAAGGGGACGATAGATTCTCCATCCATACAAACGTAGTCCTCATTTTCTTCCCTGATTGACATTATGGAAAATATTGTTATGTATTTTTTTTTATTTAAACTTTATTGCAGTAAGATATACAATTATGTACAAATGGCGGACTTAATGCCAAAAGTAAAGTATTATTTAGTCATAGCTGAGCGTTTTCCAAAAACAATGTACATTTCATTCATGTCTTCAAAATATTGACTTCTTGGGCTCATTTTACTCAGAATCATTTGTACAAACTTTGTATGAAAAAATATTTTTCCAGTGCGTCACGTTCATACAAAAAAAATTATTCATACCAAAATGTGACGATCTGAAAAGGAAACCTTGGGACACATTTTTTCATGTATCAGGCGTGAACTCGTACAAATGATTCTGAGTAAAATGTGCCCAAGAAGTCAATATTTTGAAGACATGAATGAAATGTACATTTTTTTTGGAAAACGCTCAGCTATGCCCGACCGTTTAATTTTTTTCGTATTTTTAAGTATTATCAAAATTAGGAACGAAAACAGGTTTCATACTTATTATATCACAGCTCGTATAGTATAGTGGAGTCAATATAAAGTTAAAGTTACATTAATTGCACAGTCAAATGTTTCTACACGGGTGAATTATATATCATATTGACTACCCGGCTGCGAATTAACAACTTGATATCTGTTCCCGTTTTTGAGAAATAACATTTTTTTTATTTTATATTTTATACTACCTAAACAGTAATTTCACACTAGAGATTTTTTGAAGAATGGGCTATGAAGCTTACACGACTACACGGTCAGAATTTCTCCCGACAATAATATTAATTATAGATTTAATGAAAAAAACAATAACTTTGTAAGTTTTTCATGACCGAGAATATCCCACACTGAGAGAAAAGTTTACTATTGTGGTTAATAGTATTTGTTTCGATCATGTTTAATTTATCTGCCTGAGGAACTGCTATATTCGCAGAATAGCAGCATGATATTGGAAACAAACAGCAAATAATGTTCTACACAATTAATGGACACTTCTAGTTTTTTGACAGTAAGTGTACAAGTTATTGAAGAATAACATACTTATTTTTCTCGCAATTATTAAATCAATTTCCAGCATAAAAAGTCAATGAAGTATGCTGTATTTCCAGGCTTCCACAGAGGCCAAGTCAAACTTTGTTTAAGATGTCAAAAAGATATCATTTTGTTATCATTCGCCCAACCGTCTCGCTCGCACCAATACATATTTCATCTAGTACGAGTGAAATGCACGCGCGAATGATATAAAATGACATCTTTTATAACAAAGTTCGAATTAGCATCAAGGTATATTAGGAAAATATACCTTATGACTTATGGCATTGCGTTAAGGTTTAATAATTCAATGCATAAAGTGTCTGTGTTTATGTGAAAAATGATAGGTGTCAATTTTTATATCTATTCACAAAACGTTTAGAATACAGGATGCACAGTCAGATATAAATAGACCCTTGAAGTCTTACAACTATCTATGATACTGGATCTCAAGCTTATTTGGTTAGTAAGTACCGTCCACCAAGTTATACTTCGAATAGCCACCCGGACAAATTCCAAAGCTAATTTCGAATTTTAAAATTTGACAATTCACGAGAAGAGTAACGTAACGTCAAAGGATATGTTTGTCCTTTTCAACGATCCTGTCATCCGATGCTTGAGTAGAGTGAAACTAAAAGAAGCAAATGTCAGCAATTCATAACGCTTAGTTTTTGTTAGCGTTAGCGCATCGCGACATGAGAACTAGTATGAGCCTGGCCCTCGATTACGTATAATTGCAAGGAAACTTGGGATCAAGTTATCTTAGTCAATTTAGAGCAGTTGGAATTCAACTCATTGTGAAATTTTTGAACGTTTTCAAATAATTTGTTGGATTAAGTAGTAAAAGTGTTACAGTGTGTTATATATTTGTGATCTACTCACAAGGCCCTTTCATTTGGTACCCCACATGGTATGTTTAAAAGAAAAATGGTAAAAACTTTGCGTCATAGCAACTACCCTCACCACTTTCGCGCTTGTCATCTCATATATTTGTGTTCAGGATATTATACTGAATGCACTGATACCAAATATACTCATATCCGAGACGACATGAGCGTAAATTTTTCTAGAAGACTTTTCGAGAAAAGGCCAGGCTACAATATCTTTACAGGTTGATTGATACTGAGTGTATTAACACCATGTTCACCCATATCCAAGACGATATGAACGAAAAGTAACCTAAAGCCACCCTACCAACATTTTCGTAACAATGAGAGATTATTTCTTGGAAATAATGTTGTAATATAAACTCCTTGTAGAGCACCTACCTGCGAAGAGATCGTGCTGTCAAAGTTGTTAATGATTTAATATAATATTGTTAATTAACTAAAGTTTTATTAATGCATCATTTCATTTTATACACCGCGGGATTTAATAACCCGAAAGATTTAAACCACGTATTTTTGACGACAGTACGAGTAAATAATGTTATATCAACATGGGTCCAATTATATATTTTAATTAAACTACTATTTCAGTACAAATTAAATCATATTAATTTACCGCTTCTTTGTGAACAAACCTTTATTCAGAGAGTGAGCGAGTTTAATTAATCTCAAGTAGAGAAACAGAGAGCGAGCATGACATTTCATGAATCACTCCGATATCATACGATGCACGGCGAATGCAGTGACATGTGTTCCATGACAAGAATTGTCAAGTTATGTCTAGGATCATGTTTACGTTGAAATTATTTCAATTGATTGGCACCTCAAAATACCACAAATTGTATCAAAACTTTATTAATTACTACAACAGTAGGTACAGTGCAGTTATTATTGTTGAAACTTTGCGATAAAATCTTTTCCTTTGAGTGAGGTAACCAAAGCCATTAACCATGATTATATCCGAAAGAAATCATGCCTCTTATTGTTTTAACTCATACTACAGCTGGAAAGGGATGATTACTTGAATGACCTTTTATTAAAATATCGATCATGCTTATCAGTACGTATTTTAAATTCTCGATGTGTTGATTTATACCGAGTAAAGTAAAATAAACAACTATGTTAAACAATTACGCTTTTTTATTAATTTAATGAATTAGGTTTTCGAAGTGTGTACCACCGTTTCTAGCACAAAGATTTAATTTTAAATGGATTTGATTATTTAGGTTTACAAAAGTGTTCTTTATTTCTTCGGAAGCCGTTCGAATTTTTATTAATAATTCTTCTCCAGAGTTCACTGGTATTGAGTATTCCTTCCTTATCTTTCAGAGTTCCCCATAGAAAAAACCAATGGCGTTAAGTCGGGTGACCGGGCGGGCCAGGTTAGAACGTTGCTTCCACGGCCAATCCACCTCTCAGGGTATTGTTCGTCTAGCCAATTTACGAACTTCTAGGCTGAAGTGGGTCCGTCGTGCCGGAAGCACATAGTTCTTCGGGTTTCCAAATCCGTACACAAAGTGAATATCCGCTAAATGAATTTTATTTATTACAGTCAATCAAATTTAAAGATGTTATCTTGCGCATATCTTGTGTGACATATGAAATATGTCATTTTATTGACATCAATTTCGTCATTTTCGTCAAACTATCAGCCAGTTATCGTAAAGGTAAATAGTTTGTACTCTCGTGATTGAGAACAGAACAAAATTTCGGTAGTGAAACCTTTTTGTAGGATATCAAACTTAATTAAGTGAAACTGGCTAATAACCATGTAGTTAGTGCGTCTGCGTGTAAAATTAGTTGGTGGCTACGTCACGCATAAGGGTGTGTTAGAATTGAGATTTTTTTACTTGTGATTTGTTTTAAATAATTAATATCTCTTAAATTAAGGGTTTTTGGACTATGTGTTATATAACTTTATATACTCTAATTAGGCTCTAAAATCGTTGGTTTAAATCTTTCGGGTTATTAAATCCCGCGGTGTATATAACCCTATTACCCTTTGAATGACCTTTTTCACGTTTTCTACAGCAATGCAGTCGACTGCAGCAATTTTGAAGCGCGACATTGCTACCGACTGCATTACTGTGGTAAATGTCAAAATCGAAGTTCCTGTCTGGATTTTGGCGTCCATTAAAAATAAATAATCAAAGGAGGTCATCGATCAAATGGGCCGGAGGACAAGCCATCGTTAACTGGTAGAGAATGCCTTATGGCATTAAGTCCGCCTCTTGTACTATAAGGTTTTTCTTTTGTGCAATAAAGATTAACCACTTTATTCATAAACTTTACGGGCCTGATTTAGTTCAATTATGTTTATCCCTTACTTACAAATACATAAGTTAAAGTGACAGATAAGGACAAACGATTATTACTATTATTAGCTAATTGAGGTTTGTAGCGCGTTTATGAATAACGGGGGTTAAAGAAATAAAATAAATACAGATGTTGACAGTAATTATATACGCATTTTATTACGGAAAAAGATTTAATATTGGGTGTAAATGAAACGGGAATTGGAAATATAAAATAAAATGATATTATATTATTCATTTCCGTAAGTCAAACCATCATCTTTATTAGCATTGACATAACGCTCAACTTCGCACAAACCGTATGGTTTTTCACTAAGGAGTGATATATTCTCTTTACGCTAAACTTTATGGTGGGTAGACAAGTCTGTAT
This sequence comes from Cydia amplana, assembly GCF_948474715.1. Taxonomy (NCBI): domain Eukaryota; kingdom Metazoa; phylum Arthropoda; class Insecta; order Lepidoptera; family Tortricidae; genus Cydia; species Cydia amplana. The sequence continues at coordinate 19,208,252 of NC_086076.1, forward strand.
ACTTGTTTGGAACTAACTGCCACAGTCTGTCATAGCCATGTCATAGCCTCATAGCTGACATATGTGACGTATAGGAGATACCGCAATGCATGCATGCATTGCGCGTTTTATAGGAGCTTGGCCTGAGGTGTGTTAAGTAAGCGCGCAACGCATACCGATGAAACTGGGTAAGATAGTCATGGGAAAATTAACGGTCGACCGGATCGCGAACTCTCGGCTGTTGAAGCGGAACAATCGTCTGCCGCGAACATTGAAGTGAGACGGAGATATGGAAGTCGATAAAACGTTCTCTACAGTGAATCAGTATCCGCCATTTAGGGTAATTTAAATAGCTTGGATGATTTAATAATGGTTTTATTCCATACAATATTACATATACGTGGGAGATTTTTTGTTGTTACACTAACATGAGAAAGAGATTTGAGAAAGTGAAAAACAAACCCACTGTCCATTTTCTCGAAGCAACGAAAACATTTTCAAAACAAAAATGGTTAATAGTAATTAAATGGATTAATTTACGTGAGAGATTTTTTTGTAGGATATAGTAAATATACAGAGCTTAATTAACATGTAATTGTTATGTACACATAGTTGTTATTTTTATATAAAAAAATATTTTTAATAAAGAAAATTATTGGGAGCTGGTTTTGGTGTCAAGCTGGGAGAAAATATAAATACATAATGAGTATATGTTTGAGAACTGCATATTAAAAAATCTCGAGTGTCGGATTCATGTTTTGATATATTTTTTCTATTTTAATAATAGTTTGGATTTATTAAAACCATGAGACATATTTTGTGGAGATTTTTTTAAAAATATAGTATTTGCAACATAGGTTATCACATCTCAAAAAATCTCTAGTGTGAGAATTCATGTAGAGCTCTCATACATTATGAACTGTGCTGACCCGCCTAAGTAATGAAAAAGTCGAAAACGATCGGGCATAGCTATGATTAAAATACATCAAATTGAGTAAAAATATTTGTAATAATGTTAATATCCAGAGAGGAAAATGGGGACCACGTTTGTATGGCAAGGTGATTCGGGGCGGTCGTCCGCTTTCGTCGGTATTTGTGGCAGCTTTTCATTAAAAGTTTGCTTTGTTAATAGGAATTAGATTTCTTTTTAATAATTTTATTCTTTTCTGGTTGTTTGTGTTAATTACCTAAATGAGGACTTTTCTATTCCATTTTTTATGATGGTATACGAGTATACAGGCATTTAGCCTCGTGGTATAGTAATGGCACCAATCATGGAACTTTGAAGAGAAAAGTAGGATATTTTTTTATATACCTATTTAACTGACATCTGTAAAATTTCTACAATTTAGCGCATTCAAAGTTAAATGTCCTTTTCGTCTTTTATGTTTTCGATGGGTTTAATTAGGGTTTGTACGACGGATCCGAAATGTATGGGAAGATCCGCGGATCCGGATCCAGATCCGGATAATTTCATACATTTCGGATCCGGATTGCAAAGCCTAGGTTTAATTAAGGGTACCTACTGCAATTGGTTTCGACATAAATAATAAATAAAAAAACCGGCCAAATGCGAGTCGGACTCGCGCACGGAGGGTTCCGCACCATCAACAAAAAATTTAGCAAAACAAGTAAAAAAAACGGTCACCCATCCAAGTACTGACCCCGCCCGACGTTGCTTAACTTCGGTCAAAAATCACGTTTGTTGTATGGGAGCCCCACTTAAATCTTTATTTTATTCTGTTTTTAGTATTTGTTGTTATAGCGGCAACAGAAATACATCATCTGTGAAAATTTCAACTGTCTAGCTATCACGGTTCGTGAGATACAGCCTGGTGACAGACGGACGGACGGACGGACGGACAGCGGAGGCTTAGTAATAGGGTCCCGTTTTTACCCTTTGGGTACGGAACCCTAAAAACTATCATGGACAACATTCTAACTTAAATATCAGCTCTTTGACGCTTGTTTATGGATAACATTTACCATTGTTTAAAATCCGTACAAGAAATCGTAAGAACCGTTACTTTTGCTATTTCATACTTGGGTTTTGTACTACTTTATAGACAGTCTTTTGACAAATTTATTGATTTATTAATTGACAATTCAATACATAGAAATTCTGTATGGTATTTTTCAGCTCAAAATGCACCCAGCCCTCAAGCGGATTCTCTCAGAAAAGCTACGTCTGTTCTGCACGTACTGTACGCTCCACGGGGCGTATTACCTGCCGCGAGGCCGGGCGGCTTGCGTCACCTGGGGCGCCATCATGGCCGCCGGTTTCGCGCTGATGGGCGTGCTCAGTCAGATGATCTGGCATAAGTATAGCACTGATCCTACCGTCACCGTGGTAATTATTAATTAATCAGAGTCCTTATATCGACCGGGATAAGACCGGGATATAAGTCTAGTGAAACTGTGAATCATTCAAAACTGTTATTAACCAGAGTATTTTACATCGAAAGTAGCGGATCAGACTACGCGTCAAAAGTATCTACTATTCTCTATAAATCGTTTTTCTAGCATTAGAAAAGACTACACGATCTTGACGCGTCCGATTATTGAAAAATTAACACTTTTGAAAAATAAGTTACAGCAAATATGTAGGTAACAATTATATTGCATATTTTTTTTCTTTTTTTTATCAATTATTTACGAAAATGTTTACTTTATCAACGAGTGGTTGTTGGAGGCCCTTGTTCGTTTTGAAACACCTGTAGTTAATTACCATCGTTGGATAGGTCCTATCCAACGATGGTAATTAACTACGGAACCCTACACTCAGCATGGCCCGACATGCTCTTGGCCGATTTTATTTAAAAGAAGAAGACTTTGAAATCATGCGACTTGAATAGTTCATTAATCACAAGCTGCATGTATTTTAATTTTAAGTTAAAGTAGTATATAATAACATATTTTTTATCGTGCTTAAGAAATTAAGTTAAAACTAACAGTCAAGTGTATGGACCAAGGTCTGAAATATATTTTTTTATTTTATTCTGACGTTAATTTTCGTATTTTTAGGTGGAGTCCACTTACTATCAGAGTGACCTGATCCCTTTCCCCGCTGTGATGATATGCGACCCACAGTCGGTCTACGGACCCAAAACGGAGAATGTGTCTAATATACTGTAAGTACAATTGCCATATTGGAAACTATAGGGTGTTAATCCGCGACAGCCGCAGGCTGGAGGGAGTGAACTCGAGTTTCCAATATTCTTACCCCCGGAGTTACACACAATGTTTTTCATCGCACTAGCGAAGAAAAAACTTAGTTTTAAGCGAAATTATTCATAATTTCGGTGACGCCACATAGTTAAAAAGTTCCTCAAGACCGGCTTCTATATTTGACCCTTAAGAGCTTAAGAGTATAGGTAGCTAATTAGTACAAAAGGTACTTTATTCATATAATTTCCATTTCGGGAGAAAACGTTATCCACTAACTAAATCTTAACATAACAACATTTATATATACAATTAAAAATAAATGTAAATCAGACATTGTTTTCGTGGTTTTTTTCTATCGAATCAACCTGCCCTTGCAAATATAGGTAGTCTAGTTTACATTTGATTTTTGTCGTGGAATTTTCCTTTCACTGAAACGTAAAAATTCGATTACAATTTTGCGTTAGTCCCCACTTAATCCAGTCGCCGGTATCTTCAAATACAGATTGAGTCTCACCGTTAGGTTTATTTTAAGTATTTTAGTAGAATTTAAATAAATTAAGCCGGATTTCCAGAAAGAGCCTCGAGAAGGATTAAGCGGTTTATTTCAGTGCAATAAAATTTAGCTATGCCCACACTTAACTCCTACGCGTAGCGCAAACATCAGTGGGCATTCCTTAGAAAATATTTAATACTTTTTCACCACACCACCTCGTAAAGGCTCTCTGTATACTTCAGAACCTGATGAGAATATTGCATTTTATCCACAAGAGTGGCAAATTAATCTGATGCAAATTTCGACTTGTTTCCTAATGTTGGCTAGTAGAACTGACTTTTTGTGATGATGTTCATTGTAATTTCTTTAATAAATAATTTATTTATAGAGTGATGTGATGATTTTGAATGACTGAGCGAATATTAAAACTGCAAACTCGTCAATTTTATATTTCTGGGTGAAACACTAGTTTTTAATTGACTGGTGAGAAAAACTGATGAAGGGTGAATAAAATTGTCAAAATTGTATGAGAAACCATCGTTAAACAAAGGACAATACAGTCCACCTTTTACACGCTTAACTGAACGTCCTTTGTCTGTGATATCTAACTTTGCCAGAGCGAGTCAGCAATAGATAGAATGTGAAATAGAGAGCTATCTAGTTTTAGGTAGCAAAGAGCTGGCCCACACCAGCAACCAGATCGTCCACAAAATGACGAAGAATGACCTCCCCCCTCGGCCTCGGTGACCCGCTACAACCGTCGCAGCCGAAAGGCGGTCACGGCCTATCGAAAGATATCCGATCGATGCTGCCAAATGTTACCAAAATGTTGTAACGGAATGTTGGCCACTTTCGGATGGAAAATTTGTTATAAAATAATTATAAAAGAACTATCATACTCGAACTTGCACTCTTTCGGAACTGTGGTCCGAGCGCTGCTACATACTGTGCTATAAAAGCTTTTCTTTCCATTACCTACTTACTTTATGCTTACACACCTTAGGGATGCACATAGCAACATAAGTAAGAAGTAAGTAAGAAATTTCTTCTTATTCTAACTGTTTTACCTACTTAAATGTTTTACTGACATTTAATATTACCTATTATGCCTCTCATTGGCGTCCATTTCAAGTATGATAGAAATCGAAACTAGCAGTAAGAAGCTTTGACAATAAACGTGCAGAAAAAAATACCGAGAACATTTAATGGGAATTTTGCATAGTATGATCGATAACAGAGATATGTTAATATTTCATTTTGTCAATCATTCGTTTTTGCCACAAAAATGCTATGTCTGATAGTAATAAATATACACTTACAACTTGAACATAATTGCAAAATTCCAGAAATTAACGATGAGCTCGACAAGTTTCTAGAGCATCTCCTAGAACTTTAAGCAAGTTTTCGTCCTACTTCAAACTTCCAAAAGTTTTCGTCTATTCAAATATTTCGCAGTTGTCAAAGTCAGTGCATGAAGGGTGAATAAAGTTGTCAAAATTGTATGAGAAACCATCGTTAAACAAAGGACAATACAGTCCACCTTTTACACGCTTAACTGAACGTCCTTTGTCTGTGATATCTAACTTTGCCAGAGCGAGTCAGCAATAGATAGAATGTGAAATAGAGAGCTATCTAGTTTTAGGTAGCAAAGAGCTGGCCCACACTAGCAACCAGATCGTCCACAAAATGACGAAGAATGACCTCCCCCCTCGGCCTCGGTGACCCGCTACAACCGTCGCAGCCGAAAGGCGGTCACGGCAACTTCCAAAAGTTTTCGTCTATTCAAATATTTCGCAGTTGTCAAAGTCAGTGCATCATCGAAAATTGCTCATCGGACATGTTTGGTGCTTAATAAAGGCATTCTCCATAACCCTTCAAGTGGCGGTCAACCCGTTAATGGTCGGATCGAAAAGCAGTAAACTGGCGGCCCACCACACACGGGTCGATGCGAAAACCAGTAAACTGTCTGCCACCAGTGAATGGTTAATGAGGTATTGCCGTATTTAGAGGTGAAATTGAACGCATTTAAGTATAGTTACTCTCTTTTAGCGCCCAAAATTAGGTAGCGAGTTAGACAAGGATAGCATACCGGAAGAAACACAAAACCACTTGGTATAAAATTTGTTGCTAAGGACCATTCATTCGGGAGCGACCGCCGAGTCCGAACTAAGTCTTCATTTATAAGAAATTGTTTTGTTAAATAAATTGTATGTTAGGTCTCTTTTATGATTTAATCTTAAAAATAAATTAAAAATCAGTTTGTTTTATGGTGGTAGTCTGATTTAACAAGGAACCTGGAAAACTGACAATCTTCCGGAGTTTGATTAGGTCTGGCCAAATGTATAAACATTATAATAATTTTATTGCTATATTCAAATAGCGTATTTAACGCTGATATAACGATATGTGAATTAATATATTTCCAAACATAGAAAAGCTTAAATCGATGATTTTGTAAAATTATCTTAATCTGCGCTGACCACCCATCGGGGCCCCGCCACGTGACTGCTTTTGCGCAAATCCGCGGCGCCACTTGACTACTTTTCGCATTTTCGCTGGTGCCACTTGAAGGGATAAAGGATGACTCACGCTAGACCAGGCCGGGGCCGGGCCGGAGCTTCTGGCGCTTTGTTTTCTATGGAAAGCACCACGTGATCACCGATCAGCCGTCATAGAAAATGACATGTCGGACGCTTCGGCCCGGGCTCGACCCGGTCTAGCGTGAGTCATCCTTAACGTCGACTGGTTACCCTTATCAAGCTTCGACCAACACCGGCTTCTGACATGTCGGAAGGGAGAAGCCCAAGCGATATACCGTACAAATCTTTCTGCCATTTTTTGCGGGGGGAATTAAACGTGCACACAGTCACATTTCTCACTCACTACATGCAAAATTCAATCTGTAATGACGACAGATGACACAATTAAAATTTTAATTTAGACATCTATACGGCTGCCACCAGTTTGACACTGACATATTCGCTAGCGTGTGCGTAACTTACGAGTGCGAACATAGTGCGAGCGAAATGTATAGAGAGTAAGTTACGCAGACGTTAGCGAATATGTTATTTTGACACTGATATCGTGGTAAAGCTAATTACTCTTGAATTTGCCCTTTCTTAACTCGTTTTTAGGATTCCGTAGCCAAATGGCAAAAAACGAAACCCTTATAGATTCGTCATGTCTGTCTGTCTGTCTGTCTGTCTGTCTGTCCGTCTGTCCGTCTGTCCGTACGTATGTCACAGCCACTTTTTTCCGAAACTATAAGAACTATAGGTACTGTTGAAACTTGGTAAGTAGATGTATTCTGTGAACCGCATTAAGATTTTCACACAAAAATAGAAAAAAAACAATAAATTTTGGGGGTTCCCCATACTTTTAGAACTGAAACTAAAAAAAAAATTTTCATCAAACCCATACGTGTGGGGTATTTATGGATAGGTCTTCAAAAATGATATTGAGGTTTCTAATATCATGTCCGTGTCCCCCCCCCCCCACCCCCACCCCTGTAACTTCTAAAATAAGAGAATGATAAAACTAAAAAAAATATATGATGTACCATGCAAACTTCCACCGAAAATTGGTTTGAACGAGATATAGTAAGTAGTTTTTTTTAATACGTCATAAATCCCCTAAATACGGAACCCTTCATGGGCGAGTAAGGGTTCCGTTCTTTGCCATTTGGCTACGGAACCCTAAAAACGTCTCATTAAAATATGTATACTTGGCTCTGTATTTAATAAATCAAATTGGTTTATTTAATTTCATTAAGTATTTTAAACTGTAATTTGCAAGTCAATACTAACGTGAAAGAACTTTTGCAGTTTATAGACTAAATTAAACTCTCTTCCTGTATCGATAAGTTTATTTCTTGCTGCGGGCGCCTGGCAGTTGTTCATTAGTTTTAATTTAATTTTCACTGTTATATTGTACCATATGTTTCAGAACCAAGCATGGCTACGACGAGAAGGAAATTGGGGAGTTCTACAACAGTTTTTCGGATATATCGAACACTTCTTACATACCTCCGACGTTCATTAAGAACATGCATACTCTTCTGCACGATCTTGGTTTTACATTGGATACTTTACTTGCAATGGTAAGCAATCGGCTAAAGAAAGCACGCTTACCACGAGGAATGTTGTACATTGACACGCCTCCACGCGTTTCCGAGATAAAGGGTCTTGATAGACAGACGGACGGACAACAAAGTGATCCTATAGGGGTTCCGATTTTTTTTCTTTTGAGGTACGGAACCCTACAAATAGCGTTTATACAGGGTTTAAGTCCAATACGGGCAATAAAATAATAAGGATATAGAATTTATGCGTCTAATCGTCACGGGACGGGTTACGGGATTTACATCAATTTGATGTAGGTAAATCCCGTACGTAACTTGTGTGGTGTATTAAGTCTTTGCGGGCCGAATTATGTATTTCGTATGGTTAAAATGTTCATTGTATTTCTAAGCTAAAATCTATCTCAATATACTTCTTAAGTCCTATGCTAACCACCGTTTAAATATTTGCCCGTATTGGATTTACACACTGTATAGTATGTTAGAGTTTGTATTGTCTCAAATATCGGTTTGATAATATGTCAGGGGCACGTTTGAATTGGCCTGTTCGTTGACAGTTGAGGAAGCCGTGCAGCGATACCTTGGTCGAATGCAGTTGGCGGTCCAAACAGTACAATTGCTCGGAGATGTTCCGTGATGTCGCCACTGTCGTCGGACAATGTTGCCACTTCGACATGACTTACTTCAGGTTAGTATCCACAGACCTATGGATAATCTAGCCTAGTTATTCAGATGCCGATAATCGAATTTATTTAAGTGATGTTACAAAGTAAGTTGGGATTGGTCTCCTAGTCTAGAGGTCAAGGTGGCAGGACACAAATTTGTGTTTATAACGAATATAATGATCTTATTCGCAATAAATTAAACTAAAACGGCATTTCTATGATGTTAATTTCTCAAAATATTAACGATATTTTGAGAAATTCAGTACTTTATTAAAAGTAACTAGAGTATATGTGCGGAAAGAGAAGAAATGTAAATGTATGGGAGTATGGGACCCAATACACTCTACGACTGTTCTCTTTCCGAGCAGACTCTAAAATGAAAAGTATTTGATGTAAATCTGGTTGGAGGTTTTATTCAATAAATGTTAGAGAAGAATGATCGACGCCCCTTAAGCGTTTGAGACGTGCCCTCGAATTTGAATTGGAATAAATTACGAGTTGGTAGGTACTTGAGGTTATTCTCGCTTTTCCATTGTTACAGAGGCACGAGCAAGTTAAGATCTCATAATAAAAAACCGGCCAAGTGCGAGTCGGACTCGCGCACGTAGGATTCCGTACCATTACGTAATAAACGGCAAAAAAATCACGGCCACTTAAATATTTTTTTATTCTGTTTTTAGGATTTGTTGTTATACTTAGGAGCAACATAAATAGTTACTGTCTAGCTATCACGGTTCATGAGATACAGCCTGATGGCAGACAGACCGACGGACAGTGGAGTCTTAGTAATAGGGTCCCGTTTTTACTCTTTGCGGGACCCTAAAAACCAAGTGTCTCCTGTATCTCGTGCAAATGATCAAAACAAAGATTGTACTCCTCAAACGATAAAACGTTTGTTCAAACACTTTAAAAAAAATATGAATTCTTTAGATTATTTAGTATGCTCGCTGATTAAGAAGATCTAGAGGCTTGAGTCCTGGGGCTCGTTTCTCAAAAGCTTATAACTTGTAATACAACTGGAAGTCCCTTTCTAACAAAAGCTGTCAAAAAGTGACATCCGCTTGTATTGAAAGTTACAAGCTTTTGAGAAACGGGCCCCTGGACTCGCTCGTCCTCAGAATGCAGTTAGAATAATAGCCGTCGATTGATTGGTTCCGATCGAGGATTAACAAAAGACTGTCGCCCCACTTTAAACTTTGTAAATCCCGTTTTAAAATTGCGTTTGTTACGAGTAATCGTTTGACATTCTTCTCTCGGTTTCATTAAATGTTTTGAACTTTGGCCGGGCACGTCATACCTATATTCTAAATAGAATCTGCGCGTGGAAAGGGACTTATAGGTACTCTACGAGATCTAAATAACCTATTTGTGGAACAATATTATAAATGTTTTTGTTTAAAATTACTTAACGTTCTCGTATCGTACTCCTAATGAACAGGAATTTACCTATTTATACAAATGTAAAGTTTTCACAATATATCAATAAATTAATAATTAAAAACAAGTAGGTGTGTAGGACAATTTTTCACAGATCGATTTAGTCCTACAGTAAACTCAATATGGCTTACGACGACATATTATTATTACATGCCTACTATATTTAAGTACTTATATACATAGAAAACATCCATAACTTAGGAAAAAATATTTGTGATAAACACACAAGTAAATGTCCTTACTTTACAAGCTTCGACCCCGGGACCTCCTGCGGTTACTACCGACTAAACTATGTGGCCGTTAAACCGCGGTTTAGAATGTTAAAAGCTAATTATAGTAATTATATTAAAGGCGTCACGCGCGCTTTTGCCATTGTAGGTAAATCCGTCGCATGCTTTCGCGCCAGGTAGCATTGCTTGATGCTCATACAATTTTTAGGGTTCCGTACCCAAAGGATAAAAAACGGGACCCTATTACTAAGACTTCGCTGTCCGTCCGTCCATCCGTCCGTCCATCCGTCCGTCTGTCACCAGGCTGTATCTCATGAACCGCGATAGCTAGACGTTGAAATTTTCACAAATGATGTATCTCTGTTGCCGCTATAACAACAAATACTAAAAATAAAATAAAATAAATATTTAAGGGGGGCTCCCATACAACAAACACGATTTTTTTGCTCTATTTTAGAAGTGAAAACTTCTTTAGCGGCGCTGGGCACTTTTTGAGGTGGGGAAAAAATGATAAACTCGAGACAGCGTAAGGCTATCACGTGACCGTATGGGGCGAAAGGTGCGTAAGGTGGCCACTCATAATTTAGATGGCATTTAAATCAATAAAGAAAAACTCAATGTTATTTGACATTTATGTTGCGGACTCCTTTTCAAGACTCTTTACCTATGTTCAAATAATTTGACGTTGTCATGGCAGTATGTATTAATAAACATGTCAATGAAAAAGTGTGATCTTATTTGAGAATGACAATAATATATAATAAATAAATAGAATACCTCCGCTAAACGTATGTATCGTGTTACCGGGCGTCGGTAACATAGTGAGGTGAGTTTTCACTTCTATCGGCACTCCCGGAGTGAAACCGTTGTTGCTTGTTTGTTGATGGTGCGGAACCCTCCGTGCGCGAGTCCGACTCGCACTTGGCCGGTTTTTCGTTTACCCGCTCACCCGCTCCGTGCATCCGCTCGGCCGAACGGACGCCCTAAATTAGACTTTTATTATTTCAGAAAAAGGGCTCCCGTTAACACGACTCTGAAGCCTGGTTTCACAGTGGCAGAGGGTCTACAACTTACTGTGAATGGAGTCAAATCGTTCTCAAATGGAACTGTAAGAGCCGGAGCTGTTTTAGTAAGTACAGTCAAGAAGTTGCTATGCGGGCGACGTATTCAAAATGATTGATCCCAAGTACACAGAGATAAAAAAATCTTGAACCAAGGAACATCATTTGTTTCAAGATCTTTTCGAAATTCGATATAAGGAAACTCAAAAATGTCTTCAACAAGAAATAAATATGACTTGTACTAGTCTTAATAAGCATAAGGACATAATACATTAGGTACCTACTATCGCGGAGAGTTTTTAATAAGATAAGATTGTACAACCGTGTTACATAGGTGTAATTTGACAGACTACTGCCCTAGTAGCACGGTCGCATTTTTATCGTTTGTCACCATGCCTGTCACGTTCTAACAAGTATGTAAGTGCGAAAGTGACGGGCATAGTGATAGTCGATTAAAATGGAACCGTGCTGAGCCCGCTGATTTACTTGTCAAAGGACTATAATCAATATCGTCACTGTATTTAAGAGTCACACGAACCCACCGCGCCGCCAATAAGCCACTCCCATACATAAAACTTGGCAGGAACATAATATAACATACAACGAAAATAGAGCGAGTAGAAGTTTTGTATGTCAAACTTTAATCGTTTGATTTCTTTTTATTACAATTTCTAGTAGGTAACGAAAACTATACTTTGTGCACTCGTATTTGCGTCATTTGACACATGACACTGACAAACAGCAATAGAACGTAAAATAACTTGCACATCGAAATTACAAAGGAAGACAATTGCACTGCGAACGTTTACGTTCTACGTCTTTTTTTTTTAATTTAGGGTAGGTATGAATCGGTAGTCATCTAAGTAAATCGATATAAATTTTTCATTTTAGGTCGCAACAATTCAATTCAATTCAGTGTTTTATTCATAAAATATACATTTTACACGTCAACATTTTAAACATTATTACATCTAGGTAAATTTTGTTATAAATCATTCATATTACAGTATTTAATTACACATACGGGTCTAACGCGATATAATTTCATTATTTTTACCTTTCATTCCGACGTTTCAGCTGAGTTGCACCAGCTGTGGTCACGGAAAGACTGACGTCTCAACAAATGTCAACGGAGATATCAATAAAACACCACTAAACTACCCGAAATTAGTTAATAAAAATGTTCGGGGTAGACAAAGAAATTGCAGCTACCCGTCAAAGTTTAATGTTTATTGTCCACGACACGACACACAACACTCACAGCATCCGCACACTGGTCCGAAGATATATCCGCTGGTTTCAACATTTGAATCACTGGTCCCCAAGTAGACGATAATTTGTACCCGTCCTCTCGATTGAAATTTTTAGGGTGTTTTTTAATTAAAAGCTCAATATTGAGCTACATAAACCCAAAGTCCTCTCCAACGAGCGACACTATTATCCGCGGATCGTGAGAGAGGCGATCGTGGTGCAACTCAGCTGAAACGTCGGAATTAAAGGTAAAAACAATGAAATTATATCGCGTTAGACCCGTTTGTGTAATTAAATATGTGTACAAAACGCGAGAGTTTAAAGTGTTACATATTACAGTAGTTATTAGATATTTATAACAAAGCATTATTAAATTTATTATATCTTTTTATTATTATTTATTAACCATATAATTCTAGCTTTATTTAAATCACAAATAAAAATTCAGTCTAGGTGCCATCCAATCGTAATCGCTTGCTGTGACAATCGATTTGGGTTAGTTACATCTCTATATACGTCAGTCATAATGTGTCAAATGACGCAAATAAGAATAATTCCAATATAGTACCAGACGTAGATATATCGTCAGGTGGCAAGCAAAAGTCACTAAGTACCACCACAAGTTCATAGCCACAGTGAACCATATTAATAGTACGAAAAGAAGGTTGATTTTTGTTTAAATATTTTATACCTAGTAATAAATGACTTTTGCTTGTCATCTGACGATATATTTTACATGTTTTGATTTATTTTTTACGACTGATCGATCTTATCAATTTAGAATCAAATACAATTAAAATTACCTAGCCATTAATGTATATTATATGTCGATTTTAACATACCTAATCATAATATGTGTCTGACTGAGTATGTACTGCGCAAGTAACAATTTGAAATTTACGAAAAACTGGCATAGAGCTGAAAAAAAAACGTGGCCAATTTTTTTTCTAGGCTGGAGAAGATAGCAAATGACTTAACCTATCTTCCGTTTTAATTTGGCAAACGATGTACGAAACACCCTGTGTATTTTTTTTATCTGAGGTGGTGAAATATTCTTCCTTTTTTTAGGATTAGAAATAACTTCTCAGAAGTAAGCATGAGGTTTAAAGGGGCCCACTGATTAACAGTCCGCCGGACGGTATCGGCCTGTCAGTTAGAACAAAAAATTGACAGTTCCGAACAACTGACAGGCCGATACCGTGCGGCGGACTGTTAATCAGTGGGCCCCTTTAAATTGATATTGACCCACATGATTTTGAACTTTTTCAATGTGATAGGGTTCAATTTTGCTTAATTTCCGACACTCATGAAAAACAAGTCTAGTAAAACGTAATACAAATTATCAAAGAGCAATATTGGACGAACCTTAAATTTAAACCCAATCAAAGTAAATTTAATAATAAATGAGCGCTCTTATTTTTATAAGTAAACAAGATAACTGTAGCCTTTGTTCTAAACTTAATTTGGATTCGCCTAGCTAGTGACATTTGCCACAATATACTAGTAACTTCAGCAGGGGCCCGTTTCTCAAAATCTTGTAACTTGTAATAGAATACAAAGTAAGGCAGAAATATTGATGTTTACTATGTAGATAAATGTGACGTTCGGATAACTACATGTAGTACATGTACAGTAAGCTGCGAAATTGCATGGAGAAATTATGAATGAATTCATTGATAAAGTCGCCATGCACTTTTACGACTTTATAAGTACGAGCAAAAGAACGATATAATACCAGTTTTTCTCGGCTCTCTGAGACTCTCAGTTATATATTAATAGTCGTTCTACCTTGCTTCGATATTTTCAATTCGGTAAATTTTGTTACACAAAAACGAAACACGAACGAATTTGTCATTAACCGGTTTCTCAATAGAACTTTAACCAGTAATGGTAAAAGGAAACAAAATCCTTATCATTTCGGTTGAAAGAACGAAAACGGTTTGTAAAATAAAATGATTTCCGAGCCCAGAAAAGTGGAGTCAGAATTTAGTGGAATTCCCCTGCTGATTATTTTTAGGGTTCCGTACCCAAAGGGTAAAAACGGGACCCTATTGCTAAGACTCCGCTGTCCGTCCGTCCGTCCGTCTGTCACCAGGCTGTATCTCACGAACCGTGATAGCTAGACAGTTGAAATTTTCACAGATGATGTATTTCTGTTGCCGCTATAACAACAAATACTAAAAACAGAATAAAGATTTAAGTGGCATACAACAAACGTGTTTTTTGACCGAAGTTAAGCAACGTCGGGCGGGGTCAGTACTTGGATGGGTGACCGTTTTTTTGCTTGTTTTGTTCTATTTTTTGTTGATAGTGCGGAACCCTCCGTGCGCGAGTCCGACTCGCACTTGGCCGGATTTTATACTGTGCGGTTGGGACATTTCGTGGTGCGGTTGGCTAATTGGAAGACAGTGGTAATTAACCGAACAATAATGAATTTGTCTTTCAGTAACGTTATTAGCGGCCCTTTTCGTGGGTATTGTTTTGCTTAAATTAATTACTTGGGGCACAATTAGTGATGGCACTTGCTGAAACATATTTTTTTTTTGTAATAGTCACAAGAAATGTTACAATAATTATTTGTTTTACAACGGGCCAAGTTGTTGTTTTTATCTCGTGCTAAATTGTTACCCGATAGGATGACTCACGCTAAACCCGGCCGGGGCCGGGCCGGACATTCTGGCGCTTCGTTTTCTATGGAAAGCACCACGTGATCACCGATCAGCCGTCATATATAATGACACGTCGGACGCCTCCTCGCGGGCCCGGCCCGGTCTGGCGTGAGTCATCTTTAAACCTTCAATTTATCTGCACAGTCTGACATATATACGTAAGTTGTGTGTAACTGGCATTAAAAGCAACTGTATTAAAAGTAAAACACTTTCAGGTGTACGTTTTCGACGCAGACACCACAGTATCCAAGACCACCAACTTCATATCTATGTCGGAGTCCAAATACTATGATATTGACGTTGATTTATTTGTCATTGAGTCATCAGCGGATGTCAAGGCACTTTCTCTGGAGAAGAGGAAATGCTCTCTAAACAGCGTAAGTTTAAAATGGCTTGTCACGTCGATAACGCGCCGCAGTGTAAGAAAAGTACGGTAGAGCCCTTTTCCCACGGCAAGATCCCATTTTTTGCAGATACAATTTTCTGCAGGAACCTGTTTAGTAGTGTATGTATGAATTAAAAAAAAAACTGCTGGTGCTGTTATTTACTGTTCGGTTTTGGCATATTATTTGAATAATTTATTTCGACGTAAACAATTATATATGGAGGAGATAGTAAGAGTTACATAATATATAATATACTTATAATAAGGATGTTCTTAGAGGGATCTTCAGTATAGGATTCCTGCTCCGTCTTCGCATTCAAAAGCTTTGATACGTCGTCTCGTACCTCTGACTCTACCTTCATTAATTAATTCATTGAATCCTTTGCCCATTAGTGGTATTACTAATTAAATTAAGTGAGCGTCAATTGTATGCTTTATCCCTTCGTTATTAATGCGAAACCACAATACGGCTGCAATAAAACATACCTACACTATAAAATGTGTAATAAAATAATATTTATTAATGTACCTAATCTATATATATAAACGTGAAAGACCTGACTGACTGACTTAAATCAACGCGCAGCCCAAACCACTGGGACTAGAAAGTCCAAAATTGGCAAGTAGGTTCCTTATATGTAATGGTAATTTAACTTAGTAATGCATAATATGTATGTTTAATTCTAGAGATAGTTCGAAAAGTGGATAATATGTGTAATACAAGTGTACTAATTTTATGATACTAACTACATACGTATTAACAGTATAAGTGTCTTGGCTATAGCTGTAAACTTATACTTAGTGTTTACCTGAATAAAGAATAAGGTCTAGGGGTCCACTAAGAAAGGATTTTTCAAAATTCATCCCCTAAAGGGGTGAAATTTAAAAAAAAAACTCTCCTGCGCGTGCGAAGCTGCAGGCAAAAGCTAGTTATATTATATATGCGCTGCTTAAATTACGAATGGCTTATTATTTTCTTCAGGACCATGGCATCAGTGCAAATCATAATTGTATTTCTATGCTGTTGATGATAAAAGTGGTGCACTACTGTAGATGTCTACCTTTAATGTATACAGGTAATTTATAAACTGAAATAAATGTTATATACCTACGATAGAAAAAGTAGCCAAAGCCTCCAGTGCCCAGGGCTGGGATTGAACCAGCGTTCTATGCATTCGCGGCAGATGCCACAACCACTCGGCCACCGGAGTCACGGCGGTATGGGTCGATTTTTTTCGAGTACATATAATGCCTCTTAAAGCCTTACTTAAGAGGGCCTTTGAACAACTCTAAGGTAGAACAGTACAAATCAAAATATTTTCATTATCTACAATGGCAACGGATTTTACCTACAACGGTATCCACGTGCGTTCACCCGCTCCGTGCACCCGCGCCAGCTAGCGGATGCTCTTCTAATTCAATTATTGCGTCATATCTTTGTGCAAATTCCCATCTTTTGTCATTTGTCATTAGTCCTAATTAGTCATGCATGCGGGAAACAGGCTTGGAGGGGAAAACCACAAGACAAACACGCCATTATAGTCTAAGATCTGGCATATATGGTCGACCTTCACCGATCTGTCTGACGGATGAAACTCACATATTATGAAAGAAAATATGTTCCTGAACATAAATAAATAGGGTTGCCTAAAGAAATATGGTCAAGGCTATATTTAATTAATTTTTGAAAAAAAAAAATTTTTCTTCAAATTTCACCGATCTGTCTGACAAACGAAATAAGTTCCAATGGAAAGTATACAACTTGTACAACATAAATCAACTAGGTTGCCTATCTTTTTCCGGTCACTATTATGTGGTTGCCTAGTTTAAACAGGTGAGTTTTTATCGATAATTGCACTCATCTGTCTGACGCTTGAATTATACACCAAAATGATGGTAATTTTATTGCGAATACAGTGGCATAGGGTTGCCTGCGAAAATCCGGTCACAAATAAGGGTTGCCAGGCTTTTAAATAAAATAAGAAGGGAAGACTTTTAGCGATAACTTATAAACGGCTTAACTTGTCAAGTTTGTTTTAATTTTGTTTGAATGAGTTTTTTCAGCCCTATTTTTATGATTTTTTTCATATTTTTTGGATCGATTTTTCAAAAGTTAGAAGAAATAACCGTTTTTTGTTCTTTCTAAATTATTATTTCCGAAATGATTCACTTTATCAAAAAATGTTGTTGGCAGACCCCTATTTATTTTGAAAGACCTATCCAAAGACACCACACACATTTTTTGATAAAGTGAACATTTTCGAAAATAATCGCTTTAACGAAACAAAATGTAGGTGAGCATTATTTTTTTCGTTTCTACCATATGATGTGGGATATCGTTGGATAGGTCTTTTAAAATTAATAGGGGTTTCAGAAAATCATTTTTTGATAAAGTGAATATTTTCAAAAATAATCGCTTTAAAAGATACCTACATAATGTGTGTGAAATTTTTTTCATCGTTTCAAGTCTATAATGTGGGGTGTCGTTTGATAGCTTTTAAAATAGATGGGGTTTTTATATAGACATTTTTTGATAAAGTGAAAATTTTCGGAAATAAACTCTTCGAAATAAACTAAATGTGTGTGGCGTTTTTTTTTTCGTTTCAACCTTAATGTGTGGGTGTGTGGGATGTCGTTGGATAGGTCTTTTAAAATGAATAAGAGTCTTCAAAAAACATTTTTTGATAAAGTGAACATTTTCGAAAATAATCGCTTCTAACGAAACAAAATGTATGTGAGGTTTTTTATATTCACTTCAACCCTACGATGTGGGATATAATTAGATAGGTCTTTTAAAATAAAAAGGGGTCTTAGAAAAAAAAAATTTGCTTAATCTGTCAGCTCCCACGGCTCATATATGAGCCAGAACGCTTATGGTGACGTCATATCGTGGGATTCGACAGGTTAAGTGAAAGAAACAAAATTGTGATTTTATTTTTATCGTTTTAATCCTATAGTGTGGAGTGTCGTTGAATAGGTCTTACAAATAAATGGGGGTCTGCAAACAACATTTTTTGATAAAGTGTATTATTTCGGAAATTATAATTTAAAAAGAACAAATAACGGTTATTCCTTCTAACTTTTGAAAAATCGATTCAAAAAATATGAAAAAAATCATAAAAATAGTGCTTAAAATACTCATTCAAACAAAATTAAAACAAACTTGATAAGTTAAGCCTTTTATGAGTTATCACTAAAAGTCTTCCCTTCTTATTTTATTTAAAAGCCTGGCAACCCTTATTTGTGACCGGATTTTCGCAGGCAACCCTATGCCACTGTATTTGCACTGCATCCGAGTTTAAGTTTCAAGACGGCCTACTCGTATGCTAATAAATTAATAATAATCGTAAGGGCTACACAAGGTGTTTGATAGAAGGTATGTTAACATAGCGGTGCGTTGTCAGGTGCGACAACTTTGCACTATAAATAAATAATTATTTGAGGGCAATCTTACTCAGATCGACCCAGCTCCACAAACTAAGCAAAGCTTGTACTAAGGGTACATTAGCTGTACAATTCGAAACACTGTACTTTACTCGCAATACAATCAATCTTTGATGCAGATATTTATTTTTATACCGGTCTCAAAAAAAGTAATTCATCTTTGCCTACTTACTAAATTGCTGCTCTAATGGAAAAAGTCGAGATGCTTTATGTTTAAAGTCACGATATTGATAAGTATTCATAGCGAAAGATAAAGTGAGAAGGTTGACATAATAGTCGATGACATTTAAGGAGATGGATGGCTAGCATCTAAGATGAAAATGAGCCTTACTGCCGTATTCGAACTTCAAGATATCCACAAGAGACGACACGTACTAGATCCATTCTAGATACGTTATAGTTTAGATATCAACTAGTTCTCATTTGCAGCGCAATTCGGGCAACCAATGTCAATTTTACGTTAGATAGAGTTAGATAGGTATCTATTAGATGTGAATTGGATCTCTAAGTCATATCCTGTGGAAATCGTTCAAGAGTATCTCCAGAATCGCGCAAATGTCAAATTTGACAGGTTAGATCTTAAACATATCGTTATCGTATCTTGGTGATGTCTAAAAGATGATGTCTATTTCAAAATCCGAATCGGGCCATTAGTTTCTAATAAAATCAATGTTTTTAGCTGAAGATTTATACGTGGAAAATTTTCCAAATTGCACATGGGAGCAGCACTTGTGTATCAATTCGCAGTACGGTAAGTGGCGGAAATGATTAAGTCATAATAAGTAATACTAAAAAAATAAGACTACTTATACCTTTGGTATGATTTAGCACAGATTAACTAATGCATCTAGGTACATTAAACTGAAGGATGTCAACATGTTTATAATGTTTAGTAAGGCCCAAATCTAAGGCGGTATTCCACTAGTGTATAGAGTGCAATGTATAGCACTGTGCGGCACAAGCATGTATTATTCAGTACCAAAATGCTTGTGCCTCACAGGGCCAAACACTGGTGGAATCCCGAATAGACAACACCCAATATATACCTCGAATTATCAGATTAATTTTGGTTTTCCCATAGAAAACGTCGATATCTCGCGTTAAAATGTGTTACCTCAGCCATGTTTCAATCACCACTTCTGATAAGCTTCCGTTGCTCCTTTAATTAAGAGCGATTGGACCAGTGTTTCGATAGGTCGCAAGTTCGAGTTACGCTGGAAGCCATGAATTTTTCCATTTTTCCTTTGAAAATATAACATTTTAAATGTAAGCTTATTTCAGAAAAATATTCGGCTGACATGCAATCACTCATCGGCGTAAACGATTGTTATCAGCGGTGTGACTACGTGGAGTACGACACGAAGGCGGAGTTCATAAAAAGAATAAGGACGTACGTAATATTTAGTAGTTTTCATTACACTTGCAAGTAAAATGTGTTATTACACGTAGGCGATGCGGTCCGTAAATCCTACATTTCAACCTAAGGCTGTAATATATTTTTTGAGGGGTCCCTTTGTTTCCCATAAAGTTTTAAGTCATACGGTAATGTATTGTTTGTCATATTACTTATCATTAGTCATAAAACTGAAACCGTTAACTTTTCACGATTTTCGTAATAATATGGCGACCCTGGATAGTGACGCGTTTCTGAACCAAATGAATTATGACTAACGAAAATGCGGGCAAACAATACATTATGACTTAAAACTTTTTGGGAAACTACATAATATAGAGACCCATTTTTTCATCATGAAGGTAAACCCAAAAAATTAACTCAGTTTTCTACTATATGAAAGTCAGCTTCACAAAACATGTGATACTGCTTATAATGATAATGCCAACTTAAAATTACCTTAGTTTAAGGAATCAAATAATTATCCTATCTTATCTTATCTTATGTTAAACGGACTCTACTATTCTGTTCCAGTGGCAAAAATGACATCCACACAGAATTGTCAATCGCTTACACATCCACCACCTGCATGAAGTACAGGAGAGAGGTTATCTACACTTGGGACCAGATGCTAGGTACAGTCGCCATCAGATATATCGGAGCGGCTAAGGCGTTCACAAATATCTGAACAAGCCTATAGTGTCAGGGCGTTAGAGTGCGTGTTCAGATATTGTGAACACCTTGGCCGCTCCGATATTTCTGATAGCGACTGACATTGTGACAACAAAATTATATCGAAATGATGTCAGTCGCACGTGCATTTCGCTCGTTCAATTTTACTTCCTTTTTCAAAATTTTAGAAAAATGGAAGAATGGTTAAATTAAAATTTGGCAAATGATACCTACATCTACAAAAAACGAGATTGCTATAGGATAGAAATCAAGGTTAAATCGTCGGACTAAATATAAATTACTTACTGTAATTTGATTCTAACATGATTTATTTCGACGTAAACATATGGAGGAGACAGCTTAGTAGGAGTTACATAAAAAATATAGACATTTAAAATATAACGACTGAATACCAAACTTACAGTAAACAGACTAATCAAATGTCAGAGGGTAATTCGCCAGTAACTGACCACCTGTTAGTAACTGACCACCCTAAACTAAAAATGATTCTATTCACCTATAAACAAAATTTATTTTAGTATAAATGGTAACTGTAGTTATTGAAGGTTGCTTATACTAAAATGAATTCTGTTTATAGGTAAATATAATCATTTTTAGTTTAGGGTGGCCAGTTACTGGCGAATTACCCTATATCATAAGGTAAAATAGCACACCCTTTCCGACCTCTAGTAATAAAAGTTTATAAAAAATATATTTTCACTTATGTTTTTATTTCCAGCTAATCTCGGCGGCATATTCAGCCTCTGCCTTGGCGGCTCCCTCATAAGCTTTATAGAAGTTGTATGGTTCCTAATAGACCTGCTCGTCACTACCTTCACTTTCAAAGAAAATAAACCAACAACGAAGATATTTGTCATCGAACAAAGCGTTTCTAAGAAGAGTAAGAGTGAAGACGCCAGATACAGTCTGTGAACTAATTTCCTCCTCCAAATTCCAAATTGGAGGCTCCAATTTCATTGCCATGGAAAGGAATATTGTTGTAATATAGAACAGGCCTAGCCAAGATAACAATCGTTGATAGAAAACAGCAATCGAAACTTTGTCTTAATCATGATAGAAATTCTTATGTTTTTGACATCAATGCAAACTTATTATGTAATTGTCTTTCATGAAATAAATCATCTAATCTAACCTAAATCTAATCTGTCTCGGCGTGTATACTCGTAGAACTCTTGACCGTTGCCTGTGTGCGTTATAGTTGGGAGCTACCTACCTACATTGCCATTGCAAATAACGCAGAACTCTGAACGCGGAACTCGAAACTCCAGACCGCTTTCTGTGTGCGCGGGCTCTTTAAGTATTTTCTATATATGTATATTCTGTTATATATATTGTTGTTTAAGTACCCACGACACAAGCCTTATTATAGCCAAGAGCTTACTGTGGGGCTTAGTCAATCAGACTTCTGTGTATAATGTCCTATAATTTATGTATTGATTTAGGAGCTTTTAAAAATTTGTACGGCTTTTTTATTAGCTTTTACCTTTTTAAGCCTCTTTTTCTCCTCTTAACATTATTATTAGGATGAAACAAAGGTTCCTTGAGTGTAAACAGACCGTTGATTAGATTGTAACTAAATCAGTGGGCAGTGAAAGGACCGAATGTCCACTTAACTGGCAATCTGTTTTGTAAGCGACCAAATCCGGGAAGAAATTAATGGTGTACCTATTTACAGAGGCCTAATATCGTCTCCTTCGTAAGCTTTCAAATGCCGGGATTATTCTCGAAAATTCATTTTATTACAGGTAGGTAAACAGTTTATTACTAGTGGCTCTGTGAGCTGTATATCTCACAAACCCCGTGGCATTTTAAAAATTGCCAAAACCTGATTAAAGAATAATAATGTAATTTTTCATCGAACCTGCTCACCACAGCAGAGAATCGGTTGAATAATGCGACCTGTAGACGAGAATATCCGGACATGCGAAAGAATTTTGTCCCAAGCTGGATTGGAGACCTTCGCTTACGCTCGGTCAATAAGACTTACACGAACGTAGCCGCCGCCATACAGTCAAAGTTACGCTGACATTTTAAAACGATATTCTGGAATAACATGAAATTTGACATAAACATTTGATTAAAATACATGAATCATATATTATATGGCATGAACATAATATCTGTCTCTGGTATGGTACCTACTTACTAGTTTTGTTGCTATAAAATAAAGACTATAAAGTGGAATAGAAGTTTTACATACAAACAAAGCAAATACAGGTTTTAAGCAAATAAATATTTCTATTTCTATTTTTATTTCTATTTCAAACAAAACTATACGGCTACCATCAGTTTGGCACTGACATAAACGCCATCGAGAACGAACACTGTCAGTGACTCATGGTACGGGTTCTGGTCCAAGACATAGACTGCCGTATTCGAACTTCAAGATATTCACAAGAGACGACACGTACTAGATCCAATCTAGATACGTTATAGTTTAGATTTCAACTAGTTCTCTTTTGCAGCGCAATTCGGGCAACCAATGTCACTTTTACGATAGATCGTGTTAGATATCTATTAGATGTGAATTAGATCTTAGATCTAGAATTAGAAGTAATATCTTGTGGAAATCGTTCAAGAGTATCCCCAGAATCGCGGAAATGTCAAATTTGACAGGTTAGATCTTAAACATATCGTTATCGTATCTTGGCGATGTCTAAAAGATATCTAATAGATGTCTATTACAAAATCCGAATCGGGCCCAGAAATATGTTACGTTAAATGTTCATGCCAAGTTTCATTAAAGAACAATTACAATTGTATATGTATCGGACCGGCTTTTTGGCGCCGGGCTCATGTAACTCTTAACATAATACAAAATATTGTTGCAAGACGGTAATAAACACGAACAAATGTAGTAAATATTTTGTAAAGCAAGGGACAATAGATCTGGCGCCTTACCATGACTAAACTGAATAGGGATGATGACACATGTTGAATTTTTTAACAAAATCTAGTAAAATAGATAGCAAATGAGCAATTTATCACAATAATGTGGATATTAAAATAAAATACGGAACTGTTAAAATGTAAGGAATCGAATAGTACCCTTACATTTATCGTTTTTGGAAGTTAAAAAAGAACTTAAATTTCAGGTATCAGGGTTCAGGTTTCAAAATTTAAGTTCTTTTTTAACTTCCAAAAACGATAAATGTAAGGGTAGGTACTATTCGATTCCTTACATTTTATCCAAAAAAATATTGTATAGCAACTATATACATAAACGCAATAAGTCACGGACAAAAACGCTATTTTCTTGTTTTGTCCATACTACAAGATGGGATCTCAGTGACCTTGACGTCACGTTCACTTATCCTTTTGTGAGGGGCGTTTCGCGAGTGAAGTGCGACTGTCGAACTTTGACTATAATTTCTGACTTTTGTTTTGCTTTAATGCAATGGGTCCCATATAGACATTTGATCCTAAAAACAAACCTGATCGATTGATACTATAAATGAAAATTAGTCATGTACCCTATTGCTAAGGGATGGAGTTATGCGACTTATATAGCTCCGTCCTTTAGCGATTCAGTTTAGGTCCTAAACAGAATCGCAATAACGACATCATGGTAAGGCCCCTGATCAGTACCTACTCGTATCAAACTTACAAAACCTAATACCCGATATAATTGACAAGAAAACTTTTTTATTAGTTTTAGAAATTAAATGCCCTTTTTACTTACAAATTTACTTTTTACTTGTTTTAATTTCTTTGAAACTTTTTAAAACTGAAACTATCATTGACTTTTTGAAAGAGACTACCTAAGTAGTTTTTAATTACTTTACTTTTGAGTTAAAACATTGATTTCTTTGTTAGAAACTGCACTACGACGAGTAAGCGTAAGAGTTTTTTCAATCTATTACATTCGTTTTGTGAGTTAATAAGTTTATAATATTTCTGTCCTTAATAAACTAGGCTGAGCAATGAATATGGGTCATAAATGGCGTACAAAACAAGAAAAGTCACAAAAAAAGTCTAAAGGAAAAACGAAAAGCACATTTTTAGAAAACGTCACTACAATTCACGGTACGAATCAATTCCAACTGAAATCAGGAAGACGCAGGGCACTGTGGTGGATGGCGATGGCGGCTACTTTTGTTATAACCGGAATTTTTATAGTGATCATTCAAAAAAAGTTACGCAGTGACCAAATATATACGAAGGTAAGATTTGTATGTCATACTATGAATACATACAGAGTGATATGTGCGGGTTACCGGCTATCTGATCTATGCAATTACGCCAATTACGCGCATTATACACAAGCTTCTTGCTATTCAAACATCCTTACGTATTCTTACTATCGATCCGCATAATATATTATCATTTCACCACGTCCCCGAAAGGTATATACTGTATTTAGGGGAGTTTTCCTTTCATATTTTGTTTTTTACCTTCTAATATGTTCTAACTGCTGATGTGAAAAGTTGTATGATGTGCCAAACGTGACCAAAGTTTTTTGTACCTCGTGCAAAAGCGTGAGCGTCACTCGTGATTCTATTATAATCTGTCGCTACCTCAGAACTCTGAATCAGCACTCACAGTAAAAACGAATTCTGCTCTCTTGTTGTTTAGTTATGACTATTATTTATTCGATTTATTGTAAAGTTCGTTCGTTTGACTTTTATAATTTTTTTAAGTAGGTACATTTTTAAGTTCGAATATAAGGTTCAGCCTGGAGGCAAGCTGTTAGGAGGATCAATTCCCTTTTGGCGGCAAAGCAATATTTTAAGTTTTCGCGACGTGCGGTGCACAGACTCGAGACGGCCAGTTTTCAAAGTTAAGATGGTGGCCGCGGCATGCGCTGTTGTCGGAGAGCGACCATTTTGTGGCTCACGTGGGCATTGTAAGTGTCGAGAGGTTTCTGCTCTGGCGGCTTAGCCAAGGTGACAATAGCTATCGCTTCGCTATCGAATCGCTTTGTGTCTTTCTATCATTCTTCCATAATATTAATGTGACAGTTGCGTTTCGTTCGCTACAGAGCCATGGAGTATGCCAATGCATGTTGTCTACGGGGCCTGGGCGAACTAACATGACCATGGTTTTGCAGGTAGACTCGACCTGCCAGGTGAACCAGGTTCCTTTCCCCAGCGTCAGCATCTGCAACATGAACATGGTGTCCGTGAGAGAGACTGCCAATATCGCTACACTTTTGTAAGTATGGGTTAGAGATGGGTCGGATATTTGGTAATTACTTCTTCACGCTTAAACCGTTGAACCGCCGTATGGTATGAAGATAATGTGAGGCCCAAGGAAAGACGGATAGTTTTTATCAATCATCATCACAATCGTTCCACCAAAACGAAGTTATATATTAACGGCGTTATTCATAACCGTCTGCTAAGTTAATTACAGCTGATGGTCGTCGTTTGTCCCAATTGTCCCTCTCTATGGCATAACGACAGATAGGGACAAACGACGATCATCAACTGATCAAGTTAGCAGCCGTTTATGACTAACGCCATAAATATATACAAAGCAGATAAAAAAATCTCATCCAACGATTTGAAACATTCCCATTTTCAAGAATATTTAGATTTTTATTTTATTTTATCCGCCATTTTATTATTTCAACCATCAAACCATTTTTTAAAGTAATAAAATAAAGCCACGACTACGTTTCACATAAAGGATGACTCATGTTAGACCGGGCCATGTTCAGGCCGGAGCTTCCGGCGCTTCATTTTCTATGGAAAGCATCACGTGATCACCTGTCATCTGTCATAGAAAAGTAAGCGCCGGAAGCTCCGGCCCGGACACGGCCCGGTCGGCCGGTCTAAGTCATCCTTAAAACGTACACGTGTTAAACATTATCAATTTCATAAACGATCCTTCATATTTTACTTTTGCCGGAAATTGGCACAATTTATGTAATTATAATGATATGAGATATATTTACAATAGATTACCTTTGCCTACAGTCACAAAAAAGTATCTACAGATAACAATACAAAACTTTATATTTTCATTTACATATAGTATATTTAAGTCGGGTGACAATGCAATATTATGGCCCCATCGAGCGGATCTGATGATGATGAGGTGGCCATATGAACTTTGTGATAAAACAACGCAACGTTATTTTGTTTGGGGTTTTTAGATTTGTTTCGATGAGTACCTATTAGTTGCCTGTGGAAAATTGTACCAAAAACGAAAGTTTAGGACAACCAGGCCAATTCGAAATTCGAACAGAATAAATGATGTCATATAGATATCATTCTGGTATCAGTGTTCGTTCGAATTAGGCTTTAGGTCGATCTTTGTAGAATTCTCCTATAAGTATAATATTTATTTATTTCTTATTAATTTTCAGAAAGAAACACAACCGAACGGAAAATGAGATCGATAAGTTTCTCGAAGACTTACCGAAACTGACACACAATATAACGCCGTATGCGAACAACGCCACAGAGATAATGAACATCTTAAAGGGATATTATTACACCATGGACACCATTATGGAAGAGGTGAGGTTTGTGGGAACATTAAAATATTCTATTTTATAAATACAAATGAAAACGAGATGTAGGTACCTACTATGGAACCTCGATATCACGAACCTTAAGACATATTACACAAAAACAACAAATACAAATAATTTATTGAGAAAAGTTACAGTGGTTACTCTTAAAGACTAAGAATTCATAAAGACAAGTGATTTACAAATGCCTGAACTAGGATATATTGTTAAGCTATGTTACTAGGCTATGTTATTAAGTTAGACGAGTTTTCGTCTTATAGAGGGTATCGACTTAGAGAGGTTCTTGTATGTTATTGTTAGAGAGGTTACAGAGGGAAAACGAATGGAAAATTCGTATTAAAGAGGTAGCTAACCATACAAACGCGTCAAGTACAATCTTATAGTACTATTCGCGTTACAATAATAGTTATAAAACAAGACATTCAACACACCACAATATAATAATTAAAATAGTTATTTACGATACAAGTGCGGAAAAGAGGAAATTCGAAATGAGTGGCGATAAATTAAAACACGACCGAAGAGAGTTGCGAATTACCTAGTCGCACGTGTAACGCTTTACAGTACATATGGCCCTTTAAACTTCTGACATACACACGAAAAGTGCTATTTTACGCACTAGTGCGGGAAAATAGGGCCTGTATATGTACTGTAAATATATTTTCAATTTATAATTTGGGAGCTAATTCTGGATTTAAGTAGGCTCATTTTACGGTAATCCGAAAACAAAAACAAACACCGAAACTTTGTCGTGTAAAGAGCCGTTTCATGTCTGATATTTATTAGCTCTGGTCGCTCAAAAGTGAGCGCTTCAAAAGAGCAGAGCTCTTTGTCCCATTTAATTACTCAAAGTGCTTTCTTTCGTAAGGTATTGAAGCTACATGGAAATTGAAAGCGATATTCGCACTTAAAATTCTTAGATCAAAAGGTTTAGACTCAGATAAGAACAAATGCACTAAAGTTTTAAGAAAAAACTATGCTAAATCAAAAAAAGTTCGAAAAGCCGGGAGGTGCCCCTATTCGAAGATGAATGTACCTAATAAGAACTTCGTTTTACTCGATCGTTCGACTAACCTATGTTAGAGTTACTAGTATACTATTGTCACCCTGACAAGAGTGACAAGGTACAAAATTAAAATAAAAAAAATCCTTGACCGTTTCGTATTTTATATTAAAATTTAGATGCAACATTCATTGTTTTCGTGCATTCCATTTCAATATAATTTTGTCCCCAACTGGAAAAACCAACATCAAAATTTATTCATTTTAGTCTGTAACTTATTATGCTTCGTTTACTTTTGTACTCAGCTGAAGAAATCATAATTTAAAATTAGATTGAAAATATAACTCGTTGCAATAATATTTAAATAAAATAACTACTGCACTCCAAACCAAAGTTCTTTCAACCGTTTTACAAGTGTTTTTTCAATTTATTAATTTTAAAACAGGACTTTATTAATCACATATAACTAAGTTTTGAAATGTACCTCCTACGTTTCGAGGACGGCGTTGTCCCCGTGGTCTCGGAAAAGACTGGCCAAAATTGAAATCAACATCTTCTATATAGAATATAGCTACGAGAGTTTTTCGAACTGCCCGCACTTGGTCTTGTTTATCAACTTGAACATTATTAACACCCGGGATGTCACTCAGTCGACACACAGCACTAAACATAAGTATTCGATTTTTCAACCGCCAGTATTCTTTTCTACTTTCACTAATAACTGGATTCCATGTGTATGAGTTCCTAAAACCCTCGTCCTGATTGAAATTGCTATGTTTTTTATTTCAATAGCTTCCCCAAAAGAAGAGTATAATGTATAGGACAGGATTTCCGCATTTTTCTACTGTAGAAACGCCGATTTGTGGAAAAGATTTTAGGGTTATGCAGCTCGATACAGTGGTTTGCTCCTGACACCAGTCTCATTTTAAAATTGTATTAATAATGTACCCACATGAATGTATACATGTATGTGTGTCTAGTGCCCACGCCATTTCCTGGGCCATTTCCTTTCCATTAGTTAACCGAACCATTAGAACCGTGGCGAAATGCCGGGAAAACGCGAGGAAGATGATGAATGTTATAAATCGTGAAAATTGAAATCAGTGTTGCATTTTTTCAAGGTTCTTCAAAAATGCGAAAACCTCTTGTTGTACTGCGAGTTTAATAGAAAGGCGAAGAAGTGTATGGATATATTTACTCTGATAAAAACGGGGGAGGGCCACTGCTGCGCCTTTAACTACGCTGCCCTGAACGACGTATCTGAACTGTAAGTAAATATAGTCTGTCAAGCTGGATATGTCAGTAGCAATGTAAAGCAAACTAAAGTATGATATCCTTAGGAAATGAACAAAAAGCAGCAATGTACATCGAATAACGATGAAATGTAAACAAAACAAGACACGTGATTTTCAAACAATTCAAACGTAGTGTTGCTAAACCGCGATTTTTCTGCCGCCTTTTTCTGCCGCCTTTTTCTGCTGACTAGATTTGCTTGACCAACTATAAATGTAATAAGTAGACTAGACTTTGACTTCTGAAAAAAAGGAACTGGCTGTGAATTAAGTGTAACTGGCCTTCATGGGGCCTGTTTACACATTGGGTTAAGTGCGAGTTTCCCCTCTTTACACTTACCCCTCGGCCCTCAGCCAAACGTACCCGTAGTATTGACCTAACTCCCTTTGCAAGTATCACTCTACAAACTCCAACTTAGTCGCTGAATAAAAGCAAACACATCCGTATTTTGCGGAAATAGTTACTTTTTATATCATATATTCGTTTTAGTTATCAAAATTACATCGGTGTAGTAGTCTATGAAATCTGATATTTGGTATTTTGTATCGAAAATCCACCAAGCGATCTAGCATGAGATGCGTACTCACGCGCGACTCCATATTTGAAGTCGCGTAAGATGTATGAAGTCGCGCGCGAGAACGCAACTCATGCTAGACCACCTGGTCTATTTTTCTTGAAATTAATTATTCAGTACCTACCTTCATACATAATTGCGACACTGTTTTATTTTCTAATTTTCTATTTTCTAAAGCTATGCTAAATTTAAATCTGGTACACATTTTTCGCTCGGGGTCACGCCTTCACCTTCACCTCATTAATAGTGAGGGTGTTAAGTGAAATGACCTTTTTTTGCTTGATTAAAGCATGAAACTTGGCACAGTTGTTCCTTATATCAAAATAAGCCGATTAAGATCGGTAGCCCGAGGGACCCCCCGCTTAAGCCCGAGAGGGGGGGGGGTCAAGTAGCGCCCCGCCCGGCTTCATTCTAAAAATTCTAACAGGTCCCGTTTAGCTAATAGGTCATATTTGGTATCAATTTCGGATAAATAAATAACGTAGAATTCATTTCTGGTATAAAAAATTGCAATTTGTTGAAAAAAAAAATAAAAAAACACAAAAAATCTAATTTTTCAAGTGTAATTTTTGTTTTTTATTTATTGTCAAAATTAAACTGCTTAGTTTTTCTACATACAAAAAATATGACAATAAAGCCTATTTAATGCAGATTTTAAAAACATAACTTTTACTAACCTTTATTAAAAGGAAATTGCATAAAAAAAACTTATATCGTCTCGCGCCGGTGAATATCTTTTTACCGACATCGGCATTGATATAGACAACATCCGAAGTGCACACTCTGGAGACCGATTAAATGTATTGTTTATTGTTGTAGATTCTATTATAAAGATAGAAAAGCGTACAATTTTTTTTAATGTGTCGTTCAGTGAAAAAGGGACCTTAAAAAAATTATCACAGCCAGCCTCGTGTTTGTATAGAAGCATACTCGTATTTAGTTAATGCCAACCACTCCATGGACTCCATGGTCCCTGTTCTCAATTAATAAGAAGTAAACTGTAAGTATTCTTTAATATACTTGCTTATTACATTATACCACACTTAAATTTTGCGTCTTGTGTATTAATACAGTTCCTTCCCCCGACACATGAATGGGTAAATTTCGTCATTCACGTATATATGTCAGTTTCAACTTCAACCATATTCTGGCCACAGCAGGGTTGTCAGAACAGTTTGGAAACAGTCGTCTGCTCCTTGCTTTCATTCCGAAGAAGACGGACTGAGCAAGTTTAAAAAGGAACTAAAGTCTGACCCCAAACATATAATCCTATCCTGATAAGGCTGCTTCTATTTCAGTAGTCGATTCATGTAAAGAATTATTTCGGGCATTTTTTAATTATTTTGCAACGGCTTTATCTGTAAGTATCACTTTACTTTGCTTTACAAGGTTATTTCACCTATCATCATATAAAGGTATAATAAAGTTTTGGCGAATGCTATTTATTTACTGCTATTGCTCCATCCTGTAGGAGCTTGAATCCTTGTATCGGCCAGGCTAAAAAGGGTCCATGCTTAGATCTCACTTTTATACACCTTATATTGAATGGGGAACCCGGGTTCAAATTCTAGAAGGCATTTATTTGTCTGTTTAGCGTGAATACTCGTTCCTGAATTACCTATGGATGTTTTGAGTGTATGTATCAAATATATATGATATATATCACGTAGTACCCACATCACAAGTCTTATTGAGCTTACAGTATTACAAGGTCGATCGAGAGAATGCTTGGAATACGAGTACGACTCCTGGTTTTTCAGGGCCCGATAGAAATAAATTAGAGTTTAATTTACCATGACGGTAAGCTTCACTTATAACCACTGATCTTTTAGTGAAACTCATTTCTTTACCACTAGGTAAATCATTTTGAGACACTGTGTTGACAAAACTTCGAAGAGTTAAAAGTCCTTATTTATGCCATCGCGAAATTGTGTAGAGAAACATGTCACAAGTAATGTTCCTCGTGAGATTCCGAATAGTCCAAGAACCATGAAAAGTCCGATTCATTTAATATGATGGCCCTAGTTGCAGATGCTGTAAAACAGTCATTGCAAGGTATTGATACGCACAGTAGACACGAACGTAGTCATAGCAGCTAGACTAGATTCATGCGTGCGAATATTTCCCCAACTTCAGGAATTGTGGGCTCACGTTGACACAGTGGAAAACACAATTATATCACATGACACACCATTGCATCCAGGTCAGGGAATTATATTTTAAGCTAATAAAATTATCTATTCTATAAGCTAAGTAAACTATCTTTTATTTACCCTAAAAGAGCGGAAGTCTTAGCCCTGTTTCGAGCATTCAGTGGAAAGGGGAGAAAAAGTGAATTCGAAGCATGGAATCTGTTCAGAGTTCAACCAAACCACTACAAGGATTCAAGCCCTTACAAGATGGAGCAATAGCAGTGGCTAAAAGCATTCCCCTAAAATACTAAAATGTTATTATATGATCGGTAATAAGTGCAATATTGAAGAAGGCAAGTTACACCGGGATATTGAAATGAAGAGTTGTATAATGTTATACCTGTTCTATGAGATTAAGTCACTGCTAAGTTATTTTATTATTAAATTCCATAATGTATACCTACTTCTAACAAAAGGGAGCCATATAAATGCCCTATTACGCGCAGTGTACCGAGGGGTTGATGTTTAGGTTCAATTCAGACGTTAGTTCGTCGTCAAACTTGCTCAGTCCGTCAGACTTCTTGGGAATGGAAGCAAGAAGCAGACGACGGGTTCGACACTGGTCTGACACCTGCTTAGGTCAGAATATGGTTGGAACTGACCAGAAGTAAATGCAAACCGGAATAAAAAACGCGATGCAACTACATGAATGATGAAATGTACGCATTTATGTGTCTGGGGAAGGAACTGTATTACGACACAAGACGCAAAATTAAAGTGTGGTAGGGTAATTCGCCAGTAACTGGCCACTTTTAGTAACTGGCCACCCAAAACCAAAAATTCATTTTAGGCTAGCCAGTGGCCAGTTATTGAAAGCTGGCCAGTTTTTGGAACCTTATACTAAAATGAATTCTGTTTATAGGTGAATAGAATTCATTTTTAGTTTAGAGCGGCTAGTTATTAAAGCGGCCAGTTACTGGCAAATTATTCTATAATGTAATAAAGTAAGTAGATTAAATAATACTTACAGTTTACTTCTTATTCATTGAGAACAGGGACCATAGAGTCCATGGAGTAGTTGGAATTAACTATGCTTCTATACAAAAGAGCTCTATGATAAATTTTTCCAAGGTCCCTTTTTTCACTGAACGACACATTTTTTTTCTAATCAAATATGATGTACGCCTTTCTATCTTTAATATATGATCTACAATAATAAACAACACATTTAGTCGGTCTCCAGAGTGTGTACTTCGGATGTTGTCTATATCGATGCCTATGTCGGTAACAAGATATTCACCGGCGCGGGACGATATATGTTTTTTTAATGCAATTTCTTTTTCATAAAGGTTAGTAAAAGTTATGTTTTTAAAATCTGCATTAAATAGGCTTTATTGTCATATTTTTTGTATGTAGAAAAACCAAGCAGTTTAATTTTGGCAATAAATAAAAAACAAAAATTACACTTGAAAAATTAGATTTTTTGTGTTTTTTTTTAATTTTTTTTCAACAAATTGCAATTTTTTATACCAGAAATGAATTCTACGTTATTTATTTATCCGAAATTGATACCAAATATGACCTATTAGCTAAACGGGGCCTGTTAGAATTTTTAGAATGAAGCCGGGCGGGGCGCTACTTGATCCCCCCCCCTCTCGGGCTTAAGCGGGGGGTCCCTCGGGCTACCGATCTTAATCGGCTTATTTTGATATAAGGAACAACTGTTCCAAGTTTCATGCTTTAATCAAGCAAAAAAAGGTTCGACCTTTTTTTGTTACTTAAAACCTTAACTATAAGTTATACACGTATATTCACTTTGACATCATTTGGCTTTGACATGGCGGGCCCGAGCCCATTCGTGAATCATTTCATTATTTACCAGCGTACTTGAGGGATGGGAATTGAAAGCGAGCTAATCGATTATCTATGATATTTGACGACCGGTCTGGCCGAGTCGGTAGTGATCCTGCCTATGTAGGCGATTTCCCGGTAAGGGCATTTATTTGTGTGATGACATTTGTATGTTATATACATCGTGCACAACACAAGCCTTCTTGAGCAGTAAACCTTAATCGGCCGTCGATGCACCTTATGACTTTAACAATAAGATTCACATTATGTAATCTGTTCTCAGTTCTCTCCTGCCACACGATGACACCCTGGAGTACTACGACGGCGACGAAGAATCTGACCACGTGTCGGGCACCATCATCGCCACGTCAGAGTCCGGCAGGTACCTGGCACCTGTTTCATTGTGACAATGGTCACAATGACAATTAGCCGTCAACGAAGAGGAATATAACTTTAGAAGTTTGTTAACCACACGGGAAATGTTGACAACATCAACTATTGCAATGCCGTGCGGGGAGGTTTGATATAAAATTTTAGTTAGCGAGAACATACCTATGCATCGAGGCTAGTAATACAATAACTCAAACTCAAAATATACTTTATTCATGTAGGCCTAGCAACAAGCACTTATGAATCGTTAACATAAATATTATCTTAAGCTAATTATCAGAGCAATTTATTGATGTTATTATTCCATAATAATATTGGATTATTATACAAATCAAATTTAACACAAATTTAAGAATTCACAAAAGGATCGTCAAACATGAAAAAAATTGTATAAAAAATACTAGTCTAGAATGTTTCTAGAATAAAATCTAAATGTCAAATAAATAAAAAAAAAAGCAAAAGAAGTACATATATCGGAATATCAATTTCCTCATCATTAATCAAATACACCTAATAAATAAATAATCATTTCGAATAACAATTAATCCCACGTTATTTTATCATTCATGTAGTCTTGTGTGGTATAATAAGCTTTAGAAATAAGTTTACGCTTTACATAATTCTTAAATTTATTAATAGATAATTCAGTAATATGGTTTGGAAGTTTATTATAAAATCTTACACAATTACCCATGAATGATTTTTTTATTTTATGGAGCCGAGTGAAGGGCACTGCGAGCTTATGTTTATTTCTAGTATTAATATTATGAACTTCACAATTTTTTCTAAAATTTACAATATTTTTATGTACATACAGAATATTTTCATAAATGTATTGACAGTGCACTGTCATAGTCAATAGTGAATGGAATCTCGAAACTGTTGAATCAAATACTTGTTGCACGCGAATACGGCAAGCGAGTGTTTGATTCAACTATAGCACCGATACCTGATTGTTCCAGGACGTCGGGTCTCACCGTCGTGTTCAACGTCGAACCCGACGATTATCCCAGCTGGTCCCGTGCCATCAACTACGGCGCGCTGGTACGTACTCTCTCAGAGGTTTCCAAACTTTATGACCCGAGGACCACAGTCACCTGGTCTCACTGTCGTGTTCAACGTCAAACCCGACGATTATCCCAGCTGGTCCCGTGCCATCAACTATGGCGCGCTGGTACGTACTCTCTCAGAGGTTTCCAAACTTTATGACCCGAGGGCCACAGTCACCTGGTCTCACTGTCGTGTTCAACGTCGAACCCGACGATTATCTCAGCTGGTCCCGTGCCATCAACTATGTCGCGCTGGTACGTGTACTCTCTCAGAGGTTTCCAAACTTTTTCACCCCAGGGCCACAGGCTAAGATATAATCCAGACTAAGGTAACATGTCCATTACACATAGTCCCCAGAATCACGTCGTACATAAGTGTGTACTAATTCTCTGTAAAAGAATCATGTTATAGTTTTTTGCCCTAGATCAAAGTAGAATTTGTTTGTAATATAAATATATTTTATGAATGATTATTTTTCCCGTTTCAGATTATTATAAATGATCCAAATGACTTCCCAGAAACGTCTGCACGGGACACGTATGTGACTATAGGTAAAAGTTACAGATTACTCGATCACCGCGTATTGCATAAAAACTCTACAGTAATAGGTACATGAAATTTTAGGAATTTATTGGGAGTACCACTGCGCTTCAACAAGCAACACACAGAAATACCTGTACCCTCTTTTTTGTAGAACCCCATGCTGTAGCCCCTCGAGAAAACCTCGGCAAAGCTCGTACCTTACCCTAAAATCAAATATGCTGCTTCAGGTACATCCGTGGACATAAAGGTGGAGCCAGGAGTGTACCAGAGTGAGGCGGGTGTACGACACGCGTCGCCCGCGCACCGCGCCTGCTGGTTCCATGATGAGGTAGTTTCACCGCTTTGGTTTCATTGCACCTGAAGCTCATAATGCCATTATCTTTATTTGTCCAAATTTTCAAAACGACTTAGTCCCAAAATGCCTGAATGTCATGTTTCCTTCTTGAAATGGCCGACCGTCGTCGTCCAAGTCCCAAAATAAAATCTCAAATGTTAAAAAGTAAATCATAAGATTTAATGTTTTGAAAAGATGTGTCCCGCCGAGTTTCTTGCCGGTCCCGTATTAGGATACTCTCCTCCAGTTTAGACAGGATTTAAATCTTCTCGGACAGAGGTGAGGGGTTAAAGCCGGTGTAGCTTTATTTGGCGTTCATAAGCGCATTGTAATATGCCTACTTGAAATAAAGCTATACTTATCTTATCTTTATCTTTATCTAGGTGGTGCTAAAACACACGGACCGCTACAGCTACGAGACCTGCGTCACCGAGTGTGTAATGGCCAACTTCATCGCGGAATGTGGCTGCACGCCCTACAAGTACCCCCGAGGTTACCACTTAAGTTCTTTCTACTTCCAACACATGGCTGATAATGTGCTAGACGAGACCTGCGTCACAGAGTGATGGCCAACTTCATCGCGGAATGTGGCTACACGCCTACAAGTAGGTGTGCCGTTCTCGAGAACGTACTCCCTTTTGTAGGGGAAATGTTCTCGCTCGAGAATATTTCCCATTGTAAATTGTTACCACTTCTACTTCCAACACATGGCTGATACTGTGCTAGACGAGACCTGCGTCACCGAGTGCGTATGCGAATTGAAAATAATTGTTGCTTATCAATACCTATAGCACTTTTTTTAAAGTACTTAGTCGTAGAAGTATTTTATGCAATGCTTTATAATTGAGCCACTCTCGTCGTGTCTTTTTTAATAGATTTCGGTTCAAATTGTTACTAACGCCACTCGCCTTTTTCGCCCCATCTTCTACACCAAATGTAAGACCAAAATGTACAAATGAACATATTACAATGGAATAATTGAAATAGGTATGAATTACAACTGGTGCATAAAATACTATTAATAGGCCAAAGCCCAGGATATCTTTACTTCATGTAGCTCTCATTTGCATCGGAAGTAGAGCATGTTCAATCGATATAAGCCTGCAGTAACTATCTCAGATTTCGAATTAGAATATTGGTACGTAGGTATTCTAGTGCTTTGATCTGTAGGTAAATATAGACCTACACATTTGTGATTTAGAGTCTATCTATATACTCTATATATACCTACATATTATATTGCAAAGTTGCAATAAGATAAGATAAGATAAGATAAGATGCATTTATTATATCTATTCATTGATTCCATGAGGTGTCTCGTGCAACGTACAAACGCATCTTATTTCGTATAATACCCAATGATATAACTATATAATTATATGATAGGTTATACCTTAATATGAATTCGTAATCAAAGTTTGTAAAAAATGGCTGCCATTTTGAATTTTTTAATTCTTGGAATAATCATGTTAAAATCCGAAAACTTTATTCCACCAGTGTCTGTTCCACAAAACTTTGCTGGGAGTGCCATTGTAATGGATTGTGGGCTCCTTCTATATCGAGTGGTTTAACAATCCAAGGAAAAATCTATCTCCTAAGGCTCCCAAAATATATTCACACCTTCTAGGATTGCGCAAACTCGGATTACACGCATTTAGGACCAAAAGAAAGTATTAAAACGATTTCCAGCTTGCTGGGAATTAATTCATCAAACGCTTTTTTTTGGGTCTTACTTGATTGGATAAAATTGGTTAATTTGATTGAATGTTTGAAAGAAATTTCGCTTCGTTCTCTTCAAAATCCGTTGATTTACGAATAATCCAGAACTTGGTTGGCTATCTAAACTGGACAGTTCCATTACACTGCCACGGGCAGGCTAGCCAATTACCTGCATCGGTAGATTTTAAGATAATTGAAGAATATTCCTGACGCATTCGAACCATTTCTATAGGTACAGAGGTACAGTCAAAGAATTTAATTTCTCTACCATTTCATACCTTATCTCAGTGAAAATCAATATGAAAGTCACTCGAAAGGCTATGCCTGTGAGTAAATTAAGAGAATAGTGGTTGGTCGCTCTTCCATAGAAACGTAGTCCCCATTTTCCACCCTGGATATTGGCATTATGGAAAATATTTTTACACAATTTAATGTATAAACCAGAGCTATGCCTTTTCAATTGACTTTTTTCTCCTGCCGACACGTAATAAATATGAATTTAGTTGAATGAGAAAACTCGGAGAAACTAATTATGAAAGCACTTAAACCTAGAACGAATTTTCGCCTATAAAAACCTAAGTAAGTAGATTTTTCTTACACAACTAACTAAATTAAATCTATACAAATAAGGTACTTACGTAATACTAACGTGTATATTAAAACTCTGAGGAATTGCTATACTTCTTTTATAAACGACATCTATGAATGATTGGTTACCTTGGTTACTAATGCTTCGACACTTGACTGGGTTAAATCCGACATCTTATCTTACCGACATGTAAGTGATGTAAGGAAGCACAAATCCTGTCGCAATATTTCTTGCTAAGCTCGTGGTTCAATTCTGGAATTTTTCGCATGCACGGGTATCAATATTAGCACGAGGGGTTTAACAACAACTTTGCCCCCTTGTCAAAAATAGTTATTTACGATACAAGTGCGGAAAAGAGGAAATTCGAAACGAGTGGCGATATATTAAAACACGACAGAAGGGAGTGTTTAAATCGACACGAGTTGCGAATTCCCTATTCTCACGTGTATCGTACAACGTTTTACAGCACATGTGCCCCTTTAAATATTTGACATAGCAACGAAAAGTGCTTATTTACGCACTAGTGCGGGAAGGAGCACCTATGTACTGTAAATAACTATTTCAGACTTATCTAATTATTTCAGGGCTTAAAATCATTTAATTATGGTACAAGTAACTAAAAGCATGATGTAAACTATGCTAATTAGAGGACTTGAGAATTATCTACTGAATAAACGATTTTGATGTTGTTTTGTTTTTTTTAGATGTGTCCAAGCGGTTCTGCGAGTTAAGAGACTTACCCTGCACGTATAATTTGACAGGTATAAATAACAATTGTTTTTAGACGGGGGTTGCAATCACCTATACTTCGTTTTTAGGGTTCCGTAGCCAAATGGCAAAAAACGGAACCCTTATGGATTCGTCATGTCTGTCTGTCTGTCTGTCTGTCTGTCCGTATATCACAGCCACTTTTTTCCGAAACTATAAGAACTATACTGTTGAAACTTGGTACGTATATGTTTTCTGTGAACCGCATTAAGATTTTCACACAAAAATAGAAAAACAAAACAATAAATTTTGGGGGTTCCCCATAATCCCCATAGAACTGAAACTCATTTTTTTTTCATCAAACCCATACGTGTGTGGTATCTATTGGATTGGTCTTCAAAAATGATATTGAGGTTTCTAATATCTTTTTTTTTCTAAACTGAATAGTTTGCGCGAGAGACACTTCCAAAGTGGTAAAATGTGTGTCCCCCCCCCCCTGTAACTTCTAAAATAAGAGAATGATAAAACTAAAAAAAATATATGATGTACATTACCATACAAACTTCCACGGAAAATTGGTTTGAACGAGATCTAGTAAGTGTTTTTTTTTATAAATGCGGTTTACAGAATACATCTACTTACCAAGTTTCAACAGTATAGTTCTTATAGTTTCGGA
Organism: Cydia amplana; assembly: GCF_948474715.1. Classification (NCBI taxonomy): domain Eukaryota; kingdom Metazoa; phylum Arthropoda; class Insecta; order Lepidoptera; family Tortricidae; genus Cydia; species Cydia amplana. The sequence goes on from NC_086076.1 coordinate 19,248,541, forward strand.
GAAAAGTGGCTGTGACATACGGACGGACAGACAGACGGACAGACGGACAGACAGACAGACAGACATGACGAATCTATAAGGGTTCCGTTTTTTGCCATTTGGCTACGGAACCCTAAAAAACGAAGTATAAGCGTTTCCAAAACGCATGTGAAGGATATGTAATGGAGCCCAATTCAAACTCATTGTGTTGTGACATCAAAATGATATCTTGATGATTCTCTCACTCCTTGTGGGTGAGCCCCCATTCCCACAGTCAAAGCTCGGAACCGGTATTGAAATACCTGATACTATCGTTCCAAAACTGTTAATGTTATTTCGTTCATTCCAAAACTGGTTAATTGATGGTTGATGGAACGCGAAACCAAAAAAACGTTCTCTTTACCGTACCGGTACCGGTACCGTTCGTACCGGTAAGGAGAGGCAACGGAATTTAATGGTTCACGGGGAACGGAGACTTCACACCGACGCTCGAGAGACGCCTTGGAGGCTCTCTATGACGAAAGGGGACGAAGTCACGTATCCGCTTCTCCATAAAAACGTAGTCCCCATTTTCCTCTCTGGATATTGACATTATAGAAAATATTATAAATTATACGCAATTTAATGTGTATTAACCACAGCTATGGCTTTCATAAATTTTTTAGACTTTTTCATAATTCAAAGAATTAGGAGCTTTGAAAAAAATTATGGAATGTTTTTCGCTCCCTGATTCTAAATAATAAATCGAAAAAATCAAGTTACAGACCAAAGAATCTGGAATTTCCTGGTTCAAGTAATGAACTTTAAAGGGCCGTCACAATAGATCACTGCTTGGTTGACGTGGCACTCAAAGGCCCACAACACCCCAATAATAATAATCCTCTTAACATTGGTCTGTATTTACAGTGTACGGCAAGAGAGTACCGTGCGACCCGCTCTGCTACGTTGAGTGCCGGGACAAGCGCTACGCTATAAGTAAAAATACCCTACCGTTCCATGCTTCCGACTACCCTAAACTCGACACGTGAGTACCATTCTTTTTTTATAAGTAAAATAATCTTTCATAAACCGACCTACCTAGTCCGACAGTAAGCTCAATAAGGCTTCATGTGTTGTGGCTTAGATGACGATAAATTATTATAATGTTACCGTAAAAAACCGCGCGTTCTTAGTTAAAACTAGTTTTCCGTATCCGCCCATGGTATAATAATATACTCCGCCTGGTACTCTCTTCCGAGATTCGCGAATGACCTAACTGTCACTTGCCTACGTCATCATGCTGTTTACAGGTTCTCAAACTTTAAAATGTGGGAGAATTTTAACCAACGGTGAAAATTATTTTAACGCCATTCATTTTAAGTTATTCATGTAGAAACATAGTAAAATAAAACAAATCTATACTGCCCTTTTCATTCCTACTCTTACAGTTCCGAATAGAACAGCCAACCATTTTCGTAACAAAACATTAATTACCAAACTTACGACGTGAAAAGTTTGGAAAATACTGCGACTGCTGACACTGAGCGAGAAGGAAATAACAATTAACACGCGTTCGACAAGGATGACGGTCAGGGACAAAATGGCGGATTGTCATATGTAACAGCGCTATCCTGTGTTGCCAGTAGTGTAAACAGAATTACCCGAACGTCTGAAATTTCTTTCGTGAATCGGAAGATATTGCTAACGAATAATTAAAAATGACGTGTTATTGTAAAATTTAAGATAAAATACATATAAATGAAAATTATAAAATTATAAAGAAATATTTTAACTTATTAACCATAGATATAATGTACCCATGTAACATGTTATGTTGAAATAAAGTGGCAATGTTATTGTGACGTAGGCAAGTGACACTCTGGGAAGAGAAGACCATGTTTTATTAGACCATGGTATCGCCTTAGTAAAAACGCTTATTCACTAGTTAAAACTAGTTTTCCGTTAGGCCTCGGTGACTTTAACTGGGACTGGTTTTTGCAAAGTGCCTTGGTGAAAACTAAAAATTGTCGCAAAAACTATTTCAGTGAAAACTACCTATTTAACAGCAAAATAAAACCGTTTGACAGTGGCCTCTATTCTATACAAAAATCATCAAACTCATTAATTATAATTTCAGCCAGCGAATACAAATTGCTTTACAAATAGATTTTAACACCAAACCGCGTATTCTGTGGATTTACAGTCTTATTACCAATTCAAATTTCCTGCGTTGAATGAAGAGTTATTACTATTAGTATTCTGTTCAGGAGGACAGTTATGTTTTAATTTTATTATGATATAATTGTTTTGACGGCCCATCTTAACCTAGCCTAGTTAGTAGGATATCCCGGGTTCGAATCATGATAAGGTTTTTTTTTGTTTTTCGCAAATAGGTACGTGTATTTGTTCCTTATTGAGCTTGCCCTGAGGCTAGGTCGATGTGTGTATTATTTCTATTTTGCTGATATCTAAATTATGATTATGATTTCATTTATTAAAATGATCGTGCATTTCGCTTATACTTGTACTGAACTGTACACGCTGTGAACTAAATGGCATCCGTACGACGTAAAGCGTACGTACGTAGTCCATCCATAGTATTCGTTTTGTCAACCCACGTCTCATACGCTCAGACATCAGACGTGCCTAGAATTGGGTTTCAAACCAATAAGGAATATTTGTGTGATATTTACAAATAGCTTTATTTAGGGTTTACCCTTCGTTTATTACTGTGGTGTATGTACACCAATCCTAATGTACCATCAACTAGGGTGGAATGGCGGGGTGAATAGGACAACTTGGGAATAATATTTACCAGATAAATTCTTAAAAACTACCCATGCAAATTGTATCAAGCGATTTAAGGCTCCGTTAACGATTTTAGGGCCATAATGTAAAATTGATAGATTTAGTCGTTGAAATTGTACTCCTTTTGTTACCTAATATCTAAATAACAAGTATTGGTTTCTATTAACACGTCTTCTCATCTTGCCTTTTAATAATCAGGTCCCAAGCGTGCGTCACCGGAAATATATGACGAGAAGGGGCAGTTTTTAAAAATTCATCAAAAAATTATAGTTATAAATTTTAAAAAATGATGTATAAGAACAGTTTCAGGAAATGTTGTAGATTGTTTAAGTATCAAAATTACGTTGAAATTAAGTCGATTTTCACGAAAAATGTTCACTTGTTTTGAAGTAATTTCTGGTGAAAATTGATTTCGTCTAACTTTCATTTACTCTTGTTCAATATCATATAACAAAAATGTAGTCTATGAAAGATGGAGTACAGGATATGTGTAATACAAAATTACCATTTTTAGCAGTCCAAACTTTACGAAATTTACAAATAAGATCGACTAAATCAGTGCTTTACGCGCGTTTACCTAAACGTCCATCAGAAAAAAAATCATTACTAATTTAGTGAGTCAGTTTTCAAAAAACTGATCTGTACAAATGCAAGATAAGAAGACGTGCTAATAGATACCAGTACTTGTTGTTTCTATTACGTAACAAAAGGTGGACAATTTCATCGACTCAATCTATCAATTTTACATTTTTGCGACTAAAATCGATACCGGCCTCTTAACATAAAATTATCAGGTACACATATTTATCATTCCCAATTTCTATCCCTATTCAGCCCGGTTGACGGTAATGCGTTCTCTATGTATACCAACTTTATGAATTTAGTAATCGTTATCAACGTGCGGTTTTCGTAGCAAAGGCAGGGCGGACACGCCATACATCAAAAATGATTTGCGTTTATATGTGTGCGCGGCACGTCTGTACACGCGTCATTGAGTTTCTGACGGAATCCTGACATGCTCTCAGTAGAGCGACTTACGCACACATTCATGTCACAGCCTGTCGCGGGCGAGGTAATCCGAATCGGGGCGGGGCGGTGCGTGTCCGTTCTGTATGATAATACTATTACTTATTCTGTGGCAAAGGGTATGGTTGGCAGAAAAAACAAATACCTACATTTGAATATTCACTTTTGTTATTAACTGTAAAATAAATACTTATCTTAGGATTACACCTCTTAACTCTTTACGGTACAAAACCTTTTCCGCCCAAATATATTTTTAAAACAATGTACCTACGTCAAATGACATTAAATGTCATAAAAATACAACTATAGTTGCGTGCAATATTTTAGAGACTTAAATTAACCTTCCTGTTACTTCCGTTAACGTAGAAAGGTCATTTAGCTATTTAAAATTGATTTTTTCCAATCGACATGAACAACTGACAGCTAAATATGCTGAGCAAATTTTAGTCGTTTATTCAGTATAATTTGGATAAGTGATTATAAATATGTATATAAATCTCATAATTTGTGAAATATATAATGTTTAAAATACTTGCGTATTTGTTTTTTGTTAACCATACTTTGCTACCAACACAGCACGTTGATAACGATCACTATAATTATGATTTACTCCAGCGGTCGGCAACCCGCGGCCCGCGGGCCGCATGCGGCCCGTGAACCTATCACTGGCGGCCCGCGAGCCTCCCTGGTTATTTTGTATGTTATATTGACAAACGACAATGTCTGATAAAGTCATAAATATTAACAAAGTGCGGCCCGCGTCAACTTCGTTAATTACTATGTGGCCCTTTGCTGCTAAAAGGTTGCCGACCGCTGATTTACTCTATCCTCCCGCGGTCGCCCACTATCGTCTTAAAGGGGCCTACAGATTACCAGTCCGCCGGACGATATCAGCCTGTCAGTTAAACGCAAAAGGTGACAGCTCCGAACAAGTGACAGGCTGCAATCGTCCGGCGAACTGGTAATCTGTGGGCCCCTTAATAAAGTACGATAATTATAGGAAAGATGTAAACGTGGAGCATCTCGCGTCCATCAAAGTGTATTTCGGCAAATCTTCGTGCAGCTGCTACAAGCTGGCGTTGCTGATGGACGTCGACTATTTCATCGGTAAGAATACCAGAGGACAGCGACGAAATACAGTGTGTAAATCCAATACGGGCAATAAATTAAACCAGTTATAGAATTTATCCGTCTAATCATTTAATGAGAAGTTTTTTGAGTTACATTTAATTATGACCCCGTAATTATTATCTTTTTAATTTACCGAGGAGCAATGTACTGCAAACATTAAGAAACATAATATGACATGACATTACGAGATACGACCCTTTTAATAGTTACTGCTAACAAGCGTTGACAGTTACTTTAAAAAGCTCGTATCCCGTAACTTAATTGTATGGTGTATTACATTGCGGGCCGAACTATTTTGTATGGTTAAAATTTTCATTGCATTTGTAAGCAAAATCTATCTAAATTATACTTATTAGGTCCTATGCTAACCACCGTTTAAATATTCGCCCGTATTGGATTTACAGTCTGTATAGTGTATACACAGTGATTTTGTTATGACCATACTCAAGGGGTGAATATGTTAGCATTATTCGTATTTACCTATATTGGTATTATTGACCCGGTGTTCAATTAAACTTTTTTTTTTCAGCAACTTACGGAGGCGTGCTCGGCCTAAGTTTTGGAGCATCATTAGTAACTGCAGCAGAATTAATATATTTATTAATTATTGCTATCTCTGGAAAAATATCTCTTATTAGAAAAAGGGGAAAACTGGGAAAATTTGCCAAAGTTTCACCCAAACGCACATAAAGTTTGTCTTCTGGGGATAACAGATTTTGACTACTTTAAAGTTAAAAAAAAAATATACCTAGTGTAATAAAATAATTATAATAATCATAAATTTATTTATTACATGTGTTTGTAAAATTTGGCAATTAATATCGTCTTACACTACAAGTACAGGGGAAAATCTGAAAACTAAATAAGTATAAAAAAGAATAAATCAGTTAAATATGTACGGGAACCCTCAGTGGGAGAGGCCGACTCGCCCTTATCCTGTTTTTGAAGAATCTCATACTGTAGCCCGTCGAGAAAACCCCGAGAAATAATTAAAATTAGGTCTTATATAGGTCAAATATTTATTTTATAGATATTAAGGTCCATTGATATACTTACCCCGCCTAGCTTTAATTCAGCAAATAATAAAAACAAAAATTTAAGATAGTGGTGCATTTCTTAGGGCCACTTGCACCACTATCCCGGGGTTAACCGGTTAAACCGTTAACCCAGTGAGAAATTGTACTGGTAACCATAGTAACCCCTGGTATAACCGGTTAACCCCGGGTTAGTGATTGGTGCAAGTGGCCCTTAAAATTGCGATGTCACAAATTTTATGTAAAAAAAACAAAGTCATAGGTACCTACCGCCCTCGGAATGAAACGTAAATATTCCAGTTCACGCAATTACTCCCATAAGATGACTGTTGACATTTAATTAGTAACCTAACTACAGTTAGAATGATTCTCTTACTAACCGAGTTCACAAACTGTTTAAAATTTCACCATTTCATAGTCTTCAGTAGTTCTACTCAAAATAAATCTATCAAATCAAAAAAGTATTTGTGGGGAAAAATGCATAGGTAAGTTAGGTGAAGAGAAGAGAGGTTTTCTGGCCAAAACTTTTGTATTAATTAGTTTAAATTTAATTTAAAGTATATGACCAGTTTTTAGAAACATCAAAGACAAACCCAAATATGTATAGATTTCGTATATTATGTAAGATTTTTCACAGCAATCGAGTTTCGAAAAAAGTGTTTTTAGACAATGTTTAAAAAAATCATGAAAAAATAAATACTATGATTTCTTTCAAAATCCGGCAGACAAGAATGGAGATAAAAGACTGAAGAACCGATAGCCGTTTGTCTTATAAAAGTGACAAGCTCGTGGTGAGTCTACTAAACCCTGAAAATGTTAATGTCTGTACTGATTAAGTGTAAGAATAAGAACATCTTGTAATACCATGGGTGCAACGAATAAATGATTATAGTCTGGCAAACCAAATTTGTCAGTACCTAAAAAACAACAAAAACTATACTTATCCCTTTCTTTTGAGTGCTTCTTCTTCAGTCGGTCCCTCAATACTGAGGATCGTGACATCATGTCCTGTTGAAGACCAGGTTCCTCCATAGGGTTCTGTTCCCCGACAAGCGCATGGCCTCGTGCAGTTTTAATTGCATAGGTGCCGTGATTTGAGAACGCCAAGGGTGGTTTTGGGTGCTAGTAATAGCGTAAGAGAAATACAGTATGATTCTCTGTCTATGTTGGAAACGAGACAGTACCTGGCCAAACTGATGGATTAGGTAAGGTTACGATTATGTATGTTTCCAATCGTAAAAAAATTAGGGTTCAGATTACATAACACATTGCGAAAACATTCCATGAGAACGGTAAGTTTTTCATGTAGTTTTTTTACAAAATTCTTTATTTATGCAATGTCTACGTGTAAGACAAAGTATTGGCGTATTTTGCATGCGAATCGCTTATCACTTTGTCGACTTGCGTATTATAGTAAAAGTAAATTAAACAGTTTATTTAATAAAACAAGCAGCTTTAAGATGATACCAATTGATATATTACACCATAAATGGGCAAGCCAAAAAAAAACAGGCTCGGAAAGTCGAAAAAATGAGTCCGCAATGTCCCTTACGTAACGATGGAATGCTCCTGCGAGCTGCGTAGGTAAGTACGTGGACACAGTTTGTCCCCGCCTTTAATTTCGGTTTACAAACTCGTCTGAATGTGTTATCGTTCCCAAGGCAAACATCCCACTTGACACGCCATAAATCAATGACGCTATCTAACTAGACCGTAAAATACGCGCACTTAACTTTGCTTTCAATTTGCGACCATTAAACAAATGAATTATATTCGAGTTTCAAACGAAAATGGATCTTAAGACTTTGTAATAACTTGTAAGATAACGGCATGATGATGTTTGTAAATGAGCTGTTTATTTACTGTAGAGCAATAATGGAAGCATTAAAGTAGAATGCTATTTTAACGACCAATGAAAAGTAAATGCAGAAAAACTGGAGGTTTGCGATATACCGTCCAAGGGCAAAAAACAAGGTAAAAGTATTAAAACCAGGTCTCTATTTCTTTCCAAAAAGTTTTAAGTCATAATGTATTGTTTGCCCGCATTTTCGTTAGCCATAATTCATTTGGTTCAGAAACGTGTCACTTTCAGGGTTGCCATAAAACAAACCTAATCTAACCTAGCCTGTCTATAGGATAACCTTACGAAAATCCCTAAAAGTCAACGGTTTCAGTTTTATGACTAATGATAGTATGACAATACATTATGACTTAAAACTATATGGGAAACAAAGGGATCCCGTTAAAACCCTATTTGTAGTCAACTCGGGTTAGCTGAAAGGTTAAGGTCATCAGTCGTGCGTGCATTTCATTCGTACTTGTCCGTGCATTGGCGCGAGCGAGAACTCACATGCGAGTTTAAATACATTCCGACTTCTTATATTTTGGAATTACAAGAATTGAAATTTTCTATTTCCGAAATAAAGTTTCCTTTGTTTCCTGCGTAATTTTCCGAAAACTAGTCGAACTTTATGGAAACATTCCGCAACTTGCACATCTGTAGGTAGTAAGTAGTAGTATGTAATAATAAACCACTTTAATGTACAAAAATCTGAATAAAACAGGAACATTCGTCATTAGTACAAAGGCGAACTTATCCCTTTAAGGGATCTCTTCCAATTAACTTTTGAGCAATTGAGGGACAATTGGAGACGGTATAGACATCCGTACTGTACCAACAGTGCAAAAAAAAAAGAAAAAAGTATTATGTATGTCGTATAAAATTGTACACAAGTCATCCTACATTTCTAACTATTTCGTGATTTGGGTTTTCATAGTTTGTTTGCGTCGTTTCCCATATAGGTATGCCATATGCACGTTTTAGGGATGGATAAATCTTTAGCCCACGCCCACGACTCGAATCGAATGTAGAATTTAAGAGGTGTATCATGGTATTTAGATCCAGAGAAAAGGTAGCATGAAAGAGTGAAGTTACAAAGGATCCATTTGTACTATTAAATGTTTAACTTATGACTTGTTTCTCAACAAACTGAGTACGGGTTTTATAAATATTTAACAAGACCTTTGATGTACCTGTCGCCGTCATGTCAATCTATTTGTGTACTGAATGTAAATTAAGTTTAACTTTAGAGAGATACTGAACTAAGCCTCAGTAAAATACACAAGTTATAATTCGAGTTATCAAGTCACTCAGACATGTGCAGAATATACAAATAGAGTATTAAATTAAACGCGAACTATCCTTACTAATATAAAAAAATCCAAAAATAACTCTGTCTGTAACATCTTCACGCTTAAACTATTGGTAGTTGACTGTTCATAAATAATTTCACAACACGCAAGAAATAAGGCACTAGAAAATTATTGAAAATGAAAACCAAAGGTATAAGTATATTATAATTGACGGGTGCCGATAACTGATGATAAATAGGATTGAGCACAAAGGCTGCCGCAAACTTTTAGCTTATTGTTATGTTAACGAAACTCGGCGTTCCTTAATGAGTTTTAATAATTAGGGCACCTAACTTTAAGTGTTTTTCATTTTTATGTAGGGCTAACGAAATACAAGACGAAACTTTAATACCGCGCAAGAGGTATCACATATTTACCAGCATTTTGCGCCATAGAAGGTTAGGATCCTATAGAAGTGGTATACGCGTGCCTCCGTGAGGGACAAAACATAGGCAATGCGACACTATGATTGGTCGAATCTATTTGTTGCCCACCATAATCCTTGCATAATCCATACTAATTTATGGTGGGGAATAAAAAAAGAAGTGAGCCTGTGACAAGGACAAACAATAATAGCGCTTTCGCTGCTACTCCTACTGAAAGATACGTAAGACTATCCCGTTCGGTCAGTTATCCCCACCACTCATGCCCTATCCAGTTAAAATACTAGATTCATGATTTTGCGCCATAAGTTGATGTTGTTTTGACAACAAACCATAGAAGCGGAGCGTGAGTCTCGCGACCTAAACGCGTAAGCGCCATAAATTTTAGGGCGCTTACGATGTTTTGTTCGCGTGGTACAGGTTGCGATAGCGACAATTTCATTGTTTGGTATGGCTTCCATATAGTAATAAAATCTCAATTAACTTTAATCACGACTTTTTTACAGCGGGATATTGTGTATTGGGTTATATAGCTGCGAGCTGTAGTTGAAGTTTTTAAAAATTCTGACACTTGCCAATTCCCACCGCAATCCTCACAAAGACACAATAATCCTAACATGTCAGAGATAGTTTTAACGTTTGGCAACCCTACACTCACTTCAAAATCTAGGAATAATATAATGATAATAAAATGCTACAAATAAACTCGAAATGTAGGTTACATCTCAACGGTTTTCATAATAAGTAACCACGAGATTAGATTTTTCAATAAGTAAATCGAGGCGTTTCGGTTGCATGTGCACGTATAAGTATATTACGAACGAAATGAAACAAATATTTTGTTTGGAAGTTATATTAGGTAATATGGATATGGATGGTACCTACTACTCACACATAATTAATATAATTATGTAAATATTGGATAAATAAACAGGCCAAAAATGAAGCGCGCATAAGAGGAAGCTTGGCAACGTCGGTTCCTGACTCTGCAGCCCTGACCACCGGCAGCTTTGGCCCAACCCCGCTGCTGGCGCCACCCTAGATTAGGTTTTTTATAAGTATATTGGTTTGCAAGTGTTTTTATATTTTACTTTTATATAAATATTATAAATGACCTAGCCTATGATGAAAAGTAAATAAAGAAAATGAATATATTGTAGGTAAGTAGGACAAAAAATACTTACACAGAAAACACCAACATAATATGTGTGATAAACTCACAAATAAATGCCCTTCCCAGGATTCGAATCCGGGACCTCCTGCTTCGTAGGTCACTACCGACTAGGCTAGGCCGTTAAAAATAATGAATGGGTGAATATTTTCTGGGTCTAATGTCCTCCTGTCTCCAATTAACCCACTTAACGGTCTTAAGAGTTTCAGCATTTTGTTATGACACGGCAGTAATAATGACAGAAACGACCTAATGAGGCACCTTCAGTAAAATAAGATAAGTTTGGACATTTCCTTTTAAAATTTAAACGGCACCTTTAAGTGGTTCATTAATCACTGTGAGTGATTTATGAATGTTATCATTCAAGGAGACACCCCGTTAATCTTGAGGCTAATTCTGAATTAAAATTTTATATTTGGTAGGTACGACCTGTCACGTTGGCAATATCAAGCATCGTATGTGAGTCGTGTTAGCATTATCAAACGACATGCCTTAATATGTCCTTTATGTAGCGACAGAATATACTTATATAGATGAAGTTCTCGGTAAATTTTGACATCAAAAGAAATGACCTACACTTAGCTGACTGTCAGCTGCTATTGTGTCAGCTGCTGACACAATACTAATACATATGTATCATATGTGGAGAAGGGATATATATTTTCATGGAGTTATTTTTGATCTCTTGTCAGACTTATCTATGCTGAGAATAGATATGCACTGCCTTTTGCCCTTTGTCTTGTCTTGTCGTCAATTCGTGCTCACGATCAAGGTAGTATCAAAATAAAATGAAAACCATATCAAATTCATAAAACAGAATCAGCTTCCTTATTTGAGACATTACGAGTAAAATGTCCTACTCCATTTATAAAGCACATAAAATATCGAGTAATCAAGAATTGGTAGTTTGCAAAGACCGCAAACTAAGTAAGTCTAATCGAGTTCATAAAATATGTATTTATGACACCGTAAGATTGTGAACCCGGCGTTAGTATAGCCTAGTAAGACCTAGGGAAATTATGGCGTTTTTGAATTTGGAACTTTCTTTTATTTCTATATGAGTTCAAAGTCGAATTTAATTTATACTTGTACATATACACGGGGGACACGGGGACTAACGAGGTTAGATTGAAGAAATGTATACATATTTATGAACTCGACTGTGTAAGTAGTTTTCTTCATTACTGAGGGTCTTGAAAGTTTTTAATGCTATTGCTAACAAGCTTCTTCCATTTTCGTTTTCGGCTCCCTTCGGGGCGGTTTATACATGAATTGGTGATTTCAGTTATTTTTAGATACCGTGAAATTTGCTCCAAAATTGGAAATTTAATTTAGATTTTAATTATAATTGATGCCTATTATAATTGATGGCTCTTGCTTGTGGTAGGTACCTATGTTGATAAGTGCCGATTTAAAGTAGACCTCTACTATCATATCGTAACATTTGAATGAGATTGTGATAAAGTTTACCTACATACCTATATGTAAATCTGTTGGAGCAGAATACCCACAGTTGGCACATTTTCCGGTATTCATTTTTTGCAGGTCTCTCTTCTTCAGTCGGTCCCTCAATACTGAGGATCTTGACATCATGTCCTTCTGTTGAAGACCAGGTTCCTCCATAGGGTTCTGGTCCCCGCCAAGTGCATGGCCTCGTGCAGTTTTAATTTCATAGGTGCCGTGATTTCAGAACATCATCTAGTAGGGGGACAGGCCTGAAGTCTCGCGCCTTCAACTTTTCCCGTCATTATTACTCTTTCCAGGCTATCCGGTACTTACTTAATATATGTAGAGACAAACCAAAGAAAGTCTGCAGCGCTATATTAAAAGTAGTTTTTAAAAATCAGTATGCGACAACACCACAGAAAATGGATTAAATAGTCTTGATACTTGTGAAATTTCTACCATATTTACCGTCTATGAAAAAATTAAGCTATATGCACAGCTTAATTTTTATGGTAAAATAAATTTCATTCCAACAATAGATGTCACTATTAATATGTAGACATATACTAATATTGATAAATAATATTGGGAGAATGTGACATTTGGCTTCATCAAAATTAATAAGCTTTTGTAATATCCGCGACGGCGGTAAATAGGTACAGAGGGCCTACCGCGAACACCGAAGTTCTCAATATGCGAGCATCTTTCTCTTTTACTCCCATTAAAGCGTAATTAGATTGACAGAGAAATTGCCCGCAATTTGCGAACTAAAGTTTTCGGAAAAACGAAATAAACCATTAAAACAATAAACATATATTAAAAATTAATTTTAGCTTTAACTAGTAGGTACCCATGCCGTGAGCATAAGCATGGAGGTTGTGGGTTCGAGCTCAAAACCCGGCTAGTACCAATGAGTTTCTCGAAATGTTAGAGGAAGTTCATAAGTATGCCTATACCTATTAGGTGTGTTCAATTTGCTGTGAAACCTTAGTCTAAACCAATATTATATTATCTAAGTAGGTACATATGGTGAAGTATTAAGATGTTTCATTCCACTTACCCGTCATCAACTCCAAATTTTGTAAACATTGTCGTTTTTCAGCTTGAATCTCCTCGTGCTGACTTTTTACAAGTGTAAAATTATTCGTCATGCGGAAAAGTAACTCCCGCACGCCGGTTTTGTAAGGTTTCACCATGTTTATTCCGTTCATCACAAAACACAATGAATATTTAAACGATTTTGACAAACACATACCATAGTGCATGACGTTTACTAACTGCTTAAAAAACATTGCCATATGTAGTTTTTTAATTCGATGTCAAATTATTGCGCTGCAGACTTTCTTTGGTTTGTCTCTATATATGATAACAACGACCCCCTTTGTTACTCTTAAACGGAGTTTAATCTGTTCTTTCAAAACCCATTCAGTGAGTCTTAACCCAATCAACTGTCGGCACCGGCAGTCTAATGAACCCTTTGTTTCGCCAAATACCGCTCAATAACGTTGTTAAATGATGTTAAATAATATTTTGGGAAACCTTCATGGGAGCGAAATTTTAATGGGAGAACAACCGGAAATAGCGGGAAATGTGAAAAATTTAGAAAATGAATGAAAATGAAAAAAAAATAGGTATTGATAACAATTGTTATATGTCTTGAGGGGTGAAACAAAATTTTTCACAATTGCCGGTTTTTCCTACTGACAAAATACGACTGGTTTGGCGTAGTCTGTTGTGGCCATGGTCCTGGGTTCAAATCCCGGTACCCAAGGGAATTATTGGTGATTGGCGCGCATCTCACGCACGACTTACACTCCATTTCGCATGCACCAATCAGCGCGAGCGATGTTCAAGGTCGTATAAAAATAACATCAAAACCGTAACAAGTTGTGAAATCTGAATCGGGCTCTAGTTCGATTTGTACAATATTTTTATTTACTCGCGTAAGGTGTGGCAAAAAATTAAATGACAAGGGAAAATCCATTATTTTTTATATTGTCTTAGGTACTGACCGATTTATTAAATAAGTAATATTTATATCCAAAAAATTATTTATTTATTTAAACCTTTGGGAAACAAACAGGCAAAAACAACACACATAGTAAATCAGATAAGTCAGATAACACATTCACAAGCCAAACAGTTTCCACTAATGAATAATAACAGTTATGCTGCTCAGAAGCTAACATTTATACAATTTAAACTTAAACCTATTTTAACATTAATAGAATTTACAACATGCAAAACTCAAATACCTAACTTGAATTGTTGAAAAAACACACATAACAACAACATGTAAACGTTGGCAAGTATGATGTAATATAATTACTAATGGATATTATTTTTATTATTAACTGTACTTTTTATTGCAGAAACAAACTGTTGTAATGATAAATGAAATATATCTATATCAGCAAATTTTTCATTATAAGTTCTACACGCTCTAGCTAAGAAGCTATTTCTTGCATACGTAGTGCGCCCAAAGTCAATTGCAAAAAGGTTTGTGGAGCGAGTTCGCCGATTAGGACATCGAATCGAAATCTTAGATAAAAGATTAGGTGAATCAATAAGGCCATGTAAGATTTTGAACAAAAAAATCTGATCTCGAATTTCTCTACGTGTTTGAAGAGACTCTAAATTGTTAGTGCTAAAAGATTTAAATTTATATTTCATTGTTCTAATAAATTTGTTTTGAATTTTTTCAATTGTATGAATGTGAACATTGAAATGAGGATTCCAGACTGTAGTCGCGTATTCTAAGTTTGACCTAACAAATGCGTTAAATAGAAGTTGCAGAGTCTTAGGGTTTGTAAAATATTATAAACTAAAATTAAAAACTACAACTAACTACAATAACAATAACTAAAATTATAAATAAAAAACTGGCTCCAGCTCCGTGCCTTGTGGCAGGGTGCCAAGGAGACTGGCGGCATCGCCGCGCTGGACTTGGGTACTTGTCTACATTTTTAAAAGAATTGAAAATAACAAATATAAAGGTAGTTGAATATCAAAATAGTTGTAAGAAATAATTTGTTCATCCGAAATAATTTAAGAGAATTGTTATTTAGCTTAGAATCCATAGAGGAAAATGGGGACTACGTCTCTATGGAGAAGCGGTACCTATTCCACTCCCTTGAAGTTCCAACGAGTAATTTAATGTGTAAACTTGTAATATCTATTTTCATTCCTGCCGTGTTTCTTATATTTGTCGTTAACAAGTATAACTTTCTTTTTTTTCGGTCTGTAACTGATTGTGGTGACGAGGATGTCTACGAGGAACCACACAATTTCTATGAGACTTATAAACGAGCCGCCCAAGCAGAGACCGAATATTCCACCGAGGTTAGCTGTGAACAAATTAAGCCACATCAGAGGCCCGTTTCTCAAAAGCGTGTAACTTGTAATACAAGCGGATGTCACTTTTTGACAGCTTCTGTTAGAAAGGGACTTCCACTTGTAATACAAGTTACAAGCTTTCGAGAAACGGGCCCCAGATTAAAATACTGTATTTGGAAAACCATTATTTATAAGAGATAAGGTAATAAATACATTTTGAAGAGTGTAGTCGATATTAGTAGTAAACTTTCGGAAACAAATTGTACTGAAGAAGAAGAAGAAGAAGAATATACTGAAGAAGCGGGCCGATAATATCATATTATGTACAAAAGTATAAAGATCCTGTTAAATAATAAATAATAAAAACATTAAAACAAATTATTGAAAATATTTAAGAATAATAGAAAAATTCACCGCTTCGGATTTGTAGATACAGTACTATTGTGTTCTGACGTGTCACTTTGAATGAAAGATGCAAACAACACAAAGTGAACCATCTGCCAGCCTATTATGGATAGCTTTATCCATCTTTATCCACGTGATAAAATAACTGTCACTGTTTAACACCGTGGGAAAGAAAGTGACGGACACCGTTTTATCACGCTGTCACGTAGACAAGAACGACCATCATATCCGTACTGATATCACCTGTTTATGATGAAGGAATATTTACTCACATTTATAGACGGGTCTATCGCGAAATCTCTGTTTTGACACTTTGCTGGGACATCAGTTAGCCGCGACCAAGACCAGTGAAACCTGTGTCGAAACGTCGGTAAATAAAGGTAATAAAATAAATTTCACGTTAGACCCGTCTATAAATGTGAGTTAATATGTGTTCAAAACGCGAAAGTTTTAAATTTTATTGTATTGCCTACAGAAGTAACCTTTTTCTAAAAGGTGCTTACCCGCCTACAAGTGGCGGTCGCAAGATGAGGATTCCAAAATAAACAAATAAATCATCTATTACTGGCCACCTTCCGGTGAGTTAATATGTGTTCAAAACGCGAAAGTTTTAAATATTATAAAGCAATATTTGTACCTAACATCTGATCCCAAGTGTAGATGATCTGTCTCCTGTACTTCATGCAGGTTGTGGATGCGTAGCGGACAGCTAGTTTGGTGTAGTTTGTGTTCTTGGTGCTGGAACCAAAAACAAAAATCCGTGTAAATGTATATTCGGTATCGTGTTCATTAGGAAAAAGTTGAAGAAAAAAAATTTTGAAGCGTAAATAAATAAAACGGAAAAATAAGAATAAAAAATTGACGCGACAAAATTTCCATCGTCCAAGTCGGCCAACCCTCCATACAAAGACCAAAGGAAAAAAGGGCTTAAGGATGACTCACGTTAGACCGGGCCGAAGCTTACGAAGCTTCGTTTTCTAATGGCAAGCATCACCTGTCATCTGTCATAGGAAAGTAAGCGCCGGAAGCTCCGGCTAGAACACGGCCCGGTCTAAGGCGAGTCATCCTTTAAACACCCGTTATTTTTATTACATCCTGCACGTGAGCCAACTTACTTATTCAATTTTCGTACGAACTCTACTTTCGGGTCGTACTCCACGTAGTCGCACCTCTGGTAGCAGTCGTTCATGCGAATTAGTGAGTGCATGTCCGCATAAGTGATATCTGTTGAAGTAAAGTAAAATATTAAGACAGGTCACACACGTATTTTAAGTTGAAACTTGCTCGACATGTTTCGCTCCGTACTGGGAAGCATCAACGGGAGCACGAGTTGGCGGACCGAGGACCAACGCAGACTGCGCGCTGCCGCTGCAGCTCTCAGCGACCGATTGCTCGGCGGGCGAAGGCGGTGGCAGGGGGGGGGGGAGTTACTACCCTCGTTTTGGGCACCATGGTGTGTGTCGGTCCGCCAACGCGTGTACAGTCACGCTCCGTGATTGTTACGCCATTTAGGGTTCTATATAAAATGGACATTCCATAGCGTAAGTATGGAATAACCAATTTAGCTAGGACCATAAATCGCGTAATCATTGCGGAGCGTGATGGTACATACAACGATACACCCACAATAACATCCCTCTTAATAGTCAAAATAGTTGATATTGTTGTATATCTTTAATTATAATAAACAGCAGCAATATAACTGAATAACTTCAATAAGTTTTTTTAAAGCTTTTCCTTTGAAGAAACGTCACTTTTGACACTGACATATCCGATCCATATCGTATCTTTAGCAAATTTTTGACGTTTCTTAAAGTTCGAATCAGGCCGTTAGTCCATTAGGCATTTTAAATAATGCAATTATTTTTCTATAAAAGGACTTTTTTTTAAATCACCGGCGGCTTGCAGGAAGCGATAATATTTTAAATTTTCACTTCGTCGATAAGTAACGACGAGGGTCGCATCTTTTCTTTATTTATTTTTAATTAATAATATTATAGGACCGGATCCGACAATTTTACACAAATATTCCCCTAGTCTCACAGTAAGCTCAATAAGGAATGTGTTTTGTGGGTACCTACTAGACGACGATATATGCAATATATCTTATAAAACGTCATCCATAACTCAGGAACAAATATTCGTGATAAACTCACAAATAAATGCCCTTACCAGGATTCGAACCTGGGATCTCCTGCTTAGTAGGCAGGCTCACTACCGACTAGGATCCCGTTGCTACTAACGCGCTGGCCACGAGATTGCGCGACTGAATTTGGCTAAGGCGATAACCATAGCATAGGTGCGATACCTTTCGTTCCCACCTGTGGTTTTCGCCCTAAGCCGAAGCCAGTCGCGCAAAGTCGTGGCCAGCCAGTTATATCGACACTTACCCATTTGTGGTACAATACATAAGTATCTCTCCCAGGTACAGGTCGGGTAGTCTTCTACACACAAGTCTTCAGCTAAAAATATTAATCGTAAGGTGAGTTGAGGTAAATAGGGTAAATCAACTGTTACTGACCACTTTCCAATAACTGGACAGTGGGCACATTATACTAAAAAGGCTACAATAAGAATTATGTTTATTTATTCACAACAATTCAAGTAAACCAAATAGGTAACATTCGTTCTGAAAATTTACTTGGATTGTGTGTCTAGGTATTGAAAGGCGGCCAGTAATAGATGATTTACCCTACAACGTTTGTTTGTTTATTTTGGAATCCTCAACTTGCGACCGCCACTCGTAGGCACATTTTAGAAGAAAGGTCACTTCTGTGGGCAATACAATTAAAGTCAACGACATTCTTAAGATAAAGATAAAGCAAATGTTACTATAATTACCTGAATACAGAAATGGGAGACATTTGCACGAATTCACGAGTTTTCTCACTAGCAGCGTTGAAATGCATTTTTGGTAAAAACTGGCTCCGATGGCTTGGCCCTTGGAAAAAATACTGTTACGAATCTTATACTCGTATATATAGCAATATCTTGCGTATCTGTACCTACTTAAAATTTATTTATTGATCACAAAACTAGATTTTCTTAAGAGGGCGTAAAGCAAGGACATTAGAAACTTAATATCTTAAAACTTCAAACTCTTTTATCTCAATAAATTTGAAAGTATAATTAATAGTAAGAGATTAGTAAGTAAAATTTTGCTAGTCAAATCCCTCGGCTATATCACTAATATACTATGGGAGGGTAAAGATTATTAAGGTGGTTCGATTTTCATACATAATTCAATCGACTTTCATTAAGTAACTACACACTATTACTACATAAATATTTCCGCATTTATCTTCTTTCGAATATTCATTTTCGCTAAATGAATAGGAAAACAATGTTTCATACAGAAATCATGCAAAAATCATAGTTAACTTTTCATCAATTTTACGTATGTGTGCGTCACAAATGTCGTGTACGGATACATTTGCGACGTTGCCATACCATTTCCGACGTTGCCGGGCTGACCACGGCGTGAATTTGAAGTGCCGTCATGTTTAGTGCAATTTTGTTGACCTACCCGATTTTGTTGAATAAGTACCCGAAGTTCGTCAGCTTAGCTAAGAACTATCATGGCGCGTTTTGTAAACAGTCGCTTTTTTGCTTACAAACGGAAGGTTCCCGGTTCAAACCCCAGTCATTGTATGCTGGGACATAACTTTTTGTATTTTTTTTACACCTAAATTTCGTGTTGTTTTTTATTTTTATTTAATTTTTCTTATTTTCAAAAATCGATGGATTAAATATGGGCTAAGCGTATTCGTTTAATTTTTACAAAGATAATTAGAAATTATACTCTACCTAATCTCTTTGATTTTTACAATCAGGACATCCTTACAGCAATAAAAAAGAAATGTATAAAATTTCCTGTGGTTGAAAATAATGGAATTTTGTCTATGAATGAAAAACACAATTATTACTAGTTACTACCAGGTATGTAAATTATAACTTGATTATAACTTTATTAGAATCCATATTGTTGCATCATCTTTCTTCCTATTACATTAGATATTTTTTTCTATCATGATTCATGATATTATATTTCTTTCAGGTACAGGGACTACTACGGATAACAAATATGAAAAAATGTACTGTAGGTACTAGAATTAAAAAAAAAATGTTTTCCTTTTATTTTATTTTACAATTACCTACTACTTTATTAGAGGCTGGGCAGTAAGGGATTGCTTTACTTGTAGAACAAACTATTAGCGCTTTAAAAAAAACTGATACCTGACACTTACAAACTGGACTTCCTTGGGCTTATTCTACTAAGAATCGTCAGTAGGTATTCTCCATCCTAGCATAAAAAGATATCCTAAAATGTCGGTCATCACGTCAGGTTTTAGTATCAAAAATGTTTCCCAACCTGCGTGACGTAGCGGAAACTAAAACTTCTATACAAATATTTGGGACATAGTTTTTATATTAGCTTCAGGATTCAACAAGAATATGCTAGTGATTCTGAGTTGGAAGAACCCAAAAAGATCATAATCTGTGAAAATCAGGTATTGTTTTTTTTTTGAAAACGTTGATAATGTAATTTATTGATAATAGCTACCCGCCCCGGCTTCGCACGGGTTAACAAATTATACATAAACCTTCCTCTTGAATCACTCTATCTATTAAAAAAACCGCATCAAAATCCGTTGCGTAGTTTTAAAGATCTAAGCATACAGACAGACAGACAGAAAAGCGACTTTGTTTTATACTATGTAGTGATAGTGATGATGATGATACTGAATATCTGGGGGAAGCGCTGGTGGCCTAGCGGAAAGAGCGTGCGACTTGCAATCCGGAGGTCGCGGGTTCTAACCCCGGCTCGTACCGTCGTACCAATGATTTTTCGGAACTTTTGTACGAAATATCATTTGATACCTATTTACGTAGAACTCTAAAGCCCTTGCTACACGGTCGCCGACAAGCCCCTCAGACCGCGTGGCCTTGGTCTGGACGGACCGTGTAGTCAGTTGTTTCCAACAAAATTTGACCAAAACTGACCAAGGACAGACCAAGGTCAGACGGTTAGAAGGCTTGTCGCCGACCGTGTAGCAAGGGCTTTAGTCGTAACCGCTAATAGTAACCAAAATCCTTTTCGCATATAAGGAAAGAGTTATGAATAACGCCTATAAATCCCAATAATGTCAAATAATAATTAACCCGTGAACTATGTCAAAGTAACACATGTCCGAGATGTAAGAAATATCATTACAAAATAAACAAATTGAAAAATATGTTATTCAGTTGAAATCAGTAATAAATTGTAATCATTTAATCAATTTGATGAATAAATAATAAATATTTATTTATTTATTACATTAAAATCAACTATAGGTACCTACTCTTAAAACTAAACACTACTACTAAATATTAATCTAAACTAACAACTAACAAGTACTAAACCTATCCACCAAACTCGCCCCGCGCCCCTCCAGACGCAAAGGAGCCCATCACGCCTATTTACCGGAACCTATTTATATACCGATACCTATTTTTCGGTGAAAGAAACCAATGTGAGGAAACCGGACTAATCCCAATAAGTTTACTCTCTGGGTTGGAAGGTCAGGGCAGTCGCTTTCGTAAAAACTAGTGCCCATGCCAATTCTGGGATTAGTTGCCAAGCGGACCCCACGCGAGGAAGAAGAGATTGAATATCGCGCAAAAATGCGCGTTTTCTCACAGATCAGACCTAGCTAAGAGACCAAACCCCTTATAGCAAATTTCATCGAAATCGTTAGAGCCGTTTCTGATATCATCCAAATATATAAATAAATATATATATAATAATTGCTCGTTTAAAGGTAAGATAACACAAAAAGGACAAAAATAAACAAAAAGAAATTACCTACTCGCGCCAGTCTTGAACCCCAATCCTCTTGCACGTATTTCCACGAACATACCGTAACGCTATTGCAGTATACTTACGTTGTGTGAAATTGTCTACTATAAGCATCACGGAAACACTGTTTGCATGTGTGAGTTATAGTAGGAAAAAGCATGACAGCAACACTCCGTCGACTTTAAAGGTTGGTTTTTGCACAATGAAGTATTCAATGTTTATTTTAATAGTTCAATATTTACTTAAAGAGTTCGCTAAACATACTTTTAAGTATACAAATACCAAGACCATTCCATAAAAAAATAAAATATGAAATTTTGCGAAAGTGGCACCATCTAGCGAGGGTTAAGCTTTGAGTAACCTAGTCGAACCACCTTAAATTAAATTTAATTATTAAAATTATACATATTTTCGTGATAAAGTTATATATCGAGCAACTTTAACATTTTACCTAAAGTTTTGCTTAGAGTTTGGCCTTGCAAATATAATCTAGTTTGCGTGTGATTTTTTGCATTTGCCGAGATTGAAACGTGGAAAAGTTCAATATTAAAACTACAATTTAGCTTTAAACCCTTCAAATCTACATTATTTATAGGTTTCGACCATTTTATTCAAATTCTGATGTATGGAGTAGAAGCATGGACCCTAAATAAATCTTTGATCAACAAATTAGATGCCTTTGAAATGTGAATATACAGGAGAATGCTAAGAATATCGTGGGTAGATAAAATATCAAATAAAATAGTATTAGACAGAATGAAAAAACAAAGGAAGTTGTATTGACAATCAAAAGAAGAAAAACAGCATATTTTGGACATATCTACAGAAACACCAAATATGAGTTACTAAAAAACATTATAGAGGGAAAAAGAGGTAGAGGAAGACCCAGAACATTATGGTGCAGTAATATAAAGAGTTGGACCGGTATTACGAACGCTACCACTCTGGGCAGAGTGGCGAAACATAGAGAGGACTTCCGCATGGTGATCGCCGACATCCGTTAGGATATAGCACGCTGAAGAAGAAGAAGACCATTTTATAGTAATTTTCCAATTGCAAAATATATTGGTACACAAATATCATTAAAAACTGCCGGTACTTTTAAGGATTGAGTCATTTTAATAGATCGATCTTTCGGATCTTTTGTGCTATTGACACTCTAATTACGTCTATTCAACCGCTTATTTACCCAAACTTACTGGGGAATGAGCCCATACTGCGTGACCGGTTTAGGGGGGTAAGGAGTCTTCAAAATATGTACCACGCTTGGTCACATTCTTAGATTTTTGTCACGTAGCCAATATTTTAGAAGGAAATCTCGAGCTTTTTCAAATATGGCACGCAGCGTCAAAATTTTTAAAGCCATAAGTATGGGAAAACGGCTGGGCGGAGCTGGAAGAGGCCGCGCTGGACCGCAAAAAATGGAAATCCCTTCTGAGTTCCTATGTCCCTGATCAGGGATAATCATGTTTGAATACTACGTGTCTTGGCATATACTGCATATAATTTTTAAAGAGATCCGAACAAAACTGTTTGCAGAGCTCTTGTTTTTAATAGTTAATGGGTCAAGTGGCATGGATATGTTTCCCTACTTACTGTACTTAAGGAGCATTTCCTGATCTTCAGAGGCAGGGCTTTGACCTCTGGAGAGGAGTCGATGGGAAAGATCCCGATTTCCACTTCGAAATAGCTGGTTGGAGCGAGGGATATGGGGTTGTCTACCGCAGTGACCTGGTTGTCAGGGTCGAAAATGTACATCTGAAAATAAAATAGAGATGAGGCTTTAAAAGACTTTAAACTTATATTTATAAGTATAGCGTTTTTACATTTTACATGAATAAAAAATAAATTTTGTTCATACCATCAAACCAATCATAATTTAGGATCAAAAGGCAGGTTTGGGTACGGATAATTAAACACACAACCCTAGCGCTCAAGCGGTCAAAGAGAACAATTTGGGATATTAATAAATCGTTTAATTACTATTTACTGTGTACACAGTGACATTTGCATACTGGTTTTAGAATAACAGATATGGTCGGTGACTGACATTCATTTACCCCTCAGGGCGGTTTCCAACGATACACATTATTAAATTTCAATTTGAATCTAATGCGAATGTACTTCAGCCAAAGCCTTCTATGTTATCCACTCACATGATTCCAGCAACTAGAGTTTCAAGATTGCGCACCTCTAAAATGATCGTCGCAACTCGAGTTGCAAAAAGAGTGTATGCGGTTTTTTATTTATTATCTGTGAAGGGCTGCACAGATACGGTATAAACAATTTTTAAAACACAGACTACCAACGTGACAATATTTAAAAAATGTTTCAACCATATGGACACAACCACAGTATTTCTTATCTATTTTACTTTGCAAGTTGTTCAGGAAGTGCGATGTGTAAAAAGTTGCTGCGTGTTTTAAAATGCCTCAAGTATTCAAATTTAGATATTTCTATTAGTAATGTATATTAAACTACTCCGCGTTTATTGGTCTATTAGTTTAAAACTATATTTTAGACCTACTTAATATTGATGACCAAATAATATCACTTCAAAACAATAGTTCTGTAGATTCTTGACGTGTTTCTTATTTGAATGCCCTACATTTCTAAGATTACTAAATATATCTTGAGCAACCAATAGACATTAAATAGTTCGATTATTAAGTTACATTAATAAACCATAGAATGTATTAAATCACTGTGTATTACACAGGATTAGCGATCAAAACATGTGACGGTAAATTGTAAGTACAAACCCGGCAACTGTGGTTGCTTAAAGCATTTCTGCATATCGTAAGGCATGTGGTGTACTAGACGCGTTGCATACGCGTTTTGGGATTTTTTTTACTACTTACTTATAATTTGTATTTACTAATATTTCTTTGCTATTTACATTGAATAAACTAAATAATTATACGATTAAATAAATAATTAATTAGGTATTACAATTTTAAAGTTCCTATTTCTGTTGAACATCTGCACCGCGCGCTGTTGTGTCTCCACCCTAAATGGGTAGCCATCTTTATTTTTGAGATGGAAGAAGTCAGTACCGGCTTATTTACGTTTGTAATCAGTATAATTTTATGTGTTAATAGTTATTATTGGTTTATTGTGCTTAATATGTTGTGAAGTGTGTGTTATGGTGGATGTATTAAACGTGTTAGTGTAGTTATAAGTTAGTTCGGTTGTTGGTGATCGGCAATTATAAAAACACCAAAATTTAGTAGGTACGTAGATACTCTTTTGTTATTTTAAGTTATATAGCTACTATCATCGTTATAATTGCATAAGTTATGCATTTTATTTCAAGATTATTAGTGTCTTAAACTGTTTTTTACTATATTTTAGTACTTCAGTGTCTAAATTAGCCACAAAAAAATCATGAATAATATATAGTTTCACAGCAGATTGAGCAATTCGAAAGTTTCTTATCGGAATTTGAATTAGTTTTACTCGGCAATTTCATAGGTGAGCTATCAAGATGTTTAGTACCAATTAAAAGCTTATTAAGTCTTCTTTAAATTGAATACAAAAAAAAAGATACGTTATCGATTTAGATTTTTAATTAAAAATAGTTTTCTACTATAACGCGGACATTATTTCATTGGGTCAACTTTGTGAATTTTTAATAATTATTTTTATTATAACAGCACAATGCTATAGTAGTAAAATAAATTCTTTGTTTCTTTATCATTAAAAAACCAAAAGAATCGTTGCAAATGCTTTAGCAGAAGTAAAGTTATCGATTTTTGAAAATATCATGACACTGTGCCGTCGTATCTGCGAAATGGCAGAGCAGTTCAGGGCACCTTTTGTTAAAATCGGAATCATGTGAGTGGATAGATTACATTTATTTTAGAATAAATGAACGATATAAGTAACCAACAATAAATTTACTTAGGTACCTTCACAACTTAAAAATAAACATAAATTTACAAGAAAACACACAATAAGTACCTAATGACAGAGATAAACAAAACTGTGTAACTGTTGTTACCTGGTTCTATTTTCCGTTAAAATTTCTTTGTAGTTTTACATGTAGGTATGTAAAATGTATAATTATTGGTGCAATAAAAAGTATTTACTTACTTACTTACTGTGTCGCTAAAATTACATACTTTTTGTTTTTAAATGTTTAATTAAAGGTATGTATCTCTGGGCTTTAGTTGCATGAAACTAAATGATATTAGATTTGATTTGATAGGTTTAATGCTCAGTAGTGAGACGTATACAATATAAAATAAATATATACATACTAGCACTTACCAACACTGCTCCATCGCGTACAGTTCCATTTGCATATTCTTTGACACCGTTCACAGTAAGCTCGAGTCCTCGCGAAATCGTGTTGCCGGGTACAAACTTGGTGTTACTGGGAGCGAAACGTCTGAAAAAGTCAACTTCCTCAAGGCCGCTGGTGAACAATTTAGGAGAGAGCGGGACACCCTGCTTTATTCCCGTGGCAGAGGCGTGTTAGTCGTGGCAGAGACCGAGAAAATATACAAGTTTTTATTTTGTGGCCGAATGGCACATGCACCTGCCGCGATAACAGAGGACGCTGGTTCGTTTCCAGCCTGGGGCACTGGAGGCCTTTGTCACTATTTTTTCTTAGTATATGATTTAGATTTATTTAAAGCTTTTATTTAACTTGCAATGTACCTATATATACGTATGTATCTTGCAAGTTAAATTTGACCCACTTCCCGGTTTCCGATGAAGATGAAAATTTGCATACGTGTGTAAGTCGGGTGAAAATCCATTATTATGGTACTATGGAACTGAACTGATGATGGAGACAGGAGATGGTCATAGTGTAAGATTCATTAAAATTACCAATTTTAGTACGTTTAAAAGTAACGTTATTGATAGTTGACCTTTGTAAAGAGTAGGTAGTTTGAAGAAAGAATAAAAGGACTGGCATGGCGGTTAACGGGCATTCGGTTACGGGCAGTGGTGACGGGAGGACGATTGTGAAGTTAGGATTGGAGATTAAACTGTAACGGAATATTGTGGTCAAGAAATATATATATTGTTGTTATGTAAGAAGGAATTTTTATTACATAACGCTTGGCGGACGGGTCTCTTTGGTTGTTGAGCCGTGCTAGCGAACGGTTGTTATAAGACGAGATTATTGTGAATTGGAACAAGACAAGAAAATAAATGGATAGACATCTTCAAGGGTGTTGTTACTTTTACAATAGGAACTCTGTGATAAAACAACGCAACCTAATTGTGTTTGGGGTTTTTAGAATTGGCTCGATGAGTATTAGTTGCCTGTGGAAAGAAAAGGACAGTCAGCGATAAAAGCTTGTACCAAAATTGAAATTTTTGCCAAAAACTTTTTTTTTACGATATATTTGCACGGCACTACAGTCAAGCCAATACACCGAGAATGAAATGAGATGGCGGGACGACTTGGATGCGTTTCAGCAGGATTTGCGTGATCTTGCTCAGCACAGGGAGGATTGGAAAGGGAGATGGGAGGCCTTTGCCCAGCAATGGGGTACACAAATAGGCTGTTTTTTTTTTCATTTGTTAGCCTGTTGTGTCCCGCTGCTGGGCCTTTGCCCAGCTCTCCAGACCTCCCTCGCTTTCTTCCACGCGTCTCGTTATATGGCAATATTAGGCCAATCTTCTCGAAAGACGTCAAGATCGTGCCGTCGTCTCCTTCGAGGTCTGCCGTGACGCTGCACTATGTTCGGTGTCCACTCGGTAGTTTTCTTGGCTCACAAGTTGTTTGGCATACGGGAGATGTGCCCAACCCAGTCCCATTTAAGCTTCGCGGCTGAAACATTGTTGTTTAAAGTTAACAGACGTTGGTTTTAAAGAATACCTCAACTTACTTGAAATGCGCGATGTCAAATTGGCAGCAATGGCCGACGACGGTGACCACCTCGAGGAACATCTCCGAACACTTGAACTCCATCGACCACCATCGGCACTTCACCAACGTCACGTCACATGGCTTCTTGAACTGTCAGATGTTAAAGTAAGGACGCTGAGCAGGAAGAATTTCGTTCACTGACCCGCCTGTTCCTATCTCATATATTGCTTATCTCTTTTCTCAGTCGTGTCCATAAAGAAATATAGTAAGACAAGAGTGCTCACTCCATACATCAGTTAGACTATTAATTTCAGTGTCTACATCTAGCATCTAGATGCTAATAGCCTTTTTGATACTAAGACTAATGTATGGAGCGAGCAATCTATGTATTTTTTTCTCTATGGTCGTGTCAGTGTTAGAGCAGTCGTGGTCATTGAGGTGGTTGCTCATAATTATATCGCGCATAATTATATTGCTCTCCCGTTCGCATAGTGGCATTGACCGCCGGCATCATGGGTGGGTCAGGAATATAATTACGCGCTTGCTATAGAGATAGCAACAGGCGTGTCAATGCACGAAATTCTTCATGCCTAGCGTCCTTAGTTAATTTCAAACACAGATCTAGAATGACGTTTACGCGTAAAGATAATTGAAGTGTATGAAAAGGGAAGCCATCACGTGATGTAAAATCTTCGCTGGTCTCAGGTGTCAGGAAACATTGAATTATGATTGGATGTATACATTTTCATTAAATATTTTAATTAAAAAAAATATGCAATTTGAATGACATTAATTGTGAGATTATTTATTATATGAAATTAAAAATATTATATGGAAATTTATGAAGTTAATTTTTATTACAAACATTAATTGATAAACCTAACGAAAAAGGATCAAAAACTGGTGCATTTTTGAACGTTTCTTAACACGTGTACTTATATGAACATTTCATGAGTGCGAAAGATCAAGGCACGAGAATTCGCACCCGGGACTGTTTCGTAGGCAGGGTCACTACCGACTAGGCTAGGATACTGTAAAATGTACAAGATGTTTACCATTTCAAGTAATATCTCCAGATTAAATCCAAGATCCTGCAGAAGAGCATGCATCTTCCTGACATGAATTGGTGGCATATAATGAACATCAAGAATGTCAAGAAAACTGTCAAAAAAGTCGTTCATCTCACTGGCACCATAGCCTCGGCTGTTTCTAAAACAATTATCATATCTTAGGGCGTCCGCATGCGGGCGCGCGTGCACGGAGCGGGCGCACGCACCGGCGGGCGCCATTGTAGGTAAAATCCGTCGCACGCGACCAAGAAAAGTCTGCAACGATTTTGATAGCACACGCAGTGCAAGTGTTATTTTAAATCTCAAACTTCTATAACGTATAAATATAAATAGCACTTGCATTGCGCGTGCTATCAAAATCGTTGCAGACTGTTCTTGGTCTAACTCTAGAACCGGCACAGAGAAACAGTATTTTGCGCCATGAGTTGTGTTGTTTTGACAACAAACCATAGAAACGGAGTGTGAGTCTCGCGACCTAAACGCGTAAGTGCCATGGATTTTACGACGCTTACGACGTTTTGGTCGCGTGGTTACAGGTTGCGATTGCGACAATTTCATTGTCTGGTATGGCTTCTCTACTTATATAATTAACTAAGGTCCGCGTCAGTCAGTGCTGCTCATAGGTACTCATATTAAGGATTTTTTCGTCTTGCCCGTTAAAGGATTAGATAATTATATTTATTATACAAAAGGAGACTTAATACCAATAAGGGTTTGGCAATATTCACAAGGGAAAAGTGAATCTAATTAAATACCCGTATTGCTTATATCCGTTGGGGACCTTCATATCTTTGCCTGTGGGTGTTTGCGAACGACGGATCTCACTCATATTCAATCACATACCTCCGGCCTAGAAAAGTTATTTTTAAGGTTCCGTACCCAAAGGGTAAAAAACGGGACCCTATTACTAAGACTGCGCTGTCCGTCCGTCCGTCTGTCACCAGGCTGTATCTCATGAACCTCGATAGCCAGAGAGTTGAAATTTTCACAAATGATGTATCTCTGTTGCCGCTAACAACAGTAACAACAAATACTAAAAATAAAATAAAATAAATATTTAACGGGGGCTCCCATACAACAAACACGATTTTTTTGCTCTATTTTTTGTTGATGGCGCGGAACCCTCCGTGCGCGAGTCCGGCTCGCACTTGGCCGGTTTTTTTTTTCGGTCAGTGAAGTGTATAGGTAAATAATCTAGTAGGTACCCTTCCCATGGGTATAATACGCGCTTGTTATTAATGTTTCAGTTCGTTAGAAATAAGGGTTGGTATAAGTACGTACCGTAAAATGGGGTGAGTAGGGTCAAAACTGAAATTCAAACCTCGATAACATTTTATTTTTACATATGAAAACTGAATGGTGTATATAATAAGTGTTCCGGATGTTTGTATTTTAGTTTTTATTTTATTTTGGGTAGTTCCATTTCATAACTTTGACGATAAAGAGGAAAACCCACCGCACCAGTGCCTCGTATTTGGGGTGAGAGGGGTTTTCATACAAAGGTGATTTTGGAAGATTGTTGGATCGATTTTTTTTTTATTATGCGTATTAGGTACTATAGCTCCATTTTAAATTGGAATACATTATTTTTGTAGCAGTAGCCTTAAAATCCCTTCCCACCCCCCTCTCAAACCTTCTCTCCCCATTCATAACCCACCTCTCCCCGCGAAACCTACTCACCCCGTTTTACGGTACCCCAAAATTCGCTTTAATAACTTCGCCCAAATATTCTATTTGGACGAAGTTGGGCACCAACGGCGAAGTTAGGGGTTATATGTGTGGGGTATCAGGGATAAGTAGGTCTTCAAAAATGATATTGAGGTTTCTAATATCAAATTTTTCTAAACTGAATAGTTTGCGCGAGAGACACTTCCCAAGTGGTAAAACGTGTGTCCCCCCCCCCCTTGATAAAACTAAAAAAAATATATGATGTACATTATCATGCAAACTTCCACCGAAAATTGGTTTGAACGAGATCTAGTAAGTAGTTTTTTTTAATCTATATATATAAATGCACGTGTCCTGACTGATTGACTGACTGACTGACTGACTGACTGACTGACTCATCAACGTAGAGCCGAAACTACAAATGCTAGAAAGTTGAAATTTGGACACTAGGTTGCATTTATAAAATGTATAAGAGCTAAGGAGCGATTTTGAGAAATTCAACCCCTAAGGGGGTTAAAAAGGGGATGAAAGTTTGTATGGGGTTCAAGTTTTATTTTGAGCTAGGAAATTGAAACTTTGTAAAAATGTACTATATTAAAAAACAAGAAAATTAATTTCTGCGTTTTCGAAAATTCATCCCCCAAGGTGGTGAAAAAGGGGTTGAAAGTTTATATGGAGATCAAATATTTTTGAGAGTTTTGGACTTGAAACTTTGTATATGGGGATATTATTATATGACGGGAAAAGTAATTTCAGCGTTTTTGAAAATTCATCCCCAAACAGGGTTAAAAAGGGGTTGAAAGTTTGAATCCATTACAAATGCTTTGAAACTTCTTAGAAAGGCATAATAGCCGATGACAAAAAAAAGTAATTGCGACGTTTTAGTTAATTTAACCTCTAAGGGGGTAAAAAAGGGGATGAAACTTTGTCCTGGGGTGCAAATTTTATTTTAAGCTAGGACCTTGAAACTTCGTAAAAAGGTATTAAATTAAAAAACAAGAAAACCAATTTCAGCGTTTTTAAAAATTCATCCCCCAAGGTGGTAAAAAAGGGGTTGAAAATTTGTACGGAGATCAAATATTTTTGAGAGTGCGGGACTTGAATCTTTGTATTTGGGGATATTATTAAAATACAGGAAAAGTAATTTCAGCGTTTTGTAAAATTCATCCCCTAACAGGGTTAAACAGGGGTTGAAAGTTTGAATCCATTACAAATGCTTTGAAACTTCTTAGTAAGGCACAATAGCCGATAACAAAAAAAAGTAATTGCAACATTTTTGGAAATTCAACCACTAAGGGGGTTAAAAAGGGGATGAAAGTTCTTCTTAGGGTGCAAATTTCATTTTAAGCTACGAACTTGAAACTTTGCAAATAGGTATTAAATTAAGATACAAGAAAACAAATTTCAGCGTTTTTAAAAATTCATCCCCCAAGGTGGTAAAACATGGGGTTAAAAATTTGTACGGATATCAAATATTTTTGAGAGTGCGGGACTTGAATCTTTGTATTTGGGGATATTATTAGAAGACAGGAAAAGTTATTTCAGCGTTTGGTAAAATTCATCCCCTAACAGGGTTAAAAAGGGGTTGAAAGTTTGTATGGCGTTCAAATTTTATTTTAAGCTAGGAACTTGAAACTTTGTAAAAATATATGTTATTAAAATACAAGAAAACTAATTTCAGCGTTTTTGAATATTCATCCCCTAAAGTGGTGAAAAAGGGATTGAAAGTTTGTATGGATATCAAACATTTTTTCAAACGCGGGACTTGAATCTTTGTATTTCGGGATATTATTAAAATACAGGAAAAGTAATTTCAGCGTTTTGTAAAATTCATCCCCTAACAGGGTTAAACAGGGGTTGAAAGTTTGAATCCATTACAAATGCTTTGAAACTTCTTAGAAAGGCATAATAGCCGATAACAAAAAAAAGTAATTGCAACGTTTTTGGAAATTCAACCCCTAAGGGGGTTAAAAAGGGGATTAAAGTTCGTCTTAGGGTGCAAATTTTATTTTAAGCTAGGAACTTGAAACTTTGCAAAAAGGTATTAAGATACAAGAAAACAAATTTCAGCGTTTTTAAAAATTCATCCCCCAAGGTAATAAAACATGGGGTTGAAAATTTGTACGGATATCAAATATTTTTGAGAGTGCGGGACTTGAATCTTTGTATTTGGGGATATTATTAGAAGACAGAAAAAGTTATATCAGCGTTTTGTAAATCCCCTAACAGGGTTAAAAAGGGGTTGAAATTTTGTATGGAGTTCAAATTTTATTTTAAGCTAGGAACTTGAAACTTCGTAAATATATATGTTATTAAAATACAAGAAAACTAATTTCAGCGTTATTGAATATTCATCCCCTAAAGTGGTGAAAAAGGGGTTGAAAGTTTGTATGGATATCAAACATTTTTTCGAACGCGGGACTTGAATCTTTGTATTTCGGGATATTATTAAAATACAGGGAAAGTAATTTCAGCGTTTTGTATAATTCATCCCCTAACAGGGTTAAACAGGGGTTGAATGTTTGAATCCATTACAAATGCTTTGAAACTTCTTAGAAAGGCATAATAGCCGATTACAAAAAAAGTAATTGCAACGTTTTTGTAAATTCAACCCCTAAGGGGGTTAAAAAGGGGATGAAAGTCCATCTTACGGTGCAAATTTTATTTAAAGCTAGGAACTTGAAACTTCGTAAATAGGTAGTAGGTTTTATTAAATAGAGGACATGAAAATCTTCTAAGGGGGTTTAGAGGGATTACATCGAGGACAATTTTATTCTGTTAGGGGCTTGTAACTTCGTAGGTTGTGAAAGACAAGTCTCATGCGTCGTATAATATTAATAATTAAGAAATGATTAACCGTCCTACCGCAATCTCTTGCTGCATAATGTTCTAAGCTAATGTAGAATATATAACCACCAATATACAAATCCACGCGTACGAAGTCGCGGGCAACAGCTAGTACGTCATAAATCCCCTAAATACGGAACCCTTCATGGGCGAGTCCGACTCGCACTTGGCCGCTTTTTTCTTCATTTATCTTACAGGGATACTTATACCTGATTTTGTTTAATTATTTAGGTTGCATAGTAGAAAAAGTATTATTTTAGTTAACTCATAGATAAAGTGTACTTATACAATAGTGATATACCTACTTAATCCAGATCTCCTACTCCCGAAACTCAACTGAAAAGCTCTCCATTATATCACGATTTTATAAAATACTATTATGTTAAATGATATACACCTACAATATAAGAGATACGTTCCCAGTTTTAGGTCCATACAGTGGCATTGGGTCGCAAATCATGAACGATGGAAACGGAATCTGGTCAGTCCCGTAGTAGGTAGACTCCACCTAGAAAATAGAAGTTTCAGCTCAATCTAATAATTGGAAGAGGGTCTAATTTAACTTGCAAGATATGACCCGAACAAACATTTAAGGTTTAATTTAACTTGCATTCAATTAAATCTTTTAAAATACAAAATATTTAACACTTTCTATTCTCGCGTTTCGTACACATATTTAATTACACAAACGGGTTTACCGCGATATAGTTTCACTAGCTTTTGCCCGCGACTTCGTCTGCGTGGAGTTAGTAATTTGGGTAGCTTATTTTTACCCAATCTGCTTTTTAAAGATTCCCCATACAAACTTCCACCCTCCTTTTCACCCCCTTAAAGGGTGATTAAAACTACCCTATGTCGTTCCCCGGGACTCAAACTATCTCCATACCAAATTTCAACTAAATCGGTTCAGCGGTTTAAGCGTGAAGAGGTAACAGACAGACAGACACACTTTCGCATTTATAATATTAAATAGTATGGATTGTTTTTACCTTAAATTCCAAAAAAATGAATTTATATCGCGGTAGACCCGTTTGTGTAATTAAATA
The DNA here is from genome assembly GCF_948474715.1 of Cydia amplana. Taxonomy (NCBI): domain Eukaryota; kingdom Metazoa; phylum Arthropoda; class Insecta; order Lepidoptera; family Tortricidae; genus Cydia; species Cydia amplana. The sequence continues at coordinate 19,282,734 of NC_086076.1, forward strand.
TGTGTACAAAATATTGACCACAGTGACGGTGGGGTCGCAGCTGTACTTCTGATAGATCATGTGCCCAATCACGCCCCACAGCACAAAGCCAGCCACAATTATGCCGCTCCACAGCACGACAGTGCCTTTTCCTTTCTTCAGGTAATACGCCCCGTGGAGCGTAGAGTGATCGCAGAACGTGTTCAATTTTTTCGAAAGCGTCCGGTGGAGACGTGAACGCATTGTGAGCTGAAATAAAACATGAAGTAGGGAGAGACAGCAATAAAAGATTGATAGCGCGCACTCCGGGGGGTGATCAAATTTGAACTGGAGGTAGATTCTAAGTAAACATTTGGGGAAAATCTTACAGCACCCCTAGCACATGATTGGCGCGACAGTATCTCGCGACGAGATAGACAATCCGTCTTTTTCTATGTTAATAAAAGAGGAACGGGTAGTCTATCTCGCCGCGAGATACTGTCGCGCCAATCATGTGCTAGCCCGGCAGTTTGACCTAACCCCAAACTAAGCAAAGCTTGTACTACGGGCACTAAGCGACGAGATACATACTTACTTACATAGATACGTAGATACATAGATAACAGCAATAGCTCAGGATTCTTAGGAACAAATATTCGTGATAAACACTCAAATAAATGCCCTTACCGGGTTTCGAACTATGTAGGGCTAAGATGATTAGTTTTTATTATCTGTCATCATGTCTGTCACCTTCTTACAAGTGTGTAAGAGCGAAAGTGACGCATACCATGACAAGTGATAAAAATGATACCGCCGCCGCCGCAGGACTTTCCGACCAGGGTAAATTAATTTTTACATTTTGTTCAGGTTTTAAACTGGTTTTGACACGACTTTCGCTTAATTTCCCATACACAAATCAGCGAGAATGTATATTCAAGGTAGTATCAAAATAAGATCAAAACCGTATCAAGTTGTTATACCTGAATCGGGCTTAACGCAAGCAAACCTTTTTTTCGTGAACCAAGTTGTTAAGTATTCAATACACGGCTAGTTTAGTTCAAATGTTAGTGACCCTGGGCCCGATTCGAACTTTAAGATCGAAGAAGAACGTCAAATATTACGTATCTCACGTAACGGTATGGATTTTCTTCAAACAAAAATCTTGAAATTAAAGTAAACAAGTTGGGACTGGACTTTTTTGGTGCCTTACATACGACCCCTGTTATAAGTACCTTAAATATGAATCACTCGACTAGACGAACTCGACTGCATCGGGGATAGCACAATAAGACTTAGGGCTCTTTTAGACGGTGTGAGAACTCGTATGCGAGTTTCATTACATTGCGTCATTTGATCGGTCGATGGTCCGCAATATAACCAAAATCGTATACGAGTTCGCGCGCCGTCTAAATGAGCTCTTACAAACGAAGGCAACACCGAGTAGACGTACCACATGAAACCTTTCATGTAAATAACACCTACTGAAATAAAGGTTGTTGTTTACAGTGCAATTAGGTAGGTATATTAAGTATTTTAATGAATCCTTTGGTAAATAATGAACGAATGAAATGACTGTAAATGAAAAACCTTTTAATAAAAGGCATTAAAAGCTAATTAGGGCAACAAAAAACAAAACATTAAATGGGTTTTTGTGAGTGCCGATGGAATTAAGGTTTTTGTTTACTTCGAGTAGCTTGAATTTCTACTTTTTTACTAGGTATCACGTAGCTTAGTAATGATAGTAAAAAGAAAACATAAAGAAAGTAATAGAAAAAATAAATATTTAGACACATATTAAATAAAGAATTTGTTTTGACAGTTTGACTGTCAATCTGCCCGATTCGAAGTTTAAGATAGGTACGTCAATTAATAGATCTAGAAGCGATTATGGATTAGGTGTGTCAGTGTCAAAAGTGATGTTTTTGTTTGAAGAAATGTCACATATGCCACTGACATATTTAATCCATATCGTTTCTAGGTCTATTAATTGACGTATCTTAAAGTCCGAATCGGGCCGAATCTTTTTTATCTTGTTTAAAAATAGTTTAGGTTTTCCGTTTACGGTAGGGGAATGAGAACGGGATATTTTCTATTTTAATTTCTGATAAGTACCGTTTTTGATAAATTTTAAAAAGCATAATATTTTTATTCCCAGTCACGATTCTGAAAAGTCAGAAGGCATCAGCGGGCGCAGCATGGTTCCATTTTTATCGCCTGTCACTATGCCCGTCACTTTCGTACTTACTTGTTAGAACGTGGCAGGCTTGGTGACAAGCGATAAAAATGTTCAAATTTAGTTCCGGGTTTGAATTGATAATAATTAATAAGTAATAGGGTTTACTTACAATACTTCTTCAAGACAAGTGACGCGAAATCCTGTCAAGACTGTAAGGGCTCATCTAGACGGAGCGAGAAGTCGCATGCGAGTTTCATTACATTGCGTCATTTGATCGGGCGGCTGAATTGATGTAACCTCAATGGTCAACAATGTAATTCGTATGTCTATACGAGTTCCCACGCCGTCTAAATTTGCCCTATAGTAACTAAGTATATTGTGCAACGCTCCCTCATTTTGTAGATGTAAAGCGAGATTTTGTAGCCTCAGCCACATAATAAATAATAGTACCTACTAGGTACAGAAAATTCACTCTCTAACAAAACGCGTCTATTACGACCGATATGACCGCTAGGTGGCGAAAGCGCGAGCAGCGTTCCGTAGCGGTGCGCGGCAACTACTATGGCTAGACACCAAAATTGGTGTGGGCCGCATGATGTACTTGTAGGTACTTGTAGCGACGTGACGAAATCACGGAGTGAACTACGCCTGCCTCAGCCGCGTAAGCTTAAGACGCCGTTTCAATTCCTGCCTCGACCCTCGGCCACTAGTGGGATTAGTCACTTTTTCTTTAGTAGTAGGTATAATGATATCTATTTCAGTTCAAACTTGTTTAGTAAAATATTTCGCAATTCCTTATACAAAAACAAAAAAATCGAGTCGCCGCGCCGCGCGAGAATATGAAAAATTCCGTTTGGTATGGACCGCCGCATAAAACCTTATTATACCTACAGCATTCTTCACGCTCCACGAAAATACGCTTTGCTTTATATGCTACGAGGCTGCACAATATCGCTGTCTTAGAACAAATAAACGGAAGAATTCCTACTTCAGTTGTAGAAAAATATTTCTTGATCGAACACACGCTTTTTAGGGTTCCGTAGCCAAATGGCAAAAAACGGAACCCTTATAGATTCGTCATGTCTGTCTGTCTGTCTGTCTGTCTGTCCGTCTGTCCGTCTGTCCGTCTGTCTGTCCGTCCGTATGTCACAGCCACTTTTCTCCGAAACTATAAGAACTATACTGTTGAAACTTGGTAAGTAGATGTATTCTGTGAACCGCATTAAGATTTTCACACAAAAATAGAAAAAAAACAATAATTTTTTGGGGTTCCCCATACTTCGAACTGAAACTCAAAAATTTTTTTTTTTTCAAACCCATACGTGTGGGGTATATTGAGGTTTTTAATATCATTTTTTTCTAAACTGAATAGTTTGCGCGAGAGACACTTCCAAAGTGGTAAAATGTGTGTCCCCCCCCTGTAACTTCTAAAATAAGAGAATGATAAAACTAAAAAAAATATATGATGTACATTACCATGTAAACTTGCACCGAAAATTGGTTTGAACGAGATCTAGTAAGTAGTTTTTTTTTAATACGTCATAAATCGCCTAAATACGGAACCCTTCATGGGCGAGTCCGACTCGCACTTGGCCGCTTTTGTATTGCCGGTTCAACTGTGTAAATAAATGAAGTTACGCGCGGTGTTTTTGGGCTGATACGACCTTCAAACCTTCAAGAAAAGGTATCCATGGGCTACGGTAATGGTCATCAGGCGATTTGTCTGCTCGTTTGACTCATATATCATAAAAATACTTTTCCTTAAGTCCTAAGTATCGCTTCAAAAATTCATCAACCGGGTAATGTCCTCGAAAAAAGCATCCAATTTACGCGTCATAAACTACAATGACAGTATCTAACAAGACTGTAAAATACGCACGTTTAACTTCGCTTTCAATTCGCGCCCCAAAGACAAACTTATTCCGTCGATATACCAAACGAAAAGAAACCTTATGACTTTGAAAATAGCTTGTAGAGCGTTTGTAAATAAGCTGTTTATTTACTGCAGACCAATAAACGAAGCTTTAAAGTCGGATGCAGCTCTAGCAACTAACTAATGGAAAGTAAATACAGAGAAATTGGAGGCTTTCAGTATAAGGGTAGGTGAAAAAACTTTTAATTGCTTATTGCCGTTGACTTGGCTTACGGTTCATCTTTAACGATGCTAAACGAAATAAGTAAGCTTAGAGTGATCATCACTCTATTCATGTATAAAGAACCAATATCTGGGTGACCGAGCTACGCTCGGAAAACATATAAAAACTCGAAAATGCGCGTTTTCCCAGAGATAAGACCTAGCTAGATCGATTTTTCGCCCCCGAAAACCCCCATATAGCAAATTTCATCGAAATCGTTAGAGCCGTTTCTGAGATCCCGAAATATATATATAAATAAATAAATATATAAATAAACAAGAATTGCTCGTCGGTATTAGATAGATAGATTTAAGCATAATCACTACATAGTATAAAACAAAGTCGCTTCCCGCTGTCTGTCTGTATGTATGCTTACATCTTTAAAACTACGCAACGGATTTTGATGCGGTTTTTTTAATAGATAGAGTGATTCAAGAGGAAGCTTTATGTATAATTTGTTACCCCGTGCGAAGCCGGGGCGGGTCGCTAGTAGGTATAATAAGGTACAAGTTTTACAGTACATACTCATGGTATGTTACTTAACCGCACTAGTGCGATATTAGCACTCAAAAAAGTGCCCTAAAAACAATAGGGTATAGGTACTCGTAGAACTTTTAATTACTGATTTTAATTAAGAGCGCGGAAAATTTGCATTTACTTACATAATGTTGTTGATTTAGTTAGAAAGTGCCAACTAGGCATTGAAATTAGAAATAGGTAGGTGTAGGTAGGCCAATTAAAACTTTTTTTGATAATTTGGAGTAGATTGGACAAATGAATTCTCGTACTCTGATAAAAACTGATCGAGTTGTGTTAAGGCATCGTTTTATGAATATTGTTACCTGGTATCACTTTGTTTAACTTTAATTGCTATACAAACCATTTCAGTATTATGAGGGTTCCGTACCAAAAAGGAAAAAAGGAACCCTTATTTGCGACTGTCCGTCTCTCAGTCTGTCACATCACTAAATATCTCGAGAACTACTAAGATAATTGAAAGTTTGTACGGAACTCTCGCTGCGCGAGTTAAACAAACTCGCAATTAACTTTTTTAATTTATCCGTGCGGAATCAAATCTCGACTTCCCTATTTGCAATTGCAAGATGAAGCGAAAACATTTTCAGCGCCGAACGTTTTCAGTAATTTGCAATTGCAAGATGAAGCGAAAACATTTTCAGCGCCGAACGTTTTCAGTAATTTCAGTTGATCTCAGACGCCGACGAAAAGCGGGCGTGTTCGCGATTTCGTCAACTTTCGTACTTGGCTTTCGTTCTATGTACGCGATCGTGAGTGACATTGTTGTGAAATTGTAATTACTTACATAATTATCTTCAAAGTGGTTAGACGATTGTGTACATACATTTATTGCAGGTTTATTGATTGCAATTTGCGATACGCAATGCAGTTGCTGGTTGCAGTAAACTAAATTTTAGAAGTTTATTATATTGACTTACATATACCTGTTTACTTAATACAGCGGATAATTTACCTACTAAAACTTAATTATTTGTTAAATTTTTAATTGATTTGCATATGACACAAACATTTATCAAATCTAAAACTTTGTTGAATTGCCAAAATAAGGCCCTGTTATAGCCTCCTAAGACCCACTCAATGAAAGTTCAAAATATTTTTTGGAATAGGTACAAAAATTTGTACGCACTTAGGAGGTTAAGGAATCATGATAAAACAAACAGAAATTACGATTAAAACTTATTTACGTGCGGATTTTTCTGACTTAAACATTTTAATCTCACTCTGAAATGAACATCATGCAACCGGCTTAAGGAGTAATAAGTTAAAAAATATATATACCCTTAGCTTAGGTTATGCCAAATTGTATTAAATACGAGTTATTTTAGCTAGATAACATAGTTCGGTGATTTGAATAATCGCAAAGTTTAGCGGTGCTATATTCGGGAATATTTTGAGCTCGGTAATTGGTAATATTCAGGACAGCCTTCAAACTTTACAAATTTATCGCGTTTTGCTACTATTATTACCCACAACACAAGCTCAATAAGCTTACTTTGGGACTAGGTCGATCTGTGTAAACATAATAATTTTTAAGAAAAAAAAACCGACTTCTATGCGGCCCGGTGAAAGATTATTGTAGATGGTGCGCTATGTAGAAAAGGAAGCATTTCGTTTCTGTAAGGCTCGCAGTTCTAACCTAACCTAACCCACTTTTGTTCGGTTCTGTGAGGATAGCAGTTCAAACCTAACCTAACCCACTTAACGGCGCATGCGGTGCGGTGTACGGGGGTTTGAGCGGGAGGGGTTTGGCCTCATCATACTTTATACCTACATTTTATGGTAGGTAATCATAGTGGTTTATTTAGTTTAGGTATCATAGTGGTTTTCCGGGTCAAGGTCCGGGTCTGTGTCTGAGTCCGGGTCCGAGTCCGGGTCTAGTCCAGGTCCGAGTCCGAATCCGAGTCCAGGTCCGGGTCCGGGTCCGAACCGGATCCGGGTACGAGTCCGGATCTGGATCCGAGTCCGGGTCCCAGTCCAAGTCAAAGTCGAAATTCGAAATCACCAAACATGTAACTATGCGTCGTTGAAGAGTTCTGTTCTGATCATCATCAGCAGTTCCAGTTCATCAAATGCGACAGTTTTTAATGTTAATATATTATTTTATGATGAAAATACAGAAAATTCTATACGTGTGCCTTTAAGATTTGAGGAGTTCCCTCGATTTCTCATGGATCCCATGTTCAGAACTTGAGCTTGACATAAATATGGCTTAAAAACCTAACTTGCTTAACAAACATAACGAAAAGAAAAAATCGCCAAACGCGAGCTATGCGTCGTTAAAGAGTTTCGTTCTGGTCATCATCAGCAGTTACACTTCCTCAAATGTTACATTTTAAATGTATATGCTTGATTTGTTGATTAAAACACAACAATCACTATATGTATGCCTTTAAGATTTGAGGAGTTCCCTCGATTCCTTATGGATCTCATCATCAGAACTCGAGCTTGACAGAAATGTGGCTTAAAAAGTAAACTTGCTTAACAAACATAACGAAGAGGACAAATCGCCAAACGTGAACTATGGGTCGTTGAAGAGTTCTGTTCTGATATCATCAGCAGTTCCACTTCATCAAATGCGACAGTTTTTAATAAAAATGCTTGATTTTCTGATGAAAATACAAAAATCTCTATACGCACACCTTTAAGATTTGAGGAGTTCCCTCGATTCCTCATGGATCCCATCATCAGAACTCGAGCTTGACAAAAATGTGACTTAAAAACTTAACTTGCTTAACAAACATAACGAAGAGGACAAATCGCCAAACGTGAACTATGCGTCGTTGAAGAGTTCTGTTCTGATCATCATCAGCAGTTCCACTTCATCAAATGTCACGTTTCTGAATGTATATGCTTGATTTGTTGATAAAAACACAAAAATCACTATATGTATGCCTTTAAGATTTGAGGAGTTCCCTCGATTCCTCATGGATCCCATCATCAGAACTGGGTTTTGACAAAAACGGGACCAATCTGTATGCATATACATACAATCAAAAAAAGAGTTTTCAAAATCGGTCCAGTAATGACGGAGATATGGAGTAACAAACATAAAAAAAAATAAAAAAAACATACAACCGAATTGATAACCTCCTCCTTTTAGATTTGGAAGTCGGTTAAAAATTGTTCTACAATATTAATTTATTCATTTTATTGAACAGTTAGTCTAGTTTAATGAAATTTCATTTCGTGGTTTATTCGTTTTTGCTTATTTTAGCAGAAATAGAAAAACAGTAGTGTAAACGAAAAGTTGATACGTTTAGCTTCACCCGCTGAAACTTGACCCTTTCAGCTTATCAATAATATTGTCATCGTTGGCCATACGATACGAGTTCCATGAGAAAATAAATATTTGCTACTTTATGAAAACTCTACACACACATATAATATACCTACGTTTTATTTATTTTAGTTTTAAAATTTAAAAAAAAATCGTTTATTTAGGTATAAACAAACAGCCACTACAAGTAATACTTATTACACTAATTACCATAAAATCTACAATGTGTGGCCCACGGCGGCGCTTACCACTAATTAGTATGAATAATGTTCATTCAGAGCCAAACTAATCACCGTTAGTCTTATGGCTCCTCTACACGATGGGCCAGCGCCGGCCACTCCAAGGGACGCAGCCATACGGCAGAATGAGATAGCAATATCACTTGCTCCCTCTAACGCATAAATGCGTCCCTTGGAGTGGCCGGCGCTGGCCCATCGTGTAGAGGAGCCATTAAGGGCTCCCGGTGTCAACAACAACATATAATGGTTAGTTATATTTATATATTTGGTAGGTACTGGAAATAAATTAAAAATGGACTTAATTAAATTTTGTAAAAGATATTCTAATATTCTTATGATTTTTGACAATGAATTTTTGGCCCCAGTCACAGATGTACAATAATGTACATGTACCTAACTTCATAATAGAAGATACGGACACATGATGAATGGGAACCATTTTGTTGTTTGCTCATTGTATTTTGATTTATGTGTTTATTTTTTATATCGTGTTCAGGTCAAATAAATCATTTCTATTTATATTTCTTCCACTATCAATTGTGTTACGCTTATAAAAAGCGGCCAAGTGCGAGTCGGACTCGCCCATGAAGGGTTCCGTATTTAGGGGATTTATGACGTATTAAAAAAAAACTACTTACAAGATCTCGTTCAAACCAATTTTCGGTGAAAGTTTGCATGCTAATGTACATCATATATTTTTTTTAGTTTTATCATTCTCATATTAAAGAAGTTACAGGGGGTGAGACATACATTTTCCCACTTTGGAAGTGTCTCTCGCGCAAACTATTCAGTTTAGAAAAAAATGGTATTAGAAACCTCAATATCATTTATGAAGACCTATCCATAGATACCCCACACGTATGGGTTTGATCAAAAATAAATTTTTGAGTTTCAGTTCTAAGTATGGGGAACCCCCCAAAAATTTTTTTTTTCTATTTTTGTGTGAGAATCTTAATGCGGTTCACAGAATACATCTACTTACCAAGTTTCAACAGTACCTATAAGTCTTATAGTTTCGGAAAAAAGTGGCTGTGACATACGGACGGACGGACAGACAGACAGACATGACGAATCTATAAGGGTTCCGTTTTTTGCCATTTGGCTACGGAACCCTAAAAATTAAATAGGTAAGGTAAACTTACTAGTGCTCGACGCGGTCCCAGTAAATGTCATCTTGAAACAAGTCATTGTCAATAGAGGTGACAGAAGGGTGTCATCTATTGGACATTAGCATGTCGAGCACTAGTACGTTTACCTTACTGCGTTTTCTTTAGAAATTTTGTTAGAAATAAAGCAAAAGTGAAAAATACTATTAGTCTCGGGTGAGACTTGAACTCGCGACTTCGGGAAACAAGCCCGCAGCTCTACCAACTGAGATACCGTAGTTTGCAGGCGTTTCTGCTTATTAAAAAATATTTTTTTTACTTATATCAATCCCTTATATTGATATAGGCAAGTAGGTGATATGACACGCTAGACCGGGCCGTGCCCGGGCCGAGGCGTAGACACGTCATTTTCTATGACGGCTGATCGGTGTTCACGTGGTGCTTTCCATAGAAATCGAAGCTCCGGCCTGGCCCCGGCCCGGTGTAGCATTTCATGCTGGGTGTGCACTGAAAGCTACATATCAGTGATATCAGTAATAAAATATTTTAGTTACTACTTACACGAAAAACCAAGTACGAGTCGGACTCGCCCATTTTTTTATTATATTTATAGTTTTCAGATTTTTCCCTGTACTTGTAGTGTAACAAGACGATATGACTTTGCCAAATGTCATAGTTCTAGGTCAACGGGAAGTAACTTATTAAATTTTAAATCCATTGGGAGTGTAGAAATATACGTTTTTTACGGCATAAACGGCCGTATCTTTGTTTTTAAGTTAACTTAGAAGTTTAATTTTTTTCACAGCTTCAAGGGACTGTAGACTTGAGTAAATGGTTTTAATTTCATCTCGATACCTTTCCGCGTTCCCCAGATAAAGGGTCACAGACAGACGGACAGTAAAGTGATCCTATAACCGTTCCGTTTTTTTTTTCTTTTGAGGTACAGAACCCTAAAAAGCGGCCAAGTGCGAGTCGGACTCGCCCATGAAGGGTTCCGTATTTAGGGGATTTATGACGTATTAAAAAAAACTACTTACTAGATCTCGTTCAAACCAATTTTCGGTGGAAGTTTGCATGGTACATCTGCCGTATTCAAACTTCAAGATATTCACAAGAGACGACACGTACTAGATCCATTCTAGATACGTTATAGTTTAGATTTCAACTAGTTCTCTTTTGCAGCTCAATTCGGGCAACCAATGTCACTTTTACGTTAGATAGAGTTAGATATCTATTACATGTGAATTGGATCTCTAAGTCATATCTTGTGGAAATCGTTCAAGAGTATCTCCAGAATCGCGGAAATGTCAAATTTGACAGGTTAGATCCTAAAAATATCGTTATCGTATCTTGGTGATGTCTAAAAGATACCTTATAGATATCTACAGTAAAACCCGCTTAATACGATTTCCCGCATAATACGCCATTTTACGCCGGTCCCTGCAATTTTAGGCCTGTTTTCATTGCTTTTTTCACGGTTAATACGACTCGAGTCCCGCTTAATACGCCATCTAAAATTATATATTACTTATCCGTCCCATTACGTACCATCTGTACGTTTGTGTTTTTGTCATAACCGTCGTATTGTTATGCAATACGCCGTTAGCCAACATTTTTTATGTTATTACCTACCTTAGGTTTTTTGTTTTGTCTAATATCTTTTGTGGGGTCCTTATCGGCGTGAGAAGGCGATGCCATCTGCTTGACCATTATGGAGCACGGAGTGCAAGCTATCGCTCCCAGATTTATTTGCAGCCAGTTTCTCCAAGACTTTCTAGTTGAGCCTATCGTTAGTGTTCCTAGATTATTTAACTTAACCTACACTTAAGATCACATTCGCTCATTATCATCCAGTATTATAGTTTTTTTTGTTCACGTTTAATACGATTTCCCGTTTAAGACGCTTTTTTTGCTAGGTCCCCTCAGAATCGTCTTAAGCGGGTTCTACTGTATTTCAAAATCCGAATCGGGCCCCATATATTGTTTTTAGTTTTATCATTCTCTTATTTTAGAAGTTATAGGGGGGGGGACACACATTTTACCACTTTGGAAGTGTCTCTCGCGCAAACTATTCAATTTAGAAAAAAAATATATTAGAAACCTCAATATCATTTTTTGAAGACCTATCCCCCACGATACCACGATACCCCACACGTATGGGTTTGATGAAAAAAAATTTTTTGAGTTTCAGTTCTAAGTATGGGGAACCCCCAAAATTTGTTTTTTTTTTTCTATTTGTGTATGAAAATCTTAATGCGGTTCACAGAATACATCTACTTACCAAGTTTCAACAGTTATAGTTCTTATAGTTTCGGAAAAAAGTGGCTGTGACATACGGACGGACAGACGGACAGACAGACAGACAGACATGATGAATCCATAAGGGTTCCGTTTTTTGCCATTTGGCTACGGAACCCTAAAAATGGGACAATCTAAGTATTTTATAACTGATATAATAGCTACAAATTAAAGGTGACCTTTCCCTTTCCTCCCCTAGACGTGGGTGAGTCGGGTAATCGTGGGTGGTACCTATCTTTATTTTAGAACATGTAACAGCCCAATTAGAACGTACATATATATCAAACTGATATCAAAATGGTGTCATTTATTTATCGTGCGTCTCGCTCGCGCCAATACGAGCACGGAGCACTTACGGCTCGGCCACGACATTGAGCGACTTGCGACGGCGGCAGCGATATCCATAGGTTGGAGAGAGACAGTGATCGGACCTTCCTTGCCCACTTATGTTTGTCGCTGTCGCCGTCGCAAGTCGCTCAATTTCGTGGCCAAGCCATTAGTCGCCGGTCACCCGAGCGACTCGGCGACTCGTTGCGACGCACAAGCGACTACGTCGCCGGCGACTACTAGGAACACGGGTTCAAATGGGAGCGTTCACACTGCGAGCAACTGTCGACCCGACAAACTTGTATCCGTCTCTCTCTCGAACATAGTTGTGATGAACACAACATATTTTAGTAATGCTTGCGCTTGGCTTGGTCTCCTGGCCCCTAGTTGTCTATGTTTTGGTCGCCGAGAGACCATGGGCTCTAACAAAAGCTGGCAAAAAGTGACATTCGCTTGTATTACAAGTTTCAAGCTTTTGAGAAACGGGCCCCATGGCGACAGTGCGGAACGGCTCTTACATTTTCCTCTTGAATTCCTCCAGCACCTAACAGGCCATTTCGAACTTGAACTGATATCAGACTGACATCTAATTGATGGCATACGAATAACGTGCATTTCGCTCGTACTTGTCCTTACAGCTAGATGGCGCGAGCGAGACACACAATAAATAGGTAATATGATTCAAATATCATTCTAAAGTCAATTCGAACGTACACTACGTTCGAATTGGCCTGTTAGCTCTATTGTACTTTAGGATATTGCTTTTTTCTGCTTTCACATTTTATTGAATTTCGTCTCAATTTGAATGAACACGTAGGAATAAATAGCTATTTATCCCTGCCTATATTAAATTCGTTTTTTTTTTAATGTCAAGCTGGCAATTTATTGTACCATCACGCTCCGCGATTGTTGCGCCATTTAGGGTCCTAGCTAAATTGGTTGTTAAATACTTACGCTATAGAATTTCCAATTTAGCAAGAACCCTAAATGGCGTAACAATTCCGTGTGGTGACTGTACTATGTAAAGATTTATGTACCTATTATAGTTTGATGATAAACGCAGATTTCCCTTTGTTTGACCTTTTTCGATTTTTTAGGGTTCCGTAGCCAAATGGCAAAAAACGGAACCCTTATAGAATCGTCATGTCTGTCTGTCTGTCTGTCCGTCTGTCCGTCTGTCTGTCCGTCCGTATGTCACAGCCACTTTTCTCCGAAACTATAAGAACTATACTGTTGAAACTTGGTAAGTAGATGTATTCTGTGAACCGCATTAAGATTTTCACACAAAAATAGAAAAAAAACAATAAATTTTTGGGGTTCCCCATACTTCGAACTGAAACTCAAACATTTTTTTTTTCATCAAACCCATACGTGTGGGGTATCTATGGATAGGTCTTCAAAAATTATATTGAGGTTTCTAATATCATTTTTTTCTAAACTGAATAGTTTGCGCGAGAGACACTTCCAAAGTGGTAAAATGTGTGTCCCCCCCCCCCCTGTAACTTCTAAAATAAGAGAATGATAAAACTAAAAAAATATATGATGTACATTACCATGTTAACTTCCACCGAAAATTGGTTTGAACGAGATCTAGTACGTAGTTTTTTTTTTATACGTCATGAATCGCCTAAATACGGAACCCTTCATGGGCGAGTCCGACTCGCACTTGGCCGCTTTTTAAATTATCGTAAGAGTTAGAAGCGAAAAAGTAATTCTCGTACCTAAACTAACTTTTATACCTAACCTAAACTAAAAATAAACTTTAAAGTGTATTGGTGTAGGTACCTACTAAAAATCAATAATGTAAAACATGGAAGATATTTCGATTAGTTTAAATTACTCCGTAGTCTAAATTGCCCCCCTGCACCTTACAACTTTATAAAATGCTCCTCTGCTCTGATAATAATTACAAAATTGAATAATATCAAATGAAGGAGCATAGCTGTGGTTATTTTAATCGCTGATAAAAAATCCTTTAGTTGGCTATACTATAGCAGTATATTTTTGACCAGTACATTAGACTATCCTAAAATCCAAGTGACCGATTAAAGTGAAACGTAGCAACATAAAAATGCAAAGTTCATACAAAGTGTCTAAACGATAAAGTGTAAGTGTAGTGAAAAATGACAAACCAAAGATGGTGTCCAACGTGTCACTGATAGGGCTGGCGCTGGAGCGCAACTCGTCGCTGCTGGACGTGCTGGACGGGCAGCTGGACGAGCTGGACATCTTCTTCCGACCGGAGCCTGTGTTGATTGCGCTTTACGTGCCTGTCATATTGTTGTCGCTCGCAGCTAACGTACTACTCATCGTTGTCGCCGTGAAGTGCAACTACACTAAAAAGTAAGTTTTTTTAAAAATGTTTTTATGTTATTTCAAGCCAAGATGTGTGAATGACCATCTTTTAATTTGTAACAAGTTTTTTAACTCTTATCAAGCAGAAACGTCTGTGAACGATACTATTAAGCTTGGAATAAATTTAAAGGTGGAAAAAATTACTGTCTTGGGTGAGACTTGAACTCACGGCGGCGGCGCTTAAGAAGTGTAACGCTCTTTACAGTAGATGTCGTTAGGTTGCGTTGTATTATCACAGAGTTCCTATAGCCACCTCCTCCTGTGTCCATCATCAGATCAGCTCGATGGTACCATAATATTGCTCAATCGAATAATGGGAACGGAGTCTAATTTAGCTTGTAAGATTTGGCCCGAACATACATTATACGTATGTATCTTGTATGTACATACAAACATTTCAAGTTAACATAAAATGTTGTAAAAACCACTCGCAGCACGTCAGTAAAGTTACTCCAATAAGGCAAGTGCAACTTTTATAGACGGATCTATCGCGAAATTTATTTGATTACTTATTTTTATTTACCGACGTTTCGACACAGGTTTCACTGAACCTTCATTATTATCCTCGAGTTGTGCGAGAAGCAATTGAAATCAAAAAACACCCCATTTTTATTAGGGAGGATGGATTCAACTTATCGCCAACTTGGGAACCAGTGATAGGTACAGAAGTTAAAGCCAAGGAATCTATCTTCGGATGTGTGCACGGATATTGTGAGGACTATTGACAATAATTAACATTATCTGTAGTGGGTGGTTTGAAAATGTGATGTCTACCTACCCCAAACTTTTTCATACACTTTTCGTCGGGTAGCTCCACAAATCTCTGTTTTGGCATTTTGCTGGGACATCAGTTAGCCGCGACCACGACCAGTGAAACTTGTCTCGAAACGGCGGTAAATAAAGGTAATAAAATAAATTTCGCGATAGACCCGTCTGTAAATGTGAATTAATATGTGTTCAAACCGCGAAAGTTTTAAATAAATAGTTTTAAGTGCTACTTTGTCAAAACTGAATTTTCATTTAAGATAGCCTGGAGTGGAAGGCTCAAACAAGATGTCTCTCAGGAGTACCAGACATCAATAACTGGCACGCCCGCACTAGTAGTTTCTAGGTACCTACTGGGAGAAAATTCTTAAATTTATAGCGATTACGCAATGTTCTAGAAACTTTTCGACCAATTTCAGAAACTTGATCATTTCAGGTAAGGCTTAATCTAATACAAGGTCGAAAACTTTACGTACAGGGTGGCAAAATAAGAGGTATATACTTTATTTTTGAAATTTTATTCTATAAAACATAAAAAAAATTAAGTATTCCTTGTTAAATATAATATGTAGGGTCAGCAATTACACATGGAAAATAATGTCAGACAAATGTCCACCTCTAGCAGCATGGCAGATGCGAACCCTTTTCATCGCATTTTTCATCACTTTTTCACACATTTCTGACGTTATCTCAGCGACAGTATTTCGAATGTTTTGTTTTAATTGCTGAAGGTTCGTTGGCCTATTAGCATAGACACGTCCCTTTAGATAGCCCCACAGAAAAAAGTCAGGAGCCAGTCAATGTCACCGTTTCTCGAAATTAATCGACCGGGAAACGTTATTTTTAATGTTTCTATTGTTTTTAATGATTAAAACACGTTGTTCCGTCGTAAAACGCTCCATAATAAATTTGCCGTATCTACACAAACTAATTTTCATGCAATAACTGTCATATTTACCGCCAAAATAAAATGGCGGCAAAAAAAGTTGTATACCTCTAAGTTGGCCACCCTGTACAATTAATTCATATACCAAATCAACAATTCCGGGCCGAGAATGATCCCTTGTGGGACACCGTAAAACAGCAGGAAGTTGATAAGGTGATTGCTGTGGAGTTGCTAACTAATTATAAACTCGTCTCGGGGGCACTGAGACGCAAATCTTACCTCTTTTGTTCGATGTAGTTATCGAGTGCCTTGGAGGTTTGGGGAGATTTGAAAGTAACTGCCTAATTCCAACTTTAAGATACGTCAAATATTAGGTCTAGATACGATATGGATCGAATATATCAGTGTCAAAATGACTTTTTTTTGTCTTAAAGTTCGAAACAGGCCGACTGACATATCCGATCCATATCGTATCTAGACCTAATATTTGACGTATCTTAAAGTTGGAATCAGGCCGTAAGCTTGTGTTACCGTCAACTGTAACACAAGCATACGACTGCTTCTCCACACAAACGTAGTCCCCATTTTCCTCTCTGGATATTGAAAAATGATCTTTGCACACCCCTATTTATTTTAAAAGACCTATCCAACAACAGCGCACACCAATAGGGTTAAAACAAAAAAAAAATTGTAGGAATAAAGTATTTTTGTTGCTTTTATTTTACCGTTTTGCCTTCATGATTGATTGTATTATGTATCCATGCCAAATTGCAGCTTTCTATACCACTAACGACCACTGAGCCAAGCCGCGGACGGTCAGACGGTTCCTAGTTGACTACGGAACCCTAAAAATCGAACTACATATGTATATCAAACGAAGGGACATGGAAAATATCGATTCCCAAACAAATATTCGAAAATTTTCCATGTGAAAACTTCCGAAGGCACATCGGCATAATCTAATAGGTACCTTTAAACGAGCAATTCTTGTTTATTTATTTATATGTTTATTTATATACCTATATATGTTGGGGATCTTGGAAACGGCTCTAACGATTTCGATGAAATGTTCGTTTTCGGTTTACGGGGCCGAAAAATCGATCTGGCTAGGTCTTATCTCTGGAAAAACGCGCATTTTTGAGTTTTTATATGTTTTTCGAGCAAAGCTCGATCTCCCAGATATTAATATGAATTCCAACAAAATATTGACAAAAGTCAGATTACAACAGAAAATGTGAATGAAACCGTACCCCATTGTAATGCAAACCGAACTCCATTTATATTACGAGAAACCATTGAAAATTCTACGTCAATATCTGAGTAATGCAAAACAGTTTGTAAATGAGAGGTTCGACTGTTTTTGTTGTTCTGATTAATGGATTTAATGATAAGGCCGTGTTGTACGGTTGCGATGGCGGCCCACAAATGGTTTCGGCAGAAATTCAGCGCTGACTTTAGGGTTAGCATTATTAAATAAATAAATATAAATCGTTTATTTCAGATCATTGATCCATAATGTTGTTAGTAACTATGTCTTAAAAACTATGTTACTTACTAACGAAAATAATAACAAAATAACATGTTATGTGTAAGTTTGTGTTTTGTTTCTCTTTTTATCTGTTGTTTGCCACGAATAAATAATTTATATTTCTATTTATATAAGAAACTAAAAACTAGGTATTAAAAAAACTAAGAGCTACGAGACCATTACGAGACTGGGAGCGCAGGTTTCCGTGCTATATTTCGCTCTCCTAATGACCACCACCACCCAAAACTTAGTAACAGGATTATGCAGTACCGATTCGTCAACCAAAAACGTCACGTTTGACACTGACATATCTAATCCATATCGTATCTAGCCGTAATATTTGACGTATCTTAAAGTCCGAATCGGACAGTATTTTGTGGTAAACTATAGCATAGGTAGTTTGTTAGAAGAAATGTTATACTACGATCTTATATGCTAAATATATGACACATTATGGAAAGCCTGCCCTGCCATAAAAAATAATGTTTGGTTATTTTAAATACCATAATTACCCAGGGTTTTAAGGGTAACCCAGGTGACTACAGAAAGGACTATAGGAGGATACAGAAAAAGAACACACATAAGTACATAAAAACCTACACTACTCTACGATACTACGATTACACTTTTCTATAGCATAAAAATCTAAATTGGCGAATCCTATAGAACGACCTGAGGGGCTACTGCAAAAACCGAATTTCGCAAATTGCCGAATTGTCACTCTAATTACTCCTTCACTGGAGCAAAAGAGAAAGATCCTCGCAATTTGCGAGATTCGGTTTTCGTGCTAGCCTCTCTGCCTGCTAAAGAAAGGACTATTAGCACTCTTAGCATTGGCCCACCTGTTCCTATCTCTATTGCACGCGCATAATTTATATTGCACTCCGGCTGGCAGTACCTATCGTTGACCGCCGGTATCATGCGCGGGATAGCAACATAACCCCCCCATTTCGCTCAAACGCACTTCATCCAATTACGGACAAAATAGTTTTTTGTGTCGTGCTAGTCGTAATTTAAATATTCTATCCAGAGATTTGGACATTGGTGTATTTAATTGTTCCATTCCTTCGGTGAAGCGAAAATTAGCTAATCTATTTTTTAACCCACACTCTGATCCCGATTGTTTTGTTTTCACAAGTAATAGGTTTGCGATTTGTCCGAGTGCTTAAGTATTTACGTACCCTTTATTTTACTGTCAGTATTGTTAGCAGTTCTATATCCTTGGTAATGATAAGTTTTGAGTTGTATACAATTATTATTACTCTTTTGAAAAAAAAAATTTTTTTTTAATGTATAAAACGTGATAGCATTGTGTGAAATTGCGCGCAAAGTTTGATATATTGTTTATTCCATTTCTATATGTGAGTACCTGTAATTGGCTTTGTATTGTTACCTAAATCTGTATAATGTTTTTGTAGCTGTTGGTACTCCTTAAAAATAAAAATAAAATAAAAGAACATGCGTGCGATAGAGATAGGAATAGGCGGGTCAGTGTACAGAATTCCTCGTGCTAAGCGAAGCGCCTTTTATATCAAAAGGCGAACGTGATTCCATCAGCGGCGCCATCAATATTGCCGTACGGTTCAGATTGATGGCGGTCCCACGTCCCTGTTTATGGCTCACACTCGCTCCTGAGGGCCTACCGCGGACCACTTTCGACGTGTTGCCTCTCTGTCGCACTTGTAAATTCGTACGTAAGTTGAGAGGGTGGCAACACGTCGAACGTGGTACGTGGTAGGCCCTCTGGAGCCCATGCAAGTTACGCAAGGCATAACGGCAGTTGTAAATTGTACAAATAAAGTTCGAAACTGGAGTTTACCGCAAAAATCGAAATTCGTAAATTGCGGGGATTTTTCTCTGTCACTCTAATTACGCCTTTATTGGAGTAAAAGAAAAAGATGCCCGCAATTTACGAGTTTCGGTATTCGCGGTAGCCCCTATGAACTATATATAAGGTAAACATTCGATTTTCTCCGATTCTACATAGTTTTTACGCTTACAGACGGGATACATTTGTTCAAAATTTAAGAGTCAAATGAGAAAAACGGGATTATGTTGATAGTCGTTAACTTTTATTGAATGGCAGAAGTGGCCTTGCCAGGCCCAAAAGTTCTTATTATGCTGGCAGCGTTCGCATGCTGTAATGCGCTGTACGGTATAAGAAGACGTTTATAAATATTAATAACAAAATAAAAAAAAAGCAGCCAAGTGCGAGTCGGACTCGCCCATGAAGGGTTCCGTATTTAGGGGATTTATGGCGTATTAAAAAAAACTACTTATTAGATCTCGTTCAAACCAATTTTCGGTGGAAGTTTGCATGGTAATGTACATCATATATTTTTTTTAGTTTTATCATTCTCTTATTTTAGAAGTTACAGGGGGGGGGGGACACATTTTACCACTTTGGAAGTGTCTCTCGCGAAAACTATTCACTTTAGAAAAAAATTATATTAGAAACCTCAATATCATTTTTGAAGACCTATCCATAGATACCCCACACGTATGGGTTTGATGAAAAAAAAATGTTTGAGTTTCAGTTCGAAGTATGGGGAACCCCCAAAATTTATTGTTTTTTTTTCTATTTTTGTGTGAAAATCGTAATGCGGTTCACAGATTACATCTACTTACCAAGTTTCAACAGTATAGTTCTTATAGTTTCGGAAAAAAGTGGCTGTGATATACACGGACAGACAGACAGACAGACGGACAGACATGACGAATGTATAAGGGTTCCGTTTTTTGCCATTTGGCTACGGAACGCTAATGATATAATAGTCGATCGTAAGTGCGAGCGTAACGTCACTAACGTCGCACATCTGGTTTAATTTATGGGTTGGTTTACGAATCCGGTTTATTTTCCTGTTGAAATCAAACAAGTACCTACTTATTATTATTTTCACTACATAGTATAAAACAAAGTCGCTTCCCGCTGTCTGTCTGTATGTATCTTAGATCTTTAAAACTACGCAACGGATTTTGATGCGGTTTTTTTTTATAGATAGAGTGATTCAAGAGGAAGGTTTATGTATAATTTGTTAACCCGTGCGAAGCCGGGCGGGTCACTAGTTTATTATAAGTATCTGCAGATTATGATGAAGATTCAATTTTGATCTGTTAAATTTCCATTTATAAGCTCTGTATTGTTAGAATATTCAGTTAAACTCAAAGTCCATTCAAAATACGTTTGAATATCTCCATATTCCCTTGTGCCCTAGTGGTAAACCTGATCATCAATCAACATCAGAAACACAGACGGCAAATAAATTAAATAGCAGTATTAAATGACAATAAACGATCGGTCCTGAATCAAAACAGCAAACGTTCAGACGACAAAATTTATTTTCATTTATTATACATACCTACGTTTCTGCTCTTGGGCGTTTTACTTTTCAAATACGTCTTTTTTACGATAAGCAATTAAAATTTTATTTGAAATGTATTTTTTATACAATTTGCATCTTGGGGCCCGTTTCTCAAAAGCTTGTAACTTGTAATACAAGTGCATGTCCCTTTCTAACAAAGCTGTCAAAAAGTGACATCCGTTTGTATTACAAGTTACAAGCTTTTGAGAAACGTGCCCCTGATGTTTCACTCCCCAATCCATAAATAACGATATACTTTTACCTTAATTGTAATTGAAAGTACATGCACTCAAAGAAATACTTCTAAAGTTTATACTGAGGGCCTACCGCGAACCACGTTCGACGTGTTGCCTCTCTATCGCACTTGTAAATTCGTACGTAAGTGTGACAGGGAGGTAACACGTCGAACGTGGTTCGCGGTAGGCCCTCTGACTTGGTTAACGCGCCTCGTCGTCGTGGTAAATACCTACGTCATACAAGCTACCAGGCCGCGTAGCCAATGTGCCAATCGCTTACGCTCCGTAGCGATCGAAACGCAACTGTCACTTTCGCACTAATATGGAAGAGTGATAGAGAGACATAATGCGTTTCGTTGTCGAAGCGATAGCGATTGTCACCTTGGCTAGGCCGGCTGTTTCGATTAAGTCCCACCCACGCATATAGGTACCCATATATATACGAGTATTGCTCCGGCAACGAGATTTAGGTATTGCAGATTGAGCCATGTACCCAATCTTGAGGCATTACTTTCGGCCGCAGATATTTATATAACCAGTCAGTCAGTTATAAAGATAAGTCAAGTAAAAATACAATTCGTACAAAATTACATTGCTACTAGTAGGTATAAAATATGTTACCGTAAAACCCCATTTTAAGTGAATACGTGTTTTTACTAGGTACTTAAAACTAGTTTTCGCAAAGTGCCTTGGCTAAAACTAGTTTTAACACTTTTAACTAGGATTCCGTCAAACATATTTAATTAGTTTTCACTAATTATTTAAAATTAATTTCAGTTCAAACTAATTGTAATTAGGGAAACGCGTTTATCACTAAGTAGTAATTTTATAATATTAATTTAGAAAAAAAGATGTATTATGTGTAGCGTGTAGCGTCAGCGTTTAATCAAATCTAGTTTTCACTGAAATAATATTTTGAACTAGTGAAAGCAAGTTCAAATATTTAATCAAACCCCAGTTAAAAGTAATGTTCATCGATGGCTTCCGGAAAACTAGTTTTAACTAGTGAAAACGCGTTTTCACTAAAAACGGGTTCTTAATATGGTAATATTACATATTCCAAATTCAAAATTTAAATTAATTCTGCAAGGTCTCTGGGCTCTTTCGCCAGTCAATACAACTTTACAGTGTCATATTATAATGTCTGAAAAATACATAGCAACATTTATAAATTAAATACAACAGCCAATACCTTACGCCTAAAACTCTTTGAATATGTATTTTATTGGGAGATAATAAAATACCTTCAGTGTTATTTAACTAAATTTAACTAAAACATACATTGAGATTTTGGCATAAGATGGTGTACTGTACCAAAAGGAAGGAAAGGGCGAGTGAAATAATATTTTACACCTTATGTACGTTCAAAGATCTCAGGCATGGTAACATGGTTAATGCTCCCTTTGACACAGAAAAGGGGAAAAATGATAATTCTATTTACTTCTTTGAACTATTTATTAGGTTTTTGTGCTGCGTCAATACGAGTATATGTCTGCGTACTCTGTGCACCGTGTGTTTGATGCGGCAATTTATAAGGATTTCATCTTTATCCCTGTTCAATGTGCCAATAATGGTTCGGATTTGCTTTTAACCAATTTGTTATGTTTTATTCTTTCTCACTCTCTCTTTCTTTTTCTCCTTCAAAAAAGGTGTGTACTTATGGTTGCAGGTATCCATTTACTGTACTGACCGATTTAAAGGGTATGCATTATTAATTTCTGAAAATCAAAAAATAAGGGACATCCTAATGGATAGTATCTATTAAATGTTAGTGCTGAACGATGGTTAAATTATACATTCGAGATCTAAAACGCCCCCAAAGCACATTTTCAGAGAAAATACTAATACTGAAATACTAATACGAATAGAATGTAAATAAATAAAACCATCTGCCGACACCGACAGCTACAAACACTGGCTAAAACAATGGCAGTCGGATTGAGAGCGGGCCAACAACAGCATTTCAAATGAAGCCAATATTTATGTTACTCTTTTCAAGGCATTCAATACCAGACTGTCGGCATACATAGCAGCGCAAAATTATGTTATAGGTAAGTAGATTAGATGATACTTATAATATAACTAGCGACCCGCCCCGGCTTCGCACGGGTTAACAAATTATACATAAACCTTCCTCTTGTTTCACTGTATCTATTAAAAAAACCGCATCGAAATCCGTTGCGTAGTTTTAAAGATCTAAGCATACATTATAGGGACATACAGACAGCGGGAAGCGACTTTGTTTTATACTACTATGTAGTGATAACTTGTGCTAATACCACTTTAAAAAACTTAAGAAGGGTTGTAAAGCCATGAAATTAAATTATTAATTTTCAGACAACTGTGGCCCATAGATACATACCTTACAAAGTAACATACATACAATAATAAAAACTAACATACACACAATAGCCCCGGGGCACAGCTATGGTTAATATACATCAAAATATATTAGCTTAAAAAATGTTTCCCGATTTCAATATTAAAAGGTTAAAGTGAAAAATATCCCCATTTCATGTGTCTGTCGCAGCCGGATCGTATAATCTGCCGTATTACATTACGGCTAGCCGTTTTACAAAACAGGGGCGTTTTGAAATGCGGCGGTTCGACGATTAGCCGGATTGAATGCGGCTGAATGAAAATCCGCCGGAATGTATTCGGCGCCATACGTTCTTCAACATGGAAATGTTTTGGAAAAGAAACACATGTAGTGCGGTGGGACCATGGTAAAAATAAATTAAATTGCAAGCATTGTCAAACTCCGGTTACGTAGGCGACCGAAAGAACTGGTCACTCTACAATCTAAATAGTAGATACGATGCGGCTAAACGTAGACCGCCTTATTGAAGAACATATCGCAATGACAATCCGGCTAATCGTCGGACCGCCGCATTTCAAAACGCCCCTGTTTTGTAAAACGGCTAGCCGTAATGTAATACGGCGGATTATACGATCTGACTACGACATGTCTACACATAATACCTACAACCCGTTCGAAAGATTATATTGACGGCTTGATTTGAACTTTAAGATACGTCAAAAATTTGCTAAAGATACGATATGGATCGGATATGTCAGTGTAAAGAGTGACGTTTTTTGTTTGAAGTGCACGTAGGGTTTGCAATCCGGATCCGAAATGTATGAAATTATCCGGATCTGGATCCGGATCCGCGGATCATCCCTTACATTTCGGATCCGTCGTGCAAACCCTAAGTGCACGTCACTTTTGACAATGACATATCCGTCCGATCCATCGTATCTTAGCAACTTTTTGACGTTTCTTAAAGTTCGAATCAGGCCGTAAGTCTCGTGTTACAAATGTAAACATCTCCCTGGAATATCCTGAGTTGTCATGGCTACATTAAAAATACAAGACTCGTATTTTCTATAAACGGGCTCAGGTAAAAAATAAAAATAATCCTAATAAGGTAAATATCAATCCCATCAAAAACATAAATGTGAAATGAGAGCCAAATTCAATATTAAGAATATTCGTCGTTGTTGACTTCGCTGGAAAGAGAATTGATAGGGTTAGGGGTGCCAGGTTCTTGTTTGCTTAGGGTGTAATTAAAGTTCAGGATTTGACTTAGTGTAAGGCCTGGACGCTCGAGTTGGGCGTGCAGCGGGGCGGGGCGTGCGGCGTGCATGTTAAACAAATGCAAACGTATAATAGCGGCCTTAGTGCACGCTACTCAAATTACTTGTAAGCCCGACGCCACGCTGCACGCCCCGCCGAACGCTCCGCTTCGAGCGTCTACTCTGGCCTTACACTTACAATATATAATAAAAAAGCGGCCAAGTGCGAGTCGGACTCGCCCATGAAGGGTTCTGCATTTAGGGGATTTAAGACGTATTAAAAATAAAATAATTTGGCCAAGCCCGAGTCATAGCTCGTGGCATTTAGTGTACCGCACGCATCGTTATATTTTACAGAGATTGTTTCCCTGTTTTCAGATACTTACACATATCCGACAACAACCTAGGAGATAATTTATCGCTACATAGTATAAAACAAAATCGCTTCCCGCTGTCTGTCTGTATGTATGCTTAGATCTTTTAAACTACGCAACGGATTTTGATGCGGTTTTTTAAATAGATACGAGTAGAGTAATTCAAGGGGAAGGTTTACGTATAATTTGTTAACCCGTGCAAAGCCGGGGCGGATCGCTAGTAGGAGTTATAGGAGTCAAAATAGCAAAACTACAGTGCAGCGTTACATCGAAGCGCTCAGATTCGATAGGTCCTTAGTATTCTACGGTTCACCATTTAGCTCGGTATTCTATACAGTATCGAATACAGTAACTGCTTCAATTTGAATTAAATTTTAGTACTTATTATTTTGATTTGATTTTGTTTCTAGTTCCATACCATATACAATACATAGACTTAAATATTATATAGAACTGTTAAAATGTAGAGTTCGTCTAAGCTAACAAAGTGAGAGAGTGTAAGCAAAAAACCGGCCAAGTGCGAGTCGGACTCGCG
The DNA here is from genome assembly GCF_948474715.1 of Cydia amplana. Classification (NCBI taxonomy): domain Eukaryota; kingdom Metazoa; phylum Arthropoda; class Insecta; order Lepidoptera; family Tortricidae; genus Cydia; species Cydia amplana. The sequence goes on from NC_086076.1 coordinate 19,308,404, forward strand.
CACAGAGGGTTCCGCACCATCAACAAAAAATAAAGCAAAACAAGCAAAAAAACGGTCACCCATCCAAGTACTGACACCGCCCGACGTTGCTTAACTTCGGTCAAAAATCACGTTTGTTGTATGGGAGCCCCACTTAAATCTTTATTTTATTCTGTTTTTAGTATTTGTTGTTATAGCGGCAACAGAAATACATCATCTGTGAAAATTTCAACTGTCTAGCTATCACGGTTCGTGAGATACAGCCTGGTGACAGACGGACGGACGGACGGACGGACGGACGGACGGACGGACGGATAGCGGAGTCTTATTAATAGGGTCCCGTTTTTACCCTTTGGGTACGGAACCCTAAAAATGTATTTAAATGACATTTTATGGATGATTTCTTTTCGCTAAACTACGTTCAATTGATACTGAATTCAGTACGAGTTTTGGTAATACAGTTTTTATAATGTACTTCTAATGCAATATAAAAAGCATTCATAGGTTAATATCTGGGAAACCGAGCTTTGCTCGGAAAACATAAAAACTCAAAATTCTGCGTTTTCCCAGAGATAAAACCTAGCTAGATCGATTTTTCGCCTCCGAAAACCCCCATATGGCAAATTTCATCAAAATCATTAGAGCCGTTTCCGAGATCCCCGAAATATATAAATATATAAATAAAAAAATAATAAAATATATAAATATATACCTTTGCACTGCCTATCCTGTGCCATAAATTTGTGTTTTGTGTTTGTACAATAAAGAGTTTATACATACATACATAAATATATAAATATATATTTCGGGGATCTCGGAAACGGCTCTAATGATTTTGATGAAATTTGCCATATGGGGGTTTTCGGAGGCGAAAAATCGATCTAGCTAGGTTTTATCTCTGGGAAAACGCAGAATTTTGAGTTTTTATGTTTATTGTGTAGTGTTGTATATTTATACAAGAATAAAATTGCTCGTTCAAAGTCTAGACTTTACTATACGCCTTACTAACTCTATATCCTTTATTGTGAAAAGACAAAACACAACGACAGTGAAGAACAAAATTCTTAATTTAAAATTTTACAAATAAACTCCAATAAAAATTAGGATTCTTACTGAGCACATTGAGGTAGTCTTTTGGTTGGAAAGCCCGTTCGAAATTTAAACTTATTATCATTTTAACAAGGTTGTATTTTGTAGATCTTTTTCTCACTCATACTTAAATTAGACTATTCAGAAAAAATTAATATCCCACAAAAATAGGCAAAGAGAATTAAACCTTGTGTCAAGCACATAAATCATAAATTGTAAATGCCAAAGTTAGAAGTAAGGATCTTTCTCGCTAAAACTACTTCTTTATATGAAATGACCAGTGTTAGCTAGTAACCTTAACCCTAAGCAACCAAAGATCAGGCTGCAGTTGAAAAAGTAATAAAGATAAAGTTAAGGTGATAATTTTCCCGCCGTCCTCATGGTTGGTTTAGTTGGGTATTGACTGGTCAGCTGCCTGTTAGCTATAGTTTTCGCGTAAATCGCCAGGACAGAGGTGAAATTTTTTTGTACGAAAACTTGCAACTTTAAATGCATTTTTTAGGGAAACCACTGCACTCTAAAATGAAGTCAAAATCAGTCCACCGGCTCAATTTTTTAATCCGGCTCAGCTTTCTAATGGTACCCGACACGATTCTTACAAATAAAAAATATTTTCAGCTGACCCCTTTCAACCCCCAAATTTTCCCCTAAAATAATAAATAAGCGGTTTCGGCTTATTAATAATGTCAGTGATGGTAATTGCTATAACTGTTCCAAATTTCAGCTATCTACGTCAAACGGTTTTTGAGAAAAACACTTTTAACTGATTTGCAAGACCGATGTGATCCAATAAGTGTACCGCGAACAAAGTTTGTGCGGTACACTAAAAACTACTTACTATATCTCGTTCAAACCAATTTTCGGTGGAAGTTTGAATGGTAATGTACATCATATATTTTTTTAGTTTTTCATTCTATTATTTTAGAAATTACAGGGGGGGGTACACATTTTACCACTTTGGAAGTGTCTCTCGCGCAAACTATTCAGTTTATAAAAAAAATGATATTAGAAACCTCAATATCATTTTTGAAGACCTATTCATACCTCACTCGTATCGGTTTGATGAAAAAAACATTTTTGAGTTTCAGTTCTAAGTATGGGGAACCCCCAAAATTTATTGTTTTTTTTTTCTATTTTTGTGTGAAAATCTTAATGCGGTTCACAGAATACATCTACTTACTAAGTTTCAACAGTATATAGTTCTTATAGTTTCGGAAAAAAGTGGCTGTGACATACGGACGGACAGACAGACGGACAGACGGACAGACGGACAGACTGACAGACAGACAGACAGACATGACGAATCCATAAGGGTTCCGTTTTTTGCCATTTGGCTACGGAACCCTAAAAATGATGCGTTGTTTTCAATCGAACCAATATCGAATCATGTTATATCAATAAATTTTACCCCTCGCGAATGGTTTGTTCACGAACTCGAGCTAAGGTTAAAAAATATACAACAGGTTAAAGGAAATATTGAGACGTAAAATTTTCTTTTGTATTCAGGAAATGAATTCCGCGCAGGGAGTTTTGTTTGTTGCGAGATTAGTTTCTGCTGGCTCTTTTCCATTATATTCTGCTCGGGTTTCCTAGGTATTGTGTTTCCATGTAACAAAATAGGTACACACTAAACGACGCGATATAGCGTTTAGTTTTTCTTTTTGACCAATGCATTTCATAACGTTCCAAGTCTAGGTAATATTCGCAGTATCCATGCATGTATGTAAACACTTTATTGTACGTTGGATAGATTGAAATTACAATAATAATAAAATAAATACGACACTCTCGTGAGTTGGCTGGATCACGGGTCAGATGCGGAAGGCGGTAGTCTTAGACACGGCGCGGATAGTCTCCGGCGGTTCCTCTCTCTGCGCCTCTGCCTCGCTGCTATGGCACCCTAGGTAAGGTTTATTTAAATATGTTTATATGTATTTTATATTGTTTTGTAGGTGTTTTACATATTAATATTATATCCATATTGTAAACAACACTAACCTAAGAAGAAAAATAAACAAAGGAAAAATTAATGCAATTTACAAATTAAACATAACCTCCTCTGGGATACACAAAGCAAAGTTTGGTTCACTAATTATCAACATGAATACATTAAACTCTAATATACCAGTGAACTTTTAAAATCAACAACAACATTGTCGTAATAAACGTACCTAAACTGTATTATCAAAGTTGCACACCGTCCGGTCCCCGCACAGTGGCACTTTGACTACAACTTTCCCAATTTGAACCCTCCTTAAGCCCTGACCCAGTCAGTCAGGACACACGCATTTATAATATATATATATATATAGATTATGTAGGTATTATATGACATACAACATACAAGTAACAACCGCCCGCGTCCGGTTCTGAACTAACTTTGAGTAATGTGTCAACACTTTATGTAACAATGTAACGCAACAACTTCTGAAGGACGCAGGATAACAAAATAAAGTGTAGGATATTTATGTTGTTTGTTGTTGTTGTGTCGTACTCGTCATCACTATTACTATACTCAGGGCCGGATTAAGCATGTCGGGGCCCCTAGGCATTGCAATGCTCGGGGCCCCCTTAGGCCCTTACAGTCAATTCTGCATACATAATGTTCATTTTTCAGTTCAGGGAAGTAAGTTTGTGGTTTTAATTTCAACCTTCAGGTGTCGGTTGAGCCAATCCGAACATGCCAAGCGATGTCTTTTTCGCTCTTATTGCGTGGACATAAAGCTTTTTTCTATCAGTTTTTGCCGATTCCTTTTTGCGTCAAGTGTGGGGAGAGCCCTTTTTTTTCTCAATAGGTAGTTAAATATTGTGCGAGGCTGAACAGCGATTGTCCGACCATAATACCATACGCCGAGCCACATGATTAAAATTAACGTAATAATAAAGATATTCCATAGGTTTAAATTCCTATTCATTCACCAGTCAAGTTAGCATGTAAGTACAGGGTTAGCATGTAACAACCAGAAAAGCAGCAAAAAAACGCGAGCGCAGCGAGCGCGAAATTTTTTGTTAAAAAATTGTGAAAGCGTGTTAAAAAGGCCGGGCCGGGCCTAAAAATCCGAAGTTCCACAGTGAGCAGAGCTTTCATGCGAGGTCAAAGTCGTGCTTCAGGATAAGCTCAGCTAGAGCACAGACGCCAACCAATGTCCATTGTATTAAAAAGCGAGGCTGCAGGCCGAGCTTGGCGCAGCGAGGCCAAAGGCTAAGCTGAAGAAGAGGATATTTGGAAGACAAACCAAAAATGGAGGTAAAAAGTGAGGCTGAAGGTCGAGCTCAGCAATCTCCACATTACTTAACAAGCCCGAAGCATACTTATAACCAGCGAGGTGAGCTTTCATGCGAGGCAAAAGGCCAAGCTTCTTAAATCAATGTTTATATTTGTTAAAAAACGACGCCGAAAAAAGCAGCGCTCTGACACGAACCAATCGTCAAATGTTACTCGACAATAATATTTGCAAGAGTTATTCGGAGATGAGGTATTAGGCCCTCGGGAGCCTGAAAATCGAGCTCGATATTACAGACTTTAAATCTATAAAATAACATAATTTACATAATCATCTAATGATTGTGTATCTGAGAAACTGATATTGGACATTAAGTAGGTATTAGGTATAAACATTTAGGTACAATAAAAACAATATTTATGAATTTTGGCCATAATAAACAAATATTGTTTTTGGCGCGCGCGGGGCCGCCGGGGCCCCCTAGCCGAGGCGGGGCCCATAGGCAGTTGCCTACTCTGACTTAGGGTTAATCCGGCCCTGACTATACTACATCGTAAAGTCGCTTCCCGCTGTCTTTCTGTATGCTTAGATCTTTAAAACTACGCAACGGATTTTGATGCGGTTTTTTTAGTGATTCAAGAGGAAGGTTTTTGTATAATTTGTTAACCCGTGCGAAGCCGGTCGCTAGTAGACAATAAACATAAAACGTAAACGGTAAGATTCAATGCCTTGGTCATCCCCGAACATTTTTATAAACTAATTTCGGGTAGTTTAGTATTGTTTATTGTACGGGCTACATATTATTATAATGATCTCCGGTAACATTTTGCTGGAATGTCTGTCATTCGTGCCCACAGCTGTTGCAACCCAGCTAAAATATCAGATTTAAGGTAAAATTACATGAAAAATCGCGGTAGACTCGTTAATATCATGAATGACATATATATTCTATTTTATATCATCACATACATAATTATAGTGTACAAAATGCAAGATTTTAGGAATAAGGAAAGTATTGTTTTTATAGTTCAAGTTTCAGTGACACTGGATTTATAATAAATAAATAAATATTAAATATTAATGGACATTTTTACACAAATTGACTAAGCCCCACGGTAAGCTCAAGAAGGTTTGTGTTGTGGGTACTCAGACAACGATAGATATAATATACAAATACTTAAATACATAGAAAACAACCATGACTCAGGAACAAATATCTGTGCTCATCACACAAATATTTGCCCTTACTGGGATTCGAACCCAGGACCGCGGCTTCACAGGCAGGGCCACTACCCACTAGGCCAGACCGGTCGTCAAATATAATGAATATCGTTTTACCAAAGATTATTAAAGAGAGGTAATAAAATATTCAGATGTGTTATTTATGTTCCAAAATACCTATCCAGATACAAAAGAGCACCTTTCGCAGAAATCTACATCATTATATTCATGCGATACCTGAGAAGTGAATCCGTAATATAAGTTATATTTGTGTTTTCCACGAATACTTCTTCCTGAGTTTTGGATCTTTTGCATGTATTTAAGTATTTGTACCTATATCTTGTAGGTATGTAATTAGGGGCATTATCCCTACGCTGTTTTGTGTAGTAATCAGGAAACGCGCAATCAAGGTCTGGTTCATGAAGCGCAATAAATTTTCTTTGAGTAGGGCGATGACATCGTAAAGTATGTACGAGTTAAGTCCGGATTCGTCCAGAGGGTCGCGAAGTTGGAATCTCGATATAACGCGAAGTTTAATTCTTTCGTGGCGAGCGTTCCGACTTAACTGAAGGAGTTTTGGCCGAAAAAGTTGTCAAGTTCCGGCGGTTTCGCTGCCGGCACCCTGACTGCGGGGTTGCGTAATGCATCGCAACCATAACGTATCCTCCTAAGGCTCACCATTAAAAAACATCCATGAAAACAAGAATACATGAATATGCTTGAATTTCTTTTGTTTTGAAATAGAACGGAACAAAAAATGCAACTCTGTCCCATTTATTGTTGACCTCGTATATCACATCGTTGACGCAGGATTTATATCTGAATCCCTAAAGTCTTATCTCCTATCTTTACATTCCCTAATATTGTTTGTCATAATGATCAGTTGTCCTAACACTAAAATCCCTAATTTTGGTTTCCCTAATTATTGATTGCTTATCCTAATGTTATTAAGCTAATTTTCTTTTTTCTTCTTTTAGGGTCGCAGTTCTAACCCTAACCTAACCCGCTTTTGTCGCAGCAAGTTCTAAAACCTAACCATTTTTCAGAACCTTACATTATGGAAAATAATCGTTATGACAATTGATCGTTAGGGCATGTGCCCATTAGGACAAACCAGTTAGGGCAAGTGACTTTAGGACAAACGTTGTTAGAGATTCATAATGACACCCGTTGACGCATCGGCCGGCGCCTGTCGATGCGCCGACGGCTTTTTCACTCTTATTGCGCGGACATGAAGCTTTTTCCTATCGGCTTTTGCCGAATGCGCGTCGATATATCTGGGGAGACCCTAACGCTACGTCTTACGTAGCGTTAGGGTCTCCCTACGTTTAAGCGAACATCTCGCGAATGCGAAGCGGCGCGGCGGGCCCACGGCGTTCGCGTTCGCAACGATCGAGATCGCACGTAGGACACTTCTATTAGGTATCTAAGGATTCGGGCCGCATCGCTTCGCTTCGCTTTTGCATGTTATTCGCCTATACGTAATACGCTGCATAAGAGGTCTCCGTATTTCTGGCGTCCCATTATCCCGACTGATCACGCAGTCCTGGCGATGGCGCGTCAATCACGTTTTCATCAGCTATGTTAATATTTACACGCGCCCGGAGATTGCATGGCTAATTTGAACGTGGGCGAATGTTAGTAAAGATTCTCACACACTTGTAAACGTGATGAGGACGTTGATAAGTCTGCGACAAGCTTTATAGAGGGACCAACTAAGCCCAAGAATTTGCGGATTTGTTTGTGAAATTCTTATTATTCATTTTGACATCTCTATACCTAGTAAATAATTTGGTATAGAGGGGATGCAATGTTTTTTCTTTAAGAACAATAATAACTGCATCAATAAATTGCTCTGATATTATTTCGATTAAAATGATATTGTAAAACTTGAATAAAGAAAATATTGACTTTGACAATACGCCTACAAGGACCACTCGTGTAGCACAACAAAGACAAGTCTGTTGTTGTGACATATCAATTTCCAGAAATAACTCTCACCTTTACTAGATCACATCTCGAGTCGTGTTACAATATGCCTTGTATTGACACGGGCGTAAAATTAAACTTTTATTTTGATATCAGGGCTATAACCGTGAAAATCGAAGTTCGCAAATTGCGGGCATTTTTCTCTGTTACTCTAATTACGCCTTCATTGGATTAAAAGAGAAAGATGCCCGCAATTTGCGAACTTCGGTTTTCACGATAGCCCCTCTGTTCAGGTCACATATCAATATCAAGATGAGCATGACGTTGTACGGTGATTGCTCTTAGTGAAGTGATAGCTGAAGCTTACAAAATAAAAATAGTCACGATGGATTGCCTGGTGTTCACTAAAGAATAGTCAAACAGCTATATTCGAACTTTAAGATACGTCAAATATTAGATATCTATTAGACATCACCAAGATAAATGTCAGTGTTAAACAATTGTCAAAAGTGACGTTTCTTCAAACAAAAACGTCACTTTTGACACTTATTTGACACTGACATATCTTGGTGATGTCTAATAGATAGGTATCTAGTTCAAAATCCGAATCGGGCCGGGAATTTAATCAATCGCGTGACATGTTTCGGAGAACCTAGGCTCTCCGAAACATGTCACGCGATTGATTAAAAATGCGCCAATTATAATATAAATTCAAGCACTAACAGCTACAGTACTACTCACTCATGCACTGTTAGACTGTTAGTGATTGAAAATCACATTTCACGCGAGTGACTAAAATTATACGTGACTGATACCGTAAAATTCGCTAAAAGTTAGTTTTTTTAACGATAGAACGATAAATTTGGTACATAGGTACTATGATATTTCTCATTATTACAATGAACATCATCATCGTCATCATCATCATCGTCGTCGGTGCCTTGAAACCCTCACAACGCTTAAGATTCCACTTTTTTAACGGCTTATTATTAACCGGGCAACTAAAATATTAAACAGGAACTTTCATTGGGCATATAATAATATTATTTGGCTGTGCATTAATATTTTAGCGCCAAAAAAATATATTAGCCTCAAATATAAGCATCATATTATTAAAAAAACTGGCAGCAAAATCAAGCCACCTAAAAAATTATAGGGAACTTAAAGTGATAGGTTGGCGTCTAAAATAATAAATTGGCAACTAATATTGTAAAGCGATCATAAAATTTAGTTTTCATCTAGTTGTTCACACCTAAGTAATCAACTAATCATAACTGAGCATATCGTTTCAGCTAGGTAGTATTTTAACACGAAAGCAGTTAAATTTAAAGAATATTGGTTCCTTTTTACACAAAATACCTCAAATGAATTTACCGATACGCAATGGTCAGTATAATAGTCGAAATTTCTAATCCTGAAACGCCTAAAAGCCATTAGGTATACCATTAGATCTTTAAATTTTTAATTAATGATTTCAATAGTTACCACTGTGTTCTGCTAGAGTCAACTGATAGGTGCGACGACGAGCGAAGCGAGGAGGAGCGCGTTAGGTTGACCGTGTAATGACCAAACAGAATATTTTAAAAGAACTTCATTTTTTAATTAATAGATAGCCGTTTTCTTTTTAAAATGTGCTTCATAAATGGTCTCCAATATATTAATTCAGTTGTCAAATAAATACTTGGTACCTGCCTAAAAATAATCAAAAGCTGTAACGGCATTAAAATACAACTCATATTGATATATTTTAAGGCTCCGTTTTTGTTGCCAAATTATTAATTTTAGTAGCCATTTCTATTTTTTTAAACTACCCAAATTCGATTAATTAGTTGACCGGTTAAATACGTGCCTTTTTTAACTACTCAAGCGTAGGCTCGTGATTCAATCCAATCTTTCACTTGCTCCGATATCACGATCCGATAGCACGAGAAGTTATAACAACAACTTTGCCCCTTGTAAACAAATACTATTGTAACTGCGTAGTGGCTACAGGAAAACACGGAATTTTGCAGATTTATTATAATATTTCGTGAGAAATATTAATGGGTTTAGTTTTTCGGAACGTTTGAGTTTGGTGAAGCGTGAACGGGTATTTTATAGTTAAATTCTTGAAACTAACAGGCGTATTCTGATTTTAATAAAAGGTGAATTAATCATAATCATAATTAGATCTGGATTTGTTATGTACATGATCATGTCAGAGTCAAAAGTGACATTTCTAAACAGTAAACAGGTTCTATAAAAGGAAAAACATTGTAAACGCGTGATTAACCAAAAATGCATAGAAAAAACCGGCCAAGTGCGAGTCGGACTCGCGCACGGAGGGTTCCGCACCATCAACAAAAAATATAGCAAAACAAGCAAAAAAAAATCGGCCAAGTGCGAGTCGGACTCGCGCACGGAGGGTTCCGCACCATCAACAAAAAATAGAGCAAAATAAGCAAAAAAAAGCGGCCAAGTGCGAGTCGGACCCGCCCATGAAGGGTTCCGTATTTAGGCGATTTATGACGTATTAAAAAAAAACTACTTGCTAGATCTCGTTCAAACCAATTTTCAGTGGAAGTTTACATGGTAATGTACATCATATATTTTTTTTAGTTTTATCATTCTCTTATTTTAGAAGTTACAGGGGGGGGGACACACATTTTACCACTTTGGAAGTGTCTCTCGCGCAAACTATTCAGTTTAGAAAAAAATGATATTAGAAACCTCAATATCATTTTTGAAGACCTATCCATAGATACTCCACACGTATGGGTTTGATGAAAAAAAAAATTTTGAGTTTCAGTTCGAAGTATGGGGAACCCCAAAAATTTATTGTTTTTTTTCTATTTTTGTGTGAAAATCTTAATGCGGTTCACAGAATACATCTACTTACCAAGTTTCAACAGTATAGTTCTTATAGTTTCGGAGAAAAGTGGCTGTGACATACGGACGGACAGAGAGACGGACAGACAGACGGACAGACAGACAGACATGACGAATCTATAAGGGTTCCGTTTTTTGCCATTTCGCTACGGAACCCTAAAAACGGTCACCCATCCAAGTACTGACCCCGCCCGACGTTGCTTAACTTCGGTCAAAAATCACGTTTGTTGTATGGGCGCCCCACTTAAATCTTTATTTTATTCTGTTTTTAGTATTTGTTGTTATAGCGGCAACAGAAATACATCATCTGTGAAAATTTCAACTGTCTAGCTATCACGGTTCGTGAGATACAGCCTGGTGACAGACGGACGGACGGACGGACGGACGGACGGACGGCCAGCGGAGTCTTAGTAATAGGGTCCCGTTTTTACCCTTTGAGTACGGAACCCTAAAAACAGCAAAAAAACGGTCACCCATCCAAGTACTGACCCCGCCCGACGTTGCTTAACTTCGGCCTAAAATCACGTTTGTTGTACGGGAGCCCCACTTAAATCTTTATTTTATTCTGTTTTTAGTATTTGTTGTTATAGCGGCAACAGAAATACATCATCTGTGAAAATTTCAACTGTCTAACTATCACGGTTCGTGAGATACAGCCTGGTGACAGACGGACGGACAGCGGAGTCTTAGTAATAGGGTCCCGTTTTTACCCTTTGGGTACGGAACCCTAAAAACTAACTAGGCCTAGTAAGTATGCCCTAGCTAGGGCAGATGCCAGGTTCTGGCCACTGGTCCGGTGTTGGCGATTTTCAGCTTTAAATCTAGTCTACTAAGGTAAAAACAGTCAGGCCCTAGGGCTAAGAGAGGCCAAGGCCGCCCTAGAGATCGTTGGGTTAACGATAAGTGCCGGAGTAGACTGGATACAGAAAGGTCATTCAAGGTCAACTTGGTACCTAACTGTTGGAGGGGGCCTAAATTACCTTTAATATAATTGCTGTAATAACCTTAACTAATACATAATAAAAGGAAATATCTATAATATTAAAGGTTAATCTAGGTAGATTAAGGATGAAAATAAAGGCTAAATTATTTAATTTATGTATGAATTAATTAATTATTAATTACCTACTTAATTAATTAAGGTAAAGACAACTTTACAATTCTATGTTTTATAGACTTCATAGTTGATAGAGTAAACTATAACAACATAGAACCCATATTGTTAATTTCATTCGATAGCGTGACGAACGTTCGCGTTTGCGTTATGTCTATTTTTGTATGGGATTTTGAACAGCGTGCCAAGCGGGACATTTTGGAAACTCAAGATCCCATACAAAATGACACTTAACGCAAACGCGTACCTACGTCACGTCACGCTATCGAATGAACACTAGGAGTACTACAGATGACGCTATCATCTGTCATGTGAGTCATGTGTTAGTTGTAATTCAGTTAACAGGAGGCAAGTTGTGTCGGGCCACGTGAAACTTGCTATTTGTTAATTAAAACTAAGATAGGAAAGGAAGGTGAGTAATACGTCATCATCAATCCCTAAAATGCCATCGCATACTCTAAAGTTAGTGGATATTTCAGTATTTCAATCATTGCCGGAAACATTGAGTTATTATTATACCATACTAAACACTGAAATTGTCGCAATCGCAACCTGTACCAAGCGACCAAAATGTCGTAAGCGCCGTAAAATTCATGGCGCTTACGCGTTTAGGTCGCGAGATTCACACCCCACTTCTATGGTTTATTGTCAAAACGATAGCAACACATGGCACCAAGTACTTACCTACCTAGTGGTTCTCTGTGCCGGTCCTATACGTTAGTAATAATACGAGTATGCATATAGGTAAATGGCCGGAAATTCCGTATTCCGGCCACAGACCTGTGAAATTACCGAAATTCCTATCCGGAAAATATCTGTCCTATAATCCTGCGTAGGTTGATCCCACAGACAAGACATCCTCTAGACTGAGCATAGTAACGCTACCCCCTCTGCCACTATATACGGTAGTTTTACTCCATCTTCGAGTCAAAGTATCAGAATCCCGTGCCGTGATTGGTCCGTGTCTTTGAACGGACCAATCACGGCACGGGATTCGCTCACCTCGTCCCCCCGCACCCCCGTATTTTTGGCAGCATCGGTTTCATGAAATAATTGCTCTAAACTCCGTCTAGAGGATTCCTAGTCTATGGTTGATCCTGACTTGTTGAATTTATGGCCAATCACATGAGTGACGTTCCCCAAGTAATTATGATCTATCCATCACTCCGCGTCGAGCCGTGTTATCAATAGCTATTGGGGCGGGGGTGAATCGAGTTCTTTGGAATAACCAGGGTAACGAAGTACCCAATGCAAAAAAAATGCTTGTATTAAGGTGAGAGCGGAGTTTTTGAAAAACCGTACCGCTTTTATAACAATACGGATTGCCAAAAATTTTATTGAGCTGAAACTTCACATACAATTATGTACAATGTATAAGCTGGGTGGCGATGAAATGAAATCTGTGATAAAATAATCCAATCAAACTAGGCTTGTTTTTTTTTTTTGAGAATTGTCTCGATGAGTATTAGTTGCCTGTTGAAAGATAAGCGCAGTCAACTATAAAAGCTTGAACCAAAAATAAAAAATATTTATTTTCTCATTCGACTCGCGCATGAAATGTGTTTGAAATTACGTCTCGTTAATGACTTATTGCTGCGCACTTAAACGGTAATTGAACATTTCTTAAGTTGCATAATCCGATTTTACGCGATGAATGAAAATGGATAGATTCTGTTTTAACAATTTGATAGTATGGTTATGAAATTATTTTGCAATACGATTTTGACCGTGAGCATTGTTATTCAATTTGACAGATGATGATCATGCTAGAATTTCTTAAATTTTTCGTACTTACTTCACTTTTTTGAAATAAATAATCTAAACCAATAACTTTCCTATAATATTCGCTTCGCATAGTTTGAGAAATGCTTATACCATTGTCACCTCCACCACTCAAATCGGCCTTACAAAGTGCAACAAAGTATTGTATCGTACCTAAATCTGAAATCCGTTATTTTTCCACAATATTGCCTCACTGCTGATATTTTTTTCTGATTTTTCCGCGCTCCATCGAATTTTATTTTCAAATTGAATAATAAAATCAGGTCACCCTACATTTAACGTTTCAAGCTCTGACATAACAAAATAAAACAAAAAGGCCTGATTTAATTTACATCTGCCGCCAAAACCGAATGAATATCCAACAGTGAGATAAATATTCACGTGAATAATACCCGAACTTTGTTGAGTAAAACAGCGTGTAAGAAGCATAATGTACCGAAAAACACGCTAAATAAAAGAAGTTTGCGGACAACATAAATTGATCACCACCGCACACTAGATAGAGCACATTCAAGCTTATCACACCAGGTTGTCTCTTCAATTCGGGCTTGTGGTCGTGTTTGCGGCTCCCGGCTTACACGACAGCCACGAAAAACTTTGTCGCCCTACCTGACTCTGCTTGTATAGTCTGTAATAGACTCGAAGGCCAATGATAAAAAATCAAGTAAATTTGGGGAGCTCAAGAGAATGTACACCAAATTCAACTCATTGTGTCGCAAATTTAGAATGCTCAAAGTTTTTTGTGACTTATACTTAGTTATACTTAGTTATACTTATACTTACTTATACTTATACTTATACTTATACTTAGGCTCTCAGTATTCTTAAAAGAAATACAGACCTTGAATCTTCAATAACAGCATATTACGCATACGCCTACGCGTGGCTCCGCTATGGTGTGGTCTTGTGGTTCTCCAGCACAGATACCTATGATTTGTTTATCATGCAAAAGCGATGTGTCCGTATCTTGACTAACACCCAAATACCAAACAGTTGCCGTCCGCACTTCATACAACTTAAATTACTTACCTTGCCTTGTATTTACATCTTAGAAGTAGCACGTTTTGTCAGGAAGCACTCTGAACTATTCCAAACCAAAAGCCAAGTCTGTAACAGTAGAAATAGATCAAAAAACAAGCTAGCCATACCAAACACGAAGTTAGCCATGTGCAAGAAGGGCCCATTCTATCAATGTGTCACAATAACTAACAAACTGCCCGATCATATTATGCAGGAACCCAATGACAAAAATTTTAAAACTGCTTTAAAGAAAATGTTGCTTGACAAAGCATACTACTCAATAGATGAATTTCTGAACGACCGATCACTATTATAATTATAAGTAACTCACCTTATGTACCTACCCACTGACATCTTAATAATAATAATATTGTAAATGTAAACAATCCTCATATAATTTTTATTTTATTTAAGCCTATAATTTGTATTGCGAAATTATAAACTTATTATAATTCCTATGCTGTTATTGACTTAATATAATAATAATAAATAAATAAATTTAACTCGCACTGTTATGGTACGGGATACATGCGCAATATACCTAAAATAAAATAAGTTAAGTTAATGTACATATATGTTTTTAGTTTAAGGATAATCATATTGTGTGCCCTTACAGGGTGTCATGTACCTACCGCTTTATACTTGTAACACCTTACTGAATTATGAACATGGCTACAATGAAATAAAGAATAAAGAATAAAGAATACTTAATATATAAGTCTTTACAGTGGGAAAAATAACCAAAATAAAAAAGTTTCGAATAAATCATGGTTCTTCAAGTATTTGATAATGACTTGGCCCTTTACCGGGTAGGTCGGCCAACCCGCCATACAAAGGCCAAACATTTTACGCGTAAAAATGTAAGAACAAAACTTCCCTAAGAAGGTCACTCACGTATTTTCATCGTCAGCAGTGTCATCAGGAGCTTGCGTTAACGGTGACGGACCGGCGCACATTGCTGGCCGCAGCTCTCCCGTGAGTGACCCGTGTGTTCGAAATGCGAAATTTTTTAAATTTTAAATGAAAGCCTCACGCATATTATCTTAGTGCTTTATTACGATGATAATAATTGATGTTTATTGTCAACAGCGTCACGAACATCTTCCTGGTGAACCTGTCGACGGCAGACCTGCTGGTGACGGGCGTCTGCATGCCGCTGCAGCTCAGCAAGGCGGTGACGCTGGTCTGGTTCTACGGCGAGACCGTCTGCAAGATCGTCAACTACATGCAAGGTCTGTAATTATTGATGTTTGTTGTCAACAGCGTCACGAACATCTTCCTGGTGAACCTGTCGACGGCGGACCTGCTGGTGACGGGCGTCTGCATGCCGCTGCAGCTCAGCAAGGCGGTGACGCTGGTCTGGTTCTACGGCGAGACCGTCTGCAAGATTGTCAACTACATGCAAGGTCTGTATCACACATTTTATCAATTAAATTGACAGATGTAGTTGTAGCGACGGTAACAACAATCCGCTACGATCCGAACGTCACCCATAAAATTCACACGAATTATTAATTTGTACTTCTCAAATAGAGTCATACTCGTATCGCCACAGTTTTCGTTCAAAGTTATCTGCAGTAGATAAAGGCGCCAAATTTAAAAAATGTAGGCGCGAATGGGAAGGCGATTTCGCGTGGGTCCTCCACTTTGGTCTTAAACCATTATTATCTTACCGACATCGTATATAAAAAACATAACAGAGAAAGGGTATCTAAAGAAAGAAATATTGAATATCAAACGACAATTGGGTTGATTACTTCGGATTTGTTGAGCGAAAGCTCCCTGGACCTAGGGTACCGTACAAAATCATATCACAGGCACAGACTATTACACAGACACCGCAATATGAAGCGTTTACGAAGGGCACAGCTCACAAGGTCACTCGTAGGTGCAACTCTACTTGTAAATTACTACCATTCGAGCAACACAACTTATGTTTTATTATCTATAATTACATTTTAATCATTTTATACTAAAGCTTAATTTTTGTATATATCTAATTTACACGAGTGTAAATTTTTTTACGGGGGCGCTTGTGTTGGTGTCCGCGATTGTTGTATGTGCTCAGTCTATTAGTTGAGGTTGATTATTAGTTGAGGTGGTCTGTGATCAAAGGCCAAGGCCGTGGATCGAGTTACATAAGAGACCCGAACCCTACCGCGTCTTAATAAAAAAAGTCTTGAATAAAATAACTCGACCATACTTTTTTAGGGTTCCGTACCCAAAGGGTAATAACGGGACCCTATTACTAAGACTCAACTGTTCGTCTGTCTGTCTGTTGGTCTGTCTGTCACCAGGCTGTGTCTCATGAACCGTGAACCGTGATACATAGTTAAGTTAAAATACACAGTTGACATTTTCACAGATGGTGTATTTCCGTGGCCGCTATAACAATAAATACTAAAAAGTACGGAACCCACGGTGGGCGAGTCCGACTCGCACTTGTCCGGTTTTTATTTACATATTACCTACCTATGCTTGTTTCCTTTTCGCTCGGCTGACCTGAGATTTTAGATCTAAAAGTAATAAGACCGCCTACCTACCTATACCTATAGTTGTTACCTAGTTCTATTTTGCTTTCTAGTTTCTGTGTAGAGGTTTACATGTGTAATGTATTTGTTATTATAAACAATATTTACTTACTTAAAAATACGGCTAAAATCACGTCGGATTTCGATCCGTCACAGACCTATTAATGAATAACTAAAACTCCTCGATAAATAAATTGTAAACTTTTACTCATAATATATGCTTAGTTATTTTTAGGCGGTAGGCCTTATTGGGCTTGGGATAATTTTAGATCTATAAGTGAAAAAAAAAGTGGCCAAGTGCGAGTCGGACTCGCCCATGAAGGGTTCCGTATTTAGGCGATTTATGACGTATTAAAAAAAAACTACTTGCTAGATCTCGTTCAAACCAATTTTCGGTGGAAGTTTACATGGTAATGTACATCATATATTTTTTTTAGTTTTATCATTCTCTTATTTTAGAAGTTAGGGGGGGGGGACACACATTTTACCACTTTGGAAGTCTCTCTCGCGCAAACTATTCAGTTTAGAAAAAAATGATATTAGAAACCTCAATATCATTTTTGAAGACCTATCCATAGATACCCCACACGTATGGGTTTGATGAAAAAAAAAATTTTGAGTTTCAGTTCGAAGTATGGGGAACCCCAAAAATTTATTGTTTTTTTTTAATTTTTGTGTGAAAATCTTAATGCGGTTCACAGAATACATCTACTTACCAAGTTTCAACAGTATAGTTCTTATAGTTTCGGAGAAAAGTGGCTGTGACATACGGACGGACAGACAGACGGACAGACGGACAGACGGACAGACAGACAGACAGACAGACAGACGGACAGACAGACAGACATGACGAATCTATAAGGGTTCCGTTTTTTTCCATTTGGCTACGGAACCCTAAAAAGCGGCCAAGTGCGAGTCGGACTCGCCCATGAAGGGTTCCGTATTTAGGTGATTTATGACGTATAAAAAAAAACTACTTACTAGATCTCGTTCAAACCAATTTTCGGTGGAAGTTTACATGGTAATGTATATCATATATTTTTTTTAGTTTTATCATTCTCTTATTTTAGAAGTTACAGGGGGGGGGACACACATTTTACCACTTTGGAAGTGTCTCTCGCGCAAACTATTCAGTTTAGAAAAAAATGATATTAGAAACCTCAATATCATTTTTGAAGACCTATCCATAGATACCCCACACGTATGGGTTTGATGAAAAAAAAAATTTTGAGTTTCAGTTCGAAGTATGGGGAACCCCAAAAATTTATTGTTTTTTTTTTAATTTTTGTGTGAAAATCTTAATGCGGTTCACAGAATACATCTACTTACCAAGTTTCAACAGTATAGTTCTTATAGTTTCGGAGAAAAGTGGCTGTGACATACGGACGGACAGACAGACGGACAGACGGACAGACGGACAGACAGACAGACAGACAGACAGACAGACATGACGAATCTATAAGGGTTCCGTTTTTTGCCATTTGGCTACGGAACCCTAAAAAGGGTAAGAGTAATTCGGATACCATTTTCAATAACTTTACAAAAAGAGATATGTCACTATATGTAGTCGTAGAACACATTAGACCATTACAGATCCCTAGGTCCTTTTGAACACGTACTCTAGAGGTTCCTAGTTCTCTAGGTGGTTGGAAAAGTATTCCAGGGGCCCGTTTCTCAAAAGCTTGTAACTTGTAATACAAGCGGATGTCACTTTTTGACAGCTGTTGTTAGAAAGGGACTTCCACTTGTACTACAAGTTACAAGATTTTGAGAAACGGGCCCCAGGGTGGCAGATTCATAATTCATAATTCATAATTCATAATTTATTCATTGCTTTTATGGGTTTTACAAGATTTTATAGTATTTACATGTTCCAGCATAAACCCCGTTGGGGCACAGCAATATACATAAAGACTTAAAAACTAATACTTATAAAACTAGCACACACTAGCAATTAACATTATTAAGACTTATAATTAAGATACTCCTTTATATTGTAAAATGAGTTTTCAACCAAGAACTTTTTTAGTTTGTTAAATAATGTTGAATCTTTCTCTATATGTTTTAGTTCTAACGGTATGTTGTTATATACTGTAACTGCCATATGGTAAGGACCGGAATTCACTATTTTTAGATTTGTGAAAGTGCTAGCTAATTTGTTTCTTTTCCGCAGATTTTGATTCCTTGGAAAGTTATCTCTTGTTCGCTCAAATAAATGTTTTTGTTTTTTAACTAATTTACACAATTCAAAAATGTACAGTGAAGTTAACGTTAATATTTTCATTTTTTTGAAATAAGGGAGGCAACTCTCCATGTCATTTATATTTGCTAGTATTCTTATACACTTTTTTTGTAGCAAGAACAACGACTCTACGTTCGTGCTATTCCACCATAAAATGATACCATACGATAACCAAGAATGGGCATAGGCATAATAGGCATTAGTTGCAGCTTTTAAGTCTGTACATTTCTTCAACATGGAGAGGACATATGTAAATTTGGATAATTTTATCGAGATTTTATCAACATGTGCCTTCCAATTTATGCAGGAGTCTATTTCGACACCTAGCAAAGAACATGACTCAACAACCGCCAATGATTCATTATTATAGCAAGGGTTCATATCAATTGCTGGCTTCTGATAAGGTTTTATCTGCATGATTTTAGTTTTAGAAATATTCAATTGGAGATTATGATCATTCCGCCAATCTAATATTAATTTAAAAGTACAATGTAGTTTATTGTTTAGGTCCTCACTATCGTTGCATTCAAATATTAAGGAGATGTCGTCGGCGTATAGCACGGCCTTTGTACTTAAGATTTTAGACAAATCATTAATGTAAATTACGAATAGGATACAGCCCAAAACACTGCCCTGTGGGATGGAATTTTGTACATTCAGTTTTTCAGACCTAATTTTAATCATGCGTTTATTTTTATAATCATGGTGGTAAATTTCTACGTATTGTACTCTACTTTTCAAATAAGAGGAAAACCAATTGAGAGCTAATCCACGAACACCTATACCATAAATATACTCTTAGGGCATTATTTCATCCGGTACTATTGATGCTGACTGTACCTAAGTTACCGGTCACGAAAATGTTATTTTACCTGTTATTTAAAAAACCTGGTTCTGACATGCTATGTTTTATCTCGCCTGGCTCTAAAATAAAATGCCCGCAAAATATGGAAGCTGCCAATAGCATCGGCTGGAAAATTTAATTTAGTTTTTCTTTCATCGATTACTTTTGTTAGAAAACTTTTTAGGTAACATGGGCACGTGAATCTTTATTCGGGGTTGTCAATACATTTATTGGCATTAAGCCCTTGCTACACGGTCGCCGACAAGCCCCTCAGACCGCGTGGCCTTGGTCTGGACGGACCGTGTAGACAGTTGTTTCCAACAAAATTTGACCAAAACTGACCAAGGACAGACCAAGGTCAGACGGTTAGAAGGCTTGTCGGCGACCGTGTAGCAAGGGCTTAATACACAAAATTCGATCATGAAAAATATATGCTTTGAAACTTGTGTTTTTATTTTTAACCACCGACGCAAAATGTTTGTTTTGTCTGTGGCATCGTAATCGTAGCTCTCAAATGGATGGGCCAATTTCAATGCGGTTTTTTTACGTTTCCTTGCTTCGATCCAGTAGTTTGAAGAGTGTCAGTTTTTTTCCAAAATGATGTAAGGCATTTTTTTACATAATTGCGTAGGGGTTTTTTTTAATTGTTCCTACAAACAATATAGCAAAGCTACCGCTAATCCAAGTTAACGGAAAGTTTACCGAGATTAACCAATCAGATCACAAATACCTGCCTATCTAACCAAACACAAACAACAATAACAATTCTGAAACCAAATCATAATTAAAAGTCATAACTTTGACTCGCTTTATTTTCATTGTATAACAATTTTTAGCAACAAAACCTAGTAAACAAACAACAAACAGGGATATGTAAGTAGAGCTCACCTGCAGGCAAACCGTAAATACAGTTTGGCAGGGATCTATATTAGATTTAAGCCTTGTACTGTATGTTAATAATAATAAATAAATAATAAATATAGTACGTTAATGTTCATGGCAAATTTCATGTAATTTAAGCATGTCGTTCTATTGTTTGTTTGTTGTTGTTGTTGTTGTTGTTGTTGTTGTTGTTATTGCATGGCGGCGGCAAGGATCTTGTGACTTTTAATTGTTCAGTGAAAGTTACTTTAAGATACTTACGACATATGTACATGTTTTAAACTCATGTTTTGTAAAATACACATGTATTTTACTTTCCTGAATGAGAAGTAGAGTGTTTACCTCGCGTGAAAGCGTCCTTTTCTCATAATTGGATGGCGACAATTTCCATCAACGCATATTTTCTCAAACAATTTAAAGAAACATGTTCATTTACTGTAGGTACGTATATTATATTTGCTTGAAGCTTTGAAACACAACTCAGTGAACGGTTGTGTACTAAGCTAAAACTCGTATGCAATGCAAGCGTGCATCCCATCTTTTGCTGTGGATATAAGTGTATGCCTCACCACCCACCACCGCAAACATGCTTATGTAAATGTGACAAGGAGTATGTTTAGAGTATAAATGCACTTATTAGGTTCTCTATGTAGACGTATGGTGCGTTTTACTTTGAAAGGCTTACTCAATGCAGACTTGCAGTGCATTTCCTTGTAAAAGCGTTGAGATACGATATTCATAACATACTTTCTTTTTTTTACATAGAATTTAGAGTCGGCCGGACAAATCCGGCCCTGTTTCTCTTTGCTCTATAACATACATATAGGTATGTATAACACAATTATATATTGGGTTTGTACAAAATATAATCTCACGAATCGAATCGAACAAAATATAATAGTTTTCTGAAATATAATCGTAAATGACTAATGACCATACCCCGGGGTTTTCAGTGCGGGAATATTTTACACTAGCCCAAAGACTTGGTAAAAAAACTGTAAAGTGTCAGTCATATTCCTATGAACCATTTTTCGCAGTAAAAATTTTAGAGCTTCGTCTAAATTTATTCCGTTGCTGAGTAAACCTAAGCCAGTAGAAATTTTGCACTCAACTCAATTAATTTTTCAACAGGTGTAGCAGTGGCAGCAAGCGTATTCACAATCGCGGCGATGTCCGTCGACCGATGGCTCTCCATCTCTCCAGAGCCGCGCCTGCGGCCCCCGAGCCGGCGGCAAGCGGTCCTCCTACTGCTACTGCTGTGGTGTGCCGCCATGCTCATCTTCATTCCACTGCTCATGGTGGCCACTGTCCAAAGAGAAGCTGTGCCTGTTATCTCTAAAGGCCTTTTGAACGTTTCGGTGAGTGATTGTTATAACAAAACTTCCGTGAATCAAAAATTGCACCATATATTTGGCTTCATACTGAAGCTAGCCGGCGGCAAGCGGTCCTCCTACTGCTACTGCTGTGGTGTGCCGCCATGCTCATCTTCATTCCACTGCTCATGGTGGCCACTGTCCAAAGAGAAGCTGTGCCTGTTATCTCTAAAGGCCTTTTGAACGTTTCGGTGAGTGATTGTTATAACAAAACTTCCGTGAATCAAAAATTGCACCATATATTTGGCTTCATACTGAAGCTAGCCGGCAGCAAGCGGTCCTACTGCTACTGCTGTGGTGTGCCGCCATATTCATCTTCATTCCACTGTTCTAGGTGGCCACTGTCCAAAAAGAAGCCGTAACGCACTTGGCCAGTTTTAACTGTCATCACTCGCTTGTCCTTTTCCCATTCACTTGGGGTCGGCGCAGCCTGTCTTTTTTTTTCTATACCTCTCTGTCGCCCGTCATCTTATAATTAACTTGCGTTCGTTTCATATCATCTCTCACACAGTCCATCCACCTTTTCCTCGGTTTTCCTTTCCTCGTGTGGAGGGACATTCATTCGTAATACATTTCTCGTCACATGACTTTCATCCCTCCGCATCACATGCCCGTACCATGCTAGGCGGTTTGCCCTTACTTTTTCTGCTAGTTTTTACTGTATTATATGTTTGTAAATAGTATATTTGTAAGGTTTACCTATATTTGTGTTTGTTGTAGATAGTTTCGAGAGACGTCCACTTCTGCACGGAGGAGTGGGGGGAACTGGACACGCGGAAACAGTTCGGCATGTTCAGCTTCACCCTCGTGTACGCTATTCCTGGTGAGTTTCATCATTTCTACTGAACTAAGCTCAAAAGATGGCTGGTAGTGTCCCTCTGGTAGAGACCTGGGGGAGAATCGCGCCCAGCAGGGAAGCCAAAAAAGCGTTAGTATGGTGATATCAAAAGCTGCTGAATCGAAATGGGTACATAGAGCGCAAAAAAGACCTGAATGGCAAAAATTTAAGGTTGTCTAAGATTGAAAAGGGCTAAGAAGAAGAAGCTTAAGCTAGCTAGTTTAGAAATGTCATTCAATTATATGACAGTCACGCTTTTGTCGTGAGCGGCACCGTCACCAGAGCCAAGCAAGCAAACAAACCAAGTAGTCGGTCAAAAATCAACAACAAAGTCCGAATGTTGGACTCTTTGTACAGTCAGCGCGGAACATCGTAACATACAATCGCGAGAAAAGAACAGGCTTTCCCATGCACAACATCTCTGACCTGTTGGTCCCATAGAAGTTGCTCAGTATGACCTACATAATATTCATCTCGCCAAATATTGCAGGTAATAAAAAAACAGCCTGTATATATCACAGGCATTTTGTAAGAATCCGCTGTTTACAAACGGCGGCGTCATTTTACAAACGTTTCACCGTTTGCAAAATGTAAAATGACGACGCCGTTTGTAAACGACGGATTCTTACAAAATGCCAGCGACATATACCTACATCTGAGTCAAAGTCAACTATCAAACATAATAAATCAGTTATTTCTGAATAGAATATAACTAGAAATGTGCCAATCATTGAACTATTGTTACTAACTACCTACGTAGTAATTATTAGAGATGCCCCGAAGAGTGGTCTTGGTCGAATACCGAATATTCGGCCCCTCTCTCGGCCGAAACGCCGAATATTTGGCGACCGAATATTCGGATTGCGGTATGACATGCGAACATTTTGAGTCACAACAAGATCATGGCAACAACAACAGTAAATACAGATTAACAAAAACAATTAAAAACGACAATTATTGTTTTTATGAAAACTGTTCGCCAACAAAGCATAACGTTTGCTAAGATATATTTTTGTTGAACAGAATTATGGAATGTATTGGACTGAATCAAATCAGACCCATGAAAAAAATAAAATACATAATAATATTATATTTTGTAATTAACAAATGCTCAAAAAAGGGTGTTCGTATTACAACTTCCCAAGAATACATTTTAAATATGAAACATACCAGCTATTGGTTATTTTTATTGTGTAATTTTTCTTTTTAAGTAGATGCAACAGATAAGTATTCGGTGTTCGGCCGAATAGTAGGCAACATTTGGCGTAATACCGAAAAGTTGCCGAATATTCGTGGCATCTCTAGCAATTATAACTCAATGGTGCCTATGTCCTTAACCTCGTAATTACGTTCAGTCAGCATCGTGTGTTGATGGTAGCTGTTTCATTATGCTCAGTTAATGGATGTTTCAGTGTTTTGTGTTATGTTTATGAGGTTATGTTGCGCGTATTATGCGTTTCTTATGTTCATTAGCGTTCGAACAGCACGATCATTAAGATGAAATCGTCTGAAGCCAAAATGTAGGTAAATATCTATTTTTTAGAATTTCTGGTCATCGGTTGGCCTTAACCTATCTCCATACAAAATTATATCTAAATCGGTTTCATAAGTTTAAGCGTTAAGAGGTAACCGACAGACTGGGAGACAGAAGAGTTACTTTCGCATTTAAAATATTATTAGGGATTAGCATGTCGAGACAGGAACGTTATACTGGGTGTGGCCTGTAACACGTGCAAATAATTAAAACATAATATATTGTAAGAGCGTATGTGGGGCGCCCGGGCGGAAAACATCCGTCTGGACGTCCCAGATACCGCTGGAGTGACGAAACCCAAAAAGACCTGTCCGCCCTTGGAATACCCAACTGGCGCGAAGTGGCACAGAATAGGGTAGAGTGGCGCTCTCTTGTGTCAGAGGCCAAGATCCTCTTTGGGTCTCTGAGCCAGTGATGTATGTATGTATATTGTAACTCGAGGTCGCGGCAAACCTCGACGGCGTTGGCGGGATGACCTCGACGCCTTTGACAGGAACTGGTGGGAGACGAGTCAAGACCGGGATACGTGGAAAGGGAGGAGGGAGGCCTTTGCCCAGCAGTGGGACACTCTAGGCTTTGAGCCTAATAATAATTAAATAAATAATATATATTGTACAATTGATAGCTGTTGGTCCTCCGAATAATAAATAAAATTAAATATTGTACTCCTCAAACAACAAATTAAATATTGTCTTCAATGTACGCCATTATCCATTGTAATTGACGTCGCTACAAAATTCACAGTACCTACCTACTTACATTGCGTCTTAGAATAAACTTTAAACCGTATGTACTAAACATCAAAACACAAGTTATTTTACAGTACATATCGTGTGCTACTTTCCCGCACTGGAATAAGCACTTTCCGTGCATAATTGCATATGTCGAAAATTTAAAGGGCCATATATGTACTGTACCTAAAACGTTGTACGATACACGTGCGAATACCCTACCCAACCAACCACCAACTCGTGCCAACTCGTGACGATTTAAAACACTCCCTTTCGTCGTGTTTATTTGTCACTTGTATCGTAAATAACTATTTAAAAGTAGATGAACAAATGTTGGTCAGTTTGAGGAGTACAACTACAGTTTAATTTTTGCACCTTTACGAGTCACACCCGGTATATATTATGACGGTGCCGAGCAATGTGAACAAGTCAAATTCCCGTGAGCATTTTGTCCGATGTGAATCCAAAGTATTTGGCCGTGTCGAAACTTGCCAGTCATCTTCCTCGCGTTGTCCCGGCAATTTGCCACGGCTCATGGGAGCCTGGGGTCCACTTGGCAACTAATCCCAGGAATTGGCGTGGGCACTAGTTTTTACGAAAGCGACTGCCATCTGACCTTCCAACCCAGAGGGTAAACTAGGCCCTTGTTGGGTTTAGTCCGGTTTCCTCACGATGTTTTCCTTCACCGAAAAGCGACTGGTAAATATCAAATGATATTTCGTACATAAGTTCCGAAAAACTCATTGGTACGAGCCAGGGTTTGAACCTCCGGATTGCAAGTCGCACGCTCTTACCGCTAGGCCACCAGCGCATGCGTGTCGAAACTTGCCAGTATTTTAATGAAATATTTTGAGTGAAGTTCCGCATGAAGTAACTGCCAAGATTGTCACGGGTTTCCTTACCCATCGCTTCACTTCTAATTTAAAGTCAATTCCAATTTTACGTAGACGAGAAATATTAAATTACATGTGATATTTCGCTCGCATATCGGAGTGGAATTGAATTACAAATTAATCTCAATTTGGTTTCATTTTAACTGC
The DNA here is from genome assembly GCF_948474715.1 of Cydia amplana. Lineage (NCBI taxonomy): Eukaryota > Metazoa > Arthropoda > Insecta > Lepidoptera > Tortricidae > Cydia > Cydia amplana. Next base: position 19,334,645 of record NC_086076.1, read on the forward strand.
TTTCCCATCTGATTAATGTGCGCGAGGATGCGTAGCAAGGGATGTGTTTGTTCTATATACATATTTTATTTTCCACCACACCAACTGCACCTCTTGGTTGTTCAAAAACTGATGAGAAAGTTGCATTTTATCCACATGTGTGGCAAAGGGTTTTCTTTGATATTTTACAGTAATACAGTCAGTATTTTCCTTGCGTTAGTGTAGCGAAAAATATTGTGTTTGAAAGAAAAGAAAGAAAATACATTTATTTACGTCAAACCAAACCAGTGTTCCACTCGGTGGCGAAATTTGTTAAACCCTCGTGCCTTGAAACCCTCGCAACGCTCTAGATTCCGCTTTTCGATTTTGGGATCTTTCCCTTGCTCGACACGAGATTAGCACGAGAGGTTAAACAACAACTTTGCCCCTTGTTCGATGTCAGTCAGTCAGTAAGAACCAGGAAAACTATACTCATCCTTTTTTTGGGTGCTAGTACTAACTAGTGTAAGACATAGATAGTATGATTCTCTCTGTCTATGTTTGAAATGAGACAGTCCTTTGACAAACTATATTGGCATATCATATAGCGTAGGGGGTTTCCTAAATGTTCAATGTAATAGTGACCAGACCAGCTATCATGGTCACATTTTTATCACCTATCATATACTTTCACACTTACATATTTGTTAGAACGTGACAGCCATGGTGAGAAATGATAAAGAGCCGGCCATCTTAGCCCTACAGTAGTGGTTATTGTTGCAGGTTCAATAACGATATTGTCGTACGCGTTCATGGGCCGGACGCTGTGCTCCGTGAAGCCGCCGTTTGACATTGACGAGGGAAATGTCAGTATGCAACAGGTCAGTCACCTTACAGGTGTAGTGCATAATTTGACGACCGGTCTGGCCTAGTGGGTAGTGGGCAGTGGGTACATTATAATAAGCTTAAAATAATTAATTACCACAATATAACATAGATATCTCTAAGAAGATGTATGTACCTACTTATAAGAAAACTCATCTGCCTCCAAATTCGGTAAAATAAAATTCATTTTGCAGAATGACGGCCTATGGCAGTGATTTGGAGAACCGTAAAACGGTCCTACTTTGCTCCATAATTTGCTCTAATGACATTTTGAATATTTCTTAAATTATTCATTATTAAATATTCTGTCGAATTAATATTAAGACGATTGTGTAACATATTTTTATGGGTAAACTAGCGACCCGCCCGGCTTCGCACGAGTTAACAAATTATACACAAACCTTCCTCAAGAATCACTCTATCGAGTGCTATCGATAAGTGAAAACCGCATGAAAATCCGATGTATTTCTGCTGCCGCTAAAACAACAAATACTAAAAAGTACCTACGGAACCCTCGGTGGGCCAGTCCGACTCGTCTTATATTTGTAGCACAAATGAAAATTGTTAGATCCGAGATTTTTGTTATATTCTTACAGAATTCGATCTGCTTTTAACAATTAAGACTTCCATAAAATGTATTTATTGTGACCAGGGCCTCAGGCTAATGAAAGAGAGGAAGAGAGTGGCGTGGATACTACTGCTTCTCGCCGTCCTTTTCGCTCTTTGCTGGCTCCCATACAACATCATGCAGCTGCTGCTGGACATGTACGTGGTCAACGCCAAGGACCTGAGCATGTTTCTGCCTTACGCTTTACTATTAGGTGAGTTGTACATAAAATGGCCGCTATTTTTTACGGCGTTGCTGATAATAAGCGCCCGCCGCTGCTTATTATGGTTTTTTTTTACTGAGGTGGAGGTTTCAGAGCGTTGCCGATCAAAGGATGGGCGGTGCACGAAGTGTCCGCGCATTTGTAATAGCCGGTTTAAACTCTCGCGCGAGCCACGAGACGAGCCGCGAGCCGCGCCACGAGACGCGAGTGTAAGCGGTGGGCTCGCGGCTCGTCTCGTGGCTCGCAAGCTCGTCGAGCTAATATAATTTAAACACTAACGGCACGGCATAAGGTTTATAACCGAATGACAAGCCGAACGCGAGTGTAAGCGGTGGACTCGCGTCTCGTGGCGCGGCTCGCGGCTCGTCTCGTGGCTCGCGCGAGAGTTTAAACCGGCTATAATAGTGTCCGCGCCGTTAGTGTTGCTTATACTAATTCCGTACATGGCGGGAAGAAGTTGATAACTCGCGGGAAAAAATGGAAGAAATTTGAACCTTATGCAATTTAATTTTAAGTTCAAATTTCGTCAATAAAATATCTCGAGTTATCAACTTCTTCCCGCCGAGTACCGAATTTTCGTAAACCCGCTCCGTGCAACCGCACCAGCTAGCGGACACCTAACAATACGAGTTTTTTTATTAATTTATATATATAGCCTATTTCGTGTCTCACTGCTGGGCAAAGGCCTCCCCTTTCTTCCGACACTCATCCCGGTTTGTTGCATGTTCCCGCCAGTCGCTACAAAAAGCGTCAAGCTCATCCCGCCATCTCTTTTTTGGCCTACCTACAATGGCTACAATACGAGTACAAGTGCTTATTTAAGGCGCTATAAAAAAGTCAACGCATAAAAGCAACTTTATTGCTTCAAAAATTTTGTCGTCTATTTGAATAAAACAACATTTAAAACTCCTTGATTAAGTTACCTACCTCGTTTTCTCGTCTTGAAGACCTCAATTTAAATTTTGTTTACAAACTTTGTAATAACATAATGTTCCAAGCATGGTTATTCAAAAGTACATACCTACTCCCTAAAGGTGACGTTTATTTTTTTTTTTTACATTTAATAATAATTGAATGTAATTTTGATGCAGGACACGCGAATTCCGCGATCAACCCCATAGTGTACTGTATGATGACGAGAAACTTCCAGCGCTCAGCGAGGAAGCTGCTGTGCGGCAGGAGCGTCTGCCAGCAAACCAAATTTACGGTAAATACACATTAACCATTTTCGGAGTAAACGACCATGATCGGTTGATCATGGTCGTTTACTATGGGGGAGATTGATCACTAATGGGGTTCCATTAGTGATCAATCTTTTCTGCTTTGCCCTCTGACTGGTAGAGGCTGCCTCATGTCATTAAGTTCGCTTTTTATACATTAAGTATCTCTTTTGTGCAATAAAGTTAAATGAGATTTTTGACAAAAATAATAACTTTTGATACAAGTTTTTGTCGTTGACTGTACTTTCCACAGGCAACTAATTAAAGACTCATCGAGACAGTTCTAACAATTCCAAAAACAATTTAGATTGCGTTGTTTGAAGTTTGAAAACATTGGTGAAGTCAACAATGTGGATCCGTTTATTTGACATAATTATTGAAAGTCTTTGTAATCACAATATAATGATTGTTAGATTATTATTAAATAGTCATAATTCTGAAACCGTTAACTTTTCAAGATTTTCGTAAGGTTATCAGATAGGTTAGGTTTGTTTTACGGCAATCCTGAAAAGTTACGCGTTTCTGAGATAAACCAAATTATGACTAACTGCCGTATTCGAACTTCAAGATATTCACAAGAGACGACACGTACTAGATCCATTCTAGATACGTTATAGTTTAGATTTCAACTAGTTCTCTTTTGCAGCGCAATTCGGGCAACCAATGTCACTTTTACGATAGATCGTGTTAGATATCTATTAGATGTGAATAATAGTAATATCTTGTGGAAATCGTTCAAGAGTATCTCCAGAATCGCGGAAATGTCAAATTTGACAGGTTAGATCTTAAACATATCGTTATCGTATCTTGGCGATGTCTAAAAAATATCTAATAGATGTCTATTACAAAATCCGAATCGGGCCCTAACAAAAATGCGGACAAACATGACTTAAATCTTTATGGGAAACAATAGAGACCCCATCAACAATGTAGGCTCTATGAGTTTCGTCTACTCTATATACATATATTGTTATAGGTATATTTTGTAACTGCTCGTGGTACACCTACTAATATAAATGACCTTCGATCTTATTTTGGGGCCCGGGGCGACTAAACACGAACGCTTTAACTTCGTAACTCTCAAATCGTGTCGAACGTTTCAAAATTGACCGCAGGCTGTTTGCAACAAGCCCGATAATCAAATTATTGCTTACCCTGATTTATTAGTGCACCTTCGTCGCTGTTTTGATTTTCTACCTTAGCTCAATAATATTAAAGTCTATATTATAAGACACAAACGATTGGGTAGCGTATTTTAAACATGGACTTTATTCTGTGTGATAAACTAGAAAAATCAAGTATATAAAAGTTTTTACAAAAATTAAATTTTTGGTACAAGCTTTTATCGCTGACTGTACTTTTCTTACGACAGACAACTAATACTCATCGAGACAATTCTAAAAACCCCTAACACAATTAGGTTGCGTTGTTTCATCACAGAGTTCATATGGCCACCTCCTGTCTCCATCATCAGATCAGCTCGATGGTACCATAATATTGCATTGTCTCCCGACTTACATGTGTATGCAAAATTTCAGCTCAATCGGAAACCGGGAAGTGGATCAAATTTAACTTGCAAGATTCCATTACATAGTTAGTTACATACAGGTCGACCTAATAAAAGCGTGTTAAAAACCATCTGTCGATATCAAACTACAACACACCTAGTTACCTGAAGCACTACCATGAGTTCCGTAAATGACAGCCGATAGTGAGAACGTTAAGGAAAATGTATGGAGTATTTGTACAGTGCCTCTACCGGTCACTTAAAGAACTAAAAATTTCAACTGGTACCATGAGTTCCTAATGTTTTTACGTAAGTTTTCTATCCATGCCTAACTTCACACCTAAAACGCTCTCTTTCTAACTATATAAAGAAAACTGAGCCAGAATTATACAAGTTAATTACTTTACGCCGTTTACGCGAATAAACGTGACAGATGTCATCGAAAAATACGTGCGTTTTCGACGTTACATTTCTGTCAACTTGTAAATACAACAAATAAACATATTTTTCACGATTATCTTTGCAGTTTTCAACGTAGTATGTATTTATTTATAAGAGTTACGTGAACTCCAGGCAAAACTAATACGGAATAAATCAATTAGTAGCTCGAAAAAAGGCTGATTTGATACAAAGGTAATGAGTTATATTTACTCCTATTTCTACTGTTTAGTTAAGTACATTTGCAAAGATCACATTACTTACGAGCAGTTTTTGCTTCTAGGCATGAACCTATGATTGAAAACAACATTTCCATACAAACCCGGATGGCATCCAGCGGTACATGCGTGCAAGCAGATCGTTCATTGTTGTATGCATTGTAGAAGTGATTAGTTGGCAAGTGGCTAAATGCCGGGACAACAACTTGAGGAAGATGATGATGTCAAGGAGCGGTACATAGACATGTTGTGCTGTTGTTGCCGGGTGCACATACCACATAGTAACACAATATACATACTTACTGCAAGACCTGTTGTTTATATGTACACAGAGAGAGTTCCTACGTATTTTTTATATTATTACCTATTATTTTATATCTTAAATAAAATAAAACATACAAATGTTCTGTGAGTTTATTTATTTTTCTTTACTACCTATATATTATTTCCCGATGTTCAAGTTCAGTTCGATGTTTCATGTGTGTGGTGATGATGTTTCATGTCTCGTCAGTTTGGCAACAGGAAATATAAAACTTATCATTTTTTGCTGGTAGTTCACAATCTGAAAATTAAAATAAGGTTTAACACATTCACTGCCCAAAAACCCGCTGAGTGGGTTCATTTTGTATTGGGAAGGGGCGATTGGCACTGAAAGTGCTAAGATCGAGATCATTTAGGTACCATAAAATTTAGATCGCTGTTAAGGCCGTATAATGTTACTTACTTGTACGCCGGCACGTACAGCAACCTACACAAAGCGAGGCCAGGGCAAGACCTAACATATATACATACCTATTTTAATACAGATTTCTTCTCACGTGTGTACTATTTTCAACATAAGTACATAATAATCTTATTTATGTAGCCAAAAGTAGCCCGTATAATTTGCTTCATATTTTTTAACACGCAAATGTATAATTCTAACACGATTATTAATGGTGTTTACGTATTTATCATATATTATTTTGCATTTTTTTCTTGAACACAGCACTGTTTATACATTGTTTACTAACATTGATATGTTTAATATTTTCGTAACTATGGCAACGTCAAATCTTTAAAAATTGTAGAATGAATGTTGAATCTGTAAAAAGCTTGTAAAAAATGACAAAATAGCTCGCACAAATTCAAGAATGGCGGGTAGCGTGTCAAGCCAAGTTTAAAAGAGAACTGACGACTCAGCGGCTATGTGTTATATTAACTAGAAATAATTGTTAAATAGAAATAAATGTTAGTTTCGAAATCAACTATGATGAATACTAATAATTTCTGTACAAAAAGTAATGATAATGCATCAAAAACATAAAATAATTTGAAATGATAGTCAAGTTCAATACTAGGTACTTATAAAAAATATGCGTCGTTGTTGACTTCGCCGGAAAACGAATTGAAATCTATACTTATACGGGGTATTAAACAACTGTACCGATATTCGGAACCTAAAGTAATATATTGAGAGTGGCAACACTGTAGTTAGTCGTATTGTCCTTTTCTAGCATATACGTCCATCTCTCTCCCACACCCCCACCACTTCAGGCAGTTGCGTTTGACAATTTTGACAGTTAGAAACAAACGCAAATTACCTCATTGGCTTGCTGTTTTTCCATCTGGAAGGTCGTGAAGCTAAACTGCTGGTGAGTTTTTGAATTTGTACCCCAGTTTAGCTGACTATATTGAAAAACAGTTTCTAACGGCTTTTGCCGTTCGAAATAAATATTTAAATTTAGTTGTCCGTTAAACTATCTAGCAAATAAAAATGATCCGGAATAGTGATGTGCAAGTGTTTTCAAAGGCTGCCTGCGCGCACCGTGGCTATGCCAATGAAAATACTAAAACACATGGTAGAAAACACATCGAGCTGGTAAAGCGTGCACGTGTCACCATTATAATTTAATTTTATTAAGTCTCTTCCGAGTCTTGTTAGTTTAAATCTTTGTGTGTGTATAATAACGGTTGAAATTATATAATACTTAAATGGTGATGTGTGGAGGTATACCCTTTCAAGTGATTTGTGTTTTCGAATACGAATGGATCGGATAGTTAATACGTGTTACGTAGAACCTACGTATTAAGGTAGAAGCTTATAGACGTGTAGGTTTTTTATCTGTCCAAGTATCTATCAGCAATTTATCTTTTTATCCCGTTCCGGGTTAATATAATATTGCAAAATTAATTTTTTGGTAATAAACTTGCTGATAAATAACGTGTACCCGAATAGGAGTCGACGATATTTCCGCTCTAAGGGACACAAGGTAACGAACAAACCTACATCGCAAACATTGCATTTATTTTTGTGGAAAGTGAGTACTTCGGCAGTACATAAACTTAAATCTGACTAGACATAGAGAGAGATTAGCATGGCTCTGCGCAAGAATGACATGCGAATTCGTGAAGTATTTCACTCTGTATCTATCAACTTATATCTCTCCAACTAGATCTTTGATTTATGTAGGTAGGTACCTACTTAAATATATAACTTAGCAGGTACTTACAGCTTTAAAGGTTAAGGAAAAGAACTCTTGCATGTAGGTGCTATATGTGCTTGTGTTATTTTGAATTTGAATAACTTGATTATTAATTCTATACGTAACTACATACAAGAGGGTCAATTCTTAAGCCTACTTACCTACCTACATAAATAGTACACTTAAATTAAACGTTTCAAATAAAATCGGAAGCCTGTGACATGGAAGGGCATTAACGATACGGGAATCTTTAGATTGATTCATTGACGAAGACGCATGGTTTGGTTCATATTGTCAAATTATATTAGTTAACTGTAGAGTTAAAGTTTAGTTTTGGCAAATCTGCGCGTCACCGTGAATGACACTTTCTAAAAGTGCCTGTTAAAGCCGGCGTAAAGCCTTTCACCTTGTCGAGCAAGGAACCCGCAACTTAGGGAACATTACCCATAAACTCAGGGTATTTGATTTGAATGATACTTATTCTTAAACTTACGTTTGTTATGGTTCCACCTGCTAAGGTGCGCCTAAGAGAATCTTTTATTCGTTCACAAACTAACGTCAAGTTATTTGTGATGAAACCAATATATTATGTACCTATCTAAACCTGCGCAAGGCTGCCATGTTTACACCTGCGTAAGGTGTGCCAAAAGAATCTTTGATTCGTTCACAAACTAACGTCAAGTTATTTGTGATGAAACCAATATATTATGTACCTATCTAAACCTGCGCAAGGCTGCCATGTTTACACCTGCGTAAGGTGTGCCAAAAGAATCTTTGATTCGTTCACAAACTGACGTCAAGTTATTGATGATGATATTATAACCTATGTAAGCCTGCGCAAGGCACGTCAGACATATTCACAGAAATATAAATGATATGGTCATAACACAGGCGTGCGAGTAGACCACAATCACAAAAATATTACAAAGATTAAGTTGTAAATATCTTATAAAAAAAATAAAATTTAAAATAATGTTTTGGGTAAAAATCAGTCGAAATAGGCAAGGCTTCGTTATTAGAGTTTTCATTTTTGTTTACCAATCTATTTCAAGGGTCCCGAACACCCTATTGGCTAAACCCGAAATTGGGCTAATTAACTGTGGTAAAAGTGAAAACTGCTTTCCATTTACATAACATTTCTAAAATTATAATAGGTAAAATAAAAACCTAAGATTCCAGGCCTATCTCGACTCATTTTTATTTTAAAGATGGAAAAAATCTTTGCACCCTAATATAAAATTGTGGTCTGGAGACGCTAAGCCTCATAACTTGGGTGGCATAGATAATACTAAGAGATTTAGTCACCTAATTTCGACTATAAGCCCAGGCAGAATATTGATAATTAGAATAAGGAGTGGTCAATCCTCCAAGGTCCATACAATCTGTGGACTCTAATTAAATCAGGCTCGGTAAGCTCACGACACGACAGAGCTTACGATTCCATTCTGAAATAAGCTATGTTTACAATATATATTACCCATGGTGTGAAACAAACAGCCTGCTCAAGGTGTACAAAGGGTCCGTTTAACGGCCCTATAAACATCTACAAACCTTTGAAGTCTAGGCCTGCTACAATATGACAGACTAGAAATAAATACATATGATCCCAATGTAAGAGCAGCTCACAGTTGCATAAATTATATTTGCCTGGAGAGCACTTGTCTTTCAGTTAACATGTTTACGAGTACCTACCTATGTACACGACATGACCAAGGTTACCTACCTTTTTACATAATTATTATATCCCTGACTGCCATGGTATATTAGGAAAATTATCATGTGCTGGCGGTGCTGCACAAGCATGTTTGAAATAAAATATACAAAACTGGCCTAACGGGCGTTTATGAATTATATATTTTACACCCTTGTGTCTGTATTGTGACCCTGGAAGTTTTAAACCACCTGTATCGTAAGTACTCCTATGCATGGATTAAGTTTATAATAAACTACCCATGCCCTAACCTCAAGGGCAAGTGCTTCTATGCACGGACCAGATACTGTTGTCACTTATTTCACTTATCATGACTTGTCATAGTTTGATACTACACGTTTAATAAATTTAAGACCGTGGAATGTACCCACTACAAAAGGTTTTTAAAAATAGTGACTGAATGGTTTGTACGAACGGTTCTAGCACAGTTTCTGGGCGGTCACGTCTAGGGCATGACCCTCTAGTTCTCAATTTATACAAAATTATAGCATTGTGATACTGTTCGCTTTGCACAATAAAATAGGGGAACAGGAGCACGCCTTGCGAAAAGGCGAAGCTATTTTGAAACGCAAACCTTTCAAAAATAGATTGAAATATATAAATAATTATGTTTTTGGTGTGGAACATGTAATTGTACACCCAAACAAATGCAATCATTTATTATATGTTAGCAAAACTCTGCCAAAGTGTTAGTCTGTCTCTACAGTGTAACCTGAAGGCATGAATGCACATGAATCTCTTGAAACATGGTGGATTAACTAATTTACACCCCGTCTGTGTCTTGCTCCTACCAAATCCACAAGTTGAGGACCTCAACCTGTCTAGGCACCCTTCTTGCTCGAGACCTGGAAAAAAGAATCTCATGCAGTCAAGTGTCGGAAAACCAGGTCCACACTCTTAGCACTACCGTGAATATATCTAAGAAGTCTGTATACTGCCTTCCAGGAGGCGGGATGTTAATAGACTAGCCTATATAGTAGGCCAGAGATATAGTATACAAAAGCACACTGGCCCAAATCCAGTAATATTATATGCACTTCAGAATACAAAATAATTGACTATTCTGCGTATATTTGATATCAAAAAGTTACAATTACCTACCCTTAGGTCATAAGGAGGATAAATATACATAAATATCAAATATATTCGACAAAGTGTTGACCCTAGCATTGGATAAAATAGAGGTTCCTCTTAAACGGCATCTGCGCTGTTGGCTTTGGGCCCACGGGTGCCCGGCAAAAGGTCGGGGACCCCATGGTTCCGCACAGTTATTGCAAATAATGTAAAATCACAAAATAAACACAAATTTTCATTTTGGTTAAAAACACATATGCGATGAGCTAAAGTTTCGAATTAAGTACCTTATTCTTAATCTGGAAAGAGAAGACTGAATATTCAGAATTAAGCTATGTCTATGAATGGTTTACATAAATTAAGCCACTTTAGCGTTCAGAAACAATCAAGTTTATGTCTACTAACGTAATGGACCCTATAATGGACGTGGAACCGGTAATGGGACATAAAACCACAAATCCTCTAAAATAAGTATGTAAAAGTAGTTTATAAACACTGGCAATATTTTACCATAAATAAGAGTCATAGAGCTGTTTAAGTTTGACTTTTTATTAATTTCGGTTAATTTTTAAGAAATTGGCGCCAACCCAAAAGTTGTCGTGTCACTGGAAAAAATAACCAGTAAGAATTCTTAACAACTTCGCTAAGAGAGGTGAGTTCATATATTAAATTGTAATTAATTATTACTTGGTGTAAACTAGAATGTGTTTTGTTAATTGCATTTACCATGAGATAAGGTATACAACACATTATGTTGTGACTCTAGAGATGTATAAAAAATAGTAGTATTTTGCCCAATCCCATTATAGGAGCTGTAAAACTGCATACCTCCTATGATGGGATAATTTACATAATGATGCTTGCCATGGCGTAATTTCATGTTTAAACAATACAGAAGTATAATGTAGTTCTCGTACGAACTATGTCAGGAGGTCTTCTCGGACTTCGGATAAATTAATATCGTTTTTACAAAATTTTATTTAACTTGCCCTGTTAGTTTGTATACAGGGTGGATTTTCTTTTTGGGTCAGTGAGGGTAGCTACCAGATCCCGTGCTGCGACGAGAAAACGGTCTTAGAAAACCTTCCCTCGATTTCAAATTAATGAAGATTGGCTTTTACAGATTTTGGAAAAAACATACAGGGTGCGAGAAAAAGGTAATTTTTGACAATCTTTTTTTTGATGCCAATCGATCCCATTCCTATTGAGGATCAAAAGCTTGTATGGAGCTAAAAAAAATTCCGGCTAGAAAAGCCACAAATCGAGGAAAACTTTTCCCATACAATTTGTATGAAAATCAAAACTTTTATTTTTCACATGCTATTTTTCTATGACAATTGATTCCATTCTTATCTAGTATCAATAGTTTCTTTGGGGTCAACTTACGATAATGTACTAAAAAGCCACAAATTAATAAAAACTTTTTCCATTGACCCCAAAAAAACTATTGATACTGGATAGGAATGGAATCGATTGGCATACAAAAATAGCATGTGAAAAATATAAGTTTTCATTTTCATACAAATTGTATGGGAAATGTTTTCCTCGATTTGTGGCTTTTCTAGCCGGAATTTTTTTTTGTTCCATACAAGCTTTTGATCCTCAATAGGAATGGGATCGATTGGCATCAAAAAAAAAGTTTGTCAAAAATTACCTTTTCCTCGCACCCTGTATGTTTTTTCCAAAATCTGTAAAAGCCAATCTTCATTAATTTGAAATCGAGGGAAGGTCTTCTAAGACCGTTTTCTCGTAGCAGCACGGGATCTGGTAGCTGCCCTCACTGACCCAAAAAGAAAATCCATCCTGTATTAGTTAGTGTGGTTCAAATCTTGGAAATGGCATTTGAGCCACTTTCGGATTTCGGCGGGTAGCGTGTCAAGCCAAGTTTAAAAGAGAACTGACGACTCAGCGGCTATGTGTTATATTAACTAGAAATAATTGTTAAATAGAAATAAATGTTAGTTTCGAAATCAACTATGATGAATACTAATAATTTCTGTACAAAAAGTAATGATAATGCATCAAAAACATAAAATAATTTGAAATGATAGTCAAGTTCAATACTAGGTACTTATAAAAAATATGCGTCGTTGTTGACTTCGCCGGAAAACGAATTGAAATCTATACTTATACGGGGTATTAAACAACTGTACCGATATTCGGAACCTAAAGTAATATATTGAGAGTGGCAACACTGTAGTTAGTCGTATTGTCCTTTTCTAGCATATACGTCCATCTCTCTCCCACACCCCCACCACTTCAGGCAGTTGCGTTTGACAATTTTGACAGTTAGAAACAAACGCAAATTACCTCATTATCTCAAAATTATACATATTTACACCAGGCAGGATTAAAACTTTAGGTTCCGAATATGGTAAGTTATTTAATTAGCGTTTTATTTTTGTGTAAAACGCTGTCATTAAACAACTGTACCGATATTCGGAACCTAAAGTAATATATTGAGACGTGTTTGTTATCGCCTGGTGGTGGGAAGACGCCAAGCCAATGTGATTATACATGTACTTACATTATTATGTATATGTAATATTATTATATTAGGAGTGTTTAATTAATTAATTAATTATGTAGTACACCCTTTATTTTAATACATGTGAGGAGAGAGGTATTTAGTAAAGCATACAATTTTATATACCATTATATTATGATACTAACTTTCCATTTTATATACGTATTTAATGTAGGTACTTATAAATTTTCAACGAAAATAAGTGAGTCACCACAAGGGTGCTAAAGTACTTAATTATATGTATGTGAGACTATGTAAAAGAAGATAAGTCAGTCTACTCTTCAGGGAGCATACAACATCTGTGATATGGAGTGATGTAATTAAAATATGAAAAGATAAAAATCATAAAGTACTCGAGTAGTTTTTATTTATAACTCCCAATTATTGACAAATTTGATAATAATTATCTAGTAAGGTAAGCAGTTGCAGGATATAACAAGGACAATACCTTTCTTATTTCCAGAATCCCTCAGGATTAAGTAGACGAATATTTTAAATATTCGTTATATCACTATCACTACCCACAAAGTTAATATTGGGTAGGTACTTAATAAAATATCATAGGGAATACTTTTAATGATTTTACTGAATTCTTTTAATGACTGTGAGCCAGTGTGAGCTATTTATTTGGTTATAGCTATAAAATGCATTTAATCGTTTGTACGCTTTACTAACGCGAACGCGAGCTAATGGACCTAAACAAACCTTACTTAAAATTGTGAAGGTTACTTTGAGAGCTTAAGCCATATCATAATACTCATGTGGGCACTAGTTACGACGCTTTTTGGTGCTCTTGGCGTTCAAATGGTAAATGTAGAATTGCCACAGAGCTTTATCAATGATATTTGTATAGGTGCAGCTCATTCTGCTTATGTTCATGTTTAGCTATCATCAAGTGACCTTAATTGTACTCATTATTGTCTATATATGCAGTATGAGTAGTTTACCTTATCTGGTGCCTACTATAGTAACGGCACCAGTCATAGGACATTTAAGGGGAAATTTTGAGTATTTGTGATATTTCCCTGATACATGTAAAAGTTCTACCGCTTAGCTTGTTAAAAGATGAATATCCTATCCTTCTTTCATGTTTCAGGCGTGTTGTATCAAAGATACTGCAGTTAGTTTCCACATAATTAATAAATTAAAAGTATGGTTTTTTTCTCCAGTCATGGACACCAAAGCTCCAGTAATGGAACCCCGGTAATGGACGTGGATCCAGTAATGGGCCCCCTATAATGGGCATACCCTATCAGTATAAGATATTGGAATAGGGAATAAGTTTTGGCAAAAAACTAGTTATTAGTCATTTTTGTCACCCGATTGCATTGTCATCCGATTTGCATACGTATCCAAAATTTCAACTCAATCGGAAATCCGAAAGTGGCTCAAATGCCATTTCCAAGATTTGAACCACACTAACTAATACAGGATGGATTTTCTTTTTGGGTCAGTGAGGGCAGCTACCAGATCCCGTGCTGCTACGAGAAAACGGTCTTAGAAGACCTTCCCTCGATTTCAAATTAATGAAGATTGGCTTTTACAGATTTTGGAAAAAACATACAGGGTGCGAGGAAAAGGTAATTTTTGACAAACTTTTTTTTTGATGCCAATCGATCCCATTCCTATTGAGGATCAAAAGCTTGTATGGAACAAAAAAAAATTCCGGCTAGAAAAGCCACAAATCGAGGAAAACATTTCCCATACAATTTGTATGAAAATGAAAACTTATATTTTTCACATGCTATTTTTGTATGCCAATCGATTCCATTCCTATCCAGTATCAATAGTTTTTTTGGGGTCAATGGAAAAAGTTTTTATTAATTTGTGGCTTTTTAGTACATTATCGTAAGTTGACCCCAAAGAAACTATTGATACTAGATAAGAATGGAATCAATTGTCATAGAAAAATAGCATGTGAAAAATAAAAGTTTTGATTTTCATACAAATTGTATGGGAAAAGTTTTCCTCGATTTGTGGCTTTTCTAGCCGGAATTTTTTTTAGCTCCATACAAGCTTTTGATCCTCAATAGGAATGGGATCGATTGGCATCAAAAAAAAGATTGTCAAAAATTACCTTTTTCTCGCACCCTGTATGTTTTTTCCAAAATCTGTAAAAGCCAATCTTCATTAATTTGAAATCGAGGGAAGGTTTTCTAAGACCGTTTTCTCGTCGCAGCACGGGATCTGGTAGCTACCCTCACTGACCCAAAAAGAAAATCCACCCTGTATACAAACTAACAGGGCAAGTTAAATAAAATTTTGTAAAAACGATATTAATTTATCCGAAGTCCGAGAAGACCTCCTGACATAGTTCGTACGAGAACTACATTATACTTCTGTATTGTTTAAACATGAAATTACGCCATGGCAAGCATCATTATGTAAATTATCCCATCATAGGAGGTATGCAGTTTTACAGCTCCTATAATGGGATTGGGCAAAATACTACTATTTTTTATACATCTCTAGAGTCACAACATAATGTGTTGTATACCTTATCTCATGGTAAATGCAATTAACAAAACACATTCTAGTTTACACCAAGTAATAATTAATTACAATTTAATATATGAACTCACCTCTCTTAGCGAAGTTGTTAAGAATTCTTACTGGTTATTTTTTCCAGTGACACGACAACTTTTGGGTTGGCGCCAATTTCTTAAAAATTAACCGAAATTAATAAAAAGTCAAACTTAAACAGCTCTATGACTCTTATTTATGGTAAAATATTGCCAGTGTTTATAAACTACTTTTACATACTTATTTTAGAGGATTTGTGGTTTTATGTCCCATTACCGGTTCCACGTCCATTATAGGGTCCATTACGTTAGTAGACATAAACTTGATTGTTTCTGAACGCTAAAGTGGCTTAATTTATGTAAACCATTCATAGACATAGCTTAATTCTGAATATTCAGTCTTCTCTTTCCAGATTAAGAATAAGGTACTTAATTCGAAACTTTAGCTCATCGCATATGTGTTTTTAACCAAAATGAAAATTTGTGTTTATTTTGTGATTTTACATTATTTGCAATAACTGTGCGGAACCATGGGGTCCCCGACCTTTTGCCGGGCACCCGTGGGCCCAAAGCCAACAGCGCAGATGCCGTTTAAGAGGAACCTCTATTTTATCCAATGCTAGGGTCAACACTTTGTCGAATATATTTGATATTTATGTATATTTATCCTCCTTATGACCTAAGGGTAGGTAATTGTAACTTTTTGATATCAAATATACGCAGAATAGTCAATTATTTTGTATTCTGAAGTGCATATAATATTACTGGATTTGGGCCAGTGTGCTTTTGTATACTATATCTCTGGCCTACTATATAGGCTAGTCTATTAACATCCCGCCTCCTGGAAGGCAGTATACAGACTTCTTAGATATATTCACGGTAGTGCTAAGAGTGTGGACCTGGTTTTCCGACACTTGACTGCATGAGATTCTTTTTTCCAGGTCTCGAGCAAGAAGGGTGCCTAGATAGGTTGAGGTCCTCAACTTGTGGATTTGGTAGGAGCAAGACACAGACGGGGTGTAAATTAGTTAATCCACCATGTTTCAAGAGATTCATGTGCATTCATGCCTTCAGGTTACACTGTAGAGACAGACTAACACTTTGGCAGAGTTTTGCTAACATATAATAAATGATTGCATTTGTTTGGGTGTACAATTACATGTTCCACACCAAAAACATAATTATTTATATATTTCAATCTATTTTTGAAAGGTTTGCGTTTCAAAATAGCTTCGCCTTTTCGCAAGGCGTGCTCCTGTTCCCCTATTTTATTGTGCAAAGCGAACAGTATCACAATGCTATAATTTTGTATAAATTGAGAACTAGAGGGTCATGCCCTAGACGTGACCGCCCAGAAACTGTGCTAGAACCGTTCGTACAAACCATTCAGTCACTATTTTTAAAAACCTTTTGTAGTGGGTACATTCCACGGTCTTAAATTTATTAAACGTGTAGTATCAAACTATGACAAGTCATGATAAGTGAAATAAGTGACAACAGTATCTGGTCCGTGCATAGAAGCACTTGCCCTTGAGGTTAGGGCATGGGTAGTTTATTATAAACTTAATCCATGCATAGGAGTACTTACGATACAGGTGGTTTAAAACTTCCAGGGTCACAATACAGACACAAGGGTGTAAAATATATAATTCATAAACGCCCGTTAGGCCAGTTTTGTATATTTTATTTCAAACATGCTTGTGCAGCACCGCCAGCACATGATAATTTTCCTAATATACCATGGCAGTCAGGGATATAATAATTATGTAAAAAGGTAGGTAACCTTGGTCATGTCGTGTACATAGGTAGGTACTCGTAAACATGTTAACTGAAAGACAAGTGCTCTCCAGGCAAATATAATTTATGCAACTGTGAGCTGCTCTTACATTGGGATCATATGTATTTATTTCTAGTCTGTCATATTGTAGCAGGCCTAGACTTCAAAGGTTTGTAGATGTTTATAGGGCCGTTAAACGGACCCTTTGTACACCTTGAGCAGGCTGTTTGTTTCACACCATGGGTAATATATATTGTAAACATAGCTTATTTCAGAATGGAATCGTAAGCTCTGTCGTGTCGTGAGCTTACCGAGCCTGATTTAATTAGAGTCCACAGATTGTATGGACCTTGGAGGATTGACCACTCCTTATTCTAATTATCAATATTCTGCCTGGGCTTATAGTCGAAATTAGGTGACTAAATCTCTTAGTATTATCTATGCCACCCAAGTTATGAGGCTTAGCGTCTCCAGACCACAATTTTATATTAGGGTGCAAAGATTTTTTCCATCTTTAAAATAAAAATGAGTCGAGATAGGCCTGGAATCTTAGGTTTTTATTTTACCTATTATAATTTTAGAAATGTTATGTAAATGGAAAGCAGTTTTCACTTTTACCACAGTTAATTAGCCCAATTTCGGGTTTAGCCAATAGGGTGTTCGGGACCCTTGAAATAGATTGGTAAACAAAAATGAAAACTCTAATAACGAAGCCTTGCCTATTTCGACTGATTTTTACCCAAAACATTATTTTAAATTTTATTTTTTTTATAAGATATTTACAACTTAATCTTTGTAATATTTTTGTGATTGTGGTCTACTCGCACGCCTGTGTTATGACCATATCATTTATATTTCTGTGAATATGTCTGACGTGCCTTGCGCAGGCTTACATAGGTTATAATATCATCATCAATAACTTGACGTCAGTTTGTGAACGAATCAAAGATATTGACGATTAAAGAGATCTGGGCATATTTAAGACCGTGGAATGTACCCACTACAAAAGGTTTTTAAAAATAGTGACTGAATGGTTTGTACGAACGGTTCTAGCACAGTTTCTGGGCGGTCACGTCTAGGGCATGACCCTCTAGTTCTCAATTTATACAAAATTATAGCATTGTGATACTGTTCGCTTTGCACAATAAAATAGGGGAACAGGAGCACGCCTTGCGAAAAGGCGAAGCTATTTTGAAACGCAAACCTTTCAAAAATAGATTGAAATATATAAATAATTATGTTTTTGGTGTGGAACATGTAATTGTACACCCAAACAAATGCAATCATTTATTATATGTTAGCAAAACTCTGCCAAAGTGTTAGTCTGTCTCTACAGTGTAACCTGAAGGCATGAATGCACATGAATCTCTTGAAACATGGTGGATTAACTAATTTACACCCCGTCTGTGTCTTGCTCCTACCAAATCCACAAGTTGAGGACCTCAACCTATCTAGGCACCCTTCTTGCTCGAGACCTGGAAAAAAGAATCTCATGCAGTCAAGTGTCGGAAAACCAGGTCCACACTCTTAGCACTACCGTGAATATATCTAAGAAGTCTGTATACTGCCTTCCAGGAGGCGGGATGTTAATAGACTAGCCTATATAGTAGGCCAGAGATATAGTATACAAAAGCACACTGGCCCAAATCCAGTAATATTATATGCACTTCAGAATACAAAATAATTGACTATTCTGCGTATATTTGATATCAAAAAGTTACAATTACCTACCCTTAGGTCATAAGGAGGATAAATATACATAAATATCAAATATATTCGACAAAGTGTTGACCCTAGCATTGGATAAAATAGAGGTTCCTCTTAAACGGCATCTGCGCTGTTGGCTTTGGGCCCACGGGTGCCCGGCAAAAGGTCGGGGACCCCATGGTTCCGCACAGTTATTGCAAATAATGTAAAATCACAAAATAAACACAAATTTTCATTTTGGTTAAAAACACATATGCGATGAGCTAAAGTTTCGAATTAAGTACCTTATTCTTAATCTGGAAAGAGAAGACTGAATATTCAGAATTAAGCTATGTCTATGAATGGTTTACATAAATTAAGCCACTTTAGCGTTCAGAAACAATCAAGTTTATGTCTACTAACGTAATGGACCCTATAATGGACGTGGAACCGGTAATGGGACATAAAACCACAAATCCTCTAAAATAAGTATGTAAAAGTAGTTTATAAACACTGGCAATATTTTACCATAAATAAGAGTCATAGAGCTGTTTAAGTTTGACTTTTTATTAATTTCGGTTAATTTTTAAGAAATTGGCGCCAACCCAAAAGTTGTCGTGTCACTGGAAAAAATAACCAGTAAGAATTCTTAACAACTTCGCTAAGAGAGGTGAGTTCATATATTAAATTGTAATTAATTATTACTTGGTGTAAACTAGAATGTGTTTTGTTAATTGCATTTACCATGAGATAAGGTATACAACACATTATGTTGTGACTCTAGAGATGTATAAAAAATAGTAGTATTTTGCCCAATCCCATTATAGGAGCTGTAAAACTGCATACCTCCTATGATGGGATAATTTACATAATGATGCTTGCCATGGCGTAATTTCATGTTTAAACAATACAGAAGTATAATGTAGTTCTCGTACGAACTATGTCAGGAGGTCTTCTCGGACTTCGGATAAATTAATATCGTTTTTACAAAATTTTATTTAACTTGCCCTGTTAGTTTGTATACAGGGTGGATTTTCTTTTTGGGTCAGTGAGGGTAGCTACCAGATCCCGTGCTGCGACGAGAAAACGGTCTTAGAAAACCTTCCCTCGATTTCAAATTAATGAAGATTGGCTTTTACAGATTTTGGAAAAAACATACAGGGTGCGAGAAAAAGGTAATTTTTGACAATCTTTTTTTTGATGCCAATCGATCCCATTCCTATTGAGGATCAAAAGCTTGTATGGAGCTAAAAAAAATTCCGGCTAGAAAAGCCACAAATCGAGGAAAACTTTTCCCATACAATTTGTATGAAAATCAAAACTTTTATTTTTCACATGCTATTTTTCTATGACAATTGATTCCATTCTTATCTAGTATCAATAGTTTCTTTGGGGTCAACTTACGATAATGTACTAAAAAGCCACAAATTAATAAAAACTTTTTCCATTGACCCCAAAAAAACTATTGATACTGGATAGGAATGGAATCGATTGGCATACAAAAATAGCATGTGAAAAATATAAGTTTTCA
Organism: Cydia amplana; assembly: GCF_948474715.1. Classification (NCBI taxonomy): domain Eukaryota; kingdom Metazoa; phylum Arthropoda; class Insecta; order Lepidoptera; family Tortricidae; genus Cydia; species Cydia amplana. The sequence continues at coordinate 19,354,994 of NC_086076.1, forward strand.
TTTTCATACAAATTGTATGGGAAATGTTTTCCTCGATTTGTGGCTTTTCTAGCCGGAATTTTTTTTTGTTCCATACAAGCTTTTGATCCTCAATAGGAATGGGATCGATTGGCATCAAAAAAAAAGTTTGTCAAAAATTACCTTTTCCTCGCACCCTGTATGTTTTTTCCAAAATCTGTAAAAGCCAATCTTCATTAATTTGAAATCGAGGGAAGGTCTTCTAAGACCGTTTTCTCGTAGCAGCACGGGATCTGGTAGCTGCCCTCACTGACCCAAAAAGAAAATCCATCCTGTATTAGTTAGTGTGGTTCAAATCTTGGAAATGGCATTTGAGCCACTTTCGGATTTCCGATTGAGTTGAAATTTTGGATACGTATGCAAATCGGATGACAATGCAATCGGGTGACAAAAATGACTAATAACTAGTTTTTTGCCAAAACTTATTCCCTATTCCAATATCTTATACTGATAGGGTATGCCCATTATAGGGGGCCCATTACTGGATCCACGTCCATTACCGGGGTTCCATTACTGGAGCTTTGGTGTCCATGACTGGAGAAAAAAACCATACTTTTAATTTATTAATTATGTGGAAACTAACTGCAGTATCTTTGATACAACACGCCTGAAACATGAAAGAAGGATAGGATATTCATCTTTTAACAAGCTAAGCGGTAGAACTTTTACATGTATCAGGGAAATATCACAAATACTCAAAATTTCCCCTTAAATGTCCTATGACTGGTGCCGTTACTATAGTAGGCACCAGATAAGGTAAACTACTCATACTGCATATATAGACAATAATGAGTACAATTAAGGTCACTTGATGATAGCTAAACATGAACATAAGCAGAATGAGCTGCACCTATACAAATATCATTGATAAAGCTCTGTGGCAATTCTACATTTACCATTTGAACGCCAAGAGCACCAAAAAGCGTCGTAACTAGTGCCCACATGAGTATTATGATATGGCTTAAGCTCTCAAAGTAACCTTCACAATTTTAAGTAAGGTTTGTTTAGGTCCATTAGCTCGCGTTCGCGTTAGTAAAGCGTACAAACGATTAAATGCATTTTATAGCTATAACCAAATAAATAGCTCACACTGGCTCACAGTCATTAAAAGAATTCAGTAAAATCATTAAAAGTATTCCCTATGATATTTTATTAAGTACCTACCCAATATTAACTTTGTGGGTAGTGATAGTGATATAACGAATATTTAAAATATTCGTCTACTTAATCCTGAGGGATTCTGGAAATAAGAAAGGTATTGTCCTTGTTATATCCTGCAACTGCTTACCTTACTAGATAATTATTATCAAATTTGTCAATAATTGGGAGTTATAAATAAAAACTACTCGAGTACTTTATGATTTTTATCTTTTCATATTTTAATTACATCACTCCATATCACAGATGTTGTATGCTCCCTGAAGAGTAGACTGACTTATCTTCTTTTACATAGTCTCACATACATATAATTAAGTACTTTAGCACCCTTGTGGTGACTCACTTATTTTCGTTGAAAATTTATAAGTACCTACATTAAATACGTATATAAAATGGAAAGTTAGTATCATAATATAATGGTATATAAAATTGTATGCTTTACTAAATACCTCTCTCCTCACATGTATTAAAATAAAGGGTGTACTACATAATTAATTAATTAATTAAACACTCCTAATATAATAATATTACATATACATAATAATGTAAGTACATGTATAATCACATTGGCTTGGCGTCTTCCCACCACCAGGCGATAACAAACACGTCTCAATATATTACTTTAGGTTCCGAATATCGGTACAGTTGTTTAATGACAGCGTTTTACACAAAAATAAAACGCTAATTAAATAACTTACCATATTCGGAACCTAAAGTTTTAATCCTGCCTGGTGTAAATATGTATAATTTTGAGATAATGAGGTAATTTGCGTTTGTTTCTAACTGTCAAAATTGTCAAACGCAACTGCCTGAAGTGGTGGGGGTGTGGGAGAGAGATGGACGTATATGCTAGAAAAGGACAATACGACTAACTACAGTGTTGCCACTCTCAATATATTACTTTAGGTTCCGAATATGGTAAGTTATTTAATTAGCGTTTTATTTTTGTGTAAAACGCTGTCATTTTGCCAGTTACTGGCCCTAAACTAAAAATGAATTATATTCACGTATAAACAGAATTCATTTTAGTATTAGGTGGCCAGTTATTGAAAGCTGACCAGTTATTGAAACTATACTAAATTGAATTCTGTTTATAGATGAATAGAATTCATCATTAGTTTAAGGTGGCCAGCTGGCCAGTCACTGGCGAAAAACCCTGGGTGCAAGTCCTAGTTCGCTTGGGATGAAATTAAAGTTCAGGATTTGTCTTGTCTAGTTTTTATACCAACAAACTAAATTCTTAAAAAAGTAACATAGACAAATATAATATAGCGTATACGTAAAAACTAGTCAAGTAAAATCCTGAACTTTAATTACATCACAAGCGAACTAGAACTTGGCACCCATATAGATATCAATTCTTTTTTCCGCAAAATCAATACCGAGGCATATTCTAAATATTGGACTTGGCTCTCATTTCACATTTATGTTTTTGATCACCCTATTAGAAACCATAGAAACAGCTAAAACATTTCACAGTTCGCAATATGCGGGCATGCTTCTCTTTTACTCTAATTAAGGAGTAATTAGACTGACAGAGAAAGATGCCCGCAATTTGCAAACTTCGTTTTCGGTAGGTTACTTTGATATTTAGTTCTTTAGGTGACTCCTAGGGGCGCTGTATAATCCTCCGATATAATTCTTGCACTGTTTTTTAGTATACTTAGAAAGGGACAGCATCGTTTCTAGTGGAGTGAAGTTAGGCACATTAGACCGTAAAGAAACGTAAAACGTGACATAAGGCACGTTTATTCACATAAAGTAAGTGAGAAATACTCAGGCAACTGATGGTAGAGGCTCTGTATTATATTTATATCATTTAATTATGGCAATGGGTGCGAGCTTAACTGAGTTTTCTGGCACTTCTGTCTGATCATAATTATCTGGTTACCGAGAAATATGTAGATGATTATATAAATATCAGAATCGTACTATGGCTTTTTGTAATTTAATATTTTTGTAATTTGTACGGGAATGCATTAATGCGTTAAAAGCGTTCCTGGAAACGGGATTGTGGTGATAGAACTGATCGATTTTCGTTTATATTGTAATACATTAGTTAATTACGGTATTCGTATTTTACTTCGTATTGAATCTATGTACCTAATAATGTACTTAATGTTGTAACTTTTCTATTGAGTGTTAGAACATCATTTAATTGAAATAAATAATTTATTTTATCTGCATAATCTACCATTGATAATAATCAATAACATGGCCAATCCCATTCTAATTGCGGTTTGATAATATAAATGTAACACCCGATTAAACCCAGATTTTGGTTGTGAATTTATCGCTTTACAAACAGTAGATACGCCCGCGATTCGACAGGTATATTTTCTCTTTGTGTCCTAATGGGGATTTGTCCAGACAAAGGCATTACTGTCCACGGCTTTGAGGTACCTAATAGGGATGTTTGGTTTGTTATTTCTCGTCATGCAGGGTCTGTATTGGAGCATTGTTATTGATCATTAGGTGTATCATGCGAAGGCGAGCTTTCACCTCAAACGAACCAGTAGATAAGTATTTTTTTGATAAAAATATTTTTAAAGGCAGGTTTTTAACAAAAAAAAATCGTAATATTTCAGCGTTCACAAAATAAAAACCAATATATTTTCACCACACCAGCACCTACAGGTTCTCTTTTACTTCAAAAACTGATGAGGAAGTTGCATCTTATCCACAAAAGTTGCAAAGTACAACTTAGTGAAAAACGCTTTTTTGGTCTTGGTCTTGTACGTAAGTACATACTAGGGATGTAACGATACCGATACCGATACGATATATCGGCCGATATAATCAGCAGGCCGATATATCGTTATCGCCGATTTAAATACACCCGATATCATAACAAAATGTAAACAACCCACAGTAAGGTATTTCATTTTGATTTGGCATTTTTCTTTAATTTTATTTTTCAGTTTTTTCACTTCTTAAAATCGAGTGTCTATTAAACATAAGTACTTATGTTTTATGCATATAAAGGATATAATTCTTTATTTATTTTATTTATTAACTAACTACCAGGCTATCGGTATCGGTATCGGTATCGCCGATTATTTACTTTAAATATCGGTATCGGTATCGTATCGGCAAAATCATGTATCGTTACGGCCCTAGTACATACTTTTATTTAATTTCCTTTTTTTTACTGTCCAATTTACTGTTCATTTTCTAATTTATTTAACTAGAAATTGTTATAAAATTCAACATGCGTCATGATCTCTATTTAACTGGCTGGCTGATTCGAACTGTCGCTTACTCTAATATGACTGGGATATTGTATCGATACACGACATCTAAATCGAGGAAGAGGAAATATAACGGAAATGGGAAATCAGGGCGAATTGCTGTGTGTGTTTACTTGTGATACTTACCTACATCCCCCGCGCTGATTGACAATCTTATGTAGTCAATCGTCAGAACGATTTATTTGAATATCAATGTTACGTGAATACAAATATACCCGATAAACGTTTTTTTTTAAATATATATAAGAATAGTTATACGTTACAGTGAGAGCGCTATTGGCCTAGCGGTAAGAGCGTGCAACTTTCAATCCGGAGGTCGCGGGCTCAAACCCCGGCTCGTACCTACCAATGAGTTTTTCGGAACTAGGTATGTATGTACGAAATATCATTTGATATTTACCAGTCGCTATTCGGGTGAGGACAACATCGTGAGTACTAATGCCTACGCCAATTCTCGGGATTAGTTGCCAAGCGGACCCTATCAGGCTCCCATGAGCCGTGACAAAAAGCCGGGATAACGCAAGGAAGATGTTACATGTTACAAATGGGGCCAAAGCTGTTTAATCCCTCGTGCTAATATTGATGCTCTGTGTTTGAGTTGGCGCAGTCGCTAGTGTTTAAGGCCGCGTAAAACTCATAGTGAACTATACTAAACACTTACTACTGTATTCTCCGTGTACTATAAACTAGTATAGTTAGCTAGTGTGCACAAAAAATCCAGACAAGGAGTGGCAAGGCGATTTGAGGCCTTGGGCGATAAATTAAACGTCAGTGGCAGGCGTGGCTCAACCTATTGACCCTACGGCTGAACTGAACGACGGATATTGCTTCCTGAAATTACTGATACGATACATCTACAGCCGCATTCGAAATTTGCATACCGTAACCACCCAACTATATACTAGAAGGTATAGGTACTCTGTGGTTCTAATGGTTCTGTATAGTGCAATTATTAGGATAAAGTAACTCTTAGCGAGTTAGCGCCACTTGCACCATTCCACTAACCCATAGAAGTCTAACTAAGCTCAAACATGTGATACTGCCTGCTTATACTGATAATGTCAACTTAATGTACCATGTTTAAGCAAATAAATCAATCATTCATTCATTCAAAAAAAGCGGCCAAGTGCGAGTCGGACTCGCCCATGAAGGGTTCCGTAGCAGCAAGTAATTGAATGAAAGGTAAATTGCGGTTTACGATTTATGACGTATTAAAAAAAGACTACTTACTAGATCTTGTTCAAACCAATTTTCGGTGGAAGTTTGCATGGTAATGTACATCATATATTTTTTTTAGTTTTATCATTCTCTTATTTTAGAAGTTACAGGGGGGGGGGACACATTTTACCACTTTGGAAGTGTCTCTCGCGCAAACTATTCAGATTAGAAAAAAATTATATTAGAAACCTCAATATCATTTTTGAAGACCTATCCATAGATACCCCATACGTATGGTTTTGATGAAAAAAAAAATTTTGAGTTTCAGTTCTAAGTATGGGGAACCCCCAAAATTTATTGTTTTTTTTTTCTATTTTTGTGTGAAAATCTTAATGCGGTTCACAGAATACATCTACTTACCAAGTTTCAACAGTATAGTAACGCTGCCAGCCTTCTGGGCACCATATCGCATGATGAAGGTGACCTGGGGAGCATTTTTTACTTATAAGTTTTGTTTAAGATTTGTTTTATTTTAGTTTTAATTTTAACGTTTAGTTTCTTTTTTTTTCTCCATTGTGTTTGTAATTAATAAACCTGACCTATATACTTAAAAAAAAACAACAGTATAGTTCTTATACAGGAAAAAAGTGGCTGTGACATACGGACGGACAGACAGACGGACAGATAGATAGACAGACAGACATGACGAATCCATACGGATGATCCTAAAAATGATCCCACATGGGTTTAGGCGGAGTATGCCACATTCTTAGCAGGTCACTTTCGAGTTAAGTCACGTTTTGAGGACGTCACATTTTGAGTATGTGACTTTCTGAGAACGCCACTTTCTGAGGATGCCACTTTCTGAGCACGTCACTTTTGAATCTGACCTGACTATTTTTACGTTACGTATACATTTGACGTGCCTCCCCCTCAAAACTGACAGACTGTTTTGAACAGAAAATGACGACACGGCGTCTCCGTTTGGTTATATTCTCCAAGATATTCCGTCGCCGAATCCTGGTAACAATTTGATTAATAGATGCCGCATGTGTCTTGGAGTTTCCAATTATCTCGCTTCACGGCTTTCTTCAAGGCTGGCTTATCCAAGATCCGGCGACGATCACAATAATTGGAGCAGCCCCTATTTTTAATTAAAGGAGGCCAGAAGGGCTATGATGGCCGTCTCTTTATCATTTGTCACCATGCCTGTCGCGTTCTAACAACTATGTAAGTGCGAAAGTGACGCATTTCCAAGTTACATTTTGATGCCAAAATTATGTTTAAATAGTTTTAATCAAGTTTTAATGTAATTTTGCTGCATTTGTACATTTTGCTCGCAAATTTATTGGCGCAATATGATATTTAGAAAATATGTTAAAATTTTACGTTTCTTAGGTATCTTTACAAATATGTTCACATGTTAATTCGTGTTGTTGAACAAACATTATAAAATGATTCATGCATGTACCAACATATTTAGTCGTTCTCAGTAGTATGAGAACTATAATATGAAATCGGCAACATCGGTGTTTACAAAGTCATTAGCGTAATGTACGTACCGTACGCAGCAAAATTTACCTACACTGGAGGCTTTTCTAAATTAGCGACCCGCCCCGGCTTCGCACGGGTTACACAAAACCTTAACAAATGATACACCTAAACCTTCCTCAACAGTCACACGCGGTCATGCGGTTTTCACCCACTTTTTGAGTTTCAGTATTTTTTGAGTTCATCGCGAACATACATATACACAGACAGGCGCGGCGGGGGACTTTGTTTTATAAGGTGTAGTGATTAAAGATGGACCGATCATGGAATTTGCCAAATACGAATGTTCGGTTCAAATCTTACCGAACCAAATATTCGGCTGAATTCGTTAGCGGACTGATGGAAGAGAGTGCTTGAAAAGTTCTGGAGTAGCTTTACATTTTTAGGGTTCCGTAGCCAAATGGCAAAAAACGGAACCCTTATGGATTCGTCATGTCTGTCCGTCCGTATGTCACAGCCACTTTTTTCCGAAACTATAAGAACTATACTGTTGAAACTTGCTACGTAGATGTATTCTGTGAACCGCATTAAGATTTTCACAAAAACTAGAAAAAAAACAATAAATTTTGGCGGTTCTCCATACTTAGAACTGAAACTCAATTTCTTTTTTTCATCTAACCCATACGTGTGGGCCGGTGGGGTATCTATGGATAGGTCTTCAAAAATGATATTGAGGTTTTAATATGATTTTTTTCTAAACTGAATAGTTTGCGCGAGAGACACTTCCAAAGTGGTAAAATGTGTCCCCCCCCCCCTGTAACTTCTAAAATAAGAGAATGATAAAACTAAAAAAAATATATGATATACATTACCGCGCAAACTTCCACCGAAAATTGGTTTGAACGAGATCTAGTAAGTAGTTTTTTTAATACGTCATATTATAAATCCCCTAAATACTTCCACCGAAAATTGGTTTGAACGAGATCTAGTAAGTAGTTTTTTTAATACGTCATATTATAAATCCCCTAAATACGGAACCCTTCATGGGCGAGTCCGACTCGCACTTGGCCGCTTTTTCTGTGTTGCAACGAGACAAATATAATCAAAAATATAGTTAAAAAATATAATTTAAGTTAATAATTGCTCGACAGTGTCACTAGGAGCATAATCGGGAGCACTTTAAGCCCTCTCTTAACGTTCAATTGTTTGTTCCAGTGGCGCTGCACGCAAAAGCCCGAGGGTTCGTCCAGTGATTACGAGCTCTATCACGAGCCCCATAAGCGGTGCTATCTTCAGGTAACTAACGTATTACTAAAAGAAGTTAAAAACTAGCTTAAATCTAAAATAGGCCCTTGAGGCATTGTACCAAGGTTGCTGGCGACATTTCCTCGCTGTATCGCAATGCTGATACGTAGTGCGAGGTAGCCGCCAGCTCTTCGGTCAACTAACGTATTTATTACCCGATTTTAAAAGGGCCCACTGATGATCGGTTCGCCTGACGATATCGGCCTGTCAGTTGTTCGGAGCTGTCACCTTTTGCGTGTAACTGACAGGCCGCTATCGTCCGGCAGACTGATCATCAGTGGACCCACAGAACATATTAAAGAGGTTAGAATGGCTATCGCGCGCAGTTAGCATCGGAACCGGTGTCGCCGCTCGTTCCTCTCCACATTTACTAACACTCGCGCAACGGTAGTAAAAACTAGCTAGCGCCTTGTGTGCGTGGTGAATGGATACGCCTCTTTTAGACAGATTTGATGTCTGACTTCTTAATCTGAAGGTTATTGTGGCGCAAAAGGGATGTTTACTTCGTTTTTCGGTCAGCGCGGGCGAGTAGCATGCGAGCGTTTGCTCAAAACCGGCGGCGACATGTACCCTGCTCGCATCGCCATTCTAACTTGTTCTGTGAGTGGACCCCTTAAGAGGTTCCCCGGCAAGGGGTGATACGACCTCTTTGACTTTCTTATACCACACGATGTTTACTTTCTTTTACTTGGTAAATGTAAGCTTTTCTTGGCTTCCATCTCTCCCTTGCTAACTTTCCCTTCTACAATGGTCTTAATGAAATCGTCCTATCGTAAAAGGTGTCCCGGCATCTTTCCTCTTCTATTCTCAATGGTTTTCAAAGCCTCTTCCTTCTAAGTTTCACCTCTTCCCTATTTTAAGAATCTCTTTATTTGGCTTCTCACCCAAACGGCAAAAACGGGACCCTATTACTAAGACTCCTCTGTCTGTCTGTCAGTCACCAAGATGTATCTCATGAACCGTGATAGCTTTCACAGATGATGTATTTCTGTTGCCGCTATAACAACAAATAGGTACTACTAAAAAGTACGGAACCCTCGGTGGGCGAGTCCGACTCGCACTTGTCCGGTTTTCCTCCTTCCAACTAGTTTAAGGACGGACGGGACAAATAGGCAAGGCTCGGGAATTTTCACGACTTTTAATGACGTTCCTCCACCTTGTTCTGTTCAAGTTGATCCAAAGCTTAGACGGACTATTATTAGACATTTAGGCCCACTTACACCATCCCACTAACCCGGGGTTAAGCGGTTAAACCATTAACCTAGTGTCAAATTGTACTGGTAACCATGGTTACTCCAGGTTTAACCGGTTAACCCCGGGTTAGTGGAATAGTGCAAGTGGGCCTTAGACAAATAAGTCCAATAGTTCAAGAATTTGTATTGCCAAAAAAGTCGAATTAGAATTGTTTACAGATCGTTCTTTTCAGACTTTGAATTTAGAGCGTATTATTATGCTAAATCGATCCCGACCACTTATCTGACTTTGCCAATAAAATGTATTTGGTGTTTCGCCAAGAATAAAATTGAGTGTGATTTCGTTACGCATAAAGTCAGACGAAGAATATACAAGGTGCCTTTTAGACCCTGACAAGATTTTATTTAGCTGGCGGAGGCTGTTGCGGATATAAAGTGACATAGAACTGTCTCATTTCAAACATAGACAGAGATAATCATACTATCTTTGTCTTACACTAGTACATTCCTAAAGATAAGGATGAGTACCTATAGTTTTCCTGGTTCTTACTGACTGACAAATTAGTTCGACCAACTATACTAATTTATTTTATTGGCAAGGAGACTCTTTGACAACAGATGTTGAAAGTCATGTTATCGATGTAAAGAAGAAGTAAATCTTTAGCAAAAAATATAAACAAATACCACAAAAAATATTGTCAAGATAAAATATTTTGAACACAATAAAACATTTACATCAAGAAAAGGACGAAGGATTGCGTAGCATTTCAATAAACAATGTATTGAAATTAAGGATGACCCACGCTAGACCGGGCCGGGCCCGGGCCGAGGCTTCCGACATGTAATTTTCTATGACGGCTGATCGGTGATAATGTGGTGCTTTCCATAGAAAACGAAGCGCCGGAAGCTCCGGCCCGGCTCCGGCCCGGTCCCACCTATCGTTGACATGACCTGTACCATAGAGAAAAAAATACATAGAGTGCTCACTCCATACATCAGTTTTAGTATCAAAAAGACTATTAGCATCTAGTATCGAGTAGCGGAACTATCAGTACTGCTACTTGACAATAGATGTAGCACCGACCGGAAAGTCTTATCTCAACAGCATAAGACTTTCCGGTCGGTGCTACATCTATTGTCAAGTAGCAGTACTGATAGTTCCGCTACTCGATGATAGATGTAGACACTGAAATTAATAGTCTGAACTGATGTATGGAGTGAGCACTCTTGTCTTATACTATACTATATTTCTCTATGCCTGTACTGACATTAATTTATTTGACTATGTACATGTACCTACGCACATTATTGTCATATATTTATAGTATTTTTCAAACTGGAAGGGTACGCTGACAGGTGTCATGTCCATACAATGTATCTTATCTTATCTTATCTTATACCTTTAAACGAGCAATTCTTGTAGGTACTTATATTTATTTATTTATATAGCTATATATTTCGGGCATCTCAGAAACGGCTCCAACGATTTCTATGAAATTTACTAAGTATATGAGGGTTTTCGGGGGCGAAAAATCGATCTAGCTAGGTCTTATCTCTGGGAAAACGCGCATTTTTGAGTTTCTATAGGTATGTTTCTCTCGGTCTCCCAGATATTAACCTAAATATGCCAAATGTCGCATAATTCTATTGAATTGACATCTATCAGCGTACCATTTCAGTTCGAAAAATACTACATATAGCTGCTTGTAGCGACATAATTACAACTTATAACACTATTTCAGGGCCAAATCATAATTAATAAGAATCTTGCCAGGCTTTACCTTGGGGCTTTGAACGCGATGATCGATTAATCTCCTCCAACTTAACTGCTTTTTGTCTACAACAACTTGTGAATTGATATATCTGAAAAGGACATATATGTATTTAGGAAAGCAATATAGAAAATTCAGAGTAACAAATAGGCAATATAAATTGTAATATTGAATGTGTACCTATAGAACAATGATATTATATAACCATAATATAGGTTATACTCATACTGAGTCATACTTGAAGAGCACAAAAAATACTTCCATATTTATTTCTGTGCCTACGAAGAAATCTGTTATTTTTGATTAATTTTTATTTTTATATTACATCCATCTTTGTCACACTCGTTGTTAAACATAAGGTCGTCTCTTTCTCTTTCGGTGTGCGGGAGCTCGTTAGCACGTGCACATTTCTCGCTTGTCCAGCCGCGACTAAAGGCAACTTGTCCAATTTGTCACAAGTTAACCGCTTCAATTTTGGAACGCCTATAACCTATCTTGAGTTATAAATCATTGCTATAGAAATATAAATAGAAACAATTTATTTGTATAAGCACCAATAAACCCTGTTAAAAATGTGTATTCTTTCACCAATGGAAGCATGTATTATCCTCATAATGATGTTGCAGATGAACACGCTCCGGCACAATGGGCACTTCGCGCACGCGCACGGGCTGGACGCGCGCACGCAGCTCTCGCACGTGACGCGCTCCTCGCGCCGCGCCGCGCCGCACGCGCTCTCCGCAGAGATGCTGCAGCGGCACGCGAAGCTCGACCTTAAGCGCTGACAACTAATGTACAACTAAGACCTTTAAATAACACATTCAGTGCCGAAAACCCGACTATCGGGTATTTCATGATTTCGTTCCCAGGCCGGACGACCCGATAGTCGGGATCGTGGTACTACAGCTTTATATGAAGAAACTTTTGTAGCCTGGCGCCGATGTCTTGTTTGGATGGGTGGCAATGAATGTGTTAAAGCACGGTTCGCACGTGTTACCCCGCTTAAGGCTGCGTTTTCACCAGAGCTGTGCGAGGACGTGTCGCCAGGGATCTGTTTGTTAAGAACTGTAAGCACTGACAACGAATGTACAATTAAATTAAGACCTTTAAGGGCACGGTTTGCACGTGGCGCACCGAGCACGCTGTTCGCCTAGATGCTGCAACGGCACGCATGGCTAGGCCTAGCCAAGATGGTCATACTACATTATACAAGGAATGTTTAACGAATTACGAATAAATAAGTACTTATTGTAAAAAATGTAAATATGAGGTTGTATTTAAGCGAGGCAAAGTGTTCATTGAAAACGAGCGTATTTTATTAGTCTAAGTACGTACCTACCTATGTACGTAGTAATAAAATATATATAAATAATAAAATATACTTATATGTACTTTATATAAGAATTTATTCAAGCCAAGCTTTTTTTTGTCTTCTTACTCTATACTACTAAGGTCTTCTATGCATTTAGCGGTTGCACCTTTAAGCATAGTGTTTACCAAAATGTTTATACAAAAAAAAACTTTTTTTATTCCAAAACTTAATTTAGGATTTCTTTTACTCCGCTATCCATACACTAAAAATGGCCCAACTGCATCTTATCTGACCATGTTTTACAATAAAGAACTTTGCCAATTTCTTTTCAAGCAAACTCTAGGTAAACATGGTTAGTTCTGGGGCAAAGATGTAATCAACCGCGATGGCTTAAATTGAAATTCCTTTCAATTTTAACTTCGCAGCACGTGTATGCAAAGTTGTACGGTATACTGCCTGAAGTGTACCGCGATTAAAACAAGGGGGAACACTCACAGAAAACATAAATCTATAGATTTCGACGGTATCGTCATACCTACATAAATACCTACGCTTCAAACGTGTGGCAAAAGAACAGTTTTTATTCCATACAAGATTTCTTTGAGTTATATAAATTCTCATTATTTAGGTACTAAATTCAATTTCTGTATAAAATAAAATAGTATGGCCGTTCATCTCTCAAGATAGCGTTGTGTTTTGTGGTAAAGTGCGTGTTTGCGACACCAGGTTCTCACAGTAATCCAGGCTTACATATACCTACCTACTAACACTATCCGAATTATTGGACCAATAATTTGTAAGTTTAAACCCTTAGTACTAATTCTAGTCATTGTATCATATACATTAAGTCACTGTAAATACCTATGTCAACTGCCGAACACGTTTCTATGTGTACGGGCAAGGAATTTGATTTCAGTGCTATCACGTACAGTGACCTGCAATAATATATGTTACTCTTCGAAGGCCGCAAAAATGCCTATGTGACACGTTCTTAGAGCTCTACAAATAATGTCAGATATTTTTGAGGCCTTTGTTGTGTAACATAATTATGATTGCAGGTGACTGTACCTTGTCACAGTGAAAATATCATGAGGTCCCTAAGGACTTGAACATTGATTGTAACTGATCGACTACTTTTGATGCTGACCGTACTACTTTTCTTATACTTTTGTCGGTATATATAGGTGAGGGTGGGGAGGGTCGATCCCTAGGGGACACTTGGTAAACTTCATTTTTAATCAAACCAATCGAGATAAAAAAATTTGCACTGGTAACACTCATTCATTCGTTCCTAACTTCACGTTCTGTCATGGCACTGTATCGGAAAAGTCAGTGGTTCAAAAATGGCGGACGGTGAAAGATTTTCTGCGTACTATATTCAATTTTCGGTAAGCTTTAACTGGATTTATTTTATAATATGAGATGGAAATGATGTTAGTGAGTGTGCTTATTTTATTTGTTGTTTATTGAAGTGATGATTAACTTGGATTACATTGATATACGCGAACACACGTTTCGAGTACGGCACGTTTTATAATCTTACTATGTATGGGGAGACTTTGTCTTTTTCTTCAGGGGAGATATGATTCCGGGATCATGTCACCCACAAAGCGATCAAGTATACATTGTAATAAATTTACTTACAAAATGATTCATAGAGCTATCATAAATATTTTCTTTTCTTTAGTAAATCATGCCGCAAAAGTACGACCAGAGAAACACTGATTTAAACTTTCAAGGTTTTTGACTCACTATTGTTTTTTAAAACGGGATTTAATGGCGTATAATTCAGTTTTTAATTATACAACCGACTCCGAACTCCGAAAACGGAATTATCCCCGTGGCCTTTGAAAAGACTAACTAAAGTTGACATCAACATTTTACGAACTACCCGCACTTGGTCTTGTTTATCAAGTTAAACGTTTTACACACAGGGGATGTTACTCGGTCGACAAACAACACTTATAACGATATTTGGTTTTCAACCGGCGATATTTGTTTTTATGCATGAAATGCTATTTCAATGGCTTTCCGACCTTATGTACTATAGAACCGACGGTCCATAGAAAGGATTTTAGGATTATGCAGCTCAAACACCGTCCTCGAAACGTGAGCAGTAAATTTCTAAACTTATTTATTATAGTAAACAATAACGACCAGAGATGGGTAAAAAAAATAAAATTGCTGTAGGTATCTGACGCTAAAAATACCTTCATAATATGTAACTTTAAAAAATTTAGCTTGTTATAAGAAATTTTATGTTAATAACTTAGATTTTTGTTTTTTTTTTAACTTTTTTTTTGTTCAAAAATTGATTCCCTATTTTATGTTGTTTTATGGATAATACGATTACATTGTTTTTTAAAAGTATAAGATTATGGATTAATATGTGTTTGATATCTTCATATATTAATTTTCTGTAGATAAAGTGAATAAATTAATGTAGCTACTACCCTCGAAATATGACATTGCCGCTTAAAATCTTTTTACCAAGTGTCCCCAAATCTGGAAGACTTGATCCCTTCGGCTTAGACATCTGATTACCGGAAATACAACTTCAAAGCATGGAAGATGCAATATATATATGTTTGCTGTGTATTTTACAAATTATAGATGCATTGCTAATAGCGATCCGAGTTATATAATCAATGAGAATCTGGTATGGGGAGACATGGTAAAAATCTGTTTACCATGTGTCCCAAGAACCAGGGTCACTTGATCCCCCTAGGATCAAGGCTCCCGACCAGGGGTAAACAAGTCTCCCTTACATAGGGGACACATGGTAAAAGTCAACAGTATGGGTTTTCATTAAATAATGGTCTAATTTATTGCACAAATCTGTTCTAATTCAAACTATTAATGAAGAGATAAATTCTGAATCGTATGGTCTATAAAGTTTTTCAATACTACAAATAGTTAAGAAAATGTATGCTAAAAACAAAAGGGGTGATCAACCCTCCCCAGTTTCCCCTAACTGTTGTATTTTCAATTTGATGTAACCAAAATGCATGTGTATTCTGTACAAACCATTTTAAAATGTCCAAACAGCCTACCTATCTACGTATATCTCATTAACTTAATCAAAATAGTACTTATTTGTACCATATATGTGATCGACAGCCAGTTGCGGTTCGAAAAACATGTGAGAGAGTTCGTCAAGTCGTGTTTTTTTCGCCTGAAAGTCTTATACCAAATTCGAAACCTCTTAAGTGAGGAAGTACGTAAGACTCTATGCGAATCACTAGTTCTCTCCAAACTAAATTACGGGGACATAGTGTATGGGCCACGTCTACAAGACAAAACTCGTCGTCTTATACAGCGAGTTCAGAATGCCCGTTACCGTTTTTGTTATTCAGTCCCGCCTAGGAGTCACATTACACCGCATCTAAATAAGGCTTCAATACTTAATATGACATCTCGCAGACACCTACACCTTGCAAGTCTTTTGATTAGTGTCCTGAACGACAAAAAACCGGAATATTTATATTCGAAAATACACGTTTCTTCATTCCACAGACGACATGGTGCTAGATCCACCAGGCGTTGTCTTTTAGAAACACACCCACACAAAACTGTCGCTTTTACAGGCTGCTTCCGGTATCTCGCAACCAAGTGCTGGAATAATATCCCTCCACCATTAAGATGTCTTAAAACAAAACAATCGTTTAAGTTTCATTTTAAAATATACCTTTTAAATAAACAAAATATAGGAATTCCGCACGGGTATTTGGTTGCAGATTACCGGATCTAGTCTGTACCTATGTGTACAATACTTTATGTTATTGTAGGCCGTTTTCTATCCCCCGTCTGATATCATACTACATATACACTAACAGGCACCACACTTTTACACAATCCGTAGCTAATTATTATTTAATAGGCAAGTTTCTAAATATTTTTGTATTTTTGTATTATTAATTTTTACTCGATAATCTGTCCGTGATCTGGGTTCTAGCAGAATTATCAGTGCTTCACCCGAAAGAGTGGAGCGTATTACTGAGCCAGAACCCTTTTGTTTTGCTGCAACGCACACAGCACATTTATTGATACATCTTGTTCCTGATTTTAGTTTTAGTTTGATATTGTTATATATTGTTTCTGTTTTTTCTGTCAATGTGTGTATTGTGGCAAGCTAATAAATGGTTTATCTATCTATCTATCTATCTATCATATAATTATGTACTTATTTGATAAGAATTTAATTATAAAGCAGTCTTTAAGATTTTTATAATTAAATAAACCATAAAAATTATACAACCCTAAGTTTCATTTATCGTGAATAACCCCTTTATTAATAAACGCGCCTCAATTAGCTTATAATCGTTTGTCTATCTGTCATTTTGACTTACGTAGGTATTTGTAAGAAAAGGTTAAAATATAAATTAACTAATTGAGAATTATAATAGCGCGTTTGAAAGGGTACCGATAGTCACTGTTATTAGTTATTACTTATGTACTATTACTACTATTTTTCCAGAAATAGGAGTACCTAATGCTTAGCAATTAATAGTGAATGGCGATGAATTAAGATAGGTAGGGGAACGGGGGGTAATGAGAGCCATCGGGTAATGAGAGCGATGGTATTTTACCGAAAACTACCCCTATTGGCGCACGAGTAACCACTCGGGCGTGTTCTTCGACCTTCGGGAATGTTCGTGTAACGCGGCCGACTCGTTGGTGTGCAGCATTGAGTCGCAGGAGACGGTTGTTTGTTTTACGTTCCGTGCTTATAAAAAAGTTCAAATTGTCAGCCACGAGATAAGCATGGAAATATGATATTGTTGAACAAGTTTGTATTAATTGCATACACAAATTAATCATCTATCAAGTGCCATTCAATCGATTCTGATAGAAAGCTGATTAAAATATTTATGTAATTATTTATCAAAATTGAGGTAAGCGGGTAATGGAAGCCTAGGATTTATCTAAAGATCTATCTAAAGATCTGAAGGATCTAAAGATTTATCTTTATTAGCAGAGTAAGGTTTTGCTGTACGGATATGATGGTCGTTCTTGTCTACGTGACAGCGTGATAAAACGGTGTCCGTCACTTTCTTTCCCACGGTGTTAAACAGTGACAGTTTTTTTATCACGTGGATAAAGATGGATAAAGCTATCCATAATAGGCTGGCTGATTTAGTTATGGTAAAAATCATATCCAGCAAGATTCTAAATTATGGCTCTCATTACCCTTATGAAATAGCAAGACAATCCGTGAAAATACGATGGAAAATAATTAATATAATTATGCACTACATCTGTGAGTTCGTTTGAGTTTCAAACGAATAATGTTGCAGGTACGGTTCTAATTACCAGCTGTCAAAAGTTGAATGATTTGTTCCCCGCTGTTCTTGCGTGTTGATTTTGTGAAAGGGTTAATTGTTAACAAATTGTTAACTTCCCAAGCTTACAAGCCGAAATAAAGCTCCAAACTTAATTGGTAAAGGTAGGCGTACGTACACGACCATACAGGTAAATTTTGTACGAGTTTCCCCCTTGTTATTACAATTACGAGTAAAAGTTGGTATATTATTACCGTATTTTATAACTGCCTCTCGCTTTTACATGACAGGACTGCAAGTAGGATCGTGAGTCGTGAGTAAGACGCGACGCGTCATGTAGTAGTACCTAATTAAATAGACTCCGGTAATATGTAACATTTAAAACTTTAACGTTTTGAACATATGTTAATAGTACATTACGATACAAGTGCGAATAGTAGGAAATTCGAATTACCTTTTCGCACATGTATTTTACAACGTTTTAATTCAGTAGTTACAATATATGGCCCTTTAACTTTTCGACGGTAACTAGTATCATACACGTGCGTATAGGTATCTGGCGGGTTCGAGAGTGTAAAGTGTCATTCTATAGAACTTGCTAACTATGTAAACAAACCGCCATATTGAAATTGTCTCTGAATGATGAATTTACTAGTGACTTTTGTTTACATAGTTAGCAAGTTCCATAGAATTACACTTTAATTTCGAGTGTATGACGGCGGCTAGGTGTGACGTCAATAAACTGACTGACTGACTGAGCCTGAGTGTCAATAAACTGGATTCTGGGGCTACATAAAGCTATAAAGTGGGCCGTGGCGCTTTGAAGAGTTCATTAGGATTAAGAACTGTTTACGGCTCCGAACGGACCGGCCTTCAGTCGAGGACCGCTCCAGACTTGACGAGCTGAGTCGAGCAATTACTCAGACCAGAGGCCTTACCGCGAAAAACGAAAATCGAATTTTCTTTAGCTGCCTCACTATTGTTTACAAGTTATTCAAATGGTCAAGTCCGATAAAAGCAGGTAACGAATTTTTGATTTTCGATTTACGAGTAGGTACGTGTTATAGGATCCAGCGTAGGACATGAATACAGGGATTCCTTAATATGATTACAACTTTCTAATCCCGGAATTTATGAGGCTCAATACCGGATTCCGGTATTGGATTTTTTTTATTTTGTACCTTGAGACCTTTAGGAACACCGGCTCAATTGCTCTTAACCAGCTGAGCTACCAAAGCTCACCAGAAGCATAGAGAAAAAAATACATAGAGTGCTCACTCCATACATCAGTTCAGACTATTAATTTCAGTGTCTACATCTAGCATCGAGTAGCGGAACTATCAGTACTGCTACTTGACAATAGATGTAGCACCGACCGGAAAGTCTTATCTCAACAGCATAAGACTTTCCGGTCGGTGGCGACATCTATTGTCAAGTAGCAGTACTGATAGTTCCGCTACTCGATGCTAGATGCTAATAGTCTTTTTGGTACTAAAACTGATGTATGGAGTGAGCACTCTATGTATTTTTTTCTCTATGCCAGAAGTGTGCGATTTTTCCATTGCTTCCGTTTGTTTACATGTCTTATGAAGGCCATAGCGACATCTACCGTAAGAATGTTGTATTAACGGCACCGGAGTCTCAAGATATGTTCAGAAATCACCAGTAACAATCAGCTAACCCATACTAAACTATATTTCAGCAAGCAGACACGTCTGCAAGCGATACTACAATTTTTTAAAGTTCTAAAATACTCTGTTACTTACTCAAATATCGCATGACCGAAAGACATAACATGGACATATTTTCTTCACATATGAATAGGGTTTGCACGACGGATCCGAAATGTATGGGAAAATCCGCGGATCCGGATCCAGATCCGGATAATTTCATACATTCCGGATCCGGATTGCAAACCCTACATATAAAGTTTCGCGACAGCCGTCCGACTCGCTAACTCTCATTCATTCATTCGAAACACAAGTTGAGAGCATTAACTGAAGCCATTTCTCGCCAACACGGCCCGAAGTTTGCACAGCGCTAACTAGGTGGTTAGTTGGAAATGTAAAAATACGATTTTGATCTGATATTAGTCTTAGTGAATCTTGCACCGATGTAAAGGCACATGTTCTCGACAGTTACTGTTAATGTAGGTTACCCACTCTAACAACCTGACAATAAAGGCGTGTTCAGATATTTGTGAGCGCCTTGGCCGCTCCGATATATCTGATGGCGACTATACGACAACTCATTACTTAGACCGCAGTGACTTGTTTATTGTAATAGGGCTCCCAGGCTTCAAGAAACCCGATGTTGCTAGGCTGAAAAGTGGTGCCGCCCACCAGCCCCTTGATTTCCGCTCTTATAATTCTCATACATTCGCCATCGATTCGATTATTTAATTATTATTATTGATATTGTGTTGCGACGATCTTTTTGTGAATGCATTTTATTTTGACATGTAAAATATAATGTAGGTACCTACATTTTCCATGAGAAATAAATGAATCTAATCTAATCATTCTTCGCATTTTAACC
This sequence comes from Cydia amplana, assembly GCF_948474715.1. NCBI lineage: Eukaryota > Metazoa > Arthropoda > Insecta > Lepidoptera > Tortricidae > Cydia > Cydia amplana. Next base: position 19,375,472 of record NC_086076.1, read on the forward strand.
AACCCTCCCTAAATTTCGAGACCAAAAGTGCGAGTTCTTAGATCAATATAAAATCAAGATCATAACATTTAAGACTGAAATGCGCTCCTAAAGCAAATCATTGAGGAAATGTCATCGACTATTTAGACTCTCGCGCGAGCCACGAGACGAGCCGCGAGCCGCGCCACGAGACGCGAGTGTAAGCGGTGGGCTCGCGGCTCGTCTCGTGGCTCGCAAGCTCGTCGAGCTAATATAATTTAAACACTAACGGCACGGCATAAGGTTTATAACCGAATGACAAGCTCGCTATTCCTCCCCACAAACACCGGTCCTACAATAAATCATTCACGATACACTCTGTGAGGCTATGGAACGCGTTGCCATCTCCGCTGAGGCAGTGTCAGTCTGTAGCGTCGCTGAAGGCAAAATTAAAGAGGTTATGGCAATAATATTAATGTCAATTGAACGACACGTAGGTAGGATTGTGCGGTTATATATATTAGTATATTTGTAGGTATTTAAATATATATATATATTTATTTAAATGTATGTATTAATATTTTTATGGATATATAATTGTTTCGTATATTTATACATGTATATGCCTTTGCACCTAATGCATCGCATCGTATTTAGTTATGTTTCTAGGGTTAGCTACTTCTTTTAAGTCTCGCCGTCATGTACAGTTTATCTTAGTTTGACTACCATTTCATAATGTATCTCTCAGTTACTTAAAGGTTAGCTGGAAGAGATCCCTTAACGGGATAAGTTCGCCTTTGTACACATTTACTGGATTATCTCTGTGTTATGTACTTGTTTTGTGCAATAAAGTGTTTACTACTACTACTACTACTACTACAAGCCGAACGCGAGTGTAAACGGTGGACTCGCGTCTCGTGGCTCGCGCGAAAGTCTAAATCGACTATCACAGGTTCACCTTGCTGTAGAACTTTAGCAGTAATTAGGTACCTAGTAATTAAAAGTTTTGTCTTCATGGAGACGCATAGGTCTCTCTCACCTTCTCGCACTTACAATCAATTTTGGGGTTTCCCCATACTTAGAACTGAAACTCAAAAATTTTTTTTTGAATAAGGATTTTTTTGGATTTTCTATGCATAGGTCTTCAAAAATGATATTGAGGTTTCTAATTCATTTTTTTCTAAACTGAATAGTTTGCGCGAGAGACACTTCCAAAGTGGTAAAATATGTCTGTCCCCCCCCCCCCCCTGGTAACTTCTAAAATAAGAGAATAATAAAACTAAAAAAAAAATATATGATGTACATTACCATGCAAACTTCCACCGAAAATTGGTTTGAATGAGATAGTAGTAGTTTTTTTAATACGTCATAAATCGTAAACCGCAATTTTATTATGTTACTTGCTGCTACGGAACCCTCTGCCGCAAAATGTACAAAAAGCAAAATGTACACAACGCGCAAAAGCCTTCATGGGCGAGTCCGGCTCGCACTTGGCCGCTTTTTGTTACAAGTGAGATGAAGAAGAGGGCGTGTGTGAAGGCGGTACAGGATTTCAAAATGGGGGCGTCCATTAATTATGTTAGGGGATCAGGGGGGCAGGGGGTCAAGCCGAATCTTACTAAATCTCACGTGAGGGAGAAAGGGGGTTTCGGAAAAATCACGTAATTTTTTTCGAGCAATAAGTTGAGTAAATAACAGATTAATTTAAAGTTAAACATGGCTGTAGGCTAACATATGCCGATATCTGATACAATTATTCTATACTAGCTGTTGCCCGCGACTTCGTACGCGTGGATTTGTATATTGGTGGTTATATATTCTACATTAGCTTAGAACATTATGAAGCAAAATATTGCAGTAGGACGGTTAATCATTTGTTAATTATTAATATTATACAACGCATGAGACTTGTCTTTCACAACCTACGAAGTTTCTAGCCCCTAACTAAATAAAATTGTTCTCGACATAATCCCTCTCAACCCCCTTAGAAGATTTTCATGTCCTCAATTTAATAAGACCTACTACCTAACTACCTATTTACGAAGTTTGAAGTAAATAAAATTTGAACCCTATATAAACTTTCAACCCCTTTTTAACCATTTTAGGGGATGAATTTTTAAAAACGCTGAAATTACTTTTCTTGTATTCTAATAATATGCCTCTGTGCAAAGATTTAAGCCCGTTCTCACAAAAATGTTTGAACTCCATACAAACTTTCAACCCCTTTTTCACCACCTTGAGATAAAAAATTTCAAAAACGCTGAATTTTTTTTTTCAGTTTTAAAATAATACCTTTTTATGAAGTTTCAAGTTCCTAGCTTAAAATAAAATTTGTACCCTGTACAAACTTTCAACCCCTTTTTAAACCTGTTAGGGGATGAATTTTACAAAACGCTGAAATTACTTGTATGATCTTCTAATAATATCCCCAAATACAAAGATTCAAGTCCCGCACTCGAAAAAATTTTTGATATCCATACAAACTTTTAACCCCTTTTTCGTCACCTTAGGGGATGAATTTTCAAAAACACTGAAATTAGTTTTCTTGTGTTTAAATTTAATATCTTTTTGCAAATTTTCAAGTTCCTACCTTAAAATAAAATTTGCACCCCAAGACGAACTTCCATCCCCTTTTTAAATCCCTTAGGGATTTGAATTTCCAAAAACGTTGCAATTACTTTATTTTGTAATCGGCTATTATGCCTTTCTAAGAAGTTTCAAAGCATTTGTTATGGATTCAAACTTTCAACCCCTTTTTAACCCTGTTAGGGGATGAATTTTACAAAACGCTGAAATAACTTTTCCTGTCTTTTAATAATATCCCCAAATACAAAGATTCAAGTCCCGCGTTCGAAAAAATGTTTGATATCCATACAAACTTTCAACCCCTTTTTTACCACCTTACGGGATGAATTTTCAAAAACGCACATATCAGTTTTCTTGTATTTTAATAATATATATTTTTATGAACTTTCAAGTACCTAGCTTAAAATAAAATTTGGATCACATACAAACTTTCAACCTCTTTTTAACCCTGTTAGGGGATGAATTTTACAAAACGCTGAAATTACTTTTCCTGTCTTTTAATAATATCCCCAAATACAAAGATTCCAGTCCAGCGCTCGAAAAAATGTTTGATATCCATACAAACTTTCAACCCTTTTTTCACCACCTTAGGGGATGAATTTTCAAAAACGTTGAAATTAGTTTTCTTGTATTTAAATTTAATATCTATTTGAAAAGTTTCAAGTTCCTAGCTTAAACTGAAATTTGCACCCTAAGACGAACTTTCATCCCCTTTTTAACCCCCTTAGGGGTTGAATTTCCAAAAATGTCGCAATTACTTTATTTTGTAATCGGCTATTATGCCTTTCTAAGAAGTTTCAAAGCATTTGTAATGGATTCAATCTTTCAACCCCTTTTTAACCCTGTTAGGGGATGAATTTTCAAAAACACTGAAATTACTTTTCTTGTCTTATAATAATATCCCCATATACAAAGTTTCAAGTCCCACACTCACAAAAATATTTTCACCTCAGCAGCTCGAACAAGGGTACTTTGCTACTTAAAAACAGTGAGCAAAATCGCATTTTGCTCACTGAGTGAGACAAAATGAGCAAAATGTGATTTTGCTCACTCAGTGAGCAAAATGCGATTTTGCTCACTGCTTTTAAGTAGCAAAGTACCCTTGTTCGAGCTGCTGAGGTGAAAATTTAATTGTTGGTATATCTTAAGAAAATATGAGTGAATAGAGGTAAGTGATGAAGAAGGAATACATTTTTCGGGTTCTCTAATATGTTCTCACTGCTGAGGTGAAAAATGTTGTGTACTACACGAGATCAAAGTTATTTACATCTCGTGCGCTTTTGAGTCCCTTACTACGCTCAAGATTCTAAATTAGATTCACTCGCTGCGCTCGTGAATCTATTATAGAATCTTTCGCTTGCACGGGACTCAAAATAAGCACTCGAAGAAATATCAAACTTTGATCTCTTGTTGTACAAATAACTATTGATCTCCATACAAACTTTCAACCCCTTTTTCACCACCTTGTGGGATGAATTTTCAAAAACGCTGAAATTAGTTTTCTTGTTTTTTAATATAATACATTTTTACAAAGTTTCAAATTCCTAGCTTAAAATAAAACTTGTACCCCATACAACATTTCATCCCCTTTTTAACCCCCTTAGGGGTTGAATTTTTCAAAATCGCTTCTTATCTCTTGTACACTTTATAAATGCAACCTAGTGTGCAAATTTCAACTTTCTAGCTTTTGTAGTTTCGGCTCTGCGTTGATGAATCAGTCAGTCAGTCAGGACACTTGCATTTATATATATAGATAAATATAAATAAAAAATCGGCCAAGTGCGTGTCGGACTCGCGTTCCAAGGCTTCCGTACATTAAGTCCGACTCACGCTTGACTGCTCATTTCTTATAGGTTTTCCTGAATTTTCCTGATTTTGTGTATTTTTCAAAATTTTAGCCCCAGTAGTTTCGGAGATAAAGAGGAGGGGGGGTCATTTTTTGTTTATTTTGTTATATAAATTCTAGTCATTTGATATAATTATATAACACGATATAGTTTGAAAAACTTTATTTATTAACTTTCTCATTTCGAAACTTATTTACTTACTCACTCATTTACTTAATTAACTTTTTCATTTACTTCTTGTTCGAAATAAAAATATTTCATTTCATTTCATTTGCCCCCCAAAAGTGGTCTTTAGGTCACTAATTTATATTATGTGTACCAAATTTCAACTTACATGTAGGTAGTTTACGAGAAAATAGGCTGTGACAGACGGACTGTTGCTTGCTTGTATGTAAATTCAATGTTGACGTGTAAAAGTGAAGTTGAAGAAGTTGAAGTTGAAGTTGGACAGACAGACAGACAGACGCCCGAGTGATCCTACAAGGGATTCCGGTTTTTTCCTTTTGAGGTCCGGAACCCTAACGAAACAAATTGCGTTTTTTTGTTAAGTCCAAAATTTGAAAGATCTCACATGAGGTTAGGGGAGGGGGAGAGGATTAAAAACCTGTCACGTAATTAACCCAATATCAACCCAAATGAATAAAACTACAGCGATTAGTTGCTCCATATAATAACATGAAACGTTAATCCAGAATGTGGCTGTAATAGTCCTGGTAGAGTTGTATGTAGGCCTCCTTCTCCTGGGGCGTCATGCGCGCGATGACCGCGTCGTCGACCGCGGGGAGCGCCACGCGCGCGCCCGCCGCCAGCACCGTGGGCGCGCCGTCCTCGCTTTCTGATGAGGAGCTCTCCATCTCCGCTAGAATAATACCGTACATTATAGCACAAATACAAATACAGATACAGGTACAGATTGCTACAAATACAGGTACAGATTGCTACAAATACAGGTACAGATTGCTACAAATACAGGTACATATTGCTACAAATACAGGTACAGATACAGAGATACAGATACAGATTCATACAAATACTGATACAGGTACACATACAGTTAAAGATACAGCTACAGATTAGACGTGCGCGCCGCGCCGGCGCCGCCGCCGCCGGCTCGTCCACTCGGCGCGGCGCGGCGCGGCCCGGTTATTGATGAGGAAGAGGTAGAATCAGGTCCAGCATTAGAACCAAGCGATCTAAGCTCTTACAATGACGAGTTCCGTAGAGTAGAACATGTGCCTACCATTAAAACATCTTCTCCAACACGCTGGCATAGCGTGCTTGTTATGCTGGAAAGCCTTGCTCACTTTTGCAATAGAAATCCGGTCGGCGCACGTCTACTACAGATACAGGGACAGATACAGAGATACAGATACAGATTATACAGATATAGATACAGATACAAATACAAATACAGATACAGGTACAAATACTTATACAGATACAATAGAATAAAAGCACTAACCAATTGCCTCGACGTCTGTCTTCAGTTTGAAGGGGTCCTTGGACTCCACCTCGCTATCGTCTGAGCTGTCCGGTTCTGCCTTTAGTGCGTTCGCTGCCGAGTTGTCTGCAAAGGACAAGAAAAATTCGTTACGCAATTCAAATGCAAGAACCCTATTTATAACTTGAACCTTGTTGTGCTCAACAGCATCAGTCATCATACATCATTGACCGAGCGTCTGCGAAGGTCTCCGTTTCAGCTTGGGCAAAAATGCTTTCGTATATCCGTATGTTCTCCTCTGGTCGCAATACTCGCAATTCTCAACCGATTCGCGTAGAAACGTGAAATTTTTTGAGCAATTTCTATGATCAAATAGATCAAATAGAAGATAATATTTTATAGTCAAAATTGTGTAAAAATTATAACATGTTATAAATATAAAGGTACATACCAACAATTTGGTAATTTGTTTTTTGTTTTTGGTGGATTCAATTTAAAATGGCGGAGCCATACCTACATTTATTCAGTTTTGTTATGATCGCGAGGTCTACAGCTCACAGAGCCACTAGTGTAGGAGGTACCTACCTGTGTTCTGTTTCTCGTGCTGCAGCAGCACGGACATGATGTCGTCGGCGCCCTTGCTGCTAGCCTTGGCTGCTGCGGCGCTGCTTGCTGCCTTTTCCAGCGCCGCTTCTGCCGCTGCCGCCTCGCTCTGCAAATATAATAAAAAAAAAAAAAAGCCTTTTATTTCTGGTTTTCATATCACGGATAAAATTAGTAACTTAACCTATGCTTAAATCTAAATTTCACCAGAACCCTCTTTGGAGGTATAGGCCTCTTCCAGCTTTTTCCATTTTGTGCGGTCTTGGGCCTCCCATATCCAATTGCAAATATACATGCCAATTATTAGTTACCTGTTGTTGTTGTCCTAAGAGCTCTGGAGAACGTGCGACTTTCAATGCGGAGCTTGAGGGTTCGAACCCCGGCTCGGAACCGAACGGCGGCTTATTTAATATTTCCTTATACCTTACCTGTTCGCAGGAAAACATCGTAAGGAAACAGGACTAGTACAAAATCAGACCTAGTTTCCTCTCAGGGTTGGAAGGTCAGATGGCAGTCGCTTTCGTGAAAATGAGTGCCTTTGCCAATCCTTGGGATTAGTTGCCAAGCGGATGATCTACTAAAGTCAATATTTTTTTTCGTCCCTCTCTCGTTGTATTCGTACCTGTTCCCCCGAAGTAACAGTGCTTTCCACCATCCATACAGGGCGCTCCTTCCTGGCCGGGGCCGCGCGCGAGGCCTCGCCGATGGTGACGTCCACGCGGGTCTCCTCCACCGCGAGGCCGCCGCTGCGCGTGGCCTCGCCCGACCACTGCTCGTAGCCGGGCCGGAGTAAGGACTGTTTTGTATTGAGCCTGCAAACAAATATGAAATTATATAATCTACGCACGCAGCCTCATTAGATTCATCGTATCAGTATCGTTCGCGTTACTTAACAGGCCCCGCCCCGTAGACAACATGCTAATCGCTAACGCTACGTAGCGAACGAAACGCAACTGTCACTGTCACACTAATATGGAATAGTAATAGAGAGTCACAGAGCGATTCGATGGCGAAGCGCAAACGATTGTCACCTTGACTATGCCGCCTGTTCCCTTCAATCTTGGTAGAACGCTTGGAAGCACTGAACTCCCGCAGCTCGGCCTTCGGCCTCGCTTTAATTTACTTGGAGTTGACACGCTAGGGAGTCGGGATGAAGACTGGGAAAGACGAATAGGGTTTACGCACCCACGAATGGTGTTGATGTCAACCGGCTCGGGCTCCAGGATCTCGGGGGCCAGCTTGATGCCCTCGACGGCCCGCAGCAGCTGGTACAGCGGCTCCAGCTGCTCGTTGTACTTGGCCAGCAGCAGGCGGGAGTCCTTCTTCGGGAGCGCGGACTGGTCCTCCTCCACCACCTGGCTGCAGAAGGTGCAGCGGAACTCCTGCGTCATCATGTCGTACAGCTGGTCCGCCTGGAACAGAGTCATAAATCATTGTTAAACGTTTTAAAAGGGCGTCCGTGAATTACGTGGTGTGCAGGGGGTCAAAGTCGAGTATCACTAAATATCCGGGTCTCGGGCTCTCGGAAAATATGACGTATTTTATTCGTGGCAAAATAAAAGTGTAATAATGCGAGGCCAAGTTAGTTGCTCAAGACAAAAAGGCGTGGAAGGATCTTGTGGAGGATCTATTCACCTCCGGGGTGCCCTAGGACAAACAACAACAAAGCGAGTATCACTACATGCTTAGTATATATACAGCATATGTATAACATATGTACGCTTAGATCTAAAACTACGCAACGGATTTTGATGCGGTTTTTTTAAATAGATAAAGTGATTTAAGAGGAAGGTTTATGTATAATTTGTTAACCCGTGCGATGCCGCTAGTATTAAATAAAATTAGTTAATTTGAAAATATGCTTCGGGTGACCGCTTCCCATCAGGCGGCTCGTCTGCTCTGCTATCACATAAGAACTGACCTCAAGGTCGGTGAAGGTCTTCCCGCAAGAGGGGCACTTGAAGCTGGCGCGGCTGGTCGCGTCCCGCTCCTCGGTCTATCACATAAGAACTGACCTCAAGGTCGGTGAAGGTCTTCCCGCAAGAGGGGCACTTGAAGCTGGCGCGGCTGGTTGCGTCCCGCTCCTCGGTCTATCACATAAGAACTGACCTCAAGGTCGGTGAAGGTCTTCCCGCAAGAGGGGCACTTGAAGCTGGCGCGGCTGGTCGCGTCCCGCTCCTCGGTCTATCACATAAGAACTGACCTCAAGGTCGGTGAAGGTCTTCCCGCAGGAGGGGCACTTGAAGCTGGCGCGGCTGGTCGCGTCCCGCTCCTCGGTCTCCATCCGCTTCCGCATCAGGTCCAGCTTGTACTTGACCACGTTCACGAACGTTTTGTAGTTTATGAAGTAGTAGTTCACTTTCTGTGCCTTGCCGTCCGCGCCTGTAATTTGAAAGGGCCATTGACGTATAATATCTAAGGACGGGCTAATGGGGCACTAAACATCGTACTAGTTCAGCGGTGCTACCCACGAATTCCAGCCAATCGTGCAGTCTAACGCGACTAGTTGCGACCAATAGCGCGCGTAATGCGAACTCGTCAACCAATCACGCGCGTGATGCGAACTCATTGTAGCGATTTCACACCGCTGTACTGACCCCTGTCATGCCTCATTATTATTGCCCGTAAAGCCAGTCCCTAGATATCTATGTCAATGGAAAGGGCACATTGCACTTAGACACGGGAAGCGCAGAGAAAGATTCTTGTAAGGCTACCGCGATGCGGAGGGCGCATCGTTAAAACCCCCGGTTCAATACTATTAGGAAACAATTTAAATTATTTTAAGAAGGTATTTTCATTGCATTGGCAGTCGCTTTCGTAAAACTAGTGCCCACGCCAATTACTGGGATTAGTTGCCAAGCGGACCCCAGGCTCCCATGAGCCGTGGCAAAATGCCGGGACAACGCGAGGAAGATGATGATGAAGGTATTTTCATTGCAATGCCTCCCATTGCAATGGAAATGAAAAAGTAGGTAACAATGGTTATTTTTTTCTTTCGTTTATGAGATCTATTTCAGTTGGCGGCCGATTCAGTCACGATATCGCAGGGAATCGTTTGATTTATGTTCATGCTTTTACTGGGTGATAAAAGATTCTATATATGATAGGTATCTCATTGTAATTAAATGATGTACCTAATATTTACCTGTTTCCATTTTGAGTCTGACTTGGATGAACTTGTCGTTTTTGAGGGTCGCTATTCGGGCTCTTAGCATTTTTCTCTCGAACTTTAACAGCTCGCATATGTCATCTTCTTTCATACCTGAACAAAATTATTATAGGTACTCGTAGTAGGTATGTAAAATTACATTGTAATGTCACATTCAAAAAATAAGTCTATACAGAATAATGATTATAAAAGGGAGTTCGCACACGGCGACTGCCGGCGATTGCCGTCGCCCATGGACACCCGTAACACCAAAGGGGCTGTAAGTAGTGTAAGTGCGTTGCCGTCCTTTAAGATGGGACTACGCTCTTTCTTGAAGGTTTGAAGATCGTATCGGTCCGGAAATACCGCGGACAGTTCATCACAGTTTAGTTGTGCAAGGCAGGAAGTTTCTGGAAACGCACATGAGGACTTGCCAACCATATGTGGTTAAGCCGTAAGCAACCACGTTACGCGCAGGGAAGACGACGCGATGGAGAGGCTTGTTGTTCAGGGCAGAGTGGACACAAGACCCAGATTGCGGCCCTCAATGCGATGGACCGAACAAGTTAAAAATCTAACAGGATCACCTTTAAATCTGTGCGTACGGAATGCAGGAAATAGAGAAGCATGGAGGGAAATAACGAAAAAGGCCGTACAACGACCACAATGACCAGGACTGCTCTGACGAGAGTATCCGACTGAGAAGATCTGTGGTGAAGATGGTAATGTGGTCACTTACAGGGGTTGCGAACGAGCATGTCGACGATGAGGGCGTCCTCTATGGTGTAGAAGCCTCGCACCACGAGCCGCGCCAGCTGCTTCAAGCTGCTCGGCACCTCCGTCACCAGCCGCTCCTCCGTCATACCTGGAACAGTAGGTAGGTACACATCTATATATATGTCATCTATTATGCTTTTCAAAGACTAAAGAGATCATTTCTGACTCGGAAAATCAGAGTAGGTAGTAATTTTGAATTTTTATCATCGCAAAGTATGTATACTTGGTCAACCAGATCATGACAGTAGAATAAGGCGGCAAATTTGAAAAATGTAGGCGCAAAGGGATATCGTCCCATAGAAAATTTGAATTTCGCGCCTTATTTTACTGACAAGATTTGGTTGACCAGCTATAAGTATTTGTATTTTGAGTGTTAAAAAGTGTTTTGTAAATACCTCTATTTTGTATTTTAAATAAAAATTCCTCGTTTTCGATCGCTACAACATTCATTCATGTGAATAGTACCTTACGCTCACCAAAGCAACATTGGTCCTTCGAACCATATTGACTAATAGTCATCAATTCAGCTACACCGAACACTATGGCGTTTTTTTGTATACGTATGGCTTTCAATGTATCAATGCAGACTGCGGACTATTTTTTGCGATAAACAGTGAAAACGAAGCGGCTGATGTGTTACTGCCTGTATCGGATACGTTGGTTTAAAAGTTGACATTTCTCATATCACGTGGATAACAGCGTCCATCATAAAGTCCGCTGTACCTTGCTTATCGGACAGGAAGAACGAACCTAATTTTATCTTTCTTGGAATTATGTGTTGCCTCAACAATGACTAATATGCAAGTAGGTAGGTAAGTAGTGACGCATAGAATAGAGGATTCTACCTAGATACTAATCCTTGCTCGTGCGCATCTATTTCGTAGATTAGGTAATAAATAATCCGAGATACCTATGTATTGAATTAAGAAATAATAATTATGTGATTGCGTAAATTATTTCCTGTTGTACTTGTATATTCCAAGATATTACTCGCCCATCGTATTTCCTGAGTAGGTACAGCTTTTCGTATATATTTGCCAGTCCTAACCTAACGTTTTGGTACATTCAAGCGGCCGCTGGCGGCCGCTATGAGGCTCATTAGTCGTTAGTAGAGGTAAGTAAGCACGTTTTTTCATTCGTAGTCTGCCTCTTTCGCACTCATAAAATGTTCATATGCCTACGTGATGGCTTCCCTTTTGTACTTCCCTGTGCCACACTAATTACAGTGAGGACGCTAACCACGAAGGATTTCGCATATTGCCCTTGTGTTATTTTTCTATCTCTATCGATTGTACGTCCATAATTATATTGCAGTCCCGCCGGCACAGTAACAATCGCTATCGCTTCGCCATCGAACCGCTTTAATTGTGTCTTCGCTAAATAGCGTAAGCGATTGGCATTTTGTCGGGAAGAGTGATAGAGACACAAAGCGATAAGATAGCGAAAGCGATCGTCACCGTGGCTAGACCACCAGGCAGGTCAATGTACCGTGTGTTTGTAATGTACGACATTCTCCGTGTTTAGCGTCCTTACTTTTCCTTGTCAGTTGTCAATCGGCAAACTTGAGTGAGCGTGCGGCGTGTGACTTGCTCTCTCGTGCGTCGCGCATCGCTTCTAATGCATGCGGAATAAGATGAGCAGCTCATTTTCTCTTTTATATATATTCATACATTCATGTTTCTGATATCTATGTGATGAAGTGTATGAGAGTCATAAATGTAAAATCATAGCCGGCCAGTGCCTAAAGGCCAAGCTCACTGGGACCTTCATTACTGTAGTAATACAATGCTTGTAGTACATACTTACATGCTACTTTCAATCCGGAGGAGTTAAACCATGGTTCGCATCAACCAAGTTATGTACGACATATTGATATTTTAGGTACCTAGTCGGTTTTCAGAGCAATCCTAATAAAGCCTAGTTTCGCCTCTGGGTTGGAAGGTCAGATCAGATGCAGTCGCTTTCGTAAAAACTTATTGCCGGGAAGATTGTAGGTACATCTATCTTACCGCCGAACACTTTCTGCTGAGACGGACAGAGAAAGGTATATGTTATTTTTATTTCCCTATCGCTCTTGGCAGCAACAATGTATTCCTAAAGGTGCATCCACACCACAGTTAACACATTCACTGCCAGACAAAAAACGGTGCACTACCCCAGAAACCGGTGGTCTATAGCTGCAGATAGCTGCGTACAAAACAACCCGCCCAGCGGGTTGTTCGGCATCTGAGCAAAGTTGACGAGCGCCCACCAGGCGGATTCCTGGCAGTTACTGCTGCCTGGCTGGGTGTTAACTTTTGTGGAGCAACACGCAAGTAAATATACCATAAGTGCCACTTGCACCATTTACTAACCCGGGTTTAACCGGTTAAACCCTGGAGTTACCATGGCTACCAGTACAATTTGACACTGGGTTAACGGTTTAACTGCTTAACCTCGGGTTAGTGGGATGGTGCAAGTGGCCCTTAGGTACCTACTCAACTTACACAAAACACCCCAACTCAACTTACAAAAGTCAACAGTGGCATAATTTAAAATATGGAATGATTAAATGAGTGAAATAAACAGACCTTTGATTTCGTTACATTTATTTCATTGTAACAACGAAATTAACCTAAAATAATTTAAAAGAAAATAGTCTTGTAAAGTTTAAGTATACCGAATACGTAGTAACATATTGTAATAACAATCAAAACAAAAATATAATCCAAAACAGCATTGGTTTAAGTTACATACTTAAATTAAATTACATTTTGTACAAGAAAAGTCTTTTAAGTTTGGCAGTGATTCTAATAAAAAATAACTTCCTAATTAAAACTTTTTATTAAAATCGGTATTTTTTTATAATATGTACTCGGTTTAAAATGTTTATAAAAGAAGCATTATACATATTTAAACACTGTTTTTTTTAATGGAATGGAAGGTTGGTTTACATCTCTGCTGATTTCATTTCAAATGAAAACCATAAAAAAAATGGCTTAAGTATTTGAATTTGACCTCTAGCTACTTAAAACGTATACAACAACAAACAATACAGGTCAGTATCAGTATGGGTAACATTAGCAAAATAGCTGCCTGCAAAAATACTTTTAGCATGATCAAGATTTTTTTAAGAGGTAGGTTGGATATTCATTTCAACAAAACATAACTCGGTCAAATCACATAGGTACAAGTTTTGTTTCCATTCTCTACATTTCTGATCAGTTGGAATTTCACAAGAGAGGGATAAATCTAGGGTACACCCGTAGTGTAACGTGTAAATATTAGTAAATGTTTTAATAAATTTAAGCCTATTCGATTCCAATAAGATAAGGACGTTACAACAATACAAACAATCATTAAGAACTATTCCAATAAAAAATTCAAACTGTTTGAAATTGCGATCAGTCAAGTTGTCATTTGGATTTCAGCAAACATATGCTGAGAACAGAAAATATGACACAGTTCATAAATACCTGTAGACAATTATGTATCTAAATAGTCCCATGACTATCCGTTTGCAACCAAACAATACAGCAAACAATACTAGTTACAATTAAAATTCCAATATACCACTCAAACCCAAATTTAAGTAAATACAAGAGATCAACATCAAGTTGTAGGTTGGCTAGTAATTACAATTACTACTTATAATAGAAATTGACATAAACAATAAATAGTTGCCGAATTAAACTTACTTAATAATGTAATGACGTACGTAAAATACAAGTAGATACCTATTTATTTACATCTATGGGCAAGAGTCCTTTACACAGTAAATAATGAAATACAAACTCAGTCCTTAATAATTAATTGATACACAGAACACTGTAAATTAGTCAGAATGAGTTCGTTCGAGAATCATTTGTATGTTATCTAACGTCTGATAAATCAGTCTGAAGTTGGGTCGGTCGGTGGGGTGCGTGCTCCAGCACTGGCGCATGAGGTCATACACGCAGCGGGGCGTGTTGTCCGGACACGCCAGGACATTCCCGTCCTTCAGGAACCTAACCACTTCCTCATGGGTCATTCCGAAGTACGGCTGTAGGGCAAAAGAGAATATCTCCCACAGGCAAACACCATAGGCCCAAACGTCAGACTCTAATGTATACTTATTGTACAATATGCTTTCTAAAGGCATCCATCTCACTGGGATAGCATCGTGCTCGTCTCCCTTATAATAATCTTGTAAATAAATTTTATGTGATAGACCGAAATCTGCAATCTTCACTACCATGTCGTCATTGATTAGACAGTTCCTGGTGGCAAGATCTCGATGAACAAATTTTCGATCGGACAGGTAGACCATCCCTGAGGCGATCTGCCTTGCAACGTGCAATAAATCTAAATGCCCCAGTGGTGTTGCCAGTAACCTTAAGTCTTCCCTGTGTTCTGACATTGGTGGGTAGTTAGTGGCAGTGCTGCAGGCCCTTAGGTATTCATTTAAGTCACCCTTTCCCATATACTCGAAGAGCAAGCACATGGGTCGCCCTATAGCGCAGACACCTAACAACTTCACAATGTTGGGGTGGTCAAAGTCAGCCAGGAGACAAGCCTCTCTCTCAAAATCTAGTTGCAAGTCATGAGAGGCTTCATCCTTGAGCATTTTGACAGCAACCAGAGTAAACTCTTCTTCCGGAACCAGCCCGGGAGCCTTCGCTTGAAACACTCTACCAAAAGCACCTTGGCCTAAATCGCGGATATAGATAATATTATTTCTTGGGAACTCCAGTTTCTCCAGTTTGGGGTTCAGCTGAGCCCCGGTGGTGTGATAAGCCATATTACTCGGGAGTTTGTCAAGATCAATATCCATGTTTGGGACATTTCTGCGGCTAGGCATGTTGCACTTAGAGTAATGATTTTTAAAAAAGTAATGGCACAAGAGAGCAATGGATGCAATCCCTAAAACGCACCCAAGGCCACCAACTGATAGCAATAACATAAATGTAGGCGTAAAATAGTTTTCCATCTCTATACTTGGTCCTATAATATTGTCATCTTCTAAGGTGGAGTTGGCACAAAGTGGTATATCGCAGAGCTCCCACCGAACCTCAGGGTCCATGGTATAGCACCACGGCCCACGCTCCTCGCCTCCAGCGTTTCTGCAGTAGTTGCTCGAGTTCTGCACTTCCGGAAACACAAGCGGAGGTCTCGTGTGCTGGTGGGGGTACTGAGACTCCCAGGCCTGGCAGGCCTTGCCGCTCTCGGTGACGTTCACCGTACCCTGGTAGTACCGGCCGTTGCCCCGCACGCAGCTCGTGGTCACTTCACTGTAGTCCATGTTAGTGATGCCCACATCATTACATGTCACGTGTGAACCTTTCCCTGAAAACCGAGGAAGTTCCTCGCATTCGGGAAATCGGAAATGGCCTCTAGACTCAAAGTAAACGCCTCGGCGTTTTTGCTCTTCAAAAACGATCCAGTCGTTGTAACAAAACTGCATTTTAACGGCGATGCAGTCTTCGTAGCACAGAGGCAACGCGAAGTCGCCGACCGCATCCTTGTTGATGCACTTGGGAAACGCGTAGGCACAGAGCAGCTTCTCGGCGCGGCTGCGGCACGGCTCCCTGAGAGTCGATATCATTTCTCTCCACAGCCCAGTTGTAATCTTTTCGTTCTCCAGACCACCCGTATGGTTATACCACACGTACCCGGTTGTATATGTTTTGCATATTTGGCCATTGTATGGGCCACAGTAGGGATGCACGGAGTTTACGATATAAAGGAGCACGGTTATCACTTTATAAGACGTATCCATTGTGACTATTGGACAGAAAGTAATTCGATGTATCTAATGCCTGATCGTTGCATTTTATTCAATACCTTTATAGTATAATACTGAAAAAATATGACACTGACTATACAATGGCGGACGCATTATTATTGATTTTAGTTGTTTCGTTCTTCATTATGGAAGTCCAAGCCACAAAGCAAAGCAACCGAAGCGACATGAGCGAGAGCGTGACCAATTTGACAGCTGAAGTTGACAGTGTTGACATTTCCGAAATGGTCACCCCTTTGTGCACAATCGAATGATTCAGAATCGATTAATCATTAATTTAATGATAATTTATCATTTTGTCTTCTTGAGTTTTTAATCAATGTTATTAAATGAATTGATTGATATAAATGACCGAGGAAATCAAGAAGAAGTGAGGATGGTGAGTTAAAGGATTTAAAACCCAAAATTTTAATTTACAATCCTTTCCATGGTATGTCGATGGTTCTATGTTATGGCAACATTTTAGTCTTGGAAATGTTGGACATGGTCATGAAAAAAAAAAAAAAAAGGAAATGTTGGCACGCCTGCGTGCATTCCAAACGTCAAAAGTGATCAAAATAATGAGTACTTACTGCTTTATATCACGATATGGCTGCAATTGAGAAAGTAAAAGTCGTTGTTCTTGGCGATTCTGGTAAATCAGTTCCCAATTTTCACTAGTCCATCAAATAACAACACTTTATTCCGTATGTCAGTAGTACACAAAATAAACATGTATCAATAACCTTCCACTTGCTTTTTGACGAGTTTGCTTTAATGACATCCTTGAAGGTTAGGCAACATTCCGGCATAACTTTGTTTGGCGCCTAATTTAGATTTTGAGTCTTATCTACCAAAATTTTTGTATTTTATTTTCATCGAAATAAAGATGAAATTTAGGCCATAAAAGGATATATTTCAGAAAATTTGTGTTAAACTAAATAATTTATGTTATCTTCTTTTTTCAAAGACATTTAATTAATCTATTAAATTTTAATTCATGATTTAATTGTTTCTTATAGCAAGTCGGTGGCAAACAAGCAGAAAGCCCGCCTATGTTCGCTTAACGTAGCCTATGGACGCTTACAACTCCAGATGTGTTAAATGTGTTACACAGGCTGATTCTGTTATATCTGACTATACTCTGAAGAGTCTGAAGGTTGAATATGTAGGTCATACTGTACAACTTTTATTATGGAGCCAACCCTGAAAAAAATTGGAAGTCTCACATTTTTTAACATAATGTTTTTCGGGGTTGAGCTCAAAGTAAAAGTGGTTTAGTATGAGTAGTATGACCTGTATGACCTACTTATCCACCTCTCAGAGTATGGTAAGACGTATATCACATGGCAAAATTCACATGGCACTCTGTATTATCGTATCTTTTTTTTTGAAGGCGTGGGAAAAACATCGCTAACGCACCTGATCGCGCACGGGCGCGTGCTCGTGTCGCCGACATGGACGGTGGGCTGCGCGGCCGAGGTGAAGCTGCACGAGTACCGGCAGGGCACGCAGCAGCAGAACACGTTCTTCGTAGAGTTCTGGGACGTGGGCGGATCACAGGGCCACAGGAATACTAGGAACGTGTTCTACCAGCCTGCACACGGTATGTTGGCCCTATGTCACGTATTACATAGCGACCTATGCAAGACCGGCAGGGCACGCAGCAGCAGAACACGTTCTTCGTAGAGTTCTGGGACGTGGGCGGCTCGCAGGGCCACAGGAATACTAGGAACGTGTTCTACCAGCCTGCACACGGTATGTTGGCCCTATGTCACGTATTACATAGCGACCTATGCAAGACCGGCAGGCCACGCAGCAGCAGAATACGTTCTTTGTAGAGTTCTGGGACGTGGGCGGCTCGCAGGGCCACAGGAATACTAGGAACGTGTTCTACCAGCCTGCACACGGTATGTTGGCCCTATGGCACGTATTACATAGCGACCTATGCAAGACCGGCAAGACACGCAGCAGCAGAACACGTTCTTCGTAGAGTTCTGGGACGTGGGCGGATCACAGGGCCACAGGAATACTAGGAATGTATTCTACCAGCCTGCACACGGTATGTTGGCCCTATGGCACGTATTACATAGCGACCTATGCAAGACCGGCAGGCCACGCAGCAGCAGAACACGTTCTTCGTAGAGTTCTGGGACGTGGGCGGATCGCAGGGCCACAGGAATACTAGGAACGTGTTCTACCAGCCTGCACACGGTATGTTGGCCCTATGGCACGTATTACATAGCGACCTATGCAAGACCGGCAAGACACGCAGCAGCAGAACAAGCCGAACTTCGTGGGCGAGCCGCAGGGGCCGGCACCTTATACAATACCATGGTATTGTATAAAGGTGGGCTGGTGAAATGGGTCCTTTATAAAGTTGAGTGATAAAGTTGACAGGTAGGCCTCAGGGAATTTCAAAGATTTTTTCATAAACAGGACTCAAAATAAAATTGTTCCTAGACTTAGTTATATAATCGACGTGGATATGAACCGTGATTACTTACTGTTTTCGAGCTCCCGATATTTCGACGCAACCTTTGCTTTGCTGAGCAAAGGTCTCTTTACTGTCAGGACTATAATGCCAGTTTCATCCTGGACTTTTGCAGTGCTAAACGTAACAGTAAGCACATCGCCACTTTCTTGTAAAGTAAAGCATCCCTCTTAGAGTATCCCTCTCTATCTCTCTATTACAGGAATCATTCTAGTTCACGACCTAACCAACAGGAAAAGTCAAGTTAACCTACAGAAATGGCTCTCCGAGATCCTAAACTCCGACAACCCAGCGCTTCAGCATATTGATATCGACCCAGAACAGTTCCTAGGCTCTACTCAGGTAAGAACTGTTATATAGAATTGCTAACCCCTCAAAATCCTTCAAAGACTTCATAATACGTGGTTGAAACCCCAGACCAGACTCATACGCTGGATGTAAGGCCGCCCGCTAGGGTAACCGAAAAATAGAATGAGCACGCTAACTGGCGCGGACGCGTGCGACGGATTTTACCTAGCAGGCGTAAGGATTTAATAAACAGTTTTCGATTTGACAATCAGCCAACCAAATAGCTAATTTGTATAGCAACCAGTCTGTCAGCTTTCGTTCGGCCAGTCACCTTTTGCCCCTAGACTCCACTCTCAGGCGTCTATTGGTCTGATTGGATTCGACCACCGCAACGGCTTCCACAGATTTTCTTGCCAATCGGTTGTATGCGCTGGCGATTGACCAACCGGGATTCATAATGTTCCGATTTCGGCGTGGTTGGTTTCCGACCGTAGTTAGTTGCATCTGCCAAATCGGTATGTTTGATAAAGTAAGGAAGGACGCTAAGTATTTCGTACATTGACTCGCCATTTCCATTTTTTCTCAATAGATACCCATTCTGGTGATTGGCACTAAGTTCGACTTGGCCGAGGAGAAGCAGCGCCGGGGGCAGTACCGCCGCCTCGCTAGCAGCATCGCCGAGCAGTGCGGGGCAGATGAACTGTTCGTCAACTGCCACCAGGCCAGGTTTGTGGGTGACTCGTCTTTAGCAGAAGCAGCGCCGGGGGCAGTACCGCCGCCTCGCGAGCAGCATCGCCGAGCAGTGCGGGGCAGATGAACTGTTCGTCAACTGCCACCAGGCCAGGTTTGTGGGTGACTCGTCTTTAGCAGAAGCAGCGCCGGGGGCAGTACCGCCGCCTCGCTAGCAGCATCGCCGAGCAGTGCGGGGCAGATGAACTGTTCGTCAACTGCCACCAGGCCAGGTTTGTGGGTGACTCGTCTTTAGCAGAAGCAGCGACGGGGGCAGTACCGCCGCCTCGCGAGCAGCATCGCCGAGCAGTGCGGGGCAGATGAACTGTTCGTCAACTGCCACCAGGCCAGGTTTGTGGGTGACTCGTCTTTAGGAGAAGCAGCGCCGGGGGCAGTACCGCCGCCTCGCTAGCAGCATCGCCGAGCAGTGCGGGGCAGATGAACTGTTCGTCAACTGCCACCAGGCCAGGTTTGTGGGTGACTCGTCTTTAGCAGAAGCAGCGCCGGGGGCAGTACCGCCGCCTCGCTAGCAGCATCGCCGAGCAGTGCGGGGCAGATGAACTGTTCGTCAACTGCCACCAGGCCAGGTTTGTGGGTGACTCGTCTTTAGCAGAAGCAGCGCCGGGGGCAGTACCGCCGCCTCGCTAGCAGCATCGCCGAGCAGTGCGGGGCAGATGAACTGTTCGTCAACTGCCACCAGGCCAGGTTTGTGGGTGACTCGTCTTTAGGAGAAGCAGCGCCGGGGGCAGTACCGCCGCCTCGCTAGCAGCATCGCCGAGCAGTGCGGGGCAGATGAACTGTTCGTCAACTGCCACCAGGCCAGGTTTGTGGGTGACTCGTCTTTAGCAGAAGCAGCGCCGGGGGCAGTACCGCCGCCTCGCTAGCAGCATCGCCGAGCAGTGCGGGGCAGATGAACTGTTCGTCAACTGCCACCAGGCCAGGTTTGTGGGTGACTCGTCTTTAGCAGAAGCAGCGACGGGGGCAGTACCGCCGCCTCGCGAGCAGCATCGCCGAGCAGTGCGGGGCAGATGAACTGTTCGTCAACTGCCACCAGGCCAGGTTTGTGGGTGACTCGTCTTTAGCAGAAGCAGCGCCGGGGGCAGTACCGCCGCCTCGCTAGCAGCATCGCCGAGCAGTGCGGGGCAGATGAACTGTTCGTCAACTGCCACCAGGCCAGGTTTGTGCTCATGGATTTTTGTCTTAAACGAGTTCATGATGGATTAAACATTTGCTCCCATATTGGTGATCGGTACCAAGTTGTACCCATCTAGCAGAAGAGAAGCAACAGGCAAATGAACTCTTTGTCAACAGCCACCAGCAAGCTGAGTCGGTGCTCATAATTACTATTAGAATAGTTATTACAGGGTGGCCAAATAAGAGGTATACACTTTATTTTTGAAATTTTATTCTATAAAACATAAAAAATATTAAGTATTCCTTGTTAAATATAATATGTAGGGTCAGCAATTACATATGAAAAATAATGTCAGACAAATGTCCACCTCTAGCAGCATGGCAGATGCGAACCCTTTTCATCGCGTTTTTCATCACTTTTTCACACATTTCTGGCGTTATTCAGCGACAGTGTTTCGAATATTTTGTTTTAATTGCTGAAGGTTCGTTGGCCTATTCGCATAGACACGTCCCTTTAGATAGCCCCACAGAAAAAAGTCAGGAGCTGTTAAATCAGGCGATCTTGGGGGCCAGTCAATGTCACCGTTTCTCGAAATTAATCGACCGGGAAACGTAATTTTTAATGTTTCTATTGTTTTTAATTATTAAAACACGTTGTTCCGTCGTAAAACGCTCCATAATAAATTTGCCGTATCTACACAAACTAATTTTCATGCAATAACTGTCATATTTACCGCCAAAATAAAATGGCGGCAAAAAAAAGTTGTATACCTCTAAGTTGGCCACCCTGTAGATCAATCGACAGACGTCTAATGCTGGGCCTACCTACGAATCTATGGTTTTGAACTCTCAATGTGATTTCGAACGATGTTCGAACGCTATGAATTTCATTCGCTCCTGTTTTCACTTTATCCCCTAGTATATTTTTACAACAATATTGAGCGAATTATAATCATGTTTATTTCCAGATCTTTGGGACCTGGGACGAGTAACTCCGTGAAATTAACACGATTTTTTGATAAGGTTAGTTAAAGCAAAGACTAGTTAATATTCAAGACGAAGAACCTCGATACAACACCGCGTTCCCTCGATGGCATCGGCTCGTTGTTACTATAACTTCAATTTAATTTAAATTTCATTTTAGATCGAATGAATGCACGTGTTTGCAGGTGATCGAGCGGCGGTACTACTCGCGCGGGTCTCCGTTCCCGGACCGGCGCACACACACACACGCACACGCGCCGCACATGTCGCACTACTCCCACCTAGCGCCCAGTACCCCAGTCCAAGGGTCTCGCTCGCACCAGTACCTCAGCCCGAGGTTCTACCGCATGGACAACTAAAGTATGGACGGACATTGACCCGCCTCTTTTTATCTCTATCGCACGCATGTAATTGTATTTCTGTCCCGCTCGCACAGTGTCATCATACGTGCGTGCGATAGAGATAGGAAATGGCGGGTCAGTGTACGATGTTCTTTGTGCTTTACGTCCTTACTTTTATGTATAATAAAGAATCGCACAAATATCGCGAGCTGGCTCTAATGAATCGATATCTGAAGGTCTACCGCGAAAACCGAAATTCGCAAATTGCGGGGATTTTCACTTTTACTCCAATGAAATTGTAATTAGAGTGACAGAGAAAGATGCCCACGATTTGCGAACTTCGATTGTCGCGGTTATAGCCCTGTACTATCTATGTATAAGAAAATTATAAAACTAAGTTATTATTGTATGTTAATAAAGTTCTATGATCATTCCAATCGCGAGATATTTTAATTTACATTTACATTACATTTGTATCTAAAGGGCTCTACAGACCTTGCAGCTTTGGTCGACAATGTATCGTAAATCGCATGCGATTCCTTACACAATCTGTGGAGAATCGGGGGTATTACTGCAAAGTTCGGACGCCAGAGTGCAGCACTAGTACCCATCGTAAACCATAGAGTAACTTATACATACTGTGCCTTAAACTGTTTTTTGACAAGTTTTCACACTGATGCATCAAGGCGGTTTGTTTAAAAGGGGCTACCGGGAAACGCGAAAATCGAAACTTGGCTATCTGCCTCTTTATCACTCGAATATGCAAGTGATAGAGAGGTTAGATAACAAATTTTCAACTCTCGTTTCGCGGTAAATTGTGAAGGATTGTGGTAGTGGCGCCCCCTACTCAAGAGTTTCGCGTAATATTATATTTAAGAGCACTTAGGGTTAGACAAAGATTCCCTGCCACAGACAGGATGCTAAATAAAACTCGACATTAACATAACTCTTTTATGACACAAAAATAAATAAAAAATAACAAAAATAAATTATTTTCTATTATTAATTATTGCTAGATAAGTACACTTGGCGTACTAAAACGAATGTGTCCGACTGAATGTCAACTAATACTGAATTTTCAAATATGACAACACAAAAAGAATGGCAAAATGTAATGGCTAAAAATGTCGTCAAAAGTGCTAAAAATGTCGTTGTCGGAAGTAAAATCTTTGACATTACAATGGTTTACGAGTTAGAATCCATTCTTTACAGTTAAGAGCCAACAGGAGCTGAGATTTAAATATTTTAGGTAAATATAACCGTCTCGCTAACGGAAGCGGCTCCTAAAACTGGTGCGATAAGGACAAGGCGAAAAATCCTGCGTAAAAATCTCAAAAATCGAGGTTTCGTACTCGACTGTTTCCTCCTCCAAAACTAAACCAATCGTAACCAAATTTGGAAATCTAAATGATTATGACATTATCTGTGTCGGACCGTTTTGCTTTTTTGGCTAATTGATATCAGTTTTGAATAGCGCGCCTCATTGCGGCATAGTCAATTAGGCCATTTTGGCCATTTATGTAGGGCTCTAAGCGCCTTAAAAAACAAAAATATCAAAAAAAGCAAAACGGTCCGACACAGATATTGACAATATTAATCTGTGTTGAAAAAATCATTGCTCTAGCTTCAAAACCCACGGAGGAAACAGTCGAGTACGTTTGTATGGAGAAATGACCACTCCTGTTGGCTCTTAAACAACCACAAATAAAGGTCCCACAGGTTCTCGATTTCTACACAAATATCAAAATTGAAAGCGATTGATTTTATAAGTGACATTTTTAAAATGGCGACCGCTTGACCGCGTCTCCTATGGGTAACTGCAACTAATAGGAGCTTTACTACTAGTACTAGTTTCCTCTAAAAAAGTAGGATACACAGAACTAACTAGTAAGTAGTAACCAAAGTAGGTTATGCCGTCTAATTAACACTACAATTAGTATTTTTTCCCTATTTACTATCATTGGTAAATACTGAGAACCGTGACGAATGTGGTGATTATCTTAACAGATGGGAAAATATTCCCAGTAGCACCATTTTTTTTTGAAAATATTGTAATTTCTAAATGTAGTGTGGTAGTATCTTTCATAACAGGTAATAATTTATCAGCATACCCCGGGGTATTGGGTGCGGGAATGTTTTATACAAGCCAAAAAATAGGTATACATTCAAAACTACTTGAACATTTCTAAACACTTGGTTTGGAGCTTACCGCTTATTTTTAATTCATAGTTTGGTAACTATTTTACAATAAGCAAAGTTATAAACACCCAAAATCATTCCCGCGCCCAAAACCCCGGGGTATGGTTGTCAGTGGCACCGACCGGAAAAAACCCCAAGGGCCCTAGCCAAGATGACAAACGTAGATAAAAAACTTAATGTATGGAAATAGTCACTCGACTGGTAGCATCTGTCATCCCGATACATTTTTTCTTTTCGTTTATCGATGTCCGCTCGTCATCTCGGCTAGGCCCCCAGGCCCCTATTCCACCAGTGACAGGTGCTACAATTGTCGACATCACTGTTACTGACGTCACAGGCCCCCATAGGCTACGGTAACCGTTTAGCATCGGACGATCAGCAACAGTGATGTTTTATAACCAGAGATCGGACAAATTTGCGACATTGCTCGCAATAATGTGGACATGACTCCAAAATTGATTAAATAATTAATCATTTAATTAATTTCTTACCTGAGGTTTAATTTTGATTCCTAATCAATAAATAACACAAAGAGTTCTTATAATGTAAATTTATTTAAAAAAATAATCAGTATGTTTTCCAAATTTTCTGTAGGTACTTATTTTTTATATCAAAAATATATTTAAGTGCTATTTATTGACTAGGGAACAAAAACAGGGAAATCAAAAAACATTGTAATTTCATTCGAGACGAGGGTTTCAAGATCTCATCCACATGGAATCCAGTCATTAGTAAATGTAAGCGTAAACGAATATCGACAGTCGATAAATCGAATATCGTTAGTGTTGTGTGTCGACAGAGTGACATCCCTAGTGCGCAAAACGTTCAAGCGGATAAACAAGACCAAGTGCGGGTAGTTCGAAAAACTCGCGCGGTTAGACGATGCTGATGTCAACTTAAGCCAGTCTTCTCCGAGACCACGGGGACAACGCCGTCCTCGAAACGTCGGAGGTAAATCTTAAAACTTAGATACGCGATTAAGTCCCGTTGTATAATTTAATAATGTGTAAAAATCGTGAAAGTTTAAATCAGTGTTAGGGAACAAAATTAAATCTCAGGTAAAAAATTAATTAAATGATTAATTATTTAATCAAATTTGGAGTCATGTCCACATTATTGCGAGCAATGACGCCAATCTGTCCGATCTCTGTTTACAATTGTCGCAACTGTCACCGTGGTGAAATAGGGGCCAGGTGGGTCCGGCCCAGTCCCACTAGCCGAGGTGGGAGCCCCACTTGTCCCAGTACTCGTGGGTCTGCATCTCCATGAGGCGCGACAGGCAGCGGTCTACCGCGAACATCTCCTCCTCGCCCGTAAAGATGGCCGCCCGAGCGTCCTCCTGTCAATAGATTGTGGATCAGTAGTCTTAATAATTTAACTATACTGGATCAACCAAATCTTGTCAGTAGTAAAAGGCGGCAAATTTGAAAAATCGCGGGTTAGCAACACTGTGTTCGAATAATTCCAAAATCGCGTGTCATCTGTGTGTTATCTGTGGAATGTAGATCGTGAATGACAGCTATCATCTTATTGTTTACATTCTGAATCGTTTCTATTTCAAGAGAAATTTCTGCTGTCACCATTAAATACCAAGATTATGCATGACCTCAAGCAAAGCTAAGGTGCCTACAATGTACAATCATGCTCGTTGACGGTAAACATTACTAAAATTTGAGGTTATGATAATTCACTCAAACTGACGTATGAAGGGCGGAAAAATAAACACGTTTTGGTTCGATGTACATTGCTGCTTTTCCTAGAGCAATTCTGCTCTTTGAGTGTTACATGGTGTTACCCTACTTTAATTTGCAGTACATTGCTACTGACAAGATTTGCTTGACGCACTATAAATTATATTTAATTTAATTTGTATAGCTGTAGTATTCTATTTAATTTAAATTGTATAGCTTATAGTTGCGCTCTCTCGAAAAGGTTTCCACGGAAGACCAGCGTCGGGGACTTCAAAGGTTCCTTGACATGAAGCTGAGTGGAGACCATTTCAGGAACGCTTTATAACCAATCTATGTCAGTGTTGTTATTAGTTGTTTCAATTAAGCGTTTTTAAATAAAGCATCTTCTATTCTATTTTATTCTAAATACCAAATACAGTTCAAATTAGCCGAGATGATTGACTGGGAAAAAATAATAGTGCTCTTTAATTCTTGGTTACTAAATAATGTACGATTGAAATTGCCAACTTTGCCTTTTCAACGTAACTTTGCCCACCATGGCACAGAAGAAGCGAAATATCAAAAAACTACTGCCGATCCACCGTCATCAAAATTAAACCAGTGATAATTTACACTATACAAAAATTATGGTCACCAAACCATCACACATTATCTTGTAATTGTATCTGTTAATATGTTGTAAGTATACGTAACCTCAAAATAACAATCTGGATGACAATTCGCCATTATTTAATATGGCACGACTAGGGCATGCTCCCGGGAATTCCCGGTTCTAAAATTCCCGGAAATACCGGGAATATTATAGTGTCGAAAGAACCGGTACAAAAGACCCGGTACCGGTACTTCCCGGTTCTCATCAGTATGCGTATTTATTCCCATTTCAATAGGAGTTGTCTTAGTACTTTAGTTCGGGACATTAAATAACATTTTAATAATGGTGATATCAAACGGAGGACCCAAAAATAACCCGACAAACTAACCTAGTAAAGTGGTAATTTGTAAAAAATCACCAAGTTTTCTATTTCAACTTTGTTTTTATCTGAAACATCGTTCAGTACTTTTATGCCGGTTACATAAAGGACTAATGATATTAGCAATCTATGTATGTTTGTGTCATATGTCCCAATGGAGCCTTAAAGCTACTAAATTACACCTATTTAGACGAATAAGGTGTCTATCTACACATTTGAATTAAGCCATAATCTTTAAACAACTTTTAAATCACAAGTAGGATATTATTTATTTATTTTATTCGAATATTCTTCTTCTAGGTTTGGTTTTATATGAAAAAATATTCCATTCTCGGGTTGAATTTTGAACTCCTGTATCCCGTGCCGTCATAGTGCTGAGTGCATCGACTATGGCCGTGTTAAGCCCAGGCGGAGGCAAAGTGTGCCGGTTAATTTCGTAAAATAGGTGGGAACGCTAAAAGTGCTTTTTTATATAAAATAAGTCGTTTATTAATCCTTATGAAATTGTTCATATGGAAATAAGTAATTCATAAAGATTGTACGCTAACACAAACCATTTCTTAAAAAGAATCATAAGATGCCTTGAGAACCGGGAATCCCGGTTCCGGCCATGTTCAGAACCGGGAAATAAAATTCTTGGTACCGGGACCGGTACTGCATGCCCTAGGCACGACCACGAATTTTGATGTTTCTACTAGTGGATATTGTATCTATATCAAAACTAAACTAAACTATCCCAATAGTGGTTGTTCAGTAATCTTACCGAGTCCTTGGAAATCTTCAAATCGTCCATGAGCGCGCGGTCTGCGTCGCCGAGCTCCTCCACAGACGACACCTCACGCGCGATCAGCTCTGCCGGCTCCACGTCCGCCGCGATCACAACCTGTAAGTAACACGGCCAAACAGTTGTTTATATTGTAGTACAAAATCGAGCTCCCAAGTTGGACAGCCGATTTCAATGGTGTTGGTGATAGTGGTACAGTCAGCAGCCGAAGTTGCTAAGCGGCCGAGGTTAGGGTGTTTCACTTTAGTATGGAGGAAAAAAAGTTGTGATATTTTTCCTGGCTTTGCTCACCAATCGAGTCTCCCCGCTCTAAAAACAATCTATTTCAATTTTCATAATAATCGATTAACGTTTAAAGGTTGCACAAATTGAAAATGTGGAGGGAGAATCCCATACATTGCGTGAAAATTAACTATTTTTTTTAATAACAAAATATAATGATCTGATACTAAAATCTAATGAAAAAACTGAATTTTGCGTCAAAACACGATAAAACCACTTTTCCTTTGGAAACAGGTGGAAAAACTGAAAAATTTTAATTAGAACATTTATCAAGTAACCAAAATCCATGTTAACTACTAATTTTAAAATTGATTTATATGTAAAAGGTTCAGTATCACACTACTCACCGCTTTGATGGTAGCCGCTTAAACCATTTTCTACCCTCCGATGTAAAGTCGTTGGTTATTTGGGAAAACTTTGTTGATGTTGTGCAACCTTTAAATATTCACCGATTTTAATTTTTTTTGGTATATAATATTTTCTAATCAGGAAGAACCAGAATTCGAGCAAAATCAGATGAAAATCGAAAATTCGGGAAAATGAAACACCCTAGCCGAGGTGTTCAAAATTACGTTGGCACGCTCTTGTTCTCTTAACAATAAACTCGCGTCAAGATCATTTTCAACACCTCGTCCGCTTAGCAACTTCTGCTGCTGACTGTAGGTAGGTACATACTTCAATTGCCAAACGTCATTTATTGACAACCAGAGTTAATAATGGACAGGGTCTTACAACGACATCTACTTCTTTCTTTTCATTACATTAAATTCGTCTTAATCCTTACATATCTTATACAATTAATTATTTCCAATACAATTCTTCCAGCAAAATAATACAGGAATCATTTATTCTAC
This sequence comes from Cydia amplana, assembly GCF_948474715.1. Lineage (NCBI taxonomy): Eukaryota > Metazoa > Arthropoda > Insecta > Lepidoptera > Tortricidae > Cydia > Cydia amplana. Next base: position 19,404,323 of record NC_086076.1, read on the forward strand.
AAATACAATTAAAGATAAACAATAAAAATAACCAATGACGCCAATACGTAGGTATCACACCGGGGAAAAACACGCGCACACACGCGTCTGCCCTTAAACTACACGTTAAAAGTAAACAAAGTGTCGTTAAAGTTTATAACGGCCGTAAATAACACTAATGATATATTTCCATCATTTGAATAGACGAAGATGTTTATGCCACTCACTTCCTCACATAAACCTTTCCTGTAAGTAGTACTATTTTGTTATTAAACATAATTACATTAATTACCTAACACGATAGGTATACTATCATTATGGCTCATCTACACCAGCGGCAATGATGGTCCATTACCGAATGGGCGCCGATTCCATCGTGTGGGGACACACACAATAATGGCCTAAGCCGCGCGCAATCAGTCTATTTTAAGGCCTTGTAATTCTTAAATTCAATCTTCTGTTCTGGTTGTTTTATCACGAATAAAAGTTTTTCCCTGAGCGAATGTAATACCGGATACTAGAGATGCACCGGATATCCGGTTACTATCCGGTATCCGGCCTATCCGGCCGTTATTTTAGTATCCGGCCGGATACCGGATAGTGACCTACTATCCGGCCGGATACCGGATAGTAAAATTAACATATTTTGGGGTAAAAAATGGAATCTAAAAAACAGTCACGGTCATAATGCTAACGACACAGTAGATAGAAATGAATACGTAACCAATGTCCCACAATACACTTATTTGTTTACACAAAAATACGCGCGCGCACTTGTCTATAAATGAACTTACTACGTAATGACATGATAAAACTCGTTACGATCCTAGAAATGTGTCCGCGTGAACGTTCACTACGAAACAGGTCGAAACCTGCACGACGCGCACCTGCAAAACTCAAAATTTAGGTATAGTTCTGCCGGCCGAATATCCGGCGGCCGGATACCGGATATTCGGCCAGTGTCCAGGCCAGATATCCGGTATCCGGTATCCGGCCAAACAACTATCCGTTGCATCTCTACCGGATACGTACCCTGACCCTATTGTCATAGAGCGTGTCTATGAGCGTGATGAACCGGCGCAGCTGCGAGCGGTGCCGCGCCAGCGACAGCTGGGGTAGCTGCCGCACGAACACCGTGTGGAAGGTCTTCGACAGCACCAGGTAGTCGCTCGCGCCTATTGGCTGGAAAATGGGAAAGAAGTTTGCAACATTGCCCATTATCTAACTTTGCCCAGAGGTAGAATCATTCTAAGCTAACTTTGCACGAAGTTGAATATGTTCAAAATTCTGCGAAGTTCCTTCTTATACTAAAAACAAAATATAAAACCATAACCTTACCCTATCACAAAGCTCTTCAAACGTAGAGTCCAGCACGCCACCGCAAGACTTGGCGAACTTCACGTTCCTTCCCATAATGTTGATCACTCTCGGCCTGACGGTGTCGGTTTCCTTGGATATCAGAAATTTGAATAAATTGTCTACAGCGTTGCTTTCAGACGTCAGTTCGCTATTTCTGAAAATTTAATTTAGGTTTTAAACATTAAATTTAAATTTAAAATTATTCTAATCCCGAGGCACATCTAATCCGAGTGTATTGGAGAATTTGCTGAACTCAATCCGGTATGAATTTATTTATTTGTAACAAAACATTGTTAAGCAAAAAAGAATGGTCGTTCAAATGTTTGACTCTTTCTTTAGGATCCGGTCACTTACGGCCACATTAATTCTAAGGCCAAGTATTATGAACGGCCACTTCCCCGATGGGCTACTTCCTTTAAGGGCCTCTTACAAACAACATTCCCCGAAAGGCCACAATCCTCTAACGGCCTCTTCCCCTTAGGGCCCCTTCCTCAAACGGCCTTTTCCTCTTATGGCCAATTCCTCAAACGGCCTTTTCCTCTTATGGCTACTTCCTCAAACGGGAACTTCTCTATATGACAACCTTCCTCGTAAAGGCATCCTTTTGAATGAGCACAATATCAATGATGATGGTCATTCACATTCTTCTAGAGTTTGTCCCGGCTTATTGCTACTGCACCATTTTAACCCTGGAGTCCGCTTGGCAACCTTATCACAATAATTGGCGAGTGCGAGTTTAAGAAAGCAACTGACATCGGAACTTCCAACCCAGAGGGTAAAATCGTCTTTATTGAAAATATTGGAGCTAGGCCCATCTTCCAATAGTTACCTTTACAATTTCAACATTAAGGTGCAGTGGGCGAAGATCGGACTATTTCTCTATTGATTGGAAAGCCTTCACGGTTTATTTTTTTGCTTAAATCTAGTAAGGTTTTCTTAAAATGTTAATGATTATATGATGAATGTTAATGAGCCGTGGGAGCTGACAGATTAAACAAGTATGAAATTTACTAGTGTCGACGCATATTTTTTAAAACGTCCAGCAATAATCCATTTTTGCGCTACAAGTGATCAAATTTCGAGTTTAGTCGTTATTTAGCGGGAGAAGATCGGACGTTCACGGGTTAAGACCGGTAACCTGTATGATTCCTGGGAATTTTAGTCAGCCCTGGTTTAACTAAAGGTAACCTTTTGGATTTTTTTACCTTTTTTATAATATAAGCGAAAAGAAGTAAAATTGTTCTGAACAATCGCTAGTATAAAACAAAGTCCCCCACCTCATCTGCCTGTATGTTCGCGATAAACTCAAAAACGACTGAAAGGATTTTTACGCGGCTTTCGCTTAATTTCATTAAATTGTTCAGCCATTTACGTTTCAATTCAAACTCTTATTTTCTTCTGTTTAATTGGTACTCTATGAATGTCCAATATAAAGTGAACCCAAAATGGCTCTTCAATTAAGTCCGTGATTGTACAGTACCTACACTTAGGAAAATTCATTTTCGAATTTATGCTACGGACCCAACTATACAGGGTGTAATCGTTAATTGTAGCCCAGGCGATCACTCTATAAATATAACAGATATCAGAAAACTTGTAAACTGATATCGAAAGTACTAGGATTTAGTAGTGTAGTAGTAGTGGCCAATCGGGGAATTGGACAAACAAGTAAATTTTGTAGTGGCCGTTTGGGGAATTGGACAAAAAAGGAATTTTTACAGCGGCCGTTCGGGGAACTGGACATAGAAGGAATTCCAACAGTGGTCAATCGGGGAAATGGCCGGATAAGGAAACGGACGAACTAGGAAATGGACCATAAAGGAATTTGGAAGGTGGACGTTCAGGGAAGTGGCCGTAGGTGACCGGATCCTTTCTTTATACTTTATGAGACACTTATTTATACAGCAGATTTCGCTACTTATTAAAAATATAGCATTATATTGTGTAAAATTAATATTTGAATCCTAGGCAAGCAGGATGAAGCAGGCAACTAAATTTGACGTGATAGTAACACTGAGAGTCAAGAAATGGTAACTCACAGAAAATATTTGCTATACTTCGATCCAGAGCCTCTCAGCCTATAGTCGATTCCAGAATCCAGCTGTAACACTTGGCAATGCGCCTTAAGCACCGGAATGAACGGCAGGAAGTTGCTTCGCTGCAGCCCGTTCTTATACAGGTCGTCGGGGCGACGATTACTAGTCGCCACGACGACGCAACCGTTGTCAAATAGTTGCGTGAAGAGACGCTTCAGTATCATGGCGTCACCTATATCGGTAACCTGGCGAAAAAATAGATTTGGGTTATCGTAACAACACAAAACTGAGTAGAATATTTTTTTTTCTACTTTGCCCATTTCAACGTAACTTTGACCAGTGGAATTTTTAGTATTTATTTCAAAAATATTACACTTTTAAACATTAACGACTTGATCTTCAGCTTGTGTTTCCATCTGAAATATCCATCATTATGGCACTTGCCTGGAACTCATCGAAGCATATCAGCCAGGACTCCTGAGTAATATCAGCGGCGAGTGGCGGGATGGGGTCATAGTGGGAGCCGTCACGGAACGCGCTGGCGCCGCGCCCCGACTTGATCTTCAGTTCGTGGATGCGAGCGTGCACATTCAGCATGAACGAGTTGAAGTGAACACGGAGCTTGGATTCTATCTGAAATTATCATTTATTGTCACTCTGTTTCTTATGAATGTTCCTTAAATGAGGTGTAGTTGATCAACTCTATTATATTTCAAATACATAGGGCGTCCGCTAGCTGGCACGGGTGCACGGAGCGGGTTAGCGGGTTAAAAATAGTACATATCACCAGATTTAGACATTAAATTTACACCGGAAATCAGTGGCATGCTAAGTCAAAAAGGCAAAATAGTTTTCTGCTTTACTGTGTACTTATGTTTGGTGTACAAAACCCTTTATGTTCTCAGAACTTTCTTTCTTAAGTTTTATCACATATTTCACTCTCTTATAAAATTTCAATATTTTACAAATATCTTTATTTGTGATATAAACACATACAAATTAAAAGAAGGGCTCATACTAAAACATTTTGAACAGCCAAGGACAATTCGGAAAAAAAAGTACCGTCTGAAATAACTCAAAGAGAGTAAGCCTGAAATAAAGTTAAAAAAAAATGAAATCTCTTCCACACTACAGAGCTTGGTACATCTCTGGTGGAAAACAAGTAATTAGGTATTTGTTGCTAACAATCGTCTTTTGCCTTAGCATGTGAGTCGGGGAAGATGAAACAAGGTAAATCTAGAACTTACTGGACTCATCCAGATGTAGGACAGATGGATGATTAATGATTACACTACATTAGAGCTGATTGCTACAAATGGGAACAATTCTTACAGGCACAGTTTCATAGAACAGATCCATGAGCATGGTCTTGCCTCCGCCCACACTCCCATATATGTACAGGCCTTGAGGTGCGATTATTTTGTTCGGTTCCTTCTTTTTGAAGAAATTGAACAGCGATGTTTGCGTTTGTAGCGCAGGCCGTTGGTAGGAGGTAACATCTTGATGGAGTTGCTCTAAGTGTCGCACCACGGTTTCCTGGTGTTCATCTTTACTCAGTGAGCCGCTGGCGACTCGAGCCTCGTACAAGCTCAAGGGCCCTTCTCCGCTAGCAGTTTGCGTTTGAGCCTCCGTCGACAACCTCACGCATTGACTACAATGTTTCCAGTGCTGCTTTATGGCGGAAACTAAAATAGACTGACTCTTGAACATCGCCATCGTCATCTGCTCGAGCGGTATGAGGAATCTATCACATTATATAAGTTGCGAGAGTTATTGCATAGCTGAATCACCGTGCACGACCATGACATTGTGATCACGCAAGACAACTAATAAAATATCATTGCTTATTGCTATGTTCAATGACAAACTTTATTAGATACTTAAAATGAACCTAGGAGCATGCTTTATTCTCCTTTTTTATTAATAAAATCGAATGGACACGACTAGAAAATAAGTGAGAAATGTCATATGTGAACGTCAATGTCAGCTGACTGAAAAATCTGAGGGCCTACCGCGAACCACGTTCGACGTGTTGCCTCTCTGTCGCATTTGTAAATTCGTACGTAAGTGTGACAGGGAGGCAACACGTCGAACGTGGTTCGCGGTAGGCCCTCTGTTCCAAAACTTCCAAATCAGATAAATGGGTACTCATTTTTTTTAAAGTATAATAGCATGTATGAATATAATACATTCCAGATATATTTATGAAATGAAATAAAATAATTACGTTAGATAATGAATAACCAAGCAAATCTGATAATTCGATTAATTTCTTACTCTATAATAAATAATAATACAACAGTACTTGGATCTATTAGTATGATTTGGACCCTGGACCCAAGTTAATGAGATTAGGATTATTTGAGACATTGTAAGAAACGTTGGTAAGTAGAAAAAGAAATGTTTTAAAAATTCGTAGTCGTGACGTTTTTCAACATTTTCAGTAATGAAAAGCTTGTAGTCTGTCAAACAAATTTGTCAGTACAAAAAAGCGCAAAATTAAAATTTTCTATGGGAAGATAACCCTCGCACCTACACTTTTTAAATTTGCCGCGTTTTTCTACTGACCGAAAGAGCTTGACAGACTATATACCTATACCATGGTTATTATATATGGAAGGTAGGAGCTTTGGGTAGGAGGTAAGGAGAACACTCTATGTATGAAAAAGTTTCCGCCAAAAAACAAAACAAAAAATAGGTGGCGCCACAATGCCTAGAATATATTTTGACAGGGCACTTCACTCCCTCAATAAAGGGAACGGCTAAAAAGGGCTTTGTTGGACGATAAGAAATCCTTTACTTACTTAAAACTTTAGACAAATACATAGGTACTAGGTACCTAACTAAATGCATAGATAACAACCCATAACTCAGGAGCAAATTGAATACCGTGATAAACACACAAATAAATGCCCTTACCGGGATTCGAACCCGCGACCTCCTGCTTTGTAGGCAATGGTCACTACCGACCGTTTCATCCCAGAACGTGCAGATTGTGAAATGAGTTACCTCCTGCTGAGGTATTTCCTTTGCTCTACATGTGATGGCATGTGATGTGGGTGGGGGTGTGTGTGTGTGTGTGTGTGTGTGTGTGTGTGTGTGTAATAGAGATCCCATAAAGGGATAAGTTCGCCTTTGTTGTATTTAATTTAGTCTGTAACTGTGTTTCTCGTGTTTTTATTGCTATGTGCAATAAAGTATATACATACATATGATATGATACATACATCACGGACCTATAGAGAAACATAATACATACATACGTGGTTCTCCCAGCCGCGGGTATTCGGGGCTCTCAAGGTTCGGCAACGCATAAGTAGTTCCTCCGACGTTGCTTGTGACTTATGTCCATGGACGACGGTGACCGCTTCCCATCAGGCGGCTCGTCTATCCTCTTTTTTGTTACGGGGGATGCGGGGGTTAAACATGCGAACAAACTGGGCTATAACCGCGAAAATCGAAGTTCGTCAGTTGCGCGCATTTTTCTCTGGAGAAAGATCCCCGCAATTTGCGAAATTCGGTTATTGCGGTAGGCCCCCTGTCATCTCGATTTTATATTTATGCTCACTTTCACGCGTTGTCATACAATGTCGCCCAAATGTCGTCTTTCGTTTGGAATTGTTTCAACGTAATACCATCACAGATAAGTAGGTACTTATGTACAAACTGTTGTTGTCACATGTAATTTGGCAATCAAATTCAATACACAAGTTTACTTACACAAAGCGTCAGAGCAAGCAGCGTAGTAACCTTCCCTTAGAGGTTGAATCTGTGAAGCGGACTATGACCTATTTGTGTGGACAGGACCTAGGTATAATACTATAGTGCTTGACGCTAGGTACAGTTGCATTCACAAGTTTTGGTACAGTCAAGTGTATAAATATGGGTGCACACACCATACACAGAAATATGTCCCTTAGCTCTTATGTCAGCGAATTAAGAACTATGGGACGTATTTTTTTGAGAAGTTATATGCACCCATATTTTTACACTTGACTGTACAGGCAAGGACTTTGATTTCTATGACAGTTTATTGCGCCCACACTGTTAACTGTACATCGGAGGACCGTGGACCTTATGCCTTTTGTTGTTTGTATAAATTTGGCTCCTCTACACGATGGGCCAGCGCCGGCCATTCCAAGGGACGCAGCCATACGGCAGAATGAGATAGCAATATCACTTGCTCCCTCTAACGCATAAATGCGTCCCTTGGAGTGGCCGGCGCTGGCCCATCGTGTAGAGGAGCCATAATATGGTGGAGATGCTGGGATTCAAGTAAGTACTCACACTCAGCTCGCGTCGCATGCGCTAGCCACTGCGACACGTACCAAGGTGTCAATGACAGATAAAGATCGGAAATTATGGGGAATTAATTTTGAATTAAGCAGAAACATAAAAAAAAAAAATTAAAAAAAAAAAATCATTTATTTACCAATAAACTATGGTTTACATATTTACCAGGGGCCCCCGCACTAGGTGAGACCTGTATCGCGGGGAACCAGTTAGATTTGTACAGTATCTGGATTTAGTTACTTAATAGGTAGATATACTTAGCATGCAAGTTATAAAATTACTAAAAATTACACTTAAGTTTTTGCGTACATTATTATAAAATATTACTTAGTATAGCTTCTGTCTCCAAGTAGTTGAGTGATTGCATCTGCGAACTATAGTTATTTATAAATTAAAAGCCATTCCTAGGGCTCATATGGTGGAAATATTCGCTGAATTGGGTACGGTCTTGGTAGCTCAGATGGCAGAGCACTGATCCAGTGGTTGTGGGTTCAAGTCCCACCCAAGACAGTGAATATTTCCACATTTAATTTAGATTATGAGGAATTCTATTTATAAACTCATGCAAATACAAATAACGGATAAACTGTCGTTGTCTTCGTATATACATATTTTATAACACCTGACTGATCACTCTGGCTGCCGCAGGCAAGACTTTGTCTAATTAGAGGACGGGTAATTAAATAGTCTATCTCTTGGGTGAGATACTGTCGTGCCGCTCCCGTGCTACGCCTGCTGAGCCCACCAAGCACCGCTGTGCCCGGCAGTACCTCCCGTAAATGAGTGCATCAGCGACCATCGTGCAAAGTCAAGGTTACCTTCGGCGAACTGACCTACGGGACCTAAATTGCTCCCGAGCAAGCGCACACTGGCCCCAATTGTGCTCTAACTGCACCGGTTATCAACCTCGCGTCCGTGTCAAGGTGATGTGTGCTACTAGGGCATTTCCTTGTAAATCTATGGAACATGCAACTTATTTGTAAGTGGGTAATGCATGTTTTAGGATTTTAATGGAACAAATGAGAGGTAGATCCGCATCCACAGAAGGCAGACCTACATTGTACAAGATTTGTCTGTTAATTATTAAAAGTACGATCAAAATCGGAACGATTTATTGGAAGTCTTAAATTTTTGACGGTCAAATAACGGTTTTCTGGCACAAAACACTTGCACAGTCTGTGCTATTACAATCGCTGCCGAGTTAGCTTGGTCTGATTCCATTTTCACCATTATGCGGTGACTAAATTGCTGTAAGGGCCTAATACTGTGAACATCGAAAACCAAAATTTAGTTAAAATCTATCTTTATCACTCGAATTTGGGCCGATATTTCGATTTTCTATGTAAATGCAAGCAAACACTAACAAAACATGGGAGGTATCGGAAGCATGATAGGTCAATTGAATGGAAACCGGTAGCGTGCGTGCACTTGGCACATTTTTGCAAAATAATAGTATAAAAAATCGGCCATTGGGGAGGGCTGAATGAAAGAGTCGCGCGGGCGGTCCATGCGGGTTCAGCTGCCCTTCCGCACTCGGCGCATCGCAGCCCTACGCGATTTTGCATCCTCCCGTGTCATGTTGCGTCCAAGATCAAATATGAAGTATACAAATACGGAAGGCATAAAAGCGAGGAGGGGTAGGTATTCGATAAGCGACGTTTGAGGTATCGTGTTGAACTCCCGTTGAATCGGAACAATCCTGTGTCAAAATTTGACATTAGCAATCCACAGTTAAGGTGATCAAACCAAACCATTATAAACCTTAAAGTAGTAACAAAACAAAGTTGATTTTTGTTGAATTATTGGTTGTACCAAATGATATTATCAGCAGTTGATGAACATGCGATTCAATCAACTGAAGTGAAGAATGAAGTGGACGCGAAATCTGACAGTTGTGCATCTCGAATAGGGGCCCTGGAATTAATGGAAATTTAAGTAGCTAGGCAAAAGTCTCCGATCATGTTGGAAGAGCACAGATAAAAAAATAAAAAAAGCAAAAATCCTTGGCACCAAGAGTAAGTATAAATTTATCATATAAGTAGGTATAAGTTGTCTGAATATACTCATACCCAACCACGTTGCTAATATGCACGTTCATATACAGAGTGGTCCTCAATGTTGGTTGATTAAGCTAGACTTTGTACCGTAAAATGGGGTGAGTAGGTTTCGCGGGGAGAGGTGGGTTATGAATGGGGAGAGAAGGTTTGAGAGGGGGGTGAGAAGGGATTTTAAGGCTACTGCTACAAAAATAATGTATTCCAATTTAAAATGGAGCTATAGTAATACGCATAATAAAAAAAAATCGATCCAACATTCTTCCAAAATCACCTTTGTATGAAAAGCCCTCTCACCCCAAATACGAGGCACTACGGGGTGAGGTGGGTTTTCCTCTTTATCGTCAAAGTTATGAAATGGAACTACCCAAAATAAGATAAAAACTAAAATACAAACGTCCGGAACACTTATTATATACATCATTCAGTTTGCATATGTAAAAATAAAATGTTATCGAGGTTTGAATGTCAGTTTTGCGCCTACTCACCCCATTTTACGGTATTTAAGTATTTTTAGACGTTATTTGCCCCCTTCCTAGTCGTTTGACAAACTAAATTATTTTACGATATATGTATGTATGTATATACTTTATTGCACATAGAAATAAAAACACGAGAAACACAGTTACAGACTAAATTAAATATACAAAGGCGAACTTATCCCTGTATGGTATTTCTTCTTCTTTCTTACGATTACTAAATTATTTATGAATAGGGGCTCTAGTAAAGATGACAAAGACGTTGATAGAAGACGCCAATCGAAACAAATAGGGAATGTATCAAGAATGTGTATATATATATACTTGGTCAACCAGATCTTGACAGTAGAAAAAGGCGGCAAATTTGAAAAATGTAGGCGCGAAGGGATATATATCTTCCCATAGAAAATTTTAATTTCGCGCCTTTTTTTACTGACAAGATTTGGTTGACCAGCTATATATAAAAATAAGTCACGTGACTTTTCATAGCATCCGTCATGCCGATACATTTTTTCTTTTTCTGATCACTACGTAAATGACGAGAACTAAAACTACTTAAACATCCCAAAAAAACACATAAACAAGCCATTTTCTTCGTACTTAAGGCCTGTTCTTCTCTCACTCTCACTGAGCGTACGTAAGCGTGAGCGAGATAAAAGTGCGGGCCCAGGAGCGCGGATATCATGTGTTTTAATTTTAATTTTTTGTACGTTTAAATAAATAAAAAGAAATCATTACGTTCCCTCAAACATTAAATTGCCGATTTTTAGAAGCAATTTCCATATTTTTAGCTTTTGTGCATAATTTGTTATAATTTTTAAAGTGCATTTTAAACCCCTATGTTCGTATTTTTTTTTCTATCGAGCAAAAATCAAAAATTCGAATCGATACAGTCCCTCGAGAAAGGCCTCAGATTGCATAAATTTATGGCAGTCGTATTGTGATGTGATTCATAAAAGCGCACGACTTTTTAAAAACTCACAAAGAAGGGTACCCAACTGTCCGACACGTATGAAACTTTGAAGTGTGCCTTTTTTGTAAAATATGAATTTGAGCCGAAATAACAAAACACGTGTCCATATTTTTTTTATGCATTCCAACACATAATCAAACCAGTAATTAACTAGCAATTTGCTTGAACAAAACTCTCCACAGGGTTTTGTCACATTTTTGTACTTCGGAGGCCAAAGGGCCTACCGCGAACCACGTTCGACGTGTTGCCTCCCTGTCACACTTACGTACGAATTTACAAGTGCGACAGAGAGGCAACACGTCGAACGTGGTTCGCGGTAGGCCCACAATTTCTCCCAGTAGGTAGGTTAAATTTGGGCAGCTAAAAAAATAATAACTTATACAAAAATAAATCAAATCGTTCGAGCAAATTGAGCCTTCCGTTGTCAGTTTTCTTAACCTACTGCACCTTAACCGAACGTTCAAGAAATTCGCGATCGAACTGCCGTTTTTGGCAGTAGACTATTAAGTAGTCAGTGCACACACGAGCTTGATTCAGCAATTAAGGCGGCCGCGGCAGCCAAAACAATCGATCGCGGCAAGTGCCCGGCGCGCACACACACGCAGCGCGTGGATTGACGCTGCGCGGGAGTTGATGAGTTCATTTTTTAAGGAATTAAGGAACCAGCTATAGGTACTTAAAAAGCGTAATATAGGGTCAAACTTTTAGAAAAAGTTCACTTCTGTGGAAAATGAAATAAAAGTACCCGGGTACATAAATACGCTTTTCTTTTTAGGGTTCCTTACCTCTAAAGTAAAAACCGGCCAAGTGCGAGTCGGACTCGCGCACGGAGGGTTCCGCACCATCGATAAAAAATAGAGCAAAAAAATCGTGTTTGTTGTATGGGAGCCCCCCTTAAATATTTATTTTATTTTATTTTTAGTATTGGTTGTTATAGCGGCAAGAGAGATACATCATTTGTGAAAATTTCAATTGTCTAGTCTGTCAAGCTATCGCGGTTCATGAGATACAGCCTGGTGACAGACGGACGGACAGCGAAGTCTTAGTAATAGGGTCCCGTTTTTTACCCTTTGGGTACGGAACCCTAAAAACGGAACCCTTAAAAAAATACATAGATTGCTCACTCCATACATCATGCAGTTTTAGTACCTAAAAGACTATTAAATAGCATCTAGCATCGGGTAGCGGAACTATCAGTACTGCTACCTGACTTCTTTTTATAATTCCCAGCACCAACACAGTAACTTTAATCACTAGCCCTCTGTATGTAGCACTGAACCACATAAATAATAATTCTTCTCTTCGACCCCCAGACAGACATATTCTCACAGAAGGAACCGAGACTCCTAGCCACTGCAACTCGGTATTTGGAGTCAATCTCCACACCCACGACTATACCCTCATAATTTTGTATTAAATTTATTAGTCATGTATATTATAGTATAGTACTAAGTAATTAAATAATTTGTTATGTTTAATAACTTACATGTCTGGTTTAACTGTAAATGTAAGTTAGTCAATAAATAAATAAACAATAAACAATAAACAATAGATGTAGCACCGACCGGAAAGTCTTATGCTGTTGAGATAAGACTTTCCAGTCGGTGCTACATCTATTGTCAAGTAGCAGTACTGATAGTTCCGCTACTCGATGCTAGATGTAGACACTGAAATTAATAGTCTAACTGATGTGTGGAGTGAGCACTCTTGTCTTACTATATTTCTCTATGGTATTACTTACTTATTCTTTCGTTAACTCCTCTATCTCATTCGAAACCATCGCTTCTGCGATACCTACATAAAGGCACATTGAAAATGCGCGGCCTGGGGGCCGATTTTTGAAATTGGATCGCTCGATGTCGTCACTCAAAAATCGGTGGAAAACGGCGATATGCTGATTTTTGAAATACGAGCGATAGAAATTGGGAAGCTAGTGGTATTGACCACTCGTTTTCAATTCTATTACATAGTAGAATTTACATGCCTAGTAGTGGAGATATTATTGAACGAAATATGCAAAATCGAGCGCTCGCATTTCAAAAATCGGCCCCCTGGTCTGTAACCGCGAAAATCGAAATTCGCAAACTGGTATTTTTCTCTGTCACTCTTATTACGCCTTCATTGGAGTAAAAGAGAAAGGTCCCTGCAATTTGCAAATTTCGGTTTTCTCGTTAGCCCCTCCGACTTCAGCCGATCGGTGGATCTTACATAAAGTGAGTCACTATAATCCTTTTCAAACAGTTTGAGGTCTGTGGCAGCTGTCATCTCAATACAATTTTTCGTTTTAAGGTTATAAATTGTATTGAGATGACAGTTGTCACAGAGCTCAAGCTATTTGAAAAGGATTATAAGTATCACTGCCCTAGTAGCACGGTCGCATTTTTATCATTTATCACCATGCCTGTCACGTTCTAACAAGTATGTAAGTGCGAAAGTGACGGGCTTAGTGATAGTGGATAAAAATGGATCCGTGCTGAGCCCGCTGCTCATAGTACGATACGAAATAAACGCTTTTTCTAAATTGAATAAGAATAACAATCTTTTATTTGCGATAAACATTACCAGGTACATCGGTGTTCATTGTATTAAGGACCTTTGGAAGCCCATCGCATACGTGACAATTGTACAAATTATAGGAAAAAATTACAGATACATACCCTTAATCTCCCGCTGACTGCTGAGGTCGCTTTAGTTAGTGTTATCGCTAGCGTGTCCTTGCGTCAGTATTAATTTCATTTAAGATATGTACCTACTTGTTTTAAAACAATCTTCTTATGATATTCGATTTATTGACCTCGTCATGTTTATAATCCCAAGTAAGATGTGTTGGAGTAAAATACTGTGGAAAGTTAATTAAAGTTGTCAGTTTTGATTTGGTTTAGATGTTGTCTGTAGAAATGCGAGTACTGGGGAATAACAATTATACAATGTGTTGCCTGTAAGAATTGGATTATCAAAATAGTCAAAGAGTCATTTGATTACAAAGTAAATTAGTATAAGTTATTTAAAAAAATATTTTTTTAACCGACAACTTAATAGGAATAAGATTTGTATTAAAATAAAATAGGTATTTATAATTCGTTTCACATGACCACCCTACATTTATCTCAATTCCTAAATAGGTACAAAAATAGACAGTCCATCATTTATTTTAACTAGTAGATGAAATCGCTTGATAATGCATTTACCCTCTGAAGTTAATTTATTTAGCAGGATGCACTCTTATGGATTTTATTAGATTAGATCTTTCCTATGAATAAGTACAATAAGTGTCGGTTGTGGGAAAACACTACTGCAATGATTTGTTATCCGGATGTGGGACCCCTAATCAAATTTTATTAAAATTAATGTACCTAACTTATAATAGTTATAATTTTACCAAAACGTACTTATTAGTTTTTTTTATCACATAAAGAATCATAAATCGAGTTATTATAGATAATATATTTATTTACTTTACTTAAAATAAATAAATATTTGAGGACACAGCTCGACCTAGCTAAGCAAAACTTGTGTTAGGGGTACTATATAATAGGCGACGATTAAGGTACAAACGTATACCTACATTATACATACCTAGATAAAATGTATAAGTTAGAAACAAAAATTCCCTTACCGGGATTGGAACCCAGAACCTCCTGATTCGTAAGCAGGATGATACCGACTAGGCCACGAGACATTTACATTTCGAAAACAAATATTTATCTACATTTGAAATAAATGTGGAACTCACCAATATAAGTCCGGTCCTTTTCCACACCACCTGAGAGGTAGGAGCCGAAGGTGCGTTTTTTTTAAAGAGGTGTCCCCAGGAGGCCTATTCCTCTGCCGATAGCACGAGATCCCGCTTAAATATTAGGTAATGTGTCAGGAATTAGGTCACTGGCTGTAACGGAGGCGGAATATGGGACACGAGGTCAGCTGTACCTAGAGCCCAGCACATGTGCGACCTCGAAATCTGCATCTATATATGTACTCAGAGTTCACACTGAACTGGATAGTTAAGGCCAACGTTTGGTAAACTTCGGAAATATTGGGCTTTGAGTAGACCGGCTGGCGCGCCGCCTACTCCGCGTACCTTGATTGGCATTGCCCGTGTCCGGACTTACTACATGTAGGTACGCTAGCAAGGAAGCCACTTAACAGATTTTCGCCCAGATTACTCAGGCGAAGTGGAGCTCTGGGTCACGGCTCCAATAGCAAGCGCGTAGCAACCGTACTTTTCCTCTTGTAATTATGCTGAGCTATAGGTACGTGTATATACTCGTATCTAAGATTTAAGATAGGGACAAAGAGCCCTCGTACGCAACGTCTGCAGTACGTTATAATAATCTGGACACTGAAATTTGAATGCTTGGCTTAGAAACATTACTCGTCACGCGTTGCTTTGCGTTTTCATGACGGGTATGTTTCTAAGCATACAAATTTCAGGGTTCAGATTTCATAACGCATATCTCTGCCTTTAATTTAGATTCTTATTTTTTAATTTTTTTGCAGAATCAAGCAAACGCTAATTGTATTAATCCAGTTAAAGTAGTTATTACAAAGGTACTTATTTTTAAACATTTTATTTTCTGCTACTAATTTGCCTATAGTTCTTAAAATATTACAATGACTGAATGCGATTTAGACAACCAGACTAGCTATTTAGACACTGGACAATAACCTGGCAAAAGCAATGTTAAACAGCAAAGCGACAGGTTTGCGGTGGCGGCCACACGCCCTCGGCTCGGCTGCTAACATTGCAACCCCTTTCACATAACCTATCACATCATGCTTATTTTTTGCTTATTTTTTTTCATCCGTAATTAAACTAAGAGAATCATTATATAAAAAACTAACTCGGCATGGCCTAAGGAAGGTTAGTAATGGATTACCTGATCTACATTTAGATCTTTTAAATTTGACAAAAAAAAAATTTAGACAAATTCCTAAATAACTCTGATAAAGTTTAAAAACATTGTCATTATTTTATTTCAGATTCAAACGTTCCTTTCCATTTTTTGCTACTACAGGCCACACGATGTATATACTTACACCTACATGCCAAAAGCTAACTTTCATCAAACACACTTCCTACTATGACAAAGCGGAAATGCATTGTCATAAGAGGAACTAGAGCATTGCCCGAATTCTTGGGTCAACCCGCCGCGAACAAGTCAGGGGCGGCTCGGATTGTCTATCCCAATCTCAAGTGCCTCAACAAGCTGGCGACCCTCGCTTATATAGGCTGAGATATCACTGTAAATTTTAGCACCTCTCAGTTATCTTAAGTAGGTATAGATTTTGACCTCTAACCTGCCCTGTAAAAACACATTTCGCTCCGTTGTATTTTTCTTATTTATGTTGGTACCTATATAAAAGTTTGGATTTGTTAGCGGCTAGAGAATAGAGAATAATGAAAGTTCAACGCCCCCGGACATAATTTAAGTACATAATAGCTTCGGGCTATATAGATTAGCAAATGACCAAATGTTTAGTAAAGTTCTGATAGCTTTGCGTTTGCTATATTATTTGGTCAGTTGACTTGGCGGAATATAATGCATATTTTCAGGTTGTTTAATGTTTGTGGCCGGTTTTATGATCGTCACAGACCTGCCGATTATTGGCAATTGTATAAGGTTAAAAAGTTACTTTAACGTAAATATATGTAGTTAAACAAAAACGCCTTCTGTAATCGAATTTAAACTGTTGTGAGACATACTAACATTGAATAAAATTGATTGATTGAAATTGAGAAAGGAGACCTAGGCTCTCCGAAACATGTCGCGCGAGTGATGAAATAAAACAAGTGAGTCTAGAAACCGTAAAATTATTCAACGCCTTCTGTATTTCATCCTATGCGTTAGAGATAGGTAGGATAATCTTCAAATGGCAGCTGAATGAAACATGATAAGCCTTGTATTTGCAGTTCATTATATCGGTCTCTATGAACTATACTATTCTATTTAATACGACTACCTAGTTGCAGAAATTTGCAGTGGTGTCTCGTGCTACTTTTGAATATTCGAGAACATTGTAACTTTCCAATGTTATTTGAAGTAGCCGCCGCGCTGCAATCTTACTGTCATTATTTTGGCAAAATTTGACGATAATTTAAGGTGGTTATATGTATATTGCCCTTTGGAGTCTTTGGTATGTAAATGTGGCAACGCGAACACGAAAGACGAGGTAAAATATAAGAGTCAGGCTAAGCTAACTCTGCACCGTATTAGATAGCACAGAGCGTGCAAGTGTTATTTAAAACGTCATAATTTCATAGAAGTTTGACGTTTATGATAAGTTGATAACACTTCCACACTCTGTGCTATACATATCTATAACACGGTGCAGAGTTGACTTAAATGGCCTGACTCTACACAGTGTATATACGTGATCTGATTATCAATGTATGTTGCTAAGTGCTACGCTCGCAAAAAATGCTGCTTATTAGTTAAGGTGCAGTGGATTCAGCCAGTAGTTTTTGAAAAATCGTAGCTCTTTTTAAGAGCATACCTATACGGTTGCCAAAAAATATGAAAAACAATATTGAGGCCTTTTTCTCTAGTAACTTCTTCGATTCGAAACCTGATTAAACAACTTTCGCATCATCATTAAAAAGTATTAACTACATATTTTTGGACAAAAGATGCGTAATGTAATATTATTAATTTATTATCGGTCGATCCTTCGATCAGGTTGATCGAACTCATCGATTACTTTTTTTTCGTTGAAAATAACTAAAAATATCCATGATGTCCGCTCAATCGTCATTAGCGAGCCGAGTTCGGAAAAAGTCGAACTCACTGCACCTTAAATAAGCAAAGTAATTCATACACTGTAACAATTAATTGCATCTGAACAAATAAACCAAATATGACATGTTTACATCAGGGCCCCTGTTCGAGATGTACAACTGTCAGATTTCGCGTCTACTTCAATTCAACAGTTTTGAATGAATCGCATGTTCATCAAGTGCGGATACTATCATTTGGTACAACCAAAAATTTAACAAAAATCTTCTTTGTTTATAATGGTTTGGTTTGGTTAATTGTCACCTAACTGTGGATTGCTAATGTCAACTTTTGACACAGGATTGTTCCGATTCAACGGGAGTTCAACACGAGACGTCAAAATTCGCTTGTCGAATGAAGCCCCAGCAAAGAGTGACAAAGGTACGGAATGGTACTGAAATAAAATTCCTTGACCGTATGGATAACGTGGGAAATCAGCGGTTAATAATAATTTTGTCATTATAATTGTATAATCAGTATAATCTTCGTTTTAGTTTGTAATTGCCTTGTCAATAATTATGTTATCTATAAGTGGAAACTGTTGTTGTTAAAATGTATGTGTAATTAATTATATTCTGTTTGTTTCCCTTTGTAATATATAAAAAATTCGCAATTTTATATTATTTCTATACTTGAGTGTTGACCCGTCCGATGCAGCAACCCCTTAAATTGACCCTAAATCCATTTGTTTGTAAAAAAATATACATAAATATATGTATACATATAACTTAATATTTATGTACACGACTGTTCCAAAAACGTTGCTTTAAGTAGATTGAAATTAATAGAAAATAAATGAATTCACAATATCCACATTGTATAAAAAGCGGCCAAGTGCGAGTCGGACTCGCCCATGAAGGGTTCCGTATTTAGGCGATTTATGACGTATAAAAAAAATCTACTTACTAGATCTCGTTCAAACCAATTTTCGGTGGAAGTTTACATGGTAATGTATATCATATATTTTTTTTATTTTTATCATTCTCTTATTTTAGAAGTTACAGGGGGGGGGGACACACATTTTACCACTTTGGAAGTGTCTCTCGCGCTAACTATTCAGTTTAGAAAAAAATGATATTAGAAACCTCAATATCATTTTTGAAGACCTATTGATAGATACCGCCCACACGTATGGGTTTGATGAAAAACAATTTTTTGAGTTTCAATTCGAAGTATGGGGAACCCCAAAAATTTATTGTTTTTTTTCTATTTTTGTGTGAAAATCTTAATGCGGTTTACAGAATACATCTACTTACCAAGTTTCAACAGTATAGTTCTTATAGTTTCGGAGAAAAGTGGCTGTGACATACGGACGGACAGACAGACGGACAGACGGACAGACAGACAGACATGACGAATCTATAAGGGTTCCGTTTTTTGCCATTTGGCTACGGAACCCTAAAAACGATAAAAATTATAAGACTACCTCACAGCAGCTTATATTTAGCAACAAGAAACGTTTTGACTTATCTAAAACTACATATTACAATTACAATGTAAGGTGGAATGGGTTGAAACTTGAAATACAAAAATATCTGTCGCATTTTTTCTTACATTGTAGGTAAACTTTAAATAAGTAGCCGCAGAGCGTTCTTTCCATGTGGGCAACTAGGCAACGAACACAACACTAACGATTAATAAACGAGACAAACAACCGATATGTATGCACCTTCTCATTACTCGAACTGAACCAGTGAATATTATCGACTTTGATAGCGCTAAAAATACGTCTCGATAACAATTATATTCGTGGGAATGCCTACTTACCCGCACGATTACGTGTCTGTAACTCTATGTAGAGCGATTTAAACGCAACTGATATATGTGATGGGCGGTTTTTTATGACTCACAATTGCAGTTCAATGCATGTTAGTATCAGTATATAACCCAGGTAATTAAAATGTCTAGAAAATGGTACTTAATAAATTACACGCGTCAGAAATTCCTTTTTGTCTGTAGCCTGAAGCTTTGAAGAGTACGCTATTAATAAGTATTTGCGTATCGGACACTTGATGGATTTGTCAGTGCACACGATACGAGTAGGTATTGCGAGTGAGTTAAATATAAACTTGGTAATATTAAGCCGTTATCTTTACGCCAGACTCCGAAATGTTCTGGTACATAAGCACTGCTTGTTTCGTTATCAGCTGTTTGGCCAGTCGCATCTCAAATCCGAATCACGCAACGTTTTATCTGTAGGATTGTAGAATCTTGACCGCGCCGACGGCACTAATTGTTTCAAGTGATCCTAACTAATTTTTGTGCTAACATTGTTTTATTAGTGGACGGGACAGCTGTAGTTCGGTCAGCGACGAGCACTGTCGTCTCAAGCGAAGTATGGCGTACAATTATGAATACTTGACTACTACAGGACAAACGTTACACTGGTTCGCGAGAACGAGGTGCGTAAACCTAGCTGGAGTGGGCACTAGAGATGGGTCGTGACTCGTGGGCATTTACCCAATCTTTATTCCCAACCCGGTATTTAAGCCGACTCTATTCAAATGAGCGGGTAGATTCATTTCTTGTTTGACTCAACCGTGTTAAAATCGAACTTCACCTCATAACAACCTTTACAGTACATATGGGCTACTTTTCCGCACTAGTGCGTAAAATAGCACTTTTCGTGTGTATGTCGGAACTTTAAAGTGCCATATGTACTGTAAAACGTTGTTCGATACACGTGCGAATAGGTAATTCGCAACTCGTGTCGATTTAAAACACTCCCTTCGGTCGTGTTTTAATTTATCGCCACTCGTTTCGAATTTCCTCTTTTTCGCACTTGTATCGAAAATAACTATTTCTTTATTAAGTAACTGAGCTATATTTCCAGTAACCGTTTAAGGATTTCTTGATATTCCTTTCTGTTATTTTAAGGATTAGTTCAATGTGTAAATAAATGTACCTATTAAGTTATTTTATATCATTATAACAATTAATTTAAACTAGGTAGGTATTCTTATTTAAACTCGTCAAATTTAGAAGAAAGACGAAAATGTCAGCGTATTTTGGTACCCTTGGGTGGGTAAATACCGGGTATGGGTATGTATACTGTTGTATGCCGGGTAAATACCCGCCCTCGGGTAATTTGCCCCACAGTTACCCATCTCTACTGGGCACAGTCGAAGCCACTAACCCACGGAATGACGGCACTAGATTAAGTACGTACGAGTATGAACTTTGATAGCCTTGCTTTCTTGGTTCCCTCGCTAGTTTTGCAGAAACTTGACACTCGAATTTCAAGTTAATTATAAATGGATAGGTAAAGATATTGCAATTACAAATTCCTCCATGGTTTCAAGTTAATAATAAAAATAGTAACGCCTAACGCTGACCGCGCGGTTGTGTTATAAAAACCGAAATAAAGTAGGTAGTGTTTCTACTTGAAATAACACAAATTAAAATATTTTCATGAAAATTATTTAGTTTGTTTCCTAATAGCGCGTGGTTGTGTTTTTATATTTGTGGATTTTAGGGTCCTGATTCTTTAACTTCAAATTGAAGTATAATCCCATGAAAAGATTATCAAAAAGGTCTTGTTTTAGAACGGTATCCACTATCCAGTCAAGACAGTCATGTAGTGTGCAAAACAAGGTTCGGCTTTCGTGGAAAGAAGTTAACCAGGGAAAATGCCGACCTCACTCAAAGCTGAAGACACTCCTTATCAATGACATCAATATCAACAGGAACCACGAATAGGAGACGACATTAAAGGTACACAGCTGGAGTTAACCGACAGAAAACTATAACACTAATCTAAACATTAAGTACAGACGAAACTTTTCCATCTCAATCAAACATCGAAAAGAGTGTAAGTGTGTTTGATTTTTACGACCGCCACCAAAGGTATATGGGCAGAATTAATATGCACGCCCCGTAGGCCAGGCTATTTAACATTTTGCGGACACTAACCGTTGCAGATTATTATTCACAGCCGAGTCCAGTTGACAGGCGCGATAGTACCTCGACGTGTTCGCATGCCTATCCACGAACAATTGTCATGCGTCGGGCAATCATTGTGCTAATTAAAATTTTGTGCGTGAGCGACCACTGTCTCTCCGGCTCATATGCACGTGCCAGTCAATGAACTCGTACCATGCGAGTCTGCACGTGGAGTCGACCCCATGACCGTCTGCCAAATGGACGTGACTAAAGTTACTTGAACTAGTTGAACTGAAGTGTCACCACAGAATATCACGGAAAGGTTAATCCCATAAATGGCAAAAAGAGTGCCGGCTTGGAGAGCATTTTAATTGTTACATTTATACGAGCTAGTCCTAGGGGCGTCGAACCTAGCTCTACAACGGTACGATTATACCTACATTAATGAAACGATGGGAAATTTGAATAGTACGTGTGGATACTAACGGGCGAAGACGAGGACGTTGTCGGTGCGGGCGAGGAAGTCGTCCCGCTCGGTGTGGGTGACGACGGTGCGCGCGGGCTGGCGCGGCGCGTCCGCCTGCTCGGCGGCGGAGCCGCGGAACTTCGCCATCAGGTCGTCGGGCACGTGCGGCAGCTGGCGGCCCGTCGTGTTCGGCGCCTGCGAGAAGCCCAGCTTCGCCAGCAGGCTCTCGCGGATGACGCGCAGGCTGTGCTCGCGCATGTCGCCTAGGCTCCGGCAGGCGGCGCACTGGGGTTGCTCGGTGGGGCAGGGAGGGTCGGCGGCGGCGGCCACCAGCCAGGCGGCCAGCAGCAGCAGGCGCGCGGGCCTGGCCCGCGGCCCGCGCGTCGCGCCCAGCGGACGCGTGGTGCGGCGAGCGGGGAGCGGCGGCGTGCGCGGAGCGAGTCGGCCGCGGGCTGCGCGGGCAAGTGCGACACTGCGCCCGCGCCGAGTCGCGTCCCATCCACCCCACACCCCACGGCCCAGCGCCCGCCCGCGCCCGCGCCCACTGCTGCAACTCTACATTCGCGACGCTCGAACCGAACTCATCGCTTGGGCGAACCACTGAACAGATTACCATTACGGATCATGAGGTTAAGTTACGAGTCTATCTAGAAGGAGCGAAGTGGTAAGAAAATGTTTTGAGTAAGATTTGTGAATTAGATAGCTGCTCTATGGCGGTATTATTGATTTGCCGATGATCTGCTGTTCGTAGACTTATTTGTTTAAAAATAATCGCTAGTTATTTGTTTTACAAGGAAGCAAAGGCTCCAATATTGATATCTGAGTAAGCGAAAGATTCTTGAGGATGAGGATGATGTGGAATCTTGAGGTCACAAGGCACGAGGGATAAATAATGGTTTTGCTACCGAGTGAAACACAATTATCACACCACCCGTGGAAAGAAAATACTAACTGTAAAACAAGGTAAAACATTACAAATCAAATCCAAATACAAATTTTTATCATTCAAAATCATCATTTTAAGTCAATTTCACCCGCCAACATAATGAAATAAACAATTTGCATGAATTTGCCATTCTTGTGGATAAAATGCAACTTTCTCATCAGTTTTCGTCATAAAGATAGAGCCTTTAGTTGGTTGGTGTAGTAAAAAATGTATGTGTGGTAATAATGGTAATGGTTTTTTTTTAATAATGGTAATGTCATAGGTATTTTTTTTATGATATAGGAGGCAAACGAGCAGACAAATCGCCTGAGGGTAAGCAATTACCGTCGCTCATGGACACCCGCCACACCAGAGGGGTTGAAGTGCGTTGCGGGCCTTTAAGAAGGGAATAATGTAAGCTCTTTTCTTGAAGGTTTGCACTTTGCAGGTCGTAACGGTCTGGAAATACTGCAGGCGACAGTTCATTCCACAGTTCAATTTAATGTAATAAATGTAATAATTGAACCAAAACACGATAAATATGAAACCCCATCACATAAAGTGAATAAACGCAGTGATAAAATGACAAGTAAATAAGTAGCGATTTGTATATAAAAACGATCGTAATGACAAGATTGTTGACAGGATGCGGTGAAATTGAAATCGACGGTCTGCTGAATTGATGCAAATGTGCACGCATTGATGCAAAGTACGGGTAAGTGCATTTTGCAATCAGCAAAGTGACATCCTTTTTCTTGCGGCCAGGGTTGACGAAACGAAGCTGGAAAGCGATAAATTATTTGACTTTTTATCCGATTACTCTCCCGAGTCCTAAAGTAATACTGATAGAGTCAGGCTACGCAACACAGGGTGTGGAAGTGTTATCACTTATCATAAACGTCAAGCTTCTATGAAATTATGACGTTAAAGATAACACTTGCATTTTTTTATATTACGTCGGTGGCAAACAAGCATACGGCCCGCCTGATGGTTAGCAGTATCCGCAGCCTTAAGGACGCCTGCAACTCCAGAGGAGTTACATGCGCGTTGCCAAGCCTAACACCCTCGTTGGCTCTGGCAACCTTATATAAGGTTGTATACTTACTCACCGGCAGGAAAACACACAATATTGAGTAGGGTCTATAGTGTTAACTCGCAGTTTTCTGTAAGGTCGAGGTCCCAGTTGGGTTAGTTGACTGAAGGTACGAAATGGTACTGAGATTAAAATTCGTTGTCGGCCTCAAAAGTTCAAATCCCATAGTCCCGTAACTTCGTTTTTTTTTCGGCTGACCGTACGGCCGTAAAGCGCGGCCATTAAACTGAAGTAGCCCTGAATGAAAGTGGCAATAAGGAGTAAAGGACAGAAGTGTGTTACTCCTATAGCGAGCGCATCAGGCGCATGATCGCGTCGGTATAACCAATTTAAGATTGACCCCCGGAGGGGTATTCGACCAGCGACGTTATGACGTATCGTGTTGAACTGTTGAATCGGAACAATCCTGTGTCAAAATTTGACATTAGCAATCCACAGTTAGGTGACAACCAAACCAAACCATTACAAAGTAATAAAAAAAGTTGATTTTTGTTGAATTATTGGTTATACCAAATGATATTATCCGCAGTTGATGAACATGCGATTCAATCAACTGTTGAATTGAAGTGGACGCGAAATCTGACAGTTGTACATCTCGAATAGGGGCCTAGGACTGTAACCTAAAATTCGAGCAACGCTGTCTCTGTTATAGGTAGTACTAATTAGGTACGCCTTAATTGGAGTAAAAGAGATAGAGTTGCTCAATATATTAGATTTTCATTGTTCACTGCAATGTAGACCCTCAGAGGGCCGCGATCGAAAACCGTACCGTAAAACGTGGTGAGTAGGTTTCACGGGGAGAGGTGGGTTATGAATGGGGAGAGAAGGTTTGAGAGGGGGGTGAGAAGGGATTTTAAGGCTACTGCTACAAAAATAATGTATTCCAATTTAAAATGGAGCTATAGTAATTCGCATAATAAAAAAAAATCGATCCAACAATCTTCCAAAATCACCTTTGTATGAAAACCCCTCTCACCCCAAATACGAGGCACTACGGGTACGGGGTGAGGTGGGTTTTCCTCTTTATCGTCAAAGTTATGAAATGGAACTACCCAAAATAAAATAAAATCTAAATTACAAACGTCCGGAACACTTATTATATACACCATTCAGTTCTCATATGTAAAAATAAAATGTTATCGAGGTTTGAATTTCAGTTTTCATCCTACTCACCCCATTTTACGGTAATTTAATTATGTCGTCATCACGTTTGTTTCTGCATCTCAATGCTAATTCTCCAGACTATAGGCACTTCTCGGTAAGCGAGTTTAACAGGAACACAGGACAGGGCCTGGGGGCTAATTTACGGAACCTTTTTTGTCTGTCTGAGTCGTGACAGGCCGCAGACGTTCTATTTCGAACCACTACGAGTCGTAAAATCTGTAAGTAGTACTTAGGTAGCAAGTTATTTATTGCTAACACCGGCTGCGGTCTGCGTGCAATGTACAGTCAGCTGCAGAGAGAGGTGACCCCCCTGCAAACTTCTACAGGGGGGTCACCTCTCTCTGCAGCTGACTGTACCTAAAATACATAACTTACATAAGCACTATATGCAGGAGCGGCAAACCACGTGATTTAAGCGTAATAACATAAAGTGTCATTCTCATGTCATTCTATAGAACTTGATGCTAACTGTGACGTCCCACTGCAAAAGGTCCGTCCCTTATGGCGGTTGGCGCTTACGCTATTATTAACGCCGCTCCAATATTATTGCGGCGCTATGCGACGTAAGCGCCAGCCGCCATAAGGTACTTTTTGCCGTGGGACGTCACGTAAATGAACCGCCATATTGAAATTGTCTTGTGACTTTGGTTTACATCATAGTTGGTCAAACCTTTGTCAGTAAATAAGAACCAAAAAACTATACTCATCATTTTCTTTTAGTACAAGTGTAAGACAAATATAGTATGACTCTCTCTGTATATTTTTGAAATAAGCCAGTCCTTTGACAAACTATAGTTAGCAAGTTCCATAGAATGACACTTCTGGACAAAGCCCGAAATCCCACGTGAACTTATTGAACCGATTTTCACCTATCAATAGTGAGGAAGGTTAAGGTGTATATATAATTTGGGTTTTTTACAACCAGTGCGAAGCCGGGGCGGGTCGCTAGTATTAAATAAAATAATTGTGACGTCCCACGGCAAAAGGTACCTTATGGCGGTTGGCGCTTACGATATTATTAACGCCGCTTCAATATTATTGCGGCGCTATGCGACGTAAGCGCCAGCCGCCATAAGGTACCTTTTGTCGTGGGATGTCACAATTTGATTTGTTCCCAAAGTTGTACACGTACAGTCTAAAGGAATTTGAAGAAACCGTCGGTATCAGAAACTGCACAGTAGTGTTTACATTAAAAGTATTTATTAGTGGAGCCGTCTGTTTCGTTTAACACTAACAAGTCGGCAGCCCGAGGATTTATGTTCGCACACATTACACATTGCATTTAATCGGTGATTAACAGGTAGGTTGGATAATGGGAAGTAGAAAATGATTGGTTTATTTTAGAAATACCAAGTTTATGTACTAAGCTAAGTATGTTATTTCATGTAATCTATAGTTATTTAATATTGTATTTCTTAATTTAGTCCACGTTAATTAATCTTTTGTAAAGATGTGTCCTGCCGAGTTTCCTGCTGGATACCTACCCTCCTCCAATTTAGGAGTCCTAGACTTTCTGGGATTAGGACAATACCTAATACAGTTGGACTTATTGCCAGAAGAACATTGTGCATTGTGACTCTGGACATTGTGACACTTGAAAGTACGTATTAATTAAATGCCTCTAAAAGAAAATAGTATATAGATTGTGAAGGGAGCGAACGAAACCTAAACGAAGCGAATGATTCTATAATAGAATCCCGAGAGTAGCGTGATTCTAAAGTAGAATCCTGAGCGTAGTGAGGGATTCAAGTGCGTCACGCCCAAGGTGGAAATAATTTTTAATAATAATGTGCAAAAAAAATTAAAATTGTGTCATGGAACAGAAACGTGTCACATTTGAGCCCTCCTAACAGGGAATAAAGTGCCACTTCGATCCCTCCTAGCAGGGCGAAAAAGCTCTTTTTCGAAATGGTGATGTGAAAAATACATTACAGCTCTAGGTCGAAATTTAAGATTAACCTACGGACCGCATCGCCTTTTACGAGCAAGTGTGATAAAATAGTTAGGTAAATGTTTTACAAGGGGGCAAAGTTGTTGTTTAGGTGACAAGGTGGCAGATCATTCAACGCTCACGATTACAGTAACCAGTGCCGGCCCGAGCCCTTGATCAGGGTAGAGCGAAATCGTATTTTGGCGCCCTTCGTTGAAGTTTTCCACCCCCCCCCCCCCACCCCTCGCCACACTCGCGTCTTTTAAACCTTTTTTTTCTCATTTGCCATTTTGGCGCCCCCCTTGCCATCCGGCGCCTAGAGCGGCCGCTCCACTCGCTCTACCCTAGATCCGGCCCTGACAGTAACTATACCGGTATAGTCCAGAAACCTACCGCGAACACCGAAGTCCGCATGTTGCAGGTATTTTTCTCTGTCAAAATGAAAATGAAATTACGCCTTAATTGGAGTAAAAGAGAAAGATGCTCGCAATTTGCGATATTCGGCTTTCGCGGTAAGCAATTGTATTCTTTGATTATACTATACTACTATAGATGGTCAAGCAAATCTTGGCAGTAGAAAAAGGCGGCAAATTTGAAAAATGTAGGCGCGAAGGGATATCGTCCAAAATATCGTCCCATATTATTATACTCTTTCATCGTCCCATAGAAAATTTGAATTTCGCGCCTTTTTCTACTGACAAGATTATTCATCGCGTATGAGCGACTAAATCATATACTCAAACAGCTTGACACTTGACGTTCTCCTCTCAGCTGACATTGACATTGACAGTTCACTTTCCAACTTCGAAGTGCCGTATTTATTTTGTGTACAAATACAAAACATTTTAATTTACTCGCTGCAAGTGCAAAACTGGGAATCTAGCTCAGACCTTTACTGCTATAATGTGACAAATGATAACTTTATGCGATTTATAATGATTAAAATCTTATTTAACATTTCCTGACAGTTGAATAATTGTGAATAAACAATGTCTGAATGTAGGATTTGCTTGGAAACAAGGAAGAATGTGCGGTGTATATTTAAGGGCACGGATCGGGACCTCAATACTACGTTCGCTGACATGATAACTTACGTCGCTAGTATTAAGGTAACCTCAAACAACTTGATAACAATGTCTTGTTATCTTGTTCCAAACTGGTCTAAACTTCTCTGGTATCGTAATGCTTTCGGAAATTCAGCTCATAGCTACAGAAATGTATCATTCCCAATCAAAAGCTACAGTCACAGCTAATCCCATTGTCAATAATTAGCCTAGTGATGCATTCAGAAATCAGTCTTATTGGAAATAGAAGCATCTTATTGCTACTATTTCCTATAAGACTGATCTCTGAAACGGGGCTTACCCCGTCTCCATATCGCGCGGCAAACCGCGCGATATGGAGACGGGGCTTTAGATCTTTAACAATGTTACTGAGTAACACATTGCAATGTGCAACTAATCTTTAATACATTAAAAAATATCACTAATCAAAACAATATGTGCTGATATCAATCTTAGTGACTAAGCAAGAAAGTTCAAATTGTATTGACAACATATTTTAACTAAAATATGTTGTTGTAGCTCAGTTCAAATAAATTAATTTATTTCGTGTCTTGTTACAGATTGCAAGAGAAGACGGGATCACGGATCAGATATGCCTGACTTGTCGGAAAAAGCTCACAGAGTTATATGATTTTAAACTTCTCATACTAAGGTAGGGTATTTTAAGTCTGTAACTTCGGATATTCTTTTTTACACTAATCTTAATTAAAAAACCTTAAACATCCTTACATATAGGTTTATCAGTCATACTCATGGAAAAATAGGAACAGGTATAAAGGAAACAAATAAACTACAAAACTTCTGTGTGACTCAGACTAATTATATGTAATTAAAACATTATTAATTAATGCAAACGGCTCTAGATAAAGATTTTTATCAAAGAAATAAAATCATTTTCAGTGACCCACTTTAAATGATTACCATAACAGGGCCGTTGTTAAGAAAAATATGTTTAAGCAGTAACTTTAGGTCAGGTTTTTATATTTCTAGGTCCAACACTCAACTGCATCAAAAGAACAATTCAAATTTCAAAAGGATCCATTTTAACGACATAACAGATGTCAAGCTTGAAATCGCTGTGGCCCCGACTGATGAGAAATATCTACTCAAAGATTACGAGGACATTAAGATGAATCTGCAGAGTGCAGAGGACTCTGTATGTTACAAGGATACCACAATTAAGAAGGTGGAGCCAAGCTCCGTGGAAGTGGAGATAGACAATCAGCCGATGTCGGTGATGGACTTTCTTGACACCATCAAAGATGATCTGCAAAATGACTATGACCAGGTCAGCAGTTTGACACGTCAAATACGAAACTTTACTAGATATAAATATATTGAAAGGGAAAGTCTTTAGAGTTAAACCAAGACAAGTCTGGAATGATTTAGATAGCACTCGCACGTAGTGCAAGTGTTATTTATACGCCATAATTTCATAGACGTTTGACATTTGAAATAACACTCGCACTGCGTGTACTATCAAAATCGTTGCAGACTTATCTGGGTCTAACTCTATTCTTTAATTTAGACATCAGACATATTATGAACATGCTTAATTTACTCTTTGAACACCACGTCTATCGAGTGTGGCGCGTTTCCATGAACCTTGTCGGAATGCACGAAGGTTGATATTCGGCTGTACTAGCTGTAGCCGCGCGCGTCAGTTGTCTTATTCGGTTGGTCTTATTGGTTTGATACAAAACGCTCATGTTCTTTTCAAAGAACTTTGTAAAAGGCTCGTAGATACAACTGGTGACCAGAGAGCTGGCAGCTTTCTCTCGCAGCGCATAAGCATTGCCATTCAGCGAGGGAATGCTGCCAGCATCTTTGGCACAATGCCGCGAGAGCCTTTTTTAGATGTTTTTTAATTTGGATTAGTTTAGTTTTTAATTTTATTATAAGTAACTAGTTTATATTTATCTTTAGTTTTTAATTTTAGATACAAAACTGGATTGTATAAACTATACATATATAGGAAATAAGCCCTTTGAATATAATAATGAATCATTGTGACATAAGAATGGGTGTTATTATTCCAGGATTTCGATACGGCCCAAAGCGATCCAGATTCGGACTCTGATGAATATTTGCCACACAGCATTTTACAGAAGAAATATGGGAAAAAACATAAGAAAAAGAAAAAGACTAAATGTAAGTATTAGCAATAAATATGTAAGTTGGAATTAGCAGTCCTTATTTCTGTATTTAAACAATCAGCAAAAAAATACTTACCTAACCGAACCGAAAAACTAATTACACGGTCTGCAAACAATTGTAGCACGTTTTTTTTACCCCAGTGTCAAAACCCACCAAAAACGGAAACACCAAAACGGAAGCACCGAGCCGTGTCCGTATAAAGCCGACCTGGATCGAGGACCTGCGCGTCATGGCCACGTACGAGCCCAAGAGCAAGAGACCCAGAGAGAAGAAGAAGTACAAGTCCAAGACGAAGGAGGGGATGTGCCCCTACTGCGGCAAGCTCTCTAAGAACCTCGCCAGCCATCTCGTGTTACATAGGGAGCCGCTGTATAAGTGCGGCTTTGAGGTATGTATTAAAGCCGACCTGGATCGAGGAACTTCGCGTCATGGCCACGTACGAGCCCAAGAGACCCAGAGAGAAGAAGAAGTACAAGTCCAAGACGAAGGAGGGGATGTGCCCCTACTGCGGCAAGCTCTCCAAGAACCTCGCCAGCCATCTCGTGTTACATAGGGAGCCGCTGTATAAGTGCGGCTTTGAGGTATGTATTAAAGCCGACCTGGATCGAGTACCTGTGCGTCATGGCCACGTACGAACCCAAGAGCAAGAGACCCAGAGAGAAGAAGAAGTACAAGTCCAAGACGAAGGAGGGGATGTGCCCCTACTGCGGCAAGCTCTCCAAGAACCTCGCCAGCCATCTCGTGTTACATAGGGAGCCGCTGTATAAGTGCGGCTTTGAGGTATGTATTAAAGCCGACCTGGATCGAGTACCTGTGCGTCATGGCCACGTACGAACCCAAGAGCAAGAGACCCAGAGAGAAGAAGAAGTACAAGTCCAAGACGAAGGAGGGGATGTGCCCCTACTGCGGCAAGCTCTCCAAGAACCTCGCCAGCCACCTCGTGCTACATAGGGAGCCGCTGTATAAGTGCGGCTTTGAGGTATGTATTAAAGCCGACCTGGATCGAGGACCTCCGCGTCATGGCCACGTACGAACCCAAGAGCAAGAGACCCAGAGAGAAGAAGAAGTACAAGTCCAAGACGAAGGAGGGGATGTGCCCCTACTGCGGCAAGCTCTCCAAGAACCTCGCCAGCCATCTCGTGTTACATAGGGAGCCGCTGTATAAGTGCGGCTTTGAGGTATGTATTAAAGCCGACCTGGATCGAGGACCTTCGCGTCATGGTCACGTACGAGCCCAAGAGACCCAGAGAGAAGAAGAAGTACAAGTCCGACGAAGGAGGGGATGTGCCCCTACTGCGGCAAGCTCTCCAAGAACCTCGCCAGCCATCTCGTGTTACACAGGGAGCCGCTGTATAAGTGCGGCTTTGAGGTATGATCGTTGTATTGCAAGTTTTAGGGTTCCGTACCTACCTCAAAAGGAAAAACGGAACCCTTATAGGATCACTCCGTCTGTCTGTTGGTTATATACAGCGTGGAATTTGACGACGGACCTTTCCGGAAATGGGAGATAGTTTAGCCTTAGCTCTATATTTTCCCCATAGAAACTATGTTAATATGGGCAACCGTTTCTAAATTATGGCCTTTTAAACATCCATACAAAAAACTACTTTGTTCTAACCCTAACAGGTGACATGGTCAATGAACTTACTTGTAAACAATCGTTAGACGACAAAATATTATGTTAATTTGTTTTTCTATTCCTGACGATTATCTGTGTGGCTTTATTTGTTACATTTTTGGATGGAGAACTTATGTTATTCCCTAATATTAATATGTAATACTAACCACAACATACAGATCGAGTACCTAGTGACATCTGACAATAATATATAATATTTGACGGTTTCGGAGACGCGCTGTTTCGGAGAGTAGCGGATAAAATAAACAATGTTTTTCGTTTAACAGATAGGTTTTAGCGATAAAATCACCTCAGTTTTCAACTATAGTTGGTCAAACCAAATTGTCAGTAAATAAGAACAAAAAAAAACTATGTATACTCATTCTTTTCTTTTGGGTGCTAGTACTAGTGTAAGACAAAGATAGTATGATTCTCTCTGTCTATGTTTGAAATGAGACAGTCCTTTGACAAACTATATTTTATTGATGCAGGGTTGCGGCAGAACGTTCCACCACCGCGCCCCCATGCTGAGCCACGAGCGCGCGCACACCGCCGCGCGGGACTTCCGCTGCGACCAGTGCGTCGCGGCCTTCCACTCGCTGCACGCGCTCAACCAGTCAGTTACATATCTATAGTTGGGCTAGAGTTGTCAGTACAGAACGTTCCACCACCGAGCCACCACGCTGAGCCACGAGCGCGCGCACACCGCCGCGCGGGACTTCCGCTGCGACCAGTGCGTCGCGGCCTTCCACTCGCTGCACGCGCTCAACCAGTCAGTTACATATCTATAGTTGGGCTAGAGTTGTCAGTACAGAACGTTCCACCACCGAGCCACCACGCTGAGCCACGAGCGCGCGCACACCGCCGCGCGGGACTTCCGCTGCGACCAGTGCGTCGCGGCCTTCCACTCGCTGCACGCGCTCAACCAGTCAGTTTCATATCTATAGTTGGGCTAGAGTTGTCAGTACAGAACGTTCCACCACCGAGCCACCACGCTGAGCCACGAGCGCGCGCACACCGCCGCGCGGGACTTCCGCTGCGACCAGTGCGTCGCGGCCTTCCACTCGCTGCACGCGCTCAACCAGTCAGTTTCATATCTATAGTTGGGCTAGAGTTGTCAGTACAGAACGTTCCACCACCGAGCCACCACGCTGAGCCACGAGCGCGCGCACACCGCCGCGCGGGACTTCCGCTGCGACCAGTGCGTCGCGGCCTTCCACTCGCTGCACGCGCTCAACCAGTCAGTTTCATATCTATAGTTGGGCTAGAGTTGTCAGTACAGAACGTTCCACCACCGAGCCACCACGCTGAGCCACGAGCGCGCGCACACCGCCGCGCGGGACTTCCGCTGCGACCAGTGCGTCGCGGCCTTCCACTCGCTGCACGCGCTCAACCAGTCAGTTTCATATCTATAGTTGGGCTAGAGTTGTCAGTACAGAACGTTCCACCACCGAGCCACCACGCTGAGCCACGAGCGCGCGCACACCGCCGCGCGGGACTTCCGCTGCGACCAGTGCGTCGCGGCCTTCCACTCGCTGCACGCGCTCAACCAGTCAGTTACATATCTATAGTTGGGCTAGAAAAACATTCCACCACCGCACTCAACAGTTAACTGTGGTGGGGCTGCACCTTAAAGCTTAGCTTCAAATACAATTCGGTTCGGAAAGAGAAGAGTCGTGGAATGTATTGGGCCCCATACATTCCATGACTCTCTCTTTCCGCACAGACTCTACATTTTACAGACAATATGACGTATGCCTTTTGGTTTATGTACTGCCCCGGCAATCTTTTAGCCATGTTATAGTATCCTAATTTTTTTTTTTCTATGTTACTTTATTATATTTGCTGCTGCGGTCTGCTGCGGTATCCTAATTAGATCAAAACTTAACTAAAAGCTTTATTTGTTTACAGACACAAGAAATGTCACGACCAGACAAGAAGATACGTTTGTGAAACCTGCAGCAAGTCTTACAAGCGGGTGAGTCCATGACCGATAAGTTGATTATCGTTTGTAGGTCGTCGGGGGCGGTGGAAAGAGCGTTTGAGGGAATACCGACAGCACGCCGCCTGGCCGGTCGACCTAGGTACCGGCTGTCACACTGTTGACAATATTATTGAATTCTATGAGTCCTCGAATAACTTAAAGTACCTAAATTGTAATGCTTCATACTAACCAGGGATGTTACGGAGCTCCGTTTCCGTTTCCGTTAAGTCGGAACTTCCGTTTGGTATTACACATCCGTTTCTGTTCCGGTTCCGTTACTTTTGAAACGGAAGGTATATAGGATGTCAATGATTTGCGCGGCAGCGGGACATGAGCGATGTACATCAAACAAATTCTTAATGAGAATAAAGAATCTTAAACCTAAAACAAACACGTCATTCGCTCATAGCCCCGCTTGCCACGTGCTGCAGTAATTAGATGTTCTGGTATATCCGTGTTTTTGAATTTAAAGTACCTATTCGTATGTGTTGTGTTGTGTAATGTATACCTACTGATAGTACTGACTCAGGCTCCGGTTCTGGTTCCGGTTCCGTTTTCGGTTCCGATTCCGTTTCTGGTTCCGATAAACTAAATTTGAAACATCTGGTTCCGCTTTCGGTTCCGATAAAACCACATCCGTTACATCCCTGATACTAACTTTACTGTAATCGGAATTCGGAACTTTCTATGAAAGTCTATGAAAGAGCGAATTCCTCCTAATGAAACCAAAGGACGATTCGGCACAACTGTATCCCCAGTGCCTCCTAAATTGTTTTTTTTTAACATTCTGCACAATAAAGTGTGGCTATGGCGTGTTACACAGGGGCACCAGCTATCCCGGCACGTGCGCACACACAACTCCGCCAACAAGAACGTCCAGTGCGAGCTGTGCAACATGTCCTTCTTCTCACAGATCGGGCTGAGACACCACATGAGGGTGCACACCGGCGAGCGGCCCTACAACTGCGAGGTACAGTAGAACGATACAACCGTGAGATATGACCGGCGATATAGCTCGGTCTACAAGCACATCCAGTGCGAGCTGTGCAACATGTCCTTCTTCTCGCAGATCGGGCTGAGACACCACATGAGGGTGCACACCGGCGAGCGGCCCTACAACTGCGAGGTACAGTAGAACGGTAAAGCAGTGAGATATGACCTGCGATACAGCTCGGTCTACAAGCACATCCAGTGCGAGCTGTGCAACATGTCCTTCTTCTCACAGTTCGGGCTGAGGCACCACATGAGGGTGCACACCGGCGAGCGGCCCTACAACTGCGAGGTACAGTAGAACGGTAAAGCAGTGAGATATGACCTGCGATACAGCTCGGTCTACAAGCACATCCAGTGCGAGCTGTGCAACATGTCCTTCTTCTCACAGTTCGGGCTGAGACACCACGTGAGGGTGCACACCGGCGAGCGGCCCTACCACTGCGAGGTGCAGAACACCTTGCCACCTCACACGAGGCGGTACAACGGTGAGATATGACCTGTAATACCAGTTCATTTAAATCTAAATTTGAGTCCCCATCCTTTCCTGAATCCTATCTTACGGGGGCTCATATTGGTTAACTTAACCCGGATTCACATTTATCTGATGTGCTGTGTCGTGGTCGGTACGCATCAGAACGGTAATCGGTTTTATACAGTTGATATGGTTGCGTTCACATTTCTGTGGTGCACGCTTCGTCAGACAAATGTGAACGCATCCATATTAAATGTATGAAACCGATTACCGTTCTGGCAGTCTAGCGAAAGTGACAATCGCTTGCGCTTCGCCATCGAATCGCTTTTTGTCTCTCTATCACTCTTCCATATTAGTGTGACAGTGACAGTTGCGTTTCGTTCGCTACGGAGTGTTAGCGATTGGCATGTAGTCGGGGCCAGATGCGTCAGGACCTCACGACATACAACATGAGAATCCGGCTTTACCCGTGAAACGTTTGTGTTGCAGCTGTGCTCGCAGCCGTACAGCTACAAGCACGACTTCAACCGCCACTGCCTCAAGAAGCACGGGGTGTTCCTCAAGCGGCGCTCGGTCAACGTGATGAACGCGGAGGTGAGAAAAACCTACTATTACTATACCTACAACATACCGTAAAGTGTGCCTACATGTTTCTCCGCTGGGTAATTGTGCTCCCAACAGTTTTTATATATGAAAACTAGTGACCCGCCCCAGCTTCGCACGGGTTAACAAATTATACATAACCTTCCTCTTGAATCACTCTATTACAAATGCGATTTTTTCTGCTTGTTTACGTCAGTGACTTTCGATGAGGTCTGTTGTCATAAGTATTTTTTCCAGTAAAATAAATTAGTTTAAATTAGTTAGGCCAAATAAAGTGTTGCCAGAGATTAAACGTTTTATTTATTTATAAGATTTTTTTTTAGACTAAAAAAAAAACGAATTATTCTTATTTATTTATGTATGTATAGTTTGTAGCTTTCTAGTAGACCCCGAAGGCTTATCCTATTGTCTATTGTTCAGTAAAACCGCACGTGCTACTTACCTGCAAAAAAGGGTCCTAATTATTCTATTTGGCACCTGAGCGCGGGCTAGTCCAACGCTCAAAAAACCAGTGTAGGTGCGCTCTCCGATAACGCGCCTTTGTTACGCATCTCGATGACACATTTTAGACTGGTGCTGTAGCGTTCGACTCGCCGGCACTCGGTAACCGAAGTACCGATTTTTTATGCAGGTGGTTGTGGCACGTGGCACGAGCGGTTTTTCTTAACAATAGACAATAGGATTAGCCTTCGGGGTCTATTAGAAAGCTACAAACTATACCAGGTGTTGTCTCGCGAGCGCCTGGTGATGCGCGAGCTGGCGGCGGCGGCGCGCTCCGGGGCTATGGGCCCGCCGCCGGCGCTCTTCGTCGGCAAACAGGTACCTTTAGGGTCTCCCCATACTTATCGACCCGGATTCGGCGAAAGCCGATAGTAAACAGCATAAACAGGTAAGGTTCGGTTCGGCTCCGTTCGGCCGTCGACGGCCGACGCGTCGGCGTCTTTTTCGCTCTTATTGCGTGGACATAAAGTTTCATTTCTATTGGCATTGCCGATTCCGCGTCGATAAGTTTGGGGAGACCCTTATACATACATTCAAATACCTACTATATTATTACTTGGTGTTTCTACTATTTATTAACCTTTTGGACGACAATGACCGATATATCCGCACCGTAGGTTCAACGCCAAAGACCGATAATCGGTCACAGACCACAGAGCAACATAGACCTACGTGCGTATGCATAAAGTTCAATTTCAGTTTTGACACTTCGGTCACGTGGCGTCAGCGTGACAGCTTTTGTGTTTGACACGGCGTCGATAGTTATTTGTTTTACAAGGGGGCAAAATTGTTGTTTAACCGCTCGTGCTAAGATTCTCTACGCTCCTGGTTCGAGAAGTGGTTTCAGGGCACGGGTTAAACAAACTTTGCCTCCGAGTGAAACGCAAAATTTTTCACCACATCAACGCGAGGAAAACACTAACTATGAAATAGGTACCAACAAAATCAAACCAAATAAAATTAAAACGCAATGAAAAAAGTTTAATTCAAAGTCATAATTTAAAAGTCAATTCTACCAGCTAACATTCTTATGTTACAACAACAACTCAAAATTTGCATCTGATTTATTACTTTGCCCCACATGTGATTAAAATTTTAAAATGCAAATTTCTCATTCGTTTTTGAACAATCAAAAGTAGAGATGCCCCGAATAGTAGTTTTGGCCGAATACCGAATACCGAACATTCGGCCACTCTCTCGGCCGAATACCGAATATTCGGCATGAGATGCGAACATTGTGAGTCACAATTATTATGAAAACTGTTCGCCAACAAAGCACAACGTTTACTAAGATATATTTTTTGTAAAACAGAACATTATAAATGTAGTTAGAGTCAATCAAATCAGACCCATGATAAAAATAAAATATTTCATAATCAAGAAATGCTTAAAAAAGGGTCTTCCTATTTAACAACTTTCCAATAATACTTTTTAAACATTAAATATACCAAATTTTTGGTATTTATTATGTGTAATTTTTCTTTTTAGTTAGCGGCAACAGATATTCGGTATTCGGCCGAATAGTAGGCAACATTCGGCCGAATATATTCGGCAAAGTGGTCGAATAGGCCGAATATCTAATAGTTGCCGAATATTCGTGGCATCTCTAATCAAAAGGGCCTTTACCAGTTGTTGTGGGGAAAAAATAATTTATAACAAATTGTAGAACAGAAGCTCTCATAAATATATAACCACTTATTTTGGCGAGACTTGCATTTTGCCAGGTCTAGAGCACCCTAAACCGGTGAGCGTGTATGAGGAATGTTATGAAAGTAACGGAAGCGAAAGAGGTATGTCAGGATCGTAGCAAGTGGAAATCCGTTGCCTAGCCCTCCGGGAAATAGGCGTGATTATATGTGACCGTAGTTATGCAGAAAACGACCAACTCAATTTTATTATCAATGCAGAAAGCGACCAAAGTCACTGAGTTAGGGTGTAAGTTGCTTTGACAAAAATAAAAAGTTGGTCGCTTTCTACAGAACTAAAGTCTATTTTTTTATTCGGTAGACTGAAATGACAGTTAATAGTATGGAATGACATTTCATGTTCATACTATTAACTGTCATTTCAGTCTACCGAATAAAAAAATAGACTTTACGGTCATGTATGTATGTTGCATTTTGTACGCGTAACGTTGTTGACGGGATCCGTTTTCAGGGCGCCCTGGCCTACGAGCTGGCTATCCGCACTTTACGCAAGAACCCGCTGCTACTCGCGCCGCACTCTTGATGACAAATCATTATACAACCACAGACAGAAGTGATGTGAACATTAACTTTAAATAAATGTCATATACTAAGACAAAGTGACCAAGGCCTCCAGTGCCCCAGGCTGGAATCGAACCAGCGTCCTCTGCTATCGCGGCAGGTGCCTGTGCCATTCGGCCACCGGGCCACAGCGGCATAGGTCGAATTTTTCCAAGTATATGCACTTCTTACTGAAGGCTTATGGCGACCCTTATGGAATTGAACATTGACTCATTTGAGGGCACATGTTATATGTAAACTCCACCAGGGGTCGGTTTGCAAGTCGCGTACAGTTCTTTCTGAGTAAGATCCCGTACTTATTTAGAGTTCTGTAGTCAACTAGGAACCATTATAGTTTCGCTATGTCCGTCTGTCCGTCCGCGGCTTTGCGCCGTCTTTGTTGGTGCTAGAAAGATGGATGATATTTGATTTGTCATACTGACAAGTAGGTATAATAAAAACGGGGAAAAAATGTAGGGAAGGTTATTTAGGGAAGTAAAATCTAAACAATTTCTCAACTTTGATGGCTACACATCGGTAACTCGTGGCATTTAGGTAGCACTTAAAATATTAGTTTAATTAATTCCATTTTTAGTGGTTTCTGTTTCTCGACTCGTATAGGAAGAAGAAGAACATTGTCACATCACTAGTCTGTTAGAAACTTAGAAACTGTCAAGTGCTACCCAAGTGCCACGAGTTACCGATGTGTGCTCATCACTAATCTGTTAAGTGCTACCTAAATGCCATGAGTTACCGATGTGTATTGATGGCTCTTTTAAAACCCCGAAACGTGATTTCTACTGTGGTTGGCTCTTAAGTTGCCGACCCCTGAGCTGGAATAGTTAAATTTTTAACCATGGCCTAATGTTAAATCATAAATACCTAATAGTAACTGAGAGTTTCACGGAACACTACACAAATACTACAGAACATTGTTACTTAATCTTCAATTTTATTGTTAAAGATCCATTAAACTTTTTATGTGTAAATAAACCCGTTGATTCTTACTAATGTTTTTTTTTTCCTTCCTGCCGCATTTTCTGCGTTACAGAGAAAACGAATAAAGCGGGCAATAATTCTAAATTTAAACTCTCATTTCAAACTCCCGGTGAAAATATAACAGCATCATCTGGTGAGATAAACCTATCTAACATCCATCGCTCATGATGTCTGACAATCGTTAGGTGGACATTATACATACATATAGATACATATTTATACCTCTATATATTATATAATTATTTCCACTCAGAATCACGAGCTCTTTCAATCCTAATACGAGAAAAAAAGTGTCCCTAGAATTTCATAAATTTTTTGTTTGTCCGTTTTGTTACATTCATAGAAATTTGTATTGAAAACGTAACCAAATGGATAAAAAAGGGCACATTTTTTTCTCAGTAAATATAAAAGTCGTTATAATATAAAAAATCCCCATTCTAACAGTTGGAGATACAACGATAGCAATGAACGTTCAGAAAAACTCAACTAAAATGGTAGATCCGTTTATTATAATTAACACTAGCGACCCGCCCCGGCTTCGCACGGGTAAACCTTAACAAATTAATACACCTATATAAACCTTCCTCAAGAATCACTCTATTGATAAGTGAAAACCGGATGAAAATCCATTCAGTAGTTTTCGAGTTTATCGCCAACATACATACACAAAAACAGACGCGTGACTGTTTTATATTATAAGGTGTAGTGATCAACATTAAAGTACTTTTGATTTCAATCAATAGGGCACATTACCAAGGAGGAGTTTTGGCCGAAGGGTGTCAAGTTTCGGGGGTTCCGCGGCCGGCTCCCTGACACTGCGGGGTTGCGTATTTCATCGCAATCATAATGTGATTTTTAGTGTTTAGTTTATATTTTTATAATATGTATGCTACTTTTAAGGTATTTATGTATGGGCCACTAGTTGCCTGAAATAATGATTTCATTCATTCATTACCCTTTACATACCCTGATGAAGATATTAAGTGTCAGTCTCTTTTGTTGAAGACGAAAGATAAAAATAAAAGTTCAGACGTATAGAAATAATGGAGATACCTAGAGGCCGACTCTGATTTAACATTGTGTAACGGTTTTGTTATGATACGAACTTGACGATTGTGTTTCGGCATCTCACGCGCACTAATAAACACGGGCGAGATGCCCAATGACATTATAGCTGTCAAGCGCAAGGTTGTTTTATGCGCAAGTGTCCTGCTGTGTACCTGTGAGTTTCCTGTGTGACCAAGCGTAGTATTTTGAAGACCAAGAAGGAATGAGATAGCAATATCGATTGCTCCCTCTAACACATCTGCGTCCCTTACATTGACGTTGGCACAATATGTGTACTCGGGATTAAGGATAAAAACCTATAAAAGGATAACTTATTTATTTGCGGGGCGATTTTCCTTAAAAAGTCAACATATGAGGATAATGGAACTATTGTTGTCTCCCCCTCCTCCCCATTCAATGTCATTGTCAACGTAATGGAAGTTTTGTTTGTCCCTCAATGACACCCCACGGACGTTAATTATATGAAAGGGTGCTGTGAGAACCAGAACTCGACCGTAAAATTTGCGAATTTGCGAGCCGACTTGACTTAAGTAGATACCGTTTTACAAGATATATAAACTTTGGCGCGAACACAGGGATTTTAAGATTTACCAACTTCAAAAAAATTACCTCAACTGGTCGGGATCTTTAGGTTTTTATTTCCGTTCCTTATGGCCATGGCTATTATCATTCCCTTGGTGTCTCACTCACGCGTACCTAACTTACATCACTACTCAAGGGTCTCACGGCGAATTGGGTCCGCGCTGTCTAAAAAGCGTTAGTTTAAGTATATAATATAGTAGCGCAATTTTTACAGCCGGGGAGGACGCTACTCGCCGCTGAAGCTTTGAGATA
Source organism: Cydia amplana (assembly GCF_948474715.1). Classification (NCBI taxonomy): domain Eukaryota; kingdom Metazoa; phylum Arthropoda; class Insecta; order Lepidoptera; family Tortricidae; genus Cydia; species Cydia amplana. The sequence continues at coordinate 19,446,268 of NC_086076.1, forward strand.
TGGGCGTCCGTAATTACCATTCCCCTGGCTTTAGATTCAGTATATTAGTATTCATTCCCCTGTATTTTGATATAAAATGTATAATAGATCTTGGGCATAGAGTGAGCATGGGCTCATCTCTTGCCGCGCAGAGACTCTACTATTAAGTAGGTACTTTTATGCAGTTATGAGTAACTAGGTATAATTCAATTCAATTCAATTCAATATTTTAATAATGAGGCGTATCGATACGATAATGTTGGTGTCCGACCTAAATCGTTTTTTTTTGCCGAAACCAAAGATTCGATCGGTTTTGCCCTGAGTTCGAACATGATTTTTATACCGCAACCTGTCGAAACCTTCTTCGGCTGAATGAAACATTATTTTTTATGGTGAAACCAGAGATTTAGATAACATACGCCTCGCCTCCACGTCTGTAACACCCTTGAATCCGAAGGTATAAGCAAAGACACCCTCTTTTGTCTATCCCGTTAGTCTATTGTTATCAATACCTGGGGGGGTCTAGCCGGCGAAAGTTCAGCCCCTAATGGATCCTTTATGTAGCTGTCAATCACTGGCCGTATATATAAGCAAGGTGGGCTTCTGGACCGGTCTCAGTAGACACAAGGATTTGGTGGGATTAAGATAAAATGGTAAGTTCTCTTCGCATAGTTTTCTATCAAATTTGCATGTAACTTTTTTCGGTTCGAATTTATATCGAGCGTACCTACTAGTGGAATCGCGTGCGAGTGAATGTTTATTAAAATTAAGTTGTATTCAAGAAACATAAGTAATTACGTCGGGTCTGTAAAAAAATTAATAGAAAACTCACAAATCGAATCTCGCCTTAGAGGTCTTTCAATTCAATAAAATACTGCACATGAAAGCTATGAAGTCATCATTCCATCCCTCAGGCCATCTGCCTCCCTATCGCTCTTGCATATATTCGAGCGATACAGGCAACTAAAGAAATTTCGTTCGCGCCTCTTGACTTAGGTATCTATATGTATACCTATGTATAAAGCCTTGTTTTTACTTAGGTAGTGTTCTAAGCAAACAATTAGTTTTGAGAAAAAATGCTTGCTTGTCACATTTACTATTGGAGCTTGTGTTTCCATTAACCAAACGAACGATTGCTCGCTCAGAACTGTGAAAACACTAAGTGAAAACGGGGCTTTAGACGGAGCCTTAGCGAGTAAGCCAACATGACACAAATTAATTTCTTCCAGGTATCCAAAACTTGTGTCTTTATACTCGTCTGTCTCGGCCTATTGGTTGCGATCCAATCCTGGCTCCCGAGGGTATCAGCAAAACAGTCGGACGTGGACGCGTACATGGTCGACGCGCGCTCCGACCTCCGCAACTACGTAGTCGGGCTGGACTACCCTGGTGACTACGGCCCGGAGCCGGACCGCCCGGCGCCGCTGCCCGAGTTTATAGTTGACTACGCGAATATGATCAGGAACGATATTATCCTGCTGGATAACTCGGTCGAGACTAGGACGAGGAAGAGGGGGAATATTAAAGTTAAAAAACACTCTAATGTCAGTATACTATGATTACGTTTCAGGTATTTAAACCAGGGATGTTACGGAGCTCCGTTTCCGTTAAGTCGGAACTTCCGTTTGGTATTACACATCCGTTTCTGTTCCGGTTCCGTTACTTTTGAAACGGAAGTTATATAGGATATTAATGATTAGCGCGGCAGCGGGACATGAGCGATGTACATCAAACAAATTCTTAATGAGAATAAAGAATCTTAAACCTAAAACAAACACGTCATTCGCTCATAGCCCCGCTTGCCACGTGCTGCAGTAATTAGATGTTCTGGTATATCCGTGTTTTTGAATTTAAAGTACCTATTCGTATGTGTTGTGTAATGTATACCTACTGATAGTACTGACTCAGGCTCCGGTTCTGGTTCCGGTTCTGTTTTCGGTTCCGATTCCGTTTCTGGTTCCGATAAACTAAATTTAAAACATCTGGTTCCGCTTTCGGTTCCGATAAAACCACATCCGTTACATCCCTGATTTAAACTAATAGGTACCTGTTACGGTCTAATAATATGTACCTAACAATGACTTATATATAACGAAAAAAAAAATACTACGTCCTCTGTACCTAACACAAATATGCAAGTCTAGATCACCACACCACCGGCCACCTCTGTTTTAAAAGAACTTGATTAATCTCATCTCTTAATTTTTCAGCATGCGATTTCGAATGTTCCATGTAACTGTGAGCTGAGCGTGAGTATATCGTGCCTATATTACCCTACTTCAGTTTTAATAATCTTAGTCGTAACAAATAGGCTAATTTTACGGTTTAACTCGTGTATTTTTAGTCACTCACATGTTTCGGAGAGCCTATTAGGTCTCCATTTTCAAGCACTAACAATGCTTGAGTAGCGGTCATGATAGCCCCGCGCTGCGTACATGAGTTAAATCGTGATATTAGATTTATATTATTAAGACTCACGACAGTTTTAATTCGAAATAGGCAGTAGGTATAAGCTCAGGTATAAGCCTATATCCATTGACACATTTTCTTTAAAAAATTGGCTGGTTTTCCCTTTTAACAACCATGTAAGTACCTAAGCTATATGACACACGACCTTGACACTCGTAAAAGAACGAACGTGGTCTTTTCTATTCTCGAAAATTAAGCTTAAATTCTGCCCTAGTAGCACGGTAGCATTTTTATCGTTTATCACCATGCCTGTCACGTTCTAACAAGTATGTAAGTGCGAAAGTGACGGGCATAGTGATAGTCGATAAAAATGGAACCGTGCTGAGCCTGCTGGTCTCGACGCGACGTAGCGTTGGCATTTGTATTCATTGCCAGCGCGAGCTACGCGCTACGAGCGTAGTCGATAACACGGAAAAAATGTAGCGCCTACGAACAAAGAACCCGCCTAGCGGGTCGTTGTGTTGTTAATGTGTAAACTTTCGGTTCCCTTCCATCTACCAACAGCTAATGTTGAAATGTTTCAGTACGCGTCAGATAATTACGAGGACCACTACGTGAACCTGAGCGACGCGCTCGGCATGGCGCTGTGGTACCCGCAGAGGGTGCGCAACCTGACCTGCGACGAGACCAAGTGTACCAAGTCGTATCGATGCCAGAAAATTATATATAACGTAAGTTGTACAGTCAACATCAATAGTATCCAGAGATGCGATTTATTTGAAATACTTCTATTTAAAATGCAAATACAAAATGCAAAATTTGCATTTAAATGCCTTTTAGTAAAAAAACATTTTGTATTTTATTCGAAATACTTTTCGAGATGTATTTTGCATTTTTAATATTCATTTCAAAATGCAAAATACTTTGCGATTAAGTTTAGCCAACATTACCAGTCAAACAAAATGAAATGAACGAATGACGCCTGTATTGCCGAATTTGACCGATAGAGGCGCCTGCTAGCCATGCGCGCCCTTTTTAGGGTTCCGTACCCAAAGGGTAAAAACGGGACCCCATTACTAAGACTCCGCTGTCCGTCCGTCCGTCAGTCCGTCTGTCACCAGGCTGTATCTCACGAACCGTGATAGCTAGACAGTTGAAATTTTCACAGATGATGTATTTCTGTTGCCGCTATAACAACAAATACTAAAAACAGAATAAAATAAAGATTTAAGTGGGGCTCCCATACAACAAACGTGATTTTTGACCGAAGTTAAGCAACGTCGGGCGGGGACAGTACTTGGATGGGTGACCGTTTTTTTGCTTGTTTTGCTCTATTTTTTGTTGATGGTGCGGAACCCTCCGTGCGCGAGTTCGACTCGCACTTGGCCGGGTTTTTTTTTCTTTGGTCAGAGTGCGCGCCTGCGCCTTATAGCCGTTTAGACTCACGGCTCGGCTCGCGGCACGTCTCGTGGCTCGCCTCGACACACTCGGCTTCGGCTTGTCAATTGGTTATAAACCTTATGCCGTGCCGTTAGTGTTTAAATTATATTAGCTCGACGAGCTTGCGAGCCACGAGACGAGTCGCGAGCCCACCGCTTACACTCGCGTCTCGTGGCGCGGCTCGCGGCTCGTCTCGTGGCTCGCGCGAGAGTCTAAACCGGTTATTATGACCAAAATGTCATGCATAAGGTGCCATGTTATTAGACGTTTTTATTCGGCTCGGCATTGTGTCTCTATTTCTCATGATAAATACCTAAAATAAATAAAAATATCCGAGATTTGGTCAAAAGGTATTTTATTTAGAAAAAGTATTTTGAAAATACCTATTTTGCATTTAGCATTTGAAATACAAAACGCAAAACTATTTGGTATTTTGCATTTGAAATAGTAAATCTGAAAAGTATATTGCATTTTGTATTTAATTAAAACCATTTTGTACATCTCTGATAGTATCATACAGTTAACAAGAACAGAGCTAGCACTAGTGCGTCGGCTCTAATCTCTAGTACCCACAGGCCCCACAGTGAATCCTCGGACATTGCCGGCCTAGGCCAGCATACTTGAACTTGCGAACGCCGTTTTTAGAAATTTTACTTAGGTTATTATTGATTTCTAGGTTTTATTTCCACGCATTTTTTTAGAAAAGCACTATACCTATACATACCTCGACTGGGATATAAACGGGCTTTAATTATGTTCATAAGCTAGCCTGGCTTCGCTCGGCCCCTAATACCTACCACACTCGGTCGGCAGTGTTGCCTACTTCCTGGCCTATGTAATAATGTGCCTTCCTACAATATTTGCCAGCTCTGTCAACTTTCTACGTTAAAGTTTAAATGATTTGTTTCAGCTGACAGTGCTAAAAGGCAGCAACAGCAAGGAAGAGCGGGAGCGCGCAGGCCAGCTATACGCGGACTTACCCAACGAGTTGAAGTACAAGTGGGTGCCGCGGCTCGTGCCCGTAGTCGCCGGGTGCCTCTGCACGAGCAGCTACCTCGCCAACTGACTACTCCTCGGGACTTTACACGTACAATACTGCAACGCTCAATAAAATGTACAGTTTGATAGACGGACACAAATGTTTCATTTGTTTCCTTACCTTTAGTAAAGTAAACAGTTAAACACCCCTGTAATGGACGTGGCACCAATAGAGATAGAGATTTTTATTTGCATACCAGGTATTTTACATAAATATACATGGTCCCTGAAAGGATGTAGCAAAATAGGAAGGGTAGCAATTAATGACACGCATACCACAAATCCTGTAAAATAAGTATTTCACTTCATCTGTAAACATAATAGGTACTTATATATTTCTCTAAGATTACAAATCAAGTTACAACTTTTCTTCATTATCAAATCGCTAAACTGTGCATATAAATGCTAAATATTATTTTCACCATATTCAGAATAATTTTAGAGATATTTTAGTGATCATTGGCAACAACTTAAAAAAAAACTCCAAGATCGCTACTACTAACGCCATCTATCGACTATTTAGTTGATCTAGGATTTTTTCCTTTACACACAATAATAATTAAGTACCTACCTAGGTAACTACAACGATAGCCCGTAGGTACGCGTCATCGGTCAACTGTTAAAAATTAAATAACTATAATTAGGTACTTATCTGGAAAATCTCCTTGACCTTCCGATATCTGCAATGTGCTCCGCGTCTTAATCTGCATAAATACCTAGGTACCTACCGCCGGCACTAGATCACCATTCAGTTTGATCATTTCTTTCGAACCGAACGCTCAAGAATGAAGACCCTCCTGTTTGCGTGCGTGTTGGCGGCGTCGGCCGCGGCCGCACCCAGCGACACCCAGCCCCAAGAACACAACAATGTCAATCCAACAACATCACACGCCAATCCAGTTACATTTGTCGGTCAAGGGAACGGGGATCTACAGAGATGCTATCGAGAAAATCCTGACAACTGCGAGATTTTTCATCGAACCGGTAGTACAATTTACTCTTTACTTATTAGTGGAGAGTATATTTATGCAGGTTTAGAATCCGGCTCAATTTTAAGATGTCTTTTAAATAACAAAGATTCATGCGAGACCTTCTATTCGGGCAGCGAGGAAGTGCGGTCTTTAGTTAATGCGAGGGGACATCTCTACGCGGGTATTGAGGGTGGCACCATTCTGCGCTGTGAACTACATCAACCAAGTTGCCAGCCTCTGCATAAACAGACGTACACAGTTTACTCTTTAACTCAAATCGGAGACAGTATTTATGCCGGATTGGGCTCTGGACATGTGATACGCTGCTCTTTAACAGCCAACAACTGCAGAGAAGTGTATGAGACGGACAATGGCGTTACGGGTCTCGCAAGCATCGGAGATAGTGCGTATGTTTTAACACACGAGGGAAAACTGCTGAAATGCTCGGATATAGAAGGCCCTGGAACTAAATGTCTAACCGTTGATACGAGGATTAATAAAAATGATGACAGTTTATGGGACTTGAAAGCATTCAACGAGTCTTTGTATGTATATGGAGATACAAGCGGAATCTGCAAATGGGTAAACGAGAATATTTGTGAGAGCTATATCAACACGTCAGCTCTGTCGGCGTGGAGTTTGGCTATCGCTTACGGCACGTATAATTTGCAAGACCAGTTTAAGAACGAGCATGAATGCAAGCAACAAAGTGATGCGTGTCAACGAGTTTCGTATTACAATGAAGAACAGAGAGCCGCATTTGAGGTTTACGTTGAACGCGGAAAGCTACGTCATTCATTAAACCATTCTTTGGTGCACTCCCGGAACGACATTGACGGACACCAGGGTCCGCCTGCCATTTTTGTTATGGCACCTGATGGTAAAATATACCTGTCGAACCAACAGAAAGGAGTACACACGTCCAGCTTCCTGGCCGGCAGGCCGGTATCAGGGGCTGGAGAGATGGAAGTCGAGTATGGGGTTATTAAGAAGATAGTAGCCTGCTCTCAACATTACAAGCCGGATATAGAATTAAACAAACAAGTCATCCAATCGCTACGTACGCAGGGATATACGAATCCCATTGTATTAGAGAAGTGTCAGTAATGCACAAAAATATCTTCAAAAATTACAGATTTTTTTTAGATTACATTACACGGGTGACATCGTCACTGCGTCGTCTCCTTTAAAAAAATTGATAAAAAAAAACGGATATTTCGAAAAACTTTGTTTGAGATCGTCGCAGTTAATTTTAAAACTTTATACAAAATAAAACAAACATGTCTCAAAATCAATGTTTTATTTTTGAGAAAATCGCTACTTTAACAATCTTTAACGTTTATTTACAGTTAAAATAGACACCATGTATACTTGTCCGTATACACAACACAATATACACAAGGGGGATTTCTATACAAAGAGATCATTTTTAACTTGAGTCTGTTTACACATTGATTAGTGTTAAGAGCCAACAGGAGCTAAGATTTAAATATTTTAGGTAAATATACCCGTCTCCCTAACGGAAGTGGCTCCTAAAACTAGTGCGATAAGGACAAGGCGAAAAATCCTGCGTAAAAATATCAAAAATCGAGGTTTCGTACTCGACTGTTTCCTCCTCCAAAACTTAACCAATCGTAACCAAATTTGGAAATCTAAATGATTATGAGATTATCTGTGTCGGACCGTTTTGCTTTTTTGACTAATTGATGTCAGTTTTGAATAGCACGCCTCTCATTGCGGCATAGTCAATTAGGCCAAAAAAGCAAAACGGTCCGACACAGATATTGACAATATTAATCTGTGTTGAAAAAATCATTGCTCTAGCTTCAAAACCCACGGAGGAAACAGTCGAGTACGTTTGTATGGAGAAATGACCACTCCTGTTGGCTCTTAAGTAGGTACGAGTTCATACCTTTGTTGATAAAAGCAAGTGTAAACAGGCCCATATAGCTCATTTGAAGAGATATCAATAAGTTAGGTACATTCCAAAAGACAACCAATAAATTAACTGTAGGTAAAATTGGGAAATCACTGAATCTGACAAATCTATTTTGAATCTAATCTTCGAAAGTAGATAATAAGGTGGTTACTAACCACATAACGATTGATTATTTAAACGGAAGTGTTTTGTTTATTCAAATTGCATGAATTACAATTATTGTAGATAATATTAAGATAAGTACGCAAAATTCTTTTTTTGAGCACCCTGTATTATTTTCTAGGCTTCTCGCCCTTGAATACCTAGGTCCTAGACATTTCTGCACATATTGTGGGTACTTAACAAAAAAACAATGTCGAATGTTAATTGAATTTATACAAACTGTATCTCTATTTGTAACGACAAAGAATTTTAATTAACTTTATTTGGGTTTTAGGAGCAATATTATTTTGACTTCATTTTGAAAAAACTACAGAAAGTTTCAGCTGTAACTGTTATTACTACTTGTCAAGTTTATTTTTGTATCGATAAGACTACATCATTATCACTTAAGATCATTAAGTCATCACAAAAATACTTTATACAAAGTAATATTATCTAACTCAATTATATCACATTCCCAATCATCAAAACTTATTATTCTATGTCATTAAATATTATAAAATCATTTTTATTTATTAGTAAAATCGTAACATGATTGCTAAGATTGCCTTTTTGACTGAAAACTATGTTTTAATAAAAACACAAAAGGAAGCACAATTATTCGACATTATACCATAGAGAAATAATAAGTACAGAAAGAGTGGTATCGTGAATAAACTTTCATTTCATTTCTTTCATTTCATTTCATTTATCAGTTTTTTTCTTTTTTTCTTACCAAAACGCCAGTTATTTCGTAGTCGACATCTAACGTCAAGGTAGTGGAACTATCAGTACCGCTACTTGACACCAGATGGCATTCGTTTCGCTACTGACGAAAAATGTACTACTAAAACAATTTACAACTAATATTATAAGCAGAAGGGGTTGAAAATATAGTTCCGGTTAATCCGGTTATAATACAGTGAAACCTGGATAATTGCAATCTCAAGGGACCGGCAATTTTTTGTCAATTAACCAGGTTTTTCATTTAAGCAGGTCGTGCCAATTAACGAGGTTCAAAAAATCGTTGTGTCAATTATAGGGGTTTTCATTAATAGAGGTTGCGTTCTGACCAATTGCTTTTATGGAGGTTCAAATAACCATTGAAAGTAGATTCTGGGTCTCTGGTCTGTATATTATATTAACTACATTAGTTACTGCTTATAATCATTTGGGTTTTTTTAAATAATCCCTTGAATTGTAGAAGAAAGTTTAATTGGAATGTAAAAAGCATATTATGTTTTTGATTTAATCAAAACTATTTCACCTACCACAGTCTGTGATAGATACCCGATTAATAAATTGAATTCTGGGTGAAGATTTAAAATAAAATTATCATTGCTATTAAAATACATATTAGCTAAAAATTGTGGAGCATTAGTTTTTCTTTGCCGCTACACCTATTGTCAACTAGCAGAACTGATAATGTCCGCTACTTGACGCTAGATGTCGACTACGAAATAACTCGCGTTTTGGTAAGAAAGCTGATGTATGGAGTTACCACTCTTTCTTTACTTATATTTCTCTATACAAATTATAAAAATACTGGATTTTTACAAAATTGTGAGTAGTTTCTATTGAAATAACTTAAAGTAACAGTAACTTTAAAGAAAATAATTTTCTCTCTTTATATGACGTGCCAGGTAACAGCTTGTTAGAAAGCCTTAAGAAGCTTATAATTTGCCAATGGGTCTCTATCTGGTCTCTATTGTTTCCCAAATAGTTTTAAGCCATAATGTATTGTTTGCCCGAATTTTCGTTAGTCATAATTCATTTGGTTTGAAACGCGTCACTTTTCAGGATTGCCATAAAACAAACCTAACCTAACCTATCTATAGGATAACCTAACGAAAATCCTGAAATGTTAACGGTTTCAGTGTTATGACTAACGATAATATGACAAACCATACATTATGACTTAAAACTTTATGGGAAACAACGGGACCCCTTTGCCAACACTCGAGTACGTACGCACGTAGGACAAAAACATTGAGATGGACAGTTAAGAGTGTTGCTGTTTGTACCACCACGCTCTGCGATTTACGCCATTTATGGTCCTAGCTAAATTGGTTATTCCATACTTACGCTATGTCCAATTTAGCTAGAACCCTAAATGGCGTAAACAATCACGGAGCGTGACTGTACCAGTGCTGATGCGTCCCTACAACTCGCTTATTTCGGGCTTGCCTATTTTAAGACAGTCAGGCACCTTTTCTTACAGATTTAAATAAGAGTCAGACGAACCTAGCCGCCTCCATACATTCGAAGCTACGACAAACGACATTCTGAAATAACATGACATTACACATGAACAATTAAGTTATCCTGTTATATCTGGTACTAGTTTTCTTTGCTAGGAATGGTAATAAATAATTTATATTAGAAAATTTACATAAAAACTTCTACTCGCTCTATTTTCTTTGTATAACTACTTTTAGCAACGAAAACTTGTACCAGACAGTTGTATGGAAGCGGCTTTTTGGCGGCGCGTCATAAAACAACAATTTTCCAAACAGCTACGTATGACGTACCGTTACTGTTACGTACCTCATGTTATGTCTTCAACAATGTTACCGTGGAGCATTAGAGCGGACACGGGCGCTGGTCGGCCACGGCTCAGGACACGAGCTGCTTGGCGGCGAGCGACTGAACTCTTGTACGGACTCTAGTAGTAGGCGATGCTTGCTGCTTTTGGGCCGTTGTTTCATCCGCTACTGTTGACACTGACTACCTCACGCTATGTCCTCAACAATGTTACCGTGGAGCATTAGAGCGGACACGGGCGCTGGTCGGCCACGGCTCAGGACACGAGCTGCTTGGCGGCGAGCGACTGAACTCTTGTACGGACTCTAGTAGTAGGCGACGCTTGCTGCTTTTGGGCCGTTGTTTCATCCGCTACTGTTGACACTGACTACCTCACGCTATGTCCTCAACAATGTTACCGTGGAGCATTAGAGCGGACACGGGCGTGAGTTGGCCACGGCTCAGGACACGAGCTGCTTGGCGGCGAGCGACTGAACACTTGTACGGACTCTAGTAGGCGACGCTTGCTGCTTTTGGGCCGTTGTTTCATCCGCTACTGTTGACACTGACTACCTCACGCTATGTCTTCAACAATGTTACCGTGGAGCATTAGAGCGGACACGGGCGTGGGTTGGCCACGGCTCAGGACACGAACTGCTTGGCGGCGAGCGACTGGCGCGCGTACTCCGTGCCGACCAGCCCGCGACACACGAGACTGAACTCTTGTACGGACTCTAGTAGGCGACGCTTGCTGCTTTTGGGCCGTTGTTTCATCCGCTACTGTTGACACTGACTACCCCACGCTATGTCCTCAACAATGTTACCGTGGAGCATTAGAGCGGACTCGGGCGTGGGTTGGCCACGGCTCAGGACACGAGCTGCTTGGCGGCGAGCGACTGAACTCTTGTACGGACTCTAGTAGGCGACGCTTGCTGCTTTTGGGCCGTTGTTTCATCCGCTACTGTTGACACTGACTACCTCACGCTATGTCCTCAACACTGTTACCGTGGAGCATTAGAGCGGACACGGGCGCTGGTCGGCCACGGCTCAGGACACGAGCTGCTTGGCGGCGAGCGACTGAACACTTGTACGGACTCTAGTAGGCGACGCTTGCTGTTTTTGGACCGTTGTTTCATCCGCTACTGTTGACACTGACTCTACCTCATGTTATGGCCTCAACAATGTTACCGTGGAGCATTAGAGCGGACACGGGCGCTGGTCGGCCACGGCTCAGGACACGAGCTGCTTAGCGGCGAGCGACTGGCGCGCGTACTCCGTGCCGACCAGCCCGCGACACACGAGACTGAACTCTTGTACGGACTCTAGTAGGCGACGCTTGCTGCTTTTTTCCCTGTGAAAAAAAAAGTATGCATCACTGTAGAAAAACTCACCGTTTATATTTGAAAGTAAAAGATAGTGAGTATAGAGCTTATAGGTAATATCTTTATGCATGCTTACTTGTATGTTAACATGGTCGGAGTCAAAAAATTTCATTAGAGGATCGGGAATCGAAATTTAGATTGAATGGAACCTTCGGTGCGTGAGCAGGCGTGGCTCACTCCGCTATTAGGTCGCGTCGCTACAAGTACATGCGGCCCACACCATTTATGGTGTCTAGCCGTAGAAGTTGCCGCACATCGCTACGGAACGGACGTCTGCTCGCGTTTGCGCCACCTAGCGGTCATATCCGTCGCAATAGACGAGTTTAAACTTTTAAATAAATGTCATATACTAAGAAAAAGTGACCAAGGCCTCCACGAGAAGACGAGTTTAGTTAAAAAGTGAATCTTCTATACCTAGGTAGCTAGTTAAGGTAGGTACTATGTCCAACCAGTACTAGGTATTATTTATATGCTACAATTAGGTATGTACTTGATGACGGCCGCGATGAACTTGCGCTTGCTGGGTTCTGTGGCGTGTCGCGTGGGGAAATCATGGAGAGTCGGAGAGTCAATCCGGAGGTCGCGGGTTCGAACCCCGGCTCGTACCAATGAGTTTTTCGGAACTCACGTACGAAATATCATTTGATATTTACCAGTCGCTTTTCGGTGAAGGAAAACATCGTGACGAAACCGAACTAATCCCGATACGGGCCTAGTTTACCCTCCGGGTCGGAAGGTCAGATGGCAGTCGCTTCCGTAAAAACTAGTGCCCACGCCAATTACTGGGATTAGTTGCCAAGCGGACCCCAGGCTCTCATGAGCCGTGGCCAAATTTTTTTTATTTTTTTTTATTTAATAAATCTTACAGCTATCTTAACAGTTTCCCAATGCGATAGTGTAGGCAGGCTATTAACATTAAGAGCTAATTACTTATAAAAGTTATAAACTAGGTATATACTATAAGTACTATAACTAAGAATAACACAACACAAACAATGTAACCTTGCCGGGAAACGTCGCCTTAAAAATGCCGGGACAACGCGAGGAAGAAGACAGTTAGGTACGTACTTGATGACGGCCGCGATGAACTTGCGCTTGCTGGGTTCCGTGGCGTGTCTAGTTGCCAAGCGGACCCCAGGCTCCCATAAGCCGTGGCCAAAATGCCGGAGGAAGAAGACAGTTAGGTACGTACTTGATGACGGCCGCGATGAACTTGCGCTTGCTGGGTTCTGTGGCGTGTCTAGTTGCCAAGCGGACCCAGGCTCCCATGAGCCGTGGCCAAAATGCCGGAGGAAGAAGACAGTTAGGTACGTACTTGATGACGGCCGCGATGAACTTGCGCTTGCTGGGTTCCGTGGCGTGTCTAGTTGCCAAGCGGACCCCAGGCTCCCATAAGCCGTGGCCAAAATGCCGGAGGAAGAAGACAGTTAGGTACGTACTTGATGACGGCCGCGATGAACTTGCGCTTGCTGGGTTCCGTGGCGTGTCTAGTTGCCAAGCGGACCCCAGGCTCCCATAAGCCGTGGCCAAAATGCCGGAGGAAGAAGACAGTTAGGTACGTACTTGATGACGGCCGCGATGAACTTGCGCTTGCTGGGTTCTGTGGCGTGCCTGGTGGGGAAGTCTTGCAGGGCGAGCGCGTGCCGCAGCCACGCGGACAGGTCGCCGCCGACGAACGCCGCGCGGTTCAGCGCCAGCAGCAGCTCCGCCAGCGGCTCGATCTGGTTGCGGGGCGTGGCGCCTCCTGCCAACACAAACAATAACTCCGTGGACATTTCCTGGGCCCTCGGTCTTACCGTGACCAGAGAACAATGAAATTATATCGCGGGAGACTCGAATACAAGCAAGATAAAGATAAAAGATAGTTTATTCAAGTAGGCATAATTACAATGCGCTTATGAACGTCAAATAAAGCTAGGTAGACCGGCTCCAACCCTACACCTCTGCCCCGAGAAGATTTAAATCCCCCCTCAATTGGAGGAGAGTATCCCATTATGGGACCGGCAACAAACTCGGCGGGACACATCTTTTCAAAAATAATTACATCAAGTTAAAGCTCAACTCTCAGGTGTCCATTTTGTTAACGCAAAATGAAATAAGACAGCCAATTTATTCGACATGCCGCCGTGCAGATTTGAACGATATAGCGGGCGGTTATGGTTCATGAAATAGCGGTGTTTCCCGAGTTTCAGAGCGTGCCTAGGAATTTGATGATCGGGCGGATTTGACGATTGGCCGTCGACAACATTACCTATACACCGCAGCGCGGCCTGGGTGAGCAGCGGCGCGTGCGGCTGCAGCGCGGCCGGGCGCACGGCCGCCAGCGCGCCCAGCCACAGGCACGCCGAGCGAGCCGCCCCGGCCTCCCACATGCGCACGCATTACCTATACACACATTACCTATACACCGCAGCGCGGCCTGGGTGAGCAGCGGCGCGTGCGGCTGCAGCGCGGCCGGGCGCACGGCCGCCAGCGCGCCCAGCCACAGGCACGCCGAGCGAGCCGCCCCGGCCTCCCACATGCGCACGCATTACCTATACACACATTACCTATACACCGCAGCGCGGCCTGGGTGAGCAGCGGCGCGTGCGGCTGCAGCGCGGCCGGGCGCACGGCCGCCAGCGCGCCCAGCCACAGGCACGCCGAGCGAGCCGCCCCGGCCTCCCACATGCGCACGCATTACCTATACACACATTAGCTATACACCGCAGCGCGGCCTGGGTGAGCAGCGGCGCGTGCGGCTGCAGCGCGGCCGGGCGCACGGCCGCCAGCGCGCCCAGCCACAGGCACGCCGAGCGAGCCGCCCCGGCCTCCCACATGCGCACGCATTACCTATACACACATTACCTATACACCGCAGCGCGGCCTGGGTGAGCAGCGGCGCGTGCGGCTGCAGCGCGGCCGGGCGCACGGCCGCCAGCGCGCCCAGCCACAGGCACGCCGAGCGAGCCGCCCCGGCCTCCCACATGCGCACGCATTACCTATACACACATTACCTATACACCGCAGCGCGGCCTGGGTGAGCAGCGGCGCGTGCGGCTGCAGCGCGGCCGGGCGCACGGCCGCCAGCGCGCCCAGCCACAGGCACGCCGAGCGAGCCGCCCCGGCCTCCCACATGCGCACGCATTACCTATACACACATTACCTATACACCGCAGCGCGGCCTGGGTGAGCAGCGGCGCGTGCGGCTGCAGCGCGGCCGGGCGCACGGCCGCCAGCGCGCCCAGCCACAGGCACGCCGAGCGAGCCGCCCCGGCCTCCCACATGCGCACGCATTACCTATACACCGCAGCGCGGCCTGGGTGAGCAGCGGCGCGTGCGGCTGCAGCGCGGCCGGGCGCACGGCCGCCAGCGCGCCCAGCCACAGGCACGCCGAGCGAGCCGCCCCGGCCTCCCACATGCGCACGCATTACCTATACACACATTACCTATACACCGCAGCGCGGCCTGGGTGAGCAGCGGCGCGTGCGGCTGCAGCGCGGCCGGGCGCACGGCCGCCAGCGCGCCCAGCCACAGGCACGCCGAGCGAGCCGCCCCGGCCTCCCACATGCGCACGCATTACCTATACACACATTACCTATACACCGCAGCGCGGCCTGGGTGAGCAGCGGCGCGTGCGGCTGCAGCGCGGCCGGGCGCACGGCCGCCAGCGCGCCCAGCCACAGGCACGCCGAGCGAGCCGCCCCGGCCTCCCACATGCGCACGCATTACCTATACACACATTACCTATACACCGCAGCGCGGCCTGGGTGAGCAGCGGCGCGTGCGGCTGCAGCGCGGCCGGGCGCACGGCCGCCAGCGCGCCCAGCCACAGGCACGCCGAGCGAGCCGCCCCGGCCTCCCACATGCGCACGCATTACCTATACACACATTACCTATACACCGCAGCGCGGCCTGGGTGAGCAGCGGCGCGTGCGGCTGCAGCGCGGCCGGGCGCACGGCCGCCAGCGCGCCCAGCCACAGGCACGCCGAGCGAGCCGCCCCGGCCTCCCACATGCGCACGCATTACCTATACACACATTACCTATACACCGCAGCGCGGCCTGGGTGAGCAGCGGCGCGTGCGGCTGCAGCGCGGCCGGGCGCACGGCCGCCAGCGCGCCCAGCCACAGGCACGCCGAGCGAGCCGCCCCGGCCTCCCACATGCGCACGCATTACCTATACACACATTACCTATACACCGCAGCGCGGCCTGGGTGAGCAGCGGCGCGTGCGGCTGCAGCGCGGCCGGGCGCACGGCCGCCAGCGCGCCCAGCCACAGGCACGCCGAGCGAGCCGCCCCGGCCTCCCACATGCGCACGCATTACCTATACACACATTACCTATACACCGCAGCGCGGCCTGGGTGAGCAGCGGCGCGTGCGGCTGCAGCGCGGCCGGGCGCACGGCCGCCAGCGCGCCCAGCCACAGGCACGCCGAGCGAGCCGCCCCGGCCTCCCACATGCGCACGCATTACCTATACACACATTACCTAGACTCGTAGACCTCTCACTTATAAACTTCTTTATAATAGTTACGTTCGTAGTAGATTGGAATTTGCTTCTGTAGTTTGGAATCCTTTCTTTAATGTCCATAAGACCCGAATTGAAAGACTCCAGAAAAAGTTCATTAAAGCACTGGAATTTCGAGTGGGTCGTAACTATGTAAATTACGCTTCCTCGGCTACGCATCATAATATCCAGCCGCTTTCACTTAGACGGTCTTGTACAGATTTGGTATTTTTATTCAAAATTATTAATAATGTTGTAGATGCCCCTGACTTACTACATAAAATTGGCTTCCGAGTCCCCCGTAAGAACGAACGTAGTTGTCGCAGTAAGGCATTATTTAGCATTCCTAACAGCAGAACGAAACACGCACAGCATTCGTATATTGGGCGCGCATGTAAACAGTACAATGAAAAATGTATGGACGCAGAATTGTTTGGCAGTTCATTAAATCTCTTTAAGAGGACTGTATATTCTCTATTAAAATAAGGGTGTAATGTTGTAAGTATAGTAGGCACTGGTTTTTTGAGTATCTTCTCTTGTTCACTCATTTGTTATGTACAACTATAAGGTTACACTTTTTTATTATTTTTTTTAATTGTACCTCGATACAGTTTGTAGATAATTCATTTACAAACAAGATATATACAGTGTATTACTAAAATAAATTAAAAACTAGCTTAAATCTAAAATAGGGAACTATAGGTCTATAAATAAATCAATTTGTAGCTATTAGCTAAGTTGCTTTTATGTTTATTATAAGACTGTTTGTTTCTCAATAAAAAAAAAAAAAAAAAAAAAAAAAAAAAAAAAAAAAAAAAAACCTATACACCGCAGCGCGGCCTGGGTGAGCAGCGGCGCGTGCGGCTGCAGCGCGGCCGGGCGCACGGCCGCCAGCGCGCCCAGCCACAGGCACGCCGAGCGAGCCGCCCCGGCCTCCCACATGCGCACGCATTACCTATACACACATTACCTATACACCGCAGCGCGGCCTGGGTGAGCAGCGGCGCGTGCGGCTGCAGCGCGGCCGGGCGCACGGCCGCCAGCGCGCCCAGCCACAGGCACGCCGAGCGAGCCGCCCCGGCCTCCCACATGCGCACGCATTACCTATACACACATTACCTATACACCGCAGCGCGGCCTGGGTGAGCAGCGGCGCGTGCGGCTGCAGCGCGGCCGGGCGCACGGCCGCCAGCGCGCCCAGCCACAGGCACGCCGAGCGAGCCGCCCCGGCCTCTCACATGCGCACGCATTACCTATACACACATTACCTATACACCGCAGCGCGGCCTGGGTGAGCAGCGGCGCGTGCGGCTGCAGCGCGGCCGGGCGCACGGCCGCCAGCGCGCCCAGCCACAGGCACGCCGAGCGAGCCGCCCCGGCCTCCCACATGCGCACGCATTACCTATACACACATTACCTATACACCGCAGCGCGGCCTGGGTGAGCAGCGGCGCGTGCGGCTGCAGCGCGGCCGGGCGCACGGCCGCCAGCGCGCCCAGCCACAGGCACGCCGAGCGAGCCGCCCCGGCCTCCCACATGCGCACGCATTACCTATACACACATTACCTATACACCGCAGCGCGGCCTGGGTGAGCAGCGGCGCGTGCGGCTGCAGCGCGGCCGGGCGCACGGCCGCCAGCGCGCCCAGCCACAGGCACGCCGAGCGAGCCGCCCCGGCCTCCCACATGCGCACGCATTACCTATACACACATTACCTATACACCGCAGCGCGGCCTGGGTGAGCAGCGGCGCGTGCGGCTGCAGCGCGGCCGGGCGCACGGCCGCCAGCGCGCCCAGCCACAGGCACGCCGAGCGAGCCGCCCCGGCCTCCCACATGCGCACGCATTACCTATACACACATTACCTATACACCGCAGCGCGGCCTGGGTGAGCAGCGGCGCGTGCGGCTGCAGCGCGGCCGGGCGCACGGCCGCCAGCGCGCCCAGCCACAGGCACGCCGAGCGAGCCGCCCCGGCCTCCCACATGCGCACGCATTACCTATACACACATTACCTATACACCGCAGCGCGGCCTGGGTGAGCAGCGGCGCGTGCGGCTGCAGCGCGGCCGGGCGCACGGCCGCCAGCGCGCCCAGCCACAGGCACGCCGAGCGAGCCGCCCCGGCCTCCCACATGCGCACGCATTACCTATACACACATTACCTATACACCGCAGCGCGGCCTGGGTGAGCAGCGGCGCGTGCGGCTGCAGCGCGGCCGGGCGCACGGCCGCCAGCGCGCCCAGCCACAGGCACGCCGAGCGAGCCGCCCCGGCCTCCCACATGCGCACGCATTACCTATACACACATTACCTATACACCGCAGCGCGGCCTGGGTGAGCAGCGGCGCGTGCGGCTGCAGCGCGGCCGGGCGCACGGCCGCCAGCGCGCCCAGCCACAGGCACGCCGAGCGAGCCGCCCCGGCCTCCCACATGCGCACGCATTACCTATACACACATTACCTATACACCGCAGCGCGGCCTGGGTGAGCAGCGGCGCGTGCGGCTGCAGCGCGGCCGGGCGCACGGCCGCCAGCGCGCCCAGCCACAGGCACGCCGAGCGAGCCGCCCCGGCCTCCCACATGCGCACGCATTACCTATACACACATTACCTATACACCGCAGCGCGGCCTGGGTGAGCAGCGGCGCGTGCGGCTGCAGCGCGGCCGGGCGCACGGCCGCCAGCGCGCCCAGCCACAGGCACGCCGAGCGAGCCGCCCCGGCCTCCCACATGCGCACGCATTACCTATACACCGCAGCGCGGCCTGGGTGAGCAGCGGCGCGTGCGGCTGCAGCGCGGCCGGGCGCACGGCCGCCAGCGCGCCCAGCCACAGGCACGCCGAGCGAGCCGCCCCGGCCTCTCACATGCGCACGCATTACCTATACACACATTACCTATACACCGCAGCGCGGCCTGGGTGAGCAGCGGCGCGTGCGGCTGCAGCGCGGCCGGGCGCACGGCCGCCAGCGCGCCCAGCCACAGGCACGCCGAGCGAGCCGCCCCGGCCTCCCACATGCGCACGCATTACCTATACACCGCAGCGCGGCCTGGGTGAGCAGCGGCGCGTGCGGCTGCAGCGCGGCCGGGCGCACGGCCGCCAGCGCGCCCAGCCACAGGCACGCCGAGCGAGCCGCCCCGGCCTCCCACATGCGCACGCATTACCTATACACACATTACCTATACACCGCAGCGCGGCCTGGGTGAGCAGCGGCGCGTGCGGCTGCAGCGCGGCCGGGCGCACGGCCGCCAGCGCGCCCAGCCACAGGCACGCCGAGCGAGCCGCCCCGGCCTCCCACATGCGCACGCATTACCTATACACACATTACCTATACACCGCAGCGCGGCCTGGGTGAGCAGCGGCGCGTGCGGCTGCAGCGCGGCCGGGCGCACGGCCGCCAGCGCGCCCAGCCACAGGCACGCCGAGCGAGCCGCCCCGGCCTCCCACATGCGCACGCATTCACTGCCTGGGAACAATAATATCTGACGTTATCCATGAAAAGGGACCTTAATGTCGATGGCGCATACGCCATTATTAACGATGCTCCGATAATAATACGAGGCCACGCGACTAGTGTTGAGTTGCTCACTCGTGAGGCACCTCTTTTGTACCACTCATTTTGTTAAATCGTCGCAGTACTTCACACCGCAAAAATGTCTTACTTCACTCCTCTATTCATTTTACTCATTTACTCGCGCGCATCACAACAGGTCTTACCACACAAATCATTCAAACACTTCATTTGAAGAAACCACTCGCGGCTGAGGCGCGCGAGCGCGCGATGCGCACAAGTACTCACAACTCGCAAGAGTCGCGATACTCGCGAGCGCGCGAGCCGCTCGGTACTCGCCGACATTCAAATCCTCATTTGAGTCTCAAATGAGTCTGTTAACTGCCGAACTACAAACCTTATTGCAAAGACAAAAGGTCCACCGAGAAATTCGTTGAAGTTTCGCTCACTGCCTCACGCGTCACTGACTGGGACATTCCCTCAAAAATCCTTTAAAAATGAAACAATGAATTATATTTATCCAAAGAGGGAGTGAGACAGACACACGCCCAACTTCAATGTCGCCTCGCCGAAAATGACACACGAAAGACAACAAGCGTAACGCTGCAGGCTTTCATACATCTTAAATATGTCTTTCATAAATATGTCTATACATTAAATATTTTTTGTTGCCGTTGGAGTTTTGTGAAGCCGGAGGAACGGTCGATGCAAAAAAAATTGTAGTACCTCACCTCATTTGAAGTAAGACATTGTAGTACTTCATTTTAGAAAATGAGGTACTCATACAAACTCATTTTAAATTGATGTCCCACCCATCACTACACGCGACGCCGTGCGGCGTAAGCGCCATCGACGATAAGGTCCCTTTTCATAGATAATGCCCCATATAATGGTAGGGATCATCGATACTACACACGGCAACTGTACATCGGTGGACCTTATTACAAAAGGCATAATGTACAGTTAACAGTGGGGGATGGTACAGACGATCGCAGATGTCCCTAGAACGAGAAGTTTTTGACAAAAAATAGTTTGATACAAAATTGCACTTTTCTTTTAACGGGCAACTCCATAATACTCATCGAAACAATTCTAACAAACTCAATCACAATTAAGTTGCGTTATTTTACCACACAGTTCCTATGGCCACCTCCTCATCAAATCGATGCTACCATACCTATAAGTAACAATCGAATAATGGGAAGTGGGTCTAGTTTACCTTGCAATATGGTCTAGTTTACCTTGCAATATTTTACCCGAAAATTTCGTAGCAAGCTATTCGTAGTAGCAGATCGTTCCACAGTATTTCCTCACTTCATACGCACCTAGTTCGACCAGTTCCGACAGCAGATCGTCTATCCAGTCGATATAAGCGGGTTTCTTCTTGGTGAGCTGGCGCAGCACGGCAAACAGCGCCTCGGCGAGGTCAGGACCCCGCTAAGCTCGAGAGGACATTCCATTCAGAGATGTCTTTTGTCTCCAAATTATTCTTAACCTGTCGAATCCCACGATATGACGTCACCCATAAGCGTTCTGGCTCAAATATGAGCCGCTCGGAGCTGACAGATAATATCAGATCTTTCCAGTCCCTCGGGAAAGGCTTTTTCCGCACTTCATACGCACCTAGTTCGACCAGTTCCGACAGCAGATCGTCTATCCAGTCGATATAAGCGGGTTTCTTCTTGGTGAGCTGGCGCAGCACGGCAAACAGCGCCTCGGCGAGGTCAGGACCCCGCTAAGCTCGAGAGGACATTCCATTCAGAGATGTCTTTTGTCTCCAAATTATTCTTAACCTGTCGAATCCCACGATATGACGTCACCCATAAGCGTTCTGGCTCAAATATGAGCCGCTCGGAGCTGACAGATAATATCAGATCTTTCCAGTCCCTCGGGAAAGGCTTTTTCCGCACTTCATACGCACCTAGTTCGACCAGTTCCGACAGCAGATCGTCTATCCAGTCGATATAAGCGGGTTTCTTCTTGGTGAGCTGGCGCAGCACGGCAAACAGCGCCTCGGCGAGGTCAGGACCCCGCTAAGCTCGAGAGGACATTCCATTCAGAGATGTCTTTTGTCTCCAAATTATTCTTAACCTGTCGAATCCCACGATATGACGTCACCCATAAGCGTTCTGGCTCAAATATGAGCCGCTCGGAGCTGACAGATAATATCAGATCTTTCCAGTCCCTCGGGAAAGGCTTTTTCCGCACTTCATACGCACCTAGTTCGACCAGTTCCGACAGCAGATCGTCTATCCAGTCGATATACGCCGGTTTCTTCTTGGTGAGCTGGCGCAGCACGGCAAACAGCGCCTCGGCGAGGTCAGGACCCCGCTAAGCTCGAGAGGACATTCCATTCAGAGATGTCTTTTGTCTCCAAATTATTCTTAACCTGTCGAATCCCACGATATGACGTCACCCATAAGCGTTCTGGCTCAAATATGAGCCGCTCGGAGCTGACAGATAATATCAGATCTTTCCAGTCCCTCGGGAAAGGCTTTTTCCGCACTTCATACGCACCTAGTTCGACCAGTTCCGACAGCAGATCGTCTATCCAGTCGATATAAGCGGGTTTCTTCTTGGTGAGCTGGCGCAGCACGGCAAACAGCGCCTCGGCGAGGTCAGGACCCCGCTAAGCTCGAGAGGACATTCCATTCAGAGATGTCTTTTGTCTCCAAATTATTCTTAACCTGTCGAATCCCACGATATGACGTCACCCATAAGCGTTCTGGCTCAAATATGAGCCGCTCGGAGCTGACAGATAATATCAGATCTTTCCAGTCCCTCGGGAAAGGCTTTTTCCGCACTTCATACGCACCTAGTTCGACCAGTTCCGACAGCAGATCGTCTATCCAGTCGATATAAGCGGGTTTCTTCTTGGTGAGCTGGCGCAGCACGGCAAACAGCGCCTCGGCGAGGTCAGGACCCCGCTAAGCTCGAGAGGACATTCCATTCAGAGATGTCTTTTGTCTCCAAATTATTCTTAACCTGTCGAATCCCACGATATGACGTCACCCATAAGCGTTCTGGCTCAAATATGAGCCGCTCGGAGCTGACAGATAATATCAGATCTTTCCAGTCCCTCGGGAAAGGCTTTTTCCGCACTTCATACGCACCTAGTTCGACCAGTTCCGACAGCAGATCGTCTATCCAGTCGATATACGCCGGTTTCTTCTTGGTGAGCTGGCGCAGCACGGCAAACAGCGCCTCGGCGAGGTCGGGCGCGGCGGCGGGCTCGGGCGCCACGCTGCCGGCGCTCAGCGCGACGCAAGCGTGGAGGAGCGCCGGCATGGACGCGCACTCGTTGCCGAATATTATCACCAACTGCAGATTTTGAAGATTTTTCAGTGAAAGATATTACTCCATATTTTATATATATGGGTGAATCAACTTTTTCTTGTCACTCGTTGCCATGGTTACGTTCTCCTGGGTCACTCTTTAAAACCTGATTTTTAGGCATTTAAATTGACAAAACACGCTTTTTTGTGATACTTATAAACCCTTTCCATTGAGGGTCGTCTACCAGGCGTGTCAGAAGAAGGTGGTGTACAATGTCTTCTAACAAACTATGCTACTATTGTCTCTTGGCTGACCGGACAGAATAACAACAAGAAATAGTTGATCCACCCATATATATATATATATTGTACCAATAAAGCTAAAGCTAATTCATAATAATGGAAGTGCGGTGTCTCTTGACACAAGTATCTCGATACTTAAAAAGAGACACCAACTAAAACACTGTAAAACTGTTTGGTTTACTGAATAAAATATATATATATTTTTTTTTAACTGCACACAAATTCTTAAACTGTCGCGAGTCATACAATAATTAGTTATTTAACAAAGGTGCGGAAAAGAGGAAATTCAAAACGAGAGGCGATATATACGACATACACACGAAAAGTGCTATTTTACGCACTATTGCGAGAAAATAGGGCCATACCCATATGTGCTGTAAACAAATTTTTCCTACTCGTCGACTGCAATGCTTGAATTAAGACGTCGTATACCAAACTGAAATCGCATATTTTTTAGGGTTCCGTACCCAAAGGGTAAAAACGGGACCCTATTACTAAGACTCCGCTGTCCGTCCGTCCATCCGTCTGTCATCAGGCTGTATCTCACGAACCGTGATAGCTAGACAGTTGAAATTTTCACAGATGATGTATTTCTCTTGCCGCTATAACAACAAATACTAAAAACAGAATAAAATAAAGATTTAAGTGGGGCTCCCATACAACAAACGTGATTTTTGACCGAAGTTAAACACCGTCGGGCGGGGTCAGTACTTGGATGGGTGACCGTTTTTTTGCTTGTTTTTTTTTTGCTTGTTTTGCTCTATTTTTTGTTGATGGTGCGGAACCCTCCGTGCGCGAGTCCGACTCGCACTTGGCCGGTTTTTTTTTCTACTCGTCGACTGTAATGCTTGAATTAAGACTTCGTACACCAAACTGAAATCGCATATTTTTTTCACTATGGGATCCCAACTCAACTATAATGTTCATTTCGAAACGGTTTAGTCAACTATAATGAAATGGACCAATCACAGCTCGCCGTGGTCAAGAGGACGAAACAAAATGATAGCTCAAATTAATTATTTTAGGTTGTATAGTAGAAACAATTGCTTCATAAGTCAGAAACGCGCATGTGACACCTTTAATATAGCAACATCCATAGACTACGAAAACCGCTTAGCGTTGATTGTTAGTCTCCATAGGCTACGGTGGCCAAAATCGAGAAAAAAACTGTCTAAAAATTTAATTTAGCGCGGAGCAAGTACCAGGGCCTCATGAGTTATGGTTTGTAGCTTTCTAATAGACCCCGAAGGCTAATCCTATTGTCTATTGTTAAGTAAAACCGCTCGTGCCACGTGCCACAACCACCTGCATAAAAAATCGGTACTTCGGTTACTGAGTGCCGGCGAGTCGAACGCTACAGAACCAGTCTAAAGTGTGTCATCGAGATGCGTAACAAAGGCGCGTTATCGGAGAGCGCACCTACACTGGTTTTTTGAGCGTTGGACTAGCCCGCGCTCAGGTGCCAAATAGAATACTTAGGACCCTTTTTTGCAGGTAAGTAGCACGTGCGGTTTTACTGAACAATAGACAATAGGATTAGCCTTCGGGGTCTATTAGAAAGCTACAAACTATACGAGGTGTCGTTGTCTCACCAGTTTGACGACGTCCAGCCCGGCGGCGGTGGGTCGAGCGCGAAATCCGGCGGCTGTGAGCTGTCCTATAGCGTCCACTAGCGGCCGGCAGTCGTCCATTAGAGACGACACCGTTTGCTTTAGGATGTGGAACATTGGCTGTTAAAAAAATCGTAAGTTATTAAAGGGTAAGGAGACACTTCCCCTAATATTTATCATAGGATAGGACCTGTTTTCTTCCCTGGATACTGACATCATAGAAAACAGTTTTATACAATTTGGTGTAGGTATAATAACCAGAGACAGGTCCTTCGTTTGATTTTTTAAATTGTTTTAAATGCTAGGAACTTTAAAAAATTACAGTTAAACGTGACTAAAACACAACTCAAGTCACACTTTAAAGTAAAAGTTAAAATGAGAATGACTCACCTCTACAAGTTGCGGACACGCGAAGGCTGTCAGATTGGGCAGGAGTGTCTGACACAGCGATAGACATAGCGCGGGCTGCGCCGGTAGCGCCGCCAGCAGCGCCGCGGCACATTCTGCGGCGCCCGACGCACGCGTTGGGTCCTCCGCCTAAATGCAAGAGTTTGTTAAATAATAGGCTACATGACTAATTTTTTTTTATGGTATCAATCGATCGGGTTTGTTTTTAGGATCAAATGTCTATATGGGACCCATTGCATTAAAGTAACACAAAAGTCAGAAATTGTAGTCAAAGTCCGACAGTCGCACTTCACTCGCGAAACGCCCTATACTAAACGGCCAGAGGCCGTGACGTCATCGCCCACGTTGTAGTATGGACAAAACAAGAAAATTGCGTTTTTGTCGGTGAAATATTGCGTTTATGTATATAGTTGCTATACAATATTTTTTTTGGTGAAATGTAAGGAATCGAATGGTACCCTTACTTTTATCGTTTTTGGAAGTTAAAAAAAACTTAAATTTTGAAACTTTCAGGTCCTGTATTTTTGTAATTTTTCAATATTTTATTTTAATATCCACATTATTGTGATAAATTGCTCGTTTGCTATCTATTTTACTAGATTTTGTTATAAAATTCAACATGTGTCATCATCCCTATTGTGATGACGTTCTTAGACAAACAACTAGGGGCTGTCTTGGTCGTAAAAAAAAGTAGTGCATAAACACAAACCATTGTGTTCGTTAATAACTGACTAGCAGGCTTAGGTAGTACAGGAGCGGCGCCACCGTATCTCGCCAGCGAGATAGAATACCCGCTTTTGTTCAACTGTATTAATTAGAGAGGGACGGGTAGTCTATCACAAGCATATTAACAAGCAATACCTGCCGGCGCAGGTCCGCGGCGAGCGACGTCGCCAGCTCGTGCAGGAGCGGTGTCGCCACCTCGAGGTCGGCGGCGGCCAGCGCCGAGCCCGCCGCGCTCAGCAGCTGTCGCCGCACCCACGCTTCCGATCGTGCTTGCTCGCTCTAAATACACAATACACGCTTCAAATAAGGGCTTGGTTATACTTTGCGATGTAATAAGTGCAGGTGTCAAGTGAAATGAGATGAGTTAAGCTAGGTTTAGATGAAGCCAGGAACGCTGGCGTCAGGTTTTAGAGAAACCAGCACTAGCGCGAATAGGCAAGCGCTCAATTCCCGTCAGTGCCGGCCATCGACATATTATGTAGAACTAGAGAAGGCAACTCGAAGATTAGTTTCCGCACCTCAATGAATAGCTTTTTTTTTTAGTTTTTTCTTTACCTAAGTGACAGACGTCAAACGCCGAAAATGGCGGACACCTCGCCGACAGAATATATAAGTCAATGGTGCTGGTAGCTAGCGCTGGCTTGTCTCGAAAAACTGTTTATACTCGGGCAATGACAGCACTGGCATCGTCTAACCAGTATACCTGCGCGGCCTGCACGATGTCGGCGGCGAGCGCGGCGGCGGGCTCGGCGCAGTCGGCGCACAGCTTGCGCAGCGCCAGCGCGGCCGCCGGGCCCGCGCGCGGCAGCGCCGCCCCCGCCGCCGCCACGCACGCCCGCCCCAGCGCCGCCCCGCCCGGGCCCGGCAGCGCCGCCACCCAGCCCGCGTAGCTGCCTGACAGATACACGTTCTTTATTTTAAATCGTCTCTGGAAAAGTTGACGATTATATTTGTACAAGTAGTTATATTAATGGTATTCAATCGATCAGGTTTATTTTTGGGACCAAATGCCTTTATGGGACCCATTGCATAGAAGCAATACGAAAGTCAGAAATGTTAGTCAAAGTCCGACAGTTGTACTCGTGAAACGCTCCTAACAAAACTATAAGTGAACGTGACATCGAGATCACTGAAAGCCGATCTTGAAGTGTGGAAAATAAGTAAAATTGCGATTTTGTCGGTAAAATATTGCATTTACGTATGTCGGAGCGAGACTCCAGAAGGACGTATTGCAGCGTTACAGTTCATAGTTTTAGACGCCTGTATAAAGTCGATTAGCAATGTTTGGCTACGTATTACTTGGTTGTAACGGAATAATAAAAGTTTCGTCTAAAGTAACGCCATCTATTGGCGTATTGTTGAACTAAGATGACAAGTAGAAGGCTTTGGAACGTCAAAAGGTTTATCTTGGGTGAACGTAGGCACGAGTTGGCATTTTTGTTGTTATGATGGTCAAATTGTCGAGCAGGTTTGCCAACTGGACTTCGAGGCGGGAGCGGTAAGGCTCCGCCGGCAGAATTAATCGGACCGCGCTAGAGATCGGACGGCCTAATTCGCCACTTTCCTGAAGGCTTATACCTGAAGGATTATTCTGAAAGCTTATAGATTCTCACGTTCTTTAACTATTTAGCTATGTTTTTATTTCCAAGTGTTATTTTGATTTCTTATGTGTCATTAGAAGCTTACTTTTGTAAAATGAAGAGAAGATGTCGTCGGGTGAGAAGTAAAAGTCACTAAGTACTATCAAAAAATTAAAGTAACAATGCACTTTATTACACTTGTAACACGGTTTATTGTCCAATAATTTCAATGATGTTAGTTAGTGACTTTTACTTGTCACCCGACGATGTGTTGTTTTGCAAAGATGTGTCCCGCCGAGTTTGTTGCTGGTCCTATATTGGGATACCCTTTTCCAATTGAGAAGGATTTAAACCTTCTCGGGTCAGAGGTGTAGGGTTGGAGCCAGTGTAGCTTGACTTAAATAAAGTTTTGAACGATTTTATAATATGTGATCCTTTTATTTGAGCTCGATCCAAATATTTCCCAATAGTGAGTAGTTACTAGGCACTGGTATGGTTAACGAGTCCGAAAGTTTATTTCATGCACTGATAGCATACTATATTAGCTGTGAAGTAATACATCGAGGTACTACGCCCATCCGCCATCGCTCAAACCCTCCGTCATGTATTATAGTTGCCGTACAATCTTTTTTTGGATAAAATGTAAGGAATCGAGTCGTACCCTTACTTTATTCCTTTTTGGAAGTTAAAAAAACTTCAAATTTTGAAACTTTTGAGTCCTATATTTTTTTACATTACCATATACATCATCCCTATTCGGTATGGGATCTTTGTCCGTCGTGTATGGGATCCACACTCAGACAGTCGAAGGTGTCCAGCATCCTGCCGGATCCGTGCGACGTCCACGTGTCCTATCATGTCCACACTCACCCAGGCAGTCCAGCGCGGTGTCCAGCATCCTGCCGGATCCGTGCCACGTCCACGTGTCCTATCATGTGTATGGGTCCACACTCACCCAGGCAGTCCAGCGCGGTGTCCAGCATCCTGCCGGATCCGTGCCACGTCCACGTGTCCTATCATGTGTATGGGTCCACACTCACCCAGGCAGTCCAGCGCGGTGTCCAGCATCCTGCCGGATCCGTGCCACGTCCACGTGTCCTATCATGTGTATGGGTCCACACTCACCCAGGCAGTCCAGCGCGGTGTCCAGCATCCTGCCGGATCCGTGCCACGTCCACGTGTCCTATCATGTGTATGGGTCCACACTCACCCAGGCAGTCCAGCACGGTGTCCAGCATCCTGCCGGATCCGTGCCACGTCCACGTGTCCTATCATGTGTATGGGTCCACACTCACCCAGGCAGTCCAGCGCGGTGTCCAGCATCCTGCCGGATCCGTGCCACGTCCACGTGTCCTATCATGTGTATGGGTCCACACTCACCCAGGCAGTCCAGCGCGGTGTCCAGCATCCTGCCGGATCCGTGCGGCCTCCACGTGTCCTATCATGTCCACACTCACCCAGGCAGTCCAACGCGGTGTCCAGCATCCTGCCGGATCCGTGCGGCCTCCACGTGTCCTATCATGTCCACACTCACCCAGGCAGTCCAGCGCGGTGTCCAGCATCCTGCCGGATCCGTGCCACGTCCACGTGTCCTATCATGTGTATGGGTCCACACTCACCCAGGCAGTCCAGCGCGGTGTCCAGCATCCTGCCGGATCCGTGCCACGTCCACGTGTCCTATCATGTCCACACTCACCCAGGCAGTCCAACGCGGTGTCCAGCATCCTGCCGGATCCGTGCGGCCTCCACGTGTCCTATCATGTCCACACTCACCCAGGCAGTCCAACGCGGTGTCCAGCATCCTGCCGGATCCGTGCGGCCTCCACGTGTCCTATCATGTCCACACTCACCCAGGCAGTCCAGCGCGGTGTCCAGCATCCTGCCGGATCCGTGCCACGTCCACGTGTCCTATCATGTGTATGGGTCCACACTCACCCAGGCAGTCCAGCGCGGTGTCCAGCATCCTGCCGGATCCGTGCGGCCTCCACGTGTCCTATCATGTCCACACTCACCCAGGCAGTCCAGCGCGGTGTCCAGCATCCTGCCGGATCCGTGCCACGTCCACTGCCGGATCCGTGCCACGTCCACGTGTCCTATCATGTGTATGGGTCCACACTCACCCAGGCAGTCCAGCGCGGTGTCCAGCATCCTGCCGCTGTCTGTCCTGGCGGCCTCCACGGCGTGCCCCAGCATGTGGTGCACGGGGTCGGGCGCCCGCCGGTGCGGCGCGCTGTCGGCGAGCGCCAGGAACACGTGGAGAGCGGCCTCTTTTCTGAGGGGGGTGTCGGCCGCGTCCCACGCCGCCTCCACCGTCGTCCAGCACCAGTCGCCGAGGATGCCGACGCAGTACATCTGTGTGAAAGAATCTATATTCACTCGATTGCATTTTTCAAGTCCTCTGCTACTTCTAACCTGACTCAATTCACCCCAGTATTGTATGTAGTCTGACTAAGCTAACTCTGTGTGACATTTGCAATGAAAAGGAGTAGCAATGTTTATCATTCATGTCAAACTTCTATGAAAATAAGACGATTATAATGACACTCCCTCACTTTATTCTGTTCAGTTTCAGATTTGATTAGCAAGTGCTAATCAAATAAATAAATAAAATTGACATCACTCACCACAGTGTCGGCTATGTCCTGCCTGTAGCACCGCAGCAGCTCCCGGTCGTCCCGCGACAGCGCCGAGTCCGGAGGCGCCTCGGACTTGGCCACCAGGATGGATATAACTCACCACAGTGTCGGCTATGTCCTGCCTGTAGCACCGCAGCAGCTCCCGGTCGTCCCGCGACAGCGCCGAGTCCGGAGGCGCCTCGGACTTGGCCGCCAGGATGGATATAACACACCACAGTGTCGGCTATGTCCTGCCTGTAGCACCGCAGCAGCTCCTGGTCGTCCCGCGACAGCGCCGAGTCCGGAGGCGCCTCGGACTTGGCCACCAGGATGGATATAACTCACCACAGTGTCGGCTATGTCCTGCCTGTAGCACCGCAGCAGCTCCCGGTCGTCCCGCGACAGCGCCGAGTCCGGAGGCGCCTCGGACTTGGCCGCCAGGATGGATATAACACACCACAGTGTCGGCTATGTCCTGCCTGTAGCACCGCAGCAGCTCCTGGTCGTCCCGCGACAGCGCCGAGTCCGGAGGCGCCTCGGACTTGGCCGCCAGGATGGATATAACTCACCACAGTGTCGGCTATGTCCTGCCTGTAGCACCGCAGCAGCTCCTGGTCGTCCCGCGACAGCGCCGAGTCCGGAGGCGCCTCGGACTTGGCCGCCAGGATGGATATAACTCACCACAGTGTCGGCTATGTCCTGCCTGTAGCACCGCAGCAGCTCCTGGTCGTCCCGCGACAGCGCCGAGTCCGGAGGCGCCTCGGACTTGGCCGCCAGGATGGATATAACTCACCACAGTGTCGGCTATGTCCTGCCTGTAGCACCGCAGCAGCTCCTGGTCGTCCCGCGACAGCGCCGAGTCCGGAGGCGCCTCGGACTTGGCCGCCAGGATGGATATAACTCACCACAGTGTCGGCTATGTCCTGCCTGTAGCACCGCAGCAGCTCCTGGTCGTCCCGCGACAGCGCCGAGTCCGGAGGCGCCTCGGACTTGGCCACCAGGATGGTCAGGAGGCGCGAGAACACGTCGCGCCACACCGGCGTTATTCTGCTCGTCGTCTCCATCACGTTGAGGATCTCGTCCTGGTGAACAATAACGTTATTCAGAAGTACTTAAAACCATAATAAAATCGGAAATTAATTTGTATATTAGTTGTCATTGCTTTTGACTAGTACCACTAGGCAGCTGTAGTGTACCTGCAGCGTGTACCAGAAGCCGAACACGAGGTTGGAGCGTGCCTCGTGCCGCGGGTAGTGTCCCGGGGCGGCCTGCGCGCACAGCAGCAGCTCCAGCAGCTGTAGTGTACCTGCAGCGTGTACCAGAAGCCGAACACGAGGTTGGAGCGTGCCTCGTGCCGCGGGTAGTGTCCCGGGGCGGCCTGCGCGCACAGCAGCAGCTCCAGCAGCTGTAGTGTACCTGCAGCGTGTACCAGAAGCCGAACACGAGGTTGGAGCGTGCCTCGTGCCGCGGGTAGTGTCCCGGGGCGGCCTGCGCGCACAGCAGCAGCTCCAGCAGCTGCCTCGCCGGGGCTCCCGCGGCCGCCTCCACGGCGCGCACCACGGCGCCCGAGTGAGCCTCGCCCACGCCCACGAGGCATGTGATCAGTGCCGAGAGTAACTCCTGGAACGATGGCTCACAGTTATTGAACACGTGAAAGATGAGAACATACTGCGACTAGTTGCTCTACGAGTTGCCGCTTCGTTCCTGTCTGTACAGTACCTCGTTGATGGAGTCGGGCCGGTTGTCGCGCTGGAACACGGGGGCCGCTGTGGCGACTAGTTGCTCGATGAGTTGTAGCGCCGCCGCGGGTTGCCGCGTGGAGTCTTGTCCGGCGGCGGCTCGGACCGCGCCGAGGCACGCCTCACACACGTCGAGAGCCACGTCGCTGACGGCTTCATTCCATCTGTTGAAACAAAAAATTAAGTCTGGCAAGCAGGGAAGTAGAAACAGGCAATTTTTTTTATTAATGTAAGCGTGAAGAGTTGGTACAGTCACCAGCATAAATATATGACTGTGGGCAGCCGTGCAAAAATATCTGATGTTCCATTGGAGCCATAAGTATATGACGACACTACCTCGGTAAAAATATGTGATGCTGTGTGGCTGGCAACAATATCGTTAGCCTGTGGATACAGATAAATATCGGATCGGGTCGCTTAAAAATATTTGATTACTCATAAAAATCAAAATTATGTGATTACTCTCATCTGGCATAAATATCTCTCCACTATGAAAGATCGGATGGACGACGGACCGCCTATATATCTGACACGTTGGAAAATCACAAATATGTTATCGACCTTCAAAAACGAACCATACATGTTTGGTATAGAACCGTAAATTGTATGAAGTGATTTGACAATTCACGAAAACAGTGCAGACTTGTCATTGTATATGTCTGTCTCACATTATATTCTATCATCGATTTGACGGAATAAAATGAATATAATTTTGAATCGTAACGTATTGCAATCATGAATCTAGTATATAACTGGATCTGGCATGAGGGGTGGGGGAAATGACAAAACGGGAGTCTTATGTAGGTATCTTTCAGTAGGAGTAGCAGCGAAAGCGCTATTATTGTTTGTCCTTGTCACAGTCTCACAAGTTGACTTCTTCATCATTCTTTTTTATGTAAGAAGGAGGTTTATTACACATCTTCTATTAAAAGTCTACCTGATTTTTAATTATGTCACAATTTAAAATTGCAAATGAAATACGTGAGACAGACTTATGCAATGACAAGTCTGCACTATTTTCGTGAATTGTCAAATCACTTCAAACAATGTAAGGCTCTATGTTATCCAGGTATGGTTCGTTTTTGCCGATTGATGACATATTTCATAATTTCGTGTCAGATATATAGGCGGTCCGTCTGCCATCCGATGTATTTGCATTCACAGTGGAGAGATATTTATGCCAGATGAGAGTAATTACATAATTTTAATTTTTATGAGTTATCAAATATTTTTAAGCGACCCGATCCGATATTTAAATATGCGGATACAGACTAATGATGCTTTTGCCGGCCACAAAGCATCACATATTTTTACCGAGGTAGTGTCGTCATATACTTATGCCTCCAATGGAGCATCAGATATTTTTGCACGGCTGCCCAGTCATATATTTTTGCTGGTGACTGTACGTGTAAAGATAAGGTTGTCCAACCGCAAGTTGATATACTTGATATCATATATTGTATGTAATAAATATTTAATCTCTAGGAGGGGCAGTTGCCCCCCCTCTGCTCCCCCTTGGCCATGCTAACAGGTCGGCAACCACAGTGGCAGCACTCACGTGTACAGCAGCCGCACGGCGGCGAGCAGCGCGCCGCACAGCGGCAGGCGGTCGGGCAGCGGCCCGTTGTCGCCCTCTTCGTTCAAGGCGAGCCAGCTGGCGGCGCAGGTCGCCGCTGACAACCACAGTGGCAGCACTCACGTGTACAGCAGCCGCACGGCGGCGAGCAGCGCGCCGCACAGCGGCAGGCGGTCGGGCAGCGGCCCGTTGTCGCCCTCTTCGTTCAAGGCGAGCCAGCTGGCGGCGCAGGTCGCCGCTGACAACCACAGTGGCAGCACTCACGTGTACAGCAGCCGCACGGCGGCGAGCAGCGCGCCGCACAGCGGCAGGCGGTCGGGCAGCGGCCCGTTGTCGCCCTCTTCGTTCAAGGCGAGCCAGCTGGCGGCGCAGGTCGCCGCTGACAACCACAGTGGCAGCACTCACGTGTACAGCAGCCGCACGGCGGCGAGCAGCGCGCCGCACAGCGGCAGGCGGTCGGGCAGCGGCCCGTTGTCGCCCTCTTCGTTCAAGGCGAGCCAGCTGGCGGCGCAGGTCGCCGCTGACAACCACAGTGGCAGCACTCACGTGTACAGCAGCCGCACGGCGGCGAGCAGCGCGCCGCACAGCGGCAGGCGGTCGGGCAGCGGCCCGTTGTCGCCCTCTTCGTTCAAGGCGAGCCAGCTGGCGGCGCAGGTCGCCGCTGACAACCACAGTGGCAGCACTCACGTGTACAGCAGCCGCACGGCGGCGAGCAGCGCGCCGCACAGCGGCAGGCGGTCGGGCAGCGGCCCGTTGTCGCCCTCTTCGTTCAAGGCGAGCCAGCTGGCGGCGCAGGTCGCCGCTGACAACCACAGTGGCAGCACTCACGTGTACAGCAGCCGCACGGCGGCGAGCAGCGCGCCGCACAGCGGCAGGCGGTCGGGCAGCGGCCCGTTGTCGCCCTCTTCGTTCAAGGCGAGCCAGCTGGCGGCGCAGGTCGCCGCTGACAACCACAGTGGCAGCACTCACGTGTACAGCAGCCGCACGGCGGCGAGCAGCGCGCCGCACAGCGGCAGGCGGTCGGGCAGCGGCCCGTTGTCGCCCTCTTCGTTCAAGGCGAGCCAGCTGGCGGCGCAGGTCGCCGCTGACAACCACAGTGGCAGCACTCACGTGTACAGCAGCCGCACGGCGGCGAGCAGCGCGCCGCACAGCGGCAGGCGGTCGGGCAGCGGCCCGTTGTCGCCCTCTTCGTTCAAGGCGAGCCAGCTGGCGGCGCAGGTCGCCGCTGACAACCACAGTGGCAGCACTCACGTGTACAGCAGCCGCACGGCGGCGAGCAGCGCGCCGCACAGCGGCAGGCGGCCGGGCAGCGGCCCGTTGTCGCCCTCTTCGTTCAAGGCGAGCCAGCTGGCGGCGCAGGTCGCCGCTGACAACCACAGTGGCAGCACTCACGTGTACAGCAGCCGCACGGCGGCGAGCAGCGCGCCGCACAGCGGCAGGCGGTCGGGCAGCGGCCCGTTGTCGCCCTCTTCGTTCAAGGCGAGCCAGCTGGCGGCGCAGGTCGCCGCTGACAACCACAGTGGCAGCACTCACGTGTACAGCAGCCGCACGGCGGCGAGCAGCGCGCCGCACAGCGGCAGGCGGTCGGGCAGCGGCCCGTTGTCGCCCTCTTCGTTCAAGGCGAGCCAGCTGGCGGCGCAGGTCGCCGCTGACAACCACAGTGGCAGCACTCACGTGTACAGCAGCCGCACGGCGGCGAGCAGCGCGCCGCACAGCGGCAGGCGGTCGGGCAGCGGCCCGTTGTCGCCCTCTTCGTTCAAGGCGAGCCAGCTGGCGGCGCAGGTCGCCGCTGACAACCACAGTGGCAGCACTCACGTGTACAGCAGCCGCACGGCGGCGAGCAGCGCGCCGCACAGCGGCAGGCGGTCGGGCAGCGGCCCGTTGTCGCCCTCTTCGTTCAAGGCGAGCCAGCTGGCGGCGCAGGTCGCCGCTGACAACCACAGTGGCAGCACTCACGTGTACAGCAGCCGCACGGCGGCGAGCAGCGCGCCGCACAGCGGCAGGCGGTCGGGCAGCGGCCCGTTGTCGCCCTCTTCGTTCAAGGCGAGCCAGCTGGCGGCGCAGGTCGCCGCTGACAACCACAGTGGCAGCACTCACGTGTACAGCAGCCGCACGGCGGCGAGCAGCGCGCCGCACAGCGGCAGGCGGTCGGGCAGCGGCCCGTTGTCGCCCTCTTCGTTCAAGGCGAGCCAGCTGGCGGCGCAGGTCGCCGCTGACAACCACAGTGGCAGCACTCACGTGTACAGCAGCCGCACGGCGGCGAGCAGCGCGCCGCACAGCGGCAGGCGGTCGGGCAGCGGCCCGTTGTCGCCCTCTTCGTTCAAGGCGAGCCAGCTGGCGGCGCAGGTCGCCGCTGACAACCACAGTGGCAGCACTCACGTGTACAGCAGCCGCACGGCGGCGAGCAGCGCGCCGCACAGCGGCAGGCGGTCGGGCAGCGGCCCGTTGTCGCCCTCTTCGTTCAAGGCGAGCCAGCTGGCGGCGCAGGTCGCCGCTGACAACCACAGTGGCAGCACTCACGTGTACAGCAGCCGCACGGCGGCGAGCAGCGCGCCGCACAGCGGCAGGCGGTCGGGCAGCGGCCCGTTGTCGCCCTCTTCGTTCAAGGCGAGCCAGCTGGCGGCGCAGGTCGCCGCTGACAACCACAGTGGCAGCACTCACGTGTACAGCAGCCGCACGGCGGCGAGCAGCGCGCCGCACAGCGGCAGGCGGTCGGGCAGCGGCCCGTTGTCGCCCTCTTCGTTCAAGGCGAGCCAGCTGGCGGCGCAGGTCGCCGCTGACAACCACAGTGGCAGCACTCACGTGTACAGCAGCCGCACGGCGGCGAGCAGCGCGCCGCACAGCGGCAGGCGGTCGGGCAGCGGCCCGTTGTCGCCCTCTTCGTTCAAGGCGAGCCAGCTGGCGGCGCAGGTCGCCGCTGACAACCACAGTGGCAGCACTCACGTGTACAGCAGCCGCACGGCGGCGAGCAGCGCGCCGCACAGCGGCAGGCGGTCGGGCAGCGGCCCGTTGTCGCCCTCTTCGTTCAAGGCGAGCCAGCTGGCGGCGCAGGTCGCCGCTGACAACCACAGTGGCAGCACTCACGTGTACAGCAGCCGCACGGCGGCGAGCAGCGCGCCGCACAGCGGCAGGCGGTCGGGCAGCGGCCCGTTGTCGCCCTCTTCGTTCAAGGC
Organism: Cydia amplana; assembly: GCF_948474715.1. NCBI lineage: Eukaryota > Metazoa > Arthropoda > Insecta > Lepidoptera > Tortricidae > Cydia > Cydia amplana. The sequence continues at coordinate 19,483,092 of NC_086076.1, forward strand.
GAGCCAGCTGGCGGCGCAGGTCGCCGCTGACAACCACAGTGGCAGCACTCACGTGTACAGCAGCCGCACGGCGGCGAGCAGCGCGCCGCACAGCGGCAGGCGGTCGGGCAGCGGCCCGTTGTCGCCCTCTTCGTTCAAGGCGAGCCAGCTGGCGGCGCAGGTCGCCGCTGACAACCACAGTGGCAGCACTCACGTGTACAGCAGCCGCACGGCGGCGAGCAGCGCGCCGCACAGCGGCAGGCGGTCGGGCAGCGGCCCGTTGTCGCCCTCTTCGTTCAAGGCGAGCCAGCTGGCGGCGCAGGTCGCCGCTGACAACCACAGTGGCAGCACTCACGTGTACAGCAGCCGCACGGCGGCGAGCAGCGCGCCGCACAGCGGCAGGCGGTCGGGCAGCGGCCCGTTGTCGCCCTCTTCGTTCAAGGCGAGCCAGCTGGCGGCGCAGGTCGCCGCTGACAACCACAGTGGCAGCACTCACGTGTACAGCAGCCGCACGGCGGCGAGCAGCGCGCCGCACAGCGGCAGGCGGTCGGGCAGCGGCCCGTTGTCGCCCTCTTCGTTCAAGGCGAGCCAGCTGGCGGCGCAGGTCGCCGCTGACAACCACAGTGGCAGCACTCACGTGTACAGCAGCCGCACGGCGGCGAGCAGCGCGCCGCACAGCGGCAGGCGGTCGGGCAGCGGCCCGTTGTCGCCCTCTTCGTTCAAGGCGAGCCAGCTGGCGGCGCAGGTCGCCGCTGACAACCACAGTGGCAGCACTCACGTGTACAGCAGCCGCACGGCGGCGAGCAGCGCGCCGCACAGCGGCAGGCGGTCGGGCAGCGGCCCGTTGTCGCCCTCTTCGTTCAAGGCGAGCCAGCTGGCGGCGCAGGTCGCCGCTGACAGCCACAGTTGTACTTCGGAGTCCGGCGGCGGGCTGGAGTATTCGCTGCAAGACAAAAGCTCTCTTAACACATCAACTCCTGGTACCATGAAAGGTTTATACAATTAAAGTTCTTTTTAGGGTTCCTTACCCAAAGGGTAAAGACGGGACCCTATTACTAAGACTCCGCTGTTCGTCCGTCCGTCCGTCTGTCCGTCCGTCCGTCCGTCCGTCCGTCCGTCTGTCACCAGGCTGTATCTCACGAACAGTTGAAATTTTCACAGATGATGTATTTTTGTTGCCGCTATAACAACAAATACTAAAAACAGAATAAAATAAAGATTTAAGTGGGGCTCCCATACAACAAACGTGATTTTTGACCGAAGTTAAGCAACGTCGGGCGGGGTCAGTACTTGGATGGGTGACCGTTTTTTTGCTTGTTTTGCTCTATTTTTTGTTGATGGTGCGGAACCCTCCGTGCGCGAGTTCGACTCGCACTTGGCCGGTTTTTTATTTATAGAAACTAACAGAATAAATAAACTAAACATTAAAAAACTTTACCTTAATAAAAAATAACTTATAAATAAAAAATGCGCCCCAGGTCATCTTCGTGCATTATGGTGCCCAGAAGCATGAACCAGAAGGCTGGCAGCGTTACGTTTTTGGATGGCTAATAGGCTCCCTCAGCCCTCAGCCCTCGGTCACCTGAGGTTTCAATAAGGCGCTGGGAAATTAAAATAAAACACGAAACCGAAACTTACTTCGGTCGGGCACTAATTGTACTTGAACACTCACTTGTATACAGATTGCAGGTACCGCAGCAAGTCATCTAGCACTGCAGGACAAGCCTGTGTCAGCGCGCTCCTATTCTTGGCCCGGAGCGCAGTGCCCATCGTCATGCTGTTATACTAAACAAAATATTCAACATATTGTAATCTTGGTCAATATTGGATTGGAGCAAAGCTATATTTTAAAATGAAGGTGTTTGGTACAAACAGCAACACTCTATACTGTCCATTGGTGGACCTTATGCCTTTTGTAATAAGGTTTACAAACTGTCAGTTAACAGTGTGGGTGATGGTAGAGTAAACAGTGATTACGGTTTTTTCAAGCTAGGCAATGTGGCAAGTTTTAGATACCTATATAAAGTTGTTATGAGGATATAATGTTTTACCTGTATGTTTCTATTTATAGTAAAGTAAATCACACACATACATACTATTTTGGCACAGCACAGAAAACTATTATAATATTTAATTACACAAACGGGTCTAACGCGATATAATTTCATTGTTTTTACCTTTAATTCCGACGTTTCAGCTGAGTTGCACCAGCTGTGGTCACGGAAAGATTGACGTCTCAACAAATGTCAACGGAGATATTAATAAAACACCACTAAACTACCCGAAATTAGTTAATAAACCAGCGGATATATCTTCGGACCAGTGTGCGGATACTGTGAGTGTTGTGTGTCGTGCCGTGGACAATAAACATTAAACTTTGACGGGTAGCTGCAATTTCTTTGTCTACCCCGAACATTTTTATTAACTAATTTCGGGTAGTTTAGTGGTGTTTTATTAATATCTCCGTTGACATTTGTTGAGACGTCAGTCTTTCCGTGACCACAGCTGGTGCAACTCAGCTGAAACGTCGAATCAAAGGTAAAAACAATGAAATTATATCGCGTTAGACCCGTTTGTGTAATTAAATATGTGTACAAAACGCGAGAGTTTAAAGTGTTATATAACTATTATAATATTTTGATAGCTACCTCTTCCGGTATAACAGTCAGCACTTCTAATAGTAATGTAGTGTTTTCAGCGGCTGACAGTGGTCGCAATATTGCTGCCAAGTCACTTGTGCCCTGTTGTAGTATAAATGCAGCAAGCTGTAACAAAATGTTGAATAAGTTGAATAAGTTCTAAAAATAAAATATAGTACAGTTTCCTGTAATCTTTTATTAGTAGATTGTTAACCAAGGGTTGAAAGGCACTCATTTCTGCCGAGGTAGTTTGGTGCTCCAATGCAGTGAGTTTTATCATTTCAGCTTGGTACCAGTAATGGTACAGTCGACTACAAAGAGATGTATCCACTTTTTCACCTTACTGCCTTGTAATAAGGTGAAAAAGTGGATACATCTCTTTGTAGTCGACCCTACCATAACTTCTGTCAGCAAAGTTGTGATTGTACCCAAAATTATACTTTATAAGAAACCAAGAGGTAGGTCAAATTAAACTAGCTAAGATTTGATTTCAGACAGGTGAAGATATATAAGAGTTTTAATTGAAGTCAAAGTACCAATTATAAAAATTAAATAAAAAAAAACTTTACTAAAAATGGTCCACTTATCAAATTATAATAAAGTAAGTAAAAGTAAACATAAAACGAATAACTTACACTTATACATAATCTGTTGGTAACTATTTTTGGGCCTTTGCTATATGTATAGACAGCTTGTAGCAGCTTCTCCTTCAGTTCGTCATGGCTCTCCGGAGGCACCTCGTTCCAGCAGCGGAGTATCTTGGTGTGCAATGTCGTGGCCGCGTAGAACTGGATCTCCGTGCCCTGAAAGTTATACTTAAATAAAAACACTACTGTAATTAATAAAATCAATTAAACAAACAAATATACAAACTAAATATAGAACAACAAAATAAGACTTATAAATGAAAGCATTTGTTAATAAAAACTTGACAATAATCAAGGCTGAGTAAAAAAATTAAAGTGTAAATCAGTAACCATAAATACACTTTAAATTATAGGGATGGCATTGGACACCAGTTCTAATTAAGGTTTGGATTAAAATAGCATGTGCAAAATGCCGAAAATAATTTACTTCTGATGTCATACTGAGACAATATTTAGTAAAAATTAAAATTAAAGAAATCAAAGTTACCTTGTTGGGTTGTAGCAGTTCCCAGACAAATTTCCAGGCTTCAGGAACGCGCTGAGCGTCGGTCAGCCAGGCGTGAGCCTTCGCCCGGTCGGCCTGCTCGCCATTGTAAAACACCGACACCGCGTACTCCAAGTTCTCTGGCGAGTACTCCATCTCGCAATCTATTTATTTATTTACAACCTCTATTTACTTACACCATTATAACTTAGGTGTTTTGTAACAATAGTTAATTCACGAGTATTGTTGGGATGCACATATGCAAACTATAATAATAACTTAAACATTAAAAGTATAATATTTCACGAAAGGTGATAAATGAACAGCTGTTTCCCTTCAGCTGGTCTGCTAAATTCGTAGCTCAGATTTCAGGAAAATTATCCATTCCAAGCAAAACCCTGTGCGAGAATTTTTTGACCGTGACAACTGACAGCGACGTGACGGACGGACGGAAAGGCAATCAAAGCGTGAAAGCGAAAGAATGCGATAGCAACACCATCGAAATCATTCGATTCATGTTATAGAAATAGAAATAGGAATTCACAAAAGAGTAAGAGAGAAAGAAGTAAAGTGTTGACACTTGAAATTATCATGGTTCCCAGTCTATTCGAGTTCAGTTTATAATCGTGCTTTGCATGCCCATTGTTATGGACCCATCAATCAACGTGGCAACACTAATAAACAATTATCATTCATTCTGCCGTCAATTTCATTCATAATCGTTCATTCAATCCAATTCAATCATTCATCTTGAGTGCTTTGAGCGGAGTGGTTCATTTGCGGTTTCGCGTTGTGTCGAATTTGTTATTGTTTAGTACGGTGAAATTACAAATTAAACTTTAAAATGAAGATTGAAGAGGTCAAAAGCACTGCTAAAACACAGAGAATATCAGCACACACCCATATTAAAGGACTGGGTTTAGATGAAAATGGGGTTCCAATTCAAATGGCAGCCGGTCTCGTGGGGCAAGAAAACGCGAGAGAGGTATTTTTTTATACAACATCTAATAATTAACTTTAATTTTTTTTAATTATATTATATAGAACTCTCATTTTGTTAAAATTAAACTGGAATAGTATTGATCAAATATTTGATGTATTTTTTTGAGGTTAGAATTTGGTGGTTGTCATGGTATTGTGTAAATAATGTAACAAACAAGTCTTTGTTTTCACAAACGATTTATGATCATGGCTTCTGCAGGCTGCGGGTGTAGTTGTGGACATGATAAGGAGCAAGAAAATGGCTGGACGCGCGCTGCTGCTGGCTGGCCCACCAGGAACAGGCAAAACTGCCATCGCTTTAGCCATAGCACAGGAACTCGGCAATAAAGTAAGTCATCTTCTTTCGGTTTACTTTTATGATCAGATAAACAAAAAAGTTATAAACAAATATTTGTAGAAAAATATGTTAATGTTCAGTGGTGGATCCAGGGTTATGGTTTGAGAGAGGCTTCAATTGCGGTAATGGAAATGCATTTGAGGGGGCTTGAGTCCCAGCACCAGACCCAGCTTTAGGACGCGGCCTGGACGCACGACGGCGACCGGCGTATCAACGCCATCGTCCACACTGATAACAGTATGTTGGTGCACCTTATGTTTTTTGTAATAAGGTCCACCAATGTACAGTTAAGAGTGTTGCTGTTTGTACACTGTGCTCAACCGAATGTATGAACAGCTTTAATTTGAGCCATTGAAAAACCTATTGGTTGCCCTGAAAACCAGCTCCATGGCTAAGAACAACAGTCATCGGCATATGCTGAGTGGCATCCATTTGGTGTCTTGTATTAGAATAAGATATTTGTATTATAGGTTAAGCTTGTATTCAATTCAACACCAAATAAATAAAAAACGAACTGTTTCATTCAAAACTGCCTTACTAACCTATCACGGATACATTATGTCTACTTTACGATACGGAATAATTATGTGGGGTAATTCTGTTAACGCTGATCGCGCCTTTGTCGCTCAAAGAAAATGTATCCGAACCCTTTGTGGAGTAGATAGACTGGAGCCTTGCAAACCATTATTTATTAAACATAAGTTACTATCCTTCCCCTGTCTCTATATTTACGAGATATGTGTTTTTGTAAAACTCAATATTCAACTATTCACGTTCGTAGAAGATAAGGAAACAACACGGTCACATAGACGCTGTAGGTTAGCATTACAAACTAGTAACAAATTAGCACTTAGAAGAAAAAGCGCTTTTAACATGTGCATTACTATATTTAATAAACTACCAGCCGACTTAAAGACATTGCCAATAAACCAGTTTAAAACAAAGCTGTATAACATATTGATCGATAAATGTTTTTATAGTATTAACGAATTTTTATTGTATACATTTTGAATATAACCTGACAGTTAATTTACATATATTTAAAAGACATGACTTATTCCTATTTTAATTGTAATTTCTTTTTTTTTTTATTCTGATTACTATTTTATTTGACCTGTTACTAAATTAATTATCTACTATTATAAATATTGGCGAAAATTGTCATTAATCCTGTAAGTGTATCTAATTTTAAATGACTGAGTGACTATATATCACTGACAAATATTTTCACATGTCTATATTGACTGAATGTATAATGGGAAGCAATGTATTTAAATTAAGATCCTATTTTTACCATATGTTCATTGTGAATAAACGATTTCATTCATTCATTCATTCAATCATTTCTATTTCTATATTTCAGGTGCCATTCTGCCCCATGGTCGGGAGTGAGGTGTACAGTACAGAGATCAAGAAAACAGAAGTGTTGATGGAGAACTTCCGGCGCGCCATCGGTCTGCGCATCCGTGAGACCAAGGAGGTGTATGAGGGGGAGGTGACGGAGTTCACTCCTGTGGAGACTGAGAACCCGGCCGGCGGTAAGTTTTTTTTTTATCATATTATACTTCAAACAGTGAGAAAATAGAATACTATTAGTAAGAACACTATAAGTATTTATGTCACTACAATTAGCATAGTTTAAGCTGTTGGTTGTCCATGTAAAACAAATAAATAAACTCTTTGACTGGTGACATTGGGGTTTCTTTTTTGTAGATCTGTGTGCATGACCCCTCTTCTTCTCGAGAAAGAAATAAAAAAACTTTCTTAGTTTCAATAACATCAGATAAATATTATTATAATTGATGTTTCTGTCCCAGGATATGGAAAAACAGTATCTCATGTGATCATCGGGCTGAAGACAGCCAAAGGCACGAAGCAGCTGAAACTCGACCCCACCATCTATGAATCGCTGCAGAAGGAAAAGGTGGAAGTGGGAGACGTCATCTACATTGAAGCCAATTCCGGGGCCGTGAAGAGGCAGGGGAGGAGCGACACATTTGCCACCGAGTTCGATCTTGAGGTTGGTACTGTACTTCTTTTTGGCTGGTACAATTGTCTTTTACTTAACTGATGATTTTGAATGGTAAATATTTAATATAACGTCGTTGAGAATGCCCAATCCGTTATGTGCTCGATTTTTGATTGACAAATAGTTACCTAGCAACAAATTAATAAGGTATTAATTACTTTGATTAAAATCACGCACATACCGGATTTGGCATTCTCAACGACGATAATTAATTTGGCTTACACAGTTATAGTTCGTTTTTTAGCATTAGAAAGAAGGTAAGCGATCTTGACACGTCGTTAAAATGAAAAACGTGTTTTTCAATAAAAAGACACGTCAAGATTGTTTACCTTATTTCTAATGCTAAAAAAAACGAACTATAATACTCTCCATGTTAGTAGGGTGGAAAGTTTTGTGTTTCGCTCAGGAGCAAAGTTGTTTTCTTTAACTTACTCGGCAATGTTACCATGAGAGGTTAAACAACAACTTTGCCTCTTGTAAAACAAATATCGGCCTCCGTAGCCTAGTCGGTAGTGACCCTGCCTACGAAGCTGGAGGTCCTGGGTTCGAATCCTGGTAAGGGCATTTATTTGTGAGTTCATCACAAATATTTGTTCCTTAGTTATGGATGCTTTCTATGTATTTAAGTACTTATATGTATCTATATATTATATATATCGTCTTAAGCCTTATGAGCAGTGATCGGCACGACCCGTGACGCACTGCGGGATTGCGAGCAGAAATCATAATATGGACATGATTAGATTATAACATAACTCCGTGATTTTGTTAAATAGAACAATTTTATTGTATGATATATATTTGCAAATATACGATAAAGTGTTAAATAAACTTATAAATAATAATTAATTATTAAATAAAAAAATTACCCATTTCTCACAAACAATAAAGATTATGATTATGATTATGATTATGAAATTATATATTGAATAATTTTACGGTTTAGACTCACTTGTTTTAAGTCACTCGCGCGACATGTTTCGGAGAGCCTAGGTCTCCTTTCTCAAGCACTAACAGTATTAGTAGTAGCATTATTCAATGTTAGCATGTCTCACAACAGTTTAAATTAAATTATATATTACTATGTGATTATATACCTATTTTGAACTTGATGTCGTTTTATTTAATGGTAAAAATCATTCATCTTCCTGTGTGGAATACCTTTATGTACTACAATCGGAAATACTGACTTCCTAAAAAGACCGAAATCTCGGGGCATATCCATGTTAACATAATGATTGAGGTCATTGACACCGTGCGACACGGGTCGTGCCGATCACTGCTTATGAGCTTACCGTGGGACTAGGTCGATTTGTGTAAGATTGTCCCATAATATTTATTTATAAATAACCATATGCCTGTACCTGTAGGCGGAGGAGTACGTCCCGCTGCCGAAAGGCGACGTGCACAAGAAGAAGGAGGTGGTGCAGGACGTGACGCTGCACGACCTGGACTGCGCCAACGCGCGCCCGCAGGGCGGACACGACATCATGGCCATGATGGGGCAGCTCATGAAACCCAAGAAGACCGAGATCACTGGTACACATGACATTTTGACAGCTACAGTAAAGCTTATTATTATTATTATTGGGGTGGTATCGGGCCTTTGAGTGTCACGTCGACCAAGTATTGATCTATTGTGACGGCCCTTTAAAGTTCATTACTAATGCCCGTTGCATCCAGAAAATTACAGATGCTTTGGGCCGTAACGTTCTGTACCTCATACTATGAGGCTCATAGGGTTGCAATACATGCCGCCCTAAGTAGGTACTTCTTTTTGACATTAGTGGTCCACAGGAGCAGAGAATGTGCATTGCAGTCTCCTCTGACTCCTGGCAGAACCTGCATGTCGCATCTTGTTTCTTGCCAATTTGAAACATGTGCTTGTTCAACTTACAGTGTCCAGTCAGTATTCTAGTCACCGCGCAAGTTTTGTGCCTTTTGAGCCCCAGAAGCTCCTTAGCGAACAGTAAAGCTTTGGATTCCTCCGAAAACGGTGCCGTCATATGACGGCCGTCATATAGCGGCCGCAAAAGACGGCCGTCTTTACGGTGGCGACATGTGGAAAGTACCACGGCGTCATAACACGCCGTCATCCACCAAGGTCGAAGCGGCAAATTTGAAAAATGTAGGCGCGATGGGATAACGTCCCATAGAAAATTTGAATTTCGCGCCTTTTCCTACTGACAAGATTTGCTCGATCGTCTATAATTTACTTGGAGGATGAAATATCATCAGAAGAAGAAAATAATCGTAGTACGGAATCATTTATTCAAATCTCGTGTCATTTATTCAAAATGGCGTCACCGCTATCAAAGAAAACGTTCACGAAACTATCGACACCGTCATGACGGCCGTCACCTTACGTTACGTTGACGATCAACGTAACGTAACGCCGTCTAGGAAACCGCGCCATCTTGTTTACATAGACAACGTTCTAGTGACGTCAGTCAACGCTATATAGCGGCCGTAATATGACGGCACCGTTTTCGGAGGAATCCAAAGCTTTACTAGCATCATATGGGAGCGTTCAAGTATTATGTAACGAATTTGGGGGGGGGGGGTTTGTAAAACGTTACGATGCGTTACAGGGGCGGGAGAGGGGGTTTAAACTACGCGTTACGTAACATTGTTTTTTAACCCTTCAGAACTTTTCGCCACTTTACGGTACTTTACGCAACATAATTGTGGCCTTTAGGTAAAAAAAGGGTCACTTGGTGGTTACGTAACGTTTTACTAGGGGGGGGGGGGGGGTTACAGAAAAACGTTACGGCGCGTTACATGGGGGGGAGGGGGGGTCAAAAATGTCCAAAAATTGCGTTACGTAATACTTGAACGCTCCCTATGCTAGCAGAGAGGGGCGTTGCCCTCAAAAAGCATCTCTTTCAAGGGCGTCGCCAAGGGGGTAGAGGGGGGGGGGGGCAGCTGGTCCCTGGCAAGTGGTATGACTGCATACGCCTTTGAATTTCTGCTTTGAAAAGCTAGTGGTAAATATCAAATGATAATTCTAAGTTCCGAAAAACTCATTGATATAAGCCAGTTTGAACCCGTGACCTCCGGATTCTAAGTTAGTTGTCAGATCCACTCTGCCACAACCACTTCCACTCCAATAGAAGTATATTAATTTTAATTATATATGCTTTCAGATAAATTAAGAAAAGAGATCAACAAAGTAGTGAATAAATACATTGACCAAGGAATAGCTGAATTGGTGCCGGGAGTCCTATTCATTGATGAGGTTTGTATAGTTGATACTACTTATAATTCCCAAGTGGCAACCAAAGTGACCACCAAATTCACTTTTAATACATAATTTACTGTCATAAGTGTTGTAATGTGGTGAATGTCCACTTTTAGTGTTTAGCAGTAACGCTTTGGTTTACTGCGACATAAACGCATATTGCTTGTGTCAGCGCAACCTAACGTGTATAAAACAATAGGCATTTAGAGAATAAACGTTCAGAATGTTCTTATACTAGCACACTTAAGGTGTTTAACTTCCACTAACTCCTCACCCGACTCTGCTCGTCAATACACTTGCCATAGAAGAAACTTATAATATCTGATGGCGACCCAGACCAGTGAACCAACAAGGAACTAACACTCAAGAAAGAAGGAAAAATCAACCAAGAAAAAAAAAAAAGAAGAATCACTTTTTCAACACCAATCCACGCAGTCAGAACCAACCAGCGTATCAAGAATCAAGAAACAATCTGAGAAGAACCAACCAACATCAAAAAGCGGAAACCGCGTTAAGAAAAGAAATTAAGAAGAGACGAAGAAGGAAGAAAGAAGAGCGTCGTCCAGGGTTATCCCGGCTCGCAAATCAAGAGGTGTCCAGGGTTATCCCGGCTCGCAAATCAAGAGGTGTCCAGGGTTATCCCGGCTCGCAAATCAAGAGGTGTCCAGGGTTATCCCGGCTCGCAAATCAAGAGGTGTCCAGGGTTATCCCGGCTCGCAAATCAAGAGGTGTCCAGGGTTATCCCGGCTCGCAAATCAAGAGGTGTCCAGGGTTATCCCGGCTCGCAAATCAAGAGGTGTCCAGGGTTATCCCGGCTCGCAAATCAAGAGGTGTCCAGGGTTATCCCGGCTCGCAAATCAAGAGGTGTCCAGGGTTATCCCGGCTCGCAAATCAAGAGGTGTCCAGGGTTATCCCGGCTCGCAAATCAAGAGGTGTCCAGGGTTATCCCGGCTCGCAAATCAAGAGGTGTCCAGGGTTATCCCGGCTCGCAAATCAAGAGGTGTCCAGGGTTATCCCGGCTCGCAAATCAAGAGGTGTCCAGGGTTATCCCGGCTCGCAAATCAAGAGGTGTCCAGGGTTATCCCGGCTCGCAAATCAAGAGGTGTCCAGGGTTATCCCGGCTCGCAAATCAAGAGGTGTCCAGGGTTATCCCGGCTCGCAAATCAAGAGGTGTCCAGGGTTATCCCGGCTCGCAAATCAAGAGGTGTCCAGGGTTATCCCGGCTCGCAAATCAAGAGGTGTCCAGGGTTATCCCGGCTCGCAAATCAAGAGGTGTCCAGGGTTATCCCGGCTCGCAAATCAAGAGGTGTCCAGGGTTATCCCGGCTCGCAAATCAAGAGGTGTCCAGGGTTATCCCGGCTCGCAAATCAAGAGGTGTCCAGGGTTATCCCGGCTCGCAAATCAAGAGGTGTCCAGGGTTATCCCGGCTCGCAAATCAAGAGGTGTCCAGGGTTATCCCGGCTCGCAAATCAAGAGGTGTCCAGGGTTATCCCGGCTCGCAAATCAAGAGGTGTCCAGGGTTATCCCGGCTCGCAAATCAAGAGGTGTCCAGGGTTATCCCGGCTCGCAAATCAAGAGGTGTCCAGGGTTATCCCGGCTCGCAAATCAAGAGGTGTCCAGGGTTATCCCGGCCCACCATCATAATCATCGGAAGCAGAGCCAGCCAGCCATATGAAGCGTCAAGCGAGTGCCACGTGGAGGTGCCAGCTCGCCAGGCCGCGCCAGCAGCTGCCAAGGATGCCGGTCGCGAACTCGCACCGGACCGGACGAAGACGAAGCCGAGGACGGCCAGCCACGCAGCAATAGGATGTAAACCCTACATGTAATTTATGATTTTAATTAATTTTCTCTAAAAGCCAGCATTTTTTTCCAATTCAGTAGCAGTCATATTTAAATCGTTCATAATTATTAAAGGTTGTCCCTAAACTCAATTTCGTTTCGAGCATAAAATTTTTTCATAAGAAGTCATAATATAATATTAAATATAAAAGTGTCGAATAGTGTCCTCAATCATGTATGTTGCAATTTGCAGCGCGTGCCACACGTTGTGCGCACGTCGACAGAAAACTTAACTAGGCCGCGAGACTTTGCCGCGAGTTAGAATATTTTAATAAGCGATGAATGAAATTTGATACATCGCATAACGATTAAATAATTAACAACTCAATTCAATAAAATTATTTAATTGTTTCTTAGTAATGATTGATACTTTAGCTACGTGTCGGACTGATCACCTGATATACAGCGAAAGTTTGCTTTATTACATCGTTTTTTTTTTTAATTTTGGAAGTTAAATAATAATGTTTATTTTATAGAAAGCTTACAATACGGTACAATTTTGAGAAGTTTTAAGGAGTTTAGGCACATTTATTTATAAAATGTGACCTCATAGCTAGAGAGCACTAGTCCTTCGTACTTGATCATAGTGTGATATACATATCCTCCGTGAAAGTTTTAGGAGACTTATTGTCTTAATGTATTTGTGTCTCTAGGTACAGGCAGAGCCGTACAGCCTGGCCTGATATGCCATTTTATAGAGTTGATAAAGGGTGACCATGCCCTAGGTGTTTATTGAAGAATTGCTATGGATAGCATTGATATTAGGTGAAGGGTGCGCACAGAGGCGCAACCCAGTTATGTCCTTGATCATAGTCGACCTTATAGGTGTCCGTGAAAGGCTTAACATTTAATACGGCATTAGTTTATTTTATTATCAGAATTATGGTAGATACCGTAACTATAAACAGCGAGAGTGAATATTTTAAAGTTGAATACCAAATGTTTTTAAATGTTTTAAAGTTGAATAGTAAATGTTTTAAAGATGAAGAGTAGGTAAATGTTTTAAAGAAGGAGATTTATATTTTATGAGAAAAGGAAGTAAATTAATATTTTAACGTTTGAGAGATAATAACATTTTAAGTGAAGATAATATTTTCTTATTAACGATATTTTTTTACAAGGACTACGACATTAATACGACACATAAGGACCAAGCTGAATAAAGACTGTTTTATTATACCTACCTATACAATTTATTAACATATTTTTTTATTGAATTTCAGAAAAAATTGTAAACAAGTAACATGCGTTTAAATTTTTTCTTCTGCCACCCCGGCGGTGAGAGGAACTTTCGGGGGAGGTGTAATGTGGTGAATGTCCACTTTTAGTGTTTAGCAGTAACGCTTTGGTTTACTGCGACATAAACGCATATTGCTTGTGTCAGCGCAACCTAACGTGTATAAAACAATAGGCATTTAGAGAATAAACGTTCAGAATGTTCTTATACTAGCACACTTAAGGTGTTTAACTTCCACTAACTCCTCACCCGACTCTGCTCGTCAATACACTTGCCATAGAAGAAACTTATAATATCTGAGTGTCATAACAGTCATAAGTTTAAAAGAACTTGGTTAGCACATTTCTGGTTTCAATATCAGTAATGATAGTTCATGCATGTAAGGGTTAATACTCAGCCAACAAATGCCTCCTTTCCCCGCCTCAACAATAATGTACTAATGGCGTTATTCATAAACGGCTGCTAACTTAATGAGTTGACGATCGTCGTTTGTCCCTTTCTGTCGTTATGCCATAGAGAGGAACCAGGGATGTTGCGGATGCAAATTTTTTGACATCCGCGGACGCGGATGCGGATGCGGATGTGGATATTTAAAGGCTCACATCCGCGGATGCGGATGTCAAGATTAGGTACTTAGAAAACGTCAAATATTACATTTTTAGTATTTTTTTATTAAAAAAAAACGAAACGTTTAGTATTTGAGCAAGAATATAGGTGCGTTATATTTAATAAACAGTAACTTGGCCGACTTTTCTGGATCTAGACGATTTCGTTATAGGTAATGACGAAATTACCTAGCACTTACGCCGCCGCTAAGACGTTCCTGTACCGACTTGTTCGACATCAGCATCCGCATAAGTTCCGCATCGATTTTATGCGGATGCGGATGCAGATGCGGATGTTGAAAATAATGCGGAAGTTCCGCGTTTGCGGATGCGGATGCGGATGTTCGCAACATCCCTGAGAGGGACAAACGACGATCATCAGCTGATTTAAGATCGGTTTTCCTAGGATAGCGGTGCCGTCATATAGCGGCCGTCTCCATACTAAATAATACGGCTAAATATGGATGTCGTAGTATTTGTATGGAGACGGCCGCTATATGACGGCACCGCTATCGGAGGAAACCAAAGCATAACTTAGAAGACGTTTATGAATAACGCCGTATATATTAACTTGCAGGTGCACATGCTAGACATTGAGACGTTCACGTACCTGCACCGAGCGCTGGAGTCCGCCATCGCGCCCATCGTCATCTTCGCCACCAACAGAGGGCGTTGTCTAATAAGGTGATTCATATTAGCTTTGTGATTTTTGGGGTTCCGTAAACTTGAACCCTTAAGGCTTCGTCACACAGGCGCGTTTTCCGGGCGCGGCGTGAGCGGGGCGTGCCGCTTTTACATATAAAATGCTCACGCCCCGCTCACGCCGCGCCCGGATAACGCGCCTGTGTGACGAAGCCTTTATGGCTCCGCCATGTCCGTTTGTCTGTCTGTCCGCCGCTTTGCTCCGTGATCGTTAGTGCTAGTTACACTGTACTGCTGGGACTACTGCTGGTGCAACTCATTGCAAACATCGGATTTAAGGTAAAAATAATGAGATTTCCCGTTCCGTTCCAATCACTAAACATGTGTACAAAACACGAGAGCTTTCATTGTTATATTTTGACACAATGTATTTGCGCCATCAATGACATAAATCAATAGGGAGTTCTGCCGCCAGAGTGCAGCACCAGCGCCTTTCGTAAACCATAGAGTAATTTATACATACTGTGCCTTAAACTGTTTTTGACTAGTTTTCACAATCAAATATGACATTGATGCATCAAGGCGGTTTGTTTACAAAGGGCCTACCGGGAAACGCGAAAATCGAAATTTAGTTATCTGCCTCTATCGTTCGAATGTGCAAGAGTGATAGAGAGGTTAGATAACGAAATTTCGATTTTCTTGTTTGATAGATAGATAAACCATTTATTAGCTTGCCACAATACACACATTGACAGAAAAAACAGAAACAATATATAACAATATCAAACTAAAACTAAAATCAGGAACAAGATGTGTCAATAAATGTGCTGTGTGCGTGGCAGCAAAACAAAAGGGTTCTGTCTCAGTAATACGCTCCACTCTTTCGGGTGAAGCACTGATAATTCTGCTAGAACCCAGATCACGGACAGATTATCGAGTAAAAATTAATAACACAAAAATATAAAAATATTTATAAAAATGTTTCGCGGTAGACCCTCAGATTGTGATGGATTGTGGTAGTGGCGCCCCCTGCGCAGAGTTTGACACGTGTATTGTTTCCAGAGGCACTGAAGACATTGTGTCCCCGCACGGCATACCCCTGGACCTGCTGGACCGGCTGCTGATCATCCGCACGCTGCCCTACAACAAGGCCGAGTTGTTACAGGTCATTACCATTTTATATTTTGTCAGGTGACAAGCAAAACTCACTAATTACCACCACAAGTTCATAGCCATAGCATAGAGAAAAAAATACATAGAGTGCTCACTCCATACATCAGTTCAGACTATTAATTTCAGTGTCTACATCTAGCATCGAGTAGCGGAACTATCAGTACTGCTACTTGACAATAGATGTAGCACCGACCGGAAAGTCTTATCTCAACAGCATAAGACTTTCCGGTCGGTGCTACATCTATTGTCAAGTAGCAGTACTGATAGTTCCGCTACTCGATGATAGATGCTAATAGTCTTTTTGGTACTAAAACTGATATATGGAGTGAACACTCTATGTATTTTTTGCTCTATGGCCATAGTTAACCATATTAGTACTAAAAGGTTGATTTTTGTTTATATATATTTTTTTAGTAATTAGTGAGTTTTGCGTCACCTGACGATTTCTCTTCTCTTCTCAGCATATTTGCGTCCACTGCTGTACATATGCCTCTTTCATGGATTTCCATGTTGTTTTGTATGCGGCGGTTCCATGCCGGGTGGCCCTGCCGTCTTTCTAATGTCCTGCGACACAGACAATCCAACCTCTAGACATAGCATAGTCGCGCTACCCCCTCTGCCACACATACGGTAGGGTTACTCCATCTTCGAGTCAATCCCGTGCCGTGATTGGTCCGTGTCTTTGAACGGACCAATCACGGCACGGGACTCGCTCACCTCGTCCCCCCGCACCCCCGTATTTTTGGCAGCATCGGTTTCATGAAAGAACTGGCCTAAGCTCAGTCTAGAGGTTGGATTGTCAGTGTCCTGCGACCATCTGGCTCGTGGTTTGTATCTGCATGTTCATAAAAGTTATACACATGTCTGTTTTTTTACAATTTGTCTCTTTTTAGGGTTCCGTACCTCAAAAGGCAAAACGGAACCCTTATAGGATCACTCGTGCTTCTGTCTGTCCAACCATTTCGCCCCCCCCCCCCCCCCCCCCTTTATCTCCGAAACTACTATCTACCGAAACTATTTTTGAAAAAATACACAAAATAGCTCTTTATCTATAGATGACAGAACTTATTAGAAATGTGCAGTCAAGTGTAAGTCGGACTTAATGTACGGAACTCTTGGAACGTGAGGCCGACTCGCATTTGGCCGGTTTTATTAAACAAAAGGACGACCAAAAACGGTTTTCACATATGCGTTTTAACACTGATTCGTGTTTCAGATTCTGAAATTGCGCGCAACGACGGAGGGTATCGCCATCGAAGACGACGCGCTGGCCGCGCTCGCCGACGTCGGCGCTAACAGTACGCTTAGGTAACAAATTACCATACCTCGCAACCGAGCTAGCAAATCTGTAGCAGTTGTACGTCAGGGTTATCACTACTACGCATAAACTAAAGTACAAAAAATATTTTTTCTTTGTTTTCAAACACACCAATATTTTCAAGCAATGAAAATTCCATGTTACTATTTGAAAGAAATGTAAAAAAACCGTAATTTTATAAATAAAATAACAGATACATTGAAACGCATCTAATATTGACATTGACCTGTTAATTTATATTATTTGACAGTAAATTAAACCGGGTTATATCGGAACTATCGGAAGAGGGTCAACAAGGTTCTTGATCAATTTTATTAATCTTACATACAATAAAGTTAAAGCAAAATGGTTCATCATAATCGCCAACCCTGACACAAAACTGTCATATGCTACGGTTTTGCTAGCTCCGTTGCGGGGTATGCAAATTACTTATTTACTCATGTATAGGTGAACCAGGATCTATTGAGGGTGCGCCATGTTACGGAAATTTGTTGGTACTAATTTCTAGCAATGGCCACAATTTTAATAATAGACAATATCTACCCTCTATGATAGTTGTCAATATTGACAATGTAAACATTGCTTTGTCTAGTTTCGTGCGAATTATTATTAGACTTCAATAATCATGCCGAAAGTTTTAGATTTTACAGAGAAAAAAGTTGTAAATAGTGTATATAGTTATTTATTGGAAAAAAAATGTGCGGGAGAGAAATTTCTTCCATTAAAAAACATAACGAAATTAGCATCTGAATTGACGGGTAAGTTTCAAACTTATGGACAAATGTCACTATAGTCAGGTCGTCACGATTTGGTTGATGTCTTGTAATAATGTTATTTGTAAAATTATCTATATAAATTCTTACTTATAACTCTTGCGTTACTTATTGACTTTACGCTATTCATTTTATCTAAATCGAGTCAGCCATTTAAGCGTAAAAACCGAAGAAATATCCAAACATCAAACTTCGCACTTATTAAAGTTGTCGGACTAAAACAAAAATCATCTGCCAATTTCCATTGTCCCCACTATACAAATTGTTGCTATATAAAATTCAAAACGAGCGCCCTCATGACAATACTCCCAAAGTTCTGGTTTACCTATATAACACACTAGATGACACATTTTCATTTATGGTATCAATCGATCAAGTTTGTTTATAGTGTCAAATGTCTATATGGGACCCATTGCATTAAAGCAATGCAAAAGTCAGAAATTATAGTCAGAGTCCGACAATCGTACTTCACTCGCGATATGCTTCTAATTAAACTACAAGTGCACGTGACGTCACTGTTACTGAGAGCCCGTCTTGAAGTATGGACAAAACAAAAAAATTGCTTTTATGTATACCTATATATAGTTGCTGTACAATTTTTTTTATAAGACGTCAGTAATCTAATGGTACCCTTACTTTTTTCCTTTTTGGAAGTATAAAAAAAACTTGAATTTTGAAATTTTCAGCTCCTATATATTCGCATCAATTCCTATTATTATTTTAATATCGACATTGTTTTATCGTGATAAATTGCTCACTTGCTATTTTACTACATCGCGTTAGAGTCTGTGCGGAAAGAGAAGATTCGTGGAATGTATGGGGCCCGATACATTCCACGACTCTTTCCGAACAAACTATAAAATTCAATATGTGTCATCCTCCCTATTATGAAGCTCGTATTTCGGTTTTTACGGAATCAGGAGGGTCGAGGTCTTCGTCGGACATAATTAACTATCAAAACGAAACTCAAGAAGACACTGTCTATAATTTTATTATTGAGGTAACTTTGATCAACTTAATTTTAATCACTAAATCTAGGTACACTAGGTAGGTAGCTCTAACGAAACGCGGTACAGTTCCTAAGAGACTAGCGCACTGTCCCACTGCTGGAAGTAGAATGGACCTCTCGCCATTCTCGTGCCTCCGCTCCTAGACTCCGTACAGCGCCACAGATGGCGCTTGCGTTCCGCAGCAACTTCCGACGAGTCATGAGTACGGACTCATGACCATTTGAGTCATTTCACCATCCGTAATCATGACCAGGATGCGACATATGAATTTTTTGTCAAAAATTATTAGTATTTATTTTTTTTGAAATTGAAAATCTTTATTTCAGGTCCGTCGGCCCATATTCTGTTAGTTTACACTGCTTAAAAACAATATTAGTAGAGTACATAAATTGTAAAATAAATAAAATAAAATTAAAATATTAAATTAGTTAACTTAAGTTCAATTAAATTTAAATTTGATTAAAATTAAATTTAATTCAATTATAAATTACATTAACATTATAAATTATAAACCAGAAAACAAAATCACTTGACATATTGCCAAACTGTATTGACTCGCCCGACCCAGTATTTTTGAATTGGACAGTCGAATCTGCCTGCAATCATTTGCTATTCTTTCACAGAATGCTATTGTGGCTATTTCTTACCCGACTCCACATTGATACAATTTTTTAGGGTTCCGTAGCCAAATGGCAAAAAACGGAACCCTTATAGATTCGTCATGTCTGTCTGTCTGTCTGTCTGTCTGTCCGTCTGTCCGTCTGTCCGTCTGTCTGTCCGTCCGTATGTCACAGCCACTTTTCTTCGAAACTATAAGAACTA
Source organism: Cydia amplana (assembly GCF_948474715.1). Taxonomy (NCBI): domain Eukaryota; kingdom Metazoa; phylum Arthropoda; class Insecta; order Lepidoptera; family Tortricidae; genus Cydia; species Cydia amplana. The sequence goes on from NC_086076.1 coordinate 19,502,869, forward strand.
TACTGTTGAAACTTGGTAAGTAGATGTATTCTGTGAACCGCATTAAGATTTTCACACAAAAATAGAAAAAAAACAATACATTTTTGGGGTTCCCCATACTTTGAACTGAAACTCAAAATTTTTTTTTTCATCAAACCCATACGTGTGGGGTATCTATGGATAGGTCTTCAAAAATGATATTGAGGTTTCTAATATCATTTTTTTCTAAACTGAATAGTTTGCGCGAGAGACTCTTCCAAAGTGGTAAAATGTGTCCCCCCCCCCCCCCCCTTAACTTCTAACATAAGAGAATGATAAAACTAAAAAAAATATATGATGTACATTACCATGTAAACTTCCACCGAAAATTGGTTTGAACGAGATCTAGCAAGTAGTTTTTTTTTTATACGTCATAAATCGCCTAAATACGGAACCCTTCATGGGCGAGTCCGACTCGCACTTGGCCGCTTTTTGAGAAAAGCACTATATATGACTCGGCTGGAAGGCTACTCGCTGGCTTCGGATTCAATTAAACGGACTCCCAAGGTCGTCCGTTTAAAACGAATCCTCAGCCTGCAAGTAGCTACTTCCGAACCTCGACAATAATGTACTATTTGTCAAAAAGCTCATTAGTATTTACGTCGCAGATACGCGGCGCAGCTGCTGACGCCAGCCAACCTGTCAGCGCGCGCGGACGGCGCGGGCCGCATCGCGCCCGCGCACGTGGCCGCCGTGGCCGCGCTCTTCCTCGACGCCAAGGCCTCCGCGCGCATACTCACCCTACACCAAGATAAGTACATGAAGTAGATACTAGGCACATTGGCTAGGGAGGCGTTTAGGCGGGAAAGATTCACTACTATAGTGCGTCAAGCAAATCTTGTCAGTAGCAATGTACTGCAAATTAAAGTAGGGTAACACCATGTAACACTCAAAGAGCAGAATTGCGCTAAGAAAAGCAGCGATGTACATCGAACCGAAACGTGTTTATTTTTCCGCCCTTCATACGTCAGTTCGAGTGAATTCATGTTTACCGTCAACGAGCATGATTGTACATTGTAGGCACCTTAGCTTTGCTTGAGGCCATGCATAAACTTGGTATTTAATGGTGACAGCAGAAATATCTCTTGAAATAGAAACGATTCAGAATGTAAACAATAAGATGATGGCTGTCGTTCACGATCCACATTCCACAGATAACACACAGATGACACGCGATTTTGGAATTATTCGAACACAGTGTTGCTAACCCACGATTTTTCAAATTTGCCGCCTTTTACTACTGACAAGATTTGGTTGACCCAGTATATCTAGTAACGGGGTCCCGTTGTTTCCCGTAAAATCATAATGTATTATTTGTCATATTATCATTAGTCATAAAACTGAAACCGTAAACTTTTTTGAATTTTCGTAAGGTTATCCTATAGATAGGTTAGGTTTGTTTTAGGGCGATCCTGAAAAGTGACGCGTTTCTGAACCGAATGAATGATCACTAACAAAAATGCGGGAAAACGATACATTATGACTCGAAACTTTTCGGGAAACGATAGAAACCCTCCGGTAACCCTTTGTAAGGCAGATATTATACAAAATTTAACCCTTTCTCTTAGAAACGTAGTAAAAATCGGGTGAGAAATATATTCACTCCGCCATAAAAGGGCTTTAACTTCGTGCACTGTTTTAATTTATCAGTTATGTGCCTAAAACAAATACATCTAAGTTGAAAAATTGTACGATTCAAAGTAAGTAATATTTTGCGGTCGGCACCTAACCTGACGTGTCGTATAAATACAATGATTTTTTGTCGATATTTCGTCACTTCGTATGCTACTCTGCAGCGACGCCACCATAACAAAAATAAATTAATTACATATATGGCGATATGATATACCTGAAACGTACCACCATAATAATTTATTGATTTTCATAATGATGGCGCCGCTGCAGACTTGCACACGCTTTGTCGCCTTCTATAATGTTTTAACTGATTGTCAATTTTAATTTAATAATGTTACATTCTAGTTATGTGATATCAGTAGCATTATTATATAATTTACAATTATACTTTTTTGTTTTACAGTGAAAGCAATTATTTAGTTATATGAATGACCTGCTTTCCGTTTCCTTTACGAATAGGTATTGTTTTTGTTGTTAGGTATAATACAAGACATGGAAGTAAAACAAATGATAATAAATAAGATTTTTAATTAAGTAAATAAAGTGTTTCTTATTCTACATCCTTATTTTATGTACACAAAAACAGTTCTTTTAATAGGCAATTGCATTTAAATAGTTCCTAAGACAAAATACACTGAGTTAGTTTCGCTCACTTTAAAGCTTGTGGCCTGAGATCCTAACAGCAACAACAAAATTATATAATTTAGAAACAGGCCTTCCGAGTCCCAGCGTACTGCGTGTAGTACCAACTAATCAGTTTCAGTCTTTACCAAAAGGAATATGAGTTTTGTTTTGGTCGCTCTAAAGGCTTGTACACACCAGATGCGTGTGCGTAGACGTGCACGTGCGGGTTGGTAATATACAGATCCTTATGAGAGACGGCACACCGCTTGCGTGATGTGTGCGCGGGCACGTCTCCAGCACATTAGCGTACGCGTAGCGTATGCATGTGCACGTTGGCTCACACGCAGCATGTGCGCTCTGGCCTTTAAGAACTAACTATATATTTGATTATCTATCAAAAATATATAGGTACAATAAAATTTCCAAAATATGCTGGGTCTCGAAAAGGTTTGCATAATGCTATTTTCAAATCCCATATTTGGGGGCTATCACTGATATAGCATTAATCTACTTGATTTCTGTAGAATCTAAAGTTAATTCTTACAATCAATTGTCTACTCAGCATTCCTCACTCTCAATAGGAGTTTTCTCCATTTAACATAACTACAGGCATTTCTAACTTAGTCGGAATGTAAGGATCACTTTAAAAATCACGTATTTATACAATACAAGAATTTGCGGCTATTTGGTTTAAACGACTATATATTTAATGGTAATTTTAATTTTAAGGAAGCAGAAGATTTCATCAACACATCAACCTCTTCCTTTCTCAACAGTCGTGTGCAGATTTTTTGAGATTCTTGTAGATACTATCTTCTACTGACTATATATTTCTTATGCTTTTACGTCTTTTTAGGGTTCCGTACCCAAAGGGTAAAAACGGGACCCTATTACTAAGACTCCGCTGTCCGTCCGTCCGTCTGTCACCAGGCTGTATCTCACGAACCGTGATAGCTAGACAGTAGAAATTTTTACAGATGATGTATTTCTGTTGCCGCTATAACAACAAATACTAAAAACAGAATAAAATAAAGATTTAAGTGGGGCTCCCATACAACAAACGTGATTTTTGACCGAAGTTAAGCAACGTCGGGCGGGGTCAGTAAGCTTGGATGGGTGACCGTTTTTTTTTTTGCTTGTTGCTCTATTTTTTGTTGATGGTGCGGAACCCTCCGTGCGCGAGTCCGACTCGCACTTGGCCGGTTTTTTTTGCCGTTCAAACCATTTAGCCGTTCAAGCATCGACTAACTCAGTGGTTCCTAACCTGGGGGTAATTACCCCCGTGGGGGTAAAACTGGTATTTTACGGGGGTAATGATCTAACCTAATATAACAATACAACAAACGTACACGTCTTATTTTTTATTACCATTGGGAGAAGGGGTAAAATCAAGTTCCCTAGTTAGTCATAGGGGTAACCGGACTGAAAAGGTTAGGAACCACTGGACTAACTGAATCAAATGATGACTATACTCGCTCACGCGGTTTCGCCGGGCTTGTCGCTCGCCGGGTACGGCACGGGGATGTACCGCGGGTCGCCCGGCGGCGAAAACGTCGGTAAATCCACGCGCAGCTCCGGCTTGGCCGTGTGCCGGTACAACGCTTCAAACTGTAACTCCTCAGGGTACGAGTGGGAGCGGATCTTGCGCTCGTCTCGAGCGTTGCTCGGGTACACTATCACGATCTTCTCGCCTTCGCTTCGGAGAGCGACAGGCGGTAAAGCCGTACTTGTCGGACCTGGGACTTGTAGACTCTTGTCAGCGGGCACCGACGCGATTACCTCCGCAGCGGCCGCTTGGAGCTTTTCCGTTGTTGTCGTTGTCGTAATTTCAGGGTCTTCGGGCGATTCCATCTCGCGCTTCTCGCCCGGGGGACCCATCGTCCTTAGCGTTTCGATCTTCATTTCTAAAGTGGGCGTGGGCACGGGCACGGAGCCGGTGACGTTGGCGTCCATGGGGATGTAGCGCGCGGTCGGCTCGGGGGCGTCCCGGGGGCCGAAGATGGGCAGGCGCGGCGCGTACGCGGACACCAGGGGGAGGAGCGTGTCGCGCGCGTAACGCTCGGCGCGCGATATGAACGACGCCAGGCGGGACGGCAGGAACTGAAATTAAATAATTTCTGATAAGGTTAATACCTAATGAGAAGACCGTCTCCTTGCGGCCACTATAGCTCCGCTCTTTACGTTGATAACGCTTCTGGGTGTCTCGGCAACGCTAAGCAAACCAGAGTGTAAGCCGAATACACATTTTATGATGCTTAGTTACATAAAGATTGCGCCAAGCGAGACATGCACGCCTTCCACATCCCGGTTCACAAATGGGAGGAACTTGCCGAGCACAGAGTCGAGTGGCGCAAACTAGTATTTGACGGGCGTAAAATTCATGACGACGCTCGGTTTAAGACACTCGCAAGTAAGCGAGCCAAGCGTCATCAGCCCGACACCTGTTCTCCACGGGCACATTACACCTGTGGTCGTGTTTGCCGCTCCCGTATTGGCTTACACGGCCACGAAAAACGTTGTCGCTCTACCTGACACTGCTTGTATAGTCTGTAATAGACTCGAAGGCCAACGATGAGTTACCTGCACAGCGAAGCTCGTCTCCTTATCCGCCGCATCGGCCTGATCCTCATACGTCGGCGTGGTCGACATGTCATAATTCTTCGCCTTCCGCACCGGGGGAGTGGTCGATCGGGGCGCTCGAGTCGCTCGCAGCAGCGGCTCGGATATCTCCGCAGGCTCATCGGCGCGCTGCCTCGACGTCTTGTGCTGTCTCGGTTTGAGGACAGGTTCGGCGATCTCTATAGCCCCGCTCGGCGCCAGCTTGGTGTTGGTGACGCCGAAGGCCCGGCCGGCGGTGTCCGCGAGGCGGGGGGGCGGCTCGTCCGACAACTCGTTGTCGTGGAGCTCCACGGGCGCGGCCTTCGTCGACGTGTCGCGCTCGATCAGCTCCTCGGTTGTGGAGTTGGTGTCGGTCTGGAGGAACAGAAGTGCATGAATTTAGATAAGAGAGATTTATAAATTGTTGGTAGCTAAGACGTAATTACGCAAGAAACTTACATCCTGTATTTGGCAGTCTCCGGGATAGAGTGGTAATTCGATGGCCTCATCTGACAGCAACTGGAGGCCTTTCTTGCAGAAAGATGACCTGCCCAAAAAGTAAAAATATAAAGGTCTTCTTTGTTTATGCTCTTTAGCCCTCCATCTTTAACATTGATAAAAAAAAATAAAAATAATAAAACGTTTATTCAGAGATCTTGCTTACAACTAATTACATATATTCTTCTGCCAAACCACAGAGTGGTTTGTTGGCAGACGAGGCTCCTTTATGTATATGCAAGCTAGGTAGTTGATAGGTAACTTAAACTTAGGTATCTACTTAACCCTTTACCTCATGCGCAGCCCTATATAGCAACTATTAAAGTTCATTTTTAAACAAATACTTTTTATTTATGACATGAAGTAAGGGGTTAACTCTATATTCTTAGCGTACAGTAAAAGAAAATCAAAATAAAATAAAAATGTAACGTATTATTGACTTTGTATTTTGTTTAATAAAAAATTGCTTAGTTTATTTTTAAATGTTTGTTTTGTCATCCTTGTGGTCTTTAAATCCAAAATTAATTGATGATAAGGTCTATTGAGATATGCAACAGTGCAATAAAGAGTATTAGTATAGGTTCCAGGGTCAAAGGGTGTTGCATTCGAGTTGTCTACCTTATATAGCTCTCGCAATTCTCGCAAATTTGCTATTTTGACAGCGTCAAGAAGTGCTTCACCGTCTTCCTCCTATCCTCGCTCAGATAATACCTATTCTATTGGTTCTTAACAAACACATTTCTCGTACATCTCTGGGAAAAACGCAGTCTTTTCATTGCATAATTAACGAGGAACTTACGTCTTGCCGAAGCTGTCAGCGATGAGCAGCTTGTGCAGCCGTATGACTTTGGCGCCGGCCGTCAGCCAACCAGAGTACCCCGCGTAGTGGACCGTCGCCCGCAGGGGCACGCCGAGCGCCGGGTGGGGCACGATCATGTGCGTGAAACGAGCCGCCGTGGGTGTGGTCAAGTCGCGCCTGCAACGATAGATCGTTTATACGAGTAGGTATTAATGGTATTAATATCTGGGAGTCCGAGCTTTGCTCGGAAAACATATAAAAACTTGAAAATGCGCGTTTTCCCAGAGATAAAACCAAGCTAGATCGATTTTTCGCCCCCATAAACCCCCATATAGCAAATTTCATCGAAATAGAGCCGTTCCCGAGATCCCCGAAATATATATAGATATAAATAAATAAATATATAAATCTATATATATAAATGCAAGTGTCCTGACTGACTGACTGACTGACTGACTGACTGACTGATTCATCAACGCAGAGCCGAAACTACAAAAGCTAGAAAGTTGAAATTTGGACACGAGGTTGCATTTGTAAAGTGTACACGAGATAAGAAGCGATTTTGAAAAATTCAACCCCTAAGGGGGTTAAAAAGGGGATGAAAGGTTGTATGGGGTTCAAGTTTTAGTTTAAGCTAGGAATTTGAAACTTTGTGAAAATGTATTATATTAAAAAACAAGAAAACTAATTTCAGCGTTTTTGAAAATTCATCCCCCAAGGTGGTGAAAAAGGGGTTGAAAGTTTGTATGGAGATCAAATATTTTTGTGAGTGTGGAACTTGAAACTTTGTATATGGGTATATTATTATAAGACAGGAAAAGTAATTTCAGCGTTTTTGAAAATTCATCCCCTAACAGGAATAAAAAGGGGTTGAAAGTTTGAATCCATTACAAATGCGTTGAAACTTCTTAGAAAGGCATAATAGCCGATTACAAAACAAAGTAATTGCGACGTTTTAGGAAATTAAACCCCTAAGGGGGTAAAAAAGGGGATGAAACTTTGTCTTGGGGTGCAAATTTTATTTTAAGCTAGGACCTTGAAACTTTGCAAAAAGGTATTAAATTAAAAAACAACAAAACTAATTTCAGCGTTTTTAAAACTTCATCCCCCGAGGTGGTGAACGAGGGGTTAAAAGTTTGTACGGAGATCAAATATTATTGAGGGTGCGGGACTTGAGTCTTTGTATAAAGCCATATTATTAGAACTCAAGAAAAGTAATTTCAGCGTTTTTAAAAATTCATCCCTTAAAAGGGTTAAAAAGGGGATGAAAGGTTATATGGGGTTCAAGATTTATTTTAAGCTAGGAATTTGAAACTTTGTAAAAATGTATTATATAAAAAAATAAGAAAGCTAATTTCAGCGTTTTCGAAAATTCATCCCCCAAGGCGGTGAAAAAGGGGTTGAAAGTTTGTATGGAGATCAAATATTTTTGTGAGTGTGGGACTTGAAACTTTGTATATGGGTATATTATTATAAGATAGGAAAAGTAATTTCAGTGTTTTTAATAATTCATCCCCTAACAGGGTTAAAAAGGGGTTGAAAGTTTGAATCCATTACAAATGCTTTGAAACTTTTTAGATAGGCATAATAGCCGATTACAAAAAAAAGGAATTGCGACGTTTTAGGAAATTCAACCCCTAAGGGGGTAAAAAAGGGGATGAAACTTTGTCTTGGGGTGCAAATTTTATTTTAAGCTAGGACCTTGAAACTTTGCAAAAAGGTATTAAATTAAAAAACAACAAAACTAATTTCAGCGTTTTTAAAAATTCATCCCCCGAGGTGGTGAACGAGGGGTTGAAAGTTTGTACGGAGATCAAATATTATTTAGGGTGCGGGACTTGAGTCTTTGTATAAAGCCATATTATTAGAACTCAAGAAAAGTAATTTCAGCGTTTTTAAAAATTCATCCCTTAAAAGGGTTAAAAAGAGATGAAAGGTTGTATGGGGTTCAAGATTTATTTTAAGCTAGGAGTTTGAAACTTTGTAAAAATGTATTATATAAAAAAATAAGAAAGCTAATTTCAGCGTTTTCGAAAATTCATCCCCTGGCGGTGAAAAAGGGGTTGAAAGTTTGTATGGAGATCAAATATTTTTGTGAGTGTGGGACTTGAAACTTTGTATATGGGTATATTATTATAAGATAGGAAAAGTAATTTCAGTGTTTTTAATAATTCATCCCCTAACAGGGTTAAAAAGGGGTTGAAAGTTTGAATCCATTACAAATGCTTTGAAACTTTTTAGATAGGCATAATAGCCGATTACAAAAAAAAGGAATTGCGACGTTTTAGGAAATTCAACCCCTAAGGGGGTAAAAAAGGGGATGAACTTTGTCTTGGGGTGCAAATTTTATTTTAAGCTAGGACCTTGAAACTTTGCAAAAAGGTATTAAATTAAAAAACAACAAAACTAATTTCAGCGTTTTTAAAAATTCATCCCCCGAGGTGGTGAACGAGGGGTTGAAAGTTTGTACGGAGATCAAATATTATTGAGGGTGCGGGACTTGAGTCTTTGTATAACGCCATATTATTGGAACTCAAGAAAAGTAATTTCAGCGTTTTTAAAAATTCATCCCTTAAAAGGGTTAAAAAGGGGATGAAAGGTTATATGGGGTTCAAGATTTATTTTAAGCTAGGAATTTGAAACTTTGTAAAAATGTATTATATAAAAAAATAAGAAAGCTAATTTCAGCGTTTTCGAAAATTCATCCCCCAAGGCGGTGAAAAAGGGGTTGAAAGTTTGTATGGAGATCAAATATTTTTGTGAGGGTGGGACTTGAAACTTTGTATATGGGTATATTATTATAAGATAGGAAAAGTAATTTCAGTGTTTTTAATAATTCATCCCCTAACAGGGTTAAAAAGGGGTTGAAAGTTTGAATCCATTACAAATGCTTTGAAACTTTTTAGATAGGCATAATAGCCGATTACAAAAAAAAGGAATTGCGACGTTTTAGGAAATTCAACCCCTAAGGGGGTAAAAAAGGGGATGAAACTTTGTCTTGGGGTGCAAATTTTATTTTAAGCTAGGACCTTGAAACTTTGCAAAAAGGTATTAAATTAAAAAACAACAAAACTAATTTCAGCGTTTTTAAAAATTCATCCCCCGAGGTGGTGAACGAGGGGTTGAAAGTTTGTACGGAGATCAAATATTATTTAGGGTGCGGGACTTGAGTCTTTGTATAAAGCCATATTATTAGAACTCAAGAAAAGTAATTTCAGCGTTTTTAAAAATTCATCCCTTAAAAGGGTTAAAAAGGGGATGAAAGGTTGTATGGGGTTCAAGATTTATTTTAAGCTAGGAATTTGAAACTTTGTAAAAATGTATTATATAAAAAAATAAGAAAGCTAATTTCAGCGTTTTCGAAAATTCATCCCCCAAGGCGGTGAAGAAGGGGTTGAAAGTTTGTATGGAGATCAAATATTTTTGTGAGTGTGGGACTTGAAACTTTGTATATGGGTATATTATTATAAGATAGGAAAAGTAATTTCAGTGTTTTTAATAATTCATCCCCTAACAGGGTTAAAAAGGGGTTGAAAGTTTGAATCCATTACAAATGCTTTGAAACTTTTTAGATAGGCATAATAGCCGATTACAAAAAAAAAGGAATTGCGACGTTTTAGGAAATTCAACCCCTAAGGGGGTAAAAAAGGGGATGAACTTTGTCTTGGGGTGCAAATTTTATTTTAAGCTAGGACCTTGAAACTTTGCAAAAAGGTATTAAATTAAAAAACAACAAAACTAATTTCAGCGTTTTTAAAAATTCATCCCCCGAGGTGGTGAACGAGGGGTTGAAAGTTTGTACGGAGATCAAATATTATTGAGGGTGCGGGACTTGAGTCTTTGTATAAAGCCATATTATTGGAACTCAAGAAAAGTAATTTCAGCGTTTTTAAAAATTCATCCCTTAAAAGGGTTAAAAAGGGGATGAAAGGTTGTATGGGGTTCAAGATTTATTTTAAGCTAGGAATTTGAAACTTTGTAAAAATGTATTATATAAAAAAATAAGAAAGCTAATTTCAGCGTTTTCGAAAATTCATCCCCCAAGGCGGTGAAAAAGGGGTTGAAAGTTTGTATGGAGATCAAATATTTTTGTGAGTGTGGGACTTGAAACTTTGTATATGGGTATATTATTATAAGATAGGAAAAGTAATTTCAGTGTTTTTAATAATTCATCCCCTAACAGGGTTAAAAAGGGGTTGAAAGTTTGAATCCATTACAAATGCTTTGAAACTTTTTAGATAGGCATAATAGCCGATTACAAAAAAAAGGAATTGCGACGTTTTAGGAAATTCAACCCCTAAGGGGGTAAAAAAGGGGATGAAACTTTGTCTTGGGGTGCAAAATTTTATTTTAAGCTAGAACCTTGAAACTTCGCAAAAAGGTATTAAATTAAAAAACAACAAAACTAATTTTAGTGTTTTTAAAAATTCATCCCCCGAGGTGGTGAAAAAGGGGTTGAAAGTTTGTACGAAGATCAAATATTTTTTAGAGTGCGGGACTTGAATCTTTGTATAAAGCCATATTATTAGATCTCAAGAAAAGTAATTTCAGCGTTTTCAAAGATTCATCCCTTAAAATGGTTAAAAGGGGGTTAAAAGATTGTATAGGGTTTAAACTTTATTTTAAGCTACGAATTTGTAACTTCGTAAAAAGTTATTTCATTAAAAGAGAAGAAAACTATTGTCAGCGTTTTTCAAAATTCAACATTTAAGGTGTTGAAAAAAGGGTTGAAAATTTGTATGGAGGTCAACATTTGTAAGTACGGGACTTGAATCTTTGTATAATGACATATTATTAGAATACAAGAAAAGTAATTTTAGCGTTTTTAAAAATTCATCCCTATAAGGGTCCAAAAGGGGTTGAAAGTTTGTATAGGGTTCAAATTTTATTTAAAGCTAGGAACTTGAAACTTCGTAAAAAGGTATTTTATTAAAAAACAAAAAAAAACCTATTCAGCGTTTTTAAAAATTTATCCCCCGAGGAGGTGAAAAAGGGGTTGAAAGTTTGTATGGAGATCAAATATTTTTGAGAGTGCGGGACTTAAATCTTTGTATAAAGCCATATTATTAGAACACAAGAAAACTAATTTCAGCGTTTTTAAAAATTCATCCCATAACAGGGTTAAAAAGGGGTTGAAAGATGGTATAGGTTATAATTTTATTTAAAGCTAGGAAGAAGTTTCGTAAAAAATATTTTATTAAGAGAAAAGAAAACTAATTTCAGAGTCTTTGATAATTCATCCCCCAAGGTGGTGAAGGGGGTCGAAAATTTGTATGGAACCCAAATATTTACTTGAGTGCGGGACTTGAATCGATGTATAAAGGCATATTATTACAATACAAGAAAAGTAATTTCAGCTTTTTTAAAAATTCATCCCCTAAAAGTTTAAACAGGGGTTGAGAGTTGGTAGAGGGTTCAAATTTTATTTAAAGCTAGGTACTTCAAACTTCGTAAATAGGTAGTTAGGTAGTAGGTTTTATTAAATAGTGGACTTGAAAATCTTCTGGGGGTTGAGAGAGAGATTATATCGAGAACAATTTTATTCAGTTAGGGCAGCGGTCGGCAACCTTTTAGCAGCCAAGGGCCACATAGTAGCTAACGTAGGTGACGCGGGCCGCACTTTGTTAATTTTTATGACTTGGTCAGACATTGTCGTTTGTCAATATTACATACAAAATAGCCAGGGAGGCTCGCGGGCCGCAAGTGACAGGTTCACGGGCCGCATGCGGCCCGCGGGCCGCGGGTTGCTGACCGCTGAGTTAGGGGCTTGAAACTTCGTAGCCAGGTTGTGAAAGACAAATCTCATGCGTTGTATAATAATTAACAAATGATTAACCGTCCCTTCTGCTATCTTTTGCTGCATAATGTTCTAAGCTAATGTAGAATTTATAACCACCAATTAGTACGTAACAATAAGTATGTGTAAGTACGTAAGAAGCAATCTAAGCTCTTATAAAACCCGTGAGCAGCAGTCGGGTAGAAGCACGCGCGGTGGAAGTCTCATTCTGGTACCGGCCCATACTACCGCTAAAGCTAAGAAATCCCTTGGTGTTTTAGGCGTCAGACTGTTCAACACGTTACCTGCTGAAATCAGATATGTCCTTAGTGATGTCACATTTACTAGAAAGATTAAAAAAATGTTATTGGAGATGGCCTGCTACACGATCGACGAATTCTTCGACAGGGTGTCATTGATCCATACACACAATGTGAAAGTCTAAATCACTGTTTCGATGGGACCATGATGGGACATTACTTTCACTGTAAAATGTTATTTTTAATTTAGATATTTTAATATGGATTATTAGAAAGCCTTAATGTAACTATTTAAAATTATTTAACGAAACATGGATTTATTTTAGTTTTAAGTTTATAATTATGATCGACACGACATATGTATTTCTGTTCTGCTTTTATTTGTTGTTAAGTATGTTTACATTTAGTGAAATGTAATTTTATTTTATGTACTTACTCCTAACATGTAATTAACGTTATCAATAAAATATGAATATGAATATACAAATCCACGCGTACGAAGTCGCGGGCAACAGCTAGTAAATAAATATACAAGAATTGCTCGTTTAAAGGTATTAGATTGGGAGAAAGAATATTGCATTTTTGAAGATACATCAGTCCACATGGTCCACATGCAGGCGTATCATGGTTGTGCTTCGAAAGAAATAATGCAAAAAACAGTCTATGTTCATTAACTGTGACTGAAACTTGTATTTCGAAATATTCTCGTTTCCACGGCCACTTTTTCAAACTGTCGTGTAGTAGAAGTGCTGCTTTAGCCCGTTTTCGTCGACGTAGCTTTCACATCTCGCTTGACAACGACTCACTTGGTCTTGGTGATACGTGATATTGATGAGCTATACACATTATATTGATCAATGGACGATAGGACTCACTTGGTCATCGGGAAGGTCTCGTTGAGCCCCGAGTCTCCGTGCAAAGTGAGCGACACGCGCCCGTAGTTCGCCTTCGCCCCGGCTTCGCTCTCGGCCCACACCGACACGTGATATTGATGAGCTGTTAGACAAACACATTTTATTTATCAAAATAGGTAACTGCAAAATACGCAGTAGAGTCTGTCCAAGCTAATAACTTACTTTCAGTACCTAAGTGGAAAAAAGTGTTCCATTATAAACGCCTTTTATCGTATCATATTGGCAACATAGTTTTCTGTTGCGATGTAGAATTCGGCAGCAGTTTATGACTGCAAATCTGTGCAGAGTCAGCTTGGTCCGACTAGTGTTTTTTAGTGTCCAAAATTAAAGTATTGTCGATCGAACTAATCTTGACGAAGTTCGCTCCAGGCAGCAAGGGATCGATCAATGTGTCTTCAATCCTTTCTGTGAGTGCTGCATCGAATGACTGAACGAATGAAAATGTAGTTTGTTGATCATCTCTTACCGCAGAAGGGTTCCTCCTCCCTGGTGAGCAGGTACAGCTGGCCGCGGCCGAGGGAGCGGTCCGCGTAGTAGCCCATGTTGCCGCAGCGCTCCTCGCCGCCGCACGGGAAGCAGCGGCCCTGGGAAAAAGGAGTTGGTATTGTTACCGAGTTAACACGCATGGCATTTGCGATGACAACGTGTGGAAATGACATCATTAATGTCTAATTTCTATGAAAATATGACGTTTATTATGATACTCCTTCACTTTGTCGGTAAAGTATGCTAGACGGACACTGTTGGCGCAGGTTCTTGAGAAATGATGTAGTCGACACGATGTGGATTTTTACAACGTTTAATTATACTGAGCGATTAAATTACATGATTTTGAAAATCAAATATATATGGACGCGCGACCGAGCTATGCGTGGTGTCGGCGTCGTAGCGGATCGGAGAAAGGCGGCCTGTCGCCGGCCGCGGCACCGTGTAGATGGAGCGTGTATGTGTGCGCGCACGCACACATGGATGGAGCGTTAACAGGCTGCCCCCCTTGGGTCAGGAGCTGCCTGATCCAATGTTGATGGAAGTGGGCAGAGCCGATTGTATGCTCTGCGTAGGGTCCCCGTAGTGGTGAGGACGTCGGCGACGCGGTTGACGCCGTCGCTGCCCGGGTGGACGGCTGTGACTCGTCCGAGCAGCCATCGGTATGGTGGTAGGCGGTCATCCTTGATGACGACCATCTCGCCCAGCTGTGGATGCGCACCCTGAGTGCGCCACTTGCTGCGGGACTGGAGCTCTGAAATGTATTCTTTTGAGTATCTTTTCCAAAAATGAGCCTTGAGCTGTTGCACCCTCATGTATTTGGAGAGCGTCGTAAGTGGTCGAGTTTCTTCCACCTGGGGTGCAGGTGGCAATGTGATCGTTCGCCCAATTAGAAAATGTGCTGGACATAAAGGAACTAGATCTGAAGGATCAGAAGAAAGAGGAGTGAGAGGTCTAGAATTAAGTATCCCCTCTATATGAACCAAAACCGAATTCATGTGTTCGTAGTCTAAATTTGTCATAGATAGAACGCGTTTCAAGTGATATTTTACAGACTTGACCGATCCCTCTGCCAAACCGTTAAAATTTGGACTGTAGGCTGGGGCGAACTTGAATTTTATTTCGTTTTCTGCAGAGTAAGCCGTTATGTCATTACTGGTTTCCTTTAAAAATTTAGCTAGTTCATTACATGATCCTACGTACTGAGTACCGTTATCTGAAAATAAAATTGCCGGCTTACCTCTGCGGGCAATAAATCGATTTAAAGCGGCAATGAAACCTTGAGACGTCAGATCGGTGACGAGCTCGAGGTGTACTGCTCTCACTGCCAGACAGACAAACACAACTATGTATGCCTTCATTAGTTGAGCGCCGCGACCTTTTCTGTTCAATATCAGGATAGGACCAGCATAATCTGTGGCAGTGTGTGTGAAAGGGTGATCTGCGTGCAACCTCTGTGCAGGAAGTGAACTCATGATAGGCTGGTAAGTACGACCTGAGAAACGAAGACAAGTTAAACAGTCATGTGTTATCTTTCGACAAAGGTTGCGACCGCTTATTATCCAGAACTTATGGCGTAACATGGATAATAGCAATTGGGGTCCTGCATGTAAAAGTATTTTATGGTAATGTTGTACCAATGTTTTTGTTATGTGGTGAGATGCATGTAGCAAGATAGGATGTTTAGTATCGTAATCGTAGTTTGAGTTGGATAAACGACCTCCAACTCTGATAAGGTTGTCCTGGTCAATAAATGGATTTAATTTTATTATTTTATCCTTTGTTGTCAGTGTGCCCTTAATGAGGAATGAAAGTTGTTTGTTGAAAGTTTCTGATTGTACCTTTTTACATAAATAAATCAATGCTAATTTTAGTTCTGAAATGCGTAATGGACCTACTCGTTTGTTTTTATTTTGACAATTGTGTTTAAATCTGTACATGTAAGCTACAACGCGCTGCATTTTGCTAAAGTTTGAGAACCGTTCAGTGAAATCATTTTCCTGTATATCTGCAGCTGCTGAAAAATGACAACGAGTTTTAATTTCAGGCAAGTCAGAAACATCCACACTTTGAGGCTGCAAAGGCCATTGAATGTCTTTTTGGTGTAAAAAATGTGGGCCTTGGAACCACAAAGTTGAATTTTTGAGCTGTAAAGCATTTTGACCTCTAGACCCTATGTCAGCAGGGTTCATATCTGTGGGGACATAGTGCCATGCTGATGGGTCAAAGGAGTTAGTTATTTCGGTGACTCTGTTATGGACAAATTGTTTAAGCTGTTTTTTACAAGTTTTTAGCCAGCCGAGCACAATGGTTGAGTCACAGTGGAAATATATCGAGTCAATCTTTAGGCGTAATGAATTTACCACCTTTTTCGTTAGCTGTGTAGCTAGGAGACTACCGCATAATTCTAATTTTGGAATAGTTAGTCGTTGCCTTAGTGGGGCCAATTTGCTTTTTGCAACGAGCAAATGTACATGTACGTTACCGTTTTTAGACACTGTGCGTAAGTATACGCAGGCAGCGTAAGCTTTCATTGATGCATCACTAAATGCATGTAATTGAACAGTTATGAAATCGTCGCATAATGCTCTGCGAGGAATTTCTATTTTAGAAATATCTGGCAAGTATTTGACAAACTGGTCCCATTGTGACTCAACCTCGGCCGGTAGCTGAGAGTCCCACGGAATATTTTGAGACCAAAGAGCCTGGAGTATGAGTTTTGCCTGTAACATGCAAGGGTTTATTAATCCCAGTGGGTCAAACACTTGTGCTATAGTGGACAAAATAGTGCGTTTTGTTTTAGGTTTTTGCATTGTATGTGGCAATGAAAACAATAATGTGTCTCGTTTACAAGCCCAAAGTAGGCCTAAAGTTTTGGCATATTCATCATTGTTAAGATTTAATAAATCATCATCATCATTGTTTTCATTTATGATTTGAGTTAGAATGGACGGCTTGTTAGATCGCCATTTTCGTAAATGGAAATGAGCGGGTTCTAGCTCGCTAATGACATTTTGACATGTATGTATGAGTGTTTGTTCATCATCATGACCAGTGATGTAATCATCAACGTAAAAGTCATGCAAAATCGTTTCGCGTGCAAGTTCGTCCTTGCAATCGATACCTAATTGTTTTAGTGTTCTTGTCGCTAACCAGGGAGCTGAGGCCGTGCCGTATGTAACCGTGTTTAGTTTGTACTGTTTAATTGGTTGTGTGGGATCAGACCGCCATAGGATTTGCTGCAAACTTCGTTGATCATCTCTTACATAAATCTGTCTATACATTTTAGCTACATCGGAAGTTGCAACAAATCTATGTTGTCTGAATCGAATGAGAATGCTCAATAAATCGTCTTGTACAACCGGGCCTATGTGTTGAATGTCATTGTATGACTTTCCTGAGCTTGTGACGGCTGATCCATCAAAGACAGATCTTAATTTTGTTGTGAGGCTCCCCTCGCGTAAAATTCCATGATGTGGAAGAAAATAAGAGAATGTATCGTTTTGAGAGTCTATATTTTCTGACATATGACCTAACTGTAAATATTCGTTCATAAATTTAGTATATTGCTCCTTGAATTCCGGTTCCCGTTTAAATTTGCGCTCTAATGAATGAAATCTTGTTAAAGCTTGTTCTTTAGAGTTACCTAACACCTCGGGGGACTCTTTAAGTGGTACAGTTACAATGAATTTCCCATCCGAGTGACGCGTGGTAGTACTTGTAAAGATTCGTTCACACTCGCTATCAGCTTTAGATTTGTTATAAACCTTTTCAATGTTAGAGAAACCGTCATTATCAAAAAAATTGTTTAGTTTGTGATCTAGCTCTGTGTTAGAGAAATGGCAGTGGACTGTATTTTGTTTAGTTTTGTTTGAGTTTGGTAATTTGACTACTAGCCACCCTAGCTTTGATTCAACTAGTAATGGTAGATTCTTGCCTAGGGATATCTTATTTAGGCAAAGTACATCCCAAAATATTTCAGCGCTCAGCAGCATCTGCACCTCTGACGGTTCCGAGAATGATGGGTCCGCGAGGTGGATGTGAGAGGGAATTTCGAAAGCATTGCAATTAATTGGATTAGTAGGTATGACATCGGTGATCCGAGACAAAACATGGCAATCAACATCGGTTGCATAATTGCGATCATAGAGTGACGATATAGTGACGTCACATTTTTTTGTGGCTTTTGTAGATTTGTCCTCCAGTAGGTTAACTGAGGTAAATGCGGGATAACTGGGTATCCCTAATTGTTTTTGTAAAGATTCTGTGATGAACGAAATAGTTGATCCGTTGTCTAACATGACACGGACCTTGTGTGTTTGACCAGACTGGTCTTGGACACTGATTATAGCAGTGGAAAGAAGAGCTTGGCTGCAATGTATGGAAGATAGTGTGATGTTGTCTTGTACAGGTTTAGATTGGTCCTGCACGCATGGTAAGACACAGTCACTTTTAGATGATTTGCTAGCCAGTGGTTCTGTGGATTGAGTGTTAATGTGTAATAGAGTGTTGTGACGTTTGGTACACAAACGACATGAACTAAGTCGACAGCGTTGTTCGTCGTGCCCTGCGCGAAGACAATTAGTACAAAGACTCAACTGGTTTATCTTTTCGATGCGAGATTCTATAGGCATAGCTTTGAATTTAGGGCATTGGTATATAGTGTGGTAGTTAGCGCATACAGGGCATTTATGTTGTTTTTGTTTAAATGAGTCATTTACGACAAATGTTCTTGGGCGGTTGTGCGTGACGTCACTGAACCTACGAGGAACTTTTGATTGCGTCTGAGCCTCTTCCATGGTTTCAAGGAGGTCCGCACGACCCTTCAAGAAATTTGTGAAATCACTAAACGTGGGAATACCTACAATTTTGTTACGTTCGGTTTCCCAATCGCGCATTGAGACTGCATCAAGCTTACTAGACATCATATGGATAATTAAAACATCCCAGTGTTCAGTAGGTAATTTTAATGTTTTTAAGGCTCTCAAGTTTTTATTTACCCAGTCTATCATGTTACGCAAGGCTTTGGAAGACTCTTGAGACACTGGCTTTATACTGAACAAAGCATGAATATGATTATTTACTAAAATGCGATCGTTGTTAAAACGCTCGCACAGCAAGTCCCAAGCAACATCATAATTCTCAGTTGAAAACTCTAGTGATTTAATGATTAACGACGCACTGTCTTTTAAAGAGTTCCTTAGATAGTGGAACTTATGGATTTTAGGTATGGATGTGTTATCGTGTATTAGTGATTTATAAGTGTCATGGTACTCTAGCCAATCCTGATATCGACCAGAGAAAGTCGGGAGATGAATTGTTGGAAGTTTAATATTTGGCTTACTTGAGAATACAGCATCACCTGATCCCGCCACCGATCCGCTGTCGTGCACCGCAGAGGCAGGTCCGGCGGGCGCGGCATGCTTGCTGAGCAGGTCTTGCGCAGCAGCCATGGCGCCGAAGTACCGGGCCTCGAACGAAGTCCGCTCTGCGTACTCCTCATCTGGAATTTCCGTCAAGCTTTCTATATCGTTTTGTATGGAATCGAAATCGTTATACATTTCTGACATTTTGGCATGTCGCATAGTAAGCTCATGCATTTGTATGCTATTAAGCTCACTGCTAGGTATCAAAGCATTTAAATAATCTTTGAAAACAGTCAGCTTTGCTTTGAAGCTGGCTCGGCTTTTCTTTAGTGTTTTTAAATTGTCCATTGTGAAGTTTAAAGGAAGATAAAATTAATTAATCGAACGAAATATATTGCAATTATTATTGAAGCTTGCGTTAAAATATTATATGGTACGTGAGAATAAAAACGAAATAAATCTCAAACTGCCCTACAGCTGTAAGAAAAATAATGATTAAACACGCGGTAAATGAAGTCAACTATTGTGCAAAAGAGTGAATACTATTGGAAATATACTTAAATTTTATGCGAAGCGTGATTAAGCAGGCAGAAGGATAGTCAAGCAAACGTGCGCACAATCCACGCCCGAAATCCCGTTACTCGAGACAGCGCGCGGTCACGTAGGCAGGCGGCCGGCGAGAGTGGACTTTGACCCCACGCCGGTTCTGGAATGTTCGAATAAAAATTAGCTAAAATTTCAATTATTGTTCTGTATTGGCTCAAATGGAGGCAACACAGTCTTCTAGACCTCTGAAAACAAGATACAGAAGCTACTTTGATTTCGATTTGAACAATGAAAAAGATCGATGTGAATTTTCGATTTTAAAAGAAGGAAAATATTTAGTTATAATAGGCAACAGACGGAATTATAGCACTAATTGGGATTTTAGATTGAAATGAAACCTTTAGATAGTGGTTTCGATGGAAAAGAGCACAGCACTTTGTATGAAAGGCACAGTGAAGTGAAATTAAATCGAAATAATTGGAACGAACTTACACAAATGCCACTGCAAACCCTTTTTTCCTGGTGTATTCTCGTTTGAATATTGTAGACTCAGGTGTAGACTGCTTGAATCTTCTTGAATTTGGTTGAAGCTCCACGTGTCCAAATCCAAAATGTCGACTCCTTTGTTCGACCGCGCCGATGAATTCCTTTGTCCTCCTTTAGATAGTGGATTCCAAAGCCTCATCCGGCTCGAATCTGTTGGCGCAGGTTCTTGAGAAATGATGTAGTCGACACGATGTGGATTTTTACAACGTTTAATTATACTGAGCGATTAAATTACATGATTTTGAAAATCAAATATATATGGACGCGCGACCGAGCTATGCGTGGTGTCGGCGTCGTAGCGGATCGGAGAATGGCGGCCTGTCGCCGGCCGCGGCACCGTGTAGATGGAGCGTGTATGTGTGCGCGCACGCACACATGGATGGAGCGTTAACAGACACTATTCTTATTGATGACGACCGTGATTCCTCCGAGAACGGAACGAAATTTCAAAGTTTTCAAATTCAAAATGTTTTACCTATTTGCAAATATAGGTAGTACATACATACAGTGATGGTAATCTTACAATAAGTGGTGTCGCTATATTTGACCAACAGGCATGAAAAAACATATTACATATGTAGAAATGATTTAAATTTTAAGCATATTATTGTATTGTCTCTCGAATGTATGTCAGTCTTAGGCATGATCCATGAAGTGCGACGTGCAGGTTGTCGAATCTTGTGCGGATTTGTTCAGAACATCTTGTTGGACTGCGACCACTAACAGCGGCTACTTTGCCAGTGACTTGTGAATTTTAAGACAGCCTGGGAAATGTAACTCAAAACCAGGTCTTAATCCTCGACCTTACCTCGAGGAAAGTGTCGTAATCGGCGCAGGGGAACGCAGGGAAGTGGCACTTAGGGGACACGGAGTCGGTGAAGAATTTGTAGGCCCGCCGGTGGTTGCACAACGAGCGGCCTTCTACCGACGCCGCCGCCCAGGGCAGCACCAGGTCGGAGACAGCCCCCACGAACCTGGACAGTGGACACAATAAGTTTTATTGTTGGTACAACCCACACGAGTTTGCCGTCTCGCTTGACGTGATGAAGTAACTGATGTAATGGCGACTAAGTAAGTATTGCAATAAAGACTCATGTGTTATGTAAATAATTGGCAGGAAACGGCGCAGGATCGGGAAAAGTGGTGTGCTCTCGTTTCGAAGGCCAAGATCCTCTTTGGGTCGCTGAGCCGTAATAGTTCCTTAGTGTTATGAGAAATAATTAAAATTGGTCACTCGAGAGACGAAATAACTGGGTCATGGGTGCAGTTGCGCTGCATCCAGCCCGCTAAGGATTAGGGTCTCGTCGTTGGAGTGGATGACGTCTACAAAGGAGCGTCACAAGACAATCCAGCTAGTATTCTACGTCAACCACAAAGGTATACAAGCCTTACAAGTTGGAGCAGCCGTGCTGCACCCGCCCCCCGTTGGGGTAGAAGTCGACGTGTCCGAGCGGCTGTGCGGCGCCCAGGCCGCCCAGGATCAGGGTCTCGCCGTTGGAATGGATGACGTCTACAAAGGAGCGTCACAAGACAATCCAGCTAGTATTCTACGTCAACCACAAAGGTATACAAGCCTTACAAGTTGGAGCAGCCGTGCTGCACCCGCCCCCCGTTGGGGTAGAAGTCGACGTGTCCGAGCGGCTGCGCGGCGCCCAGGCCGCCCAGGATCAGGGTCTCGCCGTTGGAATGGATGACGTCTACAAAGGAGCGTCACAAGACAATCCAGCTAGTATTCTACGTCAACCACAAAGGTATACAAGCCTTACAAGTTGGAGCAGCCGTGCTGCACCCGCCCCCCGTTGGGGTAGAAGTCGACGTGTCCGAGCGGCTGCGCGGCGCCCAGGCCGCCCAGGATCAGGGTCTCGCCGTTGGAATGGATGACGTCTACAAAGGAGCGTCACAAGACAATCCAGCTAGTATTCTACGTCAACCACAAAGGTATACAAGCCTTACAAGTTGGAGCAGCCGTGCTGCACCCGCCCCCCGTTGGGGTAGAAGTCGACGTGTCCGAGCGGCTGCGCGGCGCCCAGGCCGCCCAGGATCAGCGTCTCGCCGTTGGAGTGGATGACGTCCACGAAGGCGGCGTCGCCGCGGTCCAGCCGCGCGCGCGGGTCCTGGAACTCGAAGAGCGGGCCTGCCGGGTCTAGACCTGGGGTTATAAGCCGATTAGAAAAGTTGCAATGTAATTTTCACCTCAGCAGCTCGAACAAGGGTACTTTGCTACTTAAAAACAGTGAGCAAAATCGCATTTTGCTCATTGAGTGAGACAAAATGAGCAAAATGCGATTTTGCTCACTCAGTGAGCAAAATGCGATTTTGCTCACTGTTTTTAAGTAGCAAAGTACCCTTGTTCGAGCTGCTGAGGTGAAAATTTAATTGTTGGTATATCTTAAGAAAACATGGGTGAATAGATGTAAGTGATGAAGAAGGAATACATTTTTCGGGTTCTCTAATATGTTCTCACTGCTGAGGTGAAAAATGTTGTGTACTACACGAGATCAAAGTTATTTACATCTCGTGCGCTTTTGAGTCCCTTACTACGCTCAAGATTCTAAATTAGATTCACGAGCGTAGCGATTATAGAATCTTTCGCTTGCACGGGACTCAAAATAAGCACTCGAAGAAATATCAAACTTTGATCTCTTGTTGTACAAATAACTATTGGCTCCTCACAAGATGTGCTGATTTCTAAGTCCCGTGGTTGGACATTTAAATCTGCAGGCGGCAGGTACAAATTGTAAATATAATAATGTATGGCGTACCTATAGTACCTAAGTACCTACCTAATACCCACATGAAAAAATCGTCTGTACGGTGCTATATATTCGTACGTGCTGGGGCTGGGAAATGGGCTGAATTTCTTAGAACTATTCCCGTTAGGGGCTGGTAGGAGTGGCTTAGATATGGTACCTGTAATGCGGCTAATATTCCTCAGTTCCGATCCTGCGAACCCGGCCACGTGCGCGCCCAGGCTGAACCCGATCAGGTGGACGTCTTCGAACCGCAGGTCTATGTGCTTCGCGAACCCTACGAACACACAAACAGATAGGTATTAGTAATAAGATGCGTCACTGCTTTCCTAACTTTTACATTGAGCATATATCTAAGTAACATTTTAGGTACGCCTTCATTGTACCTATATATACTCGTATTTCTTCCGTGAATAAATATGACCTTGGATTTTCCAATCCGTTTTGCTTCACATCTCTAGTGAATTTAGCATCGCACTATCAAACAGTTCAGTATCGATATTGTGGTATATCTACTATTAGATAAGTGTTAGATTACATTACCTTCCCAATCTAGACGACAATGTCCAATGTACAGGGAGCTGCAATAGTGCATGGACATTGTGAGCCTTACCTTGCAGCAGCATGGCGAGCTGCTTGCCCACGAGCCTGGTGTTGGCGGCGGCGCGCAGGTAGTTCGGCATCGTGGCCCCGCCTTCCCAGTCCACGCAGACCACGTTGCATTCTTCCTGTATACAAAAACAACTTTTGATTAAACTTAGAATCTCAGTAATTATTAAGGTCTAATTACACTTGTAGTTATTCTAGTTCGTTGGTCAGCGCACAAATTACGAGCGCACGGTGCTGCGCACGCGCACTCCATCCCGCTTCCTCGCATTTTGCGTGCGAATCCATCCCCAACGACCGCCAGAGATAACAGGGTCTTCATGCACTCTCACTAAAATATGACACCAGTATCTCATAAGTAGGTACCCAATCGTTGAGCCGAAGCCGTGCACGATAGCTACTGATATTTGGGACGCCAAGCTGCCATAATGTCCCTGACGCAGTCAGTGGTCACCGAGATATGAACTCACCACAGCCATGAGTGCAGACCTCATCTCGTACACCCAGACATTATCGCAGTTTGAGCCGAAGCCGTGCACGATGATTCGTGTAGGCCGCGCGGCGTCGAAGGCCCGCGCCGCCCAGCTCCAAGCTGCTGACATGTTGCTGGCTGACACCGCCAACAACGGCTGATCGCCTCTGTGAACAACGATTACGATATTTCAGTTGGCAATAAATACGCAAGGGGTTGTTCAAAGAGGCAATTAGTTCTTGAAAAAACACTGTAGGCTATCAGTCCAAAGAAGTTCGCTGCTAGAATGGATAAAGGCGCCCCACGATAATCTGAAGTTTGGTCGTGCACTACTCTCATCCAACGGGTTTCTGCGATCTTGACATTCTTGACCACATCATTGGTCTACATTGATATTTAACACCCACGCCTTGCGGTTCGAAATGCAGAATTTGCCTTATTTCGTACTGAATCGTGGGATCTCATCTTGCTTTTATAGATAGGAAGTTCCCTCTGTTCCCTCTGTCTGTCTGAAGATTGATATCTAAACTTGCTGACGGTGGAGTAGAGCAGGAAGTGCGTGCCGACTTCATGCGGCGGGCTGGGCAGCGTCTCGAAGTAGGCGAACGGGCCCGAGTCCTCACTCGCCGCAGCAGACGCTGACCTTTACTGTAGTTACCTGCTGACAGTGGAGTAGAGCAGGAAGTGCGTGCCGACTTCATGCGGCGGGCTGGGCAGCGTCTCGAGGTAGGCGAACGGGCCCGAGTCCTCGAAGCAGCCGAACTCGCCGTAGCAGACGTTGCCTTGCGACCTTTTGCTCCTGCAGAAATATAAGTATACAGTGTGGAAAGATAAGTCGGGCCCTGGAGGGAAACTACCTTAAATCCTTAAGCTGGCTCATTTTACTTAATGAAGACATTCCTTTATTTTTAAAAAGAAACAAAACTGCATTCAAAGTATTTTTCTTTTTTTCTTCGTTTTGGCTTGTCTAGAAAAATATTGAGTACTAAATATTACATTTTATGGATATTTTGTACGACAGACGAGTTTAAGACCTAATGTTTCTTGGAGAAATGTTATCATTAACATTAACTGTATCGACTAGTAGAATAAAATTGCGAGTTTTTATTTTTTGGAATTTTTAGTCGGTTCGAGTCCCGGGCGAGGCAAGCGAGTTTTAGAAAATCTTTGAATGCAGTTTTGTTTCTTTTTAAAAATAAAGGAATGTCTCCTTTAAGTAAAATGAGCCAGCTTAAGGATTTAAGGTAGTTTCCCTCCAGCAGGGCCCGACTTATCTTTCCACACTGTATATTGTAATAAAAAATAGCATCAAAAGAGTAGGTCGTCATATTGTAATAAATATCTTCCTGATCGGTCAATTTAGTATTCGTTTAGTATAATAGTGAAAATGCAATGGTACTAACTACTATAGTTAACTCTCAAAATTCAACTACATAGGCAGCGTATTTCATCGCACCAAATAATCTTGGTCATTTTCGGATGAAAAGAAACCGTACTAATCTAACTTGTGTTGGTAGGAACTCGAGTCTATTGAGGCTCTTACGAGGTTTTTACGAGGCTCACAATGCTTTAAAAACTTCCGGGTTTTTTAAGTTCCGAGTTAAGCACTTTATTGAGTCTTTTTTAAGCACATCTCAAAAAGACTCGAGCCTCCGAATAAAGACAATCAACAATTTTACAGGTTTTATCTAAACAACAAAAAAAAAACAATGTATGTATGATTTGTGTATCTTACACATACATTTTACATGAAGACGATTGCGTTTTGAAAATTTTCGAGTTTCGACTTAATTATATATAAGAGCCTGAAAAACAGAATCTAGTCTTAAAGCAGAGGACTCAAAGGACTCGTATCAATCTATCAATAGTTACCTACTTGATGTTGGTGATGAATTGACCTTTCTCAAAATAACTCCAACTTGCGTCATTCGATATGTTTGTTAAGGTAACTTTAAAGTTTTATGTTGTTTTTTTTTGTAACTGTCATGGCTGTCATGTCATTGTGATGAGTACATGTAGGTACGTACGTTCTTGAATATTCATTTGTTTTGACCGAGTAGAAGGTTAAAAACTGTTTGTTAAACTGGAAGGAGGTATCACAAATATTTAGTATTTGATTCTAAACTAGCGACCCGCCCCGGCTTCGCACGGGTAGTTCGACGAATGTACACAAAACCTTTACAAATGATACCTACACCAAAACCTTCCTCAAGAATCACTCTATTAATAGTAGAAAACTAGTTGTTTTTGAGTTTATCGCGAACATACAGACAGACAGACGCGGCAGGGGACTTTGTTTTATAATATGATATGATACTCGTATGTATTGATATTGACGAATAAACTTGACTTTAAAATTTTTGTTAATTTGGATAAACATGCTAGATGATACATACATGATACATACACAGTTACAGACCGTAAGCTGTCTAGATTGTCCTTCAAACTCCTATTAAGTAGGTAAATAGGTTTGCGATGTTTAATAATTATGATAATTTACCTATTTAACATATGTTATTGGTATGAGTGAAATAAAATTCAATTTTATGCAGCATTATTTTATTTTGATAATTACACAGGAGGTCTTAAGTCTTAACATCCGTGGATGTGAATGTGTGCATAAAAAATTCAAATAGGCAATTAGTTAGGTACCTAACTTGTACCTACAGCTAAAATCAAACATTTTCTCACGGAGCATTAATTAAGTATTCGCAAAAACATTTTCCCGATCCGAGTACCTAGTTATTTAATTGTTGTATTGTCAAACACAAGTCATGTGAGCAAACACGATTTCCGTGCCGAGGGGATTGTCAACTGTACCCTTACCATGAGAATATTAACCACAGTTGTACCTACCTATTTGCTAGAGACTGCGTGAATTCACTCGCGACTACGGACGATACTACGAATTGGTAGTTCGATGGGTATATAAACGCGCAAAAATATAATTGTGCTACCGTTACTTTCGAATCCTATTCTTATGACGGACGAAATGAGAATGAGTTTACACACTAGCGTAAACTCTTGGTATGGGTACTTCGTACTGCAGTCGCAGGCGCATAATCGTGGTGAATTAATGAATTTGCGCGATAGAAAGTGCTGCGGCGGAACGGTGAAAGTAATGCTTATTCGGCTTTAATTGTCTTTTTATATCTGGGAATGTTTATTGATTGTCGTTTTATTAACCTCACTCGTGTAGGAGTAGGCAGATACTCACGTGATTTGACTAGAGTACGTGAAAGATCTAGGTATGCCTATCGACTTTAATTCTAATAGGTACGTACTATTCAATTATAAATTCATAATATCATGCTCAAATGATTTGTACATACCTACATTATTCATTTCACAAGAGAGTCGTGTGTAGATTATGTTTTGCTACAACTGTTCAAAGGTAACAAAATATTTACGAAACCTTTTATTAACAGCGACTTTATTTCTTGAGTTATCAAAAGATAAATTCAAAACGCTTGCGCGATGTAGAGATCGCTTGGCACAGAACAGCGACATCTGTAGAGATATTGTGTAACCTCTCACCTTGTCCTGGCTCTCTTCTGTTCCCAAATCTTCATGGAGGCGCGGACGGCAGCGAGCATCTCCGCGTCGTGCTGCTCGTCCTGCGCCTCCTCGGCCGCCGGGGCCAGGCCCGGCCCCGGCCCGGCGCCGCGCCATGACTCCAACTCCGCATCTATAATAAAATTGTATTTTTTTTTCAAATCTTCTTCGCGTCATCCCGGCATTTTGCCACGGCTCATGGCAGCCTGGGGTTCGCTTTGACAACTAATCCCAAGAATTCACGTAGGCACTAGTTTTTACGAAAACGACTGCCATCTGACCTTCCAACACAGAGGGGAAACTAGGCCTTATTGAGATTAGTCCGGTTTCCTCGTATATAATTTTATAAGTAAGTACCTAGAGATGAAACAGAGCCAGTAACCTGAATGTGCGGTAGTTTTTGTCCGGCGCGGCCTAAAGGGCAGCCATGTGGCTCAGTAGGCTCCGCTCCGCGAAAGCAGGCCGCTCCAGCTAGGGTGGGAAACTCAGGCCATGGCTCAATGGATTATAAACGGGCGTTCCCAGAACCGGTCACATTTCTTATGGTAATAAAATGATTGTGATACTTAACTCATTCTTACACATAATATATAAGAGGTTACTGTACCTAAGCTCGTTTGTGAAGTTAGGTGATTATGTGGATAAGGTGTACATTTTCTCAAAGATACCGGTATTCTAATTAACTCTATTTTGAAGATTATCTATTATTTATTTTAATCTGATCAGGCCCTTGTTACTAGCGTGTGCCTTAGGGCTTGTTTTTTAGTTCATACATTCGCTGCTAAACGCAAATACTATCTCATTGATATGTCATAGTTTTCAATTTTTTGGTTGACTTAAACATAGCTTGTGTTAAAACGACGTTATAAGCAGCATTTAATTAGATTTTATTTATTTATTTATATAGCCTATTTGGTGTCCCACTGCTGGGCAAAGGCCTCCACTCGACCCTGTCCTCGGCATTTTCCCACAATTTTGGCCTACCTTTCCGGGTGCATGCGATGCGATAGATATGTCCAGACTAAATTATTAATACTTAATTAGATTTTATAAAAACAAAATCAAATTATTAATTAGATTTTATAAAAACAAAATCAAATTATTAATTATATTTTATAAAAACAAAATCAAATTATTAATTAGATTTTATAAAAACAAAATCAAATTATTAATTAGATTTTATAAAAACAAAATCAAATTATTAATTAGATTTTATAAAAACAAAACTAATTATGTCATTTAGTTTCCTTATATGTAGGTACTTAGACAATAGAGCCAGGCCATACCCCACATAATTATGGATGTGTCCCGGTAAATTTGGCCATTGTGAGTCTATGTGATGCTGACTGTACATGTCGTTGATATACCTATGCGTTTGAAAGAACTCGAGACGAACATGAAAACGCACTATTGTAGACCATCTTATTGTCATCGACCATTACGAGTTACGACACACCGTGATGACTCCGGTCCGGGCCCGGAGCCCTAACTAGAAATGCATTGTTCGGTTTTAAGCCTATTGCGCAACGAGTGATGACATCCCATTGTCGGCCTAAAGACGTTCAGACTTGTTAAGGAGGTATTGTAAGTCTTGCGTCAGTGAACTTTCGGAAAAAGTTCCTAAATCTAATCAAGAATGTATGTACTTTTGTACAATACATCTAGGAACCTCAATATTAAACAACAACCATCAGGTGATTCGACTGCTCGTTTGCCACCAATAACATAAAAAAGTAAAATCAACCTTATTTTCACCTCAACGTGGAAATCATTCAAAATTTTCTCGCTAGGTCACTTCGGCCTAGGGTTGTCGTTGAAATCGTGGTCAGACTATGCGGGCACTACAAGACACGAGTGATTATGCTAATTAATTGTCATATTTCTACTGTTATTAGCATTGTGCCAAAGTGAATTCTCAAAAAATTGCATAGTTCTCATAAAGTGTAGTTACTCGGTAGATTTTCGCGGTTATAGCCCATGCGGTAAGACGATACCTAAATTACCTAATATCATAATATCGGATCCCCACTATTTTTGTTACACCTTGTATTAATGCGATAGAAAAACAGATAATTCAATTTCGATTTTTGTTTATCGCAGTAGGACGTATACTTTAGTGCCGGAAGAGGTGTGAGGTGTTTGAGTTTCAATAAACTCATGCAACTTTAAATTGCGCGTTTTTAACAAAGATTGAGTGGTTACTAATTCATTAACATTGTTAATCCTTGATCTAATTAATGCCTCTTGTCTAGTATATTTACATACAGGTACCTATGTGACTCAGTGTCGGAAATTTGTAACGGAAGCATATACTCGCATATGCGGAACTCAGATGATGAATTAGAATTCATTAAATTTATAATCCTTGCCCTTGAGCGTTTGACCTTGATACTATTTACCTACAGTGCATTTCGTGAGCACCAATCAGCAAGAGCAATCGTAATATATAAGAACTCACAAGGGTTAATTTTATGAGCCGCAACCGCAATGCAATTGTACGGTCACAGAGTATAATTGTGGATCGATCTACGGTTCAAGCTACTCTGGTTGTCTATACTCAATACTATTAGGTATGAATTTAATGGTTCAACAACCCCAGTTTGCACAATTGCAGACCGACTGGTATAGAAGGTTCAAATAGTAGGAGGAGACTTACACTTAGCTGTGACGAGCGAGGCGGCGGCGAGGAGCGCGAGCAGCCGCGGGACGAGTGCAGCCATCCATGCGGCCCGGCATCCACGACCTGCCGACATTCTTACTGTAGGAGGAGACTTACACTTAGCTGTGACGAGCGAGGCGGCGGCGAGGAGCGCGAGCAGCCGCGGGACGAGTGCAGCCATCCATGCGGCCCGGCATTCACGACCTGCCGACAATTGAACTGATTGAAGTAAACCGAAATAAATGACATAAATATTATTATTTCTAACTAACCGACTTCAAAAGGAGTTCTGAATGGTACCAGATTTCTTGAATACGGCTGGACCGTTTTTATAAAAATACTAGCGACCCGCCCCGGCTTCGCACGGGTTACACAAAACCTTAACAAAATATACACCTAAACCTTCCTCAAGAATTACTCTATTAATAGGTGAAAATCCGTTCAGTAGTTTTTGAGTTTATCGCGTATATATGTACATAAAATAAACCCAAACAGACAGACGCCGCGGGGTACATTTGTTTTATAAGGCACCGTAGTGAATTATTTTATATACTTGAGAGGCGATATACTGACTGATTTCACAGTTCGTTCCATTGTTATTAATTTATTAAGTAATAAAATAATAAAAATAATAATGTGAGCCTATATACGTCCCACTGCTGGGCACAGGCCTCCTCTCATGCGCGAGAGGGCTCGGGCTATAGTCCCCACGCTAGCCCAATGCGGATTGGGGACTTCACATACACCTTTGAATTTCTTCGCAGATGTATGCAGGTTTCCTCACGATGTTTTCCTTCACCGAAAAGCTAGTGGTAAATATCAAATGATATTTCGTACATAAGTTCCGAAAAACTCATTGGTACGAGCCAGGATTTGAACCCGCGACCTCCAGATTGAAAGTCGGACGTCATATCCACTCGGCCACCACCGCTAATATATTAATAAAGCTATATTTATTAAGTAATCTTGCAAAAAATCGGGGGGACTCTTCAAATTTCCGAAATTACTTACTGTAAAAGTATCTGTATCTTTTACAGTATTTTTAGTCTTACTATTATGCCCCACTAATAAGCATAACAGCAGAAGGTAGGTAATAGTAGTTAGAATACCTATTACTCATTATTCCATTGTTGGCGTATATATTATCGCACAATTCAGTAATTTTGAATTCAAGGTAGTTTTCCAGCGACTGATAAGTATTGGCAGGCAGTATTATCTCGCCGCCAAATCTTAGCACGTGTTTTTACTGTTTTTAGTTTTACGAAGGACCATTTGTGATGATTGTGATGAATGATGCGCTTGCGTGCGCCGATTTCCGCCGCTAAGATTAACTAACTAGAGATCTAGGTTTAAAGTCGTTAACCATACCTATAATTTACATTTCAGATAGGTATTTCAAATAACTACCTATTTATTATAAGTTGAAGTAGGTATCCCACGTTACATAAGGTATATAACTTTCTATTCATTATAGCATTAGGTACCTAAGCATAAATTTCCTGGTTGCACTAGTGGCTGGCAAAACTAGAGAACGTAACATAAAGAGATAGCAACGATTTTGATTTGGACCAGCTTTAACTGTTATTTTCATTATTTTCCATATATTTCGCTTATAGCGAGGTATTTTTTTTCACCTCAGCAGCTCGAACAAGGGTACTTTGCTACTTAAAAACAGTGAGCAAAATCGCATTTTGCTCACTGAGTGAGACAAAATGAGCAAAATGCGATTTTGCTCACTGTTTTTAGCTGCTGAGGTGGAAACTTAATTGTTGGTATATCTTAATGTATGGTGGAAACTTAATTGTTGAAAACATGAGTGAATAGAGGTAAGTGATGAAGAAGGAATACATTTTTCGGGTTCTCTAATATGTTCTCACTGCTGAGGTGAAAAGTTTTGTGAACTACACGAGATCAAAGTTATTTACATCTCGTGCGCTTTTGAGTCCCTTACTACGCTTAAGATTCTAAATTAGATTCACTCGTTACGCTCGTGAATCTAGTATAGAATCTTTCGCTTGCACGGGACTCAAAATAAGCACTCGAAGAAATATCAAACTTTGATCTCTTGTTGTACAAATAACTATTCCAAATAGAGATACTTTATACCTCTACAGTTGGCAGTATCTACATATATATTACCACAATGTAATTGTTCTACATATTACAAACATTTATCTCTGTAGCTATTAGATAATGGTAGTAGGTAATGTAGGTATACTTCTGACTTAAAGTCTGATACGCTACTTTTGGAGTGATGTACGGCATAATAATGGGTTTGCGACACGGATTCTATTTCGTAGCCGGGTGTCCGCTGAATGCAAACGGCCACAAAACAGGCGTTTATTGCTTATGTAGTACGTTGTAACTGTGATGTTTTAATTACGGGTCACATGGCCAGTACCCTTAGGTAGGTACTTACTGTGAGTTTCCTCATAATATATGATATGACTATAGCTAGTCTTAATACCGTATTCGCTATAGCTAGCGTAAGTAATACATATTGTCTAGAGCAGTGGTTTTCAAACTTTTTTGGTGACGGAACCCTTTTGGAGAGCGAAATATTTGACGGAGCCCCAAATAAAACAAAAATCGTTCGTCACTGTGGATCAGGATATGCCTATAGAAGTGTCAGTTAAAACGCGACAGTTCCGAACAACTGACAGGCCGATATCGTCTGGTAATCAGTGGGCCCCTGTATGTCGATTCTAATTTTACAATTTGCTATGGTTTTGATACGTCCTTTACGATCGTCTCAGAGATTGGCGCGCATCTCACGCACGACATTCACGTGATTTCGCAAGCATCAATCAGCGTCAGCGAGCTTAAGGTCTTATCAAATCAAGTTCAAACCCGTAACAAGTTGTGAGTTTTGAATCGGGCTCCGGGCCGTCGGAGTGTGCGACTCGTTGTCTCGGCAAGTTACACCATGTAATTAGGGCATGCTCCCGGGAATTCCCGGGAATTTTATAGTGTCGAAAGAACCGGTTCTGAAGACCCGGTACCGGTACTTCCCGGTTCTCATCATTATGCGTATTTATTCCTATTTCAATAGTAGTTATGTTTAGTACTTTAGCTCGGGACATTAAATAACATTTTGGGCGATTCTCAGAGATGACGTTCGGTGCCTGACTTCAGTGCCGAATTTTATTTTTTACTTATTTGATACGCGACTTTATTTCCTAAAATCTAGCCTTAATATAAAAAATATTGGTAGTGGAGGCCTTCATTAGAACCTTATAGTTTTTTTTATATTTGAGATTTAAAAAACACCGAAATCATGTGCAGGCACTGAAATCAATTTGCGTCACCGAATTCAAAAATGCTTACACTTCAATTTTATATCTAAATTATATCATAATTTATTCATATTTTTTATTCTTATTTGATGAAGAGCGATGTAGCGAGGCTAATGATATCGCATAGCTTACATAAATTTAATAGATAGTACCTTTGTTTACTCAAGATTTTAAAATAACCAAGTTGCGGCTTATGAAATATCTCTAGAAGATATCCCAGACTAGTTGACTATCCTCATTCATACAATAGGGCGATGTATGGTCCTGAAACGAGTTTCAGATATGTCGACCACAAATTCGCACACAAGTGCCACGAAAAAGAAAATGTTTGTTTCACATAATCCAACGGCACACTCATCAAAAAGAAACTTATGTTAGCTACACCCGATAAACAAGATATTTTTGAGTGGTGTTCAATGCTCAAAAATATTTAATGCACTTATAAAACAATCTAAACAATACGGAAAACAAGTATTTAGCTAGACTTATAAATGTGTAGTATTTTTGAATGACAGATTTTTAAAGCGTGAACTCCCTCAATTTAAAACTATTTGAAGTTGTTGACTAATGCTTAAATATCTAATCACCTATTAATTATGATCTCCTGCACCCTCAAACACTTGAGCTAAATTGTAACTCCGATATTTAGACATAAATACATCAGACATTGAGGATTGTTAAAACATTGGCTATGTTGAATTTGTGTTCATGGCTATGCTTTAGAAATATTGATCAGTAAGTACGTTCAGTGCCCTTGAAGCGATCTCGACATTAGAAGGCCACTTTATTTTTAATCCCTTGTTTTGTGGGTGCACCTTGCATAGTATGTAAATACACAAGTTATTTTATACGAAGTGGGATCTAATTAACTGCATTTATTTAATATGGCTGACACGTTTAAGATATCGTGGTGTAGGGCCTCAAGTGATACAGAGGTCAAATTCACATAATATACTCCATTGGTTTGAAGAGAAATCAAGACAACAGCGGAAAGAGAGAAATAAACATTGGGTCTACGATTTTTAACATACGTCTCGTAAAAAAAAAAACTACTCATTGTAAAGTAATGATTTTGTTTACCTATGACTATGACTTAATTTACGTACAAGCATAATTTTACGTTTATAAAACGTATCTTGTACTTTTTAGGTGTGATAAGTTAGAACATAAAGTACAACAAACTAGTTTACAAAGCAGGATTTGAATTCGGTGATCACTTTCTTGATATCGGTGGTCAAAAAATCCACCGAAACCAAGGAAATCAACACCAGTGATGTCAAAATTAATCGCTTTTTAGCAATTACAGAAATAGTATGGATGATACAGAGGAGATGTAATAATGATGGGTTTACGTACTTTCGAGGATTTCTTAATCACTTGCATAACGATAAATGCACTAAAACTGTGGGAGAAAATTGCACCACCGATCTCAAAAAAACATAGAACCAAACCCACCGAATGACAGAGAAACGTTTAAAAAACTACCTTAGTATACTGTGACTGCACCTCTACTTTATTCAATGGTTAAGGCACAACCAAATCATACTTTGTTTGAGCCACCTGAGTTCCTGGTAACAACTTTGTAAGAGTACCGACATGGTTTGTAAATTACACCGAAATCAGTCACTAGCCCGGGACACATCGTAAATTTGGTTTTATTCAATGTGTTGAGCAAACACATTATTTTGATATAACGAATATGATCAGTTAACTAATACCTTATGCGTGAATACCGATAATAACTCCGATATAATGCCCCATCTTGAGTAATATTTTTTTGTTTCAAAAAATCTGGGCGCGGGACACGCCCACCGAACATCATTTTTCACATTTGGATATTTTTTTCATGTATTATATAAATAATAAAGAAATAGTTTGATAGTGTCCCAGACAGAATACATGCTGAAAATCATGCCTGAATTAATTCAGATTTATTGAACAGTAAATTCAATAACTTTTTGCCCCGGAGACGTAAAAATGGCCCTCCTGAGAAATGCCCTTTTAATAATGGTACTATGAAACGGGGGACCCAAATAATCCGACAAAGTAGTACTAGCAGGCATTCCAATCGGTATTATTGATAATGGTAAATTGTAAAAATTCACCCAGTTTTCTATTTCAATTTTTATCTGAAACATAATTCAGTGCTTTTATGCCGGTTACATAAATTAAGGACTATGATATTAGCATTATATGTATATTTTTGTCGTATGTCACAATGGAGCCTTAAAGCCACTAAATTACACCTATTTAGACGAATTAGGTGTCTATCTATACCTACATTTTGACCCAAGCAACTTAAGCTATATCTTTAAACAACTTTTAAAGCCCTTGCTACACGGTCGCCGACAAGCCACTCAGACCGCGTGGCCTTGGTCTGGACGGACCGTGTAGACAGTTGTTTCCAACAATATTTGACCAAAACTGACCAAGGTCAGACCAAGGACAGACGGTTAGAAGGCTTGTCGGCGACCGTGTAGCAAGGGCTTTAATCTTAAGTAGGATATTATATATTGGAATATTCTTCTTCTAGGAAGTTGGGTTTATATGAAAATATTCCGTACTCGGGTTGAACTTTTAACTTCTGTGTGCCGCGTGCGCCGTCATAGTGCTGAGTATCGACTACGGCCGTGTTGCTCGCAAACCTTTAAACCCAGGCGGAGGCAAAGTGTGCCGGTTAATTTCGTAAAATAGGTTGGAACGCTAATTAAGGTGTTTTTTTAATAAAATAAGCCATTTATTAATACCTTGGAGGATACAACTAAACGGAGTAGCCATTAACAGGCTTTCCCCTCTGTCGAAAATAGGCGGCCAACGGTCATACACAATGTATGGACTGACGTTTATCTGACATGGCTATTTTTACGTTACGCATACATTTGACGTTCCCCTCCCCCGCAAAAATCGGCAGACTGTTTTGTACAGAAAATTACAGACATGGCGTCTCCGTTTGATTATATCCTCCAAGATTAATACTTATGAAATTATTTATATGAAAATAAGTCATTCATAAAGATTGTACGCTAACACAAATAATTTCTTAAAAATAATCATAAGATGCCTTGAGAAACGGGAAGAACCGGGAATCCCGGTTCCGGCCATGCCCAGAAATGAAATTCTTGGTACCGGGACCGGTGCTGCATGCCCCACATGTAATGTACCTTTTAGTCTGAATTAAAATATATATATTTATACCGAGTCCGACGGACTCGTAATCAGTGGGCCCCTTAATAATTGGTATAAATACCTGTGCAACGTAAATTAACTAACCGCTTTCAGACATCGCATAGTTGTCATTATTCGGAAATGTTTGTTCCGCTGCGTAAATGACATTACACATTACTTTCATCGATACATAATTAAAAATTTGTAGAAATGGTAGTAGATTTTGGTACAGTTTCCGGATATTTCGTAAAAGTAATTGTAATTACAGAATCTCTACCAAATAACGATAAATGCCCAAAAGCCAGCCAATTCGTAAACATTGTGCCCACAAAAGTAGGCGTTTAGAAAGCACTGAACGCATTAATGTAAGCTACCCGAGCATGCGTAGCATTCATGATAAATTCGAAAATTGTTCATCCAACTCACCCGGACAATGCAGTCAAGAGCTACGGAGAACTCGACTCCGGGGGCCGCGAAAACCAAAATTGGCAAATTGCGGGGATCTTTTTCTTTTACTCCAATGAAGGCGTAATAAGAGTGTCAGAGAAAGATGCCCGCAGTTTGCGAACTTCGATTTTCGCGGTTATTATAGCCCTGCGCTCAAGTAACGAACGGCCAGGCCCCTATTTCACCACGGTGACAGGTGCGACAATTGTCGACATCACTGTTACTGACGTCACAGGCCTCCATAGGCTACGGCTACGGTAACCGCTTACCATCGGACGGGCAGTGTGCTTGTTTGCCACCAACTTTTTTTAATTCCATTATATCGCCAATAATAACTACTTATTCTGCGAAGCTAATGACAATTGTCACAAGAAACACGACAATTGTCACGAAATTCCGACACAGAACTCATTTCCTGTCAAGAATTTCACGAAATTCTTTGAAATCTTGTGATAATTGTCATAAACATCGCAAGAGAAATATCTGTTTTTTTTTCGATACAATAAAGTTAAGTTAAGCCCTCATTACGCAATTACAATCCTTAAATTCTGCCTTTTTGTACCTAAATTGACATACGCCATTCGCTGTAGCCCTATCTGGAAATTCGGAAACATTATTTTACCTTTAGACGACCTTATCAAGTCAACCCTGGAATCCATTCTCAACATCCAGCTCAGCGACCATTCCTGGACCCAAGCATCCCTACCCATCCGTCATGGTGGTCTAGGGATCAGAAAAATTTCTAGTGTAGCCTTGCCAGCTTTTTTGTCTTCAGTCCACAGCTCCGCAAGTCTCATAGGTAAAATCCTAAAGGGTCTTCCCTCAAACTATGAGACTGCGGGCTTGGACGAAGCCAAGAAAGCTTGGTCAACTGCTTGCCCGAGCAAGGATTTCCCAACTCATCCAAATTGTCAAAGGAGCTGGGACGACATCATGTGCCAAATTTCAGTGGATTCCCTCCTAAACCGTAGTACAGGCCGTGAACGGGCTCGACTACTGGCTTCGGCGTCCAAGGAGTCCGGGGAGTGGCTCCGGGCATATCCTTCTCCAAACAGCGGAACCTTCCTCACGCCGGACACCCTCCGCATCGCGACCTGTCTTCGGCTTGGAGTTCGCGTCTGTGCTCCACACAGGTGCCCCTGCGGCAGTGAGGTCGACGAATTAGGACACCACGGGTTATCCTGCCAAAAAAGTGCTGGCCGCTTTTCAAGACACGCTGCCCTGAATGACATAATCCGCCGGTCTCTTGCATCCGTCAACGTGCCAGCTCTACTGGAACCAACTGGCATAGCCAGAGACGACGGCAAGAGGCCGGACGGTATGTCCTTGGTTCCTTGGGGTTTGGGAAGGGTGCTAGTGTGGGACGCTACCTGTGTAGACACACTGGCCCCTTCCCACCTCACCGGAACCAGTAACCAAGCTGGTGCGGCGGCTAAAGCGGCCGAAAAGCTTAAAATGCATAAGTACAGGGATCTCGGCCCCGAGTATATTTTTATGCCATTTGGGGTTGAGACCCTTGGCCCGTGGGGTCCTAGTGCCCTACAACTTTTTAAAGAGCTGGCAAAAAGATTGATCGACCTCACTGGTGACCGAAGAGCTGGCAGCTTTCTCGCGCAGCGTATTAGCCTCGCTATACAGCGGGGAAATGCTGCCAGCGTCTTCGGCACCATGCCAAAGGGGTCCAACTTTTTAGATTTATTTTAATTTTATATAGTATTAGTTTTTAGTTTTAATTTAGTTTTATTTAGTTAAGTTAGTTTATTTATTGATGAATGTACATTTACCTGTTAATTTATTTATTTCATTAAAAATATATTAAAAATAAAGTTTTTTTTTAAATAATACAATGATAGTGGCAAACAGGAATACGGCACGCCCGGTGGTAAGCGGTAACCGTAGCCCATGGATGCCTGTGACGTCAGCAATATTTATGTTTTACAATTGTCGCACCTGTTACCGTGGTGAAATAGGGGCCAGGTATCGCACGATCGAGGCCGACCACGCCCCGGGCTGAATTATGGTCAATTCTGTCTCAATACTTATTACCGATTTAAACCGAATAGGCAGTTACGGCGACCTAGACGGTGTGTCTTAAAAACGGTTTTTTAGGTAGGTACAGTCAGCTGCAGAGATATCTGACCCCTTAAGATAGTTATATCTTATTTGCAATCAATTAAGTTATTTTACGGACGTGCCTGCTTTTCCATGTAAAACATGTAGGTCGGACGGAGCGAATGACCCGATGGAGATTACGAGGCTTATTTCACGGTTCGATAAACTCATTCATCCAATCCGGAAAATGTAATTATATTTGACGTCCAACTTAAACCGAAATTGCCTCCATAACTTACTGTTCCTTAATACTTACATGATACTTACCAACGTACCGTAGAACCTATAAGTACTTAAATTAACGGCAAATTGAGAAACTGCTGGATACGGTTACAACCTGTGGTTACAACACTCATGTTGATGTCCAGCCCTAGTAGCACGGTAGCATTTTTATCGTTTATCACCATGCCTGTCACGTTCTAACAAGTATGTAAGTGCGAAAGTGACGGGCATAATGATAGTCGATAAAAATGCTTCCGTGCTGAGCCCGCTGTCCTCCCCACAATTTGTTCAAGTATAAAAATAAACTTGTCACTTTTGTAACATTCATTTAGATTTAATACATATGACACGAAAACAATGGGACTATATATGCAAATACTGTTTTTAGTTTAGTTGAACATAATCCGGTTTGAAGGACCAATTTTTTTATGTATCGTCGATTTTCTTTTTGGTAAACCTTGGTTCATTAGAGTTCCCTATTCTGTATAATATTAAAGGCTATAAACACACTACACTGAGTTACGAAAAAACATTGGTATTTTCGTAATTCAACAGAAAATTATATATTTTTTATAGTACAGTCAGCAGCAATAGTTGCTAAGCTGGCGAGGCTTTTATAATGGGGGTCCCGTTGTTTCCCATATAGTTTTAAGTCATACTGTATTGTTTGTCATATTATCATTAGTCATAAAACTGAAATCGTTAACATTTCAGGATTTTCGTTAGGTTATCCTATAGATAGGTTCGGTTAGGTTAGGTTTGTTTTATGGCAATCCTGAAAAGTGACGCGTTTCTGAACCAAATGAATTATGACTAACGAAAATTCGGGCAAACAATGCATTATGGCTTAAAACTATTTGGGAAACAATAGAGACCCTTTATAATGATCTTGACGCTACTTCATTGTTAAGAGAATAAGAGCGCGGTCAAGGTAATTTTAAACACCTCGCCCGCTTAGCAACTTCTGCTGCTGACTATACTCCTAGCAAACTGGTTTTTGACGTGTTGGTTCGAACAGTACTCTTAATCTGACCATCGATGAACCTTAGATCTTTGGATTAAGGTTTATTCTTGACGGTTTAACACAGTGTACATTTGGTACGATGCTTGACCTACTTACGAAGCTTAATGACAGCTTATAATTAAGGCGACTGTCATCGTGATATGTACGATTGTGAGCGCCTGAGCGATAAAACTTAAAAACTACTTGTCATTTTCTCAATTTTTGTAGAGAGCTATTCTGAATAGAGCATTCATTCATAACCAAGTTTAGGCTGCTGGTACCTAATAACTAAAATAAGAAATAGGGACCGGCGGCGGCGCAGAGGTTCCACATCTTGTGGCCTATCTAAAACTTACAGGTGTATTCTCATTTTAATAATAAGATCCATATCTGGTCAAGATCTAATTCTCTAACTAAAATCAGAATACGCCTGTCTGTCTGTTGAACTTGACATCAATAGACAATTCATCGCCAATCAGGTAAGTATACTGGCTCAAATCTACTTCGAGTATTCACGCACGCTCCCTTGCGAATTCGATAGTCTGTAGTAAGCACACTTTGACAATCAAAATAACCATTACATTATTAATTTTATGGTGCATTACGCATTGTCAACCTTGAATGCTTAAGAATTTTGTACCACCGCGC
This sequence comes from Cydia amplana, assembly GCF_948474715.1. Lineage (NCBI taxonomy): Eukaryota > Metazoa > Arthropoda > Insecta > Lepidoptera > Tortricidae > Cydia > Cydia amplana. The sequence continues at coordinate 19,543,870 of NC_086076.1, forward strand.
TTATCAGCCATTGATAAAACCAATTTCAATTTGAAATCTGATGCGCAGGAAATAGGGTTTACAATTGAATGACTTTTCCGATGGCTGTTACGACCTTACGACTGTTATGTAGAATTGTTAGCCTAGAAAGTGCTTTGAACACGCTAATGAAAATTGTACCGCCTACGCCTACCATGCCGTTGACGCTAAATGGCAATTATGGTGATTATAGTTATTGCAGAGGCGTTGTGTATGGCTATGAGAAGTAGCGAGCGCTTGTTACTTAATATTATAGCTAACCTAAAGGGGTCCACTGATTAACAGTCCGCCGGACGATATCGGCCTGTCAGTTAGAACAAAAATTTGACAGTTCCGAACAACTGACAGGCCGATGTCGTCCGGCGGACCGGTAATCAGTGGGCCCCTTAAAAGAAAGTAGAACTTATGTATCGCACCTTAAGCCTAGTTATACATTACTAGCGCCAAAACCGACAAGTTTTTTGTGCATTTTAAGTACTTGTTGATAACTACTCGACGTGTAAACACACAAATTAGTGTCCTATCGAGCTAAAAATGGCATAAATGTAAATATCCCAGTACTTGCCTTCAATCTTATTTGGAGGCAATTTAGAAATGTTAATTTTATTAGAGGAACTAGGTAAACCATACCTATACACTATACATATTTTGAAAATGAGTCTTTTGAGTTTGACAGAATCTTATTCCTCGTTTTCCGCGGTGTCTGTACCAATCTTGTTGAGCAGTGTCCACGCAATCTTCTAAGGAAGATGGAATGCTTCCTATTTCGCAACCTCTGTCTGAAACGTTCAAATAACAGTACATTGGCATGCAAATATGGTTTCAGAAGCTCATTAGGGTGTGAAGTATTGCTTTCGTTGTTATTATGCAAATCGGGCTCGGTTCTGGCAGCTTTCTTTGCTCGCCTACCGTGAGGAATCGTAGGTATCGGAGACGGGCAGAGCTGTTGGTCCGATCGCTAGAGCCGAAGAGTTTAACGCCGGGCAGAACTAGAAGTCTACAAGAAGCGTGTCTTTTAATAACTTTTAACATTTAAATAAATAACCGTTACCGAAAAACGACCTAACGACTTCATAAAACGAATGATCATCAGCATCACTTCACCAAATGGGGAAGAAAGCAAATAGGTACTGCACGAAATACATAATGCGCATGTTACATCTTTAGATGTGCCTAAAATACCTATTGCACCAAAATAATTGGGAATCCCATCAACAGATCTTGATCTGATGACAATGTAATGAAACTCCACTCTAATACTTCGGGCAGAGACCCAAGCGCTTTTCTTACTAATTCAGAAACGTAAAGGTATGTACCTACCTATTTCCATATAGTTAAGGTATGTCTACACGTTCAGTAAATCAGTCCATCGCTTTTTAAACTAAGTAAATTATGTACCGTAAAACGGGGTGAGTATATAGGTTTCGCGGGGATAGGTGGGTTATGAATGGGGAGAGAAGGTTTGAGAGGGGGGTGAGAAGGGATTTTAAGGCTACTGCTACAAAAATAATGTATTACAATTTAAAATGGAGCTATAGTAATACGCATAATAAAAAAAACCATCAAACAATCTTCCAAAATCACCTTTGTATGAAAACCCCTCTCACCCCAAATACGAGGCACTACGGGGTGAGGTGGGTTTTCCTCTTAATCGTCAAAGTTATGAAATGGAACTACCCAAAATAAAATAAAAACTAAAATACAAACGTCCGGAACACTTATTATATACACCATTCGGTTTTCATATGTAAAAATAAAATGTTATCGAGGTTTGAATATCAGTTTTGACCCTACTCACCCCATTTTACGGTACCTATCTAGAATATATAACTCCATTTACCTTTCAAACTATAGTTGCCGCTTGCTAATTTAAAACTCGTTCAATAAATAGACATTGCAGTGTAGAGATGAATGATGTAACGCACTATGTAACTGATTACTGCTATGTATACTTATTGTTTCGTTTTTGCGATCAACAGTTAGTTCAGCTGAGCATGAAGTGGCATGGATCTGATGGAACCAGGCCGTGTATTGATTCCGAGTCTATTTTCATTTGTTACGCGGCGCCAGAGTGAGTCGAGCTAACGGGGACCAGCGTGACACGTCACGACCTTTCGTATGTAACTACTTTATACATGTAAGTATTATACAATATAATATAATAAAATAACAAAGAGGGCTGTGTCTATACTATAACTCTATAGTCCCCACGCTGGCCCTATGACACGGGCTACGGACAAGCTGTCTACGTTTCTATATAAATTTTCTGTCAACAGTCAACATCCCTAATTTGTATTTTTACGAATAAATACCTAACTTAGGAGTGTTTTTTTGGATATTTATATGTTAGTTTCGGTTCATACTATACAATAACCAAGCCAAATTTCATCGACCGAGAAATTAATGCATGGGTCTCCGGTCTCCATACAACAACTTGCTTCATTTCCTACACTATAACAAAAATAGGTGAATTTTGTATGGTGAGCATTACGAGGCTACATTAGGTACTTATACTAAAACTAAACTGCCCAATGGTTGACTGGTAGAGAAAGCTTTATGGCAGTAAATCCACCATTTGCACTTTCTTGTATTGTGCAACAAAGGTTAAATTAATAAATAAATAAACTAGTATACAAACGCCAATGTATATAAAGTTCGAGTCGTCATATTGTTCCGTCTAGTAAGATTAAGGACAGTGATCTGTGTGGTGTACTTTCACTACGCATCTCGACCTCGACTCAGTTTGGGTTTGGTTGGGCAGCTGTCTCAGTGAAAGCGACGATACAATGGCCTTTGACCCTGTAGTGGAGATACAGAGACCCAGTCCATTACGTTTCGATTTGTGGTTACTGCTGTCCAGACCGCAAATAGTTATTCTTGACAATGCTTACTGATGTGTTTTGATATTACATTCTTACGTAGGTACAGTCAGAACAAAATATATATATTTGATGCTGACTGTATAATTGTGGTAGGTAGGTACTTCGACCAGACCAGACTATAAAAAAATATTCGGCGACCGCAAACTAAGTAGGTCAAATACAAGATTACCTACATATTTAAAACCGAATTTACCGCAACGTACCTAATACCTATTACTTAATACTGTTTTGATGATTTATTTAAAAGCAGGATCGGTGATGTATGATTTACTTCGGTAATTCTTACATAATGGCCGGGTCTCGTAATACGCTACCGGTTTAGAATTTATCACTTTCCACTTTTCTTCCGAATTACACTTCTTACTTTCAACAATAAGTTTTAATATCTGGTAGACCGAGCAAAGCTCGGAAGATATATAAAAACTCAAAGATGCGCGTTTTCCCAGAGATAAAGACCTATAGCTAGATCGATTTTTCGTCCCCCATATAGCAAATTTCATCGAAATAAAAGTAGTGGTCCTTCGACCCGGACAACTACCTACTTCTACCCTTGTAAGTATCTTTGTAGGTACTTACTTTACTTACTGCATTGTAACTAATTCATGTTGTTGACCTAAATACTAACAGGTATAGGATTTTGCATTTTTATTACCTACACAATAAAACCTACATATATACATGTCAATGTTAACTAGGTACATAGGTGTAATTTGTACCGATATTGCAATATGTATGTATTATCTATAAACAAAACTACATATACACATACAGGTACATGTATGTACTTATATATAAATGATTCATGTTCTTTATCGTATGAAATATTCGCGAAATATTTGAATACCATGATATACACTACGGTTAATTACGTTATAATAAGGATTGTACATGGAAATTAATTAGGATGGTGTTTCCCGACACACGCTAAACCATGCGCCATGTAAGTAGGTAGTGCTTATGTTCCATCACCTATTAATGCATTGGTCAATTCGTAACTTTAGTCCCAAGAAATATGTAAGGTCCACGGTAAGTCAAAATTTAGTTCAATACGTACCAGTTCCAATCAGGGGCACTCCGTCAACCGTTACCTCGACTGCACTTTCGTAAAACTTTAGCCTGCTTAAGCAAATATATCACGTGCCGATACGGCGTTTCATCATCGCTCTAGCGATTTTATTGTTTAACCGTTCTCGCAACGCGAGTAGCGCAGGCATTACAATGAGCCTGTAATGCTGGGTCCACATATACTGCAGATACGCACACACACACACCTCTCCGGTTTGTGGTATAGCGTTATGCACGTAGGTATCGGCACTACCGGCAGTGACTAAGTGCACGATATTAAGCTGAAAAAATTTGAAGAAACTTTTTGATCCATTAACAGTCGCCGGTTCAACTTGCTGTCGGTACGAAAAATTAATAAGTTTCAAAAACTCCCTTGTCATTCTATGATTTTGTTGTTGTGTACGTGAACTCTAGTGGCCTACATAGCGATGTCCCGCTTGCACACCGAAATAGCCTGCTAGAACACCGCGATTAAGCTGTATCCACATGAGCGCCTGGCGCGCCACGTCAGCCACGTGCTAGTGTTTGTATCGAGTATCGACTGGTTGTATCAACCATTAATCAACCCGTTTACGATCAAAATACTTTTAAAGAACCCCGCATAGAACAGGCAAACTGTACAATTGATAATATTTTAACGAACTTATAATATCGTGTTTGTATTTTAAACTAATAACACGTTAACTTAGTGATATGTAATCTAGTAAAACGCAATACTTAACACTTTCAATGTCAAGGTCCCCAATTTGTATACAAAAGTGAACCCGCAGCGCAGCGAAAGTGTCAAAAGAAACCTCTCACTCATTATCACCTATGTATCAGCAAGTGTAAAAATATGAGCGCACTCATCATACTCAAAAATATGTCCCAAACTCTTATGTCAGCGAATTAAGAACTATTATGGGTATTTCTGAGTAGGTAGGTTGATGCACCATGCACCCATTTTTTTACATTTTAATATGCACCCATATTTTAATCTAATAATTTTGTAAAATCTGTAAACTGACATGCACAATCTGACAATAAATGATTTACTTACTTACTTACACTTGACCCTTTCAACTATTTTCGATGTAGGTACAGTAGAGTCCGGTTATAACGACGCCCAAGGGACCGGTGATATTACGTCGTACTAACCGGACGTCGCACTAAACGAACTGCCAATTTTAATATATTTTTTTAATCAAAATAATGACATCATTTTGTATTTATTAATACTTATGCTACAATCAACGAAAAAAAAACATTTTAATTAAAATATTCATTTACGTTAGTATTACAACACTTTGTGTTAAATGCAGAGGCTTGTGTGTTTAGAAGAAGCCACTTTTGTAGGTTCGCGTACTCACTCATCATCCGCAAATTACTCGAATCCCGTACAATAAAAAGTCGTAATTTTTAGGGATCTAATCAAGGTGACAATCGTACATTGACATTAAAAAAAAAAAAGTTTTTTGTCAAACATTTCAATTTTGACTCAAGCCTTTATCGCGGACTGTTTACTTTTGTTTCAACAACCAACCTATACTCAATTGATACAATTATTTTTACACACCCATGCAAACTCAATTTAGGATGCGTTGTTTTATCAAACAGTTCCTATGACCACCTCCAGCTCGAAGGTACCAAAATATTGCATTGTCACCCAACTTACATAATTATGTATGTGAAGTTTAAGCTCAATTGAATAATGCGAATTGGGTTTTATTTAGTTTGCAAAATTACGAAAAGTCACAGTTTTTCATCTTGCTGCGTATAGGCAAAGGGGAGAGGGGAGTTGGGTGTGCGGGACGGAGTAAGCTTCTTACCAACAATTTATTTGTAAAAATTACGTCGCTCGTCGTTATAACTTGACTTGACGGACGGATTTTGTGTCAATTTCCGTCGTTAAAAGCGGTCGGTCGTTATAAGCGGAGTCGTAATAAACGGTTGTACTTTCATAGTAGCTCATACTAAAACCAAACAAGTGCTTATACTTACGTCGCTATAAGCGGTTGGTTGTTATATGCGAAGTCGTACTAATCGGACTCTACTGTATATATGAAGTAGAAACCAGTTAAGAGTTTTAAGAGACAAGCAAGATACCGTTTGAATCAATAATCAATAAACGAACTAAACGAAGCAGCCGCCAGCCAGAATATGGAGGACATTCGTACTCTGTCACGGTCTTCCGGCATGAGGAAATGACTAAGATTTAAGTAACGACCAGTCTCCGTATCCGTATCTCGATGTGACATAATCAATTCCGTGAGTAAATTGATTGAATATAATTTAATCGATGCAACACAAACGCATATGTAGACCTATAGTAGGTATAGTAGTCGCAAACCAAACGGACTACCGGGGTCATATCACTATAATCTCTCTACCTACGACCACGCAGTGTGAATCAAAAGTTTTACGACCCCGGTCGTCAGTTTGGTTTGGTTTGGTTTGCGTCTACTGTACCTACTACAGTCGCCATCAGATATATCGGAGCGGCTAAGGCGCCCACAAATATCTGAACACGCCTCTATTGCCAGGGCGATAGAGTGCGTGTTCAGATATTGTGAGCACCATGGCCGTTCCGATATTTCTATATATTATATCTGATGGCGACGGTACCCACATTCTTCCAAAGGAATCTGTGACATGGGACAGAATGCCCTAAAAAGTTGGCATGCAGGCAAGTAGGGCGCCCCGTGCCGTGGGAGGCGTTACGACTGTCGATTGTTTCTGCGAGGCACGAAAGAAATAAACGCCATTCGGCTGTCATGTATTGGTTACAGTAAATACTGTTGTCCAACTGTAACTATTCGTAAACCTTATTCCAAAGACATAAAGTCCACGAAAAATAAATTATTAATGTTGCATTAGTACTTACATTCACTGCAATACCAATACCAACCTGAACATCTGACACGCTTTAAGGCAATACTAGTAAAGTCGTTTTTCAAGTTTTTAAGCTGTTTAAGAATATTTCAACAGGCTGAATTATACCTTATTCATGTTTCACGTGCCTCAGTTTTTGCTGGCGATTGTTTCATTGTACTTACCGAGGTAATCGTGTTTTCTGAAATAATAGAGCTCGATTTGTGTCGCACCGTGAGACGAAAAATGTCCTAAGTAGCTTAAGTTAGCTTTATATGGACACATGTTTTGTTTATTGTTTTGTGCCTTTAAATATACAGTATCTGATTACAGAATTTACGAGTTGTTTTAAGCTTCCGTGGCCTGTACACGTCTAAAAATAATTCGGTATCATTATCACTGTATATATAGAGCTATTTGGAAGTAAGGTACACATATGAAAACTTAACCTCAGATAAAAATGAAGAGTGTGTGGTAGGTACAGTCGACGTATAAAGATATGTTTGACATTATTCGAAGCAATTTTAAGATGCTAAAATGTTTCTCATGTTAATCTATGACGTCGACTGTAGGTACACTGGTAGGTACCTACTTATTGGCAAACATTTTGTATAGGTATCTTATATTTTTTATACCAAACAGGCCCCCTTCGTTATTTGCCGTAAATAGGTAATTATTCCGTTTATGACCGGAAAAAAAATCCCATTTGGGTGTGCCGCTAACAATCTTCTAGGTAGGTATAGTAAGGTAGGTAGGTACAAAACCTGATATACAACTTGTACGAGAAAGGTTATCCAGTACAACATAACGTACCTTCATGTAACTTAACTGTCATTATGCCTTGTCCTTAAGGCTTAATAAATTATTTATTATTGTTATTTAAAAATAACAAAATGATTAATTCAAAAATCTAGCCCTAAACTTGCCTGGGGCATTGTACCCAGGACACTGGCCACGCTCCCTCTCTGCACAGTGAGGCTGAGTTTTTGTGCAAAAAATGCGCCAGCTGGTATAGGTCGCCAAACACCCAGACTAGTTTGGTAGAAATTTATTTTTCACCTCAGCAGCTCGAACAAGGGTACTTTGCTACTTAAAAACAGTGAGCAAAATCGCATTTTGCTCACTGAGTGAGACAAAATGAGCAAAATGCGATTTTGCTCACTCAGTGAGCAAAATCCGATTTTGCTCACTGTTTTTAAGTAGCAAAGTACCCTTGTTCGAGCTGCTGAGGTGAAAATTTAATTGTTGGTATATCTTAAGAAAACATGAGTGAATAGAGGTAAGTGATGAAGAAGGAATACATTTTTCGGGTTCTCTAATATGTTCTCACTGCTGAGGTGAAAAATGTTGTGTACTACACGAGATCAAAGTTATTTACATCTCGTGCGCTTTTGAGTCCCTTACTACGCTCAAGATTCTAGATTAGATTCACTCGCTACGCTCGTGAATCTATTATAGAATCTTTCGCTTGCACGGGACTCAAAATAAGCACTCGAAGAAATATCAAACTTTGATCTCTTGTTGTACAAATAACTATTTCACCTCAGCAGCTCGAACAAGGGTACTTTGCTACTTAAAAACAGTGAGCAAAATCGCATTTTGCTCACTGAGTGAGACAAAATGAGCAAAATGCGATTTTGCTCACTCAGTGAGCAAAATTCGATTTTGCTCACTGTTTTTAAGTAGCAAAGTACCCTTGTTCGAGATGCTGAGGTGAAAATTTAATTGTTGGCATATCTTAAGAAAACATGAGTGAATAGAGGTAAGTGATTTTATTTTTTTATTTTATTTTATTTTGAAATATGTTTACATGACCTTACAGACAGATCCAATGCGCCATGAAACTTAACATTAACATATACCAAGCAGGTACATATAACTATTACGAATAACAATCAGGTACAAACAAACAATTACAAATAACACAATTACAAATCACTATAGTCCCTTATCACATCCACAATTACACCTTAACGGATGTAGGCCTCGCATCCATCACCTCACAGAATCTCAGGCATTCATTTCTCACAGACACCCAACGCCACGCAAACAGGGCCCCTATTCGACATGTGCAACTGTCAAATTTCGCGTCATTTGAAATTCAACTGTTGAAGTTCATTTGAAGTTCATCAAGTGCTGAAGTTCATTTGGTACAAACAATAATTTAACAAAAAACAACTTTGTTTTATTATTACTTTAAGGTTTATAATGGTTTGGTTTGGTTGTCACCTAACTGTGGATTGCTAATGTCAAATTTTGACAAGTAATGATTCCAAATGTAGACTTTTTTCTCTATGACCTTCGGCTCCATCTTGGAGTTTTTGACGTGCGAAAGGGTAATTTATAGCAAAGAGTAAAACTTTTTTTTTTCAGTACGTAAGTTTACATGAATTAATGACATCTTGTGAGCGATAGACTAACGAATGCGCTGTAGGCGATGCGGCGGCGAGTAGTGGAACTTACGTGACAATTTCCATCAATCAAAAAGGGACTACATTGCTGATGGTCGATAAAGGCTATTAATAATTGAATTTTAACAGCAAGAATGCCTTATTGACAAGCGATCTTTTTGTTGAACCCACACCTACACGTCAAATAATGCTTGCTCCACACATTCTCCTATAAACGCTCAAAATTGTAAAAAAATGAAACAATTTACTCATCACCTCTCTCAACTCAAGCTGCCTATTTCTAAACCACGTTAATAAACCACAAGTTGTACCTTAACACATTTCGTAAACCACATATTCAGAAAAGTCCGTATTTTATTACTAAGTGGAACATGAATAGCTTGTATTACTTTTTTGGCATAAAAATAATCTAAATTAGTCAAAATATTTTGACTAAATATTGCGCTACTGCTACCTACTATATAGGTACCTACTACCTTAGTAACTTGGTAACTTTGTCAGTCACCAACTATTTTGATGCTACCTACAAAGAGCATCAAAATAGTTGGTGACTGACAGGTCAGGCTCCGGTCTTGGTAAGTAATATAGTCAAATACAGTAGGTCATAAGACCTAACATTACTACCAAGACCTAAAAGTACCTATTGTTTAATATGTATCTACTCGAGAGATGATTTTTAATTAAAGGAGATTAAATACATATATGTTATTCAACTACAAATAAAAAAAATTGATCTATTTCAGTTTACACATTTTTTTTCGTTTAATTTTAATAAAACATTAAAGTTTTTAAGCATTCAACTTTATTTAATTTTCTTCACTTTATTATTTTCTGATATTTAGGTAGGTATGGTGTTTCAGGTTGGTAACAGGAAATAAGAAAACCACACCTCTCCAAAAACTCTGCTGGTGATTCACATCTGTAAGTTTAAATATGAAACATGATAAAAACACTTAAATTAAAAACTTAATGTCTGGGAGACCGAGTTTTGCTCTGGAAACATATAATAACCCAAAAATGCGCGTTTTCCCAGAGATAAAACCTAGCTAGATCGATTTTGCGCCCCCGTAAACCTCCATATAGCAAATTTCATCTAAATCCGTTTAGAGCCGTTCCCGAGATCCCCGAAATATATTATACATATAAATAAATAAATAAATATACAAGAATTGCTCGTTTAAAGGTATTAAAAACTTATAAATAAATTATTAGCCCTAAATCCTGGTAGTGAGTGTAGTGACCTACCAAGTGCGGTAGGGTGCCCTTCTGCAGGCTGGCGGCTTGCCCCGCTGGATAAGAATGCTGATCCGCATCATCAAAAGCATACAGATATAAAGCGCTTTGACAGCTCCTCATAGAGGCAACGCGCGCTAGGCCGCACGCCATAAATCTAAGCTAAAGTCTTAAATTCGAGATCATGAACATGAAATATTGTTCGCTATAATATTAAAATCATAGGTATTAGACCTATGATTTTACTATTATAGCGAAAAGTTAGCAGGAGACGGCCGTGCCGTGGTCGTGATAGGTACAGCATGCGTGGACCAGACAAGCAAACCCTGAATTATGTTCACCTATGTATATTTACTCTTCTTTCCAAGATAATCATCTTTTTCAAAATGTAACCCGTATAATCGGGCTGTATAATTGCCTCAATTTTTTTTACACAAAGTTGTATGTAATCTTAATTCGATAATTAATGATGTTTTACATATTTATCATATACTATTTTGCAAATTTTTCTTGGATATTACGTTGTTTATTTCGATTGACGTGTTTATTATTTTCGTTACTATGACAGCGTTTTTTTTTCTTTTTTGGCATTTACTACAGTAGCCAGTGTCATGTCGATATAAAAACACTTTAAAAATGGAAAGGTTGAGTCCTCAATACAGTGACATTATAACTCAAACAAGAACCATCCAAAGGGGGGTGGGGGAAATTTCGTTATCTGCCTCTCTATCACTCTTGCATATACGAGCGAAATTTAATGGTGGCAGATAACGAAATTGGTTTCGCGGCAGGCCCTCTTTAAACAAACCGCCTTGATTCATCAATGTTATGTTTATTAGGAACAAACGTTGACTGCCGACTGTCCTATATATTATACTACTCTTTGCTGCCCACTTCTAGCGCTGACGGTACACCGCGAAAATCAGTAAAATGCTGCAAATGGTGTTAAAGGTCTGAAAATCGGTACGATTGATCTTTAGGACATTTGAAACAATTTGACCCGAAGCGCCCACAAATAAAAAAAAACGAGAGGAGTTATGACATCATGTTTTTTTGTATGAAATAAAAAAAAAAATGTTTAGAAACCTATCGTGTATGGTATTAAACGAAAGGGCTTTCTGAGCCAATGCTAAAAATATATCACATAGTTACATTTCAGTCATTTTGTTTAAATTATAATAAAAATAGTTTTCAAAACATACCAAGTTTGGGCTTCTCCAGATACAATACCATAATTTTTTTTTTGTAAAATATACCTCAAATTATCCCTAATATCCTCATATCTAACCCTAATAAAGCAATTTTGAAATTATTTACATTTAGGTTTTTTTTTTAATTTTTCAATTTTACAAAGTGTAATAATAGCCCTGCCGAATTACTCAATACGAGTAATAATGTCATTCGGGTAAAATAAGAGTATTGAAACTTGCTTTTTCTACTCCCGTACTTTTATTTGTCATTTAAAGGGTCGTGCACACACCTTTAAACCCCTAACTTATAGTTATCAACACAAGTCTTTAGTCTATTCCCCAAAAAAATATTTGTGCATACACGCAGTATCTTTTTGGCACTTTTACGATACTTCGTGTAATCACCATTTAAAAAATATTGTATGGAATACATTGTTTCCAACCTAATTTTAATTGTCATTTCTGACAGATGAGTAAACCGTAGACATGTTTTGGTTAATGGTACGATTATTTTCATCTTTATAGGGCTGTATCTCCTAAACCGTGCGTCGTAGCACAAAAATAATCAAATTTTCGTTCCCCTTTGAAACTCCTAAGTAATATTTAGAAAACACGAAAAAACAAAAAAAAATAAAGATTTTTTTTTATAGGGTTGTATCTCCTAAACCGTGCGTCGTAGCGCAAAAATATTAAAATTTTCATTCCTCTGTAAGAAACCCTAATTAATATTTAAAAAAAAAACACAAAAAAGAGATTTAAAAAAAACAAAAAAAACTTTATAATGCTGTATCTCCTAAACCGTGCGTCGTAGCGCAAAAATAATCAAATTTTCGTTCCCCTTTAAGAAACCCCTAAGTAAGATTTAAAAAACACAAAAAAAGAAAAAAAAAAAGAAAAAGAGGAAGAAAAATATTTATAGGGCTGTATCTCCTAAACCGTGCGTTGTAGCGCAAAAATAATAAAATTTTCGTTCCCCTTAAGAAACCCACGCACTGAACAACCTATCACATTAGGACATGAAACAATCATCATCATCCATTTTTATTATTATTTCATTGCATTTCAAAGTAAGTGCTTGGTCGTAGAAAAAGTATTGTATGCAACGTTGTTTAACCGAGTCAAAAAATACTAGTGGCGTCTTTATTAACAATTTTCGGTTGTTGTTTGTTGTTATTGTTACTCACGCCACTCGCCTTTTTTGACCTCTCTTAAACAACAGTTGCATAAAATACTATTACATGTTCCTTTGGTAATATCTAAGCTTTAAGTAAGCAAAAGTTCTGATGAGTGGGGGGTGGAGAACTCGGGAAAGGGGGGACGTTAAAGGTGAGTTTTTTCGGTTAATTCTTTCTTAATTATTACATAGACAATTTTTAGTACGACTTATAGATTCCGAGATATAAGCGACTTTCTGAAAAAAACCGTTATATATTAATTTTATGCTTTCTTTTTAAATATTTAATTGAGAGATTCATAGATCACACTATGTAAAATTGAAAAATAAAAAAAAACCTAAATGTATATAATTTCAAAATTGCTTTATTAGGGTTAGATATGAGGAGATTAGGTATAAGATTAAAGGTATATTTTACAAAAAAAATTTTACCGTATTGTATCTGGAGAATCCCAAACTTAATTGGTATGTTTTGAAAATTATTTATATTATAATTAAAAAAAAATACTGAACTGTAATGATGTGATATATGTTTGGAATCGGCTCAGAAAGCCCTTTCGTTTAATACCAAACACGATAGGTTTTTAAACAATATTTTTTTATTCCTTACAAAAAAAGATGACGTCACAACTCCTCTCGTTTTTTTTTTATTTGTTGGTGCTTCGGGTCAAATTGTTTCAAATGTTCTAAAGCTCAATCGTACCGATTTTCATACCTTTAACATCATTTGCAGCATTTTACTGAAATTCTCGGTGTACCGCCAGCGCTATATAGGTATACTTGGTCAACCAGATCTTGACAGTAGAAAAAGTCGGCAATTTTGAAAAAAGTAGGCGCGAAGGGATATCGTCCCATGGAAGATTTGAATTTCGTGCCTTTTTTTACTGACAAGATTTGGTTGACCAGCTATATACATATTATACTACTCTTTGCCTACGCCTTTGCTTTAAACTTTTTTTAACAAGTTTTCACAGACAATAATTTGACATAGACACATCAAGGCGGTTTGTTTACAAAGGTTGTTTGCCTCTTTATCGCTCGAATATGCAAGAGTGATAGAGAGGTTAGATAACAATATTTCTAATTTCTGACTGTATTTTTCTTTAAATATTTTCAAATATAATTTAAGTTGCGTTGTTTTATCACAAAGTTAAAAAGACTTAAAAGACCACTGTCTGTATCATCACCATCAGATCAACTCGATGGTAACCATAAAAATATTGTATTGTCACCCATATTACATATTATGTACTTATGTAAAATTTCAGCTTCATTGAACACCCGAGAAGTGGGTCAAATCTAGACACGCGGGAGCGTGTCCAGCCAAGTTCAAAGAAAAAGGAACTGGCGACGCAGCAACCGTGTGTAATATTACACCAACCATTTCGAGCTACTTTTGACCCCTTCACAACTTGAAACCTACTTAACCTACACACATGAAATTTGGCACATGTATTCAAGTCCCTTAGCTTGTTCAAAATACACTATTTCATAAACATAGCTCAAACAGTTATTGATAAATTAACGTTTAAAAACCGGCATTTTTGTGACTGACTGACATATAGATCAAAAACCTAACCCACTTCCAGGTGACCTAGAAACTTGAAATTTGGCATCAAGGTAGAGGTAGGTAGTTTTTACGTATAGGCATATAGGTAATATATATTTTTCTGTTAGTTTTTCAAAAACTTGGTTTGTTGTTAAAAACTAGCCAAGACAAATCCTTTATAATTTCAGGATTTTCTACACAGCACAGAACTTGGCACCCATATAGATCTCAATTCTTTTGTCGGCGAGTCAACAACGACACGTATTCTCAATATTGAACTTGGCTCTCATTTCACATTTATGTTTTTGTTGGGATTTAATTTGCATGATTTGATTGGAACCACATTGGAACAGACAGACAACCAACGGGACAGATAAAACTAAGTAAAAGCTTGAAAAAATGTGGCTTTTTCAATTTCTATTGCAACTTCAGATGAAAACGGGGTCTCTATTGTTTCCCAAATAGTTTTAAGCCATAATGTATTGTTTGCTCGAATTTTCGTTAGTCATAATTAATTTAGTTCAGAAACGCGTCACTTTTCAGGATTGCCATAAAACAAATCTAACCTAACCTAACCTATCTATAGGATAACCTAACTAAAATCTTGAAATGTTAACGGTTTCAGTTTTATGAGTAATGATAATATAACAAACAATACATTATGACTTAAAACTTTATGGGAAACAACGGGACCCCATGAAAACGTCCTTATTGAAGCATAAGGACCCTTAATTTATGGAAAGCCACATATAACAACCAATTCAAGGCTACTAGGTGGCAAAATACGACTCCATACGTGTAGGTAGGTCAAATACACGAGAGTATTAAAATAAGGATTTATATTTGGCCAAATATTCTTGTGACAAAGTTATTCTTCCCCGCGTTATCTCGATTTTGCCACGGATCATGAGAACCTATTGTTCTCTTGACAATTAATCCCAAGGATTGACGTAGGCACTAGTTTTTCCGAAAGCAACTGCCATCTGACCTTCCAACCCAGAGGGTAAACTAGGCCTTATTGGGATCTGTTAGGCTGTTAAAGTTTAAAGTTACCTACTCGTAAGTCTCGTAACACAACATATAAGTTTCACATAACAAAATTACTTACATATATATATTATGTACATATTACTTTTCTAAAAAAAGGACTGAAATCTAGTGCTGCGAAGAAACGGTATTTTTGTTCGGCTTTTTGTTGCTATTTTGGCATATGGATACATGGTAGAAGAAGTAAGTATGGAATCCTCCTCCGTTTTGCGTGGTCCGACGCACCTGGCCGGGTTTTCGCGATTTTCCGTCAATGTCTGTCAATACCTTATTTCTTACGAACACCTAAAATAATAAGTTTAAAATTAATCTCAATATCTCCAGTTTGCTGTTCATTCAAACTGACAAAATCCAAATTTCTAAGGCAATATACGACCGCTGTCTTATATAAACCATTAAAATTCATCATGAATAACCCCACGTTGCGTTGTTATAAATTTAATTAAATAAATAATTATTTTATTTTATTTATTACAACTAATTAGGCATAGCGTCCAATTTAGAATATGACACAGGCACTAGTTCTTACGAATTTTACCTTAATTTATTAATCAAAGGACCTGAGGTAAAAGTGAGAAGAGGTTAATAAGCAGATGCACCAGCTAGTCGCCGACGCTCCGCTTCCCCCGGGATTAGCCCTTAAGCCTGCACCTAATAGACTGGCTCATAGGGGGCTATGAGCTTGCTGTTGCGTCAATTTTCATTTTTAGAAAAAAAAAACTAGTCTACTAACTACTAACAACACAATAAATGCTTATTTTGCCGCATTCTTCACTATCTCTCCCTATTTCACTGCCATCTAACCCAGAGGACAAAAATATAGCTTATTGTGGCTACTGGCTACTCCGTCTTCCTCATGACTCATGCTCATGATATTTTACTTCACCATAAAGTAATTGGTGTAATATCAAATGATATTTTTCACACAAGTTACAAGAAGTTCATTGCTAAGAGCCGGGGTTAGGACCCACGACGATTGGTTTAAAATTTAAACTTTATATATAATTTGTTACCTAGTAATTATACTAAATCTGTTTTCTTTTTGACATTTAGTGGTATATGTATTGCTGTATGTTTATTGTCAAGTTTTTTTAAATTCTGGACAATTGTCATATATTCGTTTTCATGATAGATCTACACCAACGCCACTGCATGTCATGTTCTTGCGGTTTATTTTTATAACGCCAAGATCGAAATTTGACTGTTAACTCCATCTTGCGTCGAGTAGAGGAATCAAAAAACTATAAAAAATAGAAATGCAGTTTACTCTATGCCATAGAATCCCCTTTTAAATGTCATAAATCCAAACATGGCGGCCATACCAATAGACAACCAAGTCTAGCGATGAAATGATTTGTTTACATGAGATTCACTGACAGATAATGATCTTTACCTATTCGACAACCCATGATTGTTCAGATTCAAATGAACTTCAACATGCGACGTCAAAAGTGGCATGTCGAATAAGGCCCCAGGTCGCACTCGGGTGCTGATGCCAAGAGTGCATTCAACTGTGTGAGGGCACGGAGCAGCGGAGAGTTCAGTCGTGACACGGTGCGTCCCGCTGGCAAAGCCAACAGATCGCGTCGCCGCGGTCTGAGGGCTATCCTGGGGATGTCTGGCACATGTAGTCGCACAAGTCGACTCACCAATTCTGGACAGTCCGAATCACCTCGCAGGGTCCGACACGCCAACGTCAATAAGCTAAGGTTACGTCTCACCTCCAAAGAGTTGTAACCTAAGGTCCCAAGGAGATACTTTGTCGGATAAAGAAACGGGTAATATCCAAACATTTTCTTGTATAAAAACCTTAAAAAGGCTTTTTGTACCTTTTCAAGAAGCAAACTGTAGGTAGATTCGTGGGGATGCCAAACGATCGATGATGTCTCAAGCTTGCTTCTTACAAGTGCATTATAGACAAGCCTGATAGCAACAGGATCGTTAAACTGACGAAGGTTACGTGTAACGAAGCCCAGTCTTCGAAAGCAGTTGGCAGCAAGCGTCGAGATATGCTCATGAAAAGTGAGCCGCGTATCGAAGACCACACCTAGATCTTTAATAGAAAACACGCGGTTTATAGGCTCGGACCCCAGCACATATTGTGCATGCAACGGCATATGAGCACGGCTGAAAGTGCAGACGCAACACTTAGCCGGGTTGAACAGCAGCTTGTTTTCGGTGCTCCAGAGAAAAACAGAGTCGATGTCCCTTTGTAACGACTCACAGTCAGTACTTTGCTCCACTCCATACACCAACTTAAGGTCATCTGCATATAGAAGACACTGAGCCGATTGAAGGACCGAACCGAGGTCGTTTATCATGATCCCGAACAAGAAAGGACCTAATATGGAGCCTTGACTGACCCCAGACCGGGTATGGTATGGGGCCGAGACAAAACATCCATGCTTGACGTACTGCTGCCGATCGCGCAGATAACTAGCGAAGAAAGACAACAATGCGGGAGAAAAACCAATCCGATCCAGTTTCGCCAACAACACATCGTTATCCACGCGATCGAAAGCCTTACTGAAATCAAAATATAGGACATCGACTTGGATACCTCTATCCAGGTGCTCAGATAAACTATCAGCCAAAATTAATAGGTTGGTGTTAACCGAGCGACTATGTCTGAATCCGTGTTGTGCGTCACATAAAAACGGTTTTACCTGTGCACATAAAGTTCGGTGGACTATTGACTCAAAGAGCTTGGCCAGAGTGGAAAGGACGGCAATGGGCCTATAGTTTTCCATGATTGTAGCGTCATTTGCCTTTGGTATAGGTCTCACCCTCGATAGTTTCCAGCGAAGAGGGTACGACCCAGTCCTCAGTGCCAAATTAAAGATGTAGTGTAAAGGGCCTTTAAGGTAATCCTTGCATCCCTTTACAACGTACGCTGGCAAGTTGTCCGGGCCTACTGCACAATTGGATTTGAGGTGCTTTATCCCAGATACAACCTGTTCCATCGATACTGCATCTATATGGATGTAGTTGGCACTACGGTTAAGATGCTCAGTTCCCCTTACGTTGGGATCAAGAAGCGGCGTGTCAGACAAAAATATCCCAGAGAAATAGCTCGCAAACGCATTAGCTACCTCAGCTCCAGTATACAGCTTTCCGTCCAGCTTCACACTACTGACGAACCCTCCCGTCGACTTCAGGCTGTCTAAGTGCTGCCAAAATGCCCTCGGATTGTCCTTCACCTTGCTCTGAATTCGACCAATGTAGTCGTCGTAGGCAGAGGCTATTCGTCCTTTCAACTCAGACCTCAATTTTGCGAACTTGTTATAAGACTGTTTGTTATTTGTGCTTTTCCATTCTCGGTGCAGGTCACTTTTTAGTCTCAGGTCATTAATGAGGTCTGCGGTGAACCAAACAGGATAGCGTCTACTAGCCTTTCTCGGACGACTTCGTTTAGGAATGCAAGTGTCAAAGATTCCGTACAATATTTGGTAAAAGCTATTTACAGCACAGTCGACATTCCCAGCACTGAGAACCTCCTGCCAGTTTACCTCCGAGACTAATTTGTATAAGAGTTCGTAATTACCTTTAGCGAAGTTCCAGTCCTGCTCCATGTCTACATTGCTCGGAGCTAACTATTCAGCCGAGCGACGGCGCGTTAAACAGTTTGTTGGAATTGAAATCTCCAAAGGAGTGATGAAGAAGGAATACATTTTTCGGGTTCTCTAATATGTTCTCACTGCTGAGGTAAAAAGTTTTGTGAACTACACGAGATCAAAGTTATTTACATCTCGTGCGCTTTTGAGTCCCTTACTACGCTCAAGATTCTAAATTAGATATTATAGAATCTTTCGCTTGCACGGGACTCAAAATAAGCACTCGAAGAAATATCAAACTTTGATCTCTTGTTGTACAAATAACTATTACTAGTTTTTTGGTGTCTGACGATCAAGGACCGAGAGTTTCAATTGCAAGTGCCGCAAATACATACGAGGCTTAATTAGACTACTATTTAGCGTCTTAAACAGAGAATAATAGAACCACGAAATTATACGACTAAATATGAAATTGCATCGACCAAATTTTGTAGTTACAAAAATAGTCTTAATAAACAAAGCATTACTTAAAATAAGTTATAACAACTGCAATAAGTTAGATAATTAAACAAAATGAATGAGACAAATTAAACCAATTATAATGCATAAGTAAATAATAAGTTTAAAAATTCTTACAGTTATTCCGATGCCGTCCGCCGCTTCCTCGTTTCACTTCAACTTTCTACTTAAACAACACAACACAGTATTTTTATCAAAACCGTTTCACACGTAAATTGAACGAGATCCTCCGGTGCATTTACAAAACGCAGCGTCGAGAGACTTGAGTGCGCGCGCGCTTTTCCGCGTCGGCGGTCTTACTGCGCTGCGCTTGCGCAGAGAAACTCTAGAGAAAAGGCAGTGTGTTCCATTCGCTACCAAGCCGTGCTCGGTCACGCACTCAAGCGCACCAAATATAACCAGTCTTAACATCCATAACAACTCAGAGAGCGCACTTTATACTGGTTTATTTGCCTTATTTAAATAGGTAGCGATTGAAATAATGCTCAGCCCCCTCTGCAGCTGGTTACATCAATGCTCGTCATCGGTATACCACGTTAACTTTAGCAATGTCGCCACTTCCGCTTTCCGCTTCGTAACGACGTAAACACTGACGCCAGTAATTGCCAAATTGTGCCGGTTTAAACTAAATAGAAGCATCTAGATGCTAGTCTCAGGTCCCGGTCCATTAGGGATATGTATTCAATGTGTTACCGCGGACTCGAGACAAACTCCACCGACATTATGGTTCATAGAACAAAAGACATGAACGAGCCTCTAGCCGTTAGGCCTGCACTTTGGTTTGGCGCTTACGGTGTAAATAAATAAGTAACTAGTTTGTTTATTTGTTTCTGAACACGCTTCTATTGTCAAGGCGTTAGAGTGCGTGTTCAGATCTTCAGTTATTTTTGAGCACCTTGGTGGCTCCGATATTTCTGAGGGCGACTCTATACCTACTCACCTACCTAGAACTGGCTGTAAATAGCTAAAGTTACCTCATCCGGAATATTTTCGTTGTTTGTCTAACCTGGTTGAATAACAGCGTTTACCTACAGCCTACAGCCTAAACATGAGTTAGGTAAGGAGTAAGGACTGCAATACTTCTTGCACTGCTGAATAGGAAGCGTATTTGGAGTTGAATAACGTTTACAGTTTTTACGGGTTATGTACTCAACGCTTGACTTCACCCGTCAGTTTTAGTCCAAGTATTTACCAAATTACCTAACGGAATTGTTTGGTAGTTCCATTTATATTTTTATTTATACATTGTTCTGGCGCTCTGAGAGGCTAACGCAAAATTATAGTTTTTATTGAAATGTTACACTTTTTAATCAAAGGCAAATACCATGAAAACATAAACACGGAAACTTAATTATATTTGCAAGGGCAGACTCTCAATTAGGGCATGAACATAGAAATCAGAGAATCCCAAAGTACGGAATATGGGACCGACATAGGTATAGGTACCTATAGGTCCGAAATTGAAGACGACCAATATCGGAATTCCGGTATTGGAACCTTTTAGCTTTGTTTTATAAAAAAAAAAGAAATACGATGAAAAAAGGCATCAAAATAAAAACTGGCCTAGCTTAGTTTCTTCTCAATACCTGTTTAAACGCCTTAGTACGGCTACTTTGTGAATAACTTGCGACCGACACGGAAACATAAACTTGTACATTGCCAAAGCTAGTGCTACCATCTACCTTGTGCATAGCAGGTTCTGCCATCTTGTGGGCTACATCGGAAGCATAAACTTCACACATACAGACGCCTCGCGCCAAAAATTTGACGGCTCCAATGCTGCCCCTTCATGCACGCTCCCTATAAATTGGGCTAATAAAATGAGTAAGGCAGCCAAACAGAGCCTCGCGTCCAATTCGCAGACTTGCATGATTGCGTAATAACTTTCACCAGCCGCCAGGCGCTAACCACTCCGCAAATACAGTGTTACGTACGCAGAGTTATTGGCTCGAGCTAACTGGAACTCCAGTCGCATATGTCAAGTAGACTAGACGTTACACTAAGAAGAGACAACTGATTTAGTGCTGAGCATACATGAGCCCATGAGGATCAAATTGATAGTTAGAAGCTCATGCACTTGGCAGCGCTTTTGATAGCAAAGACTGTGCAAGTGTTATTTTAAATTAAACGTCAAACTTCTATGAACATATTACGTTTAAATAACACTCAGAATCGGCTATCAAAATCGCTGCCAACTTAACTTGGTCTAACTCTTAAGCTCTTATTTCTGTCCTTGGTTTGATTCAAAACGAAAGCGACACCGTGTATTTATTTAATGAGTTTCAATACTGTTTAGGGGCCATCGATTAATTACGTTGTAACGGTTTGCTATAAAACCTCGTTTGCGCTAAGCGTTTTGTGCTGGCGGATTGTAAAAATTTAGAAAACATTTTCAAATAGTTTTCAGAAGTCTGTCACTTGAAGAAAAATAATGACATCGTCGACAATTTTATGCAAAAATAGTACATTATTGTCGAGGTTCGGAAGTAGCTACTTGCAGGCTGAGGATTCGTTTTAAACGGACGACCTTGGGAGTCCGTTTAATTGAATCCGAAGCCAGCAAGTAGCCTTCCAGCCGAGTCATATATAGTGCTTTTCTCAAAAATGGTGCAAGAAATAGAAATATTTTACAGAACTTACAGAAGCAACGTTCTAATTTTCCATTAATTTTCACAGAAAAAAATACAACCATTAAAAAAATTAGCTTGCCGCCTTTAAAAAAAAAAGAAGTGTATTTTTCTGCTGAAAATACGCCAACCTATTTGAGACACCTAAATAGTCGCGGTACCAACATTAAGCCTGTAACAGACTATCGCACCGCACCGCGACCTTGGAGCGTCGCACCCATAAGTGAGAGCGAGAAAGAGATATCTGTTTCTCGCTCTCACTTATGAGTGCGACGCTCCAAGGTCGCGGTGCGGTGCGATAGTCTGTTATAGGCTTTATAATAATAAGTGCTGATCATGTTTGGCTGTTTAAGGGACCTATGCCTTCATTTGATATGGCCATTTGAAGTTTTAAAAAGTTTGGAACTCGTTAAATAATGGATTAAACAACTGTACCGATATTCGGAACCTAAAGTAATATATTGAGAGTGGCAACACTGTAGTTAGTCGTATTGTCCTTTTCTAGCATATACGTACATCTCTCTCCCACACCCCCACCACTTCAGGCAGTTGCGTTTGACACTTTTGGCAGTTACAAACAAACGCAAATATCCAAGTCATTGGCTTGCTGTTTTTCCATCTGGAAGGTCGTGAAGCTAAACTGCTGGTGAGTTTTTGAATTTGTACCCCAGTTTAGCTGACTATATTGAAAAACAGTTTCTAACGGCTTTTGCCGTTCGAAATAAATATTTAAATTTAGTTGTCCGTTAAACTATCTAGCAAATAAAAATGATCCGGAATAGTGATGTGCAAGTGTTTTCAAAGGCTGCCTGCGCGCACCGTGGCTATGCCAATGAAAATACTAAAATACATGATAGAAAACACATCGAGCTAGTAAAGCGTGCACGTGTCACCATTATAATTTAATTTTATTATGTCTCTTCCGAGTCTTGTTAGTTTAAATCTTTGTGTGTGTATAATAACGGTTGAAATTATATAATACTTAAATGGTGATGCGTGGAGGTATACCCTTCAAGTGATTTGTGTTTTCGAATACGAATGGATCGGATAGTTAATACGTGTTACGTAGAACCTACGTATTAAGGTAGAAGCTTATAGACGTGTAGGTTTTTATCTGTCCAAGTATCTATCAGCAATTTATCTTTTTATCCCGTTCCGGGTTAATATAATATTGCAAAATTAATTTTTTGGTAATAAACTTGCTGATAAATAACGTGTACCCGAATAGGAGTCGACAAAGCCCCGCTTCGCGGGGCTTCTATTTCCGCTCTAAGGGGCACAAGGTAACGAACAAACCTACATCGCAAACATTGCATTTATTTTTGTGGAAAGTGAGTACTTCGGCAGTACATAAACTTAAATCTGACTAGACATAGAGAGAGATTAGCATGGCTCTGCGCAAGAATGACATGCGAATTCGTGAAGTATTTCACTCTGTATCTACCAACTTATATCTCTCCAACTAGATCTTTGATTTATGTAGGTAGGTACCTACTTAAATATATAACTTAGCAGGTACTTACAGCTTAAAAGGTTAAGGAAAAGAACTCTTGCATGTAGGTGCTATATGTGCTTGTGTTATTTTGAATTTGAATAACTTGATTATTAATTCTATACGTAACTACATACAAGAGGGTCAATTCTTAAGCCTACCTAACTACCTACATAAATAGTACACTTGTAAACGTTTCAAATAAAATCGGAAGCCTGTGACATGGAAGGGCATTAACGATACGGGAATCTTTAGATTGATTCATTGACGAAGACGCATGGTTTGGTTCATATTGTCAAATTATATTAGTTAACTGTAGAGTTAAAGTTTAGTTTTGGCAAATCTGAGCGTCACCGTGAATGACACTTTCTAAAAGTGCCTGTTAAAGCCTGCGTAAAGCCTTTCACCTTGTCGAGCAAGGAACCCGCAACTTAGGGAATATTACCCATAAACTCAGGGTATTTGATTTGAATGATACTTATTCTTAAACTTACGTCTGTTATGGTTCCACCTGCTAAGGTGCGCCTAAGAGAATCTTTTATTCGTTCACAAACTAACGTCAAGTTATTTGTGATGAAACCAATATATTATGTACCTATCTAAGCCTGCGCAAGGCTGCCATGTTTCCACCTGCGTAAGGTGTGCGAAAAGAATCTTTGATTCGTTCACAAACTGACGTCAAGTTATTGATGATGATATTATAACCTATGTAAGCCTGCGCAAGGCATGTCAGACATATTCACAGAAATATAAATGATATGGTCATAACACAGGCGTGCGAGTAGACCACAATCACAAAAATATTACAAAGATTAAGTTGTAAATATCTCTTTTTAGAGAAAGTAAAAATGGTTTAAAATAATGTTTTGGGTAAAAATCAGTCGAAATAGGCAAGGCTTCGTTATTAGAGTTTTCATTTTTGTTTATCAATGTATTTCAAGGGTCCCGCACACCCTATTGGCTAAAACCAAAATTGGGCTAATTAACTGTGGTAAAAGTGAAAACTGCTTTCCATTTACATAACATTTCTAAAATTATAATAGGTAAAATAAAAACCTAAGATTCCAGGCCTATCTCGACTCATTTTTATTTTAAAGATGAAAAAATCTTTGCACCCTAATATGAAATTGTGGTCTGGAGACGCTAAGCCTCATAACTTGGGTGGCATAGATAATACTAAGAGATTTAGTCACCTAATTTCGACTATAAGCCCAGGCAGAATGTTGATAATTAGAATAAGGAGTGGTCAATCCTCCAAGGTCCATATAATCCTGACTCTAATTAAATCAGGCTCGGTAAGCTCACGACACGACAGAGCTTACGATTCCATTCTGAAATAAGCTATGTTTACAATATATATTACCCATGGTGTGAAACAAACAGCCTGCTCAAGGTGTACAAAGGGTCCGTTTAACGGCCCTATAAATATCTAAAAACCTTTGAAGTCTAGGCCTGCTACAATATGGCAGACTAGAAATAAATACATATGATCCCAATGTAAGAGCAGCTCACAGTTGCATAAATTATATTTGGCTGGAGAGCACTTGTCTTTCAGTTAACATGTTTACGAGTACCTACCTATGTACACGACATGACCAAGGTTACCTACCTTTTTTACATAATTATTATATCCCTGACTGCCATGGTATATTAGGAAAATTATCATGTGCTGGCGGTGCTGCACAAGCATGTTTGAAATAAAATATACAAAACTGGCCTAACGGGCGTTTATGAATTATGTGTTTTACACCCTTGTGTCTGTATTGTGACCCTGGAAGTTTTAAACCACCTGTATCGTAAGTGCTCCTATGCACGGATTAAGTTTATAATAAACTACTCATGCCCTAACCTCAAGGGCAAGTGCTTCTATGCACGGACCAGATACTGTTATCACTTATTTCACTTATCATGACTTGTCATAGTGTGATACTACACGTTTAATAAATTTAAGACCGTGGAATGTACCCACTACAAAAGGTTTTTAAAAATAGTGACTGAATGGTTTGCACGAACGGTTCTAGCACAGTTTCTGGGCGGTCACGTCTAGGGCATGACCCTCTAGTTCTCAATTTATACAAAATTATAGCATTGTGATACTGTTCGCTTTGCACAATAAAATAGGGGAACAGGAGCACGCCTTGCGAAAAGGCGAAGCTATTTTGAAACGCAAACCTTTCAAAAATAGATTGAAATATATAAATAATTATGTTTTTGGTGTGGAACATGTAATTGTACACCCAAACAAATGCAATCATTTATTATATGTTAGCAAAACTCTGCCAAAGTGTTAGTCTGTCTCTACAGTGTAACCTGAAGGCATCAATGCACATGAATCTCTTGAAACATGGTGGATTAACTAATTTACACCCCGTCTGTGTCTTGCTCCTACCAAATCCACAAGTTGAGGACCTCAACCTATCTAGGCACCCTTCTTGCTCGAGACCTGAAAAATAATCTCATGCAGTCAAGTGTCGGAAAACCAGGTCCACACTCTTAGCACTACCGTGAATATATCTAAGAAGTCTGTATACTGCCTTCCAGGAGGCGGGATGTTAAGACTGGCCTATATAGTAGGCCAGAGATATAGTATACAAAAGCACACTGGCCCAAATCCAGTAATATTATATGCATTTCAGAATACAAAATAATTGACAATTCTGCGTATATTTGATATCAAAAAGTTACAATTACCTACCCTTAGGTCATAAGGAGGATAAATATACATAAATA
Source organism: Cydia amplana (assembly GCF_948474715.1). Classification (NCBI taxonomy): domain Eukaryota; kingdom Metazoa; phylum Arthropoda; class Insecta; order Lepidoptera; family Tortricidae; genus Cydia; species Cydia amplana. The sequence continues at coordinate 19,570,211 of NC_086076.1, forward strand.
TCAAATAGATTCGACAAAGTGTTGACCCTAGCATTGGATGAAATAGGTTCCTCTTAAACGGCATCTGCGCTGTTGGCTTTGGGCCCACGGGTGCCCGGCAAAAGGTCGGGGACCCCATGGTTCCGCACAGTTATTGCAAATAATGTAAAATCACAAAATAAACACAAATTTTCATTTTGGTTAAAAACACATATGCGATGAGCTAAGGTTTCGAATTAAGTACCTTATTCTTAATCTGGAAAGAGAAGACTGAATATTCAGAATTAAGCTATGTCTATGAATGGTTTACATAAATTAAGCCACTTTAGCGTTCAGAAACAATCAAGTTTATGTCTACTAGTAGGCACCAGATAAGGTAAACTACTCATACTGCATATATAGACAATAATGAGTACAATTAAGGTCACTTGATGATAGCTAAACATGAATATAAGCAGAATGAGCTGCACCTATACAAATATCATTGATAAAGCTCTGTGGCAATTCTACATTAACCATTTGAACGCCAAGAGCACCAAAAAGCGTCGTAACTAGTGCCCACATGAGTATTATGATATGGCTTAAGCTCTCAAAGTAACCTTCACAATTTTAAGTAAGGTTTGTTTAGGTCCATTAGCTCGCGTTCGCGTTAGTAAAGCGTACAAACGATTAAATGCATTTTATAGCTATAACCAAGTATATAGCTCACACTGGCTCACAGTCATTAAAAGAATTCAGTAAAATCATTAAAGTATTCCCTATGACATTTTATTAAGTACCTACCCAATATTAACTTTGTGGGTAGTGATAGTGATATAACGAATATTTAAAATATTCGTCTACTTAATCCTGAGGGATTCTGGAAATAAGAAAGGTCTTGTCCTTGTTATATCCTGCAACTGCTTACCTTACTAGATAATTATTATCAAATTTGTCAATAATTGGGAGTTATAAATAAAAACTACTCGAGTACTTTATGATTTTTATCTTTTCATATTTGAATTACATCACTCCATATCACAGATGTTGTATGCTCCCTGAAGAGTAGACTGACTTATCTTCTTTTACATAGTTTCACATACATATAATTAAGTACTATAGCACCCTTGTGGTGACTCACTTATTTTCGTTGAAAATTTATAAGTACCTACATTAAATACGTATATAAAATGTAAAGTTAGTATCATAATATAATGGTATATAAAATTGTATGCTTTACTAAATACCTCTCTCCTCACAGGTGTTAAAATAAAGGGTGTACTACATAATTAATTAATTAATTAAACACTCATAATATAATAATATTACATATACATAATATGTAAATACATGTATAATCACATTGGCTTGGCGTCTTCCCACCACCAGGCGATAACAAACACGTCTCAATATATTACTTTAGGTTCCGAATATCGGTACAGTTGTTTAATGACAGCGTTTTACACAAAAATAAAACGCTAATTAAATAACTTACCATATTCGGAACCTAAAGTTTTTAATCCTGCCTGGTGTAAATAATATGTATAATTTTGAGACAATGACTTGGATATTTGCGTTTGTTTGTAACTGCCAAAAGTGTCAAACGCAACTGCCTGAAGTGGTGGGGGTGTGGGAGAGAGATGTACGTATATGCTAGAAAAGGACAATACGACTAACTACAGTGTTGCCACTCTCAATATATTACTTTAGGTTCCGAATATGGTAAGTTATTTAATTAGCGTTTTATTTTTGTGTAAAACGCTGTCAATTTGTATGCGACATTGCAGTCCCGAAATCGAGACTGCAATGTTTTTAACTTTTTAATTTTTTGAATGACCATAAACTACGCACTTCGCGACCTATTTTTTAACCGGCAACGTCGACTTTGCCGTCCATTTTTGAGAAATAGTACATTATTGTCGAGGTTCGGAAGTAGCTACTTGCAGGCTGAGGATTCGTTTTAAACGGACGACCTTGGGAGTCCGTTTAATTGAATCCGAAGCCAGCAAGTAGCCTTCCAGCCGAGTCATATATAGTGCTTTTCTCAAAAATGGTGCAAGAAATAGAAATATTTTACAGAACTTACAGAAGCAACGTTCTAATTTTCCATTTTCACAGAAAAAATACAACCATTAAAAAAATTAGCTTGCCGCCTTTAAAAAAAAAAAGAAGTGTATTTTTCTGCTGAAAATACGCCAACCTATTTGAGACACCTAAATAGTCGCGGTACCAACATTAAGCCTGTAACAGACTATCGCACCGCACCGCGACCTTGGAGCGTCGCACCCATAAGTGAGAGCGAGAAAGAAATATCTGTTTCTCGCTCTCACTTATGGGTGCGACGCTCCAAGGACGCGGTGCGGTGCGATAGTCTGTTATAGGCTTTATAATAATAAGTGCTGATCATCTGTTTGGCTGTTTAAGGGACCTATGCCTTCATTTGATATGGCCATTTGAAGTTTTAAAAAGTTTGGAACTCGTTAAATAATGGAATTTGTATGCGACATTGCAGTCCCGAAATCGAGACTGCAATGTTTTTAACTTTTTAATTTTTTGAATGACCATAAACTACGCACTTCGCGACCTATTTTTTAACCGGCAACGTCGACTTTGCCGTCCATTTTTGAGAAAAGATACTAAATATCTCTAAAATAATGTAATTTATCTAACTTGATATTATTTTAGATCATGCCCTATTAGTATTATGCTGTGTACATTTCCCCGGATCGGGTAAGTGTTGCGAATATTTAATTTCAGTTTCTTATGGGAATAATTTCACGTTGTATTCTTTTATGCTGTTAACTAGTCTGTTCTTTTCTGACTGCTTCATCCGTGAACACTAAAGAAATGCTAAAAGGTTAATTTTCCTGATATTTCTTTCCTTGCGGGCCGGATGACGCAGTCACCGTTGTGTGCATATTCTAATAAGACCAATATTGCTAGGGATCAAGTCTGGGGTTGACTCTGAAAACCCACTAGCCTGCACTACCCCGGGTTGCGCTATGCGCATGCTCCACAATCTGGAAGGTTTCCATTCCGAGCTGAGGATCCTGGACCACAGTGCGGAGCCTTCTTAGAAAACTCTGGACCTGCGACTGCGATGCCTGCTTTGTTCAGCGGAGCCATCTACAACTGCCCGCCTGCGAAGTAGAGTCCCAGGAAAGTGCCTCCTATTAAAGACTTGTTTCATTATTTCATTCTTGCCGGCTCAGTTATAAGGACTCACGGCCCTAGCTAACTTATTGTAATTCTAAATACCTAATATTAATTAACTTTTCTAAATTAAACTTTCATTTCCTTCCTACCTCTTTCCAACTTTCATTTCCTTCCTACCTCTATCCAACTTTCATTTCCTTCCTACCTCTTACTAACCCTAACTGCGACGCTAAACGTCACAACGTCACATGTTTAGGGGGCGGGAGGGGGTGGTGAAAATTTGACATATTGTGAAAAGGGGGAGGGGGAGTCATAAACTTTGTGACATCACTTTTCATCTGCTAAGGCGAGACCCTGGTGCAGCGAGGCGTGCGAGTTGTCCAGGGAACTGGGTCGGTCCGTGGTTGAAGGCTTGAAACTGTATTAATGTCCACTTAAAAATACATCCTTAAAGCGACCGTATGTCGTACAGATCAGGCCGCTGGTATTCATTGTTAGGTACTTATGCTAAAAAAAGTGGAGAACTCAGAAAGTGACGAACTCAGAAAGTGATGGTGTTCTCAGAAAGTTATCTACATCGAAAGTGACGTCCTCAGAACGTGACCTAACCCGAAAATGTCCTCCTAAGAAAGTGACCTACTCCGCCTAAACTAAAGGGTTTTGTTGGGCACATGTATTTTTAAAATTTCAAAATAAACGAGAAGTAAGTAGTAAGTAAAATTTAGAAGATTAAAATTTGCGTGGTGCGGTTCTCATTCCTATTTCCCATCAGTGACAAGGAATTGTTGAAAGCGTTCAGAAGTTTCACTGCGTAATATTTACGACAAACGAGGTTATAAATGCCGATGCCGATGCTGGGCTATAACCGCGAAAATCGAAGTTCGCAAATTGCGGGCATTTTTCTCTGTCACTCTAATTACGCCTTCATTGGAGTAAAAGAGAAAGATCCCCGCAATTTGCGGAAAACGGTTTTCGCGGTAGCCCCTCTGGCATGCGATGTCGTGGTTTATCATTACAAGAGACCGTTAAACAGGAAACACTATCAACCACAGGTAACATACGTAATTTTTGAGTTGTTTGATTGATAACTTTCTTTTAATGAATTATACCCATTCCCATATCCCCATTGCACATTTAATTGACTCAAATATTAAATTTTGCCCATAAGGTAGTACATATATATTTTTGGCACTTTGTGCGTATCGATATTTTTACACATGACCGTACAAAGAATAAGTAAAAGGAAAAAGTAGAGCTAAAAGTTTAATTTTTATTATAATAAGACAGAATAAGGACCAGACGCCCAGACGGCATTGCAGAAGGGAGTTAGTCCTTTAAAAACCTTCATAAGTTAATATCATTTCTCAGGCATCGCAGGGCAAACTAAAAGAGGGATATTGACAATCTTTATTATCTACTTGTCTCTGTTATTATTAGAGATGCCCCGAACAGTGGTTTTGGCCGAATACCGTATAGATACCGAATATTCGGCATGAGATGCGAACAATTATGAAAACTGTTCGCCAACAAAGCACAACGTTTGCTAAGATATAGGTACTTTTTGTAAGACAGAACTAATGAGTGTAGTTAGGTCAATCAAATCAGACATCAGACCCATGATAAAAATAAAATATTTCATAATCAACAAATGCTTAAAAGAGGGTCTTCCTATTTAACAACTTTCCAATAATACATTTTAAATATTAAATGTACCTACCTCATTTTTGGTAGGTTTTTTTGTGTAAATTTTCTTTTAAGGTAGGGGCAACAGATATTCGGTATTCGGCCGAATAGTAGGCAACATTCGGCCGAATACCGAATATTCGGCAAAGGGGCCGAATAGGCCGAATACCGAATAGTTGCCGAATATTCGTGGCATCTCTAGTTATTATCGTAAACGGTTTATAGCAAATTTAGCTTTTTGCTTGTCATTGTTTTATGCCTCAGTAAAAAGGCTGAAGTTAATGGCTCCTCTACACGATGGGACAGCGCCGGCCACTCCAAGGGACGCAGCCATGCGGTAGAATGAGATAGCAATATCACTTGCTCCTTCTAATGGCTCCTCTACACGATGGGCCAGCGCCGGCCACTCCAAGGAAAGGAAATCTCGCTGAAATGCATAACAAATGTTTTAACTTTACATATACTTAGGTAGCTGTATAAAGAAGCTGCGGGTCTAATAACAGAAAGTAAAAGGATACGTCTTGAAAGAAATGACGTCAACCGGATTTCGGGCGTTTCGGGGCAGGTCAACGTAACGAGTCCATTCAACATTCAACACGATTTTACAATCTCTCTGAATAACGGAACATGTATGTAATGTAGGTGTTAATTATTATTATTAATTCTTTATTTCAGATAATAATTTATCCATAGAATTGTTAGTTTGGCTTATGACTACGTTAATTACTTAACTACTACTACACTAAATAACTATTTAATTACTATTATATTGACCCAAAATTTCAAGAAGGTGCAATCCACCCTCTCTGCTATGACCTTAAGTATACTATTGTGACTGCCCCGCACCCGATACAACAGAGACGCTATTCGTTTACGCCAGATGGCATAGAACCAATTTTAAGTCGATGAAGGAAATGTTACAATTCCTGAGGCCTGTAAAATGTAATCCCTACAAAATTCAGGAGAGTAAATACCTAGATTTGAATCGAGTTGTATGTGGGGTAGACGTAGTAAAGGATGGGAAGGAGACGAAAGCATTTCTACTTGGTTACAGGAACATATATATAGTTGTTGTCAAGGACCGCCAACCAAAGTCTGCAGTCTGGGAGAATGATATGCATAAGCCTCTGATTCTTGCCAAGGAGGAGCGATATAATCCCAGAATGTTTCGAGATGCCATTGAGACTGAAAAACATCTAAACTTTAACAGGAACGACAGCTTTTTCTCTACCACCAGCTTAGGTTCCAGATAGTCCGTGTGATAAGGAAATAAGCATGACATAGTATTAGTATAGCAATGTTACCTAAAATAATTGTAATGTGTAACTAGCTTTATGAGCCTATTTTGCATGTATAAGTAGCCTTGAAATTTATAGTTTTGGTTCAATATTTCGGTATGTGGGTCATTCTATACATTAACACTGGAAGTAAATATAGTATTATTATGTTTCACATAAGTTTTTTCTATTTGATATTGTAATTAAACGTTTTTTCAAAACATTTACTAGTGTGTTATTTAAAGAATTTTCAATTTTCTTGCCCTGTAATACTTTATTAATTTTTATTTTCTGTAACTGTATGACAGCGTTGTCCGTTTTTTAGGACAACCTTGGGAGCAATCAATCTATAAGGTTCATGGCAATTTCCGTTTTAACGGACATCCTAAAAACCCTACTTTCAGAATTTTTTAATTTTTTTTTCGTAAATTATATTACTTTTTAAATCATTACTATCCCTAAAAACATTCCATGGGATAGGTGGATACATTATTTCATGTCTTGCCGTGTTAAGGGTTAAGCAAGTTTTCGTCCTACTTCAAACTTCCAAAAGTTTTCGTCTATTCAAATATTTCGCAGTTGTCAAAGTCAGTGTATCATCGAAAATTGCTCATCGGACATGTTTGGTGCTTAATAAAGGTATTCTCCATAACCCTTCAAGTGGCGGTCAACCCGTTAATGGTCGGATCGAAAAGCAGTAAATTGGCGGCCCACCACACACGGGTCGATGCGAAAACCAGTAAACTGTCGGCCACCAGTGAATGGTTAATGAGGTATTGCCGTATTTAGAGGTGAAATTGAACGCATTTAAGTATAGTTACTCTCTTTTAGCGCCCAAAATTAGGTAGCGAGTTAGACAAGGATAGCATACCGGAAGAAACACAAAACCACTTGGTATAAAATTTGTTGCTAAGGACCATTCATTCGGGAGCGACCGCCGAGTCCGAACTAAGTCTTCATTTATAAGAAATTGTTTTGTTAAATAAATTGTATGTTAGGTCTCTTTTATGATTTAATCTTAAAAATAAATTAAAAATCAGTTTGTTTTATGGTGGTAGTCTGATTTAACAAGGAACCTGGAAAACTGACAATCTTCCGGAGTTTGATTAGGTCTGGCCAAATGTATAAACATTATAATAATTTTATTGCTATATTCAAATAGCGTATTTAACGCTGATTATAACGATATGTGAATTAATATATTTCCAAACATAGAAAAGCTTAAATCGATGATTTTGTAAAATTATCTTAATCTGCGCTGACCACCCATCGGGGCCCCGCCACGTGACTGCTTTTGCGCAAATCCGCGGCGCCACTTGACTACTTTTCGCATTTTCGCTGGTGCCACTTGAAGGGATAAAGGATGACTCACGCTAGACCAGGCCAGACGTGGCCGTGTTGTTTATCGGATGGCATAGAAGTCATCAGTTCGTTCCGCGGCGAACATCCCTGAAGCGCTGCAGTAACGGGGCAGTCCCAACAGCATCCTGAAGGCGTCGTTATATTGGATTCGGAGGGCGTTGTATGCCTTTTGAGTATAGTTGACCCATAGACTGCTCGTGTAAAATACTTGACAGTACGCCTTGAAAAGGGTAATTTTGACTTTTTTCGAACAGCGAGCAAATCTACGGGCCAACATGTTACTCCGCACCGCCAACGCCCTCCTTTCCCTTTCAATGTCGAGGTCATCTTTCAAATTTTCACACAGGATGTGTCCCAAGTATTTAAATTGTGTAACTCTTTCCAGTGATTTACCATTCAGTTGTATTTTATGGTACACATTGGGATTCATCCTGTGTGACCTGAAAACCATATATTCACTTTTACCGGCATTGTAAATAAGTCCATGTTTTTTCGCATATGACTCACACGTTTTCAGCATTTGCCTGAGAGCACATACCGAGGGGCTCAGCAACACCATGTCGTCCGCGTAGCTAATATTATTGACGCTAACTCCATCTACATGACAACCTACAAGTTGAAGAGCTTAGGGGAGGTCAACCCCCCTGCCTCACCCCGCACTCCAACCTGTATGCTCCCGACAGTGAGTCATTCCATTTAACATAGTTAAACTGATTATTGTACCAATACTTAAGAACACCTATGAGCTCACGAGGTACACTCGTGCTAGCTAGCTTATCCCACAGGATACCATATGACACCAGATCAAAAGCCTTGGAGAGATCCAGGAAACACGCGTACACCGGTGTGCTCCTGTCGGTATAGTACTTGACGGTATGCTTCAGACTCAGAATGGCCGTCTCGGTTGATACCCCCTGCCTGAACCCAAACTGAGCATCGTGCAAGTCTAGGCATTTACCGAGACGGCAGTTAAGTGTTACTCTGGTGTTATATAGTAGGTACTTATACGTTACCTTCAGCTTCGTCCTGTACAGCAAAGATAACATAATGTTGTTTGTTGACTTTGTTTATTGAAGTGACAACATACATCCATGGAATACATAATGTGTAGAAGAAGTATAAATTCAAAATATTGATTAGCCAGTATTATACAACATACTCCCCCGTAATCAAAATTATGATTATAAACATAAACCTATACCTTTCACACAATTCTGATGCTTTGTACGAGCTAACGGCTTAGTTAGCACATCAGCCCACATCTCCAAAGTAGGAGTGTAAATGACATTAACAATATTGTCATTTAATAAATCACGTATGAAATAAAATCTTGTATCTATGTGCTTGGTTCTGTTATGGTGAACTGGATTCAGTGCCAGTTTTTGCGCAGACTGTGAATCATTATAAATTGGTATAGTAGTCAACTTACCAGTAAGTTCAAACATCAACCGCCTCAGAAACACAGCATCTTTTGCCGCACTCGACAAGCTCATAAATTCCGCTTCACTTGATGAAAGGGCTATGGTGGACTGCTTCTTACTCTCCCAAGAAATAGCGCCACCGGCCATGGTGAAGAAAAATCCTGTGTAGGAACGACGATCTACAGGACAATTGGCCCAATCTGCATCTGCATAACCGTGTAGACATCCACCGCCTTTCCTGTAAATAATGCCCAAATCGATAGTGCCTTTTAAATACTGCAACAGTCGCTTTGCGGCAATCCAATGACTTTTGTCATATTTAGTGTTAAATTGACTTAAATACGATGTCGCATAAGCGATATCTGGTCTCGTATTTACAGCCAAAAACATCAGTGACCCAATTAATTGCTGATATGGATATAACGACGAATTGTTTACATTACCATCTTCACACGGCAACAACTTTTTTGCTTCCAATGGCGTAGGTACAGACTTGCAATCCGACATATTAAACTTTCGCAGTAAATCCTTAATGTAAGTTTCTTGAGATAATTTAATCTCATTAGGTTTGCTACTAATATTCAAACCTAAATAATAGCTCAACGGGCCTAGCACTTTTAAGCTAAAATAATTCTTTAAGTCAGTTATGACGTTGTCTAACGTTTTATTTTCTCTATAGAATATGACAATGTCATCGACATGGAAGGCGAGTATTATAGACTCGGTACCAACCTTCTTAGTGTAAACGCATGCTTCCGAAGGAGTTTGTTTAAAACCTAAACGATTTAAAATTTCGGTTAATTTTTTAAACCATGCCCTCGGTGCTTGTTTGAGGCCATAAAGCGAACGCTTAAGTAGGCATACTTTACCTTCTTGTCCAGGTGTAGCAAATCCCTCTGGCTGACTCATATACACCTCTTCCTCCAAATCTCCGTTTAAAAATGCCGTATCCACATCTAAATGATGCATCTTCATACCTTTTTCAGCAGCCAACGCGAAAAGCATGCGCAGTGAAGAATTACGAACGACTGGAGAGAAAGTTTCAGAATAATCAACACCATAAGTTTGATTAAAGCCTTTGGCTACAAGCCTTGCTTTATATTTAATTACGTCACCATGTGCATTTTTCTTCAGCTTATAGACCCATTTGCAAGGTATGACCTTTTTATCTGGTCTGTTAACGAGAACCCACGTTTCTTTCTCAAGGAGTGATTGGTATTCATCTTGCATAGCTCGATACCACATATCACTATCTTCTGCATTCATAGCCTGCGTATAGCTTGTAGGTTCATTCATCGTATTAAGGGATGAAGACTGCATGCATACACAATTGGCAGCAGGTTTAGCGTTTCTGGGCCTCAAATTATACCTTGGTTCCGCAGCTTCAGTATCATACTCTTCTGATGAATGTGCAGAATCATTTTCAATTTGTTCAACTTCATTATTAGCGTTGTACCACGGTTCTGCAACTTCAGAGTCAGAGTCAATATTTTCTGATACACGTACAATATCTTGATGATTATGTTCTTCATCGGTGACAGTACTTACCTGAGGTGTAGGTTCATTTGGACTATTTGACGAGTTCACATCTGAACTTAGAAGAAGAGGTATAGGTGATGGTTCATTTAAATCAACACCAGACTTATTACCTTTTAAATCGCGAAAATGATTTTCAAAGAAAGTGACGTCTCTGCTTTTCACAATTTTTCTGGGATATCTCACGTCCCTGAAATAATAGCTTCGTGGATCTTCTGAATATCCGACGAAAATGTGTTCAGACGCTTTCATCTCCAATTTCTTCCGATGGCACTCGGGGACCTGAATAAAAGCTCTACATCCAAAAACACGTAGATGAGACAAATTTGGTATCTTACCATACCACTTCTCGTACGCCGTCTTGCCTTCGAGAGCACGATGGGGTGATCTATTTTTGAGATACACCGCCATCTCTACAGCATCTTGCCAATAGGCCTTAGAAAGAAAACTTTCAGAAAGCATTGATCTGGCCTTCTCTACAATAGAACGATTCGTTCTCTCTGCAATCGAGTTTTGCTGCGGGCTATATGGAACTGTAGTTTGGTGTTGAATTCCTTGACTTTCTAAATAGTTCGAGAATTCACCATTAACATATTCTTTTCCATTGTCACTCTTCAGTGTCTTGATTTTGGCTCCAGTTTCCCGCTCCACAGATAACTGAAAAATACGAAACTTATTCTTTACTTCAGCTTTTGAAGAAATAAAGAACACAAAAGTCATACGAGTAAAATCGTCTATAAAAAATAAAATATATTTATTGCCTTGAAATGAAGTTTCAGGCAGGGGACCACAGACATCTGAATGAATAAGTTCCAAAACTGAGGTTGACTTTTTGTGTGAAACCTTTTTAAAGGGTTTTCGACTTTGCTTACCTTCAATGCAGGAGATGCATGGTTCCTTGTCTACCGCTGTGTAGTCGACGCCTACTGCATGACCCTTTTTTAGCTGATCCATTCCAATGCGGCACAGGTGTCCTAAACGTCTATGCCAAAGCTTAAAGCTAGAAACATCGGAGTGTGACTCAAATGCGGATAATTGACGAGGTGGGTTGACTGTACAGTCTAATGAATACAGTCCACCACAATCAGAACCATGTAAAATTACATCACCTTTACAGGAAAAAGCATCAGAATCATAAAAGTTACAACCAGTTTTATCAAAAACTACGCTAAAGCCTTTATCAACCGCCTTCTTGACTGAAATAAGATTAGACTTCAAGTTCGGTACGTGAACTACATCCGTAATCTTCTTTATATCAGTATTGTGACCGCAACTGGTAATAGAAATATCTCCGACGCCTTTGCTGGGTAATACTTCACCATTTGCAATAGTCACGGTCCCAGTTAAAGAACCTCTTACGTTTTCCATCCAATCTACTCTTGACGACATATGTGCCGAAGCACCAGAGTCAATAAAGAATTTATCATCTTGAAAGCCGTCATTAACATTCAGCGCACATAGAGAATTCTTATGATTAACGGGTTTTCTCTTCTTATCCTTCTTATGTGGACAATCTGGCCGCTTATGTCCTGGCTCCATACAATCATAACAGACTATCGACTTCTTTTGTTTCGATTGAGGCTTAATCGAGTTCATTCGGGTTCGAAGAGCAGTACTAGGGTTATCTAAGACTGGCTTATTCAATTCATTCAATAATTTCGTCTTAATAAGGTCTACAGTAATGTCTATATTCGAGTTTTCTAAAGCCATTACTAAGGGTGCATATTGAGGACTTAAGCCTCCAAGAAGAATTGCAGCTATTGAAGCATCTTCCATAGTTTTGCCTATATCGGCTAAATCTTGCACAGTTGACATAACAGCATTTATGTAAGTCTCTATATTAGAGTCAAAATCATCAAGGCAGTACCTGTACAGCTTCCGTTCGAGGCTTATACGCCGCCCTAAGCCTTTGTCCTCGTAAGCGGACGCCAGGGCATCCCAAGCTTCTTTAGCTGTCTTACATGACCTTACATGGGTAATAGCCATACCATCTACAGTGAGACATATTTTTGATAACGCCTTTTGATCGTTACGCAACTTCTTCTCAGCTGAGATATGATTACCTTCAGGGTATCCGATGACGGTCTCCCATAAGTCTTCATGTATGAGGTACATACGAATTTTAAACTTCCATGATGAATATGCCTCTCTGTTTATTAGTGGTTTTATTGCACTAAGAGTATTATTTGACATGATTACAGCTGTTCCAATGTCACAACAGAAAATATCGGAAAATTTGTGAACTGTTAAATCTTCACGGATTTTCACAAAATATACACGCACATATTGTAAAAACTTGCCGATTCACTTTTAATGCTAGAATACGCAGTTTTAAACGTGTAAATCTATTTAAAATATAAATTCGTGCTGATAACGAATGTTGTTTGTTGACTTTGTTTATTGAAGTGACAACATACATCCATGGAATACATAATGTGTAGAAGAAGTATAAATTCAAAATATTGATTAGCCAGTATTATACAACACATAATCACTACGTTTCTGTACAGTACCGGTGTAATACTGATGGAGCGATACAATGATATTTAAAAAATAAAAAAAACATACAACCGAATTGATAACCTCCTCCTTTTAGATTTGGAAGTCGGTTAATAATAATAAAAGTATTTGAAAATATATAGTACTTATTACTTACACTGTCCACACCCCACCATTCTATTTTAAGGCAGCAGTGAAGACTTTCCAAAACAAAAATATTGTGAGTGCCAATCATTGGATAGTTTACCCTAAGCTAAGTGTAATGTAAGCGACTATAGCTAATCATGTTACTAGCGACATCTATTGTTTTCAAACTTTGTTGCTACGTATAGCGACATCTATCAGCGAATCTCTTAATTAAGCGGCAACTAAACTATCATGCAGAAAATTTAACATGTTTCTAAATCAAGTCAATAGATGGCGTGGAGTACCAGACTCAAGAGAAATGTTTTCTAAAAATAACGCCAGAGTTCGTTTTAGCGCTATAATTAGAAGACATATGACAAAAAAGATGGCAGCGATTGCCGACCGCTGTCCTTCGGATATATTGCAAAAATGGCGCATTATCTGATATTTTCACAATATTTTATAGTTATAAGTGAACATTTGTGCAGTGCTACATTGTGATGGTGTGTTGTTTTACATGAATGACAGTGTTAAACGTGTGTAAACAGGACTGCGACTCTCATCTGGATATTGGATTACACATAAAATCAAGGTATTTATCGAATTTACGCTCTATTTATCTGTTATTATATGATAAACTCTTCACAAATTCATCTTTTATTTTTGTCCAGCACAGACAAATGGATAGCGATGGAATATTACATAAGAATGTCTAAATTCCAGGACTTGGTAACTTTCTTGAGTGATTTTCATGAGGTGGCCTTCTTTTTGATGTCATATGTTTATTAATAAGTGTATAGTTCTGGGAAGTACAGTACGTGCTTAATTCTCTCGTCGGGTTTATTGGAAGTCGTGTCGTGGGGCTAAGTTTCTTATTTATTGGGTGGATGCATGACATCAGTTCAACGTGGTGCTGTAAACATTAGCATGAATCATTTAAAATTCAATATCATATTCGTTTCAATTTACTTGAATTTACACTGTTTCTAATATGAAACGAATTGGGAAATACTCTACTTGTTATTACACAAATTCAATTCAAATCAAAGCATTACTTACTTACTCTCTATTTATTTACAATTCTTATCATATTCTCTATAGATATTATGTGTAAATAGATTAGATAGTGATGTACTGATGTAAACATAGATTATAATGTTGTTCTGATAACAACTTACAAGATTTATTTATCAGTTTGCTGATCAGACATTGAACTACCAAGAAGATTCAAACCCAGATTGGGAGCTGATATTACAGATAGCTTCTCCTGTTATTTATACAGTATTTATCTAAATTCTCTGTATAGGAAATGCATGATTTTTTTAAGTTTAGTTCATAAATTAAGTTGCAAAATTTAAAACGGGTAACTGTAGAAATTCAAACCAAGTATTGTATTAGGGCTATAACCTACAATGTAGTAGGTATTACATTAAATAGAATCTTATTTATATTTTTACTACTTTTTAGAAAAAAGTATACTTCACATAGAACTGTCAAAATTATACAATAGTTAGATAAAGTTTGGTTATCGGTATTTGGTTTACTATACATATATAAAAAGCATATAACATGGACCTACGAGAGCCACTTTTGAGGCTGCGTGTAATGATGTGTAGCTAGGCAGAGATGGTTTTGTTAAGAAGATTTAAATAAAGTGATACAGCATAATGGAAACCATGTAAGGTCTATATGGGTATGTGGGGCTGCCTGATATGTGTGCTGTGTTGCCAGTTACACATTGATTAGTGTTTGTCTTACACTTTTTGACTTGCTAGTTGCTATAGATGGTCAAGCAGATCTTGTCAGTAGAAAAAGGCGGCAAATTTGAAAAATGTAGGCGCGAAGGGATATCGTCCCATAGAAAATTTGAATTTCGCGCCTTTTTCTACTGAGAAGATTTGCTTGATCATCTATACTTACTATCAACGTTTAGTGTTATTTATCTATGGGCCAACAGTTGCCTGAAATTATCGATTTTCATTTTCAAATGTATGAACTCTAATCTAATACTGAATTTCATCTGAATTGTTTGAGTGGCTTAAACTTGAAGAGGTAATAGTTAAACTAAGTTAATTTTGCATTAAATTAATAATATGTGTTTACTGCATTTTATCCTCATTTACTGGATTATTGTGACATTATTTTCGAGGAAAATGGTTACTTAATAATGTCTCACAGAACAAAAATGTAGTATGAATTTAACAGGTGACAAATAATAATCATGTAGATAATAATATGGCAAAATTTCAAAGCTTAAATGGTATGAAATGTGTACTGTAATAATGGTAAGAATGTGGAACTGTGCTACTGCTGTCTCCTCGCTAACGGGACTGAATAACAACAAAATAAATATTTGTTATACAACTTATACAAGCCTCAGCCTGGAAACCTATTTAGATACATCAAGTAAAACTTCTACCAACATAGTCTCCAAACAATACCTTTATAAAAATATGTGTGTACACACATATTATTATGCACAAATATTTTAACACTTGACTGTACATAAAAACATTACAGTACAGTCAGCAGCAGAAGTTGCTGAGCGGGGGAGGTGTTCAGAATGATCTTGACGCGACTTTATTGTTAAGAGAATAAGAGCGTGTCAAGGTAATTTTGAACACCTCGCCCGCTTAGCAACTTTTGCTGATCAATATTAAAATTTGATTAACAAATCAACACAAACAAATTAATGTTAAAATATAAAAGACCTTAAAAGTTAATTCGGTATTCGTATAAACGAGGTTCTATTGTAACGCAATAAACTTTTGTTACCATAGAAAAGTATGAGTTGCTGTCTCTATGTACATATATTATGTGAGTATTGTAAGTCTTTGGTCACTATCCATGATGGGGACTTTACCATGACCTACTTGTAGTTGTACGAAGGATCTGAGGTTGACAAACTCTTTTCAATTTGTCATGTTGTCTTTTAATGTACAGAAATACCTATCTAAATATTTAACTCTGATCGTAAGCCAAGTTTTAGTGAAAATAATTATAATCCATTGTTTCCAATCTATTGACATTGAATAAGAATACAATGTATTGTAATATGCCTACTACTGCAATACTGCTGGTAACAGTTCTGTTATTGTAATATGCCTACTACTGCAATACTGCTGGTAACAGTTCTGTTATTGTAATATGCCTACTACTGCAATACTGCTGGTAACAGTTCTGTTATTGTAATATGCCTACTACTGCAATACTGCTGGTAACAGTTCTGTTATTGTAATATGCCTACTAAACTACTGCAATACTGCTGGTAAGTTCTGTTATTCGTGTTTCTGGCTGGCAGCCAATACACGAAATATGGGATTTAAATTAATCAGTCAGTCCGTGAAAGTAAGAAGTGAGTTACTTTCTTACAACAACTATTACTGGTTAGCGGTTATTTTATTACTTAGGGATTTATCTTAAAATATAACATTTTGTGAAGTCACAAATATCACAACAACCATTTGCAAATGCAATATTTACTGATGTTTATTGGCTATGTGCGAAGTTGGTGGTGGGGGATATATAAGCGACGCCAACGCACGATGTGGTGAAAATATGAACTTTCGTGGGACTCTCGCACTCACTAGGGCGGCGACACAATCATGCAAAAAAGGCTGTTTACGCGTTTAGCTAATCAAACCTGAGGTTTCGTCCTTAGACGGCGGTAACCACTTAGCGTCCTGCAGCGCGTATGCTAAATTGCCACCGACAAAATATAAAAAAAAGGAATTGGCCGTTCTGATATATCTAATGGCCCCTGTACAGTCAACATCAAAAGTATCGTATCAGACTATGCGCCAAAAGTCTTTACCATTCTTAGATTTGTCTGTATATAGTTAGAACAATTAAACTGTTTCAGATACTTTTGAACGACTGTCAAATTATAGCTACTAAGTGGCAGATACTTTTGGGGCGTTGTTTCATACGCTATTGATGCTGAGTGTACTGTGTAAATAGTGTAACTAGTAGGTACTAGAGGGATCGGGCCAGTGGGCCAGCCGAGTCCCGGAAGCGGGTGGACGGCCGAGCACGAGCTATTTTCAGACACCACCAGTTGAATAACCTCCAATCAACTATTCGCAGTTGCCTGAGAATTCGGCATTAGGGGGCCTACTGCGAATGTCGATAATCTTTTAGTCATCTCAGTCATCTGGCACTGTATCACTCTTTCATACCAGAACGATAGAAGTGAACGCACGAAGTTTTTGAACTTTACTTCGAATTACAAACGGACGATGTAAGATTGTGCGACAAATTGCTATTGCAATAAACTGTTAGTCGACGGGACGACCCCGCGACGAAATTTTGTTCGATAATATCGAAATCACAATAAGGCTGCGTTTCCGCCAGACATGTACGATGCGCAGCAAGGGATGTGTTTGTTAAGAATCAATATAATCACTTCATTTACCTATCTTCGGTCAGCGCAGCTCTAGTCTGCTATTTCTATTGGTTCTTAACAAACACATCCCTCGGCACTAGGGTTTGCAATCCGGATCCGAAATGTATGAAATTATCCGGATCTGGATCCGGATCCGCGGATCTTCCCATACATTTCGGATCCGTCGTGCAAACTCTACTCGCCACGCATCCTCGCACATCTCTGGTGGAAACGCATTAATGCAGCCTTAAGCAATTTTTAAACTCCACCCTGAGAGTCGCCCACAAATCAAAACTTGCCAAGACTACATTTCGATTAGTCAAAATAAATAGCAACAGTTTGCTTGACAAATCGGTTTCGCGATAAACTGTTGCTCTACAGAACGCTTGTTCATTTTCATTGGTAAATCTAATACACATTTTTGGTCCTACCCTGCAAGCACGAAACTAGGATACCGAGGAAGCAAAAGGCGAACAAACACACTTAAGCACGAACTCCGAGCCTTAAACACTTGCCACCCAGTGTAAAATCTGCCTTATCGTCCACGTGTTAAGGTCTAAAATCCATTGACACACAAAACACAATACACACACAATAAAGCGGGATGAAGTGCTTTTACTGGCGTGTCGATCATCACTCGTTACACTTAAGAGGCATGAAAACGGATGGAGAGCTCATTTCCATAAGAAGTGACCTATTTTCAATTCTCTTAAGTGTCTAGTTCTGGTATTTGCATCATACCCAACTGAACCGACATTTTTACGAAATAGTGGAAAGATATATAGCAATGTAGAGTGTAGGTACTTACTATGAATGATTCTCGATTTTAATTAATGTTTATCTATCATCGTCTAAACACACTACTTTAGAGATCATCTGCTCAAAACGAATAAACAAACTCAATCTAGCTCATGTAGGAAATATACAGAAATGCTATTTTGAGACTATACGTATAAAAGAACTGATAGAAGATGAGTAGAAGAGCTGTTCCGACTCTACTTGTCTACCGTTGCGTTGTGATTGGCGATTTAACTCTTTTGTTTGAAATGATCGCTACGGTCGCGGAATGTAGGCCAGTTGTAAGATAGGTGTCAATGTTTGTGGCGCCACGGTCACAGCACTGACGTACGAGTATAACGCCACATCCAGAAAAATGCGACGCGGGCGGCCATGCAGCTTCATTCCTGCCGCTTTAACAAGCCCAGGCGTACCAGCCAAGCCAGGGTAACGTGACCTCCGGATCCATGACGAACTGTGTACTATCACAGCTCATATACTGATTATTATGGGGGTACGCTTTGTCAGTGCTTTGGGATTAGCCCTTACATCCTCGTACCTAGGACCTCGATCTGAGATAGATAGCTATGGGATGTGAATGGGAATAACCTCAGGATATGTAGAATAGCTCGTCTGCGCTATAAATACCTACGGAAAGTACGATCACTCCCCTAGCCGCGTGCCGCGACACCCTCGGCCGAGACGAGCGATTAGGGCATTTCCTTAGGCGGCTCGCGTTTGGTTAAAAATAATACGTTCTTACGCAGTCGTGTCTGGTGACCTGGTGGACTGCAGAATGGATGAATCCTTTGATTAGACTGTCACCAACATAAAGGTTGCAAAAAAGGAATTCATAGACTCTCGTGTTGAGGCACAGGTTTCCTTAGATAGTTAAAAATACCTAGTTTGTCATACGCTCTTACACAGTTTTGTCTGCTGTGCCTTATCACCAGGGGTCGGACAAAAAGTGCCGATGACGTAAAAATGACGTAATATTGCACACAGGATGATGTTTGAGTTTGTATTTAAACTTCCGTGTGACATGTAGTAACAAAGTAGTATTAATGAAGTAACAAAATAATCGTAAATAAATCCATGGAATTAATAATACAGGTGGTAGGGTGATGTAGTGAATAAAATAAATGTCTTCGTTGGTATATCTTGATTACAGCAAGAGCAGTATACGTGTTTGTCACGTACCTCCAAAAACGGAAAATTGCCACAATATTCGAGTACAGATGACATTTTAGAGCGTTTTCTTATACATTAGTAAATATACATTTTAGCTAAATATAATCGTGAAGATACAATAGCTAAACAATAACGAAGTCAATTTATTGTTCATCTGATTGACAATGTGTCAGTCAAAAACGTACTTATTCATTTCAAGTGGGGATATCGTTTAATAAAGAGGTTGATAAATAATAAGTGATAATTGTTTATGAAAATCAAAAATACTATTTGAAATCATCCTATAAGTGGTTTGACGTCATCCGCCCTTTTTGTCCGACCCCTGCTTATCACTAAAAAGTTCACTTACCTATTTTCAGCGAACAGGCATAACAAAGGTTGTGTTTCTAACAGTCTATATATGTAGGTATTACACCTATATTACTGTATTCCCCAGTAGCGTAGAATTTGTTAAACGAGCTATTCTAACATATATAACGATACTCAGTCTGTTTATGTACTTGATTTAGATAAATGTATGTTTAGGGTAAGATATTAATGTCAATATTTTCTGTGCCTATCTCCGCCCGGCACAAGCACGAATAACGCACGGCACGACATACCCCACATCCATCACAAGTAACACGTTACAGTTTGGTGCATGCCCACGATCACTGCCTACTCGAAAGTAACTCCAACAAATTCCACGCATGATTCAGGTTTACGACTTTGATCTAGTCTTTAACGCAAGTTGTAGCCTACTTACTCTTAATACTAATGCAGCGAACACGCCATTAGCATCACACGTCTCTCTTGGAAACTGGACCTTACACCATTGTAATAAGACGTTTAATGTGGACTAAAACTCATCTGAAACGTACTTTTGTAGAAGGAGAGTGTGTCGTATCGTAAACAACAAGTGAACAACAACAATAAACTACTTACATCAAGAATACTGAACGTACTATATTCTTTTGACATAGTAAATCCATTTTGGTTAAGTAGCCCTATATAACAGACCATTGGTAGGAACTGCAGTGCACTGCTAGGGCGTAGTAGGATTTTATACGCGGAATGGATTCGAATACCGGTAAATGTACACTTTTTGTTGATACCTAGTTACCTACATTACTTCATTCATTGTGACAACTTTATGGAAATACAGTCCTTGGGGGGAAATAATGAAACCTACTGAATCACACGCAGGCGAAGCAGTGGACACAATTAGTTATTTATCATTGTATTAAGCTAGTCAGTACACGGGTACAGGCCGGCCGTCTGTCTATCCGTGACCACGTAAACTCGGCGATATGACGCAGTTCTATGCATATTTTTGTCGTAAACTTTATAATTTGGCAAAGAGTCCCGAGTTAGCCGATGGACACGAATAGAACAATCCAAGCTGCTGAGTCACACGCTAAATGGGTTCTTATTTGTACTTTAATAAAGCCATTAGTCCTGTCTACGGTTTTACTACGAATTTACAGGGAACTAATGTCCCGCAACACGTGTCAGGCTGTCGGCAGGATTGTCGAGCGAAATCGTCGTGGTGCGTTCACATTAGTGATGTGCCGCCGAGAAATTACGCACTTACCGTAATTCTCATTAGTGAAAATTACCGTAAATTACCGAGAATTTACGGTAACTTACCCATGAAGTATATTAAATTAGGATTGAATTTTGCTTACAAGTTTTGTGGTTTTATAGTATTTAAATGTTTTTTACATTATTATTATTCTGTGTTATTATTATTTTTATGTTATCTGACATGTGGTTGATTGGTATAATAATTTCTAGTCTTATTTCTCCTTATATTAGTCCCAGCTCTATCTGGGCTTATATTTACGGCGGCGGAGACAAACCGCTTTATTCTGGGTTACCAATGTTACCATAGGGTTTAGGTTCTGGGCTTTCATCTCCCTCTTGATATTGAACTACCATGTGCCAGGAGGTCTTCGTCTTCCCAGGAATGTTGTGAGGATATTGTATTGTATTGTAGCACGGGCAGATTTCCGTAACTCGACGATGGGTGCCTTTTTTTCATGACGGGGGGTGGGGGCTAGTCCAGCCAACCCAACCCCTCAAGAGGAATGGTCACCCTTCCTCCTGCTGGATCCTGAAAGAGCGACTTCGTGAGTCTTTCATTGATACCAGGCATGGCCTTTCGGCCTCCAGCGTGGTTTAGCCAGTGTGCTGTTTCTTTGTACGTTCTAGCAGCAGTGAGCGTACCTTGCTAAAGTGGATCGGGAGAATCGTTTCCGGGCCAATCGCTTCCGCGCCTAATGCGGTTTGATGTAATTATATGGCTCGGGGCGATTAAGAGTGCTCCACTGTCGGATAGCATGTGGATGGAGGATCCTACTACCCTCCTTGCAGTGATGGCAGCCGCCGCATTGACGATGCCCATCCACTCAGCTTGGAATATGAGTTATGGGCTCCTAGCGGAGTGGTAATGGACACGTTCAGGTCTTCTGAGAAGTTTCCAGAGTCCGACTCACTGTCTGTTTGGGGATGTCCGCTGAGGGGGATGGCCTCTTGCTGTATGTGTAGGTGAAGCGATGGAAGGTTTAGCATGCCCTGAAGGGCATGAATGGCTGCAGACTGTGAGGACTTCGTGTTTTGTAGGGATGTTTAAGAGATTTAACTGGCAAACTATCAAACGTTTCATGTGGCCGGACCGGACCATCCTAAGCCTTCTTTTAGTTTGTTATAAATAAAGGACCACTCTGAAAGATCCTCTTACGTGCTCATTGCGCTATCGAGACAAGTAACAGGACATAGAAAAGTCGAGCGCTATAAATGCAGGATCTTGAGGGTCATCAGGAACTATTGTAATCCGTTAGTACCCACCAGGGATGTTGCGAATATCCGCATCCGCATCCGCAACCGCGGAACTTCCGCATTATTTTCAACATCCGCATCCGCATCCGCATCCGCATAAAATCGATGCGGATGTAATGCGGATGCGGATGTGGAACAGGTCGGTACAGGAACGTCTTAGCATCGGCGTAAGTGCTAGACTGCTAGGTAATTTAGTCATTAACCAAAAAACCTATTAGAAATGAGCAGTCAAGCGTGAGTGGGACTTATTGTACGGAACCCTTGGAATGCGAGTCCGACTCGCACTTGGCCGGTTTTTTGAAATAAAAATTACTAAAATGTAATATTTGACGTTTTTTATGGTACTATCTTGACATCCGCATCCGCATCCGCATCCGCGGATGTGAGCCTTTAAAAATCCGCATCCGCATCCGCATCCGCGGATGTCAAAAAATCGGCATCCGCAACATCCCTGGTACCCACACAGTACAAAAATGCACTTTCCACGTGTTTTATTTTTACTGCGGTAACTGGGTACATTGCAAACCCAGCTGATAAGCGTTTACCTGTTTACAATATAACAGCCTACTTAACTTAAAATAAACACGCGACGTAATCAAATTGTATCTTAAAACACACTTGTTGTAATGGAAGTCATTACAAATCAAACTTTACCTTACACATCAATGCTTGCTTACATATGACATTGAAATATAATATCTGGGAGACTGAGCAGCTTTGCTCGGAAAACATATAAAAGCTCAAAAATCAGCGTTTTCTCAGAAATAAGACCTAGCTAGATTGATTTTTCGCCCCTGAAAACCCCCATATAGCAAATTTCATCGAAATCGTTAGAACCGTTTCCGAGATCCCCGAAATATATATAAATAAATATATAAGAATTGCTCGTTTAAAGGTATAAGATATGTTTTTTTAGATTACACAACATTTTGAATTAGGTATTTAAAATCACTGTCATAACTATGAGATGAATTTTATACATTTAAGCTAAAATAATAAAGAACTCACTTTATTTTTCGTTATGCAAGTTTGATTCAACCTAATTTCATTAAAAACACTTAATTCGCACATCAAATGAAACTTATTAAACATTAGTAAAATAATGTAATATTATGGTGTATTTAATCTCTTACATCTAATTACATACATCATTGAATTCATTGATAAAAGTTAAAATTTCTCTTAGAAAAATTACCCGAGAACATTCGCGGGGAAGATTGCCCGTAATTTACGGCGGTAATTTACGGTAATTTTGGTAATAAACTAGTTCCTCTTGCCAGATTATTTTGAAAATTTCTATACAGATTGTATTACCTAAATAAGAATCAATTCTGTAAAAAAAAGTTTAAAAAAAATTAAACTTAGACCACTTTCTCGATAATTACCCGTACGGAGAACGTTACCGCGAAAGTAACCCGACGATTCTCTCTGTTCTCGTAATTTACGGTAACGGCACATCACTAGTTCACATGCTCGAAGACCTACGGCATATTTTCGAGACAGGATATATGGAGAGCTAGTTTAGACTTCAGATAGGTAGGTATATGAAAGTTGCCATAGCTTTTCTAGTATTAGACAAAATGTTGTCATATAGGTAGGTACTCTGTAATAAAACAACGCAATCTTATTGAGTATCTAAGGCTCGGCTTGATTCTAATGTTAGATGTCTTCCTAAAGAAAAGTACTTACACCGATATGATGAGAATAGCTTGTATCGGAGATGAAATTTGTATTAAACTTATTTCTTTACAAATAATACTAATATATCTATGTTGGACTACTTGGACGGGAACCATAGTTATTTCTATTGGTTCTTCATCCGTAAAAATAGGAATTTTGTGGTTTTTACCTCATTTGATTACTTGTTGCGTGGTGTGGCGTGGGCAATGGCACCGATGATGGACGGCTATTTGTTTCTTCAAACAAGTGTTCCTCCATATTTCAATTCCGTCATAAATGTATATTTATGTCTTCGTACGGCTAAAGTTGACCTATTTTGTTCAATATTAGGTATAGTTAACGAGTGTTTGTTGAAAACTTGCCCGGTTTGAGTTTCCTGACTCAGCTTCTAAAATGAACTTAGGTTAGGCTCTTGACCTTCTTTGAACTTCCTTGAACTTATTTTTTAAGAAAATCTGTTATAACTTTCAGTTAAAACAAAGTTTTAGGAAATGTACTTAGCCTAGCTTTTACTGTCCGGAAAATAAGTTTCAATAAAGCCGCAGTGCGGCACGAAATGGATTTTACATGGTGTGTTTGCTAAAAAACTACTTGAATTTGCATAGGTACCGGTTGCGCAGTACACAGGACTTCGTGAATATACCTTAATATTGATTGAAACTAAAGCTGTTTATACACGTTATGGTTTACCGGAGAAATCGAACTATGCAGGTGTGTCAGTAATGTCAGTAACTCATACGACCGACTCGACTATATACATCCTCTATTCCAGGCGGTCCTCTGTGGAACGTCGCCATTATACTTATGGTTGGACATGACAATTTACTGTTTTTTGATGATATCCTTTTATGGTGTTGACAGAGAATTGTAAAATTTGCGAGGAATAATCCTAAACAGATTCCCAAGATTCTGACTGTAGTATCCCGAAGGGACCAGGGAGCAGATATAGGGATATATAATAATAGGCACCTTACTATTCGAGAGTTTATTCCGGACTGTCACGAGTACCTGGATGACACACGTCAATCGTTAAGTCTATATCTACCTACATACATCACACTTCTCCGCACTTAATTAATACTAAGTATTAGGATCATAACTTGTACCATAAAAACTTAATCCTACTTAAATTACAACAAGGAAAACGTGGGTTGTAAATCAGGTAGTTGCCTTCTACAGATTACATAACCATAGGTACTTATACGAGTACACAATGTTAACGGGAGAACCCGTTAGTCTAACAATAATCAATCGTTAATTTTTAATTATGGATCTTTTGTTCAAGAAGTACGATTCATAATGGATTGATTATTGGTAGACCTAACCTTACCAATAAATGCTACGTATTATGCGAGTTCTATTGTAATTTATTAATAACAATACTTTCTATCGGAATATCACCTAAGGTAACATAACTAAGTAATCTAAGTATATTTATTTAAATCACATTACTCAGCTCAATTCCGTTAAGTCTATAATACTATACGTAAATGCTTTACACTTGAGCAATGGGAATTTATTACTATTAAACATTTATATTTATAACTACATTTATAAGTACCTACTCGTGCTTATACTTTATATGACGGCTTTTTCAATCTACATTGTCTAAGGGGCCGCGACCGAGCCGGTGCGAGGGGGGTCGTTGGCTGATCCACTTGCTCATCCCCACTCCCCGTATCCCTTCCGGGCGTGGAATAGCATTCTATGCCCTCTTCCTCCCCTTCCGCCATACTGAGCGCCGGCGAGGCATCGAACGTCGGCGTCGAAGGTCCCGCCGTCTCGCTCCTGAGCCCACTGGTACTCGCTCGCGGCGTTGTAGGCTCAACCCTGGGTTCCGGTGGCAAGTTTGGAGATGGGTTCGTGGCCATTGTCTCACTACTTTCCTCGCTACCTTTTGGACAGACTATAGAACTCCTCGCTCTCCGTTTCAATTGGTCGATATGGCGGTGAATAATGTTACCCTGACAGTCGGTTATGTTATAATCCGTATCACCTAAAACCCCGGACACCTTACCCGGTTGCCATTTCTCTCCTTTCAGATATCTACGATACCAAACGCCCTCACCTATTTCCATTTTTCGTTCCGACCCTCCAGCCAAGCGAGTTTGCCGCTGTTGGTTTTTAGTCACCTTCAAACTTACATCCGGTTTTAACAAATCTAAACGCGTCCGCAATTGCCTACCGGTCATGAGCATCGCGGGGCTCTCGCCTGTGGAACAGTGCGCCGTATTGCGATAGTAACTTAAATATGTGTTGATAGCGTTTAGAATGTCGTTTTTTTCTATGACTGCTTTTTTTATAACTTGCTTTATTACTTTAACCGAATTTTCTGCCGCTCCGTTAGAGGCCGGGTGATAAGGAGCCGTAAAAATATGTTCTACCCCGTCTAAGGCTAAAAAGTTCGAAAATTCTTTACTTGAAAACGGCGGGCCGTTATCGCTTATCAATTGTTTAGGTATTCCCCACCTAGCCCACAATTCGGTTAATTTTTCAATGGTTGAAACGGCGGCCGTGCTAGGAACCTGGAATACTTCGACCCATTTTGACATAGCGTCCACTACTATTAAATAAGTCTTTCCGTGAAAAGGGCCCAAGAAATCTACATGTATCCGAGTCCATGCTCGCGTTGGCCACGGCCAGCAGCGCGGCGGATGTCGCGGCGGGGCGCTCGCCACCGAGGCGCACGGCGCGCACTCGCGACACGCCGCCTCCACCGCCTCGTCGAGTCCCGGCCACCACACATAGCTACGGGCCAACGCTTTGGTCTTAACTATACCCATGTGAGGTTCATGTAGAATTCCTAAAACCTTATCGCGGCACTTCTCCGGTATTACTACCCGGTGCCCCCACATGACACACCCTAGCTCGTCATATAGTTCTGACTTTCTATTAAAGTATGGCTTCAGCGTATCAAAATCACAACTATCCGGCCAGCCCTCACGAATAAAAGTTAAGACTCTAGCCAAAACTGGATCGCGCATAGTGTAGCACTTTATCTTATTATAATCTAACAGCAACGCGTCTTGCGCGAAATGTAGATATGTTTGCTCGGGAATAGCATCACCTGAATTATTCCGTATCTCATTGGCATTAGGTAATCTAGACAACCCGTCCGCACAGTTATCCTTCGTATTCACATATTCGATTTCGTAATCATAAGCCGATAATATTATTGCCCACCGCTGCATCCTGCTAGCTGTCATTGTCGGTATACCCGTATTCGGTCCAAATATTGAAACTAGTGGTTTATGATCTGTGCGCAATGTGAAATGACGTCCGTAAAGGTACTGGTGGAATTTCTTTACACAAAAAATAATACCTAAAGCTTCGCGGTGTATCTGCGAATAATTCGCCTCCGCGCTGTTTAAAGTACGAGATGCGTATGCGACCGGGCGTTCGCCGTCCGGTCCAATTTGGGTCAAAACCGCCCCCACCCCCCGTGGTGACGCATCACAAGTCGCTATCAATCGTTTACTTGGATCATAATGCCTTAATACTTTAGCGCTCGACAGCAATTGCTTTACTTGCACGAAAGATTCCCCGCACTCCTTACTCCAGTGCCACTCCGCCTCCTTTTTTAATAGTTTATAAAGAGGTGACAATATTAAACTGAGATTTTTAATAAACCTACCGAAAAAATTTACTGTTCCTAAAAATGACCTTAACTCCGATACGTTACGAGGTTGTGACATTTGCAGAATCGCCTTAATCTTTGTTGTATCTGGTTTGATGCCCTCCCTAGACACTACATACCCTAAGTATGTAACTTCCTTAGCAAAAAAAACACATTTATTTTTCCTTAACTTCAAACCGTTAGTAAGTAAACGCTGAAAAACCGCTTCTAAAGCCTGTAGATGTTCCGATTTAGTTTTGCCCCCGATAATAACATCGTCTAAAAATATTTGTACATTAGGTATGTTACCCAATAAATTTATCATAATACGCTGAAATATCCCTACACTGGATGATAAGCCGTACACCAGTCTATTATACTGAAACAACCCTCGGTGGGTGTTTATAACCGTATAACGTTTAGACTCGTCCAATTCAATCTGGTTGTACGCTTGTGAAAGATCAATTTTACTAAAGTACATATTGCCATTTAAATTTACAAGTACATCTTCTATTTTAGGGAGAGGATACCGGTCGACCAACAAATACGGGTTTAAGGTAGTTTTATAGTCTGCACAAATTCTAAGGGAACCGTCCGGCTTATTAATAGGTACCAGTGGTGATGCCCAGTCCGAGCAGTCGACGGGCTCGACGACGCCGGCGCTCAGCATGGCGTCCAGTTCGGCGTCCACGCGCTCGCGCAGCGCGTAAGGCATCGGGCGTGCGCGATGGAACACCGGTGCTGCACCTTCCCGCACCCTCAAAGTCGCCTTGCCGCCCTTGTACCGGCCCAGTCCGTCGCTGAACAACGCCTCATATCTGCCGAGCAAATTCACAATGTCTTGTTTACCTTTTCCGCTAGCCTCATCTATTACGTAATTACATCTTAACTTAGGTATTTTTATGTTTAGTTCGACCAACCACCGCCTGCCCAACAAAGAAGTCGCACCCCCCTCAATAATGTACAATTCCAATTGTTTACTACACTCACTGTAGGTCACTATGGGTCTAATAATACCTAAAGGTCTAATAGGTGGCCCAGTGTAATAATTGAACACAGTTCTATCGGGTTCTATATTTATATAGGAAAAGTATCGGTCATATGTGGCCTTACTAATACAAGAAATAGCAGTACCCGTATCCACTTCCATATTGATAACTGTATTGTCTATACATATCGGTAAACTCACCGCCGGGTAGTTATTTAAACATAGGTGATGTAATTCTTCCTCGATGTCTCCGCCGTAATCCTCACTCTGCTCGTGATCGGCCACCCCATAATGCATGGCACTCCGCGCCGGCGCCGCCGCCGCTGCCCCTCCGCGCCGGGCCGGCGCCCGCGCTCCGCCACGGCCCGCGGTGCCCGGTGCCGCGCCCCAGTCCGGGCACACCCGCCGCAAGTGGCCTGTACGCTGGCACTTGCTACACACATAGTCCCGGAACTTGCAAGTCGCGTAATTATGGTTGCGCGCGCCACAGGCCTCGCAGTGCCTCTCTTGCCGGCCATTAAAATTTGCGTTTCGCCGCTGTTGCGTAACTACCGGCGCCCGCGATTGTCCTCCGCTGAATGTACTCGATGTCGCCCGACTCGCAAACATCACGGCCTGCGCATCTCCCGTCCCGCTCGAACTCGTTACCTTTGCCTGCTCCACTAACGCCGCGTCCCGCTCTGCTGCCTCCAATGAGGTTGCAAGTTTGACTGCAGCTGCGAAGGTTATGTTGTCGTCCTCCGCAAAAAGCCGTTGCCTAATTAAGTCGCTCATTAAGCCACAAATGAATTGATCCCTTAGATTTCCATTTAGCTCCGTGCCAAATTTACAATGCTTTGACAGCTTTTTCAACTCCGCCACATACGTAGATACATTTTCACCTGCATTTTGCCGCCTTTGTCGAAACCGGTATCTTTCCGCTAGCGACGACGGTGTTGGCTGCAAATGATTTGACATTAACGTCTTTATTTGAGCTAAGGTTAGCTCCGATGGCTTTGTAGGACTGGCCAAATTCTCCAGCAGCTCATACGCCTCATCTCCCATCGCTGCAATTAATACCGGCACTTTCATGTCGTCTTGCACTTTGTTGACCTTGTAGTACATTTCCACTCGATCCATGTACGACGACCACGCGCCATTGCTGACGTTAAATTCTTGTAACTTGCCGATAGACATTTAAGTTTATTATAACTTATTTCACACGCGAAATGATCACTACCTGTCGCCACTGTAGTATCCCGAAGGGACCAGGGAGCAGATATAGGGATATATAATAATAGGCACCTTACTATTCGAGAGTTTATTCCGGACTGTCACGAGTACCTGGATGACACACGTCAATCGTTAAGTCTATATCTACCTACATACATCACACTGACTAAATTTTATAAATTATTATCAGGCCAATGAAAAATTATCTCCGAAAAACTGTAAATTCTCATGTGACTCATGTCCATCCATAAGTATGGCGTCGTTCCAGGGTGCGGTTGATGTGAATAAACACATGCTGCATCTACATACATATCTGCACGGGGTGCCTAGCCAATATGCCCATCGTTTGCGCTACATCGCACTAATATGTAAAAGTGATAGAGAGACAGAAAGCGTTTCGTTGTCGTAGCGCAAACGATTGGCATCTTTTCTAGGACCACATCGTAACGCTCCGTTGCGCGTTGTGGGCCACAACTTGTGGCTTCGTCTGTAAGGAAGATTGATGTGTCTTCATTCGTGGACGTCCCCAAAAGCGCCTGTAAATAAACACGTCGTGAAGTAAACGAGGGGTATGCAACTAAGCCATTACTCGGCCTAATGAAAACCGACACGCGACGGGGTGTGAACCGCTGTCAAAAATGCACGAGTGTTTATGAATGTTAGTGTTAGTCTAGTCTGAAAAATATTAATGAGTTCAATATCAATGTCAGCTATTTAGTTTTCCGAAAAAGAGGAGTAAGTATATCAATTCGTTATACTTTGTGTTGTGTCAAGTCAAGTTGTGTCGCTGAAATAAGCTTTTCGATTGATCAATTTAAACCTTAAATATTGCAAAATCTTGAAGTTATGTTGCCCTGCTCATACAATAGGTGCGATGAAAGCAGCACGTGTTTGAAATACAAACTAGCCATTTTCTTTACATTGAACGGACTCGGTAGCCTTTGTCGTTGGCGCCGAGGCGACGGTTTCATACAAAATGAAATACTTTACTTACATGAAAGTGGCGGCGTGGCAGCTGATTTGTGTGTCCAGGCTTCCAATAACAGGACACATTATACTAAAATGAGAATTATATTTATTTATTTACACAATTCAAGTAAACCAAATAACATTCGTTCTGAAAATTTACTAGGATTGTGTGAATATTAAACACAATTTTTTTTAGTATAAGGTCTCCAGTTATTGGAAGGCCAGTAATATACGATTTACCCTATTTACGAGAACCGCTCTAGGTGTCGCTTTAACGGAAGTTTATAATTCCTTCACAACTCATTTTATCAAGAAGATTGTCGCTTGCGTCAACGTTGCAACTGTAATGCTTCTGCAGTGGTCTGTATAAGCAGCAGTTTTTTGTATGTCGCTTCAATTACTAGGGTGTATCGAACGTACGAGGGGTATTCAAAATATTCTCGGTATGAGAATGAAAACAAACAAGTACGAAAAGTTTGATATTTTTATTTTTCAATATACTCCCCCCCTATGTTCATACACTTAAAAGATCGATCAATTATTTTTTTTAATCCCTCGTAAAAATATTTTTTATCTTTCGTGTAAAAATGCTCCTCCACTGCCGCCTTCAATGCTTCATCGTCAGAAAATTTATTTCCACGCAGATCCTTTTTAAGATTGGGGAGCAAAAAGAAGTCGCTGGGGGCTAAGTCCGGACTATACGGTGGGTGAGTAACAGTTTTAAACCCACGTTCAACAATAGCTGCCTTGGCAATATGAGCAGTATGGACGGGGGCGTTGTCATGCAGAAGCAGAATACCTTTGGTTAACTTTCCTCGCCTCTTTTCTTTAATTACATCCTTTAATTGACGTAGAATGTTAGCGTAGTACTGTCCTGTGATATTTACACCTTTTTCTTTATAATCGATTAGTAATACTCCTTCACAATCCCAAAATATCGTGGCCATGACCTTGCCAGCTGAAGGGATGACCTTCAACTTCTTGGGATGAGCTGAACCCTTAATGTGCCACTGCATGGACTCTTGTTTACTCTCTGGGTCATAATGATGAACCCAGGTTTCATCTCCAGTAACTATTCTTTGCAGCACCTCATCAGGATTTTCACCGCACAGGTCAATAAAATCGGAACAACAAGCTACACGCATGTCTTTTTGAAGCCGAGTCAGCATTCGCGGAACCCATCTTGCACTTACTTTTGACATATTAAGATGGTCATGTATAATATCATGTACGGTACCAATAGAGAGATTGGTTACTTGTGCTATAGATTTTACCTTCACTCGACCATCTTCCAATATAAGTTTTTCCACTTTATCAATATTTTCTTGTGAAGTAGCTACTACAGGCCGGCCAGGTCTAGGGTCATCTTCAATACTCTCCCTTCCGCGTTTAAACTCGCTTGACCACTTTTGAATGGTAGATAAAGAAGGAGCAGACTCACGGTAAACACAATCCATTTCCTCTTTTATGGTTTTTTGATTTTTACCCTGTTTTGTCAAGAATTTTATCACGCATCGATGTTCTAATTTAGTTAACATTGTCAATTCGCACAGGATGTTCATGTTTGTTCAGCAATTGCAGAAAAACAAAAGACTATCTCGGTTCGAATTATACTTTTTTTAAATGTCAATGAATAAACCTTAGCGGCCAGTAACGAAAGAAATTTTAGAAGAGGTCGTAAGATATCAATACCGAGAATATTTTGAACGCCCCTCGTATTCCTTCCATGTCTGCCAGTGAACCAATATGCATACGTTATCCGTACGACTAATGTATGAATTCGAACCACAGAGGGCCTACCGCGAACCACGTTCGACGTGTTGCCTCCCTGTCACACTTACGTACGAATTCACAAGTGCGACAGAGAGGCAACACGTCGAACGTGGTTCGCGGTAGGCCCTCTGATTACCATAATTTCACGACAGTATTGCACGACATGCTTTGCTTCTCAAATCGGACGTTCCGCGCCGTGGCGCCTCGCACCCTTCCATCTCAAACACAAAACGTAACAACTGCCTATACGTTCCGTACATTCTTACTCCTTTGGGTTTTATAAACTAATTAGCATTCAGCTAGTGCCAGAGAATAAATCATGAGTCTCATGATCTCATCCCCCCATCCCATCTCCCATCTGGGAGAGAAGCGCGTATCGCTTCAAGCTATCCAGGTTAACAAAGATCTCGAAAAGCTTTACAACTAACCGAAGTTAGGGAACTGGTTTGTTCGAAACGATTAGTAGGCGATATGAATATGTTGGGAAAAGTGGTGTCTATGCCAAGTTATAAGCGTGAGGTATGCAATGACACTGCTAACGAGCCGTGAGAGTCCTGCGATGACGAGGGTCGGGTGTTTTCCCGACATGTGTTTCGGTAGTGCACGTTTTACCTCGGTGGCGATTCTGGAGTCACTCAACCCGGTTGTGATTCTTACGCGCCGTCATATAGATTAGAGAAATTTGAGGCCAGTTGCACTAACCCAAATTAGTCAACTGATCAACGTCACAGCAGTAAACTAGAAATAGAAATATTGATTTGCTTAACATCACAGCTTTAACGGTGACAGACGTTTTAGTGAAACCGACCCTTTATAATACAAGTCGCGAAATGGCATCGAAGTTTCAGAGTACGTAGCCAAAGTGCAATCGTTTATACTCCGTAGTAGTTAGTAGCGAACGAAACGCAACTGTCACTAATATGGAAGACTGATAGAGAGAAGATGACTACGATATGCTACGAGGCGTTAACGATTGGCACGTTGGCTACGCGGCCTGTTCAGTCAGAATAAACGTCAAATTATTGAACATCAAACGAGGACTACAGCATTTGAATTAAAAGTTGACACAATGGCAGATTATTGTTGTTCACTTGACTTTACCGCGAACGACTCCTTTACGTTTTCGCGTGTTGCGTTCGTTGCGTGGTGGCCCTAATCTGATCGCAAATCGGCCATAACATTGGAACATGAATAACAATTAACTACTTATACACGTAACGACACCTTGGAAAAGTCAGTGAAATTCTTTATTTAATTAATGGGAAAATGAAACTGAATAGAAAATGCCACTTTACTTTTGATCTCGTATTAAAATAGTCGTTACATCTCGCTCGTACTTAAATGATTGGTGCGGGGCTGCGGGCGAGATACACTGCGAATATCAAATTAGATCAATTTGTCACTAAAGTTGAAACATAAACACTTTCAAATCTTTTAATGCCAATCTTCTTAATTTCTGTAAATAATGGATGCCGCCTGGCGGCTACTTGAAGGAAAGTATATGTATACCGAACGGAAGATGATCATTCTCCGAAATAAAGCGCACTGACAGTGGGGCCTGGCAAAGATTGCAATAGTTGATAGAAAACGCCAATCAAAACCTAAATAATGTATGAAAATAATCACGTGACTTTTCGTAACATCTGTCATCCCGATACATTTTTAGGGTTCCGTACCCAAAGGGTAAAAACGGGACCCTATTACTAAGACTCCGCTGTCCGTCCGTCCGTCCGTCCGTCCATCCGTCCGTCCGTCCGTTCGTCTGTCACCAGGCTGTATCTCACGAACCGTGATAGCTAGACAGTTGAAATTTTCACAGATGATGTATTTCTGTTGCCGCTGTAACAACAAATACTAAAAACAGAATAAAATAAAGATTTAAGTGGGGCTCCCATACAAAAAACGTGATTTTTGACCGAAGTTAAGCAACGTCGGGCGGGGTCAGTACTTGGATGGGTGACCGTTTTTTGCTTGTTTTGCTCTATTTTTTGTTGATGGTGCGGAACCCTCCGTGCGCGAGTCTGACTCGCACTTGGCCGGTTTTTCTTTTCGTTTGGAGTTTGTCGATATACGATTGTCAACTTGGCTAAGCCCTAGCTGTATACCTATCCCCATGATTGAGTTGTTGTTCGTCGTTGCAGGCACGATGGTGGTGGGAGAGAACAAGCGGTCCAACATCATGGACGGCATCGAGAACACGGGCGACGTCCGTCTGCACGACCACCGGCTGCGGCTCAAACAGAGGTAAAGCTCCTTTATGCTGATTTTATATAACAGCCTGTACTGAAAAGTCAAAAGTCGCCAGGAAGGCGCCATCACCGCTGTCGCGCACACAGCCAATAGGTCTCGAAGCCATAAAAATGATAATACTATTCTATTTTATTGTTTCGATACATGTTTCATGAGAGTTGAGCACCGAACGACATCGTCTAGATTTCGTTAGGTCATTCACATTTATACGTGGGTTGAGTTGACGTAGCAACACCCAGCATTTACTTGCGCAAGTGCTTGTTAAATATAGCCACTTTATAGATTTTAACAAAGTTTATTTCATGTCATGTCATATATTAGGTATATCTAAAGTCACCAGCACTAACTCGGTTACTTGACTTGAATTTGAAAGAAATGAAAAGTAGAGATCATTTGTTTAAATAAAAAAAATGCAAAACAGTTATTGTCACGTATAAAAGGCCCATAGACACATGATGATGAAAGCTAAATAATTAAATGAAATTAAAAATGATTGGGTTGAGGGTGTAGTTCTCGTCCCTCGTCAGATCTAGCTAATGCGATTTTTTTTGCAGTATGCGTAAACTGTACGGGGTACGGACAGCAAGTTTTAAAAGTATGAACGTTAAGTTATCAATTATAGTTTCGGCCACAAGGTGGCATAGGTAGTTACTTTCCAACAGTCAAGAGAGTGCATGATATCCATTCAGACCACAAGGTTTCAGACTCTAACGCGCGTGGCCCCTATAACGAACAGAGGATCCGATCGACGGATCAACTAGCTTGTCATCCGTCATGCGATATATTGGGAAAAGGCGAACATGTTTTATGTATTATCTTGACGTAGCACGCTCTTTAACAATCCATGCTATAGTTGAAATACCATCCACCAAGATAATGTTGAAAGTGAGTGGCCCGTCCTACGCTCGAACGCCCGTGGGCGTAAAGGTTGATATTACTGCCTACGTCACCGTGCGTCATCGATATCCGACATTCTAATATTCGTCATCGGTTTCCGTTAATCGTTTCGTCCGGTTCAACGGCAGTTTGTATGTCCCTGACATATAATTTAGAGAATCTTTTTTTTGTCTAAACTAGGCCTCCTACGAGTCTTACGACTTTAATTATTTACACCATAGTAGCCCTCTAAGTGATATAAATATATGAAATCCGATGTGAAGCCCCGTAGCTAT
The DNA here is from genome assembly GCF_948474715.1 of Cydia amplana. Classification (NCBI taxonomy): domain Eukaryota; kingdom Metazoa; phylum Arthropoda; class Insecta; order Lepidoptera; family Tortricidae; genus Cydia; species Cydia amplana. Next base: position 19,606,061 of record NC_086076.1, read on the forward strand.
TCGCACTTGCTTGGGTTCAAGGCTGAAAATAGACTGGGGAATGTGTCTGTCGGCACATCTCGAGGTCGCAGCTTAACTAAGACACTTATTGTACACAGCATCTTTGACCCAGGCCAGTCCAAATAGTTATTTACTTTATTACATAGTATTACGAAAACACAGAAAAAACAATGTCAAACTTATTATCGTACCTACATTCAATGATTTTAAGTTAGCCACAAGTGCCACAACGCATAAAAAAAATGTCTAATAATGCCAGTGTGATGTCACGCCACGCGATACGTAGCTATAAAGCCCCATTTAGACTGTTCAAGAACTTGCATGCGATCCGTCTAAATTAAATGTGGCTTTATCAACTTTATAGTAAATATTAAACGTAAATAAAAGTAACAAACAGCCGAAGTTGCTTTGGCACTTATTATTATTAGTGTGGTATTATTATTTATTAGCGTGGAACTTTGTAGGCGAAAATCTGGCCGTAATCTGGGAGTATAAGACACATCATATCAAAGTTCAACCGTGATTTATTACCCTTTTATCTGTTTCCATAGTGTCAGATAAAACGTAGTGATTTAATTCTCTTTGGTGTCAGATAGATATTAGCTGGTGGCCCGCAAATAGTGCCGTTTTCCCCCTATCAATCAACTCCCACGCGCTACGTACATACGCGATACTTCACTTTAACATTAAGGCTCTGTCACATTGACTATTTCTCTCAAATCTACCGTCTTTCCTTTATGACCTCCAAGAAAATATAATACTCCCATTTTAAAGGCCGACAACGCACTTAAAACCCATCTGGCGCGGACACCCATGGGCCATGGGCGACGGTAATTGCTTACCATAAGGTGATTCATCTGCTCGTTTGCCTCTTATATCATAAAAAAAATCACATCGAATCACCTTCTTGTAGATAACTAGAACGTTATTAGTGACGTGTAGACAGCCAGTGTAAAATGGCCTTTATTAACACTGAAAAGTTATGTTAAGTGCCACTATTCCTGCAGCTAGCTCGTAATGCTGCCAGTGGTAGCGATTAATCACTTTGGACAATATATGAAGATTGCCGTGACGCCGACCTAAGACCTTCGATAGAACATGAACCCGAATGAACGTGCCAAATAACGCATTTTCCTATGAAGTATGTGATGTACTATTCTGTAGTCATTAATACCTATCAAGTCAGTGTTCTTATTTCAAGTCCAAATACTTAATTACTTAATTTATTTTTATGATCACCAAGTTTAGTTTCTATTTCCTAATCTCAGGTTAGTGTTGTATATTTACAATTTTTTAAGGAGTGGCTCTAATTTTAAAGTTGTTCATAACATTCCGAATACGAACATCTTAAAAAGCTATATTTAAGAACTTCAGAAGTGTTCGCGTGTGTATGTATTTGTGTACAAAACTGATATTGGATTTGATTAGATAGGTATACTGCTATGTAAGACAAAGGCACTTCTAAAGTTTATGAACAATAGGTAACGCTTGAGCGTGATGTTAAGGTTCCGTCACACAGGCGCGTTTTCCGGGCGGGGCGTGAGCAGGGCGTGAGCGTTTTATATGTAGAAGCGGCGCGCCCCGCTCACGCCCCGCCCGGAAAACGCGCATGTGTGACGGAACCTTAAGATTTCAAGGAAATATTCCAATACTGGTTTCAGAATGTTTTCTCACAAGAATAATGTACATTTCAGGTTCGACATAGTCCGCAAGCTCGGGCAGGGCACGTACGGCAAGGTCCAGCTGGGCATCAACAAGAAAACGGGGCAGGAGGTCGCCATCAAGACCATAAAGAAGTGCAAGATCGAGTCGGAGGCGGACTTGGTGCGCATCCGGCGGGAGGTGCAGATCATGTCCTCCGTGCGCCATCCCAACATTGTACATATTTATGAAGGTATGGCGTCCGTTGGGTCGTTGGGTGAACGATATTCGGAAGATTGCGTGTCACTTCTGGATGCTCAGCAGTGGGCGATAAAAGGCTGATATGATGATGATGATGAAGGTAACTGACCACAGATTATATGACTAGATGCACTTATGGGTAGCTACACCTGGTTTCTATTTCATCAACTTAACAAGTGACAATTTTCTGTTCATTTCTAGGCGGTAGGCACGTAACGACGGTAGGTATAGAGTTTGTGCGGAAAGAATGCGTGAAATGTATGGGATTAAATACATTCTACGACTCTTCTCTTTCCGCACAGACTCTACGTCAATGTTTGCTTATTGGACCAGCAACGTTGGTGAAACAAGTAGAAAAAGGTTAAACATAACGTCGATGGACGATAATGTGTGTCAATACACGAATAACGAATGTTTTAGTATGACCTGTTAATTAAATTTCAGTTGGGTTAGTTAGGTTGTTAGTATCCTAGACAATTAGTCTATTGAAAAGTGGATGTTTAATTTTATTTGTAAAATGTTCTAAGTCTAACGATGACAGTAAAGTAGGGTTTGCCATTGATAACTATATAACACTGGACACTGTGTGACATAGGCTCATCAGCTCAATAGCTGCTCGCCTATAATTATATAATAATAATAATAATACATTTATCGTTTCTTATTTTGATAATGTAATGTAATTTGTTATGTATTTGCTTGCAGTATTTGAAAATAGTGAAAAGATGATCCTCGTGATGGAGTACTGCTCTGGCGGTGAACTGTACGACTACCTCAGCCAAAAGAAAGTATTACAAGAAGACGAAGCGAGAAGATTATTCCGTCAGATCGCGACGGCGGTTTATTATTGCCATATACACAAGATATGCCATAGAGACCTGAAGCTGGAGAACGTGCTGCTGGACGACACGGGCAGCGCCAAGGTTAGTGTCGCTCACCACTTAGAGCCACTTGCACCGTTCCACTAACCCGGCGTTCACCGGTTAAACCTGGAGTTACCATGGTTACCAGTACCATTTGACACGGTTTACCCTCTTAACCCCGGGTTAGTGGGATGGTGCAAGTGGGCCTTAGTGCCAGTTGCACCATCCGCACTTGACAGACTGATCAACGTCACCCGGCGCGCCGCGGCGGTTTACTATGAAACTTTCCATACGATAAAATTTAGCGAACTCTTTAACGATGACAAACAGTTTGGTGCTACCAAGGGTCACGGAACGAATAAATGTGGATTCATTTTATCTATATTCGTACGCCTAGCGGCAAAACATAGCGTTCGCAATTATGCTTTAACTATAAGACCTATACAATGTACCTATGTTATAACGAATAAATGCATTCTGATTCTGATTCTGATTCTATATTAATTCACTACTTTTAACACATTCATTGCCACCCAGCCAAACAAGACATCCGCGCCAGGCCACAAACATTTCGTCATATAAAGCTGTAGTACCACGATCCCGACTATCGGGTCGTCCGGCCTGGGAATGAAATCGTAAAATACCCGATAGTCGGGGTTTCGGCACTGAATGTGTTAATGTTGTCTCTTGGGTCACGGAACAGATAAATGTGGATTTGTTTTATCCATATTAGTTAGTAGTTACTAGTTTTTGCCCGCGACTTTGTCTGCGTGGAATGATGATGATTGAAAGAACTACTTTATGTCCTCCGGGCCTTATCAAATCTTCATCAGAATTTTTTAGGTTGTGAAGAGGTAACTGACAGACAGAGTTACTTTCGCATTCATAATATAGGTACGTAGGAATGTGATACCCATAATGTATTAATCGTGTGTGTTATTTCTTGTTGACAGATAGCCGACTTCGGTCTGTCCAACGTGTTCAAAGAGACGTCGCTGCTGGCGACGTTCTGCGGGTCGCCTCTGTACGCGTCGCCGGAGATTGTTAAAGGGACGCCTTACATCGGCCCTGAGGTAATAATCAACGCAAATACGGGTGAATGTCATAGTATAAATTTTCTGAGAATGACCTGTTTGACCAGTGTTGGCCGAAAGTTAATGCAAATTGAAAATGCTGGCCATTAACCATTATAAATTGAATCGTAAACTATAATCGTCCGATACGGTTTAAGGTTCAATTTATAATGGTTAATGGCCAATATTTTCAATTCGCATTAACTTTCGGCCAACACTGTGTTTGACGCTGTAAAAATGAAATTAAAGTAAGTTAAATGTGGGGAACCATCTGTAGGGAAAAACCGTCTACACGCTTTTTCGTCACTTTTAACGGTCGGTAGAGCAGAAGGAGCAAAGCTATTTCTCTCTGACTGTGTCTGGAGTGACATACGTATACAAGTATTATCATGCCGCGATCAGAAAGGGATTAGAAATAACAGATTTCCATACACTTACGTCAAAATCAATATGGATTGACAGCTATCTCAATCCCTTTCTAATCGCGATTCAGTAATACGAGAGTTCTTGGCCTATGACTGTCTTTCAGGCAAAAAATGTTATATTTCATTTAGTCATTTAGTCATTTATTTATTGCAACCATAGTTTAGTACAGATCTTATTTATTTATTTAAAATTTTAATTCAGGCAACAAGGCCCATATTACATATACCTTATAAGAGCCTCCCCTTGACCTTAACACATTCAGTGCCGAAAACCCGACTATCGGGTATTTTATGATTTCGTTTCCAGGCCGGACGACCCGATAGTCGGGATCGCGGTACTACAGTTTTACATGACGAAATTTTTGTGGCCTGGCGCGGATGTTTTTTTTGGCTGGGTGGCAAAGAATGTGTTAAGAAAAAAACTGGCCAAGTGCGAGTCGGACTCGCGCACTGAGGGTTCCGCACCATCAACAAAAAATAAAGCAAAACAAGCAAAAAAACTGTCACCCATCCAAGTACTGACCCCACCCGACGTTGCTTAACTTCGGTCAAAAATCACGTTTGTTGTATGGGAGCCCCACTTAAATCTTTATTTTATTCTGTTTTTAGTATTTGTTGTTATAGCGGCAACAGAAATACATCATCTGTGAAAATTTCAACTGTCTAGCTATCACGGTTCGTGAGATACAGCCTGGTGACGGACGGACGGACGGACAGCGGAGTCTTAGTAATAGGGTCCCGTTTTTACCCTTTGGGTACGGAACCCTAAAAAGGCATATGTATAAAGATGTAGAACCGTGATGGATGTGGGCAGGTGGACTGCTGGTCGCTGGGCGTGTTGTTGTACACGCTGGTGTACGGCGCCATGCCGTTCGACGGCTCCAACTTCAAGCGGCTAGTGCGCCAGATCAGCAACGGGGATTACTACGAACCCAAGACTCCCTCCAGTAAGTCTAGTTTCAGGTTTCAATTATTCTACATTACGCCTCATTGTGTATTATAGGAGTCTATTGTTTCCCAAAAAGTTTTAAGTCATAACGTCATATAACCCGGCAACCTTCAAATCAAGGGTGAACAGGCACCTTCTGGGCTAGGGTTGCCAGATCGAAAGGCGCTATTATCGGGAAAAAATATCAAAATTTCGGGATTTTGGGCCTTAAGTCGGGAAAATGAACCATTCAAATTAAATTAATTGTATTAAAAACAACGATATTTTACATTATTGGCACTACGTCAGCTGCTCTGCCCAATCTCGCAACGCACGCTGACGGGCTCGACGCGTGTTGCTGATTCGCTCGACAACAGTTTAGAACTTGAAATTATTGTTTTATAACATGATGCTGTTTTTCGGGACAATTTTCACTTTGTCGGGAATCGGGAACACGTGCTAAAAATCGGGAGAATCCCGCCGAATCCTGACCATCTGGCAACCCTATTCTGGGCAGACTTGCTCCATCGTAGGCCACGTCTTCGCCCCGGCTAGTCTGTGGCCATGAGTAAGCCCATTTTTAATTAAAAAAAAAATTGTCCGCATTTTCGTTAGTCATAATTTATTTGGTTCAGAGACGCGTAAATTTTCAGGATGATAAATCAAGCCTAACCTAACTTATCTACAGGATAAAAGATATTTTATTCAAGTAGGCATAATTACAATGCGCTTATGAACGTCAAATAAAGCTAGGTAGACCGGCTCCAACCCTACACCTCTGCCCCGAGAAGAAAACCTTACGAAAATCCTGAAAAGTTAACGGTTTCAGTTTTAGGACTATTAATGATAAGACAAACAATACATTATGACCTAAAACTTTATGTGACACAAAGGGACTCCGTATTATAGATATATTTTTTACTCTTGTCGCCTGGGTCACATGGCAGAAAAACAAGAGAAAAAAATATTTGTGTACATTATGGTTCTATCGTAGTCTTGTACCCACAGGCCTTGTTTATTTGAATGTTACGTCGATGTGATACCGTTTGATAATAAGAAACATTTGTGGGGCAAGTGTTAACACTTTACATTTACAGCCGCGTCGCCGCTCATCCGAGACATGCTGACGGTGGACCCTCTCAAGCGCGCGGACATTGTGTATATTTGTGATCACTCGTAAGTATTTCACCATAATTGAGTATGTAATTTATGTGAGTACGTGAGAGAAAAACAATTAATAATTATGATTTCTAAGGCTTTATATCGGTTAAAAAGTTGAATTATAACAATAATACAAATAGCAATAAGACACTATTGTACCTACTTATTCTTTGCAAATAAATACTTACTTACTTACATAATTCATTTGTAGAGTGAGGATAGAAATATAAACATCATTGTCTAAAGGACAGAAATAAAAACCGTGATGTCTCTTGAAAACCTACTCCATAAACGCTTACATAATTGACATGAGTCGTTATTGAAGTGAATTTATTTATTGACCGAAGCGTAGCGAAGGTCTACGTTTTGACTCGGGCATTTTGCTTTTGTATGTCCGGATGTTCTCCTCTACAGGTCACAATTCTCAACCGATTCTCGTGAAATTTTGTAACCAGATTCTATGAGTAAATAAAAAAATTTTGTCGATACCGTTTTTGGAAATTTTCAAAAATGGAGGAGTTGTGATACCTCGCGCTTAAACAAATAGTCGTATCGAAATCATAAGAGTATTTTCTTTTTGAGACATATTTACACAGTGAATAACAAAAAATGCAGAAAAATTGTATTGCTGGTTTAGGCGGTATTTAGATATTTAGTTTGTACTCGAGAATGAGTAGCCGAATTTCGTCAGCTTAGCTGAGAACTATCATGGCCCATTTTGTAAACAATCGCTTTTTTTGTTTGCACACAGAAAGTCTGGGTTCGATCCCCAGTAAGACATAACTTTTTGTATTTTTTTTTTTCACTTAAACTTGGTATTTTTTTTTAAATAAATTAAAATCTTTGTATTGTTGATTGATCAAACCGCTGTGTGGCGCTGTCATCGTGCACGGACCCAATAAGCTATGCTCGCGAGGTCTACAGCTCACAGAGTATACGGTACACGTGTACAGGTGGGTGAACACGGGCTGCTCTCGGGGCTGCCTGGAGATGGCGGAGATGCTGGCGGCCGAGACGCCGGTGCGGCTGGACCTGCTGCTGTCGCTGGCGCCGCCGCCGACCAACTCCGTCGTGGTGCCCAACGAGGTACGAGTATTTAAATTTCATTAATTTCATTTCTTTTTAATTTCAATTAATTTATTTATATTTTGCTACAAAATGACATTGTATAGTTTATAGAGCATAATACTAACAATATTTTATGAGGCATAGTCGTAAGTACTAACAAAAATGATCCCTGATGGTCCTGTAATAAATGAATTTATTTATTATTATTATTATAGCCTCCTAAGGCCCAGCTATACAAACGTAACATCCAAAATTTGCCACTGAAATTTGAACCTAAATTGTAGGAAATTGAGTTAATTTTCCGTTGTTTGAAAATTGAACGAAACAGCAAAAGCGACTCTGTTCCAATTGAACATGGTTTAAATTACGTCGGACTGAGTAGGTACTACAGGTAGGACTTTGGGCCTTAGGAGGATAATACAGTCACTTGCAATAATATCTTACTCTTGGAAGGCCTATACAAATAAAATCGTGTCAAATATTTTTGCGGCCTTAGTAGTGTAATGTATAATTGCAGGTGATAGTGACAGAAAATACCTACTATGTAATAGGGAAATTTTATTTACGGGGACATATATTGGTGGATCAACTTTATTTGTTATCCTATCCCGTCAGCCAGGCGACAATAGTAGTAAAGTTTGTTAGAAGAAATGTTATACATACTACGTTCTACTAATATGCTAAGTAGACGACTCATTGTGGAAATAGCTTATAACTGCCATAAAATGTATATTTAGTTATTATAAATACTATAAAACCAGGGTTAAGAGTGACCCAGGAGATTGTAACCATGAAAACGAGTGAGGAGAAAAAGTTGATTCACCCAGATACAAAAAATGTGCTAAGCAAATGTATCCCTACAACTCCATGGGGTCTTCATTTAACACCCAAAAACGACCTTGAAGTTTCGCATTTAGAATTGATTTTGATTTTCTTTTGCTGACGCGATGTCGCGTCATTTGCTAGAGCATATGCTCTTGCCACATAAATTATGTATTGTTACGTTTACAGGGCGAGCTGACAGCGTCAGAGAGCGGCGCAGAGCTGACAACCTCCGCCTCGATGGCCATGGTGGAGCCCAGCAGTTCCGCCGAGAAGAGAATTCTTGACCTCATGGCCGGTAACAACTCTAACATACTTCATTTACTTTCAATACGGCATAAAATTGAGTTCATAGAGGTTTCACCTCGATTTGTTAGAAGAGATTTACACTCAACAAAATCGAACCCCAGATTTACTATAACGAATGACAAAAAAACCGGCCAAGTGCGAGTCGGACTCGCGCACGGAGGGTTCCGCACCATCAACAAAAAAGCGGCCAAGTGCGAGTCGAACTCGCCCATGAAGGGTTCCGTATTTAGGCGATTTATGACGTATAAAAAAAAAACTACTTACTAGATCTCGTTCAAACCAATTTTCGGTGGAAGTTTACATGGTAATGTACATCATATATTTTTTTTAGTTTTATCATTCTCTTATTTTAGAAGTTACAGGGGGGGGGACACACATTTTACCACTTTGGAAGTGTCTCTCGCGCAAACTATTCAGTTTAGAAAAAAATGATATTAGAAACCTCAATATCATTTTTGAAGACCTATCCATAGATACCCCACACGTATGGGTTTGATGAAAAAAAATTTTTTGAGTTTCAGTTCGAAGTATGGGGAACCCCAAAAATTTATTGTTTTTTTTCTATTTTGGTGTGAAAATCTTAATGCGGTTCACAGAATACATCTACTTACCAAGTTTCAACAGTATAGTTCTTATAGTTTCGGAGAAAAGTGGCTGTGACATACGGACGGACAGACGGACAGACGGACAGACAGACAGACATGACGAATCTATAAGGGTTCCGTTTTTTGCCATTTGGCTACGGAACCCTAAAAACAAGCAAAAAAACGGTCACCCATCCAAGTACTGACCCCGCCCGACGTTGCTTAACTTCGGTCAAAAATCACGTTGGTCGTATGGGAGACCCACTTAAATCTTTATTTTATTCTGTTTTTAGTATTTGTTGTTATAGCGGCAACAGAAATACATCATCTGTGAAAATTTCAACTGTCTAGCTATCACGGTTCGTGAGATACAGCCTGGTGACAGACGGACGGACAGCGAAGTCTTAGTAATAGGGTCCCGTTTTTACCCTTTGGGTACGGAATCCTAAAAAACAGGATATCTGTCTCCTGGGTCACAAGTAAAATTGTATGCTACCTAATACTTTTGGTGCACAAAAGTGTATAAAAAGCGGCCAAGTGCGAGTCGGACTCGCCCATGAAGGGTTCCGTATTTAGGCGATTTATGACGTATTAAAAAAAAACTACTTGCTAGATCTCGTTCAAACCAATTTTCGGTGGAAGTTTACATGGTAATGTACATCATATATTTTTTTTTAGTTTTATCATTCTCTTACTTTAGAAGTTACAGGGGGGGGGGGGGACACACATTTTACCACTTTGGAAGTGTCTCTCGCGCAAACTATTCAGTTTAGAAAAAAATGATATTAGAAACCTCAATATCATTTTTGAAGACCTATCCATAGATACCCCACACGTATGGGTTTGATGAAAAAAAAATGTTGAGTTTCAGTTCGAAGTATGGGGAACCCCAAAAATGTATTGTTTTTTTTTCTATTTTTGTGTGAAAATCTTAATGCGGTTCACAGAATACATCTACTTACCAAGTTTCAACAGTATAGTTCTTATAGTTTCGGAGAAAAGTGGCTGTGACATACGGACGGACAGACAGACGGACAGACAGACAGACAGACAGACAGACATGACGAATCTATAAGGGTTCCGTTTTTTGCCATTTGGCTACGGAACCCTAAAAATGAGTGCGTGATGTTTGCAGAGGGCGGCGAGGACGCGATCAAGCCGTCGCCGACGCGCACGCTCGTGGCCGACAAGCGCAAGCTCGAGCTGGCCGCCTCCGCCGCCGCCGTCGGCAGGAAAAAGGAGCGGGTTCACAGGTACTGTCACCGGCAAAAATACAGTGTGTAAATCCAATACGGGCGAATATTTAAACGGTGGTTAGCATACGACCTAAAAAGTATATTGAGATAGGTTTTACTTAGAAATGCATTGAAAATTTTAACCATACAAAATAATTCGGCCCGCAATGTAATACACCACACACGTTACGGGATACGAGCTTTTTAAAGTAACTGTCAACGCTTGTTGGCAGTTACTATGAAAAGCTCGTATCTCGTAATGTCATTATCATCTTCTGTTTCTTAATGTTTACAGTACATTGCTGCTCGGTACATGTGGAAAAAATTAATCACGGGGTCATAATTAAGTGTAACTTAAAAAAACATCTTAATTAATGACAAGACGGGTAAATTCTATATCTGGTTTAATTTATTGCCCGTATTTGACTTACACACTGTATATGACTGTGGGCAGCCGTGCAAAAATATCTGATGCTCCATTGGAGGCATAAGTATATGATAGGCGGTCCGTCTGCCATCCAATGTATTTGCATTCACATTGGAGAGATATTTATGCCAGATGAGAGTAATCACATAATTTTGATTTTTATGAGTGATCAAATATTTTTAAGCGATCCGATCCGATATTTATGCGGATACAGAGTAACGATGTTTTTGCCGGCCACAAAGCATCACATATTTTTACCGAGGTAGTGTCGTCATATACTTATGCCTCCAATGGAGCATCAGATATTTTTGTACGGCTGCCCATAGTCATTTATTTATGCTGGTGACTGTACTATGATTATACTGTACCTACTACCATCCGCGGCATTTTATAAACAATTATAGGTATTTTATAACTCGGATCCCTTTGTTTGACATATATTATTGAAATTCATAATGTAATGATTGTCAGAATATTAAATTCTAATATCATATCATAGTCATTCGAATATCATAGTCATAATTCTAAAACCGTTAACTTTTCAGGATTTTCGGTTTGTTAGATGGCAATCCTGAAAAGTTACGCGTTTCTGAGAAAACGAAAATGCGGATAAACAATGCATTGTGACTTAAAACTTTTGGCCTCGGACTTAAAAAAATGGTATATGGCGGTTTTAGGATCTAGATATCCTAAAACGGCAAGTGCTTAAATTTCAGGCGTCAAAATGAACATCCCGTTTATTTAATATTAGATGTGATTGATCGTTGTGGTGTTTCAGTTCGGCGAGCCTCGCGGGCGCCGCGCCCGAGCCGGCGGCGGAGCCCGGCACGCCGGAGGTCAGTACATTTTGTTCGTTAGCCAAAATATAAACATGTAAAGTTGCCGTCATTAGAATATGCGAACTATGTAAACAATGTAACTTTGTTTTGTCACTGTTTCTCCTTGAATTTTCACACTACCCCATCAAACACAATTCAAACTATACACATATATACTATTGAAACGGTCCGTTCCGTAAAATACATAAATATATAACTGTATCTTGGATATTTAATTAAAAGTTTAAAATGGTTTCATAAGTTAGGTTATTAGGACCTGATGGAATGGCGTTTTTGTTTCTCTTAAATTCTACAATTGTCTATGATGGGTAGTGTTGTGACTAAAGTTTGTGATATAAACCCGTTACACACTACCCAACTCCCGCTGTGTACCTACCGCCGCGGTTGTAAAATATATCAAAACATCATTCTTAAGTACCAATTTGTCTTCTGATCGTGATTAAACAAATTAAAAATAAGTAACTAAGTACTCGATATGGTTTGACATTAGTAAAGTAGTAAGGAAGAGTCTTGCCCATCACTAGTAAATTCATCATTCAGAGACAATTTCAATATGGCGGTTTGTTTACATAGTTCGCAAGTTCTAATGACGGCGAGTTTACCTACCTACATTTTTGAAATTTATTTACAGGCGGTCCAACCCACCTTAAAATCCTCCGCCACCATGACGATATCCCCCGCCCCCGCGCCCGCGCCCGCCCCCGTGGAACTAGCCAAGGACGCCACGCGGGAGATCATCAAGCCGCCCAAGGAAGAACCGAAACCCTCCACCAAACCGGGCCCCGCGAGGCACAAGTGCTGCTCGCACGAGGACGAGTCCCCCGCGTCGCCCGCGTCCCCTGTGTCACCGAGGGAGGACGTGTCGGCTGCGGCCGCGCAGCTCACGGGGCTGGCCATCGCGCAGCCGCAGCCGCTGCCGCTGCCGCAGGCGCCCCAGCAGCCCAAACCTAAGAAATTCTCTATACCAGGTGATTTACTACTTCACGATTCCTCCTAATATTACAAATGCGATAGTTCCTCGGCCCGTTCCTCTTCCCGCTTAAACCGCGGAACCGATTTTGGTCAGTTTGAGGCCCGAGAATACATAGGATCGACGAATATTTTTTTCATTTATTTAAACTGTTATCTTTCTTCTTTTGTACATTGCCGTGTTTCGTGGATGAATTCCGATATGACTGCAAAATTATCTTTATTGTCTCCCGAGTCACATCTTTATCCTGCTCTGTGACCCGGTGGACGATAATAAAAACTTATAGTTTCGAACGGAGAACGAATGTTCAGATCGATTTTTATAAGACAAACAAGTTGCGTCTGTTTTGATAGATTTTAATTTCTCTATGAACAAAATTGAGTTACTTTAGTAAGTAAGTAGTCATAGATGAAAATATTATTATTTCTGTTTATAAGTTTTAGTTTGTAGCAATAGCGACTTACCAGTTTTAGAATGCTAAAATTTAACTTCCTACTAAAACATAAAAAGTATACTTTCACTTACAACCTCGTCAGTTTAAAATGAACACTTAGCTTTTGGCGTGTTCAAGAATAATGTACTTTTAAGAAGAAGAAGAAGTATTTATTGTCACAACACAACAGCGAATACAGGTCACACAATATAAAAAAAACCGGCCAAGTGCGAGTCGGACTCGTGCACGGAGGGTTCCGCACCATCAATAAAAAATAGAGCAAAACAAGCAAAAAAACGGTCACCCATCCAAGTACTGACCCCGCCCGACGTTGCTTAACTTCGGTCAAAAATCACGTTTGTTGTATGGGAGCCCCACTTAAATCTTTATTTTATTCTGTTTTTAGTATTTGTTGTTATAGAGGAAATGAAATGAAATGAAATGAAATGAAATGAAATGAAATGAAATTTCATTTCAACAGAAATACATCAGAAATACAGCAGAAATACATCATCTGTGAAAATTTCAACTGTCTAGCTATCACGGTTCGTGAGATACAGCCTGGTGACAGACGGACGGACGGACGGACGGACGGATGGACGGACGGACGGACGGACGGACGGACGGACGGACGGACGGACGGACGGACGGACGGACGGACGGACGGACGGACGGACGGAGGGACGGACGGACGGACAGCGAAGTCTTAGTAATAGGGTCCCGTTTTTTACCCTTTGGGTACGGAACCCTAAAAAAGAAGTTACTTAACCTATAAACATTACTTAACTATTTGTTATGTAGGCGGCAATGTGGGGAGCTTCAAGGAGCAGTTCGAGCGGCGCGCCTCGCTCACGGCCGCGCCCGAGCCCAAGCGAACCCTCTCCAAGCCCGGTACATATTGCCATAGAGAAATAAAGATAAGAGTGCTCACTCCATACATCAGTTCAGACTATTAATTTCAGTGTCTACTTGTTACTAGTCTTTTTGTTACTAAAACTGATGTATGGAGTGAGCACTCTATGTATTTTTTTCTCTATGATATTGCTCACTACTTATACCCATATATGTAGTAATCAATTGTATTCCACCTGTCCAAATTCTTGGTACAATGTGCATTGCCTCTCACTCTCTCGCTAAGCAAAATGTGAGACGCAAATACACATTGGACAAGTGGAATACCACCCTAAGCTAAACTCATTTTCCAAGCTTAAACTACTTTATCCTCCTAAGTCTCATAGTAATTTTTGCAGTTGTGAATTTGGGTTTTTCCATTATATGTAGTTCAAAATTCGATTCGTTTTTGTCCTTTTAAAAGGACATCGGGACTTACAAAATTAAAACAACGCCATCTAGTGAGCTCTTATCATTGGGAAACGTATCTAAGAATCTCTTCGATAGACCGCACCGTTGATTTAAAAAAAGTTTCAAATCGGTTCATCTGATGGGAGTTACGATGCCTCAAACAGTTAACGCGTAAAATGTATCTCTCTTTTTCTGTTGCGGGTTAAAAAGAGATTGACAGTATTGACGACAAGAAACATTTAATAATAAACCTTATTCGTTACCGCTTAGTGTCGAAGATCGCCAAGCCGAAGGCGCAGAGCGAGGACCGCGAGCTGCAGAAGAGTCCGGACAATGGTTCCGTTAGACTGCAGCAGATCGGGATCGAGCCATCGCCGGTAAGTTAATTGCAACCTTATTGGCTACACTATAGAGTCGAAGATCGCCAAGCCGAAGGCGCAGAGCGACAACCGCGAGCGGGGGCCTATTTCTCGTACGTTATTAGACTAATAATATTAGTCCATGAGCTAATATTTTTTACAAGTTTACAAGTTTGCGTCTCTCGAAGCTACTCTTGTAAATTATTTGTTAATAGTCACTAACTAATAAATATTTGCTAATATTAACACGAGTAAATACAGTCTTGTTTCACAAAAGAGTACGCTAATAATTACACTTGTAAATTACACGCGTAAAGCTATTAATCTCAAAAGGCTTATAAAAAATATTAGCTAAATTTATTAGAAACAAATTTTCGGAAATGTACTTAGATTCTGAGAGTTTGGACGGTGAAATAATAATTATTAGCCACGTAAGAGTTTTCCTTCCTATAATACCGAGGAATAACGACGAAATACCTAGCTCAAGGGACAGCTTGGAATTAAAACAAAGGTTCCGCTTGTTTTAGCCATCGCGCCTAGTTCAGAACGACTTACAGCGAGAAATCAAGTTTTGTCGTCCAAGTCAAAGGTTCTCGTTACATTAAATTGAATGGGCACTTGAACCTTAGCACAGCAACAATACGCGGGAAGTTTTTTTAAATTAGCCAAATGCCAAGGGAGGTGGTGCATTAAGCCAAATAACACCAATAGCATTAGTCCACTACTATTAGTGACTAGTCTAGTAAAATTATTTGAGAAACAGAAAATATTAATACTTGTAATTTTAACGAGAAATAGGCCCCTTATTGGCTACGCTATACAGTTGTAGATCGTCAAATGTCGAATTTAGATATTTTTGTACCTTCGAAAAGTCCCCCTTTTGTAATGATATGTGAATCAGGGATGTTGCGGATGCAGATTTTTTGACATCCGCGGATGCGGATGCGGATATTTAAAGGCTCACATCCGCGGATGCGGATGTCAAGATTAGGTACTTCTAGAAAACGTCGAATATTACATTTTTAGTATTTTTTTATTAAAAAAACGAAACGTTTAGTATTTGAGCAAGAATATAGGTGCGTTATATTTAATAAACAGTAACTTGGCCGACTTTTTTGGATCTAGACGATTTCGTCATTACCTATAACGGGTAATGACGAAATTACCTAGCACTTACGCCGCCGCTAAGACGTTCCCGTACCGACTTGTTCGACATCCGCATCCGCATAAGCTCCGCATCGATTTTATGCGGATGCGGATGCGGATGTTGAAAATAATGCGGAAGTTCCGCGGTTGCGGATGCGGATGTTCGTAACATCCCTGATGTGAATGATTGTCGTAGACCGGGGTGTCGGAGCTGCCGCAGCAGCCGCACCCGCGCCGCGGCGGCGTGCACAAGACGGAGAGCGAGCCCGGCCGCGCCGCGCCCGTCGACGCCGCCGTGCTGCTGCACGACGCCAGGAGGTACCCACCGCACACACATTACATACTTCTGCCGCAGCAGCCGCACCCGCGCCGCGGCGGCGTGCACAAGACGGAGAGCGAGCCCGGCCGCGCCGCGCCCGTCGACGCCGCCGTGCTGCTGCACGACGCCAGGAGGTACCCACCGCACACACATTACATACTTCTGCCGCAGCAGCCGCACCCGCGCCGCGGCGGCGTGCACAAGACGGAGAGCGAGCCCGGCCGCGCCGCGCCCGTCGACGCCGCCGTGCTGCTGCACGACGCCAGGAGGTACCCACCGCACACACATTACATACTTCTGCCGCAGCAGCCGCACCCGCGCCGCGGCGGCGTGCACAAGACGGAGAGCGAGCCCGGCCGCGCCGCGCCCGTCGACGCCGCCGTGCTGCTGCACGACGCCAGGAGGTACCCACCGCACACACATTACATACTTCTGCCGCAGCAGCCGCACCCGCGCCGCGGCGGCGTGCACAAGACGGAGAGCGAGCCCGGCCGCGCCGCGCCCGTCGACGCCGCCGTGCTGCTGCACGACGCCAGGAGGTACCCACCGCACACACATTTGACGCTGCTCTTTGTTATCCAAAGGATTTTTAATACGTTTTTAGGGTTCCGCACCCAAAGGGTAAAAACGGGACCCTGTTACTAAGACTCCGCTGTCCGTCCGTCCGTCCGTCTGTCACCAGGCTGTATCTCACGAACCGTGATAGCTAGACAGTTAAAATTTTCACAGATGATGTATTTCTGTTGCCGCTGTAACAACAAATACTAAAAACAGAATAAAATAAATATTTAAGTAAGGCTCCCATACAACAAACGTGATTTTTGACCGAAGTTAAGCAACGTCGGGCGGAGGCAGTACTTGGATGAGTGACCGTTTTTTTGCTTGTTTTGCTCTATTTTCTGTTGATGGTGCGGAAACCTCCGTGCGCGAGTCCGACTCGCACTTGGCCGGTTTTTTGACACAAAGTTTTTATCGCTGACTGTACGTTTCTTTCCACAGGCAACTAATACACGTACGGAACAGTTCTAACGACCTCAAACACAGTTTGCGTTGTTTTGCTGTCTCCGTCAGATCGGCTCCATGCGGTCTAGCATAAGTTGCGTTCTCGCGCGCGAGTCCATACATCTTGCTCGACTTCAAGTATGGACTCGCGTGCGAGGACGCATTAACTCATGTTAGACCGCCTGGTCATGTCATCATAATATTGCACTGTCATCCGATTTACATATGTATGCAAAATTTCAGCTCAATCGGAAATCGGGAAGGCTTTAGCTTCCAAGATTTGACCGGCACTAACATACTATTTAACAGGGAAAATTAAATAAAAGCTTGTAAAAATAAAATGTCGGTACTGTTGGAACTGCTTAAAGTCTTGGCTTATTAACCTGTCGAATCCCACGATATGACGTCACCATAAGCGTTCTGGCTCATATATGAGCCGTGGGAGCTGACAGAGAGTTTACACAGAACGAGTTATGAGCAAATTATTGCACAAAACTTCGTCAGCGGGGATGGGCCTCACCCGAGGTATCATTATGCCTCGGGCGAGACCCACTCGCACACTTCCGTCGCTCGGGGCTAACCCCATGTGGGTCTGCACCGCATATTGACCTTTTTTTTTTCATTTATTTTTCAAAGGTACATATACATAATAATTTTTATAGTTCCTCGCCAAACTGCTTAACATGCAGTTTGTTGGCGAGACAGCGCTCATTTTTACAGTTTTATGCACCTACTTTTTAGTTGCTATCATGCTATGCTTATTGCTTACCCTAAAATTAACATTAAAGTTATTCTCAGAAAATAGATACACTTTCCTTTTACAAAACACAATTTTACAAAAAGATATAGGTACTGTGTGCAAAAACAACAAATCTGATATTAATAACAATAATAGGTTAGGTTTTTTATAATGTGTTTATATGTATTTTTTTATTGTTTTATATTTTACTTTTATATGATATATCATATTATATCATATTACCTGTGGTGGTGTCCGTGCAGGAGCCTGCAGAACTCGATGGCCAGGCTGGAGGAGGCCAAGCTGGGCGAGGAGACGCGCCGCCGCGCCGCGCGGGACATCATCTCCACCGCCATACGGACAGGTGGGTCACTCAAGCTACTTGGCCATAGAGAAAAAAATACATAGAGTGCTCACTCCATACATCAGTTTTAGTACCAAAAAGACTATTAGCATCTAGCATCGAGTAGCGGAACTATCAGTACTGCTATTTGACAATAGATGTAGCACCGACCGGAAAGTCTTATGCTATTGAGATGAGCCTTTCCGGTCGGTGCTACATCTATTGTCAAGTAGCAGTACTGACAGTTCCGCTACTCGATGCGAGATGTAGACACTGAAATTAATAGTCTGAACTGATGTATGGAGTGAGCACTCTTGTCTTACTATATTTCTCTATGACTTGGCTCAGACCAAGGTGTATTCCCATTAGTCCATGAAGTGGGGACTACTGAGAATACACCCAGACCGGTGGTTCTTAACCGGTGCTCCGCGAACTTTCAAAAAGAACGACCTTTTATAGACTTATTTGTCATAGGTATTAATTTCCAAACGATTGAATGATAATTGTCACAATTTCTAACTTATACCTACTTTATTACACAGCCCCGTTGCATCATCTTTCTCCAGATTCTTTGGACGGTAATTTTATTCAAACACTATGATATACCTATAGGCATGTATTATACGTGTGTGTGGTTTGGTTCCTTTGCGACGCATACTGCATTCTGTTTCATCAATGATCCCGAAGAACGAGTCTGATCCCAAACTACATCTTTGTTTAGAATGTTTGAATAGATTCCAATTTTAAATGTATGCTGTTAACCCTTTAACCGCCAAAGATGTTAAGTGGCGTGCGCGGCTCCAGCCCAATATCAACCTTCGTGCATTCCGATAAGGTTCACGATGCCGCGTCGCACACGATAAGTGGGGCGTTTAAAGGGTTAACTGAGAAATTGAATGAAAATGTCAGTTAACATTAACAGTAGTCGAAACATGTTAATAGCTAGTCTATTGATTTAGGATAAAAAGCATAGAAGTGACATTGATAATAGTTTACTTATACTGAGGCTTTATTGAATGTTAAATGTTACATCACCATATATACCTATTATTTAAATGGTAACTAGTATAGAGTATAAGTTACGGCACGATTGTTTGATTGTATTTTGTAATGTCATGCTAACATTTTTATAAATAAAGGGCCGGGGGCATCAATCGTTGGTAATTTATATTACGTTTTATTAAATGTAACCGTAAAGAAGGTTTGAATTTATGAAATAAAGGCCGAGGTGGTCTATTTTATAAAAAGCCGAATCAAAATATTTCATTTGAAAAGGAGGCGCTGTTAATATTACCGGGGGCTCATTTTTCGAATGGTACTAGAGTAATATCAGATATACGATTTGATAGGTCGAGTCTATTTATAACGTTAGGGCTCATTTAGACGGCGCGCGAACTCGTATACGATTATTTTAGTTGTTTACATCAATTCAGCCGACCGATCAAACGACGCAACGCAATGAAACTCGCACGAGAGTTCTCGCACCGTCTAAATGAGCCCTAAAGTCTAACACGGGTCGAGAATTTTGTGTTAATACAGGGGTCTTTTCAAACCGAATCTTAGGAAAAGACGCGTGATAAGCTTTCGTTCGGGGCGGATCATTCCAAACGGGTTCGTCGATCGGGATTGAGGCGCCCTGCTTAAATAAGTAGTGTAAATGTTCGGTGATGGTGGCAGGCAAGCCGCCGGTGCCGTACGGGCGCTCGTCGTCGGCGGGGGTCGCCGCGCTCAGCGGGCCCGCCTCGCCACCAGCGCCCGCGTCGCCCGGCTCGCGCGTGTTCCGCACCGAGGCGCAGCACCGCGTCGAAGACCACCGCCCCAGGTATGCCGTCACACCACACCACACCACACCACACCCCGCACCACACCGCCTCGCCACCAGCGCCCGCGTCGCCCGGCTCGCGCGTGTTCCGCACCGAGGCGCAGCACCGCGTCGAAGACCACCGCCCCAGGTATGCCGTCACACCACACCACACCACACCACACCCCGCACCACACCGCCTCGCCACCAGCGCCCGCGTCGCCCGGCTCGCGCGTGTTCCGCACCGAGGCGCAGCACCGCGTCGAAGACCACCGCCCCAGGTATGCCGTCACACCACACCACACCACACCACACCCCGCACCACACCGCCTCGCCACCAGCGCCCGCGTCGCCCGGCTCGCGCGTGTTCCGCACCGAGGCGCAGCACCGCGTCGAAGACCACCGCCCCAGGTATGCCGTCACACCACACCACACCACACCACACCCCGCACCACACCGCCTCGCCACCAGCGCCCGCGTCGCCCGGCTCGCGCGTGTTCCGCACCGAGGCGCAGCACCGCGTCGAAGACCACCGCCCCAGGTATGCCGTCACACCACACCACACCACACCACACCCCGCACCACACCGCCTCGCCACCAGCGCCCGCGTCGCCCGGCTCGCGCGTGTTCCGCACCGAGGCGCAGCACCGCGTCGAAGACCACCGCCCCAGGTATGCCGTCACACCACACCACACCACACCACACCCCGCACCACACCGCCTCGCCACCAGCGCCCGCGTCGCCCGGCTCGCGCGTGTTCCGCACCGAGGCGCAGCACCGCGTCGAAGACCACCGCCCCAGGTATGCCGTCACACCACACCACACCCCGCACCACACCGCCTCGCCACCAGCGCCCGCGTCGCCCGGCTCGCGCGTGTTCCGCACCGAGGCGCAGCACCGCGTCGAAGACCACCGCCCCAGGTATGCCCACACACCACACCACACACCACACCCCACACCCCGCACCACACCGCCTCGCCACCAGCGCCCGCGTCGCCCGGCTCGCGCGTGTTCCGCACCGAGGCGCAGCACCGCGTCGAAGACCACCGCCCCAGGTATGCCCACACACCACACCACACACCACACCACACCACACCCCGCACCACACCCCGCACCACACCGCCTCGCCACCAGCGCCCGCGTCGCCCGGCTCGCGCGTGTTCCGCACCGAGGCGCAGCACCGCGTCGAGGATCACCGCCCCAGGTATGCCCACACACCACACCACACACCACACCACACCACACCCCGCACCACACCCCGCACCACACCGCCTCGCCACCAGCGCCCGCGTCGCCCGGCTCGCGCGTGTTCCGCACCGAGGCGCAGCACCGCGTCGAGGACCACCGCCCCAGGTATGCCGTCACACCACACCACACCCCACACCACACCCCGCACCACACCCCGCACCACACCCCGCACCACACCCCACACCACACCCTGCACCACACCCCGCACCACACCCCGCACCACACCGCCTCGCCACCAGCGCCCGCGTCGCCCGGCTCGCGCGTGTTCCGCACCGAGGCGCAGCACCGCGTCGAAGACCACCGCCCCAGGTATGCCGTCACACCACACCACACCACACACCACACACCACACCCCGCACCACACCCCGCACCACACCCCGCACCACACCCCGCACCACACCCCACACCACACCCCGCACCACACCCTGCACCACACCCCGCACCACACCCCGCACCACACCCCGCACCACACCCCACACCACACCCCGCACCACACCCTGCACCACACCCCGCACCACACCCCGCACCACACCGCCTCGCCACCAGCGCCCGCGTCGCCCGGCTCGCGCGTGTTCCGCACCGAGGCGCAGCACCGCGTCGAAGACCACCGCCCCAGGTATGCCGTCACACCACACCACACCACACACCACACACCACACCCCGCACCACACCCCGCACCACACCCCGCACCACACCCCGCACCACACCCCACACCACACCCCGCACCACACCCTGCACCACACCCCGCACCACACCCCGCACCACACCCCGCACCACACCCCACACCACACCCCGCACCACACCCTGCACCACACCCCGCACCACACCCCGCACCACACCGCCTCGCCACCAGCGCCCGCGTCGCCCGGCTCGCGCGTGTTCCGCACCGAGGCGCAGCACCGCGTCGAAGACCACCGCCCCAGGTATGCCGTCACACCACACCACACCACACACCACACCACACCACACCAGCGGGGATATCTTATGGTACGTTTACACGCTTGGCAAGTCTCGACAAGCTTCTACAAACACAAGCGTGTGAACGGGGTTGTTTGGCTTGGCTTGCGTGAGCTTGCAAGAGCTTGTCGCGATCCGGGCTAGTGTCGGTTTTTGGAGACAGATCAAAGGGAGCTTGCGGCAAGCGCTTGCGACGTATTTACACGTTGGCGCGTGTTTAGTGTTTACTTAGAGCAATTGCCGACACAACTTCAACGTCCACGTCTGCCAAGCTTGCTTGTCCGGAACACAGTAACGCACTCGCAAGCATGTAAATGATGCCATTTTTGCTTGGATGCCCAAGCGTTTGTAAAGGCTTGAAGCTTGTAGACGCTTGCCAAGCCTCGGCAAGCGTGTAAACGTATCATTACTTTGTCTAATGCCCACTACGGCTCCACCGAGGAATGAGCGACAGCCTGCAGTGTGACCATCATTATTATCATTATTGGCATTTTTATTCTAGACGATTTATGGTACGGAGAAACACCGTTTTTGGTGGCTGAATAAGACCGATGCGAGACCGATATGGTCTACCGCAGGCCTGACGAGAGAGATTTGCGGAAGATGGCACCGAGACGCCTTATCGTCGTTTTCCACCGCCATCAAACCTTCATAAATAGGATCCCCACCCCCTAAACCGGACGGGTCGTCGTCCGGTGTTGCGAATGTCCACGGGCGACGGTAATCGCTTTCCGTCGAGCGATTCGTCCCCTCGTTTGCCTCCTGTATCATATTGAATAAAGCCGGCGGTCCCGTTTTACTATGTTATGATATATTATGATATTTTTTATCCCCCGTCGACGAGTGGTAAATTAATGCTTAAAAATTGTCTTTTTAAATTTCCCTTCTAAAGATACTTCGAACGCCTGATAAACTAAATGTGAGTCTTCCCAATCCTCTTTCCTATGTTATAATGCCTATTTGGAATCATAATTTTAAAAACTTGTTAATCAGTTTTGTATGTATACGATGTGATAGGGGCGTGTCAGTGGAGCGCATCATCCCTATCGCGGTGGCGGAGGAGGCCCCGCAACCCGCGCCCGCGCCCGCACCCGCCGTCAGCAGGCAAACTAGTCACCAACCGTTAAGGTAATACTCCTAAAATTTTTATTTGTTATTGTCATGTCATTTATGAATTGCTCTTAATTTTAATTTTAAGTATATAGATTCATTTTACTACTAACTCCTGCTCTTCACTTCGTCTGCATGGAATGATGACGATGAAAAAACTATCATGTCTTCCCCGGGCCTCAAACTTCCGCGGTGTAATGCCAGCGGGGATAACAGACATATTTTTTTCCCATTAGGTATGAGTTTAAAAACGGGCAATCAAGACCATGGCTCTTTGGGGTCTCCTCTGCATTGTCGAAATTCTTCATTCCAATTTAAACCTTATACCTCCAGCAGTATAGTACAAATTCCATTAACCTTACAGACGATTAACGTCAAACGAATCGACGGGCAGCGCGGCCGAGTCCGTGTCGAGCGCCGGCGAACCCATCAAGAAGAGCGCCAGGGAGTTCATCATACCCATAGCGGTGGAGGGCAAGGGATACGTCACACCGAGCCAACGCAGCACCGAGCCGGAGATGACGCGCAAGCCGCGCAAGCCCAGACGCATCAGGTGAGACATTGGCTCGCGACAGTTCATCATACCTATAGCGGTGGGGGGCAAGGGATACGTCACACCGAGCCAACGCAGCACCGAGCCGGAGATGACGCGCAAGCCGCGCAAGCCCAGACGCATCAGGTGAGACATTGGCTCGCGACAGTTCATCATACCTATAGCGGTGGGGGGCAAGGGATACGTCACACCGAGCCAACGCAGCACCGAGCCGGAGATGACGCGCAAGCCGCGCAAGCCCAGACGCATCAGGTGAGACATTGGCTCGCGACAGTTCATCATACCTATAGCGGTGGGGGGCAAGGGATACGTCACACCGAGCCAACGCAGCACCGAGCCGGAGATGACGCGCAAGCCGCGCAAGCCCAGGCGCATCAGGTGAGACATTGGCTCGCGACAGTTCATCATACCTATAGCCGTGGAGGGCAAGGGATACGTCACACCGAGCCAACGCAGCACCGAGCCGGAGATGACGCGCAAGCCGCGCAAGCCCAGACGCATCAGGTGAGACATTGGCTCGCGACAGTTCATCATACCTATAGCCGTGGAGGGCAAGGGATACGTCACACCGAGCCAACGCAGCACCGAGCCGGAGATGACGCGCAAGCCGCGCAAGCCCAGACGCATCAGGTGAGACATTGGCTCGCGACAGTTCATCATACCTATAGCGGTGGGGGGCAAGGGATACGTCACACCGAGCCAACGCAGCACCGAGCCGGAGATGACGCGCAAGCCGCGCAAGCCCAGGCGCATCAGGTGAGACATTGGCTCGCGACAGTTCATCATACCTATAGCCGTGGAGGGCAAGGGATACGTCACACCGAGCCAACGCAGCACCGAGCCGGAGATGACGCGCAAGCCGCGCAAGCCCAGACGCATCAGGTGAGATATTGGCTCGCGACAGTTCATCATACCCATAGCGATGGAGGGCAAGGGATACGTCACACCGAGCCAACGCAGCACCGAGCCGGAGATGACGCGCAAGCCGCGCAAGCCCAGACGCATCAGGTGAGACATTGACTTTACTGGACCCCCGGCGTCATATTACAGACAATTAACTGCATCATACTTATAGTAGTGGAATGCAAGGGATATGTCACACCGAGACAACACAACACTAAACTATATTGTACCTATAGCTGTGAAAGGCATAGGTTATAAATGACGATCATCTTGGCTACGGCTTTATGTAAACGGATATCTCACAGTATTGACTTTAAAATGTGTTTTATAGACAAGTATCGGCTTATATTTAACGCGTATGTTATGTTTTCAGCAGCCTCGTAAGCGGCGGCGAATCTGAAGAAGAAGACGACACCCACATGCATCGCCTGAGGTACTGCATGTGTTTACATTGAGCCTTTATAGGGCAGAGGGATTTCCCACCTGATTATGCGGTTTTGCATAATTTCTCACACTCTTATCGATGCCTTATCAGTCTGATATGTTATTTAAGTTTATAAACGTGTAACGGAGAGTTAGGGGTCATCCATTAATTACGTCACACGAATTTCTAGGTTTTTTGACCCCTCCCCCCTCCTTGTCACACTTGGTCACATTTGGCAAACCCCTCCCCCTTAGTGTGACGTCACATTTTTTCTACGAAATCGCCAAATCGAATTAAGTAAGTACCTCAGTATTATTAATATTTTATCAAAATATTTTTGACGATATAAATATTAGTAATTTTATAACCCAAAACTGCTTAGGAAAGAAAATTAAACGAATAAAAACGATTATCGTATTAAAAACTTGTTATTTAAATGTCCAGCGAATAAAATAATTTAAATAAATTTTCGGTTAGGTACTGATGAAGTTAAAATGACGTCACAAAGTTTGTGTCTCCCCCCTTCCCCATGTCACAATATGTCACATTTTCTTGTCCCCCTGCCTCCCCCTAAACGTGTGATGTAATTAATGGATGACCCCTTATTTATTGAATATCAAACGATCTATAGCTGTTTCCAACGCCATTCCAATGAAATATCCACCTTGATTGAGTGTACATTTGTGTGTGTGTGTGTGTGGTGCAGGTCGTCGCGCGCGGCGCGGGCCGAGTCGGTGAGCTCGGGCGAGGAGGACGAGGAGGACGAGGGCTTCCATCTCCTCACGGCCGAGAACCTCTTCTCCACGCTGCTACACAGGGTAAGCACTTGTGTGTGTGTGTGTGTGGTGCAGGTCGTCGCGCGCGGCGCGGGCCGAGTCGGTGAGCTCGGGCGAGGAGGACGAGGAGGACGAGGGCTTCCATCTCCTCACGGCCGAGAACCTCTTCTCCACGCTGCTACACAGGGTAAGCACTTGTGTGTGTGTGTGTGTGGTGCAGGTCGTCGCGCGCGGCGCGGGCCGAGTCGGTGAGCTCGGGCGAGGAGGACGAGGAGGACGAGGGCTTCCATCTCCTCACGGCCGAGAACCTCTTCTCCACGCTGCTACACAGGGTAAGCACTTGTGTGTGTGTGTGTGTGGTGCAGGTCGTCGCGCGCGGCGCGGGCCGAGTCGGTGAGCTCGGGCGAGGAGGACGAGGAGGACGAGGGCTTCCATCTCCTCACGGCCGAGAACCTCTTCTCCACGCTGCTACACAGGGTAAGCACTTGTGTGTGTGTGTGTGTGTGGTGCAGGTCGTCGCGCGCGGCGCGGGCCGAGTCGGTGAGCTCGGGCGAGGAGGACGAGGAGGACGAGGGCTTCCATCTCCTCACGGCCGAGAACCTCTTCTCCACGCTGCTACACAGGGTAAGCACTTGTGTGTGTGTGTGTGTGGTGCAGGTCGTCGCGCGCGGCGCGGGCCGAGTCGGTGAGCTCGGGCGAGGAGGACGAGGAGGACGAGGGCTTCCATCTCCTCACGGCCGAGAACCTCTTCTCCACGCTGCTACACAGGGTAAGCACTTGTGTGTGTGTGTGTGTGGTGCAGGTCGTCGCGCGCGGCGCGGGCCGAGTCGGTGAGCTCGGGCGAGGAGGACGAGGAGGACGAGGGCTTCCATCTCCTCACGGCCGAGAACCTCTTCTCCACGCTGCTACACAGGGTAAGCACTTGTGTGTGTGTGTGTGTGGTGCAGGTCGTCGCGCGCGGCGCGGGCCGAGTCGGTGAGCTCGGGCGAGGAGGACGAGGAGGACGAGGGCTTCCATCTCCTCACGGCCGAGAACCTCTTCTCCACGCTGCTACACAGGGTAAGCACTTGTGTGTGTGTGTGTGTGGTGCAGGTCGTCGCGCGCGGCGCGGGCCGAGTCGGTGAGCTCGGGCGAGGAGGACGAGGAGGACGAGGGCTTCCATCTCCTCACGGCCGAGAACCTCTTCTCCACGCTGCTACACAGGGTAAGCACTTGTGTGTGTGTGTGTGTGTGGTGCAGGTCGTCGCGCGCGGCGCGGGCCGAGTCGGTGAGCTCGGGCGAGGAGGACGAGGAGGACGAGGGCTTCCATCTCCTCACGGCCGAGAACCTCTTCTCCACGCTGCTACACAGGGTAAGCACTTGTGTGTGTGTGTGTGTGGTGCAGGTCGTCGCGCGCGGCGCGGGCCGAGTCGGTGAGCTCGGGCGAGGAGGACGAGGAGGACGAGGGCTTCCATCTCCTCACGGCCGAGAACCTCTTCTCCACGCTGCTACACAGGGTAAGCACTTGTGTGTGTGTGTGTGTGGTGCAGGTCGTCGCGCGCGGCGCGGGCCGAGTCGGTGAGCTCGGGCGAGGAGGACGAGGAGGACGAGGGCTTCCATCTCCTCACGGCCGAGAACCTCTTCTCCACGCTGCTACACAGGGTAAGCACTTGTGTGTGTGTGTGTGTGGTGCAGGTCGTCGCGCGCGGCGCGGGCCGAGTCGGTGAGCTCGGGCGAGGAGGACGAGGAGGACGAGGGCTTCCATCTCCTCACGGCCGAGAACCTCTTCTCCACGCTGCTACACAGGGTAAGCACTTGTGTGTGTGTGTGTGTGTGGTGCAGGTCGTCGCGCGCGGCGCGGGCCGAGTCGGTGAGCTCGGGCGAGGAGGACGAGGAGGACGAGGGCTTCCATCTCCTCACGGCCGAGAACCTCTTCTCCACGCTGCTACACAGGGTAAGCACTTGTGTGTGTGTGTGTGTGGTGCAGGTCGTCGCGCGCGGCGCGGGCCGAGTCGGTGAGCTCGGGCGAGGAGGACGAGGAGGACGAGGGCTTCCATCTCCTCACGGCCGAGAACCTCTTCTCCACGCTGCTACACAGGGTAAGCACTTGTGTGTGTGTGTGTGTGGTGCAGGTCGTCGCGCGCGGCGCGGGCCGAGTCGGTGAGCTCGGGCGAGGAGGACGAGGAGGACGAGGGCTTCCATCTCCTCACGGCCGAGAACCTCTTCTCCACGCTGCTACACAGGGTAAGCACTTGTGTGTGTGTGTGTGTGTGGTGCAGGTCGTCGCGCGCGGCGCGGGCCGAGTCGGTGAGCTCGGGCGAGGAGGACGAGGAGGACGAGGGCTTCCATCTCCTCACGGCCGAGAACCTCTTCTCCACGCTGCTACACAGGGTAAGCACTTGTGTGTGTGTGTGTGTGTGGTGCAGGTCGTCGCGCGCGGCGCGGGCCGAGTCGGTGAGCTCGGGCGAGGAGGACGAGGAGGACGAGGGCTTCCATCTCCTCACGGCCGAGAACCTCTTCTCCACGCTGCTACACAGGGTAAGCACTTGTGTGTGTGTGTGTGTGGTGCAGGTCGTCGCGCGCGGCGCGGGCCGAGTCGGTGAGCTCGGGCGAGGAGGACGAGGAGGACGAGGGCTTCCATCTCCTCACGGCCGAGAACCTCTTCTCCACGCTGCTACACAGGGTAAGCACTTGTGTGTGTGTGTGTGTGGTGCAGGTCGTCGCGCGCGGCGCGGGCCGAGTCGGTGAGCTCTGGCGAGGAGGACGAGGAGGACGAGGGCTTCCATCTCCTCACGGCCGAGAACCTCTTCTCCACGCTGCTACACAGGGTAAGCACTTGTGTGTGTGTGTGTGTGGTGCAGGTCGTCGCGCGCGGCGCGGGCCGAGTCGGTGAGCTCGGGCGAGGAGGACGAGGAGGACGAGGGCTTCCATCTCCTCACGGCCGAGAACCTCTTCTCCACGCTGCTACACAGGGTAAGCACTTGTGTGTGTGTGTGTGTGTGGTGCAGGTCGTCGCGCGCGGCGCGGGCCGAGTCGGTGAGCTCGGGCGAGGAGGACGAGGAGGACGAGGGCTTCCATCTCCTCACGGCCGAGAACCTCTTCTCCACGCTGCTACACAGGGTAAGCACTTGTGTGTGTGTGTGTGTGGTGCAGGTCGTCGCGCGCGGCGCGGGCCGAGTCGGTGAGCTCGGGCGAGGAGGACGAGGAGGACGAGGGCTTCCATCTCCTCACGGCCGAGAACCTCTTCTCCACGCTGCTACACAGGGTAAGCACTTGTGTGTGTGTGTGTGTGGTGCAGGTCGTCGCGCGCGGCGCGGGCCGAGTCGGTGAGCTCGGGCGAGGAGGACGAGGAGGACGAGGGCTTCCATCTCCTCACGGCCGAGAACCTCTTCTCCACGCTGCTACACAGGGTAAGCACTTGTGTGTGTGTGTGTGTGTGGTGCAGGTCGTCGCGCGCGGCGCGGGCCGAGTCGGTGAGCTCGGGCGAGGAGGACGAGGAGGACGAGGGCTTCCATCTCCTCACGGCCGAGAACCTCTTCTCCACGCTGCTACACAGGGTAAGCACTTGTGTGTGTGTGTGTGTGGTGCAGGTCGTCGCGCGCGGCGCGGGCCGAGTCGGTGAGCTCGGGCGAGGAGGACGAGGAGGACGAGGGCTTCCATCTCCTCACGGCCGAGAACCTCTTCTCCACGCTGCTACACAGGGTAAGCACTTGTGTGTGTGTGTGTGTGGTGCAGGTCGTCGCGCGCGGCGCGGGCCGAGTCGGTGAGCTCGGGCGAGGAGGACGAGGAGGACGAGGGCTTCCATCTCCTCACGGCCGAGAACCTCTTCTCCACGCTGCTACACAGGGTAAGCACTTGTGTGTGTGTGTGTGTGGTGCAGGTCGTCGCGCGCGGCGCGGGCCGAGTCGGTGAGCTCGGGCGAGGAGGACGAGGAGGACGAGGGCTTCCATCTCCTCACGGCCGAGAACCTCTTCTCCACGCTGCTACACAGGGTAAGCACTTGTGTGTGTGTGTGTGTGGTGCAGGTCGTCGCGCGCGGCGCGGGCCGAGTCGGTGAGCTCGGGCGAGGAGGACGAGGAGGACGAGGGCTTCCATCTCCTCACGGCCGAGAACCTCTTCTCCACGCTGCTACACAGGGTAAACACTTGTGTAACTTTTACCTAATATTTACAAAAATTGGTAGGAAAGTTATTTAATGTTCTTAGATATTAATGGCCACTTCTTTCACTTTTACCTACTATGTATATAGAAATATAGGTAGGAAAGTCATTTAATTTATTTTTAGATATTAATGGTAGCGCCATCTCTCTTCGCTAACCCGTTCGGTTAGGAGGTCGAACTATTACTGTTCTACCTTATGGCCAGGGGCGCCTTCAGAAAATTGTTATATATTTGGAAGTTTCAACCCATGCCCCCGTGGCCGATTCCAGCTTTGGACACTGGACGCCTCTGCCATTTTTTCCTTCGTATATGCAATAAATAAATGTTTTCGGTTTGGGTACTAAAAATGTATGGCACGGCGCTGTACGGCGTGAAATGTTTTGAGACAAATGGATTGTCAAACGTTGGCATTTGACAACATTAAACCACCAGATACGGTCGCTTTTTAAACGACAGCTTTGGCACGCGCTCATCACGGTAGAAAGAAACAATGATTTTTGTTTAACAGATTAGGGTCTTAGGCGTAAGAATCATTTGAGAAAATTCATAGTATAAACCAGGGATGTTGCGGATGTCGATTTTTACACATCCGCGGATGCGGATGCGGATGCGGATGCGGATTTTTAAAGGCCCACATCCGCGGATGCGGATGTGGATGCGGATGTCAAGATAGTACCATAAAAAACGTCAAATATTACATTTTAGTAATTTTTATTTCAAAAAACCGGCCAAGTGCGAGTCGGACTCGCGTTCCAAGGGTTCCGTACATTAAGTCCCACTCACGCTTGACTGCTCATTTCTAATAGGTTTTTTTGGTTAACCTGTCAAATCCCACGATATGACGTCACCATAAGCGTTCTGGCTCATATATGAGCCGTGGGAGCTGACAGATTAATGACTAAATTAGCTAGCAGTCTAGCACTTACGCCGATGCTAAGACGTTCCTGTACCGACCTGTTCCACATCCGCATCCGCATTAAATCCGCATCGATTTTATGCGGATGCGGATGTTGAAAATAATGCGGAAGTTCCGCGGTTGCGGATGCGGATATTCGCAACATCCCTGGTATAAACAAGTCATTGGTTGCGTAGGTCCGCGCGCTGACCAACCGGCTGAACGGCGAGGAGGGGCCCGGCTTCCAGCGCCCGCACTCGCTCTTCAACAACCTCGCGCACGACAACTTCTTCAACAGGTAACGACACGGGCTTACACCTACTAACGACGCTTACAGGGTTAACACACTTCAGGCCAGTACACACCGGTAGAGTCTGGCTAATGAAAGTTGAGCTTGAGATTTATTTAAAACTTTTTATATGGCAACTTTTTTTCCTATCAAATAAGCTGTCAGTTTCAAGCTGTCATTTAATTTCATGGTAATTTTATTGCCAGGTGCGGTTTTTATTGAAATTCCCGCGTTATCTTAGGCTCAACTTTCATTAGCCAGACTTTAGCGTGTGCGTAGACGTCACGCAAGCGGTGTGTCGCCTCTCATAAGGATCTGTATATTACAACGCGCACGTGCTCGACTACGCAAACGCATCCGGCGTGCGCAGGCCTTTAGGTGTCGCCCGGCGTGAAGCTTATTAATAAGAATCTGTTGTATAGTTTTGTGAAGTGTTTCTTGTGTTCCAGATTCTTTTCAAAAGTCATAAATCATGCCTAATAACCATTTTGTATATACGCTACCATGAAATCAGTTATATTTTTTACAGCACAATACGTATTATGGCCATATGTACTGTAAAACTTTGTAAGATACAGGTCCCTGCCTCCCTCGCCTGCCTTCGGTCGTGTTTTAATTTTATTTGTCGCCACTCGTTGCGAATTTTCTATTTTTCGCACTTGTATCGTAATGTACTAAAACACACACAAATACCTATCTATATGAAAAAATAAAACAATCACTTAAATAATTGGTTGATAAAGTTTTTAGTATATACTTTTTTTTAATAAACATACTCTTTTGATGCCGCTAGTGATATTTTGTTTTTTAAACTATAGATGACTTGTAGCCAGTACGTGTGTTCTCGCCGATCGAGAGCTTGCCCTAGACAGTACTTTCTATTAGTTCTATAGAACTTTGGGATTCTTAACTCTTTTCATCTTGGAAACTGCACCACCTCTAATTCGAGTAAAAAACAAAAAAAAAATAGACATCCTTGAATTCTGAAACAAGAAAATTCAACATCCACAATAACGGCACTTGATTCAAAATTCAATCTTTTTTCAATTCAATTTATTATCCGGTTTTCTTGTCCGATGCGAAAAGGCAAGCTTTTAGAGTTCAAGTTCTATAGAACTAAAGGATACTGCCTGATGACTTTTCGTGTTGAACACCAACTAATTCGTTTAATTTTCTGCATGCAGCCCTCACTTACCCAGGAGAAACTTGCTGTAAGTATACAATGTTTATTTTTTTAACGCTTCAAAATACATATACCTAACTTCAACATTTGGTTAGAGCACATAATGAACCACTCGCAAAACACCCGCTATTTGAATGGGGTCATTTGACCTCATCTTAAAACTTCATCTACGACATGCCTTGTGTCAAATATCCCGTTATAAAAGCTCTCTTGTTCGGTCGTTCACTGTAATATAGTCAGTTTTAGGGTTCCGTACCTCAAGAAAACTCGGGACCGTTATAGGATCACTTTGTTGTCCATCCGTCTGTCTGTCAAGACCCTTTATCTCGGGAACGCGTAGATGTATCGAGTTGAAATTAAAACCATATACTCAGGTCTACAGCCCTTTGAAGCTGTAAAAAAACAAACTTCTAAGTTAACGTAAAAAAAAGAGAATCCTCGGTGGGCGAGTCCGACTCGCACCTGGCCGGTTTTTTTTTTTTAAATATAAATTTTATAACCTCAAAAGTAGTGGTAACTTATTTCCTCTAAAATTAAATCTGAGTAACTGTGCACTGAATTATGGCGTCGCGTTGTTTACATATTATTGTACCGCAATATTAGATATCATAGGAACCCTAGCATTTCGGAAGAAAAAGTTAATTACAACTATACTTGGTCAACCAGATCTTGACAGTAGAAAAAGGCGGCAAATTTGAGAAATGTAGGCGCGAAGGGATATCATCCCATAGAAAATTTGAATTTCGCGCCTTTTTTTACTGACAAGATTTGGTTGACCAGCTATATTTTTGAGGTTAGAAAAATTGTAATCTTAAAAAAACGGTATAGACGGTACAAGAGCCTCTTTGCATAAGCAATTTTTAAAGAAGGGCCGTTTTGTGAATGGTTTAAAAGTGAAAAGGACAGAACGACGGAATTTTGTAGAGACAATATATGCCAGTGAGAAGTTATATGCCCTAACCAATGATTTGAAGGTCCACTTGTTTTGTTTCACGCAGCACCCACAGATATGTGGAAAGTAAACGAAGTGTGTCGGAAACGTGAGTTTTCATAACATATAATTCTTTTATTTAATTTGATTGTATTTCATAGCTTTTATTTAATTTGATTGTATTTCATAGGATCACCTGAGAGATCTGATAAAGTCATAGAGACAAACCAAAGAAAGTCTGCAGCGCTAGATTAAAAGTAGTTTTTAAAAATCAGTATGCGACAACACCACAGAAAATGGATTAAATAGTCTTGATACTTGTGAAATTTCTACCATATTTACCGTCTATGAAAAAATATAAATTTCATTCCAACAATAGATGGTTCTATTAATATGTAGACATATACTAATATTGATAAATAATATTGGGAGAATGTGACATTTGGCTTCATCAAAATTAATAAGCTTTTGTAATATCCGCGACGGCGGTAAATAGGTACAGAGGGCCTACCGCGAACACCGAAGTTCTCAATATGCGAGCATCTTTCTCTTTTACTCCCATTAAGGCGTAATTAGATTGACAGATAAATTGCCCGCAATTTGCGAACTAAAGTTTTCGGAAAAACGAAATAAACCATTAAAACAATAAACATATATTAAAAATTAATTTTAACTTTAACTAGTAGGTACCCATGCCGTGAGCATAAGCATGGAGGTTGTGGGTTCGAGCTCAAAACCCGGCTAGTACCAATGAGTTTCTCGAAATGTTAGAGGAAGTTCATAAGTATGCCTATACCTATTAGGTGTGTTCAATTTGCTGTGAAACCTTTGTCTAAACCAATATTATATTATCTAAGTAGGTACATATGGTGAAGTATTAAGATGTTTCATTCCACTTACCCGTCATCAACTCCAAATTTTGTAAACATTGTCGTTTTTCAGCTTGAATCGCCTCGTGCTGACTTTTTACAAGTGTAAAATTATTCGTCATGCGGAAAAGTAACTCCCGCACGCCGGTTTTGTAAGGTTTCACCATGTTTATTCCGTTCATCACAAAACACAATGAATATTTAAACGATTTTGACAAACACATACCATAGTGCATGACGTTTACTGACTGCTTAAAAAACATTGCCATATGTAGTTTTTTAATTCGATGTCAAATTATTGCGCTGCAGACTTTCTTTGGTTTGTCTCTACCCGGCCAATGTATTGGTTAAATTTCACAGGAAAAACTATTTTTATCTATTACTCCATTCTTTCCGTAATTTCGCTCGACTACATTTGAAGCACATGCGTTTTAAGATTTTCTTTCTCACTCCGCCTATCTGAGACTTCAAGTCAGATGTTATCCGTCAGAATCTAACGGAACAAAATAATATTTTAGTTTTTAAAAGTCAAATTCATAATTATCTAGTTCAGTGGTTCCCAAAGTTAACTGGGCTCGGACCCAGCTAAACAAGAACTGCCATTTTTGGGGCCCAACTCTTGGCCGTCTTAAAAAGGGGGCATAAAATATTATTGGGCACAGATTTCCTAGTAGTTTCAGGCGGCCTAGCCAAGGTGACGACCGCTTGCGCTTCGCCATCGAATCGCTTTGTGTCTCTCTTTCACTCTTCCATATTAGTGTGACAGAGAAAGTTGCGTTTCGATCGCTACGGAGCGCAAGCGATTGACACTTTGGCTACGCGGCCCACCAATGAGCCGCGACCCATAGTTTGGGATATGCTGATGCAGTAATTTAAAATGATCGTTTCTCCATCCAGACGCGAGGGCTGGGGCTCGCGCGACCTGCACGCGGACTTCGAGTCGATGTTCAACAAGCCGCGCCAGCCGCCGCGAGGTGAGACGCACGCACGCACGCACGCACGCACGCACGCACGGCCGCGGCCACGGCTTCACACCTCACCTAGTTCATCACACACACACACACGCGACGATACTTCAGGGGCCCGTTTCTCAAAAGCTTGTAACTCGTAATACAAGTGGAAGTCCCTTCCTAACAAAAGCTGCCAAAAAGTGACATCCGCTTGTATTACAAGTTACAAGCTTTTGAGAAACGGGCCCCTGGGCGCCTTTACTTCTGTAGCTAAACGCCGAGGGCACGAAACACGCGCTCCGTACTCTGCATATTAGTGCTCCGACAGTATCTCGCCAAATTACCCGTCTCTCTCTAATTAATTCTGTTAGAAAAAGACGGTTAGTATATCTCGCGGTCGAGATACTGTCGCGGCGCTCCTGTCCGAAACCGGCTGACCGCCTCAAACAAAATTGGTTAAAACAAATGAATGGCGGTCGGCGTCAGCGGTGAGCGTGGCGTGATACCGCCATAGATCACAGTTGGGCTGCGTCTCCACCAAAGACGCGACACCTCGCACATCTCTGGTGGAAACGCAGCCTTATCGTTTGTAAAGATATTTACATTATAAAATACTTTCCTACAGTTGTAAAGGTGACCTTACGTTCGACTGGCGTAAAAGGCAATAACGCCATTTTCGGCAGTTGGATTTAAAAGTATTGAAGTGACGGTCGAGCGAAGTGCCTTATTTATAGCGTAGGCTGCTTACATACAATGCAATGTATATAATCATTCGCGATCAAACAAATTTGTTTTTGGTGTTGTAAGGAAAAACAGTACTTCGTTAAGTTGGTGTTGTAAAAGCTGTTCATAGAATTTTAATTTCACACAAAGGAAGGACGCTTAGCACGTGAAATTTCATACATTGACCCGCCTGCTCCAGTCTATCGCTCGCGCTTTATTATATTGCTATCCCGCCCCCACTGTGTCATTGACCGCCGTCATCGATACAATAGGGATGGTGACACATGTTGAATTTTATAACAAAATCTAGTAAAATAGCAAACGAGCAATTTATCACAATAATGTGGATATTAAAATAATATACTTACACAAATAATACTAAAATACTGGACCTGAAAGTTTCAAAATTTAAGTTTTTTTTAACTTCCAAAAAGGAAATAAGTAAGGACACCATTCGATTCCTTACATTTTAACCAAAAAAAGATAGTATAGCAACTATATATACATAAACGAAATATTTCACCGACAAAAACGCAATTTTCTTGTTTTGTCCATACTTCAAGATGGACTCTCAGTGACCTTGACGTCACGTTCACTTATCGTTTTGTTAAGAGCGTTTCGCGAGTGAAATAAGACTGTCGGACTTTGACTATGATTTCTGCCTTTTGTATTGCTTTAATGCAATGGGTTCCATAAAGACATTTGATCCTAAAAACAAACCTGATCGATTGATACCATAAATGAAAATTTGTCATGTAGCCTATTACGCGCGAACGATAGAGACAGGAACAGGTGGCTTTATGTACTAAATTCCTCGTGCCAAGCGTCCTTCTTTTAATACGTACATTCTGCTTTTGCGGAAATTAGATTATTCGAGGGTCAGGTGGGGTAAGTAATAAGAAGTCTATACACAAGGCTTATTTTTAAATGGAATAGAATAAGTTTTTGGGTGTTAAAAACGTAGTCTTATTTTTACGTAACTCTCTTCCTGGCCAAGGCAAGACGAAAAACTTTAGACAAACCACGGGCGGTAATTCGTAAAGCCCCAGATCGAATATTTCAAACACCTGCGATCTCGAGCATTCACGAATTCACCTCCCTAGGTATGTAAATGTACTATACCCCACCTGACCCTAAATTGAAATGTTTCGTAGTTACTGTTTTTTTGTTTTATACATAACATTCATATACATGTATAGGAGTAAGACGGGCAGAACTTTAAGAAGCGTGCAAACCATTTTTTTTTTATATTTTAAACATTAGCATGCCATCGAAGCATGTATTTTTGTATGAAAAGTGAAATGTTGACGCAGGAATATTCAACTTTAGGGACGATTACTATTTTACTGACCATGTTTTTCGTTAAATTCGGATTAAGTTTGGCTGGTTAGAAGACATTTTCATACTGCGTGGGACAAATACGAAATCCTAATTTGGAAAAAAATAGTTTAGTGTTACCACAATACTTACCACATGTTTTCGTAACTCAGTGGAAGATTTTTATGACATCGGTGCAATTGCGCTCATCATGTAGGTACAGAATAGGAAACTATCGATCCACTAAATTTCATCGACACCTAACAAAAAATAAAAAAAATCCATTAGTTAGTAGTTAGGGGATTCAATAATTTCAATGTGCTGTTTTTTTGCGTAAATCTACGTTGTTAAGTTATCCTTTACAACGGTTCAAAATTGCAGCTTTGATATGATGCTTTCTTAGTTCTGTACGCTGCTGCTGTAGCGCGATGACTGATGATGATGATGAGTTCTGTACGCTGCAGTTAACGAGGTTCAATACAACATATATTTATGTTGTTCACGCAGCGGTAACTTGTTCGCAGCTTTTCCGTAATTAGGGAGCGTTCAAGTATTACGTAACGCAATTTTTGGACATTTTTGACCCCCCCTCCCCCCTCATGTAACGCGCCGTAACGTTTTTCTGTACCCCCCCCCCCCTCCCTCCCCTTAGTAAAATGTTACGTAACCACCAAGTGACCATTTTTTTACCTAAAGGCCACAATTATGTGGCGTAAAGTACCTGAAGGGTTAACCTTTTCGACGCCGTGTCAAACACGAAAGCTGTCTCTCAGACGCCACGTCATCGAAGTGTCAAGACTGAAATTGAACTTTATGCATATGCACCTAGGTCTATGTTGCTCTGTGGTCTATGACCGATTAATACGTCTTTGGCGTTGGACCTGCGGTGCGTATATATCGGTCATTGCCGTCCAAAAGGTTAAAAAACAATGTTACGTAACGCGTAGTTCAAACCCCCCCTCCCGCCCCTGTAACGCATCCTAACGTTTTACAAGATCCCCCCTCCCCCCAAATTCGTTACGTAATACTTGAACGCTCCCTTAGATGTTGTATTTAGTAGAATCTTTTTATGAAAATATTCAAATATGAGGAATGATCAAGGCTAGGCAAGACTAGCCTACTTATTTATCAAAAAGCGGCCAAGTGCGAGTCGGACTCGCCCATGAAGGGTTCCGTATTTAGGCGATTTATGACGTATAAAAAAAAAACTACTTACTAGATCTCGTTCAAACCAATTTTCGGTGGAAGTTTACATGGTAATGTACATCATATATTTTTTTAGTTTTATCATTCTCTTATTTTAGAAGTTACAGGGGGGGGGACACACACATTTTACCACTTTGGAAGTGTCTCTCGCGCAAACTATTCAGTTTAGAAAAAAATGATATTAGAAACCTCAATATCATTTTTGAAGACCTATCCATAGATACCCCACACGTATGGGTTTGATGAAAAAAAAATTTTTGAGTTACAGTTCGAAGTATGGGGAACCCCAAAAATTTATTGTTTTTTTTCTATTTTTGTGTGAAAATCTTAATGCGGTTCACAGAATACATCTACTTACCAAGTTTCAACAGTATAGTTCTTATAGTTTCGGAGAAAAGTGGCTGTGACATACGGACGGACAGACGGACAGACGGACAGACGGACAGACAGACAGACATGACGAATCTATAAGGGTTCCGTTTTTTGCCATTTGGCTACGGAACCCTAAAAAATGTTAAAATACTGCCAGTAATATAAAACATAAACAAGAAACGAATTAGTGACACATGTTCGAGTAGTAGTCTAATGCCTATTAGGAAACGATCGAAGATATAGTGCAGACTCGGAAACCGATACCAATTTTTAGTATGTCATTTTTATGACGTCATTCTGTTGAAATAGATGGCCTGCGCCGCTGTCTTCCGGCAATTTTTGAGACCGAATACCATGCCCAACAATATAACAACATACTGTTTCCGACTCTGAACAATGCTCCCATTAGGGAGAGTACTGTAGGTGCACCAGTCACTCACGCAGTTCTTCTAACTCTACTTTAGCACCGCAAAAGACAATTCACGACACCACCATCTACTTAGGGCGTAGGGGACACCAGCTGTGTACATTATCTTGTGTGGTTTTACAATCACGTAACGTAACGATATGCAGATTTTTTCAACGTTTTGGCATATTCTGCTAGGTGAACAGGCCGTACAGAATAGCTTAAATATTACATACATTTCGGTTGATTACTTGTTTTCTATTGCCATTTCAGCGTTGTTCCCATAGTCAAAGTTATTCAGTACGGCCTATGCATGCCTATAGGTAAGTAGAGTACCTACGGCTAAACGCTGAAAAACAACTTGTGTAAGTTTTTTCCGTAAGAGAAGTAGTTTTGAACAGTCGTTGAAATTTGTTTTAGGGATGCACTTATCTACCTATATGGTAAACTAGCCATACAAAGAGTACAAAAATCTATCCCTCATAGATACTGGCAGATATCTGCGTCCCTATTGCGATTTTAACGTTCGTGTAAAAAGTTTACATCGATGTAGTGCATAAATATTTTCCTTCGTATTTTTACGGAAACGTAGGAACGTGTCTTGCTATTTCAGTCAGTCTCGGTACAAAAAGTACTGAGGTTGACTGAAGTAGCATGACAAATACTAACGTTTCCGAGAAAATACAAAGGAAAAAAATTATGCACTAAAGTGTCATTCTATATGGAACTTGCTAACTATGTAAACAAACCGCCATATTAAAATTGTCTCTGAATGTCAATTTACTAGTGACTTTTGTTTACATAGTTAGCAAGTTCCATAGAATGACCTTACATCTGTACGGATTGTTTGATAGCGGAGAGCGTAATTGGCAAGCCACACTATGTAGAGTAGAGTAGAGTAGGCACTAGGACCGCTCGCACTGAACAGATGAATTAACTCGTCGCCCTGGCCGCGCCCGTCCCGTGTTGTCCACACTAACCGTCCCGTATGACTGACCGTTATACGTTGTTTGTAATTTTCATTTTCCATAACATTGTTTAATGACATTAACTATTTTTGCATTGTAGTGTTTTATTTGTTTAAACAGCATTCTTTGTGCAGGTGTTACCCCTCGCTAACATTAGCAGGAAAATGTTGCGTCGCTCCGTAAAACTCGTCGCATGGTGTCGCAAGGCATTTCACAGCGCATCGCTACGGCAATGCATTTAGATTAGATCTGATTTTTCTTTAAATTTTGTAAATTTTCTCGAGTTAATTAATTTGGAAAATGGTCTTGGCATAAATGTGTAGCTAGATCGGTAGCACCGTGGTAGACGCGTACCCTACCCGTACCCGCGCCGGCCCTGAGGTTGTTGGTTGTGGTTGCAGTGGGGTTGCGCGTTACACTGCATGCTCCGCCCAAACCGTCACGCATCGCCGGCACCGGCGCCGACGACGCCGCAGACACACACCAATAGGTACCGACTATATATTATTTGTTCATTGTGTTTTGTGCTCGCATCGCGCGCGGCCGCGCCGGAGACGCCTCGGAACACGCCCCTCATCTAGTTCGTAAATCAGAAGCAACATTTGAATGCATCACGTGTTCCGTTTGCGCTTTCCTCTTCGATCTAATCCGTTTGCATCCGGCCCTTCTAGCGACATTAACTATTAACACGCATCGATGTTTTCACCGTCGCGGACGATTCTCTATTTATCCCTTTCTCCTATTCACCTCGCATCGGAGCGGCTCGTCGCCGCGTCGAGCTTCGCACTGTACATAGTCCATCCGAGCGAGCGTTCCGCATGATCGAAACGTGTGTTTTTCGGTTACATTTCAGGTAATAGTAAGAGAACGGGTAAACACGGGAGCGAGAGCGGCAAAGACTCGGCGCTGGACCTGTCGGACCTGGACCTGAGCGGCATGCGGCTGAGCGGGCGCGAGCTGCGCGCGCTGTCCGGCCTCACGCCCGCGCTGTCGCGCCGTCTGCAGCGCCAGCTGCTCGCCCAGCTGCCGCCCGCCGCCGCGCAGCAGCTGCGCCGCACGCTCTCGCTCACCGCCTACCCGCCCGCCCGCGACCCGCCCGCCGAC
Organism: Cydia amplana; assembly: GCF_948474715.1. Classification (NCBI taxonomy): domain Eukaryota; kingdom Metazoa; phylum Arthropoda; class Insecta; order Lepidoptera; family Tortricidae; genus Cydia; species Cydia amplana. Next base: position 19,647,435 of record NC_086076.1, read on the forward strand.
CGCGTCGACCCGCCCGCCCCCGCCTCCTCCACGCTGCCGCGGCCGCGGCGGCCCGAGCCCGAGCCGGAGCCGACCCCGGAGCCGCGCGACCCCGGCCCGCGGGCCACGCCCGACCGGCCGCTGCTCAGCAAGTACCTGACCCCGGAGCGCGCGCTGTCGCCGGACGAGCCGTCGGAGCCGGGGCCGCGCCGCGCCTCGCTGCGGCCGACGCCCGACCGCCCCCGGAAACGAGTCTCGCGCTTCCTCCGCCCCGACTTCTTCGACTCGCCGCCCGACGAGAGCGGGTACGCGCGGCAGAAGCGCGAGAAAGAGATGGAGACGCAGAAGATACTGAGAGAGATTCGACAGAAAAGGAGCAGGGCGCTCGAGTCGGGCGTCCGGAGCCCCGAGAGCGGCGCCGCGTCGCCCGGGTCCCGCGAGGAGCCCGTGCTGGCGCGCAGGTGCGTGTCCCCGGGCATCCTGCTGGCCAGCGAGCGCGGCCGCTCCGACACCCCGTTCCTCCCCATCCTGGACAACATTAAAGAGGCCGCCCCGGACGCTCACAAGCTTCCGCCCGAAACCGACCGAAACACTTACGTTGATAGCATTTTAGATAACAAATTGACTAGGCCGAAAAGCTTCCCTGTAAAACATTTAGAGCCGTTCGATGATCGAAGTCGTCCCGCCCCGACGACGGATGCGAACGACGAGGCGGGCGGGGAGAAAACTCTGCCGCGGGAATCTAAACTTGTACGCCCGAAAAGTTACCCCACTAGTAGCCCGTCGCCTGAAAAAGTGTACATAAATCGCGCCGCCACGAAGGACCCCGTCAACGGTCCTAGTAGTCCGGTGAAGGAGGAAACGCCTCCGCCGCCTCTCAGTAGTAAAAACGATGTCGAAGTCAGTTTCAGTATTAGTTTACCCAGGAAAGCGAAGCCCGCGGCGCCTGTAAACCCGGACAACTCCATGGAACCGACCCCACTAAAAGAACAGACGCCAGACTCCAAAGATAGTCCGAGCACAAACCTAGTTGTGAAAAAGTTCGTAGTGGTGAATAACGAAAGTTCTAGTGATAAAACGGATAGTAAAAACCATAAAAGTGAAAATGGTGTAGCGAATGGCGATTTGAACGGCGGCGCCGTTAAAGCCGAGCCAAAAACTGACGCGAAACCGAAAGTGGTGAACGGCGCATCTAAAAAAGAAATCGCGCTGAAATCTTCCGAAACCGAGGGGAGCGAAAAGAAAGGGACTATCAAAAAGAAAATAATTAAAAAAGTTTCGTCCAAATCGAAGACCGACGCGGGGAGTGCGGACTCGAAAGAGAAACCCGCCGCCGACAAGAAGAAAGTCACAAAGAAAGCGAAAGAGAAGGATCCCGAAAACGGCGCCAAGCCGGCCGTCACTAAAAAGAAATCGGTTTTGCAGTCGATAGGGCACAAGTTGGAAAAGTTTACGTCGTCCAAGTCGAACTCCCCCGAGAAGTGCGAGAACAAAACTATCAGCGAGGCTAAGAAAGATGCGGCGAGTCGCTCGCAGCGGGAGCACTCGGTGCCGGCGAGTGCGGCGGCGCCCACTGAGGCGGGGCTCATCCGGCGCGCCGTCACGCTCGCACACGTGGCCGCGCTGCACCCGCCGCCGCACAACAACACCGTCTCCAAGGTCCTGGGCCTCTTCAAGAAGTTCGAACCCAAAGAGAAAGCGAAAACTCCAACCGATACGGAGCCGACCAAAGAAGTGATCCCCGAGAGCGAACCGGCGGAGGAATCTGCCGACGATAAACCCAAACGACCCACGTCGTTGCTCCTCAACGGTCTGGGTCGAAACAGGTGCGGGACGACCGGCGGCGACGAAAACAACGAACTGACGGCACTCAAGAGAGATGCCGAATATAAAAATAAAAACAGTTTAAAACTGGATTTCTCCAGGTTGCCGAGAGTTAGGAAAATAGTTCCTACCGACCCCGCGATAGAACCGCAAATTGTGAGCATCTCCGTAGGTAAAGAGAGCGAGAAGGAGGCGGAGAGGAACGGGACGGGCGAGCGCGACTCGGACGCGATCGGCCGCGGCCGCTCGCGCAGCCGCTCCGCCCTCTCCAACTCGGAGCTCGGGTCCGAGCCGACCGAGCCCGCGCACCCGCGGCGCGCGCACGAGCCCACCACGCCCGAGCGAGAGGACGTCGTCGACAGAATACGAAGGAAGAGCTTCTACTCGAGGTTCAACGAAAAGAAACAACGGAGGAAAAGCAATCTGGTCGGTCCGGGCGCCGCCGAGTACGACCCCGTCGCCGTGCTGCACGGCGCCTCCGACCCCGGCCCGGACCTGTCCCCGGGCCACTCCGCCGCCTCCGACCTCTCGCCCTCCGCCGAGCGCTACCGATCTCTCCTGACCGACACGCCCGTCAGCACTAGGAACAACTTAAGATTCGATAACTACGGCCTGAACGATAAGATAGACGCGTACCGATCTCTCGATAGAAAAGAATTCCGGAAGTATCCGACGCGAAGTTACCTGGATTATGAGCGGCCCTCGTACGGCACGCCGGGCGGCTCGGAGTCGGCGCCGGCCCCGGCCCGGTCGCGCTACGGCCGCACGCTGTCCATGTACTCGCCCGGCAGTTACGCCACCTACCGCCCCAAGACCACCAGGAACTCCGCCATCATCCTCAAGGAGAGCGAGAGGGAGCCCAGCCCCGATAACATTCTAGACAGAATTAGACAGAGGAAACATTACTCGATTAGCGTCACTCGCAAACCGGACCCCTCCCCGAGGTGTGTATCGTTCCCGTATTTTCACGTAAATAATTTCAATAACTTTCCCCCACTTGAACATAATACGAGTTGTATCTGTGCACGCTTCACGCTTTCCGATTAAAATTTTCAACACTAATGCTTTACCGAGTTTTGGCAAACCTATAAACGAACTGTGAGGTAGGCGTACGTTATGTAGAATACTGTTATCATGTTAGATATCTTTCACTTCTACTGTATTATATGTAATTTACTCCGGAATACACGTTTATATCAATATCATACTGACATTTCGGTAGTGCGATTAATGTTCTATTGTGACGTAGTATCATGATTTCATCGCACACTGCAGACTGCACAAGTGCACTCTGAGGAGCGTTTCAATAGTTGATAAAAACCGCAGCGCGTGTGTTTTCAGATCCGCTGTCGCACCTGAAGGCGAAGGCGACGGTGCAGAACGCGCTGAGGAAGCTCACTGAGCGGAACTACTAGCGGCGCGGCCGGCGCTACAGCATTTGTTAACTGTTTACTCGTCGGATATGCCGGTCTCACCAATCCTATACGGAATCTCTGGATGCTCTTTCATTTCTGTGTAATTATTTACAATATGTCGAGGTACCTTTGTATTTGAGACTGTTAAGATTCTTGCCAATTACCACACTATGAAGGATTTGCACAAGTATAATTTAGAATCTCAGGTGACCGATGTCTGTAGCGAGACTTGAATGGCAAGGGGCTAGTATATTAGTTAGCTGTATGTCCTAAGTGTGAGTAAACAAGTATAGAACTCGAATTCTAATAATATTACCAATTTTTTGGATATCAGATAGATGCTATTTCAGGATCTGCTATACAAGCTTCCGGACTGTGAGTAAACGACGTAATATTTTGCCAACATATACTTTGTTGATATTTATTGTAAATCGATTCTTATGTGCCTTTGTACTATGTATAACAAAATGACTGGATTTGATATAGTCAGTTTTATTCAAAGAGATTAAAATGACACGATTTTAGTGTGTGTTTGCACAAAATATGTTTATTCAATATTATTATGTATGTTAATTTTAATTAAATACATCCATTTTACATTTTACAGACCCTAAGTCAGTTTATGTTTAAATGTTATAAAATAGTCATAAAATATTTGATTGCTAAGTCACGCCCTTAAAGTATAATCGAATAGAATGGTGCTTAGTTGAGGTTTTGTTAGAAATAACTTGTATTATAGAGGTTTTACGAGATCACTTACACCAGCCGTATTTTAGTGTAAGTTTTACGTTTTCAGTTTTATAGAGAGTTAGGACGTCCTCTAGCGTGCGCGGGTGCACGGAGCGGGCGCACGCACGCGGGTGCCATTCTAGGTATAGTTTGTAGCTTTCTAGTAGACCCCGAAGGCTTATCCTATTGTCTATTGTTCAGTAAAACCGCACGTGCTACTTACCTGCAAAAAAGGGTCCTAATTATTCTATTTGGCACCTGAGCGCGGGCTAGTCCAACGCTCAAAAAACCAGTGTAGGTGCGCTCTCCGATAACGCGCCTTTGTTACGCATCTCGATGACACATTTTAGACTGGTTCTGTAGCGTTCGACTCGCCGGCACTCAGTAACCGATTTTTTATGCAGGTGGTTGTGGCACGTGGCACGAGCGGTTTTTCTTAACAATAGACAATAGGATTAGCCTTCGGGGTCTATTAGAAAGCTACAAACTATACACGGTCGCCGACAACCGACCGTCTGACCTTGGTCTGTCCTTGGTCAGTTTTGGTCAAATTTTGTTAGAAACTGTCTACACGGTCCGTCCAGACCAAGGCCACGCGGTCTGAGGGGCTTGTCAGCGACCGTGTAGCAAGGGCTTAACAAGTCGTGGCGCCAGTGTGTTGTGCCGCGGCGGCACGTGTTTTTAAAGCAATCATTTTAGACGATCCATTTTCATATTTTTTACTTTCTTGATCCTATTTATTAATTTTCATAGTATTGATGAATTTATTTATTGGTGTGTGGTGATTTTTAATATTTTCCTGTTACTCATAGTCGCCGTATTGGTGAATCAGAAACTGTGATTATTAAGATAAATATTAAAATTACTATCACACTCGTTTTGTATTGAATGTGAATAAATTATATAGTTGAAAAGTTACAGGGTTTCATTTATTTTGCTATCGTTTCCCTGTATACGATAAATACAGAAACATTTATCTGATAATTTTGTAGATTTTGAGCGTACATGAGGCCCCACAAATGGGAATAATTAGGGCGAGCGAAGCGAGCCCTATCACTATTCGACAAACTATGCATTTTTGTGGTACACTTTACGGAAAAACTATCGCACTTATAGGTTTGAAATTTAACATAGTAATTTAAATTCATGTCTAGATGTGTTATCAAACATAAATATATCATTTTATCAACTTAATAAAATAAAATAAAGGAATAACACTTTGTATGACTACTAGCGCCATCTGTTAGAAAAATTATGAATTAAAATTCGTGTCAATGTACTATGTGTTAACAACGATGAATACAAAAAAGTCGGACTCGCGCACGGAGGGTTCCGCACCATCAATAAAAAAATAGAGCAAGAAAATCGTGTTTGTAGTATGGGAGCCCCCCTTAAATATTTATTTTATTTTATTTTTAGTATTTGTTGTTATAGCGGCAACAGAGATACATCATTTGTAAAAATTTCAACTGTCTAGCTATCGCGGTTCATGAGATACAGCATGGTGACAGACGGACGGACGGACGGACGGACGGATGGACGGATGGACGGACGGACAGCGAAGTCTTAGAAATAGGGTCCCGTTTTTTACCCTTTGGGTACGGAACCCAAAAAGGGTTAAAATTTTGGATTCAGACCCATTTCGCTTCGCTCGGTTTGATTCCTAATTTAGCAATTAAGTTTCTCTGAATACTGGAACAATAATCTTGCTGTATATTTGTGGCAGTCGGATCGTATAATCCGCCGTATTACATTACGGCTAGCCGTTTTCAAAAACAGGGGCGTTTTGAAATGCGGCGGTTTAACTATTAGCCGGATTGAATGCGGCTGAATGAGAATCCGCCGGAATGTATTCGGCGCCATACGTTCTTCAACACGGCTAGCCGTAATGTAATACAGCGAGTCATTAGCCGCCGCTTTGACAGTTTTTAGTTCCCATTTTTAACACTCGTGGCGCTGCCTGACATAACAACAAGAAACTATGAAAAACGCTGGGGTGTCCATCAAATCTGGAGTTCGTCGAACTGTTTCTTTTCAAAAAACATTTCCTTCGCATCTTAACTAGATGGAGCCCGGCCTCGCGGGGCTCCCATTTCTGTGCGGTTTGCCCTTCGGGCATCTGAAGCTATCTAACGAACCTAACCTACCTACCTATTGATTTAGTGAGACGTCCGTGAAAACATTACACTTTAGGGAAAAAAGCGTTGGTAGGTAAGTAGGTTAGGTTCGTTAGGTTAGGTAGCTTCAGATGCCCGAAGGGCAAACCGCCCAGAAATAGCAGCCCCGCATTTGCGGGGCTCCGTCTATTTAAGTTGTGACGGAAATGTTTTGGAAAAGAAACATGTAGTGCGGTGGGACCATAGTAAAAAAAAATTAAATTGCAAACATTGTCAAACTCCGGTTACGTAGGCGACCGAAAGAACTGGTCACTCTACAATCTAAATAGTACTTAGATACGATGCGGCTACACGTAGGCCGCCTTATTGAAGAACGTATCGCAATGATAATCCGGCTAATCGTCGAACCGCCGCATTTCAAAACGCTCCTGTTTTTGAAAACGGCCGGCGGATTATACGATCGGACTACGACATATTCACTGCGGGGGTCAATTTACTCGTATGTTCTGTTCTGTGATGCCGATGAACTGATCAGTCATGTCATGTTATAATTCGACACGTCTTGATGAGCACTTGGGAGAGCAATACGATAGAGCTGATGCTGAACCCTGGCTGTACCTAGCGGAACTCAGGTTTGGTGCAACATAGACACACACTGGGTTGGACATCCGACTCGTCATGACGATAACTTGGTAGAGCAGTACCCAAGATAGCTGATGCTGAACCCTGGCAGTACCTAGTGGAGCTCGGGTTTAATACAACATATGCACACGCTGTTTTGGTCATCAGACTCGTCTTGATGAGCACTTAGGAGAGTAGTACCCAAGATAGAGCTGATGCTGAACCCTGGCTGTACCTAGTGGAACTCAGGTTTGGTACAACATAGGCAAACGCTGTTTTAGTCATCCGACACGTCTTGATGGGCATTTGGGAGAGCAGTACCCAAGATAGAGCTGATGAGCTGATGCTAAACCCTGGCTGTACCTACTGGAACTCAGGTTTGGTGCAACATAGATACACGCTGTTTTGGACATCCGACTCGTCAGAATGAGCACTTGGGAGAGCAATACCCAAGATAGAGCTGATGCTGAACCCTGGCAGTACCTATTGGAAGTTTGGTTTGGTGCAACATAGGCAAACGCTGTTTTGGTCATCCGGCTCATTTTTTTTGAGCACTTGGGAGATACCCAAAATAGAGCTGTAGCTGAACCCTGGCAGTATTTAGTGGAACTCAGGTTTGCAATATAGGCACACGATGTTTTGGACATCCGACTCGTCTTGATGAGCACTTAGGAGAGTAGTACCCAAGATAGAGCTGATGCTGAACCCTGGCAGTACCTAGTGGAACTCGGGTTTGGTGCAACATAGACACACGCTGTTTTGGACATCCGACTCGTCATGATGATCACTTGGTAGAGTAGTACCCAAGGTAGCTGATGCTGAACTCTGGCAGTAGGTACCTAGTAGAGCTCGGGTTTTATACAATATAGGCTCACTCTGTTTTGGTCATCCGACTCGTCTTTTTGAGCACTTAGGAGTTACTCACGATATAGCTGTAGCTGAACCCTGGCAGTATTTAATGGAACTAACGTTTGTTGCAACATAGGCACACGCTGTTTTGGTCATCTCACTCGTCTTGATGAGCACTTAAGAGAGCAAATTATAGATAAGTTTATGTGCGGAGCAGCATGATTACCGCCAGTAGGTGTCCAGACGGGATAGTTTTACGCTCAATTGTGTGGTGTGGACGCATAAATAAATTCAAGGACATTGGCTCGCTGACCCAACATTGCCAGAAAAGAAAAGCCAGTTGTCTTCCTTACAAGAAGTACTGGGCGACAGTGTAGGATGTAATAAGGGCTTATGAAATTGTATATTACGTGTGGATGATATTGGCAATTTGATTTTGTCGTCTGGACACGTTTTTAATGGACAAAGTAAAAGTTGTATCAGACAGGCGTACCGGATAGCGACCGAGGGCCAATTAGTAGGTATATTTCTTTCTTGCTCTCACTTATAGCTGCGTCCTTAACGGACTTAACCCACTCGATTGAACATGGAACAAGCCTCGGACTGGATCAAAGTCGCGGTCCGGTACGTTTAGGTAGAAAAACTCCGCGAGCCCTTACAAAGCTCTGCTTTTTGCTAGTTTATATGAAAACACCTATTCCACCGGGCACAAACGGGAATACCGTATACGACCTACACCTTATTTTTACAAATGCTTTAAATTTACAACAAAAAGCAGCCTGAGGTTAACTTGCTAGAAAACAAAGCTAGTGTTCAAATAACCGGAACCTGACCTGAAAACCACGACTCGTTTGGACCTTATTCTCCTCTGCTTATAGAATGTAGGATCCTATAGAAGTGGTATACGCGTGCCTCCGTGAGGGACAAAACCAAGACAAAACATAGGCAATGAGACACTATGATTGGTCAAATTTATTTGTTGCCCACCATAATCCATACTAATTTATGGTGGGGAATAAAAAAAAGTGAGACTGTGACAAGACAAACAATAATAGCGCTTTCGCTGCTACTCCTACTGAAATATACATAAGACTATCCCGTTCGGTCATTTCCCCCCACCCCTCATGCCTGGTCCAGTTAAAACTAGGTTCATTCTGCTGTTACCACTAACGCCATCTTGTCTAAATTATTAGAACTCGCTGGCGCCACATACAAGTTCACATTTCTTGTACTATACGAACTTTACATTATCGTTTCAAGTGGATTTAATTCAGCACGACAGATGGCGTTGCGAGTACCATTCACGTTCATACAGTAACATGTAGTTGCTATGTAGTACAGTACCAAAGTACTCGTAGTTAAGCGACGGGCGAGGTATTCAAAATGATCTCAAATCTCTCTTTGTTACGACAATACAATAAACACCTGTGCTGTGGAGATAATTTTTGACACCTGACCTTCCGTGATGGAGCATGGACCACTGCTAATCAAACACAAAACACAGCCCTTATTGTGTGCTCGACAAAGCACCCATAAGTATGTGAACTACACTATAACTATCCAACGTGTAGATAAAGTACTTATATTTTTCGGAAATTCGGTTTCAACAAACATTTTCTAGTTCGCAAATGCATTTTGAAACCATTTTTCTAATATCTACTAATTACAACAATAACAACATTGACAATAATTAACATTATGTGTAGTGGGTGGTTTGAAAATGTCATGTCCACCCCAAACTTTTTCATACACTTTTCGTCGGGTAGTTGCACAATCTCTGTTTTGACATTTTGCTGGGACATCAGTTAGCCGCGACCACGACCAGTGAAACCTGTGTCGAAACGTCGGTAAATAAAGGGGTGTGAATAAATTTCGCGTTAGACCCGTCTATAAAATGTGAGTTAATATGTGTTCAAAACGCGAAAGTTTTAAATATTATACCTACTAATTAGTCGACTCTACTTTATATACTACACCAAACCATAACCGTCTCCACTACCGCCACTACCTACTCCACTAATTCTTCCTAGTTCATTATACCATAATTTAGTAAACTATAGTGATTTTGACCACTCACGTTACATACGCGCCGGGTCCAAGACAAAACAAAACAATAGACCAAAAGACATCAACGAGCGTTTGTCTCGATATACATGCACTTTGTTTCGGTGAGACGTTTCTTTAGGTAGGTAAACTTATAATAATCAGACTTTATATGATGTGTTTTTGAGTAATAGTATGTATTACCATAAGAATTAGGAGCATAAACAAATTCCATACAAAATATTAAATGCTCCTAACTATTCTGCCGTGCTAACAACATATGCAGTAATTGCAGTTGAAAAGTCATGCAATTGTTTATCTTGTTCTCTTTGAATAAGTTCTTTATTTAAACGACGATTTTTATGCAAGTACTGCACTTACTATTAGCAGGGCAGTATTATCCTACTTAATTAAAAATTCGAAATAAATGTAAGGAAACAGTGTCATAATATTTTGATATTTTCCATATTGTTAATATCCATGCAGAGAGGTAAATGAGGACTTCGAGGACTAGGTACGTTAGTACCTATGAAAATACGAATCCGGGCGGTCGTCCACTTTCGTTTTAAGATTGTCTATTGCGGAGCTACCCATAGGTATGGCGGTGGCGGCGGTGTAGCGGTTTACCGTTTACTCGCTCTATTTTCTTTGTATTACCAATTCCCAGCAACGAAAACTAGTACCAGACATAATATCCATTCCAAGTTTCATGTCATTTCAGCAGTTCGTTAGGTTCGTGTGAGTGGGACTCTTAAAAAGATATACTAAAAGGCGCATGTGATTATTGAACCGCCTTACATAAACAAAAACATCGAAGATATCCAACCAGATCGATATTACCGAGCTACCGCACCCGCGCTGTTTTACGACACTCGTTAAAGTTATATCGACCCTATACTCACCTGCCACCTCTTATCTCTTACCACATTCTAGATGGCCAGCGCTGTCACCGGCATTTCAAGGCGATGTCAAAAGCATTCCGCCGGATCCGCTGTCGTTAAGCGTTATCTGATGGGATCTTTTGTATATTTATCGCCGAAGCCCGGTAGCCGCCTTAAATTCAACGATTTAATACCGCTCATAAAGACCCACCCAATAATTTTCTCTTATTGTCTCGATAAATTAGTTTAATTAGGGTGTAAAAAACGTGGCAAGGAATCTAGTGCGCGGTGGGTGGCCACACGACCGGTCTAATTAGTCCGGTCCCCCCGATTAATAACACTAAGCTTTGATAAGGAAAACGCAGGACAACATAAATTTGGATGCAAAAAAATCTAAGGTCCTTATCGTGCTGCGCGTTTTATGACCAATTAACGGCTTTTTTAATTATTGTACATGTTAATGTGATACAGTTATAGCTACCCGTTTTATAACCTCGTCGTGAATTATGCTGCACTTATAAAATAGGTACCTACCTACCTAAGACCTCTTGTCTGTGTATGATAAAGATCCTGACCAAATGTTAAATCATTTTTTTCGAGAGTATTTTTTTGTGATGAGTACAGTAGAGTACAGGACAGCCGAGGTTTGACCCCACGATTTTAGACACCACACTCATATGAAAGGTTAAGCGTTTAGTTAGGCCTAAGGGGTGTGATGTGACCCGCCGGGCCGCTGCGCTGGCCCGTCCGCGCGGGTCTACCTAACTATATTATATTACCATGTAATTATCAATGGATAATGCTACAATACATACATACAAAGCTTAGGTATACGTATTACGTACCAACCTTAAATTCGCCCCTACCTAATACTTTGCCTTGACTAGAATTTAAAATAACACTAAATTGTATTGTAGGTCTCATTACGTCTGTATATACTTTTAATTTAACTACCTATAAAGGCATTCTACTACCTACTTAATGTTAGTTCATGGCGTAACAATTAACAAGCTAAGCTGAATACGCTATTAAATTAAGTAAAAAAACAATAACTTAGCTGCGTATATTATAATAAGCAATCATATTGCAACCGATCTAATTCTAAATGCATATTAGGTATGCTTATTAGATGGGAGCCTATCTGCCGTATTCGAACTTCAAGATATTCACAAGAGACGACACGTATTACTGAATCGCGATTAGAAAGGGATTGAGATAGCTGTCAATCCATATTGATTTTGACGTAAGTGTATGGAAATCTGTTATTTCTAATCCCTTTCTGATCGCGGCATGCTAGATCCATTCTAGATACGTTATAGTTTAGATTTCAACTAGTTCTCTTTTGCAGCGCAATTCGGGCAACCAATGTCACTTTTACGATAGATAGTGTTAGATAAAGTTAATATCTTGTGGAAATCGTTCAAAAGTATCTCCAGAATCGCGGAAATGTCAAATTTGACAGGTTAGATCTTAAACATATCGTTATCGTATCTTGGCGATGTCTAATAGATATCTATTACAAAATCCGAATCGGGCCCTATATGTATGCCTAATATGATGCGGAACAAACTGAACACAACTCTACATATTGAACTCGTTTATTTCAGACGTTGTATATCAATAATTTGTTAGAACCATAAGACCAAAACGAGAATAGAGTCTTTATAATAAGACTTAATTACTAGGTATATTATTTAATGTACACCTTTATTGGCTTTATTCCTATTTTTCAGCCGTAATCATAATACTCGTATATAGTGACTACAAGTAGGTATTTGTAAATTATCGGCGGAATGAAAAAAATGTAGCCGAATTTTCGAGTGTAGGTAAGTATTTAGCGGACATACATACATACATATATGCCTAATATCTATGCCTATCTTCAGGGGGCCTAGCCAATCGTTTGCGCTTCGACAACGAAACTCTCTAAACGCGCTATATGAGAGAGTGATAGAGAGAGATTCGTTGTAGTAGCGCAAACGACATCTTGGGTAGGCCTAGTACCTATATACCTAGTTACTCTTAAATATATGCGGATAGGTACTTAAGGGTTCGATCCAAAATTACCCTTAAGCTATTATAGTCCTTAACTTACTTAAACGTACCGGAGAGATGTGAGACCCATTTAGCAAAATATGTAGTTAAATGACTAGGTTAAACGTTAAAGTGTCACCAATACGTGAAGGCACCATGGATAATGACAATGACTCAATGTCGGCGTAGCCTGACGTTTCCGCGTCACCTGCCCTGCCATATGCGCCCGCGCACGAGGAATGTACGGAATGCGATATTTTTCTGTCGCGCAGGAATTTCCGAGTTCCGGCGAGGGATGAGATAATCATTAGAGTTTTGAGGCGTGGTATTGAACGTTAGGTTAGGTAATGAATTAATGAGGTGAAGCTCGGGATGTTTTTTTATGATATAGGAGGCAAACGAGAAGACGAATCGCGTGATGGTAAGCAATTGCCTACTGTCGCCCATGGACACACCAGAGGAGTTGCAAGTGCGTTGTCGGCATTTAAGATGGGAGGACGCTCTTTTCTCGGAGGTTTGAAGGTCGTATCGGTCCGGAAATACCGCGGGCGATACCTATATAGATCCGCCTACATACAGACCCGACCCAACGGATTCTCCGTAGAATTTGGATTCGAATATTTTGCTTAGGTACCTAAGAAATGCTTATAAAATACATCTTATTCCATCTTGAGGCGCGTTACGTATTTTAATTTAAGAGTAGTACGAGGGGCGTTCAAAATATTCTCGGTATTGATATCTTACAACCTCTTCTAAAATTTCTTTCGTTACTGGCCGCTAAGGTTTATTCATTGACATTAAAAAAAAGTATAATTCGAACCGAGATGTTCTTTTGTTTTTCTGCAATTGCTGAACAAACATGAACATCATGTGGGAATTGACAATGTTAACTAAATTAGAACATCGATGCGTGATAAAATTCTTGACAAAACAGGGTAAAAATCAAAAAACCATAAAAGAGGAAATGGATTGTGTTTACCGTGAGTCTGCTCCTTCTTTATCTACCATTCAAAAGTGGTCAAGCGAGTTTAAACGTGGAAGGGAGAGTGTTGAAGACGACCCTAGACCTGGCCGGCCTGTAGTAGCTACTTCACAAGAAAATATTGATAAAGTGGAAAAACTTATATTGGAAGATGGTCGAGTGAAGGTCAAATCTATTAGCACAAGTAACCAATCTCTCTATTGGTACCGTACATGATATTATCCATGACCATCTTAATATGTCAAAAGTAAGTGCAAGATGGGTTCCGCGAATGCTGACTCGGCTTCAAAAAGACATGCGTGTAGCTTGTTATTCCGATTTTATTGACCTGTGCGGTGAAAATCCTGATGAGGTGCTGCAAAGAATAGTTACTGGAGATGAAACCTGGGTTCATCATTATGACCCAGAGAGTAAACAAGAGTCCATGCAGTGGCACATTAAGGGTTCAGCTCATCCCAAGAAGTTCAAGGTCATCCCTTCAGCTGGCAAGGTCATGGCCACGATATTTTGGGATTGTGAAGGAGTATTACTGATCGATTATAAAGAAAAAGGTGTAAATATCACAGGACAGTACTACGCTAACATTCTACGTCAATTAAAGGATGCAATCAAAGAAAAGAGGCGAGGAAAGTTAACCAAAGGTGTTATGCTTCTGCATGACAACGCCCCCGTCCATACTGCTCATATTGCCAAGGCAGCTATTGTTGAATGTGGGTTTGAAACTGTTACTCACCCACCGTATAGTCCGGACTTAGCCCCCAGCGACTTCTTTTTGTTCCCCAATCTTAAAAAGGATCTGCGTGGAAATAAATTTTCCGATGATGAAGCATTGAAGGCGGCAGTGGAGGAGCATTTTTACACCAAAGATAAAAAATATTTTTATGCAGGATTAAAAAAAATAATTGATCGATCTTTTAAGTGTATGAACATAGGGGGGGAGTATATTGAAAAATAAAAATATCAAACTTTTCGTACTTGTTTGTTTTCATTCTCATACCGAGAATATTTTGAACACCCCTCGTAGTTTTATGTTACGTCACGCTCACAGGCCGCGCGATTTATGTATAGGTACATAGGTAGGGTGTTTACTTACCTACTCGCAGTGCACGCGCCAAAATTATTTTCGCAATAACGAAGCCTCTGGCTATTAGACAACGGGTTTATTAGAAACTTTTGAATCTCACGGTAAGTAGATTCGTGTATTTAGCTTTAACATTCCACTTAGTATATGATGTTTTAATAATTTATATACTTAACCTACCTTAGTGCGCGGGCATCTGTCGGCGACTTCAAGCGCCCCGCTCCGCCCCGCCCCGCCCCGCCCTGCCGCACAAGGGCTGCCGATTCCAATAAATCTTCATTTGCACCACATTTCCACCACAGACATGACAGACAACATTTATTATAAAAACTTTTTTATTTAGCTACCGAAAATATTTTTTTAGTTTAAAAATCCTTTATCTACATTGAATTGCAATTTGTTGGTTCAATTCATTACCAGTAAGACAGGGATTTTTAGGCAATCAAATTTCGAATTTCAAAATTATTTATTTCATGTGATTTACACACATAGCTATATACTTACAATAATAAACATACAAGAATTACACATAAACACAACATTTGAATTTACAAATAGATATAAGCAATACAGTGGCAATGCACCTGTGTGCATCAAAACATTGACAACCAGTAAAAATGAACGATATAAATTCTGTTACCTATTTACCTACATAACCAAATAAAACTACACCTCTTGACAAAAGAAATATGAATATTATTCATATTTCTTTTGTCAAGAGGTATAGTTTTATTTGGTTATTGTCAGTGTCCGACAGGTTCCGGCCGAAACTAGAGCAAAGTCGAACTATTTTCATTCGGTTTCGGTTTACTTTTTGCAATAGGACTTTTTTTTTGTAATTATTGGCAATGTAACCCATCTCACAAACAATAAAGATTATGATTATAGGTGAGGTGAGGAGGGTGAGTTTTGGTTGCCACCTGACGAATGTGAGGCGTGTCAGCCCTGCGAATGTCCTTCAAACACCGCCAAAGGGCCAAAGACAATAAAGCGGAGGAAGCCTTTAATTAAAAAAGCGCAGATTGATGGTTCTTGCGGCTGCCGGAATAGTCCGGCCGGAATGCCGTGTCGGGTGCCGCCGCAAAAACCGGACCCAGTGCACTATGGGCTAGAATTATTTGACAGTGGCACGCAAGCATACGGCCCGTCTGATGGTAAGCTTAACATACCTATACTATAGCTACTATATCTACGTGACAGAAAAATGCCCCGAAGGGAATTACTTCACCTCGCAGCAGCAGATAGTCTAGCTAGATGCTTCGATTAGAATACCGTTCGGATTCAGACTACACCAGCATTACTGCTGCAGCATTGCGGCGCGACATTACTGCCGACTGATTGACTGACCGATGTTGTTGCCATAAATTTGCATCGTTTTGAGCTACTACAAACTTCCTGTTACTAATACAGTAGGTAGATTGTCTTATACAAGTATGTCGTCGTGTATAAAGACATTCAAATCCTTAATTAGTCATATGAACTACCTAACAAAGTTCCACTCATTCTCGACAATAACTTCACAATGAGTGAAACCGTTCAACTGTCTAATACGACCGTATTTACAATAGGCCGTATGTGTGTAACATTTGTGGGGAGATACGACTGTTTGGAGTGGGGTGGAGTAGGTAGAATAGACTGGCAAATTAGGTATAGTATAACGAGGGAAACCGCGGGAATAATTGTGCGGATTGGAATATAAGGGCGTTGCACATAGCTGCAGCGAATGTGCGGCTACATTTAAATACGCCGTGCCGTCGGGAAGTTTCCAAAAAATGCAATAAGTATTTCCACTTGAAAAAGTTTCACAAACACTCTTATTTCAGTATAGGAATAAAATTTTCCGATTTCCAAATAAAAGTAAGCAGCTATTCTTTGTTCCCTTTGAACTTTTTTGAAACTTTCCACAACTTTTATAGCTACACTGCTATTTTTATTTGTCTTTTGTGAATTAAAAATAAAGTTTCGACATGATTTCAAAGGTAAATTTTTCCATTGGTCCACTAATTAATATAGTATGCGTAGGCAAGTTAGAGCTATTAAATTATTAATTTGGCCTGTCTAATGGCGTTATTACAAGTAGATCGCGCTAGAAGCCTCATCATCATCATCATAAGTTAAGAGCTTTGCTTTTGTCGGTGGAGTGATCGCCAATCACTTCCTTCTTGTGCCAGTCTTTTAATTTCCTCATACGACGCATTATTTTTTATTTGGCTGAGATAAGTTATTCTAGAAGCCTCAATTAGCTAATAATCGATTGTCTTTAGGTGTCTTGTCATTTTTTAGGGTTCCGTAGCCAAATGGAAAAAAACGGAACCCTTATAGATTCATTCATGTCTGTCTGTCTGTCTGTCTGTCTGTCCGTCCGTATGTCACAGCCACTTTTCTCCGAAACTATAAGGACTATACTGTTGAAACTTGGTAAGTAGATGTATTCTGTGAACCGCATTAAGATTTTCACACAAAAATAGAAAAAAACAATAAATTTTGGGGGTTCCCCATACTTAGAACTGAAACTCAAAAATTTTTTTTTCATCAAACCCATACGTGTGGGGTATCTATGGATAGATCTTCAGAAATGATATTGAGGTTCCTAATATCATTTTTTTCTAAACTGAATAGTTTGCGCGAGAGACACTTCCAAAGTGGTAAAATGTGTGTCCACCCCCTGTAACTTCTAAAATAAGAGAATGATAAAACTAAAAAAAATATATGATGTACATTACCATGTAAACTTCCACCGAAAATTGGTTTGAACGAGATCTAGTAAGTAGTTTTTTTGAATACGTCATAAATCGCCTAAATACGGAACCCTTCATGGGCGAGTCCGACTCGCACTTGGCCGCTTTTTTGACTTAGGTATTATGTATTTGTAAGAAAGGGATAAAACATAAATGAACTAATTCAGATTTTATAAATAAGGGGGAAAATGTCGATTAGTAGATAATATAAGGTTAATTTTAGGTTACTTTTTATTGTTAGTTTATACTTGTTTATAGTATGTTGTTCTTCAATAAATTGTACATTTATTGAATTTTAACTCAAATAAAGAGTGACATCCGTCACGAAAGCCCGACTCTTGACCTACGGTATCGCATCGCATCGCTCTATATCCCTAAAATTGACTGTGGACAAAGGCTTTAAGATCTAAAAGAATAGTTTGTCGCATGCACCGCCGCCCGCGCGCCGAGCGTTCCTTACCTCATAAATTATATCATGAACAGACTAATTGTGAATTAAACTACCTATAGTTCGTTTTTTTAGCATTAGAAAAAAACTACGCGATCTACCTTTTTTCTAGTGCTAAAAAAACGAACTATAAAAACTGCCTGATTTTAATGCGAATTAAGTTTGTAGTCATTTTGATTAATCGCTTCATCAATCAATATGTCGCTTACCTACCTAAGGTACTGTCGCCGTCAAAAACATACATAGTTATATTTTTGCCTTACTTATTGAAACGGATTGAGGTACAGAAAGACCTCGATTAATACATACATATATAAATAATAATTATCTATGAAATAGACACAAAATTACGCAGCCAGATACATTGCACTGCTAAATCATCACTCGTTCATTAATTATGAGTTCGTCATAATCAAGAAAAAAGTAGAGGTGCTTACATTGTTGCGAGTAGTGTCGTTGTGGCACAAAGATAGGTTAAATAGGGTGCGTTGGGGTAAGATGGAATTGGTTTCTAATGAGATGAGCAATATTGCGTTGGAATCATCGTAAAACAAAATAAATACAAAGGCATACCTACTTGGCTTGGCTGTAATAATAAGATATCGTAAAAGACTATATTACTTTGAAATAGTTTCTTACACTTTGTTAAATATTCTTATCTATGGATGGGAATGGGACACCAATTAAGTACCTAATAAAGTATTAGGTACTTATCTAAAAAAATATAGATCAGATCGTTTGGTAGCGATAAGACCGCCTGTTGTTTATTTCTACTTGCGTTGCTGTTTTCTTTCTGTATTATTGTCTTCTATTCTATTGAGGTGTGCAATAAAGAGAATTATTGCACTTAATTTGGAAATATGGAGGATTCTTTATTTTACCCCAACGCACTTACGTATAAAAATCGCAAACATGGTCATGAACATGACAGTGAACCTGTTACACTCGCATTGTCTCCATAAAAACTTACTTCATACCTATAATTATAGTACATTATGGCATCGCAAGAAAATAAACTTATTGTACATTCTACCTGTTACAATGTGGGTACTAAAATACGCGATAAATAGGTAGAAGAATAGGTAACCTAAGTATTTACTTTAGTATATATTTATTTATATTGTATTAGCCACCAAGTACCTATACCATTAGGTACGTATCTAGTTTTAAGATTTTAGAAGCCTCTTCTAAGGGCTTAAAATGCTTTAAATTTACTTTTGTGTCTATAACTACGGTGAGTCAAATTCAATTTTTCACGTTTAGAAATTGTAAATATCAGTAAGGTGGCAATTTTTATACGCAAACTAAAGTCTATTTTTTTATTCGGTAGACTAAAATGACATTTCATAGTATGAAATGACATTTTATGTTCATACTATGAACTGTCATTTCAGTCTACCGAATAAAAAAATAGACTTTAGGTACTAAAATTTAAAAATAATTAATGGTATTGACAATTCTCGCGGCGTTGTAGGAGAGGGCTCTCAGTCTCCTTTAGTTACTACTCTGCTGTCACTTTCGTCCACAGACACATGTCACTATTGCCCACAACTGTCATTTACTTATTCACCAACCATAAACGCTATAGACAAATGACCAACAAATTTACATTAATCTATGGCATTTTAATTCCAATGACATCCATGTATGTAACAACAACATTCTCGACTGACCGTCGTTGGACCTTATGTCTTCTCAATAAGGTTCAAGATCGTCAGATAATAATGCGCACGATGGTATGCAATATGTGTGTACATATGTGGATAAGTTACTGTGACGTTAGTGTACCATTTGCATGAATGATTAGTCATCAGCGGGGTAATTAGCAATGTTCATGGTAAATTATTGTAATTAGGTGATCTGCATACGGTGTAGGCGCAGACATGTTTTGTAAGTAGACCTTACAAACGCACTTTGGGGCCGATTTAAGGGCGTAGGCGGTGGGAGAGCAGAGGGGGCAACCCCCCCCCCCCCCCTCCTTGAGTTAAAATTTAACATACAATATTAATATTACAATATATCCTATCCATAGAGTCTGGCTAGGCAAATATTGTTGACAGATATTTTCTTGTTGTATCACCAATAGGGATGATGACACATGTTGAATTTTATAACAAAATCTAGTAAAATAGATAGCAAACACAATAATGTGGATATTAAAATAGAATATTGAAAGCCCCCGCCCCGAGCGGCACCTTTAGGGGGCGGCAAAATTTCAGAATAAATACCAATAATATCGTATAAATATTTGAACTATTTCAGTCGCACTTATTATATTGAAATACGTAAGCTAGGGGGCGGCAAAATAATCATCCGCCCCGAGCGGCCGAGACCCACTCTACGCCACTGTTGTATAGCAACTATGTATATACATAAACGCAATATTTCACCGACAAAAACGCAATTTTCTTGTTTTGTCCATATTACAAGATGGGCGATGACGTCACGGCCCCTGGCCGTTTTGTATAGGGCGTTTCGCGAGTGAAGTGCGACTGTCGGCCTTTGACTACATTTCTGACTTTTGTGTTACTTTAATGCAATGGGTCCCATATAGACATTTGATCCTAAAAACAAACCCGATCGATTGATACCATAAATGAAAATTAGTCATGTAGCCTATTGTCTATATATGGTTTAAAAAAAGCTAAAATTCAGTTGTCAATTTATGTCATCCATTCAAATTGTTTGCGGTTTATAAGGGGTTTATTTTAAATAATATTAATAATTTCTATACTGAATGAGGTCCGCAAACTGTTATTTAAGCTCGTAAATAATTACGACAATGTGCGAAGTTGACGTGTAGCGTTGTATAACGAAAAACTGCAATGTTTACAAGTCGTAAACAAATGTAAACAAATTAGGAGGTTGGTACTCTATAAATATTTTGATATTTAGCATATTTGGCCTATGCCAAATATGCTAAATGCTAAATATAAAAAAGCGGCCAAGTGCGAGTCGGACTCGCCCATGAAGGGTTCCGTATTTAGGCGATTTATGACGTATAAAAAAAACTACTTACTAGATCTCGTTCAAACCAATTTTCGGTGGAAGTTTACATGGTAATGTACATCATATATTTTTTTTAGTTTTATCATTCTCTTATTTTAGAAGTTACAGGGGGGGGGACACACATTTTACCACTTTGGAAGTGTCTCTCGCGCAAACTATTCAGTTTAGAAAAAAATGATATTAGAAACCTCAATATCATTTTTGAAGACCTATCCATAGATACCCCACACGTATGGGTTTGATGAAAAAAAAAATTTTTGAGTTTCAGTTCGAAGTATGGGGAACCCCAAAAATTTATTGTTTTTTTTTTTCTATTTTTGTGTGAAAATCTTAATGCGGTTTACACTGTAAATAATTAAACCGCATTTCTGTAAACTTTACAGAATACATCTACTTACCAAGTTTCAACAGTATAGTTCTTATAGTTTCGGAGAAAAGTGGCTGTGACATACGGACGGACAGACAGACGGACAGACGGACAGACGGACAGACGGACAGACAGACAGACAGACAGACATGACGAATCTATAAGGGTTCCGTTTTTTGCCATTTGGCTACGGAACCCTAAAAATAATATAATATAATATAAATGCTAAAATTACATAAGTAGGTAAGTACTATTACTTACCTACTTATGTAATTTTTTTGGTGATGGATTAATATTACGGTATTATCGAGCTAAGTCTTAATTTACACTACATTTCATTTTTCGCATTGTTACAATGGTATACCTATAGTGAGAAAGTGTAAACATATGTACATATTTATAAACATATGTGTTTATCGTTGACTGTACTTTACATAGATATTATGTGAGCTGACTTTGAGTGCACGTAAACGTAAGTATATTTAACTTATTTCCTTAGGTACCTTATGTGTGCACAGAAAACCAAAAATATTTTCTAGTATCAAAACTATAATTCCTACTAAGTACACAAAGTGTGACCAGCGCAAGATCTTTTGAATTTCCCTCCAAAAATTTGTGTAATATTTCAGTAGCCAGACTCTATCAACTTGACACTCTCTTGTGATCTGATTATTTCTTAATCATTCTTCAATCGTTAGTTGTCTATTATATGAAATTATAATAATGATCAAATAGGTAATAATAACATTTTACCCGTAGGTATTAACCTCGAAATTTTTAAAGTAACTTTTGCACTCTGCGGAGGATATAGCAATATATTTCCCGCTCGCGCTCGTTACTAGCTTCTACGATGCACGATCTATTCAGCTACACATCTGTGGGTCAGTAGTTGAAAGACGACGAACTAGCATCGTTTACCGGAGATTAACCTAAAACGCGAAATGTGTGTTACGTATGCGGTCGACAGATGCTCGCACGGCACGCACGGCACGCATGGCACGCGTGTTTCTGGCAAATTCTATTAGGTACTTGTGGCGCTTAACTCTTATACTTAATGGCCGACCTGTTTAACATAATTTGTCAATCATTTAAGAGCCAACAGGAGCTGAGATTTAAATATTTTAGGTAAATATATCCGTCTCGCTAACCGAAACGGCTCCTGAAACTAGTGCGATAAGGACAAGGCGAAAAATCCTGCGTAAAAATATCAAAAATCGAGGTTTCGTACTCGACTGTTTCCTCCTCCAAAACTTAACCAATCGTAACCAAATTTGGAAATCTAAATGATTATAAAATTATCTGTGTCGGACCGTTTTGCTTTTTTGGCTAATTGATATCAGTTTTGAATACCACGCCTCTCATTGCGGCATAGTCAATTAGGCCATTTTGGCCATTTTTGAAGGGCTCTAGCGCCTTAAAAAACAAAAATATCAAAAAAAAGCAAAACGGTCCGACACAGATATTGACAATATTAATCTGTGTTGAAAAAATCATTGCTCTAGCTTCAAAACCCACGGAGGAAACAGTGGAGTACGTTTGTATGGAGAAATGACCACTCCTGTTGGCTCTTAAACTTTTCTGCGTTTTATTGTTAAGTAGGTAGGAAAATTTGAAACTAAAGATAACTTGAAAAATTCGTAACTTTGTGACTTTAGAATCACTTTTTCTTGTTCTAAGAAAACTTGATGCAGAACTTATTTATTTTACTGGTTTGGCTAGAAGCAGTGAGCCCAGTAGGTATATTAGGTACAGGTTGTTTTTAATAAATAGAACCCTTTGCCACGTGTCTGACACTTTTCATTAAAACACCCTCGAGAATAACGCACTTCACTCAATTGACTCAATTACGTACCTACTTAAGAAAAATATTCTGCAAGTACCTCTCTAGTCATGTAACATGTTAGTTCATCCAATTTACCATAATTTTGAATTTAGACTTCGACAAAGCCAAGTTGCTTTTAATAACAAAACTCCCGTGAGATGGCAACATGTTAAATAGGTACAACTGGTACATTAAAAAGGGTCACTCACGTATTTTTAGTCGACGATTACTCGGCATGTTTCGCTCCATAACGAGTAGCTTCAACGGGAGCTCACGTTGGCAGACCGACGCAGACACAATCAGGTTTTTTTTTTTCTCGCAGGGGTAAATACTTTTACGTATCTCACCCCCGGGCTGCGAAGGCCCGTTGGGGATGGGGTGGTATGTGGGACTCGCTCCTCCCGTATTTCCTCTGAACTCAGAGGGAGGGGAGGAGAATACCCACTAACTTCCCCTGCGGCGTTACCCTCTCTGCCGTTTTTGGGGAGCATCATGAGATCACGAGTATTCTACCACGATGCTCCCCCAAACCGATTAAACCTAGTGTTACCATGGTTACCAGTACAATATGACACTAGGTTAACGATTTAACCACTTAACCCCGGGTTAGTTGCATGGTGCAAGTGAGCCTTATTAGCGTGCTCGGAACTAAAACATGCGTAACTTTCTATGTAAAAAATACAGAACGTAAATTTTCCATAAAATATTCAAATAGAACATACTGAAGAATGCTGTCATCAACCGCCAGTTTATAGCATGGTTTATATCCATGGATGAAACCGGTCCGTCAAGGCAATGTCACCCCAATCAGGTGACAACCGTGTCCGAGCTGACCGAGGCAGCTGACCGGCGCTGCCCACGGCGCTTACCGACAAAGTGAAAGAGAGTAGTTTAATTCGGAAGATCGAGGTTTAAATAAAAGTGGTGTTTTGATGCAAATTATCTCTAGGTAAACGAAATCATTACAAAGAAAAACGTTCATCAAAGTTCGGACGACAAGTGCCAACGCCAACATTTAGAAATAGGTAAATGCGACCATGACATGTTTGATGTTTTTGAAGTGGTTTTTCTAATTTCCTTTGACTCGCTTGCTACCTTGGTAAGGCCTGCGTTTCCACCAGAGATGTGGGAGGATGTGTAGCTAGGGATGTGTTTATTAAGAACTTATATGTATAATTACTACGCGCTGAACGAGGGAAACAAATTAAGTGATCCTATTAGTTCTTAACAAACACCTCCCTCGCTACGCATCCTCGTACATCTCTGGTGGAAACGCAGCTTAATGGGATGTGATTGATATTTTCGTATACTGCGACCAAATGTTAAGATACACTACTTGTTTATTGTTCACCTTTCCCCTGCAGCGGTCACCCCTCGTCACCAGCAGGCGATGGCAGGTGCCGGGGCTGCATAAATATCGACGCGCGCACACAACACAATGGCCGCCGAAACAATGCGAGTACAGTTCCGGTTCCCAGACCTTCCGCTAAAACTTGTCCATTTTTGATGGAATGGCGAAATATTCCAGTAGGCAGTAGGTCAGTCGGCATTAAAAGTACCTAATAGCAGATCAGACTACGCGTCGAAAGTATCGTCTCTATAACAACTTACCAAAAAGTGATATATATTCCTATAGGTACATATGTAGAACAATACAATACAAATACCTACTCTTTATGCACTCCTCATCAGTAGAAAATAATACACAAAGAAAACAGCAACAATGGCAACACAAGTATGTAGACGTAGAGGTAAACAACAGGCGAAGCAAGAAGCGATCTCTTCCTGACAACCTTAATGTTGGGTATTAAAACCTGCGTGTTAGTTATATCGATTTTCTATATTTATTATTTAAACATTGCCATATAAAAAGAATGTGACTTTTCGATTTAGATTTGTAACAGAAACACGTATTTTATATAAATAATAAAGAAACCATTAGAAATATGTGTTTAAATAACCATAATAATCCACTTCATTTTTGGTCCTTCGAACCGGACATCAATTAGACTGTGTGTGTCAGACGCTTTTTACCGCGAACTGTAAAGATATAGATATGTATTATATATGTATTTTTGGAAAAGTACGAGTATTCGAGGGTGGCAGAGGCTTTTGGTGCGTTGTTTCATCTGCTACTATTGACGCTGACTGTACATAGTTAACAGTCTCCGTCTCCTCCGTCTAAAAAAGTACTCCACCGGGTTTTTAGCTTAAGGTTGCTTCAGGTACGAGCATGGTCCCATACGCCTTACGGCAGAAAGGCCAGAAAGTATGAAACTTGGCATGTCACAAGTCACGTCACATAGGTAGGTATGCTTGTAATTCTTTTTTCGTTTTTTTATTTCTTATCAAAATATCGTTAAATTAATCACAAATATTTTAAATCTTCATTTTTATGCCGCTTTCTTTCTTTCTTTACGCCACTTTATCTTTTATGCCGCTTTTAAACTCAAAATAACTATTAATTTATTTTTCACTTACTTAGAAACTCACGGGTATATACATCCCGGTCATTTGATAGGCGTGCGTGGGGACACAGATCCAACACGTAGAGGCCCTTTGGAGAAGTTTGCTGTTATGTAATACACCTGCTAGAACCCATTCACGGGTACAAATAGATACCCGTAAATCGGTCCCAACAGGCGTAGGGCTATTGTAAATATAGTGGAGAAAATCACTTACTTTATTATTATGTTTTTTTTTCTATATATGTAGTTATATTTTACTGGCCCCAACTGGTTTCAAGTAGCCCAATCTAGAGAGGACTGGCTATCTTTGGAGGAGGCCTTCACCTGTAGAGGGGTTCTGGCAGATTAAAATTAATACCAATTTATACTAAATGTAAAAAATACTCTACTACTAACAAAAATTAATACTACTAACATATTATTAGCATTTAATTTAATCTTGTTTCTTTTTTCTTATTTTTGTAATCTGCAACGAAATAAAAGGCTTTTTATTTATTTTATTATTTTATTAATATTTAACTTCACTCCCTAAGGCCTTCGCTGAATAACAGCGTTGGAATTTGCCTCGTTTGCAAATTGCAACCATATGCTGAGACAAGGCCTTTTCCCTGCGGCACACATTGCTGGACCCAAGTGTGTATTTTTCTCTGTTTTGTTTTTTAATGTGTACATAATTTCTTTGTTTTGCTGTTCTAATTATTTTCTCTTTATCTTATTTATTTCATCTTATTGTCCTGTGTATGTGTGCTTTATGGAATAAATGTCTTTCTTCTTCTTCTTCTTAATTGCTTGTCAGGTGTACCTATACGGGGTGTAGCTATTAACTTATTTATTTAAACTTTATTGCACAAAAGTACAACAGGCGGACTTATTGCTTCTATACATTCTCTACCAGTCCATAGGGCCAAACAGAAATGCGTCAAGGTGGGTGCAGTAAGAAAAAAAGCGGTCAAGTGCGAGACCGATTCGCCCATGAAGGGTTCCGTATTTAGGGGATTTATGACGTATTAAAAAAAAACTACTTACTAGAGCTCGTTCAAACCAATTTTCGGTGGAAGTTTGCATGGAAATGTACATCATATATTTTTTTAGTTTTATCATTCTCTTATTTTAGAAGTTACAGAGGGGGGACACATTTTACCACTTTGGAAGTGTCTCTCGCTTGGAAGTTTAGAAAAATGATAAATTAGAAACCTCAATATCATTTTTGAAGACCTATCCATAGATACCCCACACGTATGGGTTTGATGAAAAAAATTTTTTTGAGTTTCAGTTCTAAGTATGGGGAACCCCCAAAATTTATTCTTTTTTTTTCTATTTTTGTGTGAAAATCTTAATGCGGTTCACAGAATACATCTACTTACCAAGTTTTAATAGTACCTATAGTTCTTATAGTTTCGGAAAAAAGTGGCTGTGACATACGGACGGACAGACAGACATGACGAATCCATAAGGGTTCCGTTTTTTGGCATTTGGCTACGGAACCCTAAAAACAGGGCAAGTGCGAGTCGGACTCGCCCACCGAGGGTTTCGTACAACTTATTTTTTTACTTGCCATTTTATGGTGCTATTTTAGCAAAACTAACCTAGTGCCCGTGCTAATAGACGTAGTTCCAAATTAAGTAGCATCAGCAACTGCGTGCGCGCCGCGCCTGACGCAGCCGCGCAGTTTGCGCCGGCGCATTTCCATACAATGCGCGGCAGATGGCTGCCAACTGACCCTATGCTATACCTGGGTACCTATACCATATATGTATGTATGCGTTGTATTACTAAACTTAC
Organism: Cydia amplana; assembly: GCF_948474715.1. Classification (NCBI taxonomy): domain Eukaryota; kingdom Metazoa; phylum Arthropoda; class Insecta; order Lepidoptera; family Tortricidae; genus Cydia; species Cydia amplana. Next base: position 19,674,624 of record NC_086076.1, read on the forward strand.
TGCGATCAGAAAACGACGGTTATAAGGTAAAATCACTCATAAATAGTTTGTTTGCTAATCTTGGTATTATCTACATAAACTTGATAAATATCTGGGAGACCGAGCTTCGCTCGGAAAACATATAAAATCTCAAAAATTAGCGTTTTCCCAGAGATAAGACCTAGCTAGATCGATTTTTCGCCCCCGAAAACCCCCATATACCAAATTTCATCGAAATCGTTAGAGCCGTTTCCGAGATAGCCGAAATATATATATATATATAAACAAGAATTGCTCGTTTAAAGGTATTAGATAAGAAAATCCCTGTAAACTCTAAAAAAACAATGATTCTACTTACTGGTACTTACGTACCAGTATTTTACCGAAATACATATTACCGCTTTAATTTTTATTTTTATTGATACAACCTCTGGTCTGCAACTTCAATTTATTTATTTAACAAAACCTTTTCATACGTCATATAAAATACAGAGATTAAACAAAAAATTTAAAAATGTTAGTGGAGCAATATAAAGTTCTTGCAAAGTACAACAACAAACCTAGGTACACACTTAATTCATTAGTAGGTATCAATAGCGCGCTCTACCCTATTAAGACTGTCTCTGGAAGCATCGAAAATGTCTGAAAGCAAATTATCTCTGAAACGTTGCGGCTCCGTCCCACGTCCCACCGATCAATTACACGCCACGCCCTCCTCGGGCACGCACACAGGCTAGTAACAATCTATAACAACTTTCAATAGATACCAGCAGCGTCCAAACATCTTCAGCAGGACTCTTGTAAGCTGTGGCGTGTGAGGTGAAGAGATGAAGAGAATATTAACCACAGGCTAATAGCAATCAATAACACACTCAATAGATAGCAATTCCTAAGCCTCTTCAGAAGGATCTTTATAAGCTGTGGCGCATGACTGGCAAATATAGGTATGTATGTATGTATCATGTAGGTACTTGCAGTGCCGGCCCGAGCCCTTGATCAGGGTAGAACGAAATCGGGTTTTGGCGCCCTTCGTTGAAGTTTTCAAGCGTATTTTGAGCCCCCGCCACACTCGCGTCTTACAAAACCCTTTTTTTTCTTATTTGCCATTTTGGCGCCCCCCTTGCCATCCGGCGCCTAGAGCGGCCGCTCCACTCGCTCTACCCTAGATCCGGGCCTGTACTTGTACTGCCACATACTAATAACAATCTCTAAGTAATCTCATATCATAGGACATAGGAAGCAGCAGTTTCCAAGTATCTTCAGCAGGAACTTTTCTAAGCTGTGGCACATGCCTGGCGTTTGGGGCTTAAGCCTACTGAATACAGCCACAGACTAACAACAATCAGTAATAAAATTCTAAAGCATTAAGCAGTTTCCAAAGCTCTCTCCATACAGAATTTGGTAAACTGTGGTGTGGTGTTTTGATTGGCAGGTGCACTCAATTTGCTCAGTTAGGCGCTGCCTCAATTTTTCACAGTTATCGAACAGACGACGCTAAGTGAGAGTCTCTATGAATATTGAGTTGTTTTGTGGGTTTTTGCTGCGTTTCCGCCGAGTGAATATTTATAGGTAAGCGGGTAAAACCGGTACTGAGTCGTGACATGACTTGAGATCACTTATTAACTGTTGAGAAATGATCTTATTGCGTTTAACTAGGATTGCTTAGTTAGAGTAAAGTGAATTAAGTTTGCTTTGCGAGTATAATTATATTTTATATAGTTAACCCCTGGAGCGCCCCAGAATTACCGTAGTATGGAACTCCTATACTAGTTACTAGCACACGTGTCTTGTTAGCCACTTGACCGTCCGACGATAGCATAGTATCCGAAAAAAAATATGCTCTTAACCGTCCGCGGGAACCTTACTATCCAAAGGGGTGGAAGAAAGAATTGATTTCAGAGCCATCTAACGGAATATTTCGGCATTATTTACTAATTCTCTTGATGCAACAACGTAGCCTAACTAAATAGTTAGCTCTAAAAAAATATAGATGGCAGTGTACGCTAGGGTTTTGTAGAAAGTTGTGGATGCGCAGCGCGGGGCGTGCGACGCTAAAAAACCCCGGACGGTTGAGAGGAAAACAGTCTCGCGGGCCGGACGGTCAAGTGGTTAGAGCGCTCCACGGGTTAACGAAGGCTCGGGTACAATAAATCTCAATACTTTAAGTACCTACCTGTCTACTTTTTTATGTAGGTATATCCTGAAAATTAAACGAAAAATTAAATAGTTATTTGTTTTACAAGGGGGTAAAGTTGTTGTTTAACGCCTTATGCTAATATTGATATCCGAGCAAGCGAAAGAACTTGAGGGTTGCAAGGCTTTTAAGGCACGAGGGTTAAACAAACTTTGCTCCCGAGCGAAACACAAAATGCAAGGAAAATAGTAACGTACCTACAACATTACAAATCGATTATCATTCAAAATCATCGTTTAAAAGTAATATAAATAAATTATATCCGCCAACTCGAGCAAACAACACAAAATTTGCATCAGATTAGTTACTTTGCCTTAGGTTGCCTTAGGTATAGAATAGGTACCTACATGTGAAAATGCAACTTACTTATCAGCTTTTGAAGTACCAGCCTTTTCCACCTGGTGTGGTAAAAACTATTAATTTTAAATTAAAGGAAAAATATGATAGGTATAATATAACTTGAGACTCTGGTGCCGTTAGATAAGACAAAACATTGTTACGGTAGATATTGTCGTATCGTGAGATGGGCGCCAATCATCAAGATCCAATCGTCAAGGTCGTTAGAAAACCAGCTCAAAACCGTAACAAGTTGGAAATTTGAATCGAGCTCCTGGGCTAGGTATAGTTGGGTGGTTTATGGTTTCACGGTACCTACGTTAGAGGCCGTCCGCGACCATAAACAGCGAGTAGATCGCCTTGTACTTTTAGGAGAACGCCGGGCGCAAGCCGGACGACCATGCGAACATTACGCGCTAACGCGGCTTGGGAAGAACTAGGTTAATTTCCTTGGTTTTTGCTGTAGTTAGTAGCAGAGATAACTTAATAATAATGACCGTGTTGACACGAAGACTAAAATGTTAACGGAATGGTGGCCGCTTTCGGATGAAAGAAGCCCCTGGTGTCCGTTGGCTCGTTGGGTGGACGACAACCGGAAGGGATGGATGAGACTAGCTTAGGACCGGGACATGTGGCGTACTAGTAGAGAGGCCTAATGCTCAGCAATGGGCGTGATGATGAATGACTGTTAAAGAGTCACACAAATCTAGTACCCACGAAAACTAGTTATCGTTGCTAGAAATTGTACTTGATACAAAGAAATTAGAGCGAGTAGAAGTAGAAGAATATGATTGTATGGCGGCAGCTACCTAGCAAAATCTTTCAAGAACCTTCGCGCGACTATTATTTATTCTGTTTCATCGTCCAAGATTATAATGTATTTTTACATATTTTTGGTGACTACCTGCCACTCACAGTCTTTATTATTATTTAAATAATAATATAATAATAAATATTATAGGACATTATTACACAAATTGACTAAGCCCCACGGTAAGCTCAAGAAAGCTTGTGTTGTGGGTACTCAGACAACGATATATATAATATACAAATACTTAAATACATAGAAAACAACCATGACTCAGGAACAAATATCTGTGCTCATCGAACAAATAAATGCCCTTACTGGGATTCGAACCCAGGACCGCGGCTTCACAGGCAGGGTCACTATCCACTAGGCCAGACCGGTCGTCAATTTAGTCTTTAAGTTAGTAAAACTAGGTACGTCGTTGGTTCCGAGTACTGGGTGCGGCGCCGAGACCTGCGCGGCGATGTTTTACCTCTGCGCAAATCTATAAATTAGTCAACATTACGCGTACCTATGAGGCACTATGAGGCGTATTAGGAACTTAGGTAAGGTATATTGATACGATTTGATAGGTACTAGGTTCTGCCCGCGACTTCGGCTCTGTACAATTAGTATTTATATACCTATGCTAATTCTAAAGTTGATTTCAACCACCTTTTAATTTCATCCCTTAATTAAGGGGTTAAGGGATGACTTTCGGGATAAAACTAATCTTATGTCCTTCCCCGTGGCTCAAAATATCTTCATACTAAATTTCATAAGAGTTAAGGAACGCTTCCCACGTATCCCCGACCTCCAGCAACACACCGTCGGCAAGACATTAAAGATTATCTTCAGCGTCGATAGAAGGAATGCAGACGCACCTAATGGGATAAACAAACGCACCCTTTGATACAAGTACAGGCGTATGTAATGCATCACCTATTTTATGGCGGTTGTCAATTAATGCCGCTCCCACGGGATCGACTCTTCATTATCTTAATGGCAGCGACAGCATAAACGCTCCAGAAACTTCTCATGGCCTACGTGACTCCAGACAACGCATCCCCACGGTTTCGGGATGAATATAAGCGGCAATCCCGACCAGCGGAAGACAGTTCTCATAGAGTTCTCATCGAGTCCTCATCTAGTTCGCATCCAGCGACCAGGCTACACGTGAGCTCCGAATCGCTCGGTGTACCGGTACACCCTCGCGCTTCTAAACTATATTGAATTAAACTCGTAATTTGTAAAATCAAATAAAGTAAATACCTCCTCATCGGTGTTTTATAAGAAGACCTCCGTTCTCTCAAGACACATAACTGGTGACAGCGACGGGCGAGTCTCCCAGCGAGCAGCGGCTACACATCGTCGGCGCGAACTGGAAGGTTTCAACCTGAAGAGATTCGACCACTGCCTTATGAAGACCACAGTACTCATCGCACTAGCGGCTACCCTGTGAGTTTTCCTACATTTTCCTTTCATTTTCCTAATTATTTTGTACGCATTTCCACTATTTTTTTTTCTCTTTAAAAAAAAAAAAGAAGAGTTCCATTCTGTATTTCATATTTGATAGGATTTAATTAATTTTATATCAAAATGGCTCTGAATCATACTACGATCGAAAAATATTTGCCCAAATATGAAGGTGATAGACAAACTTTAGATTTCTTTTTAAATCAAGTTACTATGTTAGCTAGAGCAGCAGACGCTGACGCAAGGGCCCTGTTTCCAATTATATTAAAAAGCAAGTTACGCGGGGAAGCAATTAAAGCAATTGCTCACATGCCAAACAACACGGTAGAAGAAATTGTAAATTCCTTAAGGTCTAAATTTGGTGACACTAGAAGTATAGAACAAATTCTTTCTGAAATCACTCGCATTAAACGGTTCCCTAACGAAAGTGCTCTAGGATTTGCTGATAAAATAAAAGAACTTTTGTACGCAGCGAAAAATAAAGCGGATTCACCGCAAGCAACAGCCATTTTGGAGAACGTTTGCATCGACCAATTATGTAAACACTTGGATATCGCGACTGATCGATTAATCCGTTCCGCGCAACACACCACTTTTGATGACGCGTATAATCAATTAAAACACGAGTTAGAAGTCCACCCCGAGTACTTCCAGAGAAAACAAGAAAAATCATTTAAATCTAATCCAAGATTTAACTATAATAATAAAAACTATAATCAACATACTATACTAAAACCGAATTTCAATCAAAACCGCGTAAATCAACACCAATCTAACCAATTCGCACAAATATCTTATCCTAATCTGCAGTTAAATAACAACAACAATCAAATGCATTGGGCCAACCAACCGCGACCAACTCCGGAACAATGGCGACAAACATACCCGCCAAAACACCAACCTCAAAGATTAACTGACCATTTAGATAGTGATATTTCAATGAGAACCGCGACTAGTAGGCGACCTATAAATCGTCCGCCAAGACCGCGACCGGTAGAAGTTTTTAATACACAAATAAATACCAATGAACATAATGGTAATTACGAACATAATTATGACCCCAACACGTATGATGGCGATGATTTTTTTCAAGAAACAGGACCACAAAACGAATTGACGTAAAATTAAATTATTTAGATAAAGATCATCTCCCATATATCACTATAGATGAATGGGGAGGAAAAATCTTAATAGATTCTGGTAGTAATAGGTGCCTTATTGGATCATCAATATTGAAGTCTAATAGGAATTTTAATAATAAAGTTATCGATAAAGAGTTTACAATTACGACTGCTCATAGTAAAACAAAACATCGAGGAGCTATTAATTTAAAATTATACCCGTTAGGCGAAGACATAGAACATGAATTTTTGATCTATGACTTTGACCCCAAATATGCGGGAATGATAGGATGGGACCTGATTTTAAAGCTTAACGCAATAATTCATCCAAAAAAGTGTGAACTTATCATGCCAAACAAAATAATTCCAATTAGCATAGACTATCCGGAGAAAATCTCAAAAATCGATCCGCTCTCGGATAATCTAATTACATGTGTATCTAACAAACCGGACGGCGAATACTTTATCCCTGAAATCGGGACAAACACCGTCCTCATTAATTGTGCATTAGTGTCAGTGATAGATGGCAAATATAGATTAGGTGTCACAAACCTAAGTCCTAGGCCCCAAAAATTCAAAAATAATTTTGATAATTTCTTACAACCAATACCGAATAGATTAAAATCTGTATCGGAAGTATTAGACAACGTTAAAATAAACAAAACGGAAGCTAGTAAATTAACGATTCGAACGGATCACATGAATATGGAAGAAAAAGCTAAAATTACCAAGTTAGTACACGAATTTAAAGACGTGTTTCATACGGGTCAAGAGCCACTTACCTTTACCCATACAGTTAAACATAAATTACGTTTGACAGATGATACACCCATTTATGTGCGCAATTACAGGAAACCACCAAAACAACAAGAGGAAATAGACAAACAAGTTAACGAGTTACTTAAAAATGACATTATTCGTGAGTCTAATTCCCCTTGGAGTTGTCCTGTTCACATTGTACCTAAAAAACCTGACGCATCCGGTAAGGTTAAATGGCGCATGGTCATAGACTATAGGCAATTAAATGCAAAGACAATCGAAGATAAATATCCTCTGCCAAATATAGAGGAAATATTGGATAAATTAGGTAGAGCTCAGTACTTCACTACGCTAGACCTCGCGAGTGGGTACCATCAGATAGAAATGCACGAGGAAGATATCGAAAAAACTGCGTTTTCAACTAATCACGGACATTGGGAATTTTTACGCATGCCTTTTGGTTTAAAAAACGCTCCGGCTACATTTCAACGATTAATGGATTTAATATTACGCGACCTCTTATATAATACATGCCTCGTATATCTAGACGATATAATCATTTACTCAACTTCGTTGGACGAGCACATACAAAAATTACGAAAAGTATTTGAACGCTTGCGACAACATAATTTAAAAATACAACCAGATAAATCTGAGTTTCTTCAAAAACATGTAGAGTACTTAGGACACGAGTTAACACCTAACGGTCTAACACCTAACCAACGCAAAGTACAAGACATAGTTAATTTCCCAGTACCAAAAACCGAAAAAGAAATACGATCCTTTTTGGGATTGACAGGCTATTATAGGAGATTCATTAATAACTATGCTCAAATAACAAAACCATTGACTAAATGCTTAAAAAAACGCGCCAAGATTATAATAGATGATGAGTTTTTAAAGTCAGTACAGAAGCTAAAAGAATTAATTACCAACGAACCTATTTTAAAGTATCCAGATTTTGATCAACAATTTATTGTTACCACAGACGCTAGTGACATAGCGTTAGGAGCGGTTTTGTCTCAGAAAGAAGATAATGTCGAAAAACCAATCGCTTATGCATCTAGAACTTTATCTGATACAGAATCTAAATATTCTACAACTGAAAAAGAGCTACTTGCGATAGTTTGGGCTTGCAAACACTTTAGACCGTACTTATATGGTCGTAAGTTCATCATTTACACCGATCATAAACCTTTAACTTGGTTAATGTCTTTAAAAGACCCCAATTCTAGGTTAACTAGGTGGAGACTTCGACTAGCTGAATTCGACTTCGAAATAAAATACAAACAAGGCTCTATTAACTCGAACGCAGATGCTTTGTCACGGGTAAAAATTAATTTTAACGATAATGAATCAATATTAGCTCAGAACGGTAGCGACATGGATGAACAAATTAACTACAATGATAACCGCGAAGAAATCCAAACACAGCACTCACAAGATGACAACATACACCAGGGAATTCCTATTATGAATGATGTCATAAATAAAAAGCCACATCAAATTTATTTTAAACTACACAATAAATTAGATAATATAAACGTGCGAAAGGAAGACGGTAACGAAATCATAGAAGTTAGCCTGTATACATCTAAACGACCAGGAGAAGCACTCAGGAAACTTGCACGCGAGTATTTAAAACCAGGTATTCACTATTACGCTTTCTTTTACGTAGATGAATTATATCAAGAAATGGTAAAGATCCTCACTAAAGAACATAATCCTCAAATTCGTATAACTCGTTGTACTGAAATAGTGGAAACCGTAGTTGAAAAGGAAAAGCAAATCGATATCATAAAAAGTTATCACGAAGGAAAAACGAATCATCGCGGTATTACCGAAACTTTAATGCATATTAGTAGGAAATATTGGTGGAAAAATATTATGTCCGATATCCGCGAATATATTAATAACTGCTCTATTTGTAAGGCAGGCAAATACGAACGGCATCCAATGCGTCCACCAATGTTATTGCCACCAATAGCTTTGCGACCACTTAATCATATTTTTTGCGATGTTGTTGATATTGAAGGCAAGCTTTACTTATCTATAGTAGACGGATTCTCTCGTTTCGCAGTAGTTAAAAGATTAAAAGATAAAAATAGCTCAACAGTTATGTCAAAACTTCTTTCTTACTTTGCACACTATGGTGTCCCTGCAGAAATAACGACTGACGCAGGAAAAGAATTCGCACTACTTAAGGAATTAGTTAATTTATATCACATTAAGATTAATTTCACTACGCCTTATAATCCAGCATCACACGGGATCGTCGAAAGATTCCACTCAACGTTGAGAGAACATTGTCGATTGCTTAGTGAACAATATAAAAATAAACTACCGCACGATGACAAAATGAAACTCGCATTAATAGCATACAACAGCTCGATACAATCAGACACAAAATTAACTCCACATGAAATCTTATTTGGACATATCGAAACGGAACCTTTGTTTAACTTTCTCCATGATTCACAGTTGTTAAATACTCTATTGGAAAAATATAGAGAACATTTAAAAACGGTTTACGATTATATATACAAAATAAAACGGGATGCTCAAATAAAAAGAACAGACGAATATAATAAGAATACCGAATTACCAGCCCCAATAGTCGAAACTCACGAAAAAACTCCCAACCACTAATAAACAAGCTAACGTATTTTGTACTCGCCGAAAAACCTACATTCGCGACACAAAAGCCCCAAAAATATATTTGGATAGTCGAGGTAAACGACGAGCAGCAAATAAATTGAGGCCTGTTGTTGTTACAGGTTCCTCCAAGTCCAGGGTAGTCAACCCTACCAAATCAAGAAGTTAGAAAATCCCAATGGCATATACCTCGAAAAAATAGGACCAATTGCAGAAATAGAAGGCTACAGATATCTAACCAAAAGATGTAATCTAACCGAAATCCTTAACATCCTTAACAAATTAATGTCTAATAGATTTCAAACTGATAATTACCACATTAACAGTCTTTATACCCATTTATTAGGAAGATTAAAAGGATTAATGAACCAAAACGTTGGTCGATCCAAACGCGGCCTTATTGATGGTCTTGGAACAATTGTTAAATTTATAGCTGGAAACCCTGATGCGAATGATTTAAAAGAAATTAATAACAATATTCAAACCCTTACAAATAACCAAGAAACATTACTTAACAACTTAAACGAAACTATTAACAAAGTTGACTTAAGGCTTAAAAGCATTACAAAACGTTTAAACACTATGTACGAAGTAAGTTTTACTAATAAGGCAAATATTGATATTTTAACTACTTTTATATTAATGGAAGATATAATTAATATCTTAGAGTTAGGCATAACATTAGCTAAGCCAGGAATACCTTGTAAAGACATTTTTGAGGAGGCAAACAATGTAGAAGTCGATCGTATTATGGTTTACACTGTTAGTAATGTCATACACTTTGTTGCAAAAATAGCGGAAATTAAAGCTAAAAGTGGTAATGCATACAACCTCATCCCTTTCCCGACTCATGATGGTCTAATCCTCGAAATCCAAAAACCTTCAATCCTCATTAAAAACTCATGGTACGCCTACCCAAGTGCTGAACAATGCAAAGCTAAGAAAACCATGATGGTCTGCAAACACGTTTGGTGGAAGGACTCCAATAAAACACCTGACTGCATCCATCAAGCTCTGCTTCTCAAAAACAATCACACGTGCCTTACGACGAAACTAGAAGAAGAGGAAGCTATCACAACAATAAACGACGGCAATTTCCTGTTATACTCAAGAGGACCACAACGAGTAACCATCAATTGCAATGAAACGTTTTACGAAGTCATCCAAGGGCCATATAAACTACACCTTAATCCCGGCTGTGAACTACAGATGGCGAACCTATATACTAAAGTGATCTCGAAAACCAACAATCTATTCAAAGAAGAAGTCCAGCAGATACAGATGCACTTAGAACAAAAAACAGATAAGATCCAATATACGGATGAAGATTTACAAATACACCTGAAGCCATTAGAATCAACAATCAAATCAAACATACATCAACATATTTGGATACCCAGCGTGTGGAGCATAAGCATATTTATGTGCCTCATCGGGTGCGCCATATACCTCAAGTGCACCCAACGCCGCAGCAGCATCGAGAACACGGGCGTAACAAGCTACACCCTTAGTTCTCTCTTAAGGGGGGAGGAGTTAAGGAACGCTTCCCACGTATCCCCGACCTCCAGCAACACACCGTCGGCAAGACATTAAAGATTATCTTCAGCGTCGATAGAAGGAATGCAGACGCACCTAATGGGATAAACAAACGCACCCTTTGATACAAGTACAGGCGTATGTAATGCATCACCTATTTTATGGCGGTTGTCAATTAATGCCGCTCCCACGGGATCGACTCTTCATTATCTTAATGGCAGCGACAGCATAAACGCTCCAGAAACTTCTCATGGCCTACGTGACTCCAGACAACGCATCCCCACGGTTTCGGGATGAATATAAGCGGCAATCCCGACCAGCGGAAGACAGTTCTCATAGAGTTCTCATCGAGTCCTCATCTAGTTCGCATCCAGCGACCAGGCTACACGTGAGCTCCGAATCGCTCGGTGTACCGGTACACCCTCGCGCTTCTAAACTATATTGAATTAAACTCGTAATTTGTAAAATCAAATAAAGTAAATACCTCCTCATCGGTGTTTTATAAGAAGACCTCCGTTCTCTCAAGACACATAACTTAAGACAGAGTGACATTCGCTATAATATTAAGTATGGATTGATTGCAGAAATGTTATGTTTATTCGTATAGAACCATCTCAACAAAAAATACTTTTCTTTAAAAATAACCTACCACGCCACAGACAAACATACCAAGAGGTCGAATCTAATTTAACAATTTGTTATAGTTTCCGACTGGTTTTGATATGACCTTGACTCGTCTTGGTGGTGCCAACTCGCGCACGACTTTCACTTCATTTTACATGCACCAATCAGCGTGAGCGATCTTCAAGGTCGTGTCAAAACAAGATCAAACCCGTAACAAATAGTTAAACCTGAACCGGGCTAATAGGTACATGTCAACTATAACACCTTTTTTCTTGAGCGTTAAAAACTCGCTGATGTTAGCATCTTCGTTATCGTAGACAAGTGGGGTAGTGAGCCCATTCATGGGCATTATTGCCTTTTAAAGCGCGGAATGCGGTCCTATTTCACATTCTGCCGCGGCTGACACACGTCAGGGGGCCTATTTGAGAACGACAGAGCGATATGGGAGCGAGACGGGAGCGATATGGGTAGCGTCGGTGCCAATGATTTCAGTATGTGTCGTAGGTTAATGCTTTTGTTAAATTTAAGTTTGTAACCTTGAAAGTCATTGTCAATACTTACTTGAAAAGCATGGAGTTTTAGAATATTTGTTCATTTTGACAATTTTCTCTACTCTTAAGTATGTTTAAAATTCATTTATTTAACTACGTCTAAGTCCGTCGCGTTTTTGCCTGCTTGACTTGCTTATTGACTTACCAGACGCGCATTTGTCATCAATACACGGCGCAGGCGCGAGGCTTCATAGATAGCTGTCACTTCACTTCATGGCGAGGCGAACGTCAACCACTGAACAAATTAATATGGACAGTCAGCTGCAGAGATAGGTGACCCCCCCCCTGCTAACACATTTCTAAGCAGGGTAGTCGTGCGTGAGATACGCGATACGCGGCAATCACCGAGACGATCGTCAACGGTCGTATCAAAACCAGTTCAGACCAATAACAAATGGTTATACCTACATTAAAATTGACGTCCTTTACGGTTGTGTTAGGGCCGATACAGACGGACTGCAATCCGACTGCAACTTGTATGAGAACGACGACGTTGCAGTTGGCATGCAGTCGGCGTGCAACATTTGCATTTGCTTTACGTCCCTAACTCTTAAATACGACCACGTCTAACGTCTTAGGTAGGTAAATAAAAAATCGTAAAATCGAACGAGGCGACTTAGTGTTTAGACAAATATACGCACAGACACACATGCATGTCTCCCGTTAGATAGATCGATGCCTATGTAAGCCAGTTCAGTTGCAAATAAACCATCGCTGTGATCATACGCAAATTTCTTTAATTTTTGAGAGTATTCAATACAGAACCTTATAGCTATCGAAACATGGTCCATAATCGAACCGGATGCGAATCGAAAGAATAATAAGATAATCACCGGCCGGCGACAGCGGCGATACCTGGATCGAGTGCAAAGTGCAGTTGTTTACATAAAAACATTGGAATTCTCGGCTACGCGGCGGTGATTGTTATTATAGTCGTGAGTTATAAGAGTGAATAACTTTGTTGTTTTGGGACTTATAACGTTATTTGTTGTTAATCGACATGGCTACAGTATCAATCGACGAAGTTTCGGTGCAATTAGAAGATATATACAACAGTATCAAGAAAGCGGAAATTAATTACAAAAAATGCCCTAAGGACAGGTTAACCCTTGGTTACGTAAAGGTGCGCATCCAATATATTGACGAGTACTGGTCATCATTTAAACAATTACATTCCGAGTTACTAAAAATATCAACTACGGAACAAAGGCAATCTCTGTTATACTTCGTCGAGAATTATTACGATAAATGTGAAGAAAAATACTTGAATCTCAAAACTACGCTTCAAGACCTGTTGGACTTTAACACACCTACACCGGCTGGCACACCCATGAATATTTCGTCAGGTTCTGGAGATATTAGGACAGTAATGGATGTGAAATTACCTCGTTTGGAGTTACCGAAATTTTCTGGTGTTTATGAGGAATGGCAGGCATTTGAAGATATTTTTACATCAATAATTCACAACAACCAGTCATTGAGTGACGTACAGCGGTTTTATTACCTAAAGTCTTGTCTAATCGGAGAAGCCAGCACAACATTGAAGCATTATAAAGTAGTGGAGAAGAATTACAGACCCGCGTGGGATACATTGAAGAAACGTTACAGTCATAAACGTCTTGTGGTCAATGCAATTCTAAAAAGGCTGTTTTCATCAAAAAAAATGCTGAGTCAATCTCCTAGCCTGTTGAAAACATTAGTTGACAATATGAAAGAGTGCCTTCACAGCTTTAAAGGTCTGTCGATTAACACTGATTCTTGGGATCCCATGCTAATATTCTTAGCGACTCAAAAATTGGATCCAGAGAGCCACAAACAATGGGAGGAGCACGTGAGCCTGCAAGAGACCGGGGAGCTGCCTACCATCAATGAATTGTTTCACTTTTTGGAGAATAAAATACATACATTGGAACTTACGTCTGCAGCGTCGTCGCAAGCCAAGACTGTTAAAGAACGAGCATTTCACGCCAGTACTATATCCGAAAAAAATTGTCTTTTCTGTCAAGAGGCTCATGCTTTATGCCATTGCAAGCAATTTGGGAAATTAGATCCAAGCGAAAGAAGCGAGTTTGCTAAGAATCAAAAATTGTGCTATAATTGTCTCCTGCCAGGACACTCAGTGCTGTTCTGTAGACTAAGGGTATCCTGCAAGGTCTGCCATCGTCGACACCATTCACTCCTCCATCAAGGTAACTTTCAAGGAGTGACGTCAGCAACTGAAGAGAATAAGACAACTGACGTTTCTGCACATGCCAAAATGGAAGAAATCAACGACGAGAGCCAAAACGATGATGAAGAATTAGAAGATATAGTGGCCAATTTTGCAGCAGATGAATCAGCTGGGCTATTGGCTACGGCTATAGTACCGGTACGAGATGCGACTGGAAGGGTGGTCCTGCTGCGAGCGTTGGTGGATAAAGGATCACAAGCGACGTTTATCACGGAAAGGGCAGCTCAACTATTTAAAGTGAAGAGGGAGTCTGTTAGAGGAAGAATTACGGGCGTTGGCGAAACCAACATGAGGGTTAATCATACCGTCCAATTAGATGTTCTTTCACGATATGAGAATGAATTTAACCTCAATGTAAAGATGTATGTCATGCCTACGCGAGTAACAAAGGTGCTGCCATCCCAAAGGGTACCTATAAATGAAGAGTCCGGTGATTGGGCGCATTTGAAAGATCTCCCTCTAGCAGATCCGACATTTGACAAACCTGGAAGAATCGATTTGCTTCTAGGAGTGAAGGTGTACGCACGAATCTTAAAAGAAAAAATCATCAAGGGTCCACCAGGAAAGCCGATTGCTCAACTTACCAGCCTGGGTTGGATTATCTTCGGAGAAATTGATGAATCAAACACTCAAGAGGATGTAATAGCAATGCATCATCACTTAGACCTGGATAATATGGTGAAAAACATGTGGGAGTTAGAAGCACCTTTTAAACGAGCATATACAGCAGACGAAAGACTCTGTGAAGAAATATATGACACACTTCATTCCAGGACGGAAGATGGGAGGTATGTGGTGAAGCTACCTATGAAAAATAAACAGCCTCAAGCAACACAAGGTGATACCAGAAGCATAGCTATGAAACGACTTAAGCAGTTAGAATCACGTTTCGATAGGATGCCTCAATTGAAAACGGAATATACCAGAGTGCTTGACGAGTACCTAGCCATGAATCATATGGAGGAGGTTCCAGAAGAGGAAATGGAAGATCCAGCTGTCTATCTATCGCACCACGCTATAATTAGAGAGGAGAAAGAGACAACGAAATGTAGAGTCGTCTTTGACGCGTCAGCCAAGGGTTCCAACGACAAATCATTAAACGATGATTTACTGGTCGGACCCCAGCTACAAGAAGACTTGCGAAACATCATCATGCGTTGGAGGATGAGAAAGGTATGTTATGTGGCCGATGTGGAGAAAATGTACCGCCAAATACTGGTAACAAAGTCGGACACCAACTATCAACGACTACTATGGCGTAATAATACACAAGAAGACATCAAAGATTATCGCCTGCTTCGAGTTACCTTTGGGACAGCATCGGCCCCGTATTTAGCCGTCAAGACGCTTCATCAGATAGCTCTGGATGAAGGCAAGGACCAACCTAATGCGGCAAGAGTCATTAAGGAGGACTTCTATATGGATGATTTGATATCAGGGAATGACAATGTGGATGAGGCCATAACCACAGCACGGGAAGTAAAGCGCATACTGCAACGAGGAGGGTTTCACTTACAAAAATGGACATCAAACAAACGAGAGTTCCTGGAGCAAATTGAAGCGTCACAGCGAAGCTCGCGAGTTAAGATGGATATCAAGTTAGATGGAACGATTCAAGCATTGGGACTATCCTGGAATGTGGGCAACGACACTTTTCAATATTCATTAGAGCTACCCGCCATTCCTGGAATTGTAACCAAACGAAACATACTCGCTCAAGTACAACGATTATTTGATCCTCTTGGTTGGTTAGCTCCTGCAATTCTACCAGCCAAGGGTTTAATACAACAATTATGGCTTCAAGGTATTAGCTGGGATGAGGAAGTTAGTGCAGATGTTAAGCAAAAATGGATTAACTTACGTCAAAGCTTTGATTACCTCTGCGATATCGAAGTAGAGCGATGGGTATATACGACTCAACGGAATTTGCACGCAGTTTCCGTGCACGGGTACTGTGATGCATCCACAAAGGCATATGGAGCTGTGGCTTACCTCAGAGTTGAGACAGAAGAAGGAGAAATAAGAACAGGAATAATTGCTGCCAAAACACGCGTCGCACCTGTGAAACCAGTATCTCTTCCAAGACTGGAACTGTGTGCTGCGGTGCTCCTGTCTAGACTACTTAAACAAGTAAAAGAAGCAATGAGAATACCAGATACTCACATATATGCCTGGACAGATTCTTCCGTAGTGCTATCATGGCTATTGGGTGACCCTGGAAGGTGGAATGTATTTGTCAGCAATCGAGTCGTCGAGATATTAGACAACATTAGCAATCAAAGGTGGTACCATGTTGCCTCTGAAGATAACCCAGCAGACATTGCGAGTAGAGGGACAACCCTACAAATACTAGCACAAGATCAAAAATGGTGGAAGGGCCCGAAGTGGCTGCAGACGGACGACATTCCATATAGAAGACCTGAAATAAAAGAAACAGAATTAGAAAGAAAGAGAAATATACAAGTAAATGTGAATATCGAAAGTGAAGAAACTGGAATTAAATTTGAAGAGTTTGATACATTGTCAGAGCTGATGAAGACGGTTGTTTATAGCTTGCGGTTCCTTAACAGTAAGAAGACCCCTGAAAACATACAAAAGACATTAACAACTATAGAACTCGAAGATGCTTTAATAAGATGTATAAAAATAGTACAAAGAAGAGAGTTTGGTGCGGAGCTAGACAATCTAATGAAAGGCAAAGATGTAAAAAGGGATAGCGCAATAAAAGGGTTGCATCCTTATCTTGATGAGAAAAATGTTCTCAGGGTAGGCGGAAGGCTTAGGAATGCTGACCTTCCTGAAGGAAGAAAACATCCTATTATACTTAATAGTAGAAATGCTTTGGCACTGTTAATAATAGCAGATGCTCACCAGAAAACGCTGCATGGCACGATGCCGTTAATGTTTGTCTATCTACGTTCAAAATACTGGATCCTCAGAGTTAAAAATGCAATTAAAGCACATGTTCACAACTGTGTTGTCTGCGCCAGACAAAGAGCGGTTACACGGACACAGATTATGGGAGACCTACCTAAAGTTCGCATAACGCAAGCCCGACCATTCTTACATAGCGGAGTGGATTTTGCTGGGCCAATACAAGTTTTGATGTCAAGAGGTAGGGGAGCAAAATCTAATAAGGCCTATATCGCAATTTTTGTCTGCATGGTCGTTAAATGCATTCATCTCGAACTGGTTGGCGATATGACCTCCGAATCCTTCATAGGAGCCTTCAAGCGTTTTGTTGCTCGTCGAGGAAGATGCACACACCTATGGAGTGATCAAGGGCGCAACTTTGTCGGCGCCGACAAAGACTTAACCATAGCATGGAAAGAAACAAATTTACAACTCCCAGAGCGGTTAAGTAGCCTACTTGCTGACGATGGAACGCAATGGCACTTCATACCCCCATATAGCCCAAACTTTGGAGGTCTTTGGGAGGCTGGTGTGAAATCAGTAAAGTTCCATTTAAAAAGAATACTCACCGCCAATCTCACCTTTGAAGAGTTAAGCACGACGTTATGTGAGATTGAAGCGTGTTTGAACAGTCGGCCGTTGATTCCTGTGGATACCACCGACCCAGATGTCGAAGTACTCACACCTGGACATTTTCTGATCGGCGAGGCGCCAGTTACAATACCTAACCCTGATTTACGAGAGATCAACACCAACAGGTTATCACGTTGGCAATTCACCCAAAAACTCGTTAGAGACTTCTGGCATAAGTGGCAAAATGAATATCTCTCCCGTCTTCAAGAAAGGCCAAAATGGTTAAAACGAGAACGTGAATTCGACCTCGGCGATATTGTATTGATAAAGGACGATCAACTTCCACCAGGAAAATGGTCACTTGGTCGGGTGCTAGACAAGCACCCAGGTCCGGATGGCGTGACTCGTGTCTATAGTGTGCGGTGTCGCGGGGACGTTACCAAACGTTCAGTGTCAAAATTGTGTGAACTGCCTGTTAATGCTAACGAACAATAATTGTGATTTTGCATTATTTGTTGCATGATTGTTTTGTGTTATGTTATGTACCAAAAATGCCCTTGAGTCTTTACTTTACAGAAATTTTAAGTAATTTCTCGTATAAGAATTGAACAAATATCACGAATTACTTACTTATAACTATTGTTAGTTCGTTGAATAATTTTACGGTTACGGTCAATGTTAGTAGGTCTCACAACAACAGTTTAAATTTAATTATTGTTAGTTCATTTATCTTGTTTATTATGTATTCCGACGGGCTTTGATATGCTCTTACCCTTTATTTTCTTATAAGTAAACTTGTAAGAGCGAACATGCATGTGTAGGTAATCGCCTATGCCTGCAACTTAGATGTAAGACTATTTGAATTCGTCGGTAAATAATTAAGTAATTGTCTTTTGATTATGCCTGAGTGAAAAAAATGTATTTTTTGGTAGGCGGCATGTTTAGACAAATATACGCACAGACACACATGCATGTCTCCCGTTAGATAGATCGATGCCTATGTAAGCCAGTTCAGTTGCAAATAAACCATCGCTGTGATCATACGCAAATTTCTTTAATTTTTGAGAGTATTCAATACAGAACCTTATAGCTATCGAAACACTTAGCAATAGATAATATACCTACATAAAATTGTGTAAAAATATATATGGATCTCCAGATGACAGATTCACTGGTTAGCCTTATATTGAGCGTTTGGCTCGCCTAAGCTTATTGGTAAGCGATCGTACTAATGCCAGGCAACAGATTTATCGATCGCGCTGCTCGGTAAAAAGCTAGTCAAGTCCGTTTAGAATTGTTTTTATGACGACACAAGCTTGGTTGTCGAGGGCTAAAGGTAGCTTCGATTGCTGGTAATAAAGGACTGAGTGATGAATGTTATGTGCATGAATAGTTGAATATCTCGGTATTTATTGTTGCCTATATTAGGTAATATTTATTTTGCTGTTTTCCCACGTCACGTGGCATTAGTAGAGGTATTGTGCTACAAGAGATTTATTAGGCCCCTTTCGTAAATCAAACATGAAATAAATAAATACCTACTAATTATTAGGTTGTTTGTTTTCATCATATTTGTAAAGCATGCTGAACGCTTTGGACGATAGATTGACTCTATTAACTCCATAAATAGATAGGTAGGTACATAGGTTGGCTGGAAGAGATCCCTCATAAGGATAAGTTCGCGTTCGTAAAGTGTTTATTACTTACTTAATACTTTAAGTAGGTATAAAATATCTTTATTTCAGAACCTTAAATTCCATACAACATTGTTGGTTAGTAAACAAGGTACAGTTCGCTATAGTTCGTTCGTACTAGTTCGTTAGTAACATTCAAAATATATAATACTTATAGATGATGATGATGTTTTCATATAACTTTCTCAACACTTTGAAGGCTCTCCAACTTACACATTTGGCCATGTAGTACTTACCTAGGTACTTACACAAAAATAGGTAGGTAAGAATATTATGTCAGACGCTTCAATTTAATATGAAATAAGTAGTTGTACTCGCGACATTGCGAAGCCAGTATTACTTCGTATAAGGCACCCAGCCCGCGCTGCGTCGCGTAAATAAGCACCCTCAAAATAGCGAATGCAGTGCACAAGTTCGCTCGCATGGTTGCTGTAGATTGCGCGCTTTATGCGAGCCTTGCATAACTTGCGACAGTCTGGCGAGCAGTGTAAAGCAAACATGCAGACACTCGCTTCGCTAGATGTGCATGTAAAAATGCGTCCCAGCGTTCTGCATTCGCGGGGCTATGATACAATATTACTTATACGGATTCTGCTCATTGCTCAACTGCAATGGAGCGTCTATAATCGCCGATTGAGAACACATGCATTTCGGAGATTTATTCACTGTGGTTTTGATTGAGATTGTACAAATCACATTGAGATGAACGCATTTGCAAGGGCTTGCAAAGATCTTTGTACAAAATTCGTCTATGTGTAGATATAGTGTAGGTACTTAAGGGCTATATAGAGACTCCTCAACTTCCACCGTGATCACCTTTTCCCTGTAAGGTTATATAATTATGGAACTGCTCACAAAATGTCGCGAAAATAGGTTGAAAAATTCCCACTGAAACTGCTAGCTCGGTCAACATTGGCCAGGTTATACCTACCATAGACTTTGTACAGTCGTATCCAAAAGTGTCCCGTGTCCGGGCGTGCCGCGTCACCATAACTCAGGCCGAAGTGGACTGAATCAATCAGCCGCGCGGCCGCCTCGTGATCTATACGCCGCGTAATGGCACCAGTGATTGATCCAGCTACACTCACACGATCGACGCGAGCGCAGCTCTTCCGGTTACCCACTCTGCGGCCTTTCTGTGCTTTGTATACTAGTCATTAAGGCTTATTTTTGATAAACGTGGTGTTTTTTGGAGATACAGCAGCTATACTTTAATTAAACGTACATAAATTACAGCACGCCGGTAAATCACTCGACGCAGACGGAGGGGACAAAAGAAAAAGGAATGTATAGTAAGATTAGAACATGCGTGCAAGCATGCATTGATACCTTCATAATATGAATTATTTATTGATATTATAAATCATGATTAAAACGATTCCAGAGTAAGAATTGTTTGAGTGCTAAATATACCTATTACCAAAATGAGTTCACATGACTAAAGACTAGATGAATCGTTTCGTGAAATGGCCGACATTGCTGTCAAATTTGACGTGATCTGTCATTTCGTGTGTGATGCGATCTTTCAGCGCATATCTGCGTTGGCTATAATTACCGCTGAATGGCGGGTGGGGGGCGGTGGAGGGGCGGGGACTTCAAACGCGCGGCGCTGGCATTCTAGCGCGCTGCCGACTGCGCGGGAGCACGGGCAGGGATACAGGGCTGCCTCTTGCTGCTCCACAAGCGTCACCGTCAAACGTACCAGACCTAAACATTTCTTAGTCAGATATCATATCATACCAGGAATTACAACCAGACCGGAAACATTCTGTTCTAGTTTTTTGGTGGGGTAAATATAGGTAAGACACGGGTAAAAATAAGACTAAGTTTTTAACTCTTAAAAACTTATTCTACTTTATTTCCATTCCATTTAAAAAATAGAGCCAGTCGAACCCGATGTTCCATAACGTGGGCCCTAGGACGGAACCCTGAGCGACCCGCGGTGCTCCACTACGAGGCGGAGCCGGCAGTTGTTCGTGGTTTTAGATGGTAGTGCTGCTACTAGTTAGTCCGTCATCCCAACTGGTTTCCCCGGACCAGTATGTGTAAACTCTAGAGATGGGTAACTCAGGAGTGATAGATAAAAAAGATATATATCTTTCTCTTTTCATGAATCACTCTTCTTGTCTTTACGAATCCGAATGTATCAGTATATCCGTACAGCTCTCACTCCCTCGGCAACAATTTGCTAAAGCGATAAGCGATCTTTCGGTCGCGCGTCAACCGAAGTAACACGAAGAAGCGACAGTGGTCGTTCGGGCGAGTTCGGACGCGTCTTGCGCTAAATATTCCGCGAGAAGTATATACATTAAGTAGTCTTTCTCGCTCGCTACTACTACTACTCTCTCTCTCTCACTCACTCATAAGATGACGCAAAGTCAGCAAGTGCCGTGCCTATACAGTTGCGAGCGGGACAACTGATACATACGGATATAAAGATATAAAAGAGTGATACATATCCCAGTGACAGAAAGATATATATCAGTCTTTTCTTTCTACTGACACATTTCGCCCATCCCTAGTAAACTCATCTCACCCCGCTCACAGACTGATGCCGGTCCGCTCGCTACTGCACTGATTGACACTGCAAGGTCTGCAAGTGCCAGCCCTGCCGCGAATCATGCGGTGCCATTGTAATCTACTTGTCATTTAATTTAATGCTTCCACTCTGCTAAGCGAATGTTTTATTTTCTATGCCAAGACTGCTCTTGGAATTTTCCCAGAGCTAAACTGCTTCGATTTAAATACATGAATGTAATTTAGAAGAAGGAAACAAATGTTTTGTTCTGGAGCTGCCGATCGGTTCTGAGTGGCCAATATTTCTTCCTTATGACTTTAATGAGTTGAATGGCTTGCAAATTGCCGTGTTTGAAATGTTTGACAGTAGAAAACTACGAAGCAGTAGCTCCTGTTAATATTAGAAACTGGTATATAATGTTGGAGCTGGACCGAATAGAAATGCCAACCAGAGATTTCTAGGGGCCATTTAATTTACCTAAAACTTGTACACATATACACATTTTTTTTCAAATGTGGGTTTTTTTTCAGAATCACGTGCTTTAACGATCCTATAGCAGAAAAATAGAATTTCCATACATTTTTCGTTCCTTCCATTCCATTACTGTCATACAAAGGGTATGAAAAATGGTAACAGAATGGAAATAAAAAAAACCGGCCAAGTGCGAGTCGGACTCGGGCATGGAGGGTTCCGCACCATCAACAAAAAATAGAGTAAAAAAATCGTGTTTGTTGTATGGGAGCCCCCCTTAAATATTTATTTTATTTTATTTTTAGTATTTGTTGTTATAGCGGCAACAGAGATACATCATTTGTGAAAATTTCAACTGTCTAGCTATCGCGGTTCATGAGATACAGCCTGGTGACAAACGGACGGACGGACGGACGGACAGCGAAGTCTTATTAATAGCGTCCCGTTTTTTACCCTTTGGGTACGGAACCCTAAAAATATTGTTCCACTTTTTTTCCATTGACTTATACATTACTTTTTATCCTATTATTAGGATCGAAAAATCTCATTATTCTGGGTAGAAATGTACAACTTTAAATGAAATGGTTAAGGTCTCTGAACTGAATTATGAGATAGATTTGTAAAACTAATCTATCTAAACGCTGTAGCGTAACCAAAAAATTCCAGAGTTAGAGACTCGAATCTGATACAGATGTCTGTCTTGTGTGGTCGGCGTAGCGCATGTAACTCCACTAGAGTTGCAAGCGCCCATAGGCTGCGGTGACTGTTTAACATCAGGCGGTTCGCACGCTTTTTTGCTACCGTTGTGGTACATTTTTGGCCACCGCCCTCTCTCCTTTACCACTTAAAGGTTATAAATGTCTATAGGTACAGTCACATGTTTTAATTTATGACCCATTTTCGTACCTTGTCACAGTGATAATCAATATGAAAGTCGCTAGAGACCTCATGCTATTGTCAATGTGACAAGGTACAAAAATGGATCATAAATTAAAACATGTGTACAGTCACCAGCAAAAATATATGACTGTGGGCAGCCGTGCAAAAATATCTGATGCTCCATTGGAGGCATAAGTATATGACGACACTACCTCGGTAAAAATATGTGATGCTTTGTGGCCGGCAAAAACATCGTTACTCTGTCTCCGCATAAATATCGGATCGGATCCCTTAAAAATATTTGATTACTCATAAAAATCAAAATTATGTGATTACTCTCATCTGGCATAAATATCTCTCCAATGTGAATGCAAATACATCGGATGGCAAACGGACCGCCTATATATCTGACACGAAATTATGAAATATGTCATCAATCGGCAAAAACGAACCATACCATAGCATAGAGCCTTACATTGTTTGAAGTGATTTGACAATTCACGAAAAGAGTGCAGACTTGTCATTGCATATGTCTGTCTCACATATTTCATTTGCAATTTTAAATTGTGACATAATTCAGGTAGACTTTTAATAGACAATGTGTAATAAACCTCCTTCTTACATAAAAAAGAATGATGAAGAGGTCAACCTGTGAGACTGACAAGGACAAACAATAATAGCGCTTTCGCTGCTACTCCTACTGAAAGATACATAAGACTATCCCGTTTTGTCATTTCGCCCACCCCTCATGCCAGATCCAGTTATATACTAGATTCATGATTGCAATACGTTACAATTCAAAATTATATCCAGTTTATTCCGTCAAATCGATGATAGAATATAATGTGAGACAGACATATACAATGACAAGTCGGCACTCTTTTCGTGAATTGTCAAATCACTTTATACAATTTACGGCTCTATACCAAACATGTATGGTTCGTTTTTAAAGGTCGATAACATATTTGTGATTTTCCAACGTGTCAGATAAACAGGCGGTCTGTCGTCCATCCGATGTATTTGCTTTTACAGTGGAGAGATATTTATTCCAGATGAGAGTAATCACATAATTTTGAATTTTATGAGTAATCAAATATTTTTAAGCGACCCGATCCGATATTTATGCGGATACGGACTAACGATATTTTTGCTGGTCACAAAGGATCACATATTTTTACCGAGGTAGTGTCGTCATATACTTATGCCTCCAATGGAGCATCAGATATTTTTGCACGGCTGCCCATAGTCATTTATTTATGCTGGTGACTGTACATACATTGTTCCTAAATCAAATCAATCAATAGAAAAACAAAGTCCATTAATGGCCAAAGACGGGTAATAATTAAAACAGTGGTAGGTAACAGGGATGTTGCGGATGCAGATTTTTTGACATCCGCGGATGCGGATGCGGATGCGGATATTTAAAGGCTCACATCCGCGGATGCGGATGCGGATGCGGATGTCAAGATTAGGTACTTAGAAAACGTCAAATATTACATTTTTAGTATTCTTTTATTTAAAAAAAACGAAACGTTTAGTATTTGAGCAAGAATATAAGTGCGTTATATTTAATAAACAGTAACTACGCCGACTTTTCTGGATCTAGACGATTTCGTTATAGGTAATGACGAAATTACCTAGCACTTACGCCGCCGCTAAGACGTTCCTGTACCAACTTGTTCGACATCCGCATCCGCATAAGCTCCGCATCGATTTTATGCGGATGCGGATGCAGATGCGGATGTTGAAAATAATGCGGATGTTCCGCGTTTGCGGATGCGGATGCGGATGTTCGCAACATCCCTGGTAGGTAATATCGATGCGACGAGTGTGTAAATGCGGGTACAGTACTCGTATGCGCGATTTATGTTTATGGCGGCAGCCTAGTGATGTATCATTCCCTATAGACAGATATTCCGTAAACGCAATGAACGAACGTTCTGTTCCGAAAAGTTAAGAGAGGGCGTAATGCCAGGAAACTAGAACGAAACAAAAGATATGGCCCGCCGCGCGAAGACCGTGGCCGTTCTGAAGACATTAATCAATATAAAACAAAGACGGATAAGAATTGAAAAAGCGGTAGGTACATAGAATATCAATACGAGGAGTGTAATTGCAGCCGCAGTGCTCGCATGCGTGGGCGGGGTAGTGATTTATAGTTATGGAGGCGTTCTAGAGATGTGTCAGTCCGTCAGTCCCTAGCCCTACCGTCCCCGGGTAGATACTAGATATTCCGCAAACTCTTCTGCAACTCGCAAGCAAGAAGGAAACATGAAACTTGTGGCATGAACATTTAAGTAACATATATATATAGTTTTGATTTAGTTGCTATAAATTGTAATAAAAATAAAATAGAGCTTTGAGAAAGGGAATATTGCGTTGCGGGCCAACACTACGAGTAGTTACACTAGTTACAACGACACCGGCCTCATCTGTACTTACCTATCGAACCTTATACGGCAACCGTTTATTTTATACGAGAATCAGCTACTGAATAAACTTGACGTACCATCGTTGACTGTCTACTGATCAATAGTGAACCTTATTGCGATGGAATAAAGTCTACTAAAGAGTGTCCTGTTAGTACTGACGAGGTAGGTATTGATATACAGAAGGAAGTTATCAAGGGCTATACTATAATGTCTATAATAAATAAATATTATGGGATAATCTTACACAAATCGACCTAGCCCCACTACTGTGAGCTCAATAACGCTTGTATTGTGGGTACTAGACGACGATATATACCTATAATAGATAAATATAGATACATACTTAAATACTTATTACCATAGAAATCATTCATAACTCAGGAACAAAATGTCTGTAATTAACACACCAATAAATGCCCTTATCATGCTGATTTGAACCCGAGACATCCCCTATTATTGCGTCTTAACATTATAACAAGTACGTCGTACCTTACCTATCTAGTACGTGTCTAATACTTCAATCCCATACTAAATACTTAAGTCAGAAGTTCCAACGTTAATGAATAATAATTAACCGACCGATTTCATAATTATTTATTTACCCACGCAGACTAATCTAAGTATAACTTTAAGCAGATTCAACATGCTAGATTCAGTTCCTGTCAATAACCTAAAAGTTTCTCTAAAACTCAAAAGCACCACTGCCAAATCCAAAGGCATGAACATTTTCAAACTCCTTATTTTTTATACTCACGACAAACGACCGAAAGAAATTATTTCGTAACTTGACGTGAAATCTCATTTTCTATACATTCCTCGGGAACTTTTTTGTATTACACCCAATAAGTAGAAGGAAGCGACGACAAGCGGCAACCACGAAACTTTTCAACCGCGTCACCGTTTTATTCTTAGCCCCGGTGTAACAAACAGTGTGCCTCTGAATGATGCCTTGTTTAGGAGCTCTTTTTAGCTTTATTAATGGGCCCTCTTTGTTTTATTGTCTTCGATCTCGGAGGGAACTCGCGTTACTTGTCTAATTGTGTCTGTAGTTTTTGTTTGGAACCATTATACTTTGTTGGTTAAATATAGCGATGATGACTATAAATAAGAAGTTTAGGGGATTGACTTCTTGGACATCCTTATAATCCTTAAATTACTAAGTAAGTAGGTAGTTAAGTACCTATGCTATGCTTTTTGATTTCAATGGCTTTCCGAACTATTTTACTAAAATTAATATATGTATTTACATGAACGTAGTGAGAATTTAAGGGTTACGCAGCCCCGCCACCAGTAGTTTGGTCCTGACTCCAGTAAATGCTCAGCAACGGCAGACTTGTTCACTTGCCAATTGGACAGGCGTGTTCAGGTCTGATCTGACTGACATGTCTGGCGGACAATCCTGGCATTTTTCACATTTGCGATAAAATGTTCTTTCTGCTATCAAGGAACATATCGGAACTGTCAAAAAAGAATGCTGCCAGACAGATCTGAGACACGCCTGTACACATATCCTAGCTGGCTACAGGATTCAGTTCATGGCACATCATTGAACCGCTATGGTTGAGACATCGTTCTGCGAACCATTCGCTAGACGCTCTCGACAGATTTACCGTGCGCCTGCGCCGTTCCACGAACCATGAGGAAGCTTCACAAGGACACTTCGGAGAATGGCTTTGCCTGCCTAAAACAAACGAAACCAGGAGCCAGATTCAGATTTAATAACTTGTTACGGTTTTGAACTGGTTTTGATACGACGTTGACACCCCTCGCGGAGGATTTAACTTCATTTGAGCATGCACATGCGCATGCACCAATCAGCGTGAGCGATTTTTAAGGTCATATCAAAATGAGAAAATTGTTAAATCTGCATGAATCGGGCTCCAGATGTAAGTTTTCTATGAGATTTCAAGTAAAATTGTGTATGGTGAGTGAATTGTGTAAGTAATTTTTGTTTTTGATTGGGACAATGATTTTGTTTTAATGTAACAAATTATCCGCCTTAATTATGACTACGAGTACATTACATATTAGGTATATCTATGGGTAATATACATGTTAAATACCCACGTAAGTTACATCTGACCATCACATACCTACTACTTAATAGGTACTTTTCCGACGTCGGACAAAAAGTATTTTCCTTATTGTAATTATAACGGCAGGTTATGGATTTTATCTGGACTTGCTTATGGACATGATGATCAAAAGTGACATTTGATGTTATTTTTAAAATTGTGATTTGTGATATTACCCAGAAGTATTCTTACATTTTTAGTTTTAATATGATTTAATAAATACCCATAAACGCAATTCTACGCTTTTATTTGTTCCCAAATTTAAGTATTTCCGTAGGTGCAAGCACAAACCGACGACATATCCATATAACTGCCAAACAGCACGCATAACTGACTCTTTAAAGGCGCAATATGTGCCCGTCTTTTATTAGTTTTTCCGCGGTGACAGCCGCGCGGCCCCTCCGCCGTCTCCGTCGCATGCTTGCTTTGATGAGATCCCCTCCTTTGTCGGGGGCTCCATTATGGTGCTTAGGCCCCAAATTGGAGCACAAACGAGTTAATGTCGCGCGATATTGGCGCGAGCAGCCGCTGATCCGTGAAGCTATTGTTGGGTAATCTTTTGTTGACGGTGGATTAGTCGTGCACCCACTTGTCTGACTTGTCCTTACATTTTGAATCTTCTTAAAGCTTCTGGTGATATACCTACGGTTTTTCAGTAATCATAATCATAATCATAATCATTTATTGTATAATATTAATATTACATGTCAATTATTTACAAAACGTATTGAATAAAATTAACTAATAATATAGGTAATACTTAATCATTATTCTAGTTAATTATAATTATACTCTTGGTATCTCACAATTTAAGTTTTAAAAATTCGTCGATACTGTAGAATGTGTGGTCGAGAAGCCAACTTTTTAATCTACTTTTAAAGCAAGCTAAAGAAGGAGCCGAGGTGATTGACACTGGCAATTTGTTATATACAGTCGGGCACATCACGTGAGTTATCTTTTCCGATCTCGCGAGTCGTCGCTTTACCGGCAACAGCCTGTTCGGGTGACGAAGCACGCGGGCTGAATCGGCGCGTTTTTTAAAATGGCACATATTTTTATAGGCATAGGTGGCGATCTGTAATATAATCACTGACGGTAAGGTTAGTATACCAAGGTCCTTGAAATAGTTCCTTACGGAGGTATCATGGGACAGCTGCATCACCGCGCGCACGGCTCTTTTTTGGAGTCGGAAAGCGCGTTGCCAGTCCGCGGCGCGCCCCCATAGCTCTGTGCCGTACTGCAAGAGCGAGTGGATGGTTGCAAAGTAGCACGTCCGCACCACATGCCTCGGCACGACGAGCGAGGCGACGCAGTGCGAAGCATGCACCGCCTAGCTTCCCGCATAGCTTATCTATATGGGGAGCCCAGGACAGTTTTCGGTCGATTTCGAACCCCAAGAATGTGGTAGACAGTAGGTATAAACACGGTCGAGAATTGACGTCACATGCTCGACGATAAGAATTCTTCCCTTCCCGTGCCATCATACCGCTACCTCAGCTTATCTCAAACGATATAACTGTGACCTTGTACCTATCATAAGAAGTATATCGTCGCATGTAGCGCATCGGCAACGGCATGCAGATGTTCAGGATGGTCGAGAATTAACGTCACATTCTCAACGGATTTGGCGCTGCGCAGCTCGTTGCTGGCCGCGCGCCACCATACTGCGAATATCGACAATCCATACTTATCTCAGATAGAATACCTAAGTGTGACCTAGAGAAGTGTAACAGCTAAACCCCAAGTATTAGTCCTTAGCCATACACTAGGGCAAACTTTAAAAAAAATCAAAGCAGGGGCATATTCTGTATGTGTTTAATACCTAACATCAAATTGCATAAAAATAATTTCTATAATGTTAATATCCAGAGAGGAAAATGGGGAAAGCGTTGTATGGCGAAGATTTTACGTGACCTGGCGGTCTAGCATGAGTTGCGTTCTCGCGCGCGACTCTATACATCTTGCGCGACTTCAAGTATGGAGTCGCAGGCGAGAACGCAACTCATGCTAGACCGCCTGGTCCCCTTTCGTCTTCAAGAATAAGGATCAAAACACGGCTCTATGATACACCACTATACTTATACCTACGTACCACGGCAATGGAGATAAGTATGAAACATGAGTTTTTGCCCGCATGGCCGCCGTGATTCATATCGGATGTCTCTATAATTGCCTTTCGACTCGATCGATCGGTTTTTTGTTTCTATCAGAAGAGAATCCTGCAACATGTTTGTATGGAAATTATGTTTCAACGTTTGCGTTTTTATTCGAAAAAGGTGTAAGTACCCTCTAGGTCTCATCATCGTGGACAAACAAAATTTGTCAATTGTTAAAGCACTAAGAAATTTCCTAATTCAATTATTTTTAACATCATTTAGCTGGCGTTTTATGGACGCGTTTACCGATGTGATAGGTAGCGAAATTTCAACCCAGCGATTGAAAGGAACAGAAATAGATTAAAAAGACCGATTGTGAAGATTATTAAAAATCAATACCTATACCAGTATTTTTAATAATAATCATTTATTTACAAACAAGATATATACCGTGGTATTATTAAAAGAAATTCAGAACTATAGCTTAAATCTAAAATAGGCCCTTGAGGCATCGTACCAAGGATGCTGGCGACATTTCCTCGCTGTATCACAAGGCTGATACGTTGTGCAAGGTAGCCGCCATCAGCTCTTCGGTCACCAGTAAGGTCAACCAGACGCTTCGCGATTTCTGCGAACAACTTATGCGCGCTGGGACCCCATGGACCTAGAGTTTCAACTCCAAATGGTACAAAATGGTACTCTCTCTCTACCGAGGCTCTTATATTTGTTACGTTTTAAAATTTCTAGTATTTAGGTAATATAATTTTAGTTTCATGATTTTTAGTGTCCACTAAATTGACAAAACAGGAAACGGGACCACATTTTTCTCAGAGACATTGTTATTGTACCCAACCTCTAGTCTAGACTGCCGGTCCTTTTGATTTAGACCTCCACATACCCGTTTCGAAGCCGCGTTTCTATAAATGTACCTATATGTATTGGCTTGGAATAAAAATAGGTGGTAGTGTTTGAGCCGCGAATGTCGTGGGAACGCCGCCATTATCTACTGATGCGCGCGCGCCGGTTCGCGGAACCGCTTTGACCAACCCTTGACTGACAGATGATGGTAAGGCTTATTTGGAAACCATGGAAGATGTTTTAATGAATATATAAGTAGTATGGCATAAGCACCATTTGTTAATTTGTTTCATGACTTATCAATATCTGTGTTGGACTAAGTATTTAGCTTTTTTTTTTGAAGCTTTAGCCCCTCAAAACGACCTCAATGACTAGGCCGCAAAGAGATTAAAATCTGATAGCAGTTACTGTAAAAAGCAAAACAGTTCGACACAAAATATTTCATTACCTACCATTCGGATTTTAAAATTTAAACTCCCATGTGAATATAACATGAACTCGAGGCAAAAACATGTGAGCGCAGCTACCAGAACACTGCAGATCTATCGGCGCGGGCGCCGCCTTTGCGAAAAACCGGCGCAAGAAGGCAAATTAGAATGTTCATTAGTATTGTAATCTAAGTATCGTAAAGTGCTAATTTGTTATCGTTTGGTTTTGTAATGAGCTCGATAACGAGCCGGGTTTTTTAATGCACTCGTCTTGACTTCTGCTATTTACAACTAGCTTCTGCCCGCGACTTCGTCTGCGCGGAATGATGATGATAATGATCGACAAAAACTATCCTCTGTCCTTAGTCGGTAACTATCTCGATACCTACCAAATTTCATCTAAATCGGTTCAGCGGTTTAAGCGTGAAAAGATAGGTAACAAACGACAGTTTTCTAATACGTTTTACATATATTTCGGAAAAAGATAGAGTTCGGATATTTACATACCTATATTATTTTTTGATAAATTTTGATTTTGTATTTATTTATGCAGAGCTCTTCAAATCAGGCAAATTATTTCCAACAAAAATCAGCGGAATCAGTTGCGGAGTAGCGTTCATGAATGGACATAATACTGCATAAAGTGCATATTAGGTATCCAATGAGTGCATGCAGGCAGGCCTCATCGCTGATAGGTTCCGCCGGAGTTAAAGGCCGGCAACGCACTAATAGTAACCCCCCTGGTTTTGCAGGACATGCATGTGTCCATGGGCGACGGTAATTGCTTGCCATCAGGCGACCCCTCTGATCGTTTGCTTCCTACATTCATAGAAAAAGCAACGTTCATGATTGGGCAGAATGCTGCATGTTAAGTGCATGCGGGCCTTATCGCCGCGATACCGCCGGAGTTACGACCTCAACCGAACGCCATAAATCACGGCATGCCTTGCTGTTGCTCTGCTGAACTGTTAAACACGAAACTTAGGTCCTAAAACATTATTATCATTATAATAATTCAGGTAGGTATACTTACGGCAGCGACTAGCGATATGACTGATAGAGGACAATGCGTACAAAATTACAGTCGTAACTCTACAGGACGGCCCAAAAATATACGTTGAAATTTTTTAAGTAGGTATTTACCTACTACTACTGCGATATATTGTTAAATTGATACATAATAACAAACGTTTACGATTGTGTACGAAGCTAAATAGTCTCCATTTTGAACAATAATTATTATATTCATTTAAGTAAAATTATTTCAGTTTTGAATTTTATTAACATTTTTAAAAAGACCTGAAATATTCCTAAACATTTTTGATCAATGTACTTATTTTTGGGCCTATCTGTATAGAGCCAATTAAGATGCCATTCATTCATCGCGATTATTTATCAGACGCGGAGAAAATTTTGCTATGAAAAAACTCAAATAATCGCTCCAAAGAATAACAATGTGTTTTTTTTGTTCATACATACCACGAACGCACGCACGGAATAATATTAATAACTGTAATTAATAACTTATTCTAAAATGCACACTGCACAGTTATGTTATTACTTACATACTTAGTTTACTTACACACCCAAAGCTATACATAGGTATAAGTTACATAGGTATTTTTCCTTATATATTATGTTATTGCTTGCTTTCATAAGATATCGATCGAAAATACAGGCCTATAGGTATTAAAAATATAAAGTTGAACCTAATCGCAAGTTATTATTAAATAGCATTTAGTTCAAAATATTTATTACTTAATTTAAACAAATATCCGGACCACTAACGCTTATATAATATTGTTTGCTTTCCAAATTACATCAATAGCCAAGAACACTCTATACACTAGGTATGTACCCCCTTTGTTTACAGTATTATCTGTTACAACAAGCGAGGGTTCCTCGTACAGTCGAGTCGGCTCGGTAAATCGAGGCGGTCCATTTCAAGCATTCCGCGCGCAATTAAAAATCAAATAATGCTCATGCTCATATTGCTCATGTTCCGAGGGTTGGCTTCTTGTTGGTAATATAGCAGCTGTTCTCTCCGTGCTCCGAGCAGCTAGGAGGGCGATTTTCTTTTTTGTTTTATTACAATTTTTTTATTATCTTTTGTATAGCACCTACATGACATGAAGGCAATTAATATACCTAACCACGGATGCTTAATACCCTATGGGTGGCTTCTGCATATTGGTGTAGGTATTCATTAAACACCTATATAAATATATGTGATAATGATAAACTACTAATTAATTCTTATCCTTCGTGCAGATTCAGAGGGGGCGTAAAGCCAGGACCTTAGAAGGAAAACAAAAATATGGCGCGCCGCGTGAAACTTAAGACATAATAACTTACGCGTTTTGAACACATTAACTCACATTTATAGACAAGTCTATCGCGACCCGTCTATAAATCACACACTTTCATACACTTTTCGTCGGGTAATAGTTGCACAAATCTCTGTTTTGACATTTTGCTGGGACATCAGTTAGCCGCGACCACGACCAGTGAAACCTGTGTCGAAACGTCGGTAAATAAAGGTAGGTAATAAAATAAATTTCGCGATTGACCCGTCTATAAACAATATGACAATAAAGATTTCAATTTCTATTTAAATGTGAGTTAAGACGGTGACGCTGCCGGTTACGGTTTTATTTGGAGTTTATTTATTGATACTTATATTTATTTATTTATTGAGTTTATTTTAATGGCATTTGCCCTTGATTAAAATTTGTACAAATATTATAGAACTATAATTTTGCGTCAGCCCCCTCTTAATGTTAGACAATTAGACAGACTGCTTGCACTGGGGGCGTGTCCGCAGGACCCGCGCGGTATCTATCTTATCTATGCCAAGGCAAAAAGCACAGAGCACTAGATTCATGGAATCGGCCAGCTTTTTTAGAGGAATGTACTGTAGTACGAGCATTGCTCCCGCGCAACAACGCGTTGCACAAATTGGCCCGATACCGAGAAACTATATCTGTCGTGGCTAAATTTTTTTTTTTTAATACTCGCAAATACAAGGTGGTCCAAAAACACGTTGACTAAGTTTTTAGGAATATTTTTCCTACACGTTTTTTACAAAATATCATTATACTTAAATTAAAAGTATAATAATTTAACCAAAACAAAACGTATGTATTATCATAAAATGTTCTTCTTTTGCTTTGATACAAAAACGCAAAAGTTTCTTAAAATTATCAACAACCGTAGTAAAAAAAGTTGTCAAGTATTACGTAGGTACCTAAATATATACCTACATAGCTATTGATATCAAGAATTGGGAAGAGTGTCTCAAAATCGGACAGCTTTTATGGAATATTGAATAAACTCGAGTTACAGTACGTAGTAGGTACCTAGTTATGCAATAACGCGTAAACAAACCAAACACTCAAATAGGAAGGTCCGCACAAAAACACACTCGAACAACAGGTCAAAGGAAGCACTCACTTACCTTTCCCTGTCCGTCTCAAAGAGGACACCACCGTCGTCCAAAAGGTACTAAAACATATAAAAATACAAGAGTTTTACTACATTCTTCTTTTAAAATAGAAAGGCAATGAAAACCCGGCGACCCTCACTTAATGAAAAGTTTAATATCCCCGCACGTGTGTCTGGATGCACAATTTATCGAGAGTAATTTCGCATGTCATAAAACCAAATTAATATCGTAGCGGGGCCAATGCGAATTAGTCGGATGTATTAATCTTTTTAGGCACTTGTCCCGTGCTGGGCACGTGCGGGTCGGAGGGACATTTCACTGCATTTATTTGAACGGACAGTAGACATATTCTGCGAGGAGTACAAGTGGAACGAATTGGTTAGTCATGATATAGGGCAGGTTCAAGGGGATGTCTGGTTGACTGGTGTTCGAGACTAGTGTGCAATATCAGAAAACTTTTATGGCGAGTTGCGTTTTCAGCGTTTCTTAGCAAGAATGGCATAAACGGATGTCATAACTGTCATAAGATATAAGTATTGAATTAAAATTTGGAACGTACTTGTCGTGTATTTTGTGAGCCGCTACTTTAGCTTAGAACTTTAATAAAGTTAAAAATATTTTTTTTACATGCATGTAAAAGTAAAAAAAAAAACAAGACAAATCAACGTGAGGCACATCATTCGATACTATTAGACTTGAATTAAAAAGAATAGGTTACTGAGATTTTTCATTTATTTAATGAATAGGTATGTACTTTTGGAAATAATCGCTCCAAAATAATGTGCCCCCCTCTAACTTGTGAACCGGGCGTAAAAAGAAATAAAAAAAAAACCGAAAAAAAACTTACACGAAAATTGTTTTGATCCCGATCCCTTATTGTAGGATTGTAACCCATGAGCCCTGAATGAATTTTTCCAAAAAACTTATTTTCTTATCATCACGACTTAGGTAAGTTCTGCGAAGATAAGTACCTACGCCCTTTTGTTTGTATAGCATTTCTTGCCGCATGAAGGTGTACGGAACCCTCCATTATGCGTGGTCCGACACGCACTTGGCCGGTTTTTAATATCTGACACTAACAATTTGTCAAAAGTTCAGTTGGGCTCATATAGGGTTGTAGGCGTTGTAGCGAATTAACTTTATTAGGTAATGAATGATCATGATGATGTTCACGTATGACATTTTGTTCGAAATTTGTTATAAGTAAATTTACCATTTACCAACCTATTTTACTCCGCAAAAACTGGTAGATAGGTAAAATGATTATTATTGCCTTTTAGAAGATTTTTATCGGTAAAATATTGCCTATTTAATAGTGGGGTAATTTAATGAGTTTAATGAGCACCTAAACACCTCAGTGTTGGCTCCGTCCAATTTCGAAATCCAATATGAATTTTATTTTAATAAGAGCAATATTTATTAAGTGAAATGAAAAGCGACAGCCCTCTCAATGATCAAACAAGTGCGCGTAGTAATTGCATTTGCGGATTATTGTAATATCCTATTCATAGAGTGACCCCATACACTGCCACGATATTAGTACACAGTTACACACTGACTTATTGTAAAGCTTATTCCCAAGACATACGGTTCACCTCAGGGCATTTATAAGAGTGTTACTGGTAGATGTAGTGGGTGCAGAATTAGCGTGTCAATGGTTTTATTAGTTTTGAGTCCGCGATCTGTCCGGGTGTGCGAGGGGTGCCAGGGGTCCGAGGGGTGCGAGGGGTGCGTTGGGACGGCACCTGCTTATTGACAA
This sequence comes from Cydia amplana, assembly GCF_948474715.1. Taxonomy (NCBI): domain Eukaryota; kingdom Metazoa; phylum Arthropoda; class Insecta; order Lepidoptera; family Tortricidae; genus Cydia; species Cydia amplana. The sequence goes on from NC_086076.1 coordinate 19,711,013, forward strand.
AACAGAGGGGTTTAGTTTCAAGTGCGAGTTACTATCATGTCTTTGTGATGTGTTTTGCAGTATTATGGTATTTATGTATGGTGCTCCTACTGTGGTGAATGATGATGGAACTCAAAATGTATATTCCAGGCGTTAAAATAAAAAGTCGCTGGTGGATAAGTGTTGTTAACTTAGAAAAAATACAGTTTCTACTCCAGTGCGTTGTTTCCCTATTAAAAAAAAACTAATAAAATGACCTGAGAAAATATGAACGAATTTTACCCGGACTCTTTCCGGACTGGCTCCAAACTAGGTTAAAGGACGACTCACGTTAGACCGGGCCATGTCCGGGCCGGAGCTTCCGGCGCTTACTTCTATATGGCAGATGACAGGTGATCACGTGATACTTTCCATAGAAAACGAAGCTCCGGAAGCTCCGGCCCGGTCTTACCCTAGGTGCGGTTAGACCGGGCGAAAATTGTACGTGCTCACAGGCTTCGATCCGGTCACATTCCATTAAATATGTTTGCTCATCTGATGAGGAAAGCAGAGTCGCCCAACTGCGATTTATGCGACTCTGTCGACGATGTACATCACTTCCTAATGGAATGTGTCCGGACTCGAGACAAGAGGGCGCAACTATTTCAAGGTAGGGATTATACAGTAACGGATATTGGGGTTTTCCAATCTATATTGGCGGAACCCCTGTCAAAAAGTGCTATATTTGTCTACAGTTTTTTTGATGTTTTTGTTTAGTAACACTTGTTGAAATTCTTTGTTATAGAGGCCCAACGGAGCCGACATGTCTTTTTGATAAAGGCTTCTTTTAAATAAGTAGATAAAAAAAAATTAAAAAAACCCTAGGTGCACTCGAGGTGACAGCACCTGCTTATTGACAAAACAGGAGGGTTCAGTTTCAAGTGCGAGCTGCTTGAACTTGATCCATCCTGGCTTTGTGAATTAACACCGAAGTGTTTTTGCAGTATAATACCTAGTGCTTTTTGCACTGAGGCAAACGATGATGGAATTTAAAGTTAGCACTGCCAGCGATAAAATGGAAGGTTTTTATCGCCGAATTCCAAACCAAATAAATGTCACTGGGTAATAAATAAAAAATACCGTTTTTCATGAGCATACGTAAAATAAGTGACAAAAGTTCCGACACGACAGGGTTTCTGTAATAATGACACTACTTCATTAATTTATTTAATTTCGCAGTATCAGTTGCATTTAACAAGCCGTGATTGAGTAAGTATACGCGTGTTAATACGTAAATATTTTATAAATGTGTCAGAATGTGTGTAGCTGTTTGCATATCGAGTATTGATACACCGAAATAAATGGTTGTATCAACATATTTTGCAGCAAAATATTTTATAGCTGTGACTTCCGAACTATAAGTAATAGGTACCTACACCGGCCAACAAGTCGGTTGTTTGTAACAACAAAATCGGTTTAGGATATTGATCAATATTTATTTCTTTATTAGGTACTTACTTAAAAAGTTTAGTTATTTTTTTTAATTAAATACTAGTAAGTAGGTAATGAGTTCGGTCGGTTACATTTTCAGCGTACAGGATATTACTTGTAATTTGTAATTAGGTAGGTATAGGTAATTCTTATTGGTTTAATAAATAAACTCAATATGGGTTAATAAGTCTTGCCTATACCGTAAAAACTTAGCATGTACCGTATACATACCTTACCTATTATAGGTACAAGGCATAACCAAAATAGTGGGGATCTGTTTAAGAGCATATTCAGTATCGTACGTGTGCTTAGGAAAAATTAGGATTAAACATTTTTTGACGCGAATAATTTTTGGCCTTTGTATGGTTGGCCGACTTGGACGACCTGCCCTAGCTGCTACTTCCTAATCAGAACACGTTATACCGTATATGCCCTTCATGTGATCCACACTATTTTTGTTCCACCTTGTATAATCTGTGGTTATATAATAACTGTACTCCTGAATGCGGAGTCAGCGGGAGGAATGCAGGTCCCGCCTGCTAACACTGGGAACACTCCCTAATAAACAACGCCACGAATTAATGAGCTAATGCTCCAACTATTCCAAAACTCCATACAGAGGCCCTCGAACATGCTTTTTCCCAAACAAAAAATTATACATCTTGATAAACATTAAGTCCCCATTAGAAATAAAATCAATTTCTAACATAGATTCACGGGCACCAAATTGTAATTAATAGCGCAGTGAAGAGGTTGCAACGGACGACGATAAATTATTGGTCTGTGGAGGTGCTGGTGACACGGCCGAGGACCGACGCCGGCGCCCCGCGGGGCAGCCTCCGATAGCAGATACGGCCGCGGCATCCATCATGCCTCACCGACGCACCATCGTTTGTCAAACGAGAGAAATGATTCCATCACGCATCGACAGTAGATCGTGTAGTGTATGTAGGTACTGCTCGCTCGGAGCGGACGCATAATTCGCGCCCGACATCGACACGATTTCGAACTTTAAAAATTAGGAAGCTCAATTAATCACCGCGCGGTTTGTAGCCGTAATGGGCTTTTAATTGGAACGGGCAAGTTTAATGAAACAAGCCGATCATTGATTCGAAATTTATACAGGACTGTTTCCGTGTCGTGTACGATTGGCAAATGAGTGGCACGTGAATCGGGCCGCGGCGGCATAAATCAGAGCCGCATAATGAGGCGCGCGGAAACAATCGGCGACAATGCCCAATTGAATCGGGTTTGATGCCTCACTCGCGTTTTTGTTGCAATTTGTTCAATTGTCCACCTGTCCGCTGCGACCGCTTCATCCCCGAGCGCCCCGCGCAAAGTTCTCACGGATATTCAGAATTCTAAAAATCCGCGCAGCTCTCGCGGTGTGAGATGTGGACAGATAAGGTCGATAAATTTAATTAAACGTTTCGCAGTCTCTGCCGACGGTGCGCGGGGGCGGGGGGCAGGCAAATTTGTTGGCCCCGGCGTCGGTCGCTTGTCGCTTGTATTAATTAAGTGCGGCGGCGGCTCAAAGCGACGACGCAGAGGAAAAAACGTCCCCGCCGGCCGCGGTCACCGCGCGGTCAAGCGACCGGCGGCGAAAAACTGGTAGCCCTTTGCCTCGCCCGCTGCATTCATTACTGACCCTTTCTTCGTCCTAAACAAGTGTCTATTAAAAAGATGAAGCCGAACGCCGTAAGAATTCCAATTTTAAACCCTCATATAGAATTGGAGAAGTGCGAGTCACGGCGCGGATCATTATGTTTCGCTGAAAGTTAATTTGTAACTTCTCGCATGAAGTTGTCGGAGTGGCCCATTACCGCTGACGGCTCACGGGAAATTAGAAAAACTTGAAACGTTTATTACAGCTAATATTAAGTTATAATACTTATAATCCTCGATGAAGTGTGGCGGGCACCTGAATGTAGCTTCCGGTAATTATGAGTATTTTTTCAGGCTCCCAGCACGTGGCGGTTATACATATGTATAAAGTATCAAAAGATATTTTAATGTGAGTCTTGACATACGAGCGGTGTGCGGAATGCGCGGCGGGAGCTCAGGCCAGCCAGGGTAAATCGACCCTTAATGTGTATAGTGTAAGGTGGAAGAGTGTTGTGATGTGTTTATCGTCGGGCGGGGCAGATGGCGCGCTCCCATATCACGCATATCTGAATAGATAGCCCTCTAACACGCCGCATCAAAGAACGTCGTAACAATGTACAAGCCCTGCGCCCGCCTCATACACCTTGAACACCGAAGGTTTGTGCTGTTCCGAGAACGCGGTTTGATCGTTCTAATATACATATAATTTGTTTCGATCCCGTGTCGATAACAATTGTGTCGTTTATATTATTTTGATTGAGATTCCTGGGCTACCTGAATATGGACGAGGTTCAAGATAAGAAGGCAGGTGATGCTATATTACTTTATGTGACGAATATTTGTGGTTTACGAGGAAATGCCAATAAAGATATCTTGACAGATGCGTGCTGTGTTTGGCTGCTGACTGTCGAAGCTCAATGTCGGATCAAGATTCGACAACTTTCAGGTACTTCATCGTTATTATCTATTTATTACTCATTTGCTTTTAGACAAGTTTTTGAAGTGAAAACTTCTTTAGCGGCGCTGGGCACTTTTTGAGGTGGGGAAAAAATGATAAACTCGAGACAGCGTAAGGCGATCACGTGACCGTAAGGTTTAGATGGCCACTCATTTAGATGGCATTTAAATCAATAAAGAAAAACTCAATGACATAATTCAATAAAGCTACATCTTGATGAAATCGCTAATAAAAGTGAACTCTAGTACTTACTGGTAAATAAAACTCAAAATATCATGACCAAATATATTTAGATGCGAGGTCTGCAAGGTAACTTTACAATTTCTATTCGAATTTTAAATAATTAACGCTACAAATTTGAATTTCGAATTTTAAACAAGCTCACTGACCAGCAATTTCGGAACTAAAGTTTTTCAATAGAAAGGAGGATAGGTCAATTATACATAGTGCTGCAGACATTTTGGACTAGTCATTGAGTTTTCACTTCTGTCGGCACTCCCGGAGTGCAACCCGTTGTTTTTTTTAATAATAAATAAATAAGACTGGCAGTAAAATTTAAATGTAGTCACTTCTGCACGCACTTTTTCCACCAGCAAAACGCCCTTAAAGATAAGGAGTTATGTAAACTCTCTGTTCCAAGGTACCTTAGAAACCAATATAAATATTATAGTAAATTACCTACCTATGCCTATTTTTAAAAAGTTTGTATGATATCTAGATGCTGCATCTAACTCATCTCAGCCCCAACCACCTCAAATATTAATAATAAATCAAATTGAAATATTCTATTTATTGTGCGGTATCTTGAAAGGAATAAATCACACTAGTAACGAATATATCAGCTCTAATTAAGAAACTAGTGAAAGGCGGCACCGCGTAAGTATACCTACTCGTAGTCAGTCGTAATATTTAACAAGATGAACCGTTCCTCTGGATGTCATACTCAAGTAACGTGACGTAATACCTAATACACTCGACCTGCGTCAAATTTGAAATCTAGCACTTTATATCTAATCTAATACCTTTAAACGAGCAATTCTTGTTTATATATTTATTTATTTATATATATATATATATATTTCGGGGATCTCGGAAACGGCTCTAACGATTTCGACGAAATTTGGTATATGGAGGTTTTCGGGGGCGAAAAATCGTTCTAGCTAGGTCTTATCTCTGGGAAAACGCGCATTTTCGAGTTTTTATATGTTTTCCGAGCGAAGCTCGGTCACCCAGATATTGGATATTTATATATTTATTTAATCTTTATTGCACAATACAAAATAGTACCAATTAAAGGTGAACTGTAGGACTGTAATAATAAATACATTCATTTATTTAAGGACCATCAGGGATCATTTTTTTTGGTTCAAGCGGAGTATGTCACTTTCTTAGGACGTCACATTCTGAGTTCGTCACTTTCTGACTTTGTCACTTTCTGAGATCGTCACATTCTGAGTTCGTCACTTTCTGACTTTGTCACTTTCTGAGATCGTCACATTCTGAGTTCGTCACTTTCTGACTTTGTCACTTTCCGAGATCGTCACATTCTGAGTACGACACTTTCTGAGGACGGACTTTGTTAGTACTTACGACTATGCCTTATAAAATATTATATAATGTAATGTTTAGGAGTGGTGAAGGAGACTTATTATTGTTGACTACCACAATGTGACATGAAGAGTTAACGGCAGAATTACAATCACTATAATTATATAATAACTGGGTCAACTTGGGTAATAAAGTATTTGTGACTTTATGGTATGGGATATGCTTTTAAGCAAAGTACAAGCGACTGTTGCTGGCCTTTTGCTTTTGCCTGTGACCGTCACGCCATTAGACGTCAATCGTCATAGTCCCTGCTCATGCGTGATTTATCCGGCGCGGCCGGCGCGTACGAAGGATCTCTAAATAGAGTCGGAAGTAAATTACGCGCTATCGCGCCATCTGATTTATTGCCCAGTTAAGACACTACGGCTTTCGTTTTCCATCTCGGAATGTGTTTGTCAGTTATTAAACGTCATCATTTTGTCTCTGAAACTCTAATAAAGGGTAAATAAAACATACATCTTCCATACCTCACATTTTGAGATGAGCTAAATTCAGTCAATAGTCGAAGTGGCTAACAGCTAGGCGTATTCGAATTTTAGTTATTAGATCTATTTCAGATGTGATACTGATCTGTCGGTGTCAAAAGTGACGTTTTTGGTTGAAGCACAGTTGAAGAAAACTCACTTTTGACACTGACAGATCAGTATTATATCGGAAACAGATCGAATAACTAAAATTCGAATACGCCTCTAAGAGTCAGACCATTATGCTAACTTTGTAATGCATTTGCAGCATTTGCAATGACAAAGTGGACAATGTCATCATTACCTAATATAATGGCTCCTCTACACGATGGGCCAGCGCCGGCCACTCCAAGGGACGCAGCCATGCGGTAGAATGAGATAGCAATATCCTTGCTCCCTTTAATGCATAAATCTTGGAGTGGCCGGCGCTGGCCCATCGTGTAGAGGAGCTATAAAATTTCTATGAAAATTGGACGTTTATAATGACACCACTTCACTTTGTTTTGTTCAAGTCGATGTAAGTTAGCTTAGCCGGACTCTAAGCGGTCGAGATGTTCAAAATTACTTGCACGCGCTCTTAACAATAACATACGTGTCCAGAAAATTTTACTTCTTAAAAGTACAGTTACCTACTTATAGAAAATTCATGCAACTTCTATTCATTTCAAATCAGTCTAACTTGGTTTTAATTCAGGCATCGGCCTCAGCCAGGCATCGTTGTATTCATACTATCATAAGCTGATATTGAGATGCTAGGGGCTCAGTTCGTGTGAACTCCTATAAGAATAGCTTAATAATGGTTAGAAATTGACGATTTTTTTTGGCGCAGCCCCGGGGCGCCGCAAGGACACGCAACGGGACGCGGCGGGACGGTCGCGGGACGGTGGCGGGACGCCAGAATGTAAATAATGACGTTTGATAATTGATTAATAGAGCTGCCGCGTGCGCCCGCGCAGCCCGCTCATAGACCATAGTAAACGGAGTAAGTCGTTAATTTTTACGAAGCTAAATAAATAATCTTGAGATCTGTTCTTCTTTTACAAGCCGCATTTTCCTGAAGCCTGGCAGCTTCTACACTGTTCCAAACTTATATACCTATTACTTACTTGATTTTCTTCCATTACTATGATTGTTTAATTTAGGTATTAGAACAAGAACAACAAGAAGTGGGGCTGGCTGTATTCAGACAAACTTTGTCAACGCCTCTCTTTAGATACTCACAATAAACCTAAGTTTTTTATGACTTTGATCTCTGTTTTTCTGGCTATAACAGTTATTTGGTCATTTTTGATCATTTCCCTTCTTTTCACGTCTTGAATGTTCTGATACACTTCTCCCCTTTGCGTCTTCCCGTTGTATCAAAAAGCCTTGGTTTGAGTGAAACTACTTGTTAGCATTGACTACATCCCATCCCATCAGCACCGCGCCGCGCCGCACCGCGCCGCGCCGGCTGCCGATGCTATCGCAACATTCCGCGCCCCTCATGAGCCTATTCATTATACTGGGGCTAGACCGGTGGCGCACAACCACCCGGCCCATGCTCATCTAGCTCCTAGTTACAAGTAACATTGATAACGGGGTTCGCTAAGGTACCTACGAGACGAGTATGACCACTTCTCTGTATACCACGCCAAGGGATAGTCAAGTTTGCATTGCCTCTGTCCCCGGCCGCGCCGGCTGCCGATGCTATCGCGACATTCCGCGCCCCTCAGGAGCCTATTCATTACTGAAGCTAGACCGCCCGGTGGCGCACAACCACCCGGCCCATGCTTGCCTACGTACCTAATAGAACATTTGTAATAAGATACTTAGCTACGCTGTTTTTCCGTAACAGGGCAGAGCTGCGCTTTAGCCATCATTATGCGCATATGCTCTATTTACAATCAACAAAACGTAGCTCCTAATATAGTCACATAAAAGTTGAGATAACTTTTATCACAGCTTGAGGTAGGTACTTAGTATGAAGAGCACACAAGAAAAGAAACGGAAAAGCACTGACAAACATACCAAATTATATTTCGCACAGTATAAATTGATCCGGAAAAACTCATTGGTACGAGCTGGGTTCTGGGGTTTGAAACTACTAATGGCGTGAGTACTTACTGGAGTGTATCACTTAATTTTATTACTATCTATGTGTTTACTTAATTTTAGCTTTAGCACGACACCCAACAATATTGTAGGTCTTGGACACCTATTAAGTTGGGTCGGGTCTCTTTGCACTTCGTCTTTACAGCGATACCAATAGGACGCCCGGACTGAAATTTGTATCAAACTGAAATTGGCCTAAAAACAGAACTAATATCTTACTGTAATTTATAGCAGGATTAACACAACCAATATATTCAAGTTTACACGCTTTATACTTGATATTTAGAGGTAAATAATAAGCTTTTAGTATTTATAAATACCCCTGTATCTATGTATAGCCAGTACCGCGCCAAAGGCACCGCGACGATGCTATCGCGCGCGCTAAGACAAGATATTTATTGGGAAACAAAACTCTTTGACAACGAAACTCTACTATAAATTGAAGCAGTCATCGCCGACTTCAAAGCGAAGGACCACTACTGCTAACTGATCTAATATATCCCTTGTTTCGTTGTAATAAGGCTTGTGATTGGTTAGTAATTGTGACGGCGATGGCAGGTACTTGATTTAGATGATATCGACGACCCGTGATCGACCCCTTTTACTGCGACCGCCTTGTCTTGATACTAGAGCGTTTGGGTCATCTTTTGAACGTTTATTCCAAATCTCTTTTGGGGATACAATTTATTAATAATGGTTTGTTTGATTTTTATTGCATTTTTGGCTATGTATAATTTAGAACTACAGAACGTAATTCCAAATGAGTGGAAAGCCTTTAAAATCTCCAGCCAATTCGCCGATAAATTATTTGCGTCAAGAAACAGTCTAAAAATGAGATAGAATGGTCTAGGGAAGTAGTTACTTATTTCCTATTTTGTTAAATAGATTGTCTCATGCAATCTCTTTAACAGAGCTGTGGGCTTTTTTCGTTTTAGATAGTATTGTTTGGACAGATGGGCCGTTCGATTAAATTATTTAACATATTACTGAGTTTTGTAACGACCAATTCGAAACACAACATATAATGCCTGTAGGCATATTTAAATAGATATCTAATTTTACGATCTGGACCTAAATTGTGTGGACATATATGCATTTTCGGTATTGTGTAATAAGCGACACAGTAAGTATCAAGAAATTATGTTCATCCGTAGTAAAGCCGAACAGTATTAATACTTGTATGTCGGGCTCGATTCGACCGCCGACCGCCAGCGATCACCGAAAAAACAACCCTTTATTGATTTACAACTAATGACTGTAATTCGGTGAATACCCGCTACCTGCGCACACGCACAAAAACAACTATTGGATCTTTGTCATGTGATAGATGCTGCGATAACGATATATCATGGTGATGATCGATGATGCGAGCCTACAACTACTTACATGTTCACAGAAAAGTTTGTTTACATTTGTATTATTCAATATTGTCATTTAGATACCTACAGTCTCCTACAGTCGACGGCAAAGATTATAATGTTTACATTTTTTGCTTTATTAATGATTATGAACAACGTGGTGCAAAATTGTAAGCTCAGGCTGCGGACTGTAGAGGTACGACAGTGACAGTTTCTTGAAGATCGCACGGAGGCATACGGGAAGGTTTTGCTCGCGATTTAGGTACTAAGATAAACATGCTTCTTAGACAGACATGTAGCATGTAGGATTAGGGAGACGTTTAAGTAGTAATAATTCAAACAGGCAATTAAATAAATAACTGTAATAAGACGTAAATACCTACGCGAAGATTTATTCCTAAAATGTCCATTTAATCGTAAAAATGCGTTTTTAACTATTGCTGCAGCGACGGGTTAACCACATACCCAGTCACCATCCCACGCGATACCATCATGTACCTAGAAGCTCCGCATCTATAATTACTATATATCGATGACGCCCGAGATAACCATCAAACCGACCTTTTGTAAACCGTATGTCAAAGGAATAAGGCCTACGAATAGTGTGGAAGTGTTGGGTGATGTCCTTTGAGCCGCCGGTAGCGTGTAAGGCTCATCTCATCTTATCTGCGACATTAAACTCTGCTCTAAACACGTCACCAGATTTGCCAGAGTTTAAGAAAACCGTATCTTCGATTCGTTTTTTCTTTTATTTATTTCTTATATGGTATGGTTCTGACCGCCGCGCCGATTATCGTTAAAATATACTCAGCTCACACAGAATATACTCAGGTCACAGCTGTTATTTAATTCAAGTAAAACAGGCTGGTTGTTGTGAACTGTTTATTTCATAAGACATACTTACCTAATACCATATAGAAAATAGTTTACCTATCTTGTAACTGTTATTTTATTATGATATTTTGCGTAGTACTTTCTTACCTGTAAAGTGTAAACCATGATGTGCACAGTTAATAATTGTACGTTAGTTTGCCATCTGCATGGTCTGCGACAACGCGGTAAGAAACATGCTTTGATGCTTCTAGACGCCTATTTACAAAGGGGTGTCGTGCAATGGTTGCACGTAATGGATGGAAATGTTTGTTCAATAAAAATATGATAGATCATCGTGCGGTGTGACTTCTGTGCAATGCAGGCCTAACCTGTTGAAGATGTACTACTCAATGTACTCTGCCCCATCGTGTGCGGTTGCGGGTCGCACCTCGTAAAAAGCTCGAGTCTCGGGCCTGGCCACTGTTTTAACCATTACCTTATCTCAATAAGGACCCGCAACTAATTAGGGGCTGAATGGGCCGACGAGACTTGCGGGCGCTCTGTGGGCGCCGGAGCACCGTGCCGAGCCCACGACGCGATTACCTATGCGAAGTATATTGGTCTAAGAGCTAGCCACGTAAATAGGTAATCAATTTATAGAGCAACGAAATCCCTTTAGTTATTATGCCATACTATCATTATTAATTAATCCGGGCGCCTGGCAGCTGTTTAGCGATAAACAGCTGCCAGGCGCCCGGATTAATTAATAATGATAATATGGCACACTAACCAGAAAGATTTCGTTGCTCTATAAATTGCAAACCTATTTTGGTACTTTTTCGCGAATCTTGTACGTCACCTGGCACTACTTTTCCCCCAATTAAAACGCCTGGCATTGTTATATTTGAATTAAATACATAATTGGCATAATTGGCATATTATCACACCAAACTCAGAGCTCTATAAATTGCATATCTTCAATTAATTTTACAACCCCTTTGTTGCCCATCCACTCCCGCACCCACCACTGAACAGCTGCCAGGCGCCCGGATTAATTAATAATGATAGTATAGCACACTAACTAGAGGGATTTCGTTGCTCTATAAATTGCATACCTATTTACGTGGCTAGCTCTCCGGCTATATACTGTGGGTACAAATATTTTTTTGTTCACCGAAACATAAAAATGAATCATGAGTAGTGGAGTCGGTTGACCAATGGTAGGTCTTATTGCTAAAGAGTGGTGTTTTCCAGACAAAACATGATAACTTGCAATAGCTACCTGATTTATAAAAACTGAATTTAGAATAGAATAGAATAGAAAAGAATACCTACCTTTATTCGTAAGCACACAAACAAGACAATACATAATATAAAGGAAAACATAAAATAAGATTGAAGTGCCACGAAATGGCCTCATCTCAGCATGTTGCTGGTGGCTCCCAGCGCTGATCTTCCGATGAGACCAAGTGAGAAGAATCACGGAGGGTAACAGACAAGAAGAAAACAAGACATCAGAATAAAGCTTCTAAGCTTTTAAGCTTCTCAAGTGCAAGATTCAAATTCAAATCTGGGTATTTACTTACTTAATTATTTATTTTTGATATTTATTTACTAACCCGAATAGGTGGTCAGATGACAGTAGCTTTTATGAAAGCTTTGCTACGAGAAAACGAGTTGATCGACGACACATCGAGGAGGACCACAGCGCTTAGGTACCTATTTATTTTCGCTATTTATTAGTCAGGTATTTGGTGTTTTTAAAAGTTTACCACCGAATGTCGTCCGAAATCGTGTCGTATCGTGTTCGCTACGGTGTAGTAAGGGACTAATTGTTATGCGCGATTAGACGTCGCTCGTAAAGCGGTTATTTTACGGCGTCCTCCGCCCACCGCCGCCGCCGCCGCCGCTGCCGTCGGCATCAATTGATCGCATCTCTTTCACTGCTACCGAATAATGCCTCAACCAAAGGTATTTATTTATTCAGAGCGATAGTACGTAAGTATTCTGTTTTGTGACTTTGGTAGTACTTTCAAATTATATTATTACAAGGAGGATATACATAAGCTCAGGCTGCGCAGGCAACCAAATGTTAAGCCTGCATGATGCGAAGTGCCGGTGAAGGCAATTTCAATCCACAAAGAGGGAGGGAGAAATTGGGTCCATCCATAGCCCAGGCTTCATAATAAATATCCCTTATTCTTGTCCGAGTCATCGCCCGGGACGAAATGATTATCGCAATTTGTTGCCCTTTTCTGTGTCGGGAAGTTCACACGCTATCACATCGCGGATAATTTTCACTTGCGTTTGAGTCGCATTCCTTGGTCCATCAGGCATTTGGATGGTAGCGCTGTAAAGAATAGGTATTTAATGAGGCGACCATTTGCCGCCGGCCGCTGCTGGTCGCTTAGACGTCGGCAAATGCCACTGAATTACGCATTACTCACATTCTTGCTATCGTCAACTTTGCGATAATGAATACTGTGTAGTTTTAAATGGGAATTTCCGTCTACATTGACCCGTTCTCTTTGCTCTTATTGGCTATATGCGAAGTGCGTGGCGGGGGATGTATACGCGCTACGAGCGATGACAGCGCACGACGTGGAAAAAAGTATTTCACGGGACACAATTAGGTATCATGCCATTTAGCTGACGTCATCACATCAACTGTCAGATCTCTAATGAGTCCTGTACCCGCCATGGAGGGGTTGCGCACAAGTGAATTTTCGGTCAGAATTTTCGAATTTCGGTTTTCGCGGTAGCCCCAAAAACAAAATAAACAAAATAAATTTTACACAGTTCGACCTCGTCCACAGTAAGCTCGATAGATGACGATATAATTATACACTTACCTACCAGGAGGTCCCCTGCTTCGTAGGCAGGGTCAGTAGGGTCACTTACCGACAGTACCGACTAATAGGTTGTCACTGTTGTCAGTATCTCACGGAAGATATGTTAAGTATATAAATATTTCCTACTCTATAATTAAGGAGCGTTTACACGCTCAACGTATACCATTTACGAAATTGCCGGAAAAGCACGTCACAAGTCTCTGCCATATCTCAACGCAACATTGTCACAAGCCCGTTCAGCCTACCGGGAACTGCTAATGATTACAGAACCAGTTAATTAATTCTAATACTCATAAAGTCCAGATAAAGATAAGAGAAAATAAAAAGAAGGGGGTAAGGGGGAGATAAAGACAAGTTAGTGTGTGAGTGGGGAGGCGAGGGGTGTGGATGTAATTGCGGGTGGTTTTTGCGCAATCCTCGGGTTCCGCGAAGGCAATTACCTTCGTCCGTCGGCCATCTTGGACAATGTGCCATTAACATGTGATGCGCCCGCGCCGACGCCGTGGGGAGGGCCTGCTTCCGCGGAACTGGCAATCAGAGGGCCTATAGCCAACTAACAAAACATTAATTGAAACTTACATCTGTGTGTGGCGGTCAAAAATCGTGAGTTTCAACCCTCAGTATGTGCTGTATACCTAGAGCAGTTAAACTCATTCTCGAAAACAAAAGCAAATGTTCAGACAGGCTAAATAGTGTTCAGACAGGTTAAATAGTGTACCTATGGAAACATGTAATTTTTCACATATAAGCATCATCATAACGATATTTTATACCTAAATTGTTAATTGAAAGTACTCTCAAGAAATACTACTGAAGTTTATACTTAGCCGTGGGTTTTTAAATGCACATGTATTTTACTTTCCTCGTATTCAAAATGAAAAATAGAGTGTTGAACTCGGGTGAAAGGCACCATTTCAGTCTCGGAAACTATACCTCGACAGAAATAGGTGCCTTTCATCCCTTGGTTAGCAATCTACTATTTTGGAACGTTGGGTTGTTAAGATGTTTGTGAACTCGACTGCACCTCACCTTCAACATAGAACAGTTACCTAAATCCGTCAAAATCTTGGATAGGTTCTAGGAAATAAGAGGTCAATCTAAATAGTCACTGCTGCAATGAGCGCTACATTAACTCAATGAAATCCAAGCAGAATTATGTGACCCTAATCGGAGTCCTACCGACTTAGCTTCGTGAATGCTGACATATAACTACAAGCAATTATCTAGTTTTTTGCCGCGCGGCGGAACAATTAGGAGGCCATTTGAAAACCGCAGGAATGCGCCCTGGACGGTCTTTTTGACAATCTCGAGAATCGAGTATCGGCCGCGGAATGCCTGCGATTCACTAAGCTTACAAAAACCAACTGAAACGAAGGCAGACCTCTGAACGGACATGGTTGATACAATTCCAATAGGTCTAGTCATTACAGTAAGATGTACCTATAGGGGATACATGTTTTGTGAGTGCATATGGAACGGAACGGAACATATGGATTGGATGTAATTATCATTATCACTAGTAAGTTCTTTAAGAAAATTGGCAGAATATTTCCATTCCCAAAAGGATGTCCTTCTGTTCTGCACGAGAACAAGAAGATTGGAGGAGAATAGTGTAGAAATGCCGCCTGGACAGAAACCTGCAGCTTCAACTACAGGCAATTGGGCTGAATATGCAACGAGCAATCGACAGCCCGCCTGTTTCCGATTATATGATTTAGTTTAGTACCCAGTAAAATGCTCATAAAGATCATGTCGGGTTTAATATCCTGCAGCTTAATGTTAAGCGTCTGATTTCTTATATTGATTTTTACACATCAGCAACACGAGTCCAGTGTCCAACTCGTCACACGATGGCTATCTGCCTGCGTGCTGCCACTTCATACGTCCCTTCGTACACAGCTAAGCTGACTATTTTTAAAACTTATTGCTATGTTATAAGGTGTACCCATGGTCAGTGTCGAGTGTCGCTGTGAATACCGTTGTCGACACAGCGAACTGACCATCCATAACTCTTATCACCACAGGATAAGGTGTATAATTAGTCGAAGTAGGTGTTCGTCTGTATGGGAGTCACGTCGTGAGGCGCGGCGTTCGCGGAAAGCCGCGAGCGCTCGGATTCAGGGAAACGGCGAAAAACCTCCGCTTCGTGGAAAATTCTGCTTGTGTACCAGACCTACCCTCACCGTTTTGAGGACCTGATGTTAAACTCGAGTTTTAAGTTTAAAAATCGCAACATGAATTGATATTAATTGGACAATTTTTGCAGTGCATCTCGTTTATAGCGCCTAATAGGAAACATGGAAAAACCGCTTCGGGCAAGATTCTAACTTGCACCTTTTGGAACACCGGTCCAATCACTCTTAACCAACTGAGCTACCGAAGCTTAGGTACCGTAAAATGGGGTGAGTAGGCGCAAAACTGACATTCAAACATCGGTAACATTTTATTCTTACATATGCAAACTGAATCATCATCATCTTCCTCGCGTTGTCCCGGCATTTTGCCACGGCTCATGGGAGCCTGGGGTCCGCTTGGCAACTAATCCCAGGAATTGGCATAGGCACTAGTTTTTACGAAAGCGACTGCCATCTGACCTTCCAACCCAGAGGGTAAACTAAGCCTTATTGGGATTAGTCCGGTTTCCTCACGATGTTTTCCTTCACCGAAAAGCGACTGGTAAATATCAAATGATATTTTTTTTATTATGATTTAGATTTAGATTTTTAGATTGAGATTTATTTATTTCATAATATGAAATTACATTATAAATTATTCTAAGCTAATCTATACGAATTTATATTATATTCGTCAACTATTTATTATATACAAATGTCAATAAGTACAGATAAAAATCATCATCAAATATCAATAGCAAAATTAATTCATCACAAAGTCAAATAAATATTGGGAAATAAATATACAATGTCAAATGATAGTATTATTACGGAAAAAGATGTCAATAAGGCTACTTATACCTCATAATGATCGTCAAATTAAGTAGGTAGTTACAAATTACAATATAAGAATAGAGTAACAATTTTGATATCATATATTAAAATCAATTCATAATATTAGATGTCATTTCCATATATTCTTTTTACAGAGTCTAATGGATTTTTCAATTAAAAAAAGGATCTCAATTGGCGTTCAAATGCTTCGTCAGATGGTTCGGTTCGCAATTCCGCAGGTAGACGCTCATAATACGTTGGCATGAGTATTACTATAGCTCCATTTTAAATTGGAATACATTATTTTTGTAGCAGTAGCCATAAAAATCCATCTCACCCCCCTTTCAACCCTTCTCTCCCCATTCTTAACCCAACTCTCCCCGCGAACCCTACTCACCCCATTTTACGGTACCAGAAGCGTGTGAAGGTTTTTGGCAAGCTTTGGCACTGGTAGCTCGATTTAAAAACTTGTAGTAAGTATCGTTTCGTTTGCAGACGTATCTGCTTAATAAAAATTAGTTTAGGGCCGATCTACTTGTACGATACTACGTATTGGTTACCTGCTTATCGAATTTTCTTGGTCGGTCGATCAATTTTCTAATCATCAGTGTAGGTAGATGTTTTAATGGTTTGGCTAAGATATCTTAAGTAGGTAGGTATATATCTACCTAGGTACTTGTGTATGGAATGGGTGTGGCATGGTACGGTGACTGCGTGACTGCAAGTAATGTCGCGACAATATCAAATCAAATTCGTTTTTAAAAATACGAATGCGGCTCGTAGTGCATTAAATCCTTAAATTATTTTGCCGTAGAGTTTTCCGGGAGCTGTCTAATTTTAACCACAGCTTTTAAACGTAGGCTACATAGTTGTGATAGGTAAACAGATTAAAATACAGGTCGAAAGAAACATGTTTTCCCTCTTTAATAATAAGTAACTAGTAAATTATGTATCAGTAGAGTAATTATTACTAGTTTTGCAGGTAAGTAAGTACCTATGAACATGCGGGCCGCGTGTTGTCGATTAGACGCGTGCCTTATGCAGATGCGCGGTCATCTCACCTTTTTAACCGACTTCCAAATCATAAAAGGCAGGAGGTTATCAATTCGGTTGTATGTATTTTTGAAGTGAAAACTTCTTTAGCGGCGCTGTGCACTTTTTGAGGTGGGGAAAAAATGTTAAACTCGAGACAGCGTAAGGCGTAATCCTCTCTTTCTACCGCGCGGCGAAAATGTATGCCTGAGCCTGCTGTTTCGTTTTTATTCACCAAAGAACTTTAGTCATAACGTATCATAATCAGGTCAATTATTTAAAACTGGACTTTTATATTAAGCAATAAAGCTCAATGTTCTAAACTTGTACGGGCTGAAATACGAGGATCTCACAGTTAAAATTCTAACTTTATACCACTCCAATATAATTCAATAAAACTACACCTTGATGAAATCGCTAATAAAAGTGAACTCTAGTACTAGTGAATAAAACTCAAAATATCATGACCAAATACATTTAGATGCGAGGTCTGCAAGGTAACTTCACAATTTCTATTCGAATTTTAAACAATTAACGCTACAAATTTAAGCTCACTGGCCAGCAATTTCGGAACTAAAGTTTTTCAATAGAAAGGAAGATGGGTCAATTATAGATAGTGCTGCAGACATTTTGGACTAGTCATTGAGTTTTCACTTCTGTCGGCACTCCCGGAGTGCAACCCGTTGTTTTTTAATGTTTGTTACTCATAATCTCCGTCATTACTGGACCGATTTTGAAAATTCTTTTTTTGTTTGTATGTAGGTATATGCATACAGATTGGTCCCGTTTTTTTCAAAACCCAGTTCTGATAACGGGATCCATGAGGAATCGAGGGAACTCCTCAAATCTTAAAGGCATACATATAGTGATTTTTGTGTTTTTATCATCAAATTAAGCATTTACATTCAATAAAGTGACATTTGATGAAGTGGAACTGCTGATGATGATCATCAGAACGGAACTCTTCAACGACGCATAGCCCGCCTTTGGCGATTTGTCCTTTTCGTTGTGTTTGTGAGGCAAGTTAGGTTTTTAGGCTCATTTATGTCAATCTCAAGTTCTGAACATGGGATCCATGAGACTCCTCAAATCTTAAAGTATATAATTTTTTGTATTTTCATCGGAAAATCAAGCATTTACATTAAAAACTGTCGCAATTGATGAAGTTGAACTGCTCAAATGATCAAAACAGAACTCTTCAACGACGCATAGTACACATTTTGAGATTTTGAATTTCCCAATAAAGTATAAGCGCCGTTAAGTGGGTTAGGTTAGTAGGTAGAGAAGTCGGTATTTTTCTATTAAAGATTATAGCTCATCAAGCTGAAGCGGAGACGCTTTGCTCACTTGACCAAAAAGACCTATAGACCGAGTTGCAAAATTTGGGGTCTACGTGTCCAAACCAGCTCAAGGTGGATTGTGGAAGTTTCAATTTCGAAGTTGTTTGCAGGTTTGCTCCTCATGATGTTTTCCTTGGCTGGAGACATAGTAAATATAATATTGCAACAAAATTTTCTACACTCACGTCTGCATGTTTCCCGAGCAAGTGTATCTCGTATGTTAACGATTCCCCCTTGCTCGCTCGGTTGCTCGGGAGTTCCGCGAAGCGGCGCGTTTGAGCTAGCCCACTAATTGCCCGCTGTTCACACGTTGCTACGCTTTTTGCGCTAATTACCCGAGTGTACCCATCGGATCATCGGCTATTGTTACATGTGAGAGCCTAATTAATACAAGTTTCTTTTAGACCGATTAGTAACGAACTTAGCCGTATGCTATTGCTTATATTATAAGCTGACAAAAATATATTATAACTATTATAAGTAGGTATTCGTTCTTTAGAGTTTAATTGGTGTAAATGCCAAAGTGTGAACGTCATGACAAAGGTTGAAAAACACTGGTGTAGAGCCTAGCTGTTTGTTAGTTCGTATTCGTTAAAAATAATCAAATAGAAATGCATCTTATTACGAATTAATTGAAATTGAAATTATTTATTTCAGGCACAAATAATAAAATATAATAAAAAAAATATAAATATTTATTATTTAATAAGTCCAAACTTTAGTCTCTTTCTATTTATTATTTAGTAATTTCTATTTCTTTAGTCCCCAACCCGCATTGGGCTAGCGTGGGGACTATAGCCCGAGCCCTCTCGCGCATGAGAGGAGGACTGTGCCCAGCATTGCAGCAGTGGGACGTATATAGGCTGAACTATTATTATTATTATTTTATTATTTAATAATTATATTTTTATGTATAAATGTAATATGTTTATTATTTACGTATTTATTCTCAACCATTTTCATGTGACGCATCATTGGAGTTGTGGTTGCATCATGAACATGGTTGTAAAACACCGCTCGTTATAGTTAAAATGGCCGAAGAGAGCGTGCGCTTATGAACGGAACTCATTTAGTTAAATGATATCGATTATTGCAAATCGCCGTTTAGCATAATATGCGGCCCACTTTCTAAGTATGTAACTATAAGTACGTGCAAGCGATAGTGCACGCAGCTATTACGCGCGGGTGCTTTGCATCCCGCACGGTGCAACATGAAATCCGCTAGTATTCAACAGTCTACTAATTATGTGTAACCCACAAACGAATAAGTACATTTTGTTGCAGACATGACAGATGCGAAAGGAATGTAGCGTGATCATTTCCATAAACTATATATATATACCTAGGTTTCGTTTGGCGTTCTAATATATATATAAACGATTATTGTCACTTGATGGCTAGGGCGGCTGGTGGCAGCTGATGTACGGCATCCAAGTCCAAAGAGGCTGGTTGGTCGCGATCAATGCTTACTTATAACATTTTATTCTTAAAATCAGAATCAGCTCCCAATTATGTTTTGGCTTTGACGCGTAGTCTTTATTAGTTAAATTAGATACTTATTCTTTACTAGCTGTGCCCGCGGCTCCGCCCGCGTGGAATTCGGTCTGTGTCAGTAAGCTAATTCATCCCTAATTTCTCTTTCTCTCCCCTGGAGGCGGAACTTGAAGTAAAGTTGACAGATGGATACGATTAGCGGACTGAAGTCCAGATAAAATATTTTACAATTAGGTAGGTACTTACCACTAAACAAAACTACACTCCAAAACCAATAGTTTTTTTCGCCCTTATTCCAATATTAGACGTGATTTAAACGACACAGAGTTATAGTAGGTGTATAACGGACCCCTGCGTGGGCAGGCGCGATGTGTAGCCAACGCGCCCAATGAGGTGAAGGGGTGATTTCCCCAAGAGTCGGGTCCGAGTCCGGACGGCCGCTGGCGAGGTTGCGGAAGAGTACTTCGGCGTTCCTGGGACCTCGCCTTATAGCAGCGAGGCGGCAACAGAGGGGTTTTAGTGGGTAAACCTGGGGTCTCATTAGCTCACAACAGGGAGTCCCACATAACCATCCCGGCCCGTCCCCGCGCCGGGTGGTATGCTTAAAGCATTTCCCCTCTTAAAAAAAAAAAAGGTGTATAACGGACAATACAGTACTACTTTTGTATTTTTACGTTCTTGAGTGTACCTATCCAAAACATGTCCATAGCAAATATCATCCAATTCTGTCCTCCAGTCAAATCATTCTGAGCATGAAAAATTAAGATTTATACACATAGAAATCCATACTTCCTAACAAACTTTCGAATTTAGGTCTAATATTATATTAGTTAGAAGTAAGATTACAGGAAAGGAGAATATTATAAATATCAAAAACTTGAGGCCGAGTATTTACACTTTATTTACAGTTATGTTTATGTATGCACAACTAAATATCTACATATATGTATGTACCGGGGATTACTTTTAACAGTGTAAAAAAATGTTTAATTATAAATTGGCCTAAGTCGTAGTCGCTTGGTAGGGTGCCCAGAATGCCATCTTTATTAAAGTAGGGCTTAACCCTTAAAATCGTATTAAAAACGCGAGCGCAGCGAGCGCGAATTTTTTTTGATAGAAAAAAAATTGAGAGATGGGAGTAATGTTGTCAGGGACACAGCCGCAATGGTTTACGTGAAACGTTGGTGTGGATATCTAATGCGAAAGCCGAAGGCCGAGCTCCATGTAGGGCCGAAGGCCCGAAGCGTCCAGGCTGTCAGTACTTAAGCACAGAACAATAGTATCAGTGTCTAAATGCGAAGGCCGAAGGCCGAGCTCCGCGTAGGGCCAAAGGCCCGAAGCGTCCAGGATGTAAGTGTTTAAGTCGTAGTAGTAGTCGCTCGATAGGGTGCCCAGAATGCCACCTTTATCAAATTAGGCTTAACCTTTAAAATCGTATTAAAAACGCGAGCGTAGCGAGCGCGAATTTTTTTTGATAGAAAAAAAATTAGAGAGGCTATGTCAGGGACATAGCCGCAGTGGTTTACGTGAAATTTTGGTGTGGATATCTAATGCGAAAGCCGAAGGCCGAGCCATGTAGGGCCGAAGGCCCGAAGCGTCCAGGATGCCAGTGCTTAATCACAGAACAATGGTATCAGTGTCTAAATGCGAAAGCCGAAGGCCGAGCTCCGCTTAGAGCCGAAGGCCCGAAGTGTCAGTCGTAGTAGTAGTCGCTCGGTAGAATGCCCAGAATGCCACCTTTATCAAAGTAGGCTTAATCTTAAAATTTAAAAACGCGAGCGTAGCGAGCGCGAATTTTTTTGATAGAAAACATTGAGAGAGGCTATGTCAGGGACACCGCCGCAATGGTTGAATTTTGGTGTGGATATCTAATGCGAAAGCCGAAGGCCGAGCTCCGCGTAGGGCCGAAGGCCCGAAGCGTCCTGGATGTCAGTGCTTAATCACAGAACAATAGTATAACTGTCTAAGTGCGAAGGCCCAAGGCCGAGCTCCGCGTAGGGAGGAAGGCCCGAAACGTCCAGGCTGTCAGTGCTTAAACACAGAACAATAGTATTAATGTAGGTTAATGTGTGTGCTGGGCTCTCCAGTACCCGCTGATGCACCGCAGTACTTACCGTCGAGCGCGTCTGTCGTGCGAATCCGCTGAGCGGTCAACCGTTCTTCGCACTGCGTGAACGTCTCCGATTCTTCCTCAGATTCCTGAGACCGTGCTACCTTGTAACCTCAATACGTTGCGAGAATTTCGCGAAAAATTAGTTTTTTTCGGATAGGTATGGTAACGCGTTTAAAATGCAAGTCCCAAATTGTTTGACATTTACAATTACTTAATACCTATTTAAAAACTTTCGCGTTTCGAACACATATTAACTCACATTTATAGACCTATCTCGAAATTTATTTTATTACCTTTATTTACCGACGTTTCGACACAGGTTTCACTGGTCATGGTCGCGGCTAACTGATGTCCCAACAAAATGTCAAAACAGAGATTTGTGCAACTACCCGACGAAAAGTGTATGAAAAAGTTTGGGGTAGACATCATATTTTCAAACCACCCACTTCACATAATGTTAATTATTGTCAATAAACCCGCGATAGACCCGTCTATAAATGTGATTTAATATGTATTTGCAAAGACGTTTGACATTGACTAAGAAAAATGTTGTTTTTTTTACAAAGTACATTCACAAAAAAAAAGTGTGCACCACTTTCTTAAGTTAGCGCCATAAGATTCAGGTGCAAACATAACTTAATTGAGTGTAGTGGCCACCCCCCCTTTTAGGGGTTGAATTTTTCTAGCCTAAAATAGGGCCTGGGAGTTTCTTGACAGATTAGTAAAGTTTGCATCAAAATCCGTTCAGCCGTTTTCACGTGATGCGCGGTCAAATAAACAGACAAACAGATAAACAGATAAACAGATAAACAGACAAACAGACAAAAATTCTAAAAACTGTTGGAACGTGTTCTGTTATCGATTCTAAGTATCCCCAACCAACTTTTTTTCGAATATCTTCCATGTACAGACTTTCGACCCTCTTCAGCTTTATTATATGTATAGATTGTATTGCAGTGATGTCATAATACCTACATTAGGTGTTCAAAGTTAAGTATCGTAGTATTGGTAGTTGCATGACATCCAAGAAGGGCACTTTTTGATGCTGATACTGTCTAATCCATTGTACATATATCTACGACGAATGATGTAGAAGTACCAGTAATCTGTTACACCCACTCTACTTTAACCACAAGGAATGTACATAGGTACATGTACCGGCTTTCTTTGAAGGTTTCCCTGAAGACAGGTGGTCGGGTGGAAGTTCACTTGGGCCGTAAATCCCGCAATTACCCAGTTATGTTCATTAATCGCGCTCATTAGCTGGATAATGGCGTGGCGGCGGGAATAGTTCGGCGGGATCTGAAGACTGCAGCGTTATTATACCTAACGTAACATGCGTGCTTCATTGTAAGTATGCACTCTTTCATTGCGATGCATTTAAAATGCCTTTAGGTGCTACCGTCGGTTACGTCGGTATAAAATAAAGGTAACTAACTTATCTGCAAGTACCTACCAAAAGTAATTTCTTATATCTATTCTATGTCGTAAGTATACCTACCTAGTCCGTATGAGACGTAAGTAGAAAGATACCTATTTCTAATGCAGTAAATTCTCCAACATCATTGTACTTAAATAGTGAAGGTACTGATTTATAATACTCGTACTTGATTTGTCTCACCTAAACTGATTGCGTTTTTAACGGTCAAGCGGTGCCTAAATAATAGGTAATAATATTTTCTTAGTTCTGTTAAATACGATATATAATGTTTTAGGTACCACCGGAATTCTACACTGAGCATCATCTGATATTCTCCTTGCCGGTTTTTTGTACTTATATGTTTATGTCATTCACATATTTACACACGTAAAAATATCCTAAAAGTTTATATTGTTTTTGTTTACTTACACTAATAGTGGGAATTCTAGAAATGGTTCCTTAAGTGGCGTGAGTCGATCCCCGGCGGCTCCGGCGCCGTGATCTATTTCCAACACATGACGCCGAATTAGTGTATTCCCCAAATGGCCATTGTTTCCCGCTCTATTAGCCGCGGAGGGAATAAACCGCGTATTTATAGTGTTTACACCGCGGGACGAGATTTACTGCGCGCGCGCCGTATCCGTGCGACGCACGGGCCCCTATTCGACAATCATCGATGGTAAATAAATAAAGCGGCCAAGTGCGAGTCGGACTCGCCCATGAAGGGTTCCGTATTTAGGCGATTTATGACGTATAAAAAAAACTACTTACTAGATCTCGTTCAAACCAATTTTCGGTGGAAGTTTACATGGTAATGTACATCATATATTTTTTTTAGTTTTATCATTCTCCTATTTTAGAAGTTACAGGGGGGGGGGACACACATTTTACCACTTTGGAAGTGTCTCTCGCGCAAACTATTCAGTTTAGAAAAAAATGATATTAGAAACCTCAATATCATTTTTGAAGACCTATCCATAGATACCCCACACGTATGGGTTTGATGAAAAAAAAATTTTTGAGTTTCAGTTCGAAGTATGGGGAACCCCAAAAATTTATTGTTTTTTTTTCTATTTTTGTGTGTAAATCTTAATGCGGTTCACATAATACATCTACTTACCAAGTTTCAACAGTATAGTTCTTATAGTTTCGGAGAAAAGTGGCTGTGACATACGGACGGACAGACAGACGGACAGACAGACGGACAGACAGACAGACATGACGAATCTATAAGGGTTCCGTTTTTAGGGTTCCGTAGCCAAATGGCAAAAAACGGAACCCTTATAGATTCGTCATGTCTGTCTGTCTGTCTGTCCGTCTGTCCGTCTGTCTGTCCGTCCGTATGTCACAGCCACTTTTCTCCGAAACTATAAGAACTATACTGTTGTTTCATCTAATCCAACTTGTTTACGTATATTAACCGTTTGCATTTCGCAGAATAAAAAATAAAAAATGCATACCGTAAGAAGCCCTACAGGATCTCAGCCTGATCTCTCTGCTCTTCACGAAACCGAAGGTACATCGGGAATTACTCTCCGGAAACGAAAAACGCCCGAATCGCCAGTAAATGAAATCACAGAATTTCGTTCAGAGTTTAATGACGCCTTACGCTCTTATCGTCAAGATATGCAAAGTATGCTGGTACAATTCAAGCAGGAAATAACAGCATCCTTTAAAGACATGATGAGGGAACAAAGTACCGACTTTACTGGCCTGCGCGAGGAATTCAATGAGGTTAAAAAACAGTTATCTGGATTCGAACAAGCCACAAATAAGTTCTCGCAAGAGTGTGCTACCATAAAAAGTGATGTTACCAAACTATTAAACCTTGATGTCGTGACAAAAACGAAGTTATCAAGCCTAGAAAAAGACCTCTCAGATGCTAGGGTTAATATTAATTCGTTAACCGATCAACTGCGCATGAAGGATCAACAAGGTCGCTTAAATAACCTTGAGATTTCTGGTGTAACTTTCAAAAAAGGAGAAAATTTGTACAACATACTAAACACTATCGCATCAAAAGTAAATTTTTCCCTGTCCCCGAACGACGTCGACTACATACACCGCGTCCGGCGGTACCCGCACCAAAACCTGGACACCAATGATGCATCAAAGTTATCGTCTGACATCCCAAATATCATCGTTAGGTTCACTCAACGTAAGCGGAAGAACGACTTGCTGGCAGCCGTGCGGGCGCGCCGGGGCCTCTCCACCGCCGACCTGGCCGTGGACGGCCCCTCCCGGCCAGTGTTCGTCAACGACCACCTATCACCCCAAAATAAATTACTGTATAGCCAAGCCCGCAAAATGGGTCGCGAAATGGGTTACAAATACATCTGGCTTAATGACTGTAAAATATTTTTACGCAAGAATGATAACTCTAAGGTATTACATATTTCCGGTGTTGACGACATATCAAAAATAAAATGACAAATCGAATTACGTTCTACTTTGACTAAGATTAATCATTTACAAAATGTTCATGTTTTTTGCATGCTAATAAGGTGCTTATTGTTGAAACAATTAATGTGTTACTCGCGTCTTTCTATCCCTACCCGTCTTCAAAATAATAACACGGTTGCTAACCGGTTAAACAATATTTACGAATACGACTCAAAACACTTAATTCCCATATGTATCATGATAATGAATCGATTTTTTATTTTAAGCATTTACCTAAGATACTGTTGCACGCATGTTTGTATGGAGCTTGTATTTCTCTGTTTATTTTACGAAAATAGTTTAAACCCATGTTTACTTATTTCTCATGTTATGTTTTTTTCGATGGATGGTGGCATGAATACAATTATACTTATAAACTACATTTATTTTAATTACGAATTTAATAATAGGTAACGACACCTTATCCATTTACTACCAGAACGTGAGGGGCTTGCGTACTAAATCCCACGATTTTTTGTGTAATGTGTTAAATAGTAATTACGATATAATATGTATAACTGAGACATGGCTAAATGAATGCTTTTTTGATTCGGAATACTTTGATGACCGCTACGAGGTATATAGATGTGATCGTGATCCGATTGCCAGCGAGCACTCGCGAGGCGGAGGGGTGTTGGTGGCGGTGCGGCGCGAGCTGGTCCCGGCCGCGCGGCCGGAATGGTGCGCCCCGCCACCGGCCGACGAGCTGTGGGTGAGCATTCCGCTGCGCGGCTCTGGCCACAGATCGCGCCCGCTGGATCTTTCTATCGCCAACACCACCGGCGGTACCGAGAATACAGCTCATATGTATATAGCATGTACTTACATTCCGCACGGTTCCCGCCATCAGCATTTGCTTTCATCGTTCTACGACAGAACCAGCGATATTATACATTCCAATCCTAACGATACTTTTTTGATATTGGGTGACTTTAACGTCACTCGGGCTCACTGGTATTACGACGAGGATACCGTTGGAATGAACTTAGCGGCATGTAATGATGTCTTAGTCTCGTTAACTAGCGATTTTATGAGTTTATCTTTATTATCACAGTTCAACTCGGAATTTAACGCTAATAATCGAATATTAGACCTAGTATTTTGTAGCGAGAACTGTCACGTTATGGATTGCACGCGCCCACTTGTGGCACAAGATGATCATCATAAGGCACTTTGCATCGATCTGCCTCTTTGTTTACCTGCACCTTTAAAAATTAATACGTCTTGTAAAAAAATGTTTTTTAACGCCGATTTCGATAATATTCGAGTAGGCCTTAAATCTGTAGACTGGGATACAACTTTTTCTTCCATGCACGACGTGGAGACTAGAGTATTATTTTTATACGAAACCCTCAATGACTTAATTGATAAGTACGTACCTACGCGAAACCTCAGAGATACCCATAAGTATCCACCGTGGTATAACCGTTCTCTCATAAAGCTGAGTAATGAAAAACGTAAGTATCATAAAAAATGGAAGACTTACGGGAACCTTAAAGACTATCATATTTTTTCAAAACTTAGGTCTAGACTTAAAAAAATGGAACATGATTGTTATTTATCCTTTAACACGAAAGCGGAATTAAGAATAGCTGAACATCCAAAATATTTTTGGTCATTTGTTAAATCAAAAAAGAACACTGGTGGCTATCCCCAAAAAATGATTTACAAGGATCAAACTTTCACTGATGGATCTGAAATATGTGATATTTTTAATAAACATTTTCAATCAGTTTTCGTGCCTCCTACCCCTAATTGTAATAATTATAAATCAAATGATTCGTTCTCAGATTTTAAAATCGACCTAAACACCATCACATTTACAGATGATATGATACTAAAAGAATTACGGAATGTCAATGTTAACAAGGGGGCTGGCTCCGATGGGATTCACCCGGTGTTGATTTCGCGATGTGCCGACGAGCTTCTAAAACCCATATCTAGTATATTTAACCTATCTATTAGGACGGGTGTCTTCCCTAGTGTTTGGAAAAAGGCTCTAATCACACCTATACCCAAGAATGCTCAAAAAGAGTTAATAACCCAATATAGGCCAATTTCCAAATTATGTACTCTTGGCAAAATACTCGAAAAAATGGTTACTAACCAACTATCTTATGTCGTGCGTCATCACATAACTGAAAATCAGCATGGCTTTATAAGATCCCGCAGTGTGGAAACAAATTTACTAACTTTTACTGATCATTTACTTCAAGTTATGGACGTTAATAGCCAAGTTGATGTCGTTTATACCGATTTTTCTAAGGCTTTCGACAAAATCAGCCATGATCTCTTGCTCACGAAGCTTTATAAACTCGGTGTGCACGGTAGCTTATTGAGGTGGATTGAATCATATATCCGAAATCGAAGCCAAGCCGTGTGTATGAAAGGTTATTGCTCAAATTACCTTAAAATTCCATCTGGCGTCCCCCAAGGATCCCATCTCGGGCCTGTGCTATTTTCTCTTTATATAAACGACATAGGAGACATTATTAAGTATAGTCAACATCTAATGTACGCAGATGATACTAAATTATATAGAACTATTAAATGTATCGATGACTGCCATAAATTACAATCTGATTTAGAGGCATTATCGTTGTACTGTTCCACTAATCAATTGTTTCTCAATGCAGATAAGTGTAATGTGATAACATATTCTAGAAAAAAGTCTCCTATTCAACACGACTAGAGGCTTTGTGGTAATCTACTTAATCGAGTTAACCAAATTCGCGACTTAGGTATCATTCTTGATGACCGACTAACCTTCACATCACATATTGATAGTATAATCAAACGAGCATTTAGAAGTCTAGGTTTCATAAATAGAATTACAAAACCATTCAAAAAAATTATCACTCTTAAAACCCTATATTTCGCTTTCGTTAGATCTATTCTAGACTTCGGATGTGTAATCTGGAGCCCGTATTACAAACACCATATCGATCGTATCGAAAAAGTGCAAAGAAAATTTATTAAAATATTAAATTATCGATACAATCGTCCCAATGACCATTATGCCCATTCTTTGACACACTACAAACTCACAAGTCTCGCAAACCGCCGCAAGCTGTTCGATATATCCTTCCTCTATAAAATTGTCAACAACGAAGTTGATTGCCCTTTATTACTCTCAAAATTGAACTTCATCACCAAAGCCAGACTTCCCGCTCGCCCCAACCGTAACCTTCATATGTTCGTACCACCCATCCGTCGAAAGAACTACACTAGAAACAGTTTTATTCCCCGTATTATGTATCTTTACAACAGAGAATTCAATGAAATAGATCTTTTCAATACCACTCTCAGAGGGTTGAAAAACAAAATTAATAATAAATTAAATAGTTACGATTAATAAAATCATAAGTGAGTAATAATAATGTATAATGTAAGTACCAGTAACACGCTTAGATTAAGTAGGTAGTACACAATTCCGAAGGTGAACGTTCTGGCCCTTGGCATGCTAATGCCCAATAAACGACACACTGCTGTTATTTTTTACTGTTAATGAACTGGGATAGTGGTCAGCGCTTGGACGTCATCCTTCATTCAATTTCATCTTCTTCTTATATACTTATAGTTTAAGTTAATTCAGGTCCGTTGCAACAAAAATATTAACTATAAATCTATAACGTTCTCGGCACTGTATTGTCAATATTATATGTAACATTTTCCAATGCATCTTTTTTGTAATGACTGTTTGTGCCATAATAAATAGAAAAAAAAAAAAAAAAAAAAAAAGAAACTTGGTAAGTAGATGTATTCTGTGAACCGCATTAAGATTTTCACACAAAAATAAAAAAAAAAACAATAAATTTTTGGGGTTCCCCATACTTCGAACTGAAACTCAAAAAAATTTTTTTCATCAAACCCATACGTGTGGGGTATCTATGGATAGGTCTTCAAAAATGATATTGAGGTTTCTAATATCATTTTTTTCTAAACTGAATAGTTTGCGCGAGAGACACTTCCAAAGTGGTAAAATGTGTGTCCCCCCCCCTGTAACTTCTAAAATAAGAGAATGATAAAACTAAAAAAAATATATGATGTACATTACCATGTAAACTTCCACCGAAAATTGGTTTGAACGAGATCTAGTAAGTAGTTTTTTTTTATACGTCATAAATCGCCTAAATACGGAACCCTTCATGGGCGAGTCCGACTCGCACTTGGCCGCTTTTTGCCATTTGGCTACGGAACCCTAAAAATAAAATTGTTGATAAGGTATAGTTACAGAAATCAATTTATAATGAGAAGGAAATAAGGATAGGAATTAGGAATATTAATTTTATTATTGATAGGAATTTATAAGGAAGATATAGTATTTTATATACCTACCCACTTTCACATACAAAAGCATAGGTACCTACCTATTATAGTCGATTACAACTGCAATTATTTGCAGGCGCAGGTGGGTCACTGAATTGAACTCAAGCCCTTGCTACACGGTCGCCGACAAGCCTTCTAACCGTCTGACCTTGGTCTGTCCTTGGTCAGTTTTGGTCAAATTTTGTTGGTAACAACTGTCTACACGGTCCGTCCAGACCAAGGCCACGCGGTCTGAGGGGCTTGTCGGCGACCGTGTAGCAAGGGCTTAAGTATGGTTTGAAAAAAGTACCAGTTACAGTTGGGATTCTTGTTAGGCAGATATTTTGGCAAACCCGATAATTATGGCACACCTATGCAATATAGTGAATGATAAATAATGTGCAACACTTATTGTAAGTATATTAGCTTCACTTCCGCTTGCGTTATTAAGTTATTATGGTAAGATATGCAACACGAATATTCGGGCAAATATTCTTGTCTATTTGGAACTGGCATGTAAGTCCTTAATAAAACAGGAGGCCAATTCGAACGTACATTTTGATATCTACACGATATCAATTTGTTATCATTTGCGCGTGCATTTCGTTCATCTTGTTCGACATGATGCATTGTCGCGAGCACCACCGACCCACGGGCGATACAAAATGACATCATTTTAATGTCCAAATGCAAGTTAGAATCGGCGTCAAGTAAACAAACGCATGTAGCTCGCATCTCCGCGACCTTGTCCCATCCGTCTTGCCTCCTACTGCTCGCGCTGTCTGCGCACACGCATGATTCATGCGTCTATATGCTACTCGAATTACTCCATAAAACCAACCGCTACACCATTGTGGACCTTACATACGGGGCCATAAGGTTCACGAATTGTCAGCTAACAGGTAGATACCATTTCTAAATCTAACAGCAATACACTTTAGGACCATAGGTGGATCTAATGTCCGTGCAACAAGGGTTATGAGGTTTCAATGACCGATGATTGCGCTAATGGAGGTGATTCATAACGCGGACGCTAACTATCTTTGGACAATGCGACGTATATTATGGCTTACTTTGATTTTGGATGCCGCGCGCTTTATAGTTTCAAGTTGACGTGTGTAACGATCTAATTATTTACTATACTTTGTTGTGACAGTTGATATCAAAAATATCTGATAAGCAGCAGAGCTGGCAGTACGGACAGTCCACTACCCAGGTAGCAAATTGACGTCAGCGACGCACAGGCGACGTCATTTATAGGTCATAATAAGGTCGGTCATTTATTCGTCGAGAATTACTGACGTCCATTTGGGGTCACTATCAGGACGTACCTTTTTGTCACAAAATTGACGTTTTAATGACGTCTATTTAGGGTCACTATCAGGACGTACTATTTTAGTCACAAAGTTGACGTTTCACTGACGTCTATTAGGGGTCACTATCAGGACGTACCTTTTTGGTCACAAACAAGACGTTTCATTGACGTCTATTTGGGGTCACTATCAGGACGTACCTTTTTGTTCACAAATACGACGTATCACTGACGTCTATTTGAGGTCACTATCAGGACGTACTATTTTAGTCACAAAGTTGACGTTTCACTTACGTGTATTTGGGGTCACTATCAGGACGTACCTTTTTGGTCACAAATACGACGTTTCACTGACGTCTATTTGGGGTCACTATCAGGACGTACCATTTTAGTCTAAAGTTGACGTTTCACTGACGTCTATTTGGGGTCACTGTCAGGATGTACATTTTTGGTCACAAACATGACGTTTCAGTGACGTCTATTTGGAGTCACTATCAGGACGTACCTTTCACATAATTCATTTATAGATTATGGTTATTTTTGTTGGCAATTAACTCTAAAATATTTGTAAAATTATTTGGAATAACATGTTTGTAATATTTTGCATTAAAATTCACAATTTAGCAAATGTAAAATTTTGTTGTTATAGAAAATTTATTACCAAATAAGTTAAGAGATGGCGCTTTGTTCCCAACGCGTCTGTTCTACAACGCGGTGTTAAGATTTTTCCGGGCTTATATATAAGGTTCGAGGAACAATAGGTCGTCAATTCAAAAGCATTAGTGAGTGTTGTACAGTGTACAGTAGTGTAAATAGTAAATGAAGTGGTAGTTTTATACAGTGTTATTTTTGAACCTCGTACATGGTCCTTCGAACCGGATAGTTGGCTATTCGGTCCTAGGATTCGACAGCAGAGCGCGTTACTCCAATTTCTTGGCTGCCCTAATACGTACGGCCCAGTAACGTCCCTATGAATTCAGTATATGACGTCACTCCAACGTCAGTGGCTGCCCTAATATGTACGGCCCAGTAACGTCCCTATGAAGTCAGTATATGACGTCAGTATTACGTCTGTAAACTGACGTCTTGAGGCTGTGACAAATTGACGTCATCTGCTGGGACCCCCCGACGTCAAGAAATGACGTCTCTTACGTCGAGCAGTACCGTAAACGGACGTCATAATGACGTATAAATGCTACCTGGGTAAAGGCGTCATCTGTTATGGTTTGCCAACTGGTTATATGGTTTGATCTTATTTTTATACGACCTTGAAGATCGCTCACGCTGATGGGTGCAAGCGAAATGAAGTGGAAGTTGTGCGTGAGATGCGCGCTCATCACCAAGACTTAAGGTCGTATCAAAACCAGTTCAAACTCATAACAATTCGGTCTCCAATACTCACACAAGCTACAGGACAGTTTAATAGTTATCCCAAGTAGCAGCGCGTCAAAACGTTTTGTCAAAATTATTATGTACCTTACAATGATGATAATAATAATTTGTTGCAGGGTCTATGGAGCTCTTTATAGCAAGTAGAAAAATAGAAATGTAAATATTTATTAATACTGAAACATTATGTTGTCTACTCGCCGTACTTTCACACGTTTGTAGATCCGATCATAACGCGCGCAACGCGCAGTAAGGATTCCCTAATATTAAAGGTAAGTAAACGGTGAATGAATATTTCATTGAGGTGACAGGCAGATGCGGCGCACACGCACGTGCTGCGGTGCGCGCGCGCATTGTTGCCAGGATTTATGGACGCTATTTGCGGACGCGGGACACCTCTATCCAGCTTTATGGCGGTATGAACGGGAATAAACGACGATGTTCGATGTGTATGCGAGGTATGGAGCGATCAGACACATTGTACCGATGGCTACTTTCCCATTAAGTTCTAAGGCTGCGGTGACCGCTTTCCATCAGGCGGGCCGTATGTAAGTTTGCCACCTGCGTGGTATAAAAAAGTGTGAATTGCAGGCAACTGTCCTCGATCCAGCTTATTAGTATCAAGTAGGTAACAGGGAGTTTATGAAATTATATTCTAAAGCAGGATAATTTGTTCTAAATAAAAAAAACCGTTTTGCTTATAAATAATATTCATTTTCATCACTCTTGATGTTTATAAATATTGATTTAAACTTTTACAGACCATTTTTTTTTGACGTACAACTATAATACTTAGGTAATTACTTAACAATTTGCGTGCCCCGCCGCGCCGCGGAATAGGTACATTATTCATATTTTTTGCGGCTGTAGAATGGAGTGATACCTACCTCCCATTTATGTACCTACCTGAATTGACCTATTATTTATTTATTATTTATTTATTACCTAATTAAACGGAAGACAGTCAGATCTTTTGCTGTAAATTAGCATATTCATATTTTAAAATTATAATTATAATAGTCATTTATGTCAACGCGTTGTAGTACTAGGTAATGATTAATTATTGATACGAGTATGGATCATTTCTTAAAGTTTGTTGTGTGGTGACTTTTATTTCTACGAAAATATATAGGTAAGAGCCAAATGTTTTCATTACCGAGCTGTGTTGTACCTAGTCGCGGGCATATTATAATTAGTGATATATTAATAGGTAATAGGTTAATGGGTAATTACGGTACACATTTTATTTTTTGGTCAATTTATTTAAGTCTTAGGGTACACACTAAAACGTTCCACAATAATACTTACTACAATCAAGAGAATAACCACAAGTGACTATAAGATATTCGTCGTTCGCGTCCGAAATACCGTCTAGGAACTCTAGGGTAGCCAATGCAGCCGCAGCATTTGGGAAGCTAAACAACCGTGTTTGGCGATCACTGACCTTAAATTAACAACCAAAATTATGGTCTATAAGGCCGTAGTCATACCAACTCTTCTTTATGCCGCAGAAACCTGGTGCTGCTACAAAGCAGATATTAAAAGGCTGGACTCATTCCATCTACGCTGTCTTCGTTCAATGCTGCGCATAAAGTGGCAAGACAAAATACCGAACACGGAAGTTCTGCGTCCATGATGCAATTGCATTTTCAAAACCAAGTTTGGCTTCGCAAGTCATATCAGGGCATTCCATG
This sequence comes from Cydia amplana, assembly GCF_948474715.1. Classification (NCBI taxonomy): domain Eukaryota; kingdom Metazoa; phylum Arthropoda; class Insecta; order Lepidoptera; family Tortricidae; genus Cydia; species Cydia amplana. Next base: position 19,745,703 of record NC_086076.1, read on the forward strand.
TTCCTGATTAAGAACAGTTGGAGGAGTCGCCGTCGCCGGACACGGCGAGGAGGACTATAGGTATGTATATATATGATGTTCTGCATAAACAGTGACCCGTTGTCACCGCTCTATAAGTAGCTGTAGGTAGGCCTTTCAGTACTTGTCCGCTGAAGGTAAATGCCGGCTATTATTACCGCGCGATTGTCAATGGCGCAGATTTATGCGCGGGCGCAGCGGTCTTTTCGCCAGTATATGGGGCTGGGCCAATGATCAGCGATCACTATCTTTATCGCCATTCCTGTGCAAGAGCGACTTTACTTACCTGAGGTGGACATTACGTCTAAGCAATGAGCAACATGCACTCTTAACTGACTATATATGTACTATGTACCTATTGTGCCTTCATATAACTTTACAAATATGTGTTAGTTTTAGCAGTGTAGACCAAGGCATCCACGTAAGTAATATAATACGCATCCTCTTAACTTGTCTAGGCTTTTACAGCTTGATTGAGTCAACCCGCCACTTTAATATCCTTTTTACTAGACGAGTCCATTCAAGGCCTTCCTGACGCCTACCTACTTGAACTTCCGCCAGGTTATCGTTGAAGACATCCCGCTTAATAGTACGTACCTAGTAACAGCTAGACGACCGGATGCTCTGATGATGATAAGGACTCATAAGGACGCGGCTACATAATTATGTACCGTCCTCAACTGCTGTCGTCGGTCTGCTATAAGTGTTCACTCGTCCGGCCATCTATGTTCAGGCCTTATAACGTTCTCTTAATGTTAGTAATTAATACCCGCGGGCAACAAAGAGGCATGGTTCAGCGAATGCAGTAAAGTTAAGTTTCGCGTCATTCCTCAAACTTAACGACTCCCTCGAGCCGTGTTTCACGAGTACGCCGAGAATTCCCCCGCCCGTTTAGGGCATTAAAAATTACTTATAGCCAATTAAATTTTATGATTTTGTGTCGTATGAATTAAGCGAGGTAATTAACGTAGGGCGCTATCTTGTAACCCATATAGGAGGCAGTAAAACGCACGCCGTATAGGATAATGAGAAGTTAAAGCGCGGGCGCAAGCGAGGCCAACATTCAAAGTATCCAGTGTAACCTGATCTGACCAATAGCACAGTTTATATGATAGTTCTTACGAACCAATACTGAATCATTTAGGTATGCATATAATGCTTACACATGTGGAATATGTAGATATAATTATAGATCACATTTCTACCATTAATTCAGCTATTTCAGCTAGTTCAGATCAGCTAATACTTGCTACTTGCGTTTAGTGGCAAATGAATAAACTCGAAATAAATAAAAGTATAAATACTAATCAATGTGAGGGCCAGCCACACTTATCCGTATAGGCCTTAGCTCAAATAATTTAAACAAAGGTACACTGTTATCCTAAAAGCTTCGACTCTCCTAATATGGTTGTTAACTGAAATTCCAGTTAGATAAGCAAACGTGTCACCTGCAGTATCCAGCAGAGACACGCATAAAAAATAACAACTCTATTTACCTGGACAGAGCCGTTAAAACGTGACAGCTACTCGTAGTTTAGGCTGTAACTATCCCTGCTATGAATGCGTAATAGTGTTATTTTTTCTGTTGAAAAAAGTGTAAGGGATCACTGAAGTAAACTATTTCCGACTGGAAATTGTTGTGACATAACGTACCTACTGGAATACTGAGTTGTATCAGGTACTTTTGTACTTTTTAACTGACATTAAAAAAAGCACAGCGTGATAACCACCAAAGCCCTTTGCCGCTTGACACTATGTTGTCTATGTTGGCCGCCCCGTCAAACGCTCGCCTCGACACTTGTTACCCACGGCATGAGATCATACACTCAAACAGCACAGTACAGCACAATGGTAGAAAGGTAGGTAGTCTCCCTTAACCTTCGGTTTGATGGCCGGAATTAGCTTCATGATGAGCACCATGTAATCTCTCCTCCAGTAGTGGGGATAGTAGGGGGCGCGGGCGTGACCTCTATAAACAATAAAATACTTGCCTACTTTGTCACGTATCTAGGTAGGTATATAGGTAACCTACTAATATTTTTTTACTGTCAACAACACGATATAAACATTAAATTCAATGGACATTTCCATACAAAGTGACTTGTTTTCAATTAATTAAGTTACCTTTATATTAAATGAAACTTGTCACATTGAGCACCCAAATTAGACTAATTAACAGTTTTTACTTCTATGACCTTTAGGGTAGACAACTCTATATCGAGATGACAGCAATATTTCCATTCCATAGTTGTAGGAAATAATTACGGGTTGCTAATTAAATTAGCACTTGTTATGACAATTAACTTATGCGAGTTTTCTAGACCTAAAATGAGGGACAAGTTTACTACATACCTACCGTACGTTAGTAAGATCAGTCATTCCAGTTGCCAGAACGCTTACATTGAGTTTTTTTCTACCAACGAAGCGGCAGCTGACGTTTACTAGGAAGATTACCTACTTCAGTAACGTCCCTACTCAGAGGTCAGCGTTCGGTCATCAAAATAAATAATGCAGGCACTAATATAGTTGCAGATCTTGCAGAGACAGTATAAAAGACTATGTATAATCAATCGCGATATACCTAAGCACTTCATTGTTTTTGGTTTTTGAAGAACTTTAAAATTTGAATTGGTTCAACGAACATCATTATTTAAACAACATGACTCCGTCAACATCATGACTTCACATATGCACTATGCAATGCAAATGCACCATATACTGTCAATTCATGAATTAGATTTATTCACATTTTTTAACGATTAAGTATAAGATACAGCATTTCTCATTTAACTTCCTAAGATAATTGCTTTACCAGTAAAATTATAGTCATGTCGTTTCATTTAGGGTTTTAATATGTTCTGTCTGCATAGAAATAGGTATTGAAAGAGAGTCGTTGATTTGTTAACTCTACTTAAGTATTTAATTATGTTTTAACAAGGCGCATTATTCATGATTCTTGAATCCTCCCATCCTGAATTGGCTCGTGGCTGTGTAAACATTTTAAAATGAAAATCCTTCGGCCATCAATCCCGTCGGTCGGCTTATAAAACCAAATTCTTTTGAAGCAATTGGATCCCGTATTAGCCGAAGTTCGAAATAGACTCCGTATTTGTGTAGCAATTAATCTGGCTAGCTGGTGTTAAGTGGCTCCAGGGCGGGGGTAGGGGGGAGGGGTTGTTTGGAGAGGAGTTAGGGGGATGTTTGTTTTGTCAACTGTCGTCGCCCGCGCAGTCACCTGGTCACGTTTACTTCGTTAGGGCTGCGCATGCGATGTTGCTCCAAGTTATCGTAAATTATCAAGTAAAATAATTTTTTCATGTAGGAATAAGTACCTTGAGTCAAAAGTATTAAACAGTTCCAGTGAAAAACAAAGTTATAAAGAATGTAATGTTATAAGAATGTAGTGTTATGTCAACTCCATGTTCAAATACAAGCAAAAGCACTCTTGCAAATGAAGGATCCAGAGAGGACTCTTGTCAGCCCTGGGTCACGGCTAATCCCCTTCTTATGCGCGGGCGCACGCGGGGCTAAGCCGGCTCGCGCGGGGTAGCCCCGCGTGTCAGCGCGGCTTAGCGGGCCAGGGGTCGCCTCGTCAGTGACATATGTTACTGACGACACGTGTGAACGTGTTGTTGTAATCGTGTCAGAAACGGTACACTCAAGGGTTCTTCAAACTAATAAATGGCTTGACAAATATCCGTGACCAAATTACTTGACTTCGAGTACTTGCCTATCAGGGGAAGGAATTAATCTACATTACTAGCAATTAAGCCTTCATTTATAGGTACTGGGAATCAGAAAAGTTGCATCTCAACTGAGCTGAGTTGAACTCAATAAAACGTAGTTTATAATATGTACATCAGATAGCCAAACAGCAATCAACAAATCGAATAAATTATTAGGTACCTAAGTAAGCATTTACCAACGTTGGTCGCTTACTATCATAGTCTGCAATATCTAATTTCATTTTGACGCTTGGACAATGGTCAGCCTCAGCCTGTAGAGTTAGACCTTGAAATCTTACCAGTGCTTATATTAGCATTTTCTCTGACATTGGGGACCTTTTACATTTATCTCCCAAAATTTATGTTAATAGAGACTATTATATATCTTTTTTATTGTAGTTTCTGGTTAAGTAAATGATGGCTTTTGTTATTTTTATTTTATTTTTATTGTAGTAATTACATAATTATTTTAAGAAATTATAATGTAAATGTTTACCCAGGTATTGGCCGTTGTATGTTGCTATGTATTTATCATGCCACCATGAGTAGGTATATGATGGTCACTGTAATAATGTTGTATTGGTGAAAGAGCCCTTGAGGCCTACAAATCTTGAATTTTATATTTTTTGCATTAATATTGCACACGGTGAAGCACGCAATAATATCTGTCATATTTTATGCGTGCTTTCTCGTGTTTAAGATACCATTGCAGGGGACTGTAGGAAATACGATACGACTCACACCACGAGACACCATCCAGCTGTAGTAGCTATACCTATCTATACTTGTACAGCAACGTTTATGACATCTCCGGAGCACGTCCCCATTTCCCTCGTAATTTATCCCGGCATAACTCACGACCCCACACACGCACCCCTACCACCCACCCCCGCAACCCCGGCGTGATGAATTTATTCGCGAAATGAAGTGCGGGGGCGCCGCCAAATTGCTTGTGACAATTTGATTTACCGTGACTTGTCGCCATTCTTGAGATTCTGCCGCGTAATTGAAAGAATCAAGAGGGATGATTTATTTTGATATTATACCTACAATCGCTAGTTAATTTTTTGTTTCTCCTGAAATCTGGGAACGAGTATGAAAGGGGCGGGGCTGGGCGCCGCAATGCAATCTCTGCCGTGCGCCGTGCGCCGAGCGCGCTCTCTGCCGCGGAGGCCGAGTGCACGGCGCGGCAGGCTGCAGAAGGCTGCACGCGCCCCGCCCATCGCCCCGCATTACACGGCGCAATACAAACGGTATTGTTCGATTCATAGACGATTACCGAGATAAACACCCCATTGTTTGCTAATGGCGTCGACGTTATTAAATTAATCCGTGCGAGCGAGATAATGCCCGGCAAAAAGTAACAAAAAGCTGATTATATGTAGCATGCATGCTAGTTCGAGATCGATGCTTCATTAAAATATTCTAGTGAGTACAAAAAAGATCGCCGATATTTTCCACTATTGTTTATTGAAACGAGAGATTACCGGGTACGAATCATTCTTCTTGGTGTGCCATGATACGTTAGTTGCAGGAAAAAGTTGCACTACCTGGGGGCTTATTTAGTAACTGTACATTTATTTATATTTTTTAATTTATTGTAAATCAGGACTCTTATACAATGTTTATATTTATCCTATAAGTCCGCTTCTTATGGATAAATTTCTTTAACTTAAAAATATTTTCAAATTATTAATTAAAAATAACGTCAACCAATTTATAAACAATCTGTGCCATCTCTGACGTTATGTTACCAAGAATATTCATGAAGACATAATTGGGTTTAGATTGGCTGACGTTATCTATGAGGCGCTCGTAACGCCAGCCAAGAGCGTTTTCACATTATCCGAAACATTATAAATAATTTTCAATAAACTGCAACTTTGAGGACGGGGTTTAAACATAAATTTATATTTATGTACTTACATATAAAATACGCCTAAGTAAGTACCGAGTCGCATCGATGTCCACAAGTACCTATTAGGTATACCTAATAGGTGTTGGCCTGCGGCAACACGCAACAACAGTCAGGCATTTTTATAGCTACCTACATTTGTTAAGTGGAAATGTCATCATTATGAATTTTCTTATACATATTTTGAATTTTGGCACTATTTGGTAACTTAAGTTCTTCATTTCTGTTACCTAAAGTGTCATTCAATAGAACTTGCTAACTATGTAAACAAAAGTTACTAGTAAATTGACATTTAGTGTCAATTTTAGTATGGCGGTTTGTTTACATAGTTAGCAAGTTCTATTGAATGACATTTTATAGATATAGATTATTTATTAACTTTATTTCCACATAAAAAGTAAAGAGTACAAAACGTGGGCTTACCTAATGCTTTATGTTGTTTTATAGATCTTTTTATAACGATAACACCGCCTATTAATTACCATCTACAGATATCATGTACCTAAATCTGTGGTTTTGCCTTTGCTTCTCTTTAAATATCAAGATTATCAGGATTCCAAAGAACCCTTACTGCCTATTAAAAAGTAATACTTACCCGTGCAAGTGCAAGTGCGTGTAATAGCTGGGTGCTACGCGCGCTACGACGCGACGGCGCTACGACGGTGGTGCTACGAAACACATTTGCATGCCGAGCCTCCATATTGGCGTCTACGACTCTCACCTAAGGACCTCTAATTGAACATCCTGGGTGAGAGATAGGGCCATCTGCTCACAGATGTACAGGAGGGCGTGGGAACGCGGAGCTGCATGCTCAGGCAATTCAGGCATATAAATCGAAATAGAATAGTAGTAGGGTGGAACTATTAGGTAGTGTTCAATTTTCTTGCAGTTGAACACTGAACAATTGGTTGAACAATGTATACTAAATGACAAACACACTATCTTATCGACGAGGTTATTAGCGTATACTTAAATATATTTAAATTAACTAATCAAATCTCTTTGTTGCAGGCAAATATGATACAAAACTATGTACGACTAGAAGTACCTAACTAGTTAGTTTATAATACATATTGATATCCAGTACATATTTATTATGCGTCTCGTTTTATTTTAAAAGTTTTTGTTCACACCAATTAAAATAAAATAGCGACACTCTTAACTGACCTTTAGGTATGTTTTTCAACCATACTTTTTTATTCTCCTAACAAAAATCTGTAAAATTTAGTAAGGATCTTGGAAATTTGTACTCCTTTCCTTTCCAAATTTAAGGATTATTGGTCAATACCATAAAAAGTAAGCGTAGAAAAACAGAAAATTGTCATATCCTGCGTTCCAGTGCACTGCATGGTATACTACAGCTAGCGCCTTCAAAAATACCTTTGACGTCAACTGTACCTTATTTCTGTCTTTGCAACAAGTTTTAGGTACGAATTATCATTTAACAGTGTCGACGACTGTACGAAGGCATTACATTTATCAGAGGAAATCTCACATTCCGACGGCAATCTAAAGTAATACAAAAACGCTGGGAAAGTTGCTCACAAATAAATAAACCGCGAAGCAAAATAAAAGGCTGTAATTTGAGATTTGGGCGCGATTGTCCCTGGCCGGCCGGTCAGGGGGGTGCGAGGGGGTAGGGGAGGGGGCGGGGAGGAGAGGGGATGCGCGGGCGCAGCTTTGTCGACGAGTTAATCGCGCTATCATCGCGCGATCTGCGCGAGAGCACAGGGCTGCAGCAAACTGCTCAAAACTGCGGAATACAGTAGGTAGGTACTACATACTTACTATTACTTACCTATAAGTAAGCAGAGACTATTCATACGTGTGTATTTATGAGACGAGTGTTGTTGTCATGTCAACGGTGCCGTTAAGGCATTTCGTAAGTATGCCTTATGCGTTGCTGGTAGGAACTCTTGATAGCTGTTGTTGTAAACTACGACTTTTACAAGGAAGCCGTGTGAAATTCAAACTATATAAGTTACAATTGATTATAGAAGGAATAGGAAGAGAGAACATTTAGGAATATTAGTCCTAACAAGGATTTTTGACTTTAAGCCCAGATAGCAGTCGACAAATTGACCAAACCTCAGTTGGGTGCTCTTTGTATGTACATATGTAATCAGAAGACGCTAATGCCCGTTACTGATATTTGTGCAAACATGCGATGTGATCCCGCAGCCCGCGGAATTACCTTCGGGATTCTACGCTTTAGGTACCTAATTATACATCAACTGACAAAACGCATTCGCGAATCCACTCTTATTTTACATTTACGAATCTTCGTACGAATGTCAGTGACCAGGATTTAAATAAGTACTTACCAGGAGAGTGTCTTTACGAGGGAGAAGGAGGCAAGGTAAGTAAATAGGTAGGTAGGTATGGGTAGTTCCAGCCGACCTGCCGACAGGGCTCGCCAGCCCTACCGCGAGCCTACCGGTGACACTGATATACGATCTCGCGGCACCGCTTATCGCCACCGGTTACTTGTGCCCGACCGCATATTTCGCTGTCCTACTCTATAATGCATCGTGCTTTCAATTTACCAGAATCTATGACATCGGATAATGCTTTTAGAGCACATAAAATAAGTGGGAGTGAGCAGGACACAACGAGAATGCATATATACCAGTTACTGATGTGCCGTCGGAGAGTTTCCGACATTGAGAAATTTCCATACCTATGGAAAAAATTTTGGAAACTTCTCAGTTTTTTTTATATATGGGTTTCGATATTTTCCATTTCCATAATAAAAGTTGCCCTCGATGATTGACGAAGTGTACGAAGAAGTGATAGTATAAACTCACAGTTTTGGAAAGATACAAAATGAGCTTCTGAAATGTAAAAATTAAGTACCTACATACCTATAATGGTACTAATAATCAAGTTGTGTAACCATTTATCATAAGCAGTTTCTTGCCCTTATTTTTTGCCCCGGGAGATCAAGCGGCGGCTTTCTTGATGTGACACCCCCAACCCCAGGTCCCCAACCGGCATGCTGCACACGTGGGGGTATTCGCTAATGAGCCGAGCCTCGTTAGACGTCATTAATGACACCGATTATGATGGCAGGTGTCTGAAGAGGTCATAAAAAGTGGACGTTTTGATGACGAGAGCTGCGCCGCGGTCATCAGGGTCAGAAGGACAATAGGAATACCTAGGCTTTTCATTTCTTCAAATATGTACCAATACGAAAGCTCACAATACATATAAGATATACGTAGGAGGGTCACACCGAATGTTCGTACCTGATTATACTTACTCGCTTTATTAGGAGCGCTAGCGCTGTTTTCATAGATACCTACATATATTCTTTTTTTTTTCTTTGATAAAATTCTCCTCTCAAAAGTACCAAAGTTCAAATATACCTTATTCAGGTAGCAACATGAATATAGTAGCTATATTACCTTACCCGCTGGTCTACACTATTATAGTCTATTACCTACGAAAAATTTCCTTTAAAATTCCTTTTAGTTTTAAGTACATATCAAATTTATAATTATTGATGCAATAAAAAATATTTACCTATTTATAAAACTTAAGCAAATGTTTGTCTCTTTCCACCAAACACAAATTTTGAATACGGACGTAACCAAATAACGTAGTAAACGTAGCTTTGACAGATAGTGCCATACCTAGGTGTATACCTAGTATTTAGTATTAAATGGGTTTGAGAACAGCCTATTACCGACCGCCAGCGCCAACACATGTTAGTTTGTGACATTAAATCACGCACGTCACATAATGCCATTACGCTCGTTAGTCGGCGGTGTGACAGCCGCCGCTAATGGCCGTGCACTCATTAGCGACGGTCGCGGCGCGGCGCGGTGCGACTGAAACGCGACACAAACGCAAAAACGCAGGATGTGTTCAAACAAACCGTTACAGCGGTGAGCCGCGCCGGTGCACGGTGCCGCCCCCACGGCCCACTACAGGCTAGGTACGGCCAGGGGCCCATTTCTCAAACAACATTAGTCTAATATTATTAGTGTGTTGTCATGGCAACCCACACGATTTGACAGTTCGTGGACTAATAATATTAGTCTAATATCATTCGAGAAATGGGCCCCTGATTCAAACTTTAAGATAGCCAAGATATGTTAAAATTTGCTAAAGATACGGTGTAGTGGTTATATTCTCTTTGTATGTGATCAAATGCAATGCCGGTCGTAACATGTGGTTCCTAAACACATCATAGAGATCTTAAAATATGTGTGTGGCTAATGCTGTGTAATTTTTAAACTTTATTACACATAAAATAAGAATGACAGACTTAATGCCTTAAGGTATTCTCTGTCAGTCAACCACTGGGTGAAAAAGAGTAAACTCTCTGTATCATACTTACAAAGTTACACACCTAGTAGCTATCCCTTCTGTTATTTCAGGAAGCACGAGCACGGATTGATTCATGACGCTACATCGCTCGACTCTACATAGGTATACCCGCTCCGAGAATAATGACGATATTCATAAAAGCTTCAACTCGTAATTGATAGAGTCGTCGGGACTTTAGTGCTCCTGTCGGAATTAATCAAGCGCATTAAAGAAGGGAAACGTACTTGTGAGAGCCACTAGATATACGCGGCTCTACCGTCAATCATTGTAAATAATTGTACTTAATGAAACTTTAAATATTGTTAAACGAAAGTTTGAGTTAACTTGCTATGCTATTATGGTACATCTAGCGTTAACGACATGGAACATTACAAATTAAAGTATAAAAATATATAAATACATTCTGAGGAAATTTCAAGTGTCTATCTATTATTACCTACGGTTCTGGTGATATATATTATACTTATTTAGAGCTCGCATACAGACAGTCAGCTGGACTAACAAACTGATAGACTGATGGATAACGAACAGTAAGCCTACGTCAACGATTTAGCACAGCATCAACCGATCGAAATTTTGGCTGAATTATTTCAACTTTAGGGTACTTACCTATTTTGAATAAGTAATAAAAGTAGCAGATTTTTTGCAAATCAACATCGCCTCGCGGAAGCGGCGACCTTTACTTACCTCCGAACAGTTGTCTCGGTGATATATGCAGCAGAAATCCCAAATAAACAGCGCGGGCGCAGGCGCGGTTCCCACGGCGCGCGCATTCCACGCCGCCGCGCGCGGGGCATTCTTGCTGCACCGGAGAAGGGTTGGTTGGGGCCTAAGTATACTTGCCGCAGCACCAAGTGGCGAGTCAGGCAATAAAAGTCAGGTACAGTACCTAACCTTCTATGCGTAATACTACCTGCACGACATAGATAAATAGATACCTCCAATCATTTACCTTAACTTCACAAAGTCTACACCTGGTAGTTAGAAGCTTGGCTCTACATGATATCTGATAATGATAACTACTTTCTGAAAGCGCGAGCCACATGGTCTCGTGTTGGACTAATTTTACATGAAAATGTTTTTGGTGGTTTACTTTTATCGGAATAATGAACGTCACCTTGTCAACGCCCTTTATTGTCACGTGATAAACACGATTAACAACCACCATAGGCTCTAACCCAGCAATGTTTTATCGCTCAATTTATTCGCGCAACATTACTAAGCAGGAGCTACATAGGCGAGGTCAGATTAAAGCAGGAACACAGAGGACAACAATCGCCTGCTTAGTATTCCCCAAACGTCCTCGGAAGACACCAGGGACAGTTGGACCGGCATTAACGACCGAAATCACTCCCTCTGGATTCGTAAACTGCGGCAACACTGGCAACAGAGATCTTAATTAATGGACGCGACACGTTTAGAGCCAGAGTGCAATTTGTTTCTCATTTTATCCTGATTTTATAACTATGACATACTTACCTAACATGATATCTAATAAGTAGTCAGTTTTATGATGTCTTCAGGAGCCGCATGTTACTACCGCCGTTGCGGTATTTGATTTTTACAATAACCTACATTTGATTTCAAATAAAACCTTTTTTTGATTGATGAAATGAGGCCAAATCAACTTCCTCTGCTTTTCAGAGATCTTCGAAATGTGAATGTTATTATTAAATGGATATCGACGTTATTATTTAGCAATTATAACATTTTCACAAATAAGGAGTTTGTTCTAACAAAACAGTGCTAGCTGAATTTGGGGTTTTATATTGCATCATATATCTATTTTAGTTTTGATAGCCCACAACCAATTAAAGTGAAGATTTAGTCAAAATATGTTTCATTTTCAGCTTGAATTCCCGCGTGTCGTGTGATCGTCTACATATTAATAGCTCGTTTATCGCCGTCGACAAATTGTCGTGTGCTAAGTGGCGGACGATCGGTATAGGCAGAGCACATCACAGCGGTCATTAACGCGTGTCACGCGTTCACTTAGCGTCGCAAGCGTCGGTCGCGGCGCGATGCGTTACGTTGACAACTTCTCATTTCAAACCGGAGAGGATGGAGCCAAACTTTTAGTCAAAATTGTTGTTTTTATTCAAAATTTACATAAAACTTTTTGAAGGTGATAAATAGGAAAAAAGATATGTACCTATCTGGACTGGATACCTTATTCCCATATCATTAAGCCAAGGAAAAAAATTAAAATTATTATTTCTTTAAATATTAGGTAGGTATCACATTCTTATAATTTTATAGGTACCTACATTCGTATTAAGAGTCCATCAACGTGCACACTAGCGCCACTGCTAAATAATCGTGATTATTTAAATTTAACGAAATATATTTTAAAAAGGGGGCCGCTACGTTACTGTATCTTGTATTAAAGTACCTTTTGAATACATCAAACTAGTTTATATGTTGCTGGATTCGTCAATCTATAGATGCGTCCAAAGTTAAAATGGCCGTTGTTTTGAGTTCATAGATTGTCGAATCCAGCAACATAGAAACTATTTTGATGTTTTCAAAAGGTGCTTTAGTACGTAGCGACCCCATTTTTTAAATATCTTTAATAATCTCGATTATTTAGCAGTGGCGCTAGTGTGCACGTTGGATGTTGATGGGCTCTTAACACAGATTTGAGAAGTTGATGTGATAAAGGAAATATTTTCTTTATTTTGGCGTCCATAAACAAGTCTGTAAACATCGTAAAGTGCACCAGTTTGGAGTCGGGCACGTGTTGACGAATACCGCCGCTAATAGCCCGCGGCGCGGCATTGTCGCGGCGCGGCGCGGCGACTGCGGCCGCGGCTGTTGCCGTCGCCCATCATGCACTCGCGTTTTATAAAAGGGCTGTATCAAAAGAGGTAGTTATGAGTAACCTGAAAACCTTAATTGCTCGGTTTTGTGGAGGAGCTGGGATTGGGATGGTTACCATTGCGTTACCTCGTCAATGCGCCTGATTTAGATGCCGGAACAGACATCAAAGCCACCAGGCAAATGTTACATTTTGTCATTTGTAAGAATGGTTTATTATGCTTGTGCTTTATTCACTTTATTGATTAGTCTATAAACGCGCCGTAAAGCTAAAAGCTTTTAATTCTCTGCCATTGTGGAGCGGTGCCGGTGACAATGTGCCTGATTTAGACGTCGAAAGTGCCGCCAATAATAGATCGGACACGTGCGCGATGAGCTCGTGGTTGGAAGAATGTCAGTAATGTCTAAATTTTAGTTGCCTAGTGATCGACCGGGGTTTCGGTTTCGGCATAAAAATCAGATTCGGTTTCGGCAAAACAAAACATCCGTCTTCGGCGAAAAACCCAGTTTCGGTCGGACACTTACATATTTTAGTGCAATAATAAGTTTAATATGACCCAAAGCTATATCACCGTGTCCGATAGTTTAGGTACTGTACTTTCAATTAATGAACTTGATTTTTGTGCCACTTGATCGGTAACCTACCTAGTATTTCAGAACCTAAGTACGAACTACAAAACTTCAAGAAAAGAGTGTTCGCACTTGCAACCCATCCTGGTGTTGCAGGTGTCCATAGGCAAGGGTAATAGCTTATTACCATCAGGCGATTCGTCAGCTCGTTTGTTCAAAGAAATTAAAAAAACTACTTATTTTCAAAACTGATAATAAATGTACATGTCACGGTAACGTGTAGGTAAAGGTACCTATACGACAGTAGATCTTCTGGGTTGTGTTGGTACATACATACTGGTATAATGTGCAATCTATACTATACTTACTTGATATAATAATGAAGAAACGTTTTGCAAGAAATAGCTATTAACTTTATTAAACTGGTTATTAATTGAGCACGGTCTACATCCATACCGCAGACGTCCATAAAGGCTAATTGTAGTGTGTATGAAATGATTATTAAATAGTTTTTTTCTCGCAAATAGGCATTTGAGAAAGCAGTTAATCTCAATTAATCAGCAATTATAATAAGTCAGCCCAATAAAATTAATACCCAGCTTAATAAAATTAGCTATTTCTTGCAAAACATTTCTTCCTTATATTTAAGAATATTCCTTAATATGGTACCTTCTACAATGCCTTTACGTAGTTAAACACTTTACAGCACATGTTAAAAACTCTTGCCTACCAAGTACGTCGTTAACGCGATGGCATGTCGATGTTGCGCGCGCAGTTAAAACGCAATAAAACAAATCGCTATCGCCGCGACTGCGCCAGCGCAGCGGCAGCGCTGACAGCTGTCGTTAACTGCAGTATTGTGTTCGTGCTAGTGTATCGTAAATCAAGAGGCTTATTGTTATTGATGAGTAACTTAAATAAGAGTCAGGCAGGTGTAGCCTCGCTCTGCATTTTCTACTGCATGTATAACGGCGGGAAGTGCTATGAGGGTTTGTTCTGATTAATTTTGGCCGCTTCTTTCCGCCATCGCCATAAGCGACAACATTTCCATCTTCACCACATAGATAGCTGGCAATCCTCATCTGCTGTGCGTTTCTCTAGAAACTTCTGACGACGACTGGACCGATACGACCTTCAAGAAAAGAACGTACTCACATCTTAAAAGCTGGCAACGCACTTGTAACTCCTTCAGCTTCACTACATCTTACCATCATTATCATGCTTGTTTGCCTCCTATAGGTACCTATGTAATTTTTTTTAATGAATCGAGGAGTTTATCAAAACGATACCCAACTGTCTGTAGTAAAATTCCAGAATTTACGTCAGTATTAGGTACTCGCGATGTATTAAGTATACCTATATATGAGTATGTACGGTAGATATTCAGATTTTCCCTGGTTTAATGTTTATGAACTTTGTAATTACACCAGCAACCCAAGCTTCACTAAGAGATACAATTAGAAGTAATTAAGAGTTCAAATGAGTCCTCAGGGCTCTCGGCGCAGCGGAGCGGAGCGGGGAGCGCTACTCTTCACTATTAGGTAGCTACTCTATTTAATTTGAGGTGTACTAATGAAATGCTTGAAAAATAAGGTTTAAATGAGGATAAGAAATAATGAAACGTAGATAATAAATACCTACCAACTCCTCCGCTCGAGTATTGACTCGTTAGGTACCCAGCACAGAACGGCCTGTTGCCCTTAGCCGGTTAAACCTAGTAGCCGGTCTTTAGGAACTATAGTGTCCGACCGACAGAAGTTTCGCTTTCGGTTAATTACGTATGAAAAGCCAAAGGTTCGTTCGTTAGGTAGGTACCTATATAAAAATGGTGAATAGATAGTTCCCTTATTCTGTACAATATTACCTAGCGCAATTTCACCGTAGGTATGTAGGTATGACCTAAACTTTAGGACCTACAGAATCTGCCTTTGAGTTCAGTTCTAATTTTTTTGGTGACAAGTTGTGATTTTGTATGTTTCCGCCCAAAATTATGAACGATCTCTTCAAACCAGAGTAACCACTAACCAGACAAATGTTATCCAAATTACACGTATAATGTTTTTGGAAAAAAAAAATCATTTTTGGTACAAGCTTTTATCGCTACCCCAAACACAATTAGGTGGCCTTGTTATATCACAGAGTTCCTATGGCCGTCTCCATCATCAGATCAGCTCGATGGTACCATAATATTGCATTTTCATCAGACTTACTGTTAGCGGCATTTCGAACGTAGCCCTAACTGACAGCGCAGCTGTCATTGGGCCATATATCCTTTATTCAAGACCTAGTTGCGTTTTACTGTTATTATTACATAAATATGTATGCAAATTTTCAGCTTCATTGGAAGTCGGGAAGTGGGTCAAATTTAACTTGCAAGATTTGACCCGTACAAACATAACTACACATACTTACATAGGTACTTATATTGCAAGTTAAAATAAAAGCTTGTAAAAATTGGCTCAAGTTCCAAGCAATCGTTCCCCTTTTCTAAAAATGTCAAACATTTCTTTTCGCTCATTTTCCCTTTGTGATTAGAGACACCCCGACGCGGCGAAACATTGCATCGCAATTTTAATTATTAATAGTAGTTAAACCTTTAAAACATAGAATGAAACAAGAAAAGAGTTTTCAAAATGTATATTTAAATAATGCGTCTACTTACAGAGCCGGGAAAGTCCGGCTCCGCCACAGTTCGTCAGCCAGCAGCCTAATTTCGAATTGACACCGGCCGCGGCCGTCGGCGTGCATCAATGGGGTTGGCCGGTTCCAAGTATTTTACAGATGGAGCCAGCTAGGTTTTACCTGTCAATTCTACGAATAGTGTCAACTTCTTGTTGGTTTGGGGAATTTTAAAGCCTGAATGCCCTTTAGGCCAAATCTCATAGACAAAATCTAGAGACAGTAAAAAAAAACCGGCCAAGTGCGAGTCGGACTCGCGCACGGAGGGTTCCGCACCATCAACAAAAAATAGAGCAAAACAAGCAAAAAAACGGTCACCCATCCAAGTACTGACCCCGCCCGACGTTGCTTAACTTCGGTCAATAATCACGTTTGTTGTATGGGAGCCCCACTTAAATCTTTATTTTATTCTGTTTTTAGTATTTGTTGTTATAGCGGCAACAGAAATACATCATCTGTGAAAATTTCAACTGTCTAGCTATCACAGTTCGTGAGATACAGCCTGGTGACAGACGGACGGACGGACGGACGGACGGACAGCGGAGTCTTAGTAATAGGGTCCCGTTTTTACCCTTTGGGTACGGAACCCTAAAAACCTATGCTGGCGCGCCATCCATAAAAACCTTTGATAGTTGCCAACTCCGATGATATTAAGGGTCGATTACAATGCCATTATTAAAACTGATGGCGATTGGTGTCGTTTCGAAATGAAGTTGCTGGCAATAAATGGTAGCACAGTTTAAGGAACCTTAAAGAACCACGTTGTTTTGTGTGGTCTTAATACACTGTAAACATTTTGAGTGACTTTAAAAGCCACATGCGGCTCACGAGCTGCGGTTTGCGACCCCTGGTCTAGCACAACACTTTACGGCAGCTGCCAAATATTCTTATAGCGATCAATGGTAGCCACCTACCGTTCTTAAATGATCCCATTCTTAGTTGTCTTAAAGTGTTGGATACACTAAAGCACAAGATACTGGCGGAGCCTGGGCGGAGCCGACAATGTAATATGATTTTGTTGAAGTCATTTCATTATTACTTTTGTATAGTTTTATAGCTCACTAACGCACTAATGTTACAAGTGCCAAGCACTTATTTTTTAAGTAAAGGTATAATTTTAACAAGATGGCCTAATTACTGAAAGTTCATCAGAAAATTTGTCGTTTTTTTTTACATAGATTAATCACAAAATTAAACCATACTGACCATACTAAACGTGTGGTTTACATTAATAAACAAACTACTCATTTGTGTATGGTAGGTAAGTAATATGCAATTAGGCATAGTTATAATTGATTAGTGACACAGAGTTACTTCACGTCCTAAGTTTAGGATGAACGTCCAAATAAGAAGGCCTCGCGTCAGAACGATCCGTGACAGTGGATTCTACGAACACAATAGTTTCTAGATTATTCCCCATCTATTTATTTCATGGGTTGTTATCGGGTTTCGCGGCTTGCGTCTCTTTGTAATGTGAAATCAAAATGATGCAAATTTTGAAGAAGAAAAAATGGAAAAAAACACCTCTCGGGCTAGACTTACCTAAACTTACGAGCTTTTGGGACATCGGTCCAATCGCTCTTGCAACTGAGCTACCGAAGCTTACCAGGCCAGAACCGTGCAAATTTTTCCATTCCTCCCTTTTGATTACACGCCTTAGGAAGGCGCATAGCCACATCATGTGTAACAATGAAAATGACGCAACGACATAACAAACCATTAAGTGAGTTGGCATTTCTCATACAGTAAATCTTATACATTATACTTTTTGCACTTGTATTTGCGTTATTTGACACATGACACTGACAACAACAATAGAACGTAAAATATCTTGCACGTCGAAATTACAAAGGAAGACAATTGCACTGCGAACGTTTACGTTCTACGTCTTTTTAGGGTTCCGTACCCAAAGGGTAAAAACGGGACCCTATTACTAAGACTCCGCTGTCCGTCCGTCCATCCGTCAGTCCGTCCGTCCGTCCGTCCGTCCGTCCGTCCGTCCGTCCGTCCGTCTGTCACCAGGCTGTATCTCACGAACCGTGATAGGTGAAATTTTTTGAAATTTTCACAGATGATGTATTTCTGTTGCCGCTATAACAACAAATACTAAAAACAGAATAAAATAAAGATTTAAGTGGGGCTCCCATACAACAAACGTGATTTTTGACCGAAGTTAAGCAACGTCGGGCGGGGTCAGTACTTGGATGGGTGACCGTTTTTTTGCTTGTTTTGCTCTATTTTTTGTTGATGGTACGGAACCCTCCGTGCGCGAGTGCGACTCGCACTTGGCCGGTTTTTTATTTTATTTAGGATTTATCTAAGTCGTCTAAGTAAATCGATATAAATTTTTCATTTTAGGTCGCAATGCAATTCAATTCAATTCAATGTTTTATTCATGAAATATACATTTTAGGTGCCATCCAATCGTAATCGCTTGCTGTGACAATCGATTTGGGTTAGTTACATCTCTATATACGTCAATCATAATGTGTCAAATAACGCAAATAAGAATAATTCCACTATAGGTATTATATGAGCTCAGCATATCAATTTTTCACAAATAAGTATATTTTGACAAAATACTGAGGATCGGAGCAATACTGAACTTTGAAACCTTTTTGAAATATTTTCATAACTTTATTTTTCCCAAAAGTAGACATTTCTAACAAACTTATTTTTCTGGACAAAATAGGGTCCAATCTCCAATGTTTATTTATATTAAGCACAGTATACATTTTCTACTAGCAAACTAATGTGGTTGAACATGTCATTGACATGGGCATAGGGCTGGTATTGTAATATTATTGCACGTCTATGTACAGCCTGTACTTGGTCAGCGCGAGCCGCCAGCGCAGCACACTTAGAGTGCGACTAAACTAACTTTGCACCGAATTTAACAAAACAAGAATCAAGGAGTGTCATTATAAACGTCATATTTTCATAAAAATTGTCATTAATGTCATTATTGACATTTCCACCTTTGTCTTTACTTTACAAATGCCAGGCAGAATTAGTTTGGTTCGACTCTATTACAGTTGCATTTATCAGACGATAAGACATGCATCCCCAACCTTTTAGGTACCTAATTATTGTGTCAAAAAATAACAAACGCTTATTGTGTACCATGCTGAGATAAACGCGAGCTAGGCTAGGCTAAGAGTTTACAGCGAGGCTTTATGGTTGCAAACAATTTTCGCGCAAAATATTTGTAGTGTGTGTCTGAATATGAACAACGCCTTATTTAGGTATAATTAATTAGGTACCTATCAGTATCATTTTGAAAAACGAACGTTATTACTTATTAACCCAGTAAGTTTTATACTTGAGAGTAATTAAATGACATGTAACAATGCTGCCGACATGTTTGGTCCGTGTCCCACGGGCGGGGCTCCCGGGGCGGCGCCCCGCGGTCCCACGCGGCCCGACATCACTCATCCTCCGCATTATCCGACCACTGATAGCATCTACACGCGATCTGATACCGCCGTGACTCGCCCGAACTAATGATACCCGAGCGAGCCGTGAGACGACGCCTATCTTGCTTCAATCACTCCAAATAACTGCTCAATTTACTGTTACTTTATTGTTTCCTGGCCTTAGAACTGGGTTGAGTACGATCTACCTATAGGTATATCGCGCGCTTTGGCGACCCGCGCCTCGCGTTTTCCGTACGCGTTTCACCTATCACATATCATCTATTCTAACTTATCTTAGTACATCTATTCTATATAGTATGTACATCATAATTCTAGCTATCGCTAAATAAGTAGGTACTATCTAAATATTTATATGGGTACTAAACGATATATTTACATAGTGTTGTGGAACTGCGCCTGCCTACCGAGACATTTAATTTAAATTCAGTCTGAATTAAATGGTATCTGCGGAGTGACGCCGCCAGTGAACGACCGTCTCAAGGTGAAATCAGCAAACCATCACATCACTGAAACTGACACGTTCGGTAAACTTGCCACGATTTATTGCACCGCGCGCAGCACTTCAGAAAAGATAATCATCACGCGAGGAAACATCCGTTAAGACGGATGGGATATAAACATTGCATGCGCTGTTATAATTCTTATAATGCGCTCATAAATCTCGTGCATCTAATTCAAAGGTAAATGACGCCTCGCAGTTGCATGAATTCATGCGAAGTTTAAAAAAACAGATATTTTCCACATCGCGGGTGACAGAAACGTATAATAAGATCGTAGCGCGATCCGATAAGTTTAATATTTATAAGTGAGGGTCGCAACACAAAAACCCTCATTATCTGGCAATTTACGGGCACAGTGCGCGCCGCCACCTGCGCCGTGACATCCATACTCGTCACCCGCGAGCCTATGATGGCCGGGCTTATTGCGGGATCAAGATACGATTAATCATCCGGTCCTACTGACTGATGTAAAAATGGAACAAATGCTCTATCTTGCCTATTCAATCAATAAGCCAGGTTATATTAGGTAAGCCCTGTTTATTATCCAAAACATCATCAAGAGCTTGTTCTTCAAATATCTGCTCAAACCCGAGCGAGGCGGACGCAGTTCACGCGACACTTGATAAGACTTGCGTCTAATTCTCTAACAGAAGCGGCGCGGCGTGATACAAACACAAAATATCTTGTCACTTGATAATGTAACACATTTTTGGATATACACGACGTACTTGGCCAACTGCGTCCAGCGTCCTATTGTCCATTACACTACACTAGAAACACATAGTCAATGTTCAGAGTTGTGTCTTCGAAGCAATTCCGGTTCAGGAGAGCTTTCCCCAAAACTATCCGCCGTTGCAGCGCTCAGGTGTGCCGTCCACTGGTGCCTTGGTGGTCAGGTGGGCGTCGAACGGTGGCTCGCTGTCAGGCGAGGAGCACGCTTACACAGGTCCCGTGAAGACTGCCGGCTGGGGTCGCTAGGCGAGGGCGCTAGTGCGCGGCGGACTCTCAGAACCAGTACAGGTCCTTGGACGTGTCCTGCACCTGCGCTTCCAGACCTGCAACAACAACTATCGTTAGGACGATGTTAAAGTTGAAACATTAGAAAAAAGCATGTAATAGGGTTACAAAAATTGCAGCCATGAAAGAGCCCAACCTTAGCAGGTATGGTAATAAAATGTAGATACCTAGTGTAGGTACTAGGTTTATTTATATATTTATTTATTTATATGCATATATATTTCGGGGATCTCGGAAACGGCTCTAACGATTTCAATGAAATTTGCTATATGGGGGTTTTTGGGGGTGAAAAATCGATCTAGCTAGGTTTTATCTCTGGGAAAACGAGCATTTTCGAGTTTTGATATGTTTTCCGAGCAAAGCTCGGTCTCCCAAATATTAGGTACTTAACGAAGGATTTTTGCGGTTGGACACTGTACACTGTACTATACCTAATATAATATGTAGTACCTATTCGTTGTAAGTTAGGTACCTACGTATAACTAACTTTCTTTGCAAGGTAAATGAGATACTTATTATTGTTAATATAAAATTAAGATGTAAATATGTATAATAAAATTGACATGTAACTTACGTTATGAATAAAGAAATTGAAATTGAATTGAATTGTAATAAAAATTCATAATTTACATGTTTTTAATGCTTGGGATATTATGAAGTGCGAAGCGATCATTCTCAGCAATTCGCAGCGACGGGAGTGACGTCTGACGTCTGATGGTAATCTCCACATGATTAATATCGCCATGTCGGACATAGAACAATCACTGTAGCTGATGCTCGCCGAGATTTATTAGAGCGCGCGGGGGGCGGCGTGAGGGGGGGGGGGCTGATTGTTATAAATGATGTCGTGGTGATGGCGACGGCGATAGCATCTCCGCCGTCGTGTCAGGCCGCGCCGCGCCGCGCCGGCAGCACGAAACAACTATCATCCTAATTTAAGTACATAGTAATTTAAGTAGGTAATTTATTTGCGCAAGTTTGACCAAGCATTTTAAAATTTATTCCCTTTATAAAATCATGTCCATAATTAAATAGTATTTTATGCAACCGTTGTTTAAAAGAGGTCAAAGATGGCGAGTGGGGAGTATTTTTTGACTCAGTTAAACAACGTTGCATACAATACTTTTTCTACGACCAATAAGCGCGTACTTTGAAAATTGTGAATTTAACGAATATTTTTCATTCAAGAAGTAGCAAAGAATGAAGGGTACGAGCGGGAAAAGAATGAATGAAATAAAAAAAGCATGTCTATGGTTCACTCATCTGTCAGAAATTACAATTAAAATTAGGTTGGCAACAATGTATTTCATACAATATTTTTTAAGTGGTGATTACACGAAGTATCGTAAAAGTGCCAAAAAGATGCTGCGTGTATGTGTCGGCGGGCGATCGTAAGATCAGGCATATCGTGAAATTCCTAGGCATATCGTGAAACGTGAAAATCTTTGACCCGTTCCCTGAGTCGACGGAGCCCCGCGGGGCTCCTATTTCTGGGCAGTTGCCCCTTCGGGCATCTAAAGCAACCTAACGAACCTATCCTACCTTTATATTGGTTTAATGTCACTATCGTCAAACCATTACACCTCAGGAACATTACGATCTGCCTGTCCTATAACCGCGAAAATCGAAGTTCGCAAATTGCGGGCATTTTTCTCTGTCACTCCAATTACGCCCTCATTGGAGTAAAAGAGAAAGATCCCCGCAATTTGCGATTTTCGGTTTTCGCGGTAGCCCCTCTGATCTTACGATCGGCCGTCGACATATGCACAGAAATACTTTTTTGGGGAATAGACTAAACTAGACTGGCCTTGACAACTATAAGATACCTTTAAAATTTAAATGACAAATAAAAGTAAGGGAGTAGATAAATGCTATAATAATACATAAATAAAAAGCCTAGATATGCTATATAAAATATCTATCTAAGAAGCATGTAGAGC
Organism: Cydia amplana; assembly: GCF_948474715.1. Classification (NCBI taxonomy): domain Eukaryota; kingdom Metazoa; phylum Arthropoda; class Insecta; order Lepidoptera; family Tortricidae; genus Cydia; species Cydia amplana. The sequence goes on from NC_086076.1 coordinate 19,768,656, forward strand.
CGGCGGCGGCGGGAGAAGCCGCTTGATGATAGTTAATTGCGGCGCGCGGGCACGCGGCGGCGATAATTGACAGGAGCTCGTGATTTAGTGGCGGGGGAGGGAGGGGGCGGATCGATGTCCGAGCGGTCAGCGCGCGCCGATTGGTCGGAGGCCCCGCCTCCGCCCGCGCGCCATCGCAGCACCGCCACCGCCGCCGGCCTCTGCGCGCCTGGTACCCGCGAGTCGCCCGCATGCCGGCCGGATAATCATACTGGACTTCAAATACCGCATGGGATACAAATAGTGCTTCTTTAGCGTAACTTGACTTGCTCATACATGATGTAATGTAAGTAATGTAGCTATTGTTGCACAAGCAAAGGAATGAATAAATAGTTAATGACAGGTGAATAAGGTATCCATCTCCAAGAATTCGCCGTGCATGACAGCGGAGCCACAAAGCGCCATCATTAGGTATAGGTACCTTACCTACTGTCAATCTTTTAAATTGTTTTTCACTCATCATCTGGCAAAGGCTCTCTTGATTGTTCAAAAACTGATAGCAAAGTTGCATTTTATTCACATGTAAGGCAAAGTAACCAAATGCAAATTTTGAGTTGTTTTCTTATGTTTGCTGGTAGAATTTACTTTTAATGATGATTTTGAATAACAAATATTTAAAAAAATCACTTGGATTTGATTTTGTTTGATATCTTACAGTTAATATTTTCTTCAGGTTAGTCTGGTGAAAAATGTTGTGTTTCACTCGGGGGCAAATTTTGTTTAACCCTCGTGCTTTGAAACCCTCGCAACGTTCAAGATTCGATTTTTCGAAGCCCACGCTACGCTCGTGGTTCAATTTTGGAATCTTTCGCTTGCTCGGGTATCAATATTAGCACGATCGGTTAAACAACAACTTTGCCCCCTTGTAACACAAATAACTATTGTATGCTTTGTATCAAACGCGAGTGATGAATGCCATGGTCCTTTAAAAAAACCTGAATGGTTTTATTTGTTAGGAAAAACTGACCATTCCTCCTACAAATGTACACATACGTTGGGTCTTTTCGCTACCCGTAGTCCCGTCCCGTACCTATACGTTATCCCGTCGTGTCGTGCGCGTAGCTCGCGCTGGCAGTGGATGTGATAAATCAAAACCAAACCAAATTATCATCAGAACGTCGTTTACATGTTTCAGATAAAAGAGAACGAAAATTATTGTTTCTGTAAACATTATATCAGCACTGTCGCGATCAAAGATGGCGGGTGACGGCCGTAAATCGCGCGATATTCAAATTAAACAATTTACTGCGTTTGACGCGCCGCGGCCGCCGCGAGAAGCGCATTAGTTCCCTCAGTCTAAAACAGATGGCGCTGTGACGACCAATTTCAGAGCAATCCGCCTAAATAAGTCATTTCGTGTTTTGAACTCGAAGTCATAGTTCGACAGCTGCTCAAAAAAAAATTGTTAAAAATAGTTTTTGAAAAGATTGTGCATCAGAAAGTACCTACGTAAGTAGCATAGGAACCAGTTATCTTTATTCCGTGTTTAAAATATCAGAAATTGGCTTAGTTTTGTAATTATACGTTCCACCATTTATCACATTAAAATTTGACTAAGTTCCAAAGTCCGTTTATTATGTACAAGGCAAGTCCGTCATCCGCCGCCGTCCGGACTTTCGTTAAATCAGAGATTACCAACTGTTTTTGCGACTTTAATATTATAACGATTTGATAAGGTATCGATAAATCCTCCTGACGTTGCGCATGATGTTAGTTTCCTAAATTTTCATCTCAGTAAATTAAAAGAAACGAATAAAGTACATTTTAAAATTTCTAATGGTCTTTTATTTCGGAAATCCAAAAAATAATTACGTGTAATTATTAGCCAAAAAAGGTTTACCACCCCATTTTCGTAGTGTATGCCGGACTTGCCTTTATATTAGAAAAATGGCGTTTATTTCGAATCTGTACCCTATATTAACAAGTTGAAAATACACTTTTCATTGTCTTGATTCATTCTTTTTAGGAATTCGACTACAAACATATACGCACCCATAGATTGGCTGATATCATTACTAGACGGACTTCCCTTAAACTACAAGGGAAGTCCGTCTACTCGCCGATTTTTTAAAAATACTATTGTGTTTGCTTAATTTGTGATTAAAATGATCTGTCACTATGGCTAAACTATTAAATAAAGTGAAGTTCTTACATTCAACTTGGAACACACGGCTGGCTAGGGGCACGTCCCGGCATTTCGATGTTTTTAAGCTGAACTATCAGAGGATAGTTTGATACACAATAACATAAATAAATTTGTTCTAATTTAAGTGAAATTGGGTGAACGTATAGTTGACGGCATTATATTTTAGTCATTAAATTTTGAGTAGGCTCGATCAAGAGATTATTGAGCTAGAAGAGCTTAAAATGCTAAAAAGCTATTTGTGAGGGGTCTAGCTATTCTGGTCATTTTAATTGCAAGAAAGTATGGTCGAGTTTGGTATCAAATTAAAGTGCTCGGTTTACACATTTATAATATTGTTTTTTAATTTAAGATTTTAAAATAATTAGCAAGATAAAAATGAAATAAAATAAACATAATATTAGTATTTGACATTTGACAAGAAAGATTACGGCATGCCACAGATACAGTTTATTTATCTCTATGGTGACTTAAATTTATCAATTAAGGGCTTCACAGATCTTGTAATAAATCGCACGCGGTTTTTGATCCTTTCACGACTAAGTATTAGCACTGCCTTCAGTTGATTTTTGGAGAAACGCGAGTTCTTAGTTCGGGGCGAACTACTAGTAGGTAGATAAATATACAATTTTCATATTCAAACATTTGAGAAAAACATAATTAAATTTTTACAAGTCAATTATTGCAAAATTATTTACTGCTATTATTATTTATATTATTTAACTACATATTAACATTATTTCATATTAATTAACCACTTATAAATATTTACAGGTCAAATATTCCTCGACACTATAAAACGGCCGCCCAATAAGCCAATTTTTGAGTTTAGCCTTGAAACTCATCAGACTAGGCGCATCAGTTATGGATGCTGGTAGGTTATTGTATACAGCGGGGCCCATAACATGTATAGATTTAGCCGTTTTGGCTAGACTACGTGGCACTGCCGCTAATTTGTGTCCATAGCGAGTTAATTCTGACATCTACCGGATAAAACGAATCTACGTTAGTATATAAATGTATTTCAAAACCCCCATTAAATATTTCAAACCTATTTATATATTTTTTGTGTAGGCTTAAGAATATCGAATTACCTAAAAGTGATTAAGTTTGGCAGTAGGTAATTATTACCCTTTACAACATAGGAACTTGGCATATCTATTACTCCAGTCATTTCACGGTCCGTTAGTGTGGTGGAATGGAAATAATTCATAATAGCTAAATTATCTTGTGTATTGGATAGGTACCTAATTACCTACATAATGATAATGACTCGAAAATACCTAAGGAATCCTACAAAATATCCTTGTGTTCACAAGCTTAAAATTTAAGGAATTTAATATGATGTTACTCTATAATTACCTACCTGAATCATAGAGTATGTAGTAGATATGGTTTTGTTCGAGTTTGAAAAGTTAAGCGACTCACATAGGTAGGTGATACTCATCAGAGATGCGATTTATTTGAAATACTTCTATTTAAAATGCAAATACAAAATGCAAAATACCTATTTTGTATTTTGCATTTAAATGCCTTTTAGTAAAAACCATTTTGTATTTTATTTGAAATACTTTTCGAGATGTATTTTGCATTTTTAATATTCATTTCAAAATGCAAAATACTTTGTGATTAAGTTTAGCCAACATTACCAGTCAAACAAAATGAATAAATGAACGAATGACGCTTGTATTGCCGAATTTGACCGATAGAGGCACCTGCTAGCCATGCGCGCCCTTTTTTTCTTCTTTGGTCAGAGTGCGCGTCTTAATAGCCGTTTAGAGTTTAGACTCGCGGCTCGGCTCGCGGCGCGTCTCGTGGCTCGCCTCGACACACTCGCATTCGGTTTGTCATTCGGTTATAAACCTTTTGCCGTGCCGTTAGTGTTTAAATTATATTAGATCGACGAGCTTGCGAACCACGAGAGTCTAAACCGGCTATTTATATCTGACTAGTGTCAATGTCAAACGAAAACGACGAACATTATCTATTCTATGGCTATTCTCATGATAAATACCTACAATAAATAAAAATATCTGAGATTTGGTCAAAAGGTATTTTATTTTGAAAAAGTATTTTGAAAATACCTATTTTGCATTTAGCATTTGAAATACAAAACGCAAAACTATTTGGTATTTTGCATTTGAAATAGTAAATCTGAAAAGTATTTTGCATTTTGTATTTAAATGCTTTTTTAAAACCATTTTGTACATCTCTGATACTCATATAGGTATCATAAAGGTTGTTTCAGCAGGATTTTTATGATTATGTTTATTCGTACTTTAATGAGCATCTACCTACTCAAATAGCTATTTGAAACAGTCCATATCAAAAGGGACCTTATAGCGGTCGGCGCTTTCGCCATTCTTAGCGGCGTCCCAATACTATAAATGCGGTAGGTATACTACTACTACTATACAACGTAGCGCAGACTCTATAAGGTCCCTTTTGATATACCTATGTATATAATGTGACAGTACTTACATACTGTCACATTTATAATATGTACATTTGTTTCTAGCCATTTTAAAAATTACATTCATAACCCCAGTAAAATTTGTGTATATTGATTGCAGCCCCGGATGAAAATATTTTGTTTGGGATCTCGTTTTACTGGTATATACGCTCTAAAAGTATTTAAGTGCATATTAAGTTGACGATAGAATGACGCACTCTACTACTACAAACGTAAACGTTATGTTGTTAGGTATGTTATGTATAGCTATTACGTATGTTTTTCGGTTTGCATCGAGCCGACTCATGTCTCCGTCCCCACGGGTCGGTATGTGGCGTCGCACAATAGGGCCGCGCGGTATTTGTCAATAAAGCACCCCCCCTTCCCCTACACGCCGCCACCCCGCGCCGGAATGCGGCCGCCCTTTGATGGCCCCTCCCCCTCCCGCAACCCTTCTCGTGTCCAGCGCGAGAAACATTCCATTAACCGGGCTGCTAATACATTCGCAACCTGCATCAAATACCACCCTATTCCGTCTAGATACGCTTCATTTCTCTATGAAGACGTGATGAGATTTGAGAAGTCCCCTTTGAAGTCACGTCTGACGCGAAGGGACGCTGCGACAATAATTGTGAGAGCAACCTGACCTGACAAGTGAAGTGGTCGAGATATCGATTAAAAAGCATAAGTTATAGCCAAGACAAATACTTCCGAGGGAGAGGGAGGCACGTAGTGGCGGAAGAACGTTATCAATCAAGCGGATGGCGCGTAGACCCTCGGAGGGGCGAGGGAGGAATTTAATTTAGCAGGCGGGGCGGGGGCGCAAATTTATTTTAATCGGCGTCATTAGACCGCCCTTTCAACTCGCCGGCGGTTTTTGCCCCGCAATTACTCGGGGTCTAAAAATGGCGCAGCACGCGAGGTTTTTGCCCTCCGCGTCCTTCAATAATCACAATAAAGCTGCCGCGCGCGGAATCTCTTTGATAATTAAAATAGAAGAGCGTTGTCTGGCGTGAGATGCGACGTGGGATACGGCCCGGGCGGTTTTCTGACGAAAGGATTTCTCCTGATATTTAGAAATTTTGATAATGTATAGGTATGATATCAAGAAAACGAGACGTCAGGATTGTTGATAAGTCCGTGACAATACCTATATCTAAGACAGCCTACTTTCAGCCTCAGCCTCAGCTTAGATCAGGATTCAGTAATCCTAATCCAGATACTCAATTGATCCTATCAGTTTCAGCACGTCGCTTACCAGCCAATTGATCGTAACAGTTTGTTAGGATTTTTGTTTTACAATGTCAAGAATTTGCCTCGGACTTTTCAAACTTGGCAGTTATTTATATCATTCACGTGAATTAGAAAACATGTGCGGGACCGCGGGAATGACTGCGATAAGTCCTGATGAATAACAACTTACACCTACACGCCTCACCAACTGCAAAACCAACGTCAAACATGATACACCTTATTCACTAGTATAATACGGCGGAAAATTCTATCCACATTGTTGAGTACAATTGTACTCTATCGTACGCGTCGGGAATTTAAATAAATAAATGCGGCGCGCGCGAAGAACGCCGAGTGACGGCTCATTCGTACTCTAATTAAATCGCAAACGCTAATAAAACGTCAAATGTGTATTATATGCCAGTCTGGCTAATTGCGAAAGATTGATAGCTTCCTCACCAACAGTTTATTATTTAAATTGACCGAAGTCCGGCGAGAACGTAAAGCTTGCCACTAAAACAAAACATGTTGAATAAAAAAAAACCGGCCAAGTGCGAAACGGACTCGCGTTCCAAGGGTTCCTTACATTAAGTCCGACTTACGCTTGACTGCACATTTCTAATAGGTTTTCCTGTCATCTATAGGTACAGAACTATTTTGTGTATTTTTTTCAAAATTTTAGACCCAGTAGTTTCGGAGATAAGGGGGAGGGAATAGTCATTTTTGGCCTATTTTCTTGAATAACTGCTAAATGATTAATCCTTAAATTATAAAAAATATATATTTGAGATTCTTACAATGAGCTCTTTTATTTGATATGTAACACGATATAGTTTGAAAAACTTTATTTTTTAATTTTCTCATTTACCCCCCAAAAATGGGCTCCATATTTATAATTCATTTATTTACGTTACACGTGCGTAACGTCAAAAAATAAATCAAATAAAGGAGCTCATTGTAAGAATCTCAAATATATATTTTGGGTCATAAACTTACATAATATATGTGTGCCAAATTTCAACTTAATTGGTCCAGTAGTTTCGGAGAAAATAGGCTGTGACAGACGGACGGACAGACAGACGAGTGATCTTATTAGCGTTCCGTTTTTTCCTTTTGAGGTACGGAACCCTAAAAATAGTTTAGTTTTCACTTCCGTTAGCCTCATAAACTCATAACAACATACAATACCACACTAAAATTAGGTAGGTATATCTAATACCTTTAAACGAGCAATTCTTGCGTATTTATTTATTTATATATTTATTTATTTATATGTATATATATTTCAATGATCTCGGAAACGGCTCTAACGATTTCGATGAAATTTGGTATATGGGGGTTTTCGGGGGCGATAAATCGATCTAGCTAGATCTTATCTCTGGAAAAACGCAAATTTTTGAGATTATATATGTTTTCCGAGCGAAGCTCGGCCTCCCAGATATTGAGACATGAAACGTCTACAGTTTTTTAGGGTTCCGTACCCAAAGGGTAAAAACGGGACCCTATTACTAAGACTCCGCTGTCCGTCCGTCCGTCCGTCCGTCCGTCCGTCTGTCACCAGGCTGTATCTCACGAACCGTGATAGCTAGACTAGTGTTGAGTCGCTCACTCGTGAGGCACCTCATTTGTACCACTCATTTTGTTAATTTGTCGCAGTACTTCGTACCGCAAAAATGTCTTACTTCACTCCTCTATTCATTTTACTTGATTCTAAAATTATCTTTCTCCTAAAAGTTCTATTCTTAACCTCCAGAATTGCACTCCAATTAAATGTTACTATTTATTTATTTATAAAGGAAGTGATGAATACATAAATATGTATATACATTAAATATTTTTGTCGCCGTTGGAATTAATGGAATAGTCGACGCTGAAAATATGCTAGTACCTCACCTCATTTGAAGTAAGACATTGTAACACCTCATTTTAGAAAATGAGGTACTCATACAAACTCATTTTAAATTGATGTCCTACCCATCACTAAGCTAGACAGTTGAAATTTTTCACAGATGATGTATTTCTGTTGCCGCTATAACAACAAATAAGTACTAAAAACAGAATAAAATAAAGATTTAAGTGGGGCTCCCATACAACGTGATTTTTGACCGAAGTTAAGCAACGTCGGGCGGGGTCAGTACTTGGATGGGTGACCGTTTTTTTGCTCTATTTTTTGTTGATGGTGCGGAACCCTCCGTGCGCGAGTCCGACTCGCACTTGGCCGGTTTTTTTATTAATTAGGTATGTAGATACATATTAAAATACGACGTGCACCACCTAAAACACCTGATACCTACGAAGACGAGCAGTTGTTCCTGTCCACCGGTTCAAAGAAGTGGCAAATCGACTTTAGGTTTATCATTTTATTTTGACGGGTCGTTACAAGTTATTGTGGTTGACTACGGTGAGGCTGAAAATTCTGCTATGCGCGACAGGATTTAGCGTTATGCTTTAGTGCTACACCGTGCGACCGTCGCCAAGGCATTATACTCGGCAGTGGATGAAAGGATGTGCTCGTACTGACCAGGCACCGCGGGGTAGGAGTAGGGCGAGCAGGCGGCGTGCGCGGCGTGCGGCGCGTGCGGCGCGTGGTGCTCCAGCGAGTGCTGCCACTCCACGGGCTTGTATTGCGCGTGCAGGGGGGAGCGGCCGAGGAGCAGCGGGGGGTAGCCGGCGGCCGCCATGTTGTGCGCCTGCGCGGCCTGTGCCGCCGCCGCCGCGTGGTACTCCGCCGCGTGCCGGTGCGCCGCGTGACCGTACCTGGGGAAATAGATCAAAGTTGACCATTATTCTGTGGGAGCAATCTCAGTGTTCAGTTCAGCAGGCGTACGATGGAAGCTCGTAATCGAAGCTACCCATGAGTTAAATAACCGTCACTTGTTAACACCGCGCCATTGAAAGAGACACACACGGTAAGGGGTACCTAATAGAAACAGTTTATTTTGCCCGGGGCAACACAAGTGTTTCTCTTACTCCCCTGACCTTATAGTATTATTCCATCAACCATCATACCATCATATCAATACTTATATACTGCATGGGGGCGTAGCTTAAAGTGATAATCGTTTATAGACAAACGCCAATGGAAAAGTTAAAAATGTATCGGAATGGTGTACAAAGCACATCAGACGCAGCTGATTATTTTAAGTTTCGATCGGCGTTTTCTATCAAAGATTGGTTAGCCCCTGATCTTCAAAAATCGTGTCCATGCAGAGGACGATTCTAATTTAACAATTTGTTATGGTTTGATCTGGTTTTGATACGACTGTGTCGGTGATTGACGCGCATCTCACGACTTCCAACTTAATTTCGCATGCACCAATCAACGTGAGCGATCTTCAAGGTATCAAAACCAGTACAAAAACAAATTATTAAATCTGAATCGGGCTGCTTCTGGCCGAGAATAGGTCAATTGTCGCCCCTTATTCAGTAGACTAATAGGGGTCACCGAGGCGAGGTGCCGACGCCATTTGCGGTGCCGCAATGCCCGCAATAGACGAAGACAGCGAACAATAGCGCGGGCCCCGTCAGCCAGGCTCGGACGCGGGAACCACTATTTGTTTATTTCAGATTCGACATTAATAGAAACAGGCATCAGCTACTTACTACAATAGTATTTTTTTTTCAAGGGAGCAAAGTTGTCGTTTAAACTGCTCGTGCTAATATTGATACCTTGAGTGTTGCGAGTGTTTCAAAGCACGAGTGTTAAACAAAATTTGCCCACGAGTTTAACACAAAAAATTTCACCACACCAACCCGCAGAAAATATTAACTAACATATCAAACAAAATCAAACCAAATCAAATCCAAATGAATATTATTAAATATTAATCATTCAAAATCATCATTTAAAAGTCAATTCTATCAGCAAGCATATAAGAAAACAACTAAAAACTTGCATTTGATTACTTTGTCTCACATGTGAATAAAATGCAACTTTGCTATCCGTTTTTGAACAATCCAGAGAGCCTTTACCAGTTGGTGTGGTGAAAAAGCCTTTTCTCTGTGTTTTGTCTTTTCTTAAAAAAATAAAGTGCTTTTTACACGGATTCACGTACCTACTTAACCTATCGCGATTTTAAGCATTCCATTCCAAAGAAAGGATATAAAAAAAATATATTTTAATTGTCCTAGACTTTGATTTGATGTAAGAAGAAGAAGAAGAAGATATATAAGAAGTATGTCGAGCTCGAATGGAATGTTAACGTGGAATGTCATCAGACGCACCTCGGTGGAACCAAACATTTGAAACCGCAGCGCCGCCGCCGTCGCGTTTTATTTTGACGACCTATGTCAATTAGGCCACAGTCATGAATTTTTTATAAGTATTTTGATGCATTGCTCGGTAAAAATAAGAACTTAGAATAGAGCGTGCAAATACGTCGATTTATTTGGTATCTGTTGTTTAATTACTTTATTTCTTTAGCCGATTATAAATCTTCTAATCGTTATAAAATTCATTTTCACGTACACTTTCACAATATCATATTGATTTAAACGCTTTAGTTTTCACTCATTATTTATTCTAAAACGGGACTTCATCGCGTGACCCTACAATAATAAATAAAGTAAGTTTCACAACATCTAGATGAAATGTAGGTAAGTAAATAAAGAGTACATCATACATATACATCAGTTTTCTTACAAAAACGCGAGTTATTTAGTAGTGGAACTATCAGTACCGCTACTTGACACGATCAGATATCACAAGTGTCGCTACTGAAGAAGTACTGACGAAAAATGTAGTACTAAATCAATTTACAACTAATATTATTATAAGCAGAAGAAGTTGAAAATAGACTTCCGGTGCATCCGGTTACCTATAACATTAGCTGAAAATTGTTGAGCAAGATTTTTTTATGATAACGTAGGCAAACAAGCAAACAAATCGCCTGATGGTAAAGCAACTACCGGCGCCCATGGGCTCTTGTAACATCAGAGGGGTTTCCAGTGCGTCGCCGGCCTTTAAGATGGGAGTAACGCTATTTTCTTTAAGGTTTGAAAGACGTATCAGTCGGTAAATAGGTACCGCGGGCGACAGTTCAATCCACAGTTCAGCTGTGCGAGGCAGGGATGTTTCTGAAGAAACGCACAGTTGAGGATTGCAAAGCATCTACCTAAGTTGCAACAATAGCACAAGAAAAATATAATAAAAGGGATGAAATATCATTTCACCGGTAAGCAATTGAATAACTGTTGATTTACGATTATTTAGTTTATCACGAAACGTCACTTTCGAACCTTCGCGGCTGGAAGCCATTTTCTTCGGCGCAAAGATTAAGTTTCCCAGACGTGACACATTGGTACCTACCAGGGATGTTGCGGATGCAGATTTTTTGACATCCGCGGATGCGGATGCGGATGCGGATCTTTAAAGGCTCACATCCGCGGATGCGGATGCGGATGCGGATGTCAAGATTAGGTACTTAGAAAACGTCAAATATTACATTTTTAGTATTTTTTTATTAAAAAAACCAAACGTTTAGTATTTGAGCAAGAATATAGGTGCGTTATATTTAATAAACAGTAACTTCGCCGACTTTTCTGGATCTAGACGATTTCGTTATAGGTAATGACGAAATTACCTAGCACTTACGCCGCCGCTAAGACGTTCCTGTACCGACTTGTTCAACATCCGCATCCGCATAAGCTCCGCATCGATTTTATGCGGATGCGGATGCGGATGTTGAAAATAATGCGGATGTTCCGCGGTTGCGGATGCGGATGCGGATGTTCGCAACATCCCTGGTACCTACCTACGAAATGGTTCTATACGTTGTTGGTTAATTGCGCAAAAGTTACGAAATATATATTTTTCACGTTATTTATTGAATGTTTTAGTTATAATAACGTATTTTATAATATATTTTATTTACGTTGTATTAAGGGTGGTAAGTGAAAAATTGTTACCGAAAATCAAATAGAAAATGTGATGAATAGTTATTGAATATAGTCCGTGTTACAAGTAAGTAGGTACTTAGAATATTGTACCTATAGAAATAACTAGTTTTTTGCTTTGTGCGCGGGGCCCGAGGGCCCCGCGGTGTGCGTGTTGTTGTTGTTTGTTGTATTGTTGTTGTTGTTGTTGTTGTTGTTGTTGTATTGGTTCTGTTGTTGTTGCTGTAGTTTTGTTTTCCAAAGGGAAAAAGAAATGAAATTGTACTTTTGCTCGAAAGAAAAGGTCCGCATGCGAGCATTTCATTCCCGCAGCTCGGCCTTCGGCCTCGCGTGCTTGGGGACTGGTAAGGGACGCTCCGGGCCTTCGGCCCTACGCGGAGCTCGGCCTTCGGCCTTCGCTGGGTTTCGAAGCTCAGCGTCGGGCCTTCGGCCCGCCGCTTCGCTTATTAAAACACTCGGGGATGGTTGGTTTCCGCTTGGGAGCGTAAGCGGGAAGTTGGAGCTCAAACACGACCCAATAGTAAAAGTGTCTTGACAAGCTCACGTCGGGCCTACGGCCTTCGGCCTTCGGCCCGCCGTTTCGCTTGTCTAAGCCACTTTTACTATTGGGTCGTGTTTGAGCTCCAACTTCCCCCTCTCGTGTGACGCTTCGGGCCTTCGGCCCTACGCGGAGCTCGGCCTTCGGCCTTCGCGAGCCTCGACGCTTCGCCGCCGGGCCTTCGGCCCGCCGGCTCGCTCATCAACACAGTTGACTCGGTAGAACGCTTGGAAGCACTTCATTCACGCAGCTCGGCCTTCGGCCTCGCGTGCCTGGGGTCTGGTAAGGGACGCTCCGGGCCTTCGGCCCTACGCGGAGCTCGGCCTTCGGCCTTCGCTGGGTTTCGAAGCTCAGCGTCGGGCCTTCGGCCCGCCGCTTCGCTTATTAAAACACTCGGGGAGGGTTGGTTTCCGCTTGGGAGCGTAAGCGGGAAGTTGGAGCTCAAACACGACCCAATAGTAAAAGTGTCTTGACAAGCTCACGTCGGGCCTACGGCCTTCGGCCTTCGGCCCGCCGTTTCGCTTGTCTAAGCCACTTTTACTATTGGGTCGTGTTTGAGCTCCAACTTCCCCCTCTCGTGTGACGCTTCGGGCCTTCGGCCCTACGCGGAGCTCGGCCTTCGGCCTTCGCGAGCCTCGACGCTTCGCCGCCGGGCCTTCGGCCCGCCGGCTCGCTCATCAACACAGTCGATTCGGTAGAACGCTTGGAAGCACTTCATTCACGCAGCTCGGCCTTCGGCCTCGCTTTAAATTACTGGGGGTCGCACGCTTGGGGGTCGGGGTGAAGGCTCCGGGCCTTCGGCCCGTCGCCGGGGTCGGCCTTCGGCCTCCCGGCCTGAAGCTCGCCCTTCGGGCTCGCTTAACACACTTTTTGTATAGGATTTTGCTTTGTCCGTCGTTCCCGCGGCGAGGCCTTCGGCCTCGCCCAAAATTACTGGGGGTTGGACACGCCCGGACGCCCGGGGTGAAGCTCCGGGCCTGACGGCCCGTCGCGGGGTCGGCCTTCGGCCTCCCAGCCTGAAGCTCGCCCTTCGGGCTCGCTTAACCTACTTGGAAATTTGACTTTTGCCCCCGCCCGCGCCGTTTTGGACTTTTCCAAAAAATTTTTTTTACATGGTAATCTTGGGCCCCCAGGCTCGCCGCGTGCCAAATCTCAGCGCGCTCGGACCGACTTGAAAAAAAAAAAAAAAAAAAGTCGGCCATTTTGAATTTTTTTGAATGCAGTTGCAATTCTCTCGAGGCCCTCTATGACATTTGGTCGAGCACCCCCCGCCCATCTCGCGCCGTTTAAGAGTTGCCATACAAAATAAAAGTCGCCAGTTTTTCCGCAATTGAAACATTTTTCGAAAATTTTTTTTTTCATAGGAATCTAGGGGACCCCGAGATTCCGTGACCGAAATCTCAGCGCGCTGGGACAAACTTGAAAAAATTAAAAAAAAAAAGTCGGCCCGTTTGAAAAAAAAATGGCGGCTTCAGAAACTGCCCAGGGTTCTCTATGACATTTGGTCGAGCACCCCCCGCCTAAGTCTTACCGTTTCGGCGTGCTCCTATGCAGAATCGTGGTCTTCCATACAATCCAAAAATCCATATTTTTCTGGACCTACAAATTCCGAGCTCTATACGAATCTTTTTTTTTTTTTCACCCAAGTGCTACAGTTTTCAAATAAAACGTATACATGAGAAATCAGTGGTTTTGTAGCTATATATAATATTAATATTTTAAGAAAGAATCCTCGTTTTCACCCGTGCGATTTATAAAGTTATAACAAAGGTAAATTATATTAAAGTATGCGTTTTAGTGGTTGGTCCCATTAGAAAAGTTGCTCGGTATCACCTATATATTCACGTTGAATAATATTGCAGGTCATTAAAAAATAACCCTGTACGTAGGCAGAATATGAGCAGTTGTCATAACAGTTTCGCCTCTGGCCTAGATACGCTTATTCTTCACCTTAGTGACAGACGTCAAACGCCGAAAATGGCGGACACATGGCGGACAGAATTTGTTCGAGATAGCGTGTCTAGTTTACATATTATGTCTATGGGTATAGGTAGGTACCCGGAGTAGTGCTGGTGCCACGGGTCGTAGTCGTAGAGGTCGACGCCGCAGGCCGCGCCGGCCGCCGCGTTGAAAAACGACGCCGGCAAGTTTCGAGACACCATCGGGACGCTCTCTGTACAACAAACATTTTTATTAACAAATTATTTATTATCAGGTAGTACTTGTTATTCGACTAGACCGAGATCCTTATGTAAATTAATTTTACATAATCGGTCTAAAAAGTACAGAATCAGCAAAAGGAAAACGATAGTAGGTCAAGGAATTTAATTTATGGCCCATTTCGTACTTTGTCACAGTGACAATCAATATGAAAGTCGCTTGAGACCTCATACTATTGTCACTGTGGCAAAGTATGTACAAAAAGGGTAGATATAGTTATTTGTTTTAGAAGGGGGCAAAGTTGTTGTTTAACCGCTCGTGCTAATATTGATACCCGAGCAAGCGAAAAATTCCAAAATTGAACCACGAGCGTAGCTAGTGGTTCGAAAAATGGAATCTTGAGCGTTGCGAGGGTTTGAAAGCACGAGGGTTAAACAAAATTTGCCCCCGAGTGAAACACAAAATTTTTCACCACACCAACCCGAATCAAATATTAAATGTAAAATATCAAACAAAATCAAATTCAAACGAATGTTATGAAATATTTATCATCCAAAATCATCATTTAAAAGTCAATTCTTCCAGCAAACATAAGGGACATAAACATAAACAACTAGGGAATGCAATCTTGATCTCGCAATTTCGAGATCTCGCGAGATCTCGCACTAATTTGCGATATTCAATCTCGTTGATAGGGAATCTCGATTTATGCAATCCTGGTCGAGATCTCGATTAAAATTTTCGAGATCTCGAACGAGATTGAAAGATTGATCTCTGTGAATTACTTTGTTTTGAGTAGGTAATCTTTTTGACCTTAGATTCATGTTGTTCAGGCAGTGCTATTGTGTGTAGCTAGCTTTAGCCGACGATAATAGCACTGTGACGCACTCTGTGCGGAATAATCGGACGAACTTAGGGTACCCATAAATTATTAATATGAATTTTACTCGCATACACTACATTTTGTAATTGATTCACTGCTTGTTAATAATATCAACTGAGTGTTATAACGCATGTTAGTGCCTCTGCTTTTTCGTTTTACTGTTGTTTAGTGAAGTTAACTTGTGATAATCATTTCATTAATGTCTGAAATGAAGTAAGCTACCAGTTTGGAGATATTTTAAAAAGTCCACTTTTTCTTCCTTATATAGTTACGTGCTAATTAGAGCTAAAAAAGACTCATCTTGTTTATTTTAGTTTTAATAAAAGTATTTTTAGAGCTAAATAAGACTTATCTTGTTTATTTTAGTTTTAATAAAAGTATTTTTTATATATAAAAAGTTTATATATATACTTAAAAAGCTTTTTGCTTCTTCGTAGTCGTATCCGTTATCCAATATCAGATCGGAGAATGTAAATAGACTTTAAGGGACAGACAATAACCAGGGAGTGCAAGTTTAGTTCAGCTACCTACGTTAACTTGCATTATATTATATTAGTTAGAACTATTTAAGGGACCTAATAGACTTCATTTAGATAGTTTGCTAATATGCGCACAGCTCACACCAATGTTCCCTAATCGAGGAGGTGGGTATTGTTCCTACACATCTACACATGTGTTATTAGGTACTAGGTACTAGGTATTAGGTACAAGTAGTCTAGATAGTTTACATCCAAATGAACAATCATCCCGCTGCCGATGGGCAGCACCGACACCCACACGATAATATTTTAATGTTTTTTAAATTAAATACCACTGGTCACAAGACCTTTATGCTAATTAGGTACAGTACAGTATGTAGTGGTTATATAAGTTTTGCGTTTGTTTTTTTACTCATTACTCACGTCGTATACCCACATTACCGACCTACCTAAGATGTATTCGGTCGGTGTATAGTAAAAAGAGGACGATATTGGATAAACTCGAACGATGGCATCAGGCCCTCGATGAGGTGTGTCGGTCTGCGAGTCACGATTCCGGTAATGTTAATGTACCGTTAATGAAAACGCAATCAGCTGCCGTCGTCATCGTCCATTCTGCCCTTTTTGCTCCACACTTCCAGTTCGAGATACCATCTTTACAGCCCAGATAGAGGAAACCACGATTTACGTCCGACATCAAACATTATTTGAACTTTTTTCGCCTTATGGCAACGAGATAAGGCTCAGACTTTACCTAAAAAGATACGATCGATAGGATACCTATACCTACATAGCTAGAGCCATCGCTGATTCCTAATACTCGTAAAAGAGGTTCTCGGAAGAGGTGTGCGGCGTGGGACCGGTGACTGGAGCTACTTGTCCTTAATTATTGCTAAACCTAACCATTAACCAGTTTTAAGTCAGTGCTCATTTAGACGGCGCGCGAACTACATAACATGCGACTTCAGCTAGGTACTTATATTAGTACTGGACTATAGAGCTTAGAGGTTACATCCAATTCAGCCGACCGATCAAATGTACCGCAATTTAAAGAATTTCGTATGCGAGTTCTCACACCGTCTCTAAATGAACCCAGGCAGTATATATATAGGCATCAGGTTGGTAATGTAGGTTTATTAGATAATATAATGTTATATTGCTGCTGTAATAATCAAGTATACAAGTGTCAAATATCCCAAGACCGTCTTTTATTTACTGTTTGATAAAGATCACATCGTAAACTCATTGAACCAGTCCGCTCCTAATGTTAATTAAGTACATTTTTAAATCGTAAATCGTTATCGTAAGTTGAATGTGGAATTTGATTACTTTTCGCACTAACCAGAACTGAACGATAAACAATAGGTAGGTACCTGTTAACATTTACGGAGCTGCTACCTTTTCCACGTGATTATGCTAGTAGGTAAGTATTGTAGGGTTTTTGGTATTTAGCATACCTATTTAATTCGTTTTTAAAGTTACGGGTAGTTTGAAATAAGACCTAGCATACCTACTTAATAAGTTTTTAAAGTTAAGGGTAGTTTGAAATTGAAGACTGTTATTGGTTGGGTATAAAAAGAAAGACACTTGGCGGACAGCTCTCTTTGGTTGTTGAGTCGTGCTAGCAGGCGGTTGTCAAGAGAAGAGATTATTGTGAATTGGAAGAAGACAAGAAAATAAATGGATAAATATCTTCAAGGTGTTGTTATTTTTACACTTCAGAAGTGTGCAGAACGTAAGTACACGCCTACTGCTATTACTTATTGATTTAGTGAGATAACTGATAACATGACCCTTATTCTGAGCTTGGAGATAATTAATTAACTATACGAAATTCTAATGGATTACGTAAGAAATATGGTACTGGTAACATTTTTATTTAATTTAAATGAGTACCTGCAATATCAGTTAAACTTAGGTTAGTTTGACCCATAAATGTAATTAAATGGACATAATATCAATGTGTAATCATAAGAATATATGCGTCAGTTGGTCGAGAATTCAAAGTATTTAACCACCATGCCACCGACAGCTAGGCATAATAATGTTCAGTTAACAAAATCAAGTACACGTGTTCTTCTTAATAAATAGATACGTGACTGTAGTTATTAACTTCTTTGCTACTTACTTACCCACACACATGTGGGAATTAGGCAGAATATGTCAACACGTGGGTCTTGATATGTGTTGGTTGGAGTATTCAAGGGTGCCTTAATTTTCATTATTTCTTCACTACGGCGCATAGTTTCAGAGATAAATAGATATTTATGATTTATAACCAGGTCTCGCAATTTAATTGAAGATTTTGAGTTTTGATTTTGATCCTTAATGTTAAAATTTGTGGAATATAAGTAGATGGCTTACTATGCAAACGGGGCATTGAATTTTCAGTCATTTTTTTTTGCTACGACGCATAGTTTTTGAGATAAATGAATGTTTATAATTTGAACTACCATTAAACATTATTTTGTCATATAATTCCTTTATAGTTTATAAGGTATTATGATATAGTATATAGGTATATGTAACAACGGATACTTTTACGTTTCATGCCGAGTTGTTGGAGAATATGGCTGACGATGACTCATGATGATCAACGGCGCTTGCGAACACCAGAAGCCTCGGTCTTCGCGAAAGGGAATGTAGCTGGAATAACAGCGGCAGTGAAAAAGGAATCCAGACCGAAGCAGAGTCCTGTTGTGAAAGTCAGGAGTAACCCCGCTTCGACAGCCTTAGCGAGAGGCACGCGCCACTGGACATCAGGTCATGTACACCTACTTTTACTATTATATTATGAATGATTTGATATGGTAATGTGTGTTAGATACCGTGAATTGCTTGACTTCATCTCGTTCATCGACATCTAGCACATATAACATAAGTATAAGATGAATATATTGCCAGAGGATAAGTTGAGAAAAATAAATTTGATGAACCGATAGAAACTATTACTTGTGTACCAATTATGAGAAATTTTTGCCTAAATATGTCAATGCGATATAATAACGCGTATATATCTTATCTTACGAAATAATAGATACGATCTATGAGTGGTTCTCAGCCGGTCAGGCCTTTGACCAACTTTTGTGATTTCTATTTGAACTGCAAGGAAGCTCCACATTTATAATGGCATCTGATTATAAACAAAATTGGACAATAATTAGCTCATTAACGGCACATTTTCTGTGAATTGATTGATTTGTTGCTTTGTCGAGTATCGAGTATCGAGTATCGAGTATCGAGTATCGAGTATCGAGTATCGAGTATCGAGTATCGAGTATCGAGTATCTAGTATCGAGTATCTAGTATCGAGTATCTAGTATCGAGTATCTAGTATCGAGTATCTAGTATCGAGTATCTAGTATCTAGTATCTAGTATCTAGTATCTAGTATCTAGTAGGCTAGTATCGAGTATCTGGTATCGAGTATCTAGTATCTAGTATCGAGTATCGAGTATCGAGTATCGAGTATCTAGTATCTAGTATTGATAGTCATTTGGTTTATTGAATTATGGAGTCATTTGGTTTATTGGATTATAGTCATTTGGTTTATTGGATTATAGAGTCATTTGGTTTATTGAATTATAGAGTCATTTGGGTTATTGAATTATAGAGTCATTTGGGTTATTGAATTATAGTCTTTTGGTTTATTGAATTATAGAGTCTTTTGGTTTATTGAATTATAGAGTCATTTGGTTTATTGAATTATAGAGTCATTTGGTTTATTGAATTATAGAGTCATTTGGTTTATTGAATTATAGAGTCATTTGGTTTATTGAATTATAGAGTCATTTGGTTTATTGAATTATAGTCATTTGGTTTATTGAATTATAGAGTCATTTGGTTTATTGAATTATAGAGTCATTTGGTTTATTGAATTATAGAGTCATTTGGTTTATTGAATTATAGAGTCATTTGGTTTATTGAATTATAGAGTCATTTGGTTTATTGAATTATAGAGTCATTTGGTTTATTGAATTATAGAGTCATTTGGTTTATTGAATTATAGAGTCATTTGGTTTATTGAATTATAGTCATTTGGTTTATTGAATTATAGTCATTTGGTTTATTGAATTATAGAGTCATTTGGTTTATTGAATTACAAAGTCATTTGGTTTATTGAATTACAGAGTCATTTGGTTTATTGAATTACAGAGTCATTTGGTTTATTGAATTGAGTCTTTTGGTTTATTGAATTATAGAGTCATTTGGTTTATTGAATTATAGAGTCATTTGGTTTATTGAATTATAGAGTCGTTTGGTTTATTGAATTATAGAGTCGTTTGGTTTATTGAATGATCGAGTCGTTTGGTTTATTGAATAATCGAGTCGTTTGGTTTATTGAATGATAGAGTCGTTTGGTTTATTGAATGATCGAGTCGTTTGGTTTATTGAATGATCGAGTCGTTTGGTTTATTGAATGATCGAGTCGTTTGGTTTATTGAATGATCGAGTCGTTTGGTTTATTGAATGATCGAGTCGTTTGGTTTATTGAATGATCGAGTCGTTTGGTTTATTGAATGATCGAGTCGTTTGGTTTATTGAATGATCGAGTCGTTTGGTTTATTGAATGATCGAGTCGTTTGGTTTATTGAATGATCGAGTCGTTTGGTTTATTGAATGATCGAGTCGTTTGGTTTATTGAATGATCGAGTCGTTTGGTTTATTGAATGATCGAGTCGTTTGGTTTATTGAATGATCGAGTCGTTTGGTTTATTGAATGATCGAGTCGTTTGGTTTATTGAATGATCGAGTCGTTTGGTTTATTGAATGATCGAGTCATTGGTTGATTGAATTATAGTCATAATTTATAGTCATTGGGCTTGAATTATAGTCATTGGGCTTGAATTATAGTTATTGGGCTTGAATTATAGTCATTGGTTGATTGAATTGTAGAATCGTTGGTTGATTGAATTGTAGAATCGTTGGTTGATTGAATTGTAGAATCGTTGGTTGATTGAATTGTAGAATCGTTCAATTATTGAATTGTAGAATCGTTGAATTATTGAATTATAGAATCGTTGAATTATTGAATTGTAGAATCGTTGAATTATTGAATTGTAGAATCGTTGAATTATTGAATTGTAGAATCGTTGAATTATTGAATTGTAGAATCGTTGAATTATTGAATTGTAGAATCGTTGAATTATTGAATTGTAGAATCGTTGAATTATTGAATTGTAGAATCGTTGAATTATTGAATTGTAGAATCGTTCAATTATTGAATTGTAGAATCGTTGAATTATTGAATTGTAGAATCGTTGAATTATTGAATTGTAGAATCGTTGAATTATTGAATTGTAGAATCGTTGAATTATTGAATTGTAGAATCGTTGAATTATTGAATTGTAGAATCGTTGAATTATTGAATTGTAGAATCGTTGAATTGTAGAATCGTTGAATTATTGAATTGTAGAATCGTTGAATTATTGAATCATATTTTTAATTCATAGGTTACTGCAGTTAATGTTGCAGCATTACATTGAAATGATTTTAATATAAGCGATAATGAAGAGTGCATGGTTGAACCTGTAGAACTCGCCACAATTAAACCGAGATCGAGGAGGATTGATGGCCTCTTATTGGTTATATTATTATGTTTAAATATTATGTTTAAATTAAGATTACTAGATAAGCTGATATATTAAATAATGCATGAACTATAAAAAACTCGTCAAATAATAGTAGATTACCATTGAGGCAGTTTTTAAAGAGATAATTTAATAATAAGAGATATTAATTTCAACTGGGAGGTTATTAAAGACACGTATTGCGGTAAAGAATTCACTTTTATACTTTTACTTATTGCCGAACTTGAAATTTGATAATTATATTTATACTAGTGCGCAAATCGTAATTAAAAGATTTATTCTTAATATTTTATGTTTACAAAAAGGCGAAGCTCCAGTATGTAGATCTCAATTAACGCAAGTATTTCCTTGAAGAAATCTCTGAGTGGATATTGGTGATACATGTTGCGTGGGCAGTTTTCTTACAACCTAAACATAATTACAACGTCGTCGTAATCACCCCAGTAGTTAAATGATACCATATTTCAGTTACAAAATATGCGATTCCATGGTATACATTTTTGATTGTATTCTAGAACAAGTCGGAAGGTACGGATAGGTAAAACATCAGGTTTTTGCAGTTCTATCGTTTATGTCTGCCATGTAACATTTGAAACGTATAATTTATTTAATTCAACGTGTAGAGAAAATATTACTGGTCCTTTTTCTGCGGAAACACGCCTAATTAGGTGCTATGTTTATTCCCGAACTGCAGGATTTGGTATGCTGTAAAGACGTTTAGTGAATTAATATACTGTTCAAGTCTTTCATAAAACAATATGCATATTATAAAAAAATCTAATAGTCTGAAAATCCCAACGCGTCTTGCAATTGATGGACTAAGTACTTTGTCAGCTTGGATAAATCCTAACAAGCTAGAATATACGACCTTCTCTGAAAACATTGGGAGGGGAGCTATTAGGTATAGGTTTTTAGTACCAGATGATTAATGCATTGATAATGGGAACATAATAGGTCAAGTTGTACACAATAATTACTTAATTATCGCTGTTATTCATCATAGTAATATTTTATAAATTATAGTCAGGGTTTAATATTTTATAAATTATAGTCAGGGTTAAAGTTACTGAAAGGTTCTCGGGAAATATTCCTGTCTCAAGAGTGAGGTTTATAATTGAAGATTTCTTGACATGATAATGGAAAATGATGTTGAAGCCACGAGAATTTGATTTGATTCGTGTGCTGACACAGCTAAGTACTACCATTTTAGAAAAGATTTGAACTGGTTCATATTATATATGGCAGGAAGATTGATAGTGCTTCAGTCACGAGAATTGAATTGGTTCGTGTACTCTGTTTTTTCAGTCACGAGAATTGAATTGGTTCGTGTACTATCTACCTGCAGATAGAGATGATCATTACTCATGAAAATCGAATAATAAATGGCAATTAATGATCTGTTACCCTGAATTACTAGTCAAGGTGTACACTGTTGTGATTATTAACCCAATGTTGGATATTTTTAGAAAGTTGAGCGCCGCACCTCTACCGGCGTCCCCCGCCTCGCGCCGCCTGAGTCCGATGCGAGCCGTCTCCAGCAGGAGCCCGCCTCGCGCCGCCAGAGTCCGATGCGAGCCGTCTCCAGCAGGAGCCCGCCTCGCGCCGCCAGAGTCCGGTGCGAGCCGTCTCCAGCAGGAGCCCGCCTCGCGCCGCCAGAGTCCGGTGCGAGCCGTCTCCAGCAGGATGTCTCCGGCAGAAGAGTAACAATTTTAACCCGTCGTATGCTTTAGTCAAAATTTACCACTGAATTAATAACCTTGAAACTGTAAATTCTAGTCCAAATTGTGTGGCAGGCATACGAAAGGTTATTTAGATGATGTTTTTGAGATTTTGACTTGCTGATGCCTGATTGAAACTGTTTCGTATCCTATGCGATTAGTGTATCCACTTTTAAGTAGTATACGTAGTCTGTCGGCCAAGTGTAGGGTTTCCACCTGGCACGTGTATGAGGACATACACGGAGTCAGGATGGACGAGTGTAGGGTTTTTGGTATTTAGCATACCTATTTAATTCGTTTTTAAAGTTACGGGTAGTTTGAAATAAGACCTAGCATACCTACTTAATAAGTTTTTAAAGTTAAGGGTAGTTTGAAATTGAAGACTGTTATTGGTTGGGTATAAAAAGAAAGACACTTGGCGGACAGCTCTCTTTGGTTGTTGAGTCGTGCTAGCAGGCGGTTGTCAAGAGAAGAGATTATTGTGAATTGGAAGAAGACAAGAAAATAAATGGATAAATATCTACAAGGTGTTGTTATTTTTACAGTATAATGACTCTTTTGCAAAATCATAACCCTAATTATTACTCTTAAGTGGCTGGGGATTGAATACAGCGTCACAAGCAGAAAACAACAAAACAAATAGAAAAGCGCGCCCCCTCGCAGCTCCCGACTCGCTCAGGCGAGGAAGCTTACAATTATTTAAATGAAAATACCGATCTCTAAATCGAGTCGGGCCGTACTCTCAATTTAGCCATTACGAGGCATTCCTCATTACGAATTAAAACGCAGACGGAGCCGGTCCGTCTGCGCGGGCGCGGGCGTGGGCGCGGGACAAAGGCGAAATGAAACCGACTTTAGTTTAATAACGCTAAACAAAGGGCCGCGAAAAACGGCGGCGAGTCAAAGCGCGTTTGTTTTTGTGCGTCGGCCATCTTTAACGTGATTTGGCGATCTAATCGGTGTCCGGCGTTCGGGGCCGCGCTGTGTCGCGCCGACATCTGTCCTCGAACGTCATGGTCGCATTTAATACTGATGTGCCGTCGGAGTTTCGAAAATTTACAAATTTCCAGTAAAGTGCCAATTGCTTCTTTCTGTATATGTATAGCCCGTTTATTTCAGCATTGAAAGGCTAATATGATGCAATAAGTACTTTTGATAAATCTCACAAGTATTGAAGGACACCTTGTTTTCATGACAATTTGGTAATATACTTAGGCTGATTTTGTTATATCTCACTGATCATACTGTGAGGGGTGAATATGCAGGTAGGTTATTAACTGAACAACTTTTACTACGGGACCAACATCAAAATCGCGAAAAAAAAATCTGTTGTTCCGTAGAAAACATTTACACATGCTTCGCCGAAATGCAGATGTTTTCGCGTTTTCGTGGTTGGCCCTATACCTAGTGAAAGTTTTTCAGTATGACCTAGATAGGTATAGGTACATATTCACCCCTTAGACTCCTTAGAGTATAGTCACACATAACAATATCACTCGGTAGATGTAGGTACATACATACTGAAGACTGTACTGTACGCGAGCTTCGGCTCTCAACAGTGAACCACAATGAAGCTTCGTCGTTGCGAAGCGCAATGAAGTGCGGCGCGGGCTAGTTGTAATGAAGGGGGTTTAATTAAGGCCCGGCTGATTTACTCACCCCACCCCCTTCTAACAGAGGAGGGGGGCGATCGCGGCCGGACTCCATTCCACCACAAAACCGAAGCGATACTAAACCTCCTCCGCTATGTATTGAAGAACTAGCTTGAATGGTATTTTGATTTAGGTATATTAATAGAGTTTGTGCGGAAAGAGAAGAGTCGTGGAATGTATGAGGCCCAATAAATTCCACGACTCTTCTCTTTCCGAACAGACTCTATCCAGGAAATT
This sequence comes from Cydia amplana, assembly GCF_948474715.1. Lineage (NCBI taxonomy): Eukaryota > Metazoa > Arthropoda > Insecta > Lepidoptera > Tortricidae > Cydia > Cydia amplana. Next base: position 19,793,675 of record NC_086076.1, read on the forward strand.
CTAAGACAACTGTTTCATAAAGAACATTTTCTATTAGTTCGAGTTTATTCCTCGATCTTTTGGTCTATTAAGTACATACACAGTCTGAGTAGACGTATTAAGGGGTACCCCAGTTGTGGCTCACCTTTAGGCTTGTCGGCGGCGAGGGCCCTGTCGAAGTGCTCGTCGACGACGGCGCGACGTCGCCCGAGTAGTGTGTGTGGACACGACGCAGTTGGCGCTGACGTAATGCGCCGTTGTGGCTCACCTTTAGGCTTGTCGGCGGCGAGGGCCCTGGCGAGGTGCTCGTCGACGACGGCGGCGACGTCGCCCGAGTAGTGCGTGAACACGACGCAGTTGGCGCTGACGTACTGCGCCGTTGTGGCTCACCTTTAGGCTTGTCGGCGGCGAGGGCCCTGGCGAAGTGCTCGTCGACGACGGCGGCGACGTCGCCCGAGTAGTGTGTGAACACGACGCAGTTGGCGCTGACGTACTGCGCGCGCGCTCGTCCGTGCGCCGCGCACTCGCCCTCCGACTCTGATGACCCGCCACCTACAAACATAACTCTTTTTAATTTGGGGAGCAGGCTTTGCTACTCCGGAGGCTTAAATACCAAAGAACATCAAATGTAATCTCTGATTCTCTGCCTATACCTACTTAATAAAAGGATTTATTAAACTTCATAGATGGTTACCAACAAATAGCAGTATTTAGCTGCAATAACACGTCCACGCGTTTGAAGAAGCATAGCTCGTCGGTGACCTGCAAGTGTCCACTGGGTGACGCTAAAGAAGTAACAACGTATCAACGTACCTATATGTTACTAAATGTAGCTCGCTCACACGTGCTGAACTTGAACGAATAGCTCCTGAACTGAACTGTTTATTGCGGATTAGACACCAGAGGGCAGCGGGGTAACAAGTGGGCGTTCAAGGCTGGTCAAATATATGATAGAGATCTCGAAATGCCGCTTAGGAGTACCCACCGTCAGCGACGCCGAGCCGCTGCTGACGGAGTAGGTAGTTAGTTACGCACCGTCAGCGCTGGCGCGGCCGGGCGCGGACAGCTCCTCCTTGGCGCGGAGATGTGCCGCGTGCGGCGGGGAGCCCGGGGACTGCGCGCCGGACGACGCCGAGCCGCTGCTGACGGAGTAGGTAGTTAGTTACGCACCGTCAGCGCTGGCGCGGCCGGGCGCGGACAGCTCCTCCTTGGCGCGGAGATGTGCCGCGTGCGGCGGGGAGCCCGGGGACTGCGCGCCGGACGACGCCGAGCCGCTGCTGACGCCGGCCGCCGCGCCGTAGCCCTCGCCGCCGTTGCCCGTCTGCACGTTAAACTGCAACAATGCAACACATTACTATGCTGTAACTAGGGATGTACCGAACTATTACCAAAGCGGAATTTCATCTCGTTCGAATTTGAAGCAACCCAATTGAGGAAGCATCTAAAGCTTAAGAATCATATTTTATTTGGGTACTTATATACAGACAAGGAATTTATTGGTGTGCCTGTTTATACATTATCTTCGTCTTCGTGTACTTAATGACATCTAAATGAAAGCCGCTAAATGTACTTACCCTAATGAAGAGAACATTTATAATTTCGCGCCTTTTTTTACTGACAAGATTTGCTTGACCAGCTATATATATATATATCATTGATGGCATTTCTAGTGTTGTGTTCCTAGGTGTTGGTCTAATGGTGTGTATGATGATGTATATAGACAAAAAGTTTTTATCCTGAATAGAAGTGGATTCGATTCGCATAATACCTACATTAATTTTTTTGTCAAAACTGGCGATTTTGTGACTGACTGTACATTTTTCCAAAATCTTTAAATGGCGATCGTCATTACCCCTTCGTATGTCTAAGCGCTGATCAGTGCGAACGAATTTAAACCTATTGTATTAAACAATATCTAAATAATGTTGATGTTATTTATACACTAATAACGATATGTTAGTTATAACTATATAATGCTTTAAATGTAAATTTATAAACCGACTTGTAACGATGTTACTAATAAATATTTTCTTTTCTTTTTCTTTTCTTTTCAATGGATTTTTAAATTCATGCGCACTGATCAGTGCTTAGACATACGAAGGGTTAATTAAAAAGTTACGGAAGGACTCCAAAGACTATTTCCACGTTGCAGGCTGCAGAACTGGGTCAGGTAGGTAGCAGGTAGTTGCCCTCAGATTACACAGATTAGTATAATTATACTGTATATGTATCCCAAATTAAATAGGCAATAGATACTACTTTGTGGGAAGGTTTTGTCGCCCGCGCTGATGGCGCTGCGCGGACGCATTCCGCGCGCGCCCCACCAACACGCATCCAGCTAGTTATCTACCCGGATCACTGGTAAGTATCGCTAGATCGCTACCAACCTACGCATCTTACAACGTCGTTAACATGGTACAGGTACGCACTTGTAGGTAGATTGTGCAGTTCAAGGTTAATTAGTTTATCACCTTGGGAATAAATCAATATACATTCAACTTAGGGTTTTTTACGCGTTTTTCTATAAGCTACCAAGCAAACCTACCAAAAAAGATGACAGTTAATTTGAAATCAATTGTGAAGAAAATACATAAGGTTGAATTTCTTTTGTTTAACAAAACAATAGAAATTCAACTGTGTTCCAATCGAAAATGGTTTAAATGACATTGAAGTAATAAGTACCTACCTACTACGGGTAAGACCAATGGCCACCATGGGCCTGAGGAGGATGCAAACTGTAGGTACCTAAGTACTAACGAGTCATAATCGGCATTCACTTACCTATAGGTAGTAGAGGTAGGTATAAATGCTGAAAATTTTAACGCACAGGCCACAGCGCAGCAGTGAATGAGCTTACGGCGCGGACGCGGGCGCGGATAGCGCACCGCGCATGCGTCACAGCCGTCACCGCATTCCGCGCCCAAAAAACTCGCCCGACGACACACCGAGCGCTGGGCGGCGGAAGCGGAGGGGGCCACAATCCACAAGATAAATTCATACCTTGGCCATATTTACGCAGGAAAACAGCGAGTCTTTTGTTTCCAAAAGTTAAGAGGGGGCGTAAAGCCAGGAAATTAGAATAAAACAAAAGATACGGTGCAGGTTTTAACATTTTATCTGAATTACTGAAAATATACTTATGATACCTATGTTTAAAAAAAATCTCGACTGATATTGTATATGGGGCAGCGATTTACAACTGAAAAACATTTTCATTAAGTGTTTTATTCTATCGAGCGAACTGTAACCTTCGGTTGAAGCCTGCCCTTGCTAAAAGGAATAGTCTAATATTAGTCTAGTTTCCGTCTGAATTTCATGATAAGCTAAGTGAATTCAGCCGTTTCTCATCATGGCAGGCGCATATCAGCTCATAGCAGGCTCATTTCTTATCAGGGTTTTCGGTTCAAAACTAATACCTACGTTTCAAAATGCTATAGGTAGCTAAATAAAGTTCCTATATGTTGGAAGGAGCGGGCGCCGCGGCCGTACAGGCAGGGGTAGTAGTAGTATATGGTGAGGTACTGACCCGGTCATACTGGAAGTGCGGCGCTTGGTGGAAGGAGCGGGCGCCGCGGCCGTACAGGCAGGGGTAGTAGTAGTATATGGTGAGGTACTGACCCGGTCATACTGGAAGTGCGGCGCTTGGTGGAAGGAGCGGGCGCCGCGGCCGTACAGGCAGGGGTAGTAGTAGTATATGGTGAGGTACTGACCCGGTCATACTGGAAGTGCGGCGCTTGGTGGAAGGAGCGGGCGCCGCGGCCGTACAGGTAGGGGTAGTAGTAGTATATGGTGAGGTACTGACCCGGTCATACTGGAAGTGCGGCGCTTGGTGGAAGGAGCGGGCGCCGCGGCCGTACAGGTAGGGGTAGTAGTAGTATATGGTGAGGTACTGACCCGGTCATACTGGAAGTGCGGCGCTTGGTGGAAGGAGCGGGCGCCGCGGCCGTACAGGCAGGGGTAGTAGTAGTATATGGTGAGGTACTGACCCGGTCATACTGGAAGTGCGGCGCGTGGTGGAAGGAGCGGGCGCCGCGGCCGTACAGGCAGGGGTAGTAGTAGTATATGGTGAGGTACTGACCCGGTCATACTGGAAGTGCGGCGCGTGGTGGAAGGAGCGGGCGCCGCGGCCGTACAGGTAGGGGTAGTAGGCGCCGTACATGAGGTCTGGGCACGTCACCGCCATGCCCGCCCCATGCCGCGCCGCGCGCCCCGCGCCGCCGCCGGCCCGAGCCTGCAACAACACAATCAAACATGTACTTACTATATACAACTCGTAGAAGATCACGCCGTGAAGATAGATGACAATAGGGATGATGACACATGTTGAATTTTATAACAAAATCTAGTAAAATAGATAGCAAACGAGAAAAATATCACAATAATGTGGATATTAAAATAAAATATTGAAAAATTACAAAAATACGGGACCTGAAAGTTTCAAAATTTAAGTTTTTTTTTAACTTCCAAAAACGATAAAAGTAAGGGTACCATTCGATTCCTTACATTTCATCCAAAAAAATATTGTATAGCAACTACATAAACGCAATATTTCACCGACAAAAACGCAATTTTCTTGTTTTGTCCATACTACAAGATGGGCGATGACGTCACGGCCCCTGGCCGTTTTGTATAGGGCGTTTCGCGAGTGAAGTGCGACTGTCGGCCTTTGACTACAATTTCTGACTTTTGTGTTACTTTAATGCAATGGGTTCCATATAGACATTTGATCCTAATAAAAACAAACCCGATCGATTGATACCATAAATGAAAATTAGTCATGTAGCCTATTATAAGTTTTTGTCAAAAATTTCATTAAACACTTTAAACTCTCGCCTTTTGTACACATATTTAATGCCCTATGGCCCCTATGCCCTATATCTACCTACGCGGTAGATATACAGGGTGGATTTTCTTTTTGGGTCAGTGAGGGCAGCTTCCAGATCCCGTGCTGCTACGAGAAAACGGTCTAAGAAGACCTTCCCTCGATTTTAAATTAATGAAGATTGGCTTTTATAGATTTTGGAAAAAGCATACAGGGTGCGAGAAAAAGGTCATTTATGACAAACTTTTTTTTATGCTAATCGATCCCATTCCTATTAAGGATCAGAAGCTTGTATGGAACCAAAAAATTTCCGGCTAGAAAAGCCACAAATCGAGGAAAACTTTTCCCATACAATTTGTATGAAAATGAAAACTTTTATTTTTTACATGCTATTTTTGTATGCCAATCGATTCCATTCCTATCCAGTATCAATAGTTTCTTTGGGGTCAACTTACGGTAATGTACTAAAAAGCCACAAAACTAGGGTGTAGTTGTAGCTTAGCCGTTTCGCTATTACCGTCACATCTTGGGCGTAAGCGTAAGCTGAAATAATTAATGCTTGTAAAGCTTTGGCTTGGCTCTATTAGAGATCATAACTTATTGACAGTGCGAGCCTTATTTAGATTGTTAACCAAGGGGTGAAAGGCATTCATTCCTGGTAGTTTGGTGCTCGAACACAGTGAGAGCGCCAATATAGTCCGTGGCTGAAATGATGCCTTTCACCCGAGTTAAACACTCTACTTTTCATTTCGAATACGAGGAAAGTATTTATTGTGATTTTAAAAAACATGACTGAGTATAAGGCTTTTACTTATACTGTTTCTCGAGGGTACTTTCAATTAACAATTTAGGTAAAATAATCGTTATTTATGGAATGGAGAGTTAAAAATCACAATGGACATGGTATAACAAATCCATTTAAAATCAAATTTCAATTGTATATCTTAAAAAAATGAAATATCGTACTTGGAAAGGTAAATGCTCTAGTGCAGAAACATCACTTTCTGCACACCTTTTAGAACAACAATGACCCTCTTCAGAGCATGAGAAATGAAAAGAATTTAGACATAGGTACCTACCTATAACCGAACTAGATATGAAACCATTCATTTTATTAAACGTTATTTATTGTCACGCAATATTTAAACAAGTATTTAGGTACCTATAAGGTTCATTGTGCTCATACTATAGATTTTAATAGTTCATAGTACATTACATACCTAGGGAGGTGAATTCGTGAATGCTCCAGATCGCAGGCGTTTGTGGCCCGAACCGAAGTTAAGGGCCATAAATATGCGATCTGGGGCTTTACGAATTACCGCCCGTGGTTTGTCTAAAGTCTTGCCTTGGCCAGGAAGTGAGATTTTCTCCTCGCGTAGCGTGACGTAAAATATTTACGGGCCTAGGTGATGTAAAATATTTGTCTAATGAGCGTAGGTAGGTAAAATCTATTTATCATACGGTGTTTTTAAAAATGATGATTTGTAATTTGTTTTTTTGTAGAATGATTGGAATGGAATTTATTTACCTATTCCTGAGTTTATAATTGAGTTTATATTATATAGAGCTTGTGCGGAAAGAGAAGAGTCGTGGAATGTAAAGGGGCCCACCGATTAACAGTCTGCCGGACGATATCGGCCTGTCAGTTAGAACAAAAAGTTGACAGTTCCGAACAACTGACAGGCCGATATTGTCCGGCGGACTGGTAATCAGTGGGCCCCTTAAGGAAGCCCATACATTTCACGACTCTTCTCTTTCCGCACAGACTCTAAATACTTGTATTTCATTACTTTCATTAGTCTTTTGTTGACCTTGATTGTATTGTTATACACGGTTCGTTAACATCGGCGCTGGATTCCGACTAAAATAGCTTGACAATGAAGTGGAATCCCACCTCGACTAGTTTCAGTTAAACAACTCGATCGAATGTAATATTTATCTTACGAGCGCTAGTTATGTTTCTCATTATTTGATTAGATTAGGTACACCATTTTTTTCAACTAGTGACATCCCAACTAGCAAAAAGCGCTCTAACAACAGTCTCTAGACTACAATTTTTCGCTCTTATATTGATTTTATATCATCGTCTAAGCCCGGATTTGGGCACAACTTATAAGAGTATTTATTTTAATATCGTTCTAATATCAGTCTAATTGAATGCTGTTTGCACTCACAGTAATCTTTTTCAAAACTAAATTAAGCTGCCTTAGGCTAATATCGCTTTTACGTAAGTATCTTGTAAGCCTACAACTACATAGGCTTATATTGGTCGAACGTAAGTATCTTGTAAGCCTACATATGTAGGCTTATATTGGTCGAACGTAAGTATCTTGTAAGCCTACATAGGCTTAAGTTGGTCGAACGTAAGTATCTTGTAAGTCTACATAGGCTTATATTGATTTGTTTGTAAGGTCACACAGTCTCACACAGAGATTTGAAACATTATATTTGTGATGTATAAAATATACGGGTGAAATTAACTGCAACGTGACAAAAATATATTAGTGTAAGTGTTTATGAATTATGTTAACTATAATAACGTGCTGTTTATCATCGTGTGTTTATGTTATGGTAAGTATTCACATGGGAAAATATTATTTACTGTAAAGTAGACCCTGTTTTACACTTCAAACTTCATGCGCCTAATCAAATATGGTATTTGAATATTTTTATAATTATTTTATTTCTTTATTTTGTATTGATAGTCAGCCATTGCTGTAGCTGTATTTTTCAAGCGCACTATTAGAGTCTTATAAGCATTCTGAATACAAATGATATGGCCATGTTGAATAAATTAGGGTTCCTTGCTTTACTTATACTTACATTAGTGTTCCCAAAAACGATTTAAGATCAAACGATCTTATATTGATCTTCACTTTTGTGATATAAGTGTCTTGATCCTATATCACTCCAATATCTTACTAAAGTGCTGCTGTTGATCTTATTATAGCTTTGAATAAGATCAGAAAAGTACGTACTTACAGTGTTCTTATGCTATGCCGATATTAGTCTTACATTCTTACAATAGCATTTAGAAATCTAATATAAAATTAAATGTACTTAGAAAATGGGGATATAAGACCAGGAACTCTCAAGTTCAATGAGACTTCGTAAATGGTGTTGTAAGAGCAAGATGCTTAAAATAGTATTATGCCATGTTGATATTAGTGTTACATTCCTACAATAGCATTTAGAAAGTCTAATATAGGATCAAATGAACTTAGAGAATGGGGATATAAGACCAGGTACTCTCAAGTTCAATGAGACTTCGTAAATGTTATTATAAGAGCAAGAGGCTCATAATAATATTATGCCATGCTGATATTAGTCTTACATTCTTATAATATCATTTAGAAAGTCTAATATAAGATCAAATGAACTTAGAGAATGTGGATATAAGACCAGGTACTCTCAAGTTCAATGAGACTTAGTAAATGTTATTGTAAGAGCGAGAGGCTCATAATAGTATTATGCCATGCTGATATTACTCTTACATTCTTATAATATCATTTAGAAAGTCTAATATAAGATCAAATGAACTAGCTTAGAGAATGTGGATATTAGACCAGATACTATCAAGTTCAATGAGACTTAGTAAATGTTATTGTAAGAGCGAGAGGCTCATAATAGTATTATGCCATGTTGATATTAGTGTTACATTCTTATAATAGCATTTAGAAAGTCTAATATAAGATAAATTGAACTTTGAAAATGTGGATATAAGACCAGACCTACTCTTAAGTTCAATGAGACTTAGTAAATGTTATTGTAAGAGCGAGAGGCTCATAATAGTATTATGCCATGTTGATATTAGTCTTACATTCTTAGAATAGCATTTAGAAAGTCTAATATAAGATCATATGAACTTAGAGAATGTGGATATAAGACCAGGTATTCTCAAGTTCACTGAGACTTAGTAAATGTTATTGTAAGAGCGAGAGGCTCATAATAGTATTATGCCATGTTGATATTAGTCTTACATTCTTATAACAGCATTTAGAAAGTCTAATATAAGATCAAATGAACTTAGAGAATGTGGATATAAAACCAGGTACTCTCAAGTTCAATGAGACTTAGTAAATGTTATTGTAAGAGCGACAGGCTTATAATGGTATAATAAAATGCTCTTATATACATATATAAGACTAGGTAATAAGACTAAACTTACTAAAGTGCGTATTAGCTTGTCTAAGACTAATATAAGAGCGATGATATGTTCAAAACAAAAATAAGAGCGCTATAAGCTCACTACTCTTATAAAGTGCGCAATCTGAGACTTTTTTGCTAGTTGGGATCCTGACAGCAACACTTAACCGGCCAAGTGGGAGTCGGATTCACGCACGAAGGGTTTCGTACCATTACGAAAAAAACGGCAAAAAAACACGTTTGTTGTATGGGAGCCCCACTTAAATATTCATTTTATTTTGTTTTAGTAGGTTATTTTGTTGTTGTTGTAGCGGCAACAGAAATACATCATCTGTGAAAATTTTAACTGTCTAGCTATCACGGTTCATGAGTTGACAGACGGAAAGACAGCAGACAGACAGACAGACGGACAGTGGGGTCTTTCCCGCGCGTTTTTACCCTTTGGGTACGGAACCCTAAAAAATTACAGTTCAAATAGTGAGGAATAACCAGTTAACTATGTCGACAATGGTACGTGCAATTTAATTAACCTAATCTATAATAATAATAATAATAATTAATTATACATTTGGCTGTGTTCCATCCGCCATGTTTCAACGACAGCTACAATTTTAGTGACGTGCCGACGACTGAAGGATCAAATGAAAATCTCGTCAATGCCGTCGTGGCTTGCGTACACTCTAAAAAATGAAGACCAACTAAGAGCAGTTTTCTCTTAGTTGACGTTAAGTTAATTATAACAATAACGATCTTATATAAATCAAAGAAACCTGATTACTTAAAACAATAAGTGTATCTGTGATTGAACTAATAAAGTAGGTATGTTATTAATCCTAACAATTGTATACTTTGCATCTATCATTAACTTGTTGGCATAATTATGTAACGTAGGTTGATTCAATCCTTAACAAATTAATTAAAACAGATAAATATGGTAATAGTTATGAACATTTTAATAGTTTATGTGATTATTTTCTCTTTGTTGATTTACATAAGATTTGGTATTTTAATCAACTAAACATATAATATTTAGAACAACGAAGATAAAACATTCAATCCCATTATGATCAAGTTATTGTATTAATTACGAAACTAATATTCCATTCTATTAAGAATTATTTGTTAAATCGATTTTCTTCATAATTAAATTAAATAATCAGTTAATCCGTTCAATCAAGAGATAAGTAGGGGGGCGCCGGTGCACCCGCGGTCCTCCCCGCCCGCGCCCCTGCGGCGCCTGTGACCGTGCGAGTGGGGAGTCAGTCTCAGCCTCGACGTTCAACATTCAACTACTTAGTCATTCAAGTGCGCGTCAACGAAATAAACTTTACTTGTGCCTTTATTTCACGGCAAGCCTGGAACAGTGAACGTGTTACCTTTGCTTTGTGTACCTAATGTATAATAGTGTATGTGCAACATGGAGCAAGTGCTAATCGCGGCGACGGGAATAAAAGGCGCGGGGACGGGCCGGGATGGTTATGTGGGAATCCCTATTGTGGACTAATGAGACCCCAGGTCTACCCAGTAAAACCCCTGTTGGCCGCCTCAAGGCTTTAAGGCGAGGCACGGGAAACGATCGGGACCATGCTTCCTAAACCCCGCCAGCGGCTGTCCGAACTGCGGACTCGACTTCGGAGGAACTGTTTCCCTTTACTTCTCTAAGAGTGCGCCATTTTTTGCGCATTGGCCATCCCAGGGACCCTCGTGTAGGCGACAGACGTCCCCGAGCCTGCCGCCAACGGGTACCCATAAGGGGGAAATCGACGGTTGTACGCCAAACGATCATTATATTTGTAGCCCGTTTTAAATGTTAATTATAATATATATGTAAGGTATGTAAAAAAAAGTTCGATTTTTAAATGTAAAACGTTTAGTTTTCTATAGTAGTTTATGCAACAGTGATATAATAAGGGTTCTTAAAATTCAAGGGTCGAAGTTACAAAACGAGACGTAGTCGAGTTTTGTAAAAAAAGACCCGAGAATTTTAAGAACCAATTATGAGCTGTTGCATACATTACTTTTTCTATGACAGCTGCAGCAAAAAAAAAAAAAAAAGTTATTATTAAAAAAAAAGAGTTATTATTAAAAAAAAGAGTTATTATTTAAAAAAAATTGAGTTATTATTTAAAAAAAAAAAGAGTTATTATTGTAAATGAAAACATACCTCTTTCAATCAAGATGATCGGAACTTGTATCTTTAAAAAAAATAAAGCAGTTGTATTATACTCATAAGATGACTGCTAGCAGTCATCTTATGAGCCTATAGACAAATCATTCAAATGACATTGCTTTAGATATCACTGTCAGTCATTTAATTGACACATTTAAGTGCTGGAGTAGAAAAAATGTTTAGAAGAATAAATAACATCTTATTATATATATTTTTTGTTTTATTCATTTACCCCCTTTTCATACAACTTTACTTTGTTAAATTTGAATCTCAATTGTTTAATCAGTTCAACTATGAAGCTTGTTGTTTGTTGTTGTGTTTTATTGTACTAGTACAATTGATGAAGAATGGTATATTGTACTAGACAAGCTTCATAGTTGAACTGATTAAACAATTGAGATTCAAATTTAACAATTTCTTAGTTCTGGCTAATAAGATGCATAAGTCGATGCAATCATGTTCTTAGTTGAACTTATTAGGATCAAATAGTTGATACAGTAATTCTTCATGTTAACATTGATTTACATCTTAGTTGAAATGATTAAACAATTGAGATTCAAATTTAACAATATCTTAGTTCAGGCTAATAAGGTGCATTAGTCGATGTAATCATGTTCTTAGTTGAACTTATTTGGGTCAAATAGTTAATACAGTAATTCTTCATGTTAATATTGACCTACATCTTAGTTAAACTGCCTTGTTTGTATTAGTTGGTACAGTAACTTATCATGATAATAATTATTAAGCCCTTAGTTGATCTTGCTAGGATCAATTAGTTAGCATAATTATTTTTCGTGTAAATATTGAACAAGATCTTAATTGGTTCAGTTACATAGATATAGTAATAGCAATCAGAATTACCTTATTTGATGTGTCTAAGTTCTTGTTAGGCTCGTATGGAATCAAGATGCTTGATTACGACTATCAAGATATTGATAGGGCCAACCAAATTTTTTTTAGAGTGTAGTATGTTTGGTATTCGAATGTATTAAGAGATTTTATTTATTTTTGTTAGTTTTAATTTGTTTAATTTGAACAAAATTTCTATGTATTGAACAAAGAAAGCTAAAAAAAAAGATATTTGAGTAAAATTACATGATTTGTTTGAGTAATTAATTGGGGAAATGGTGGGGTAGAACAACCGGGACCTTAAGGGAAAAGTTAAATATTATTTATCGTTTGGTATAAAAACCATAGCTTTATTAAAATACGAACTTTTATTAGTTTCTATTTTTCTATTTAATTGACTTAAGCTCTGGTTTCCTAAGATAGCAGTGCCGTCATACCTAGGTATACCGTACTTAATCCATACAAAATACTACTCCATCCATAATTAGCCGTATTTCTTTGTATGGAGACGGCTGCTGTATGACGTCACCGCTATGCTAGGAAAAAGAGCTTAAGTCAATTAAATGGAGACTAATAAAAGTTCGTATATTTTAATAAAGCTAGCATTTAGTATACTTGAGACATTTGTACCCAAGCATCGTTTTCCCGTGCACCTATTAGGTATATATTGTACAAAAAAAAGACACTTGTACAAAACCGGAACTACCTACCCGGTTTACTACGACCGGTTTTGACCCGAACGTACCTACGAAAAACTAAAATATCTGCTGAGCTAAAAACTTGATGCAATAACAATCAGAGTATTAATGTTTGTTGAACGCAGGAAAATAAAATTGTATTTACCTCAACGTACGACAGATTGGTGTGCGATGAATTCCATGGAATTATTACAGCACCGGTAAAAACATAAACGATTTTCTAATTAAATTTTTATACGCCGGCACGCACGTCATTCAACTTTTGTGGACAAACTAACAAAGATGGTTGGATGGATGGATGGTTGGATGGTTGGTTGAGAGCAGTGACCAAAGGGTCAATCTGTCCTGGTTTTACCCCGTGTCCCGGTTTAGGACTAATCTCCCCTACGCAAATTGATCTAGAAGCGGACCCTAAACTTAATAGGTTTTGTGTTGTGGGTAAATTCGCCAGCAGAAGTAAGTAGCTATAAAAGGGCTAAGCTCACACACTCCTGCTCTTTTACCTACATTTTGAAGTTTTTCAACATTTTAGACCGCTTCCTGGGTACCTTGTAGATATCTAGATATACTGCTAGACTAGATGATGCCAAATTATATACCTACTTACGTAGAAAACATTCATAACTCGTATCTCCTGAACAAATATCCGTGCTCATCATAAAATACATGCCGCGCCCTTAGGTAAGTACCGGGAGCCCGATTCTGGTGTAATAACTTGTTACGGTGCTGATCTTATTTTGATACGACCTTGAAGATCGCTCACGCTGATATATGCGAAATGAAGTGAAAGTCATACGTCATACGTGAGATACGCACCAATCACCGAGGCTATCGCCAAGGTCGTATCAAAACCAGTTCAAACCCATAATACCTAAATTGGTCCATTAAAATCCCATCAAAAACATTACATGTAAAAAGGTGCAAGTCTCGCAACGCTTTTACTACAAAAAAGTTTTGAGATGTACCTAATGTGAAACCAAGTCGGTTATTTTAATCAGTGCCAGGGGGTGTTAAAACCGTATCGATAAGATATCTTTAATTTGTAATACGTATAATGACTTGGCCATCGCATTGATGGGATCTCATCTCTTTTTGTAGGCAGTCGTTCTTTTCGGGTACTCATACCCATACTATGTATATACATATCATAACTAAACACATCTTCATTCATACTCACATCGTACATCGTAGTGTACCTTTACTTTACCTACTATTTGTAGGAACTGCAACAGTAACTTTGTAATAGCATATATTTATATGGGATTACAAACTTACTTATGCAGTTCTTATATCTTTAACACGTGACTGATATTGCAATATTTTTAGGTTTTCTATGGCTTGATAAGCTGAAAACTACTTATGTTTAAAATTTTAAGCTTGTGGGTATGCTAGAAGTATGAGATTGAGAATGATGATCGGTGAGTGTATAAGTGAGTGAGTGAGTGTGTCAGTGACGAAACTAAGGAACTTTGACGTACAATAATTCTTAAACTACAAGTTCAGATTTAATGTTTTTAGAATATATGTAAAGCATGTTAAGCCCTATATGTCACTGAAAATTCAGGGTTCTAGCTTCAGCCAGCACAAAATTACAGCACGTCGAAAATCGCCTGAATCGCTTCGAGAAAAGGATGGTACGGCCGTGCCTCTTTGTTTTGCTCGACTTGGCGGGGGCACTGCCGTGCCCCCAGATCACAGTACAGTCGGACCAAGATAACTCTGCGTGGCAATGACAAGGTGTGACAATGTCATCATTAATGACAAATTTATATGGAATTAGACTTTTATAATGACACCGCCTCACTTTGTTCTGTTAAGTCAGTGCAAAGTTAGCTTATTAGACGGACTCTATTAGACTATAGCATACATAACAGTATAACCTGATTTTTATCGCATTGTATCAGCGGGCTCAGCACGGTTCCATTTTTATCGACTATCACTAAGCTCGTCACTTTCGCAATTACATACTTGTTAGAACGTGACAGGCATGATGATAAATGATAAAAATGCGACCGTGCTACTAGGGCAGGTGATAATTAGGTACCTATTATGAATTTCATGCAGATTCTATAGAAAAATCCATTTAAATTATGCGTTGGTATGTATAGGTAGGTACAAGACAGTGAACCTGAACAGTGAACAGTTTGTATCTGATTTGTATGTTGGTCACGTGTGTGTGTGTTGGTGCGGGCGCGGGTCGGAGCCGGCGCGGAGCCCGGAATGCGCGCGCGCGGCTTTTTCTGCGCCTGCGCGGACCCGTCTGCGCACAGGCGTATGCTGCCAGCCTCATAAACATGATATCTGACTACTGAGCACTTCTCCAACCCCATTGGGACACATTGGAACGGAATAAACTTGAAATTAATTAATCCATTGATTTATGGCGTCATGATTTACGAGAAAAGTCATTAATTTCTCCAAGAATCAATCAATCTAGCAAGATCATCAGTATCATCACATCGCATTGGTAATTATTGAAAATTTTGTCGAAGTCCTCAATGCTCATAGCCGTACTTAATAAAAGTAGTACTTACCTATATACGCACACATCGCATCTGAGGGTTTTCTGGTGAAAATTGTACAGTTAAGTTTTCTTCAGAATTACGACTTACCTATTGATTGACAGGGGGGAGTAGGTAAAGCCCGGCGGAACCAGCAAGAAGATTTAGAAGGGAACAAAAGATATGACAGCACGCCGCAGGGATGTCGCTCCATTATCTACCTACTACTTATCTTATCTTATCTTATTGTTTTCGGGGGCCCTTGCGGATACACTTCGACCCATAGGGATCTTTTGTGCAATTACCCCCTAGAGCTTTTCCCACCATATCCATGTGTCGGATGATGGAGCTCATGGGTAGCGTTTTAAAGTCCTTTGGTAGTAGTAGTAGTAGTAGTAATCACTTTATTGTACACAACACAGGTTTACATAAATTTACAGAAATAAAGGTACAAAGGCGAACTTATCCCTGTAAGGGATCTCTTCCAGTCCTTTGGTTCCAGATATCCTGCTCCAAAGTCCTTCATTCTTTGTCTGGCGAGGGCGTGACGTTCACACATTAAGTGTTTCACTGTCTCTTCCTCTTCGCCACACATACGACAATCGGTGTTGTCAGAGTGTCCCATCTTGGCCAGAATTCCTCTGACCCCGTAATGGCCAATAAACACCCCCGTTATGATTTGGAGTTGTCTTTTGCTAAGTTTCCAAAGCTTTTTGCTTCAGCCGGAGTCTACTCCTTGCATAAAGAGCTTTGCATGCTTTAAACCCGTCAGATCTACCTACTATCTACCTACTACTTATGAAAAATTACAATACGCTTATGAACGTCAAAAATGTCAAAATAAAGCTACACCGGCTCCAACCCTACACCTCTGCCATAGAGAAAAAAATACATAGAGTGCTCACTCCATACATCAGTTTTAGTACCAAAAAGACTATTAGCATCTAGTATCGAGTAGCGGAACTATCAGTACTGCTACTTGACAATAGATGTAGCACCGACCGGAAAGTCTTATGCTGTTGAGATAAGACTTTCCGGTCGGTGCTACATCTATTGTCAAGTAGCAGTACTGATAGTTCCGCTACTCGATACTAGATGTAGACACTGAAATTAATAGTCTGAACTGATGTATGGAGTGAGCACTCTTGTCTTACTTATTTCTCTATGCCTCTGCCTCGAGAAGATTTAAATCCCCCCTCATTAGGGATGATGCCACATGTTGAATTTTATAACAAAATCTAGTAAAATAGATAGCAAATGCGCAATTTATCTCAATGTTTTTCTAAAACCCCTATTAATTTTAAAAGACCTATCCAACGATATCCCACATCATAATATGATTGAAACGAAAAAAAAAATAACTCGCATAAGTACATTTTGTTTCGTTATAAGCAATTATTTTAGAAAATGTTCACTTTATCAAAAAATGTGTAGGGTGTCGTTGGATAGGTCTTTAAAAATAAATACGGGTCTGCAAACAACATTTTTTGATAAAGTGAATCATTTCGGAAATAATAATTTAGAAAGAACAAAAAACGGTTATGCCTTCTAACTTTTGAAAAATCGATCTAAAAAAATATGAAAAAAAATCATAAAAATAATGCTTAAAAAACTCATTCAAACAAAATTAAAACAAACTTGATAAATTAAGCTTATGAGTTATCGCTAAAAGTCTTCCCTTCTTATTTTATTTAAAAGCCTGGCAACCCTTATTTGTGACCGGATTTTCGCAAGCAACCCTATACCACTGTATTCGCAATCAAATTACCATCATTTTGATGTATAATTCAAGCGTCAGACAGATGAGTGCAATTATCGATAAAAACTCACCTGTTTAAATACGGCAACCACATAATAGTGACCGGAAAAAGATAGGCAACCTAGTTGATTTATGTTGTACAAGTTGTATACTTTCCATTGGAACTTATTTGTTTGTCAGACAGATCGGTGATATTTGAAGAAAAAAATTTTTTTTTTTAAATGAATTAAAAATAGCCTTGTCCATATTTCTTTAGGCAACCCTTTATTTATGTTCAGGAACATATTTTCTTTCATAATAGGTATGTAAGTTTCATCCGTCAGACATATCGGTGAAGGTCGACCATATATGCCGGATCTTAGACTATTACAGATCGATCTTACGCACCGTTTTTGTGCTTTGAAAACATCATTGGCTTGGCTAGCGTTCCCCCAGAAAATAATTCCGTATCTTAAAGCAGAAGATATGTAGCCGTGATAAGCAGACAGTGCGATTTACGACTTTACTTAGCATATATAAAGTACACGAATATTTCATAAGTTAACGTTTAGAATTTGGAATATTTATGGTTATAGGTAATAGGTATTTATACTTAGATAAGCCGTTTTCTATTCCCAGCTATCGGCCGGTAAATGGAAGCAAGGTGGGCAGCACCGAGGGTAATTCCAGGATAGATGGCCCACTTTTTTTATAGCTTTATAACTCAATCATCATTTTATAGCAATGAGTCCTATAAGTAGGTATGCTAACTATGGTCCTTAACCTATTATTTAACGGTACTTGTTTTTATATAATTCGCATTCTACCTAAATCGTATTTTTGTTGACCTCTTAAAAATGTAATAGATTCTCACCGTGGGGGATAGAGAAGTCATAGAAGACTCAATCAAAATATTTTATCATCCAAATAAAGGTAGGTAATGCAGACAAGTGACGTTCAATGTTACTAACCATCATAGTTGATAAGATAAGTCTTGTAAATGTGTGTAATGAAAAATAAAAATCTCAAAATCTCAAAAAGATGTTTTTATAATTTCCATTTCACAAATTACGTATATATGTATAGGTAGGTACCTATAATGTCTGAGTGATTAGGTAAATCGTATGATAGCCTTGTATAAACTATAACGTATACGATAGATATTATACCTATTAAGTCACCTGAAATAAATAAATAATACGTAGGCTATTGCACGAGTAAACACGCCAAAATACATGACACACTCTTATTTATAATTTGGTGTTGTGTGTAACAAATAGGTACTTACGATTCTGGCAGTAAGTAATAAGGTAGGTAGGTATTGATTTTGCACGCTTCATTACGATAGGTATACCTATAAGTAGATCAATAATGATAGAGATGCGTCCCCGAGTAGGTATCAAATAACAAGCTTCCGCCCGGGACTTCGTCTGCAAGGGATGATGACGATGATTGATAAAAACTACCTTATGGCCATTCTCGGGACCTACACTACCTAGCTCCATACCAAATGTTTAAAAAATATGGAATAATCTACCACCTCCAATTAGGCTAGCTGCTTGCTCACCTTTAAAAAACAATGCAAAATATTACTATTTAACAAACAGGCTGAAGCGGCGAACCTAAGATAAATAAAATAAGTATCTGACTAAATCACCCGGTTAAAGTACTATATTTTCCACTCTTTCGTTCACTTTAATTTAATTTAAGACATTATGTTGATGTTAAAACGCGGTTTACGTATAATTGATTTGTGGAGGTGCGAAAGGAATCTGGTTCTGGCTGAAAAACAGCGCTGAAGTGTCACCCATGTGGGCGGGCATTTTCAGCATCATGCTGACGCCAAAACCGTTTGCCACATCATCTATACATATAATAAAGCTGAAGAGGGTCGAAAGTCTGTACATGGAAGATATTCGAAAAAAAGTTGGTTGGGGATACTTAGAATCGATAACAGAACACGTTCCAACAGTTTTTAGAATTTTTGTCTGTTTGTCTGTTTATCTGTTTATCTGTTTATCTGTTTGTCTGTTTATTTGACCGCGCATCACGTGAAAACGGCTGAACGGATTTTGATGCAAACTTTACTAATCTGTCAAGAAACTCCCAGGCCCTATTTTAGGCTAGAAAAATTCAACCCCTAAAAGGGGGGGTGGCCACTACACTCAATTAAGTTATGTTTGCACCTGAATCTTATGGCGCTAACTTAAGAAAGTGGTGCACACTTTTTTTTTGTGAATGTACTTTGTAAAAAAAACAACATTTTTCTTAGTCAATGTCAAACGTCTTTGCAAATACATATTAAATCACATTTATAGACGGGTCTATCGCGGGTTTATTGACAATAATTAACATTATGTGAAGTGGGTGGTTTGAAAATATGATGTCTACCCCAAACTTTTTCATACACTTTTCGTCGGGTAGTTGCACAAATCTCTGTTTTGACATTTTGTTGGGACATCAGTTAGCCGCGACCATGACCAGTGAAACCTGTGTCGAAACGTCGGTAAATAAAGGTAATAAAATAAATTTCGAGATAGGTCTATAAATGTGAGTTAATATGTGTTCGAAACGCGAAAGTTTTTAAATAGGTATTAAGTAATTGTAAATGTCAAACAATTTGGGACTTGCATTTTAAACGCGTTACCATACCTATCCGAAAAAAACTAATTTTTCGCGAAATTCTCGCAACGTATTGAGGTTACAAGGTAGCACGGTCTCAGGAATCTGAGGAAGAATCGGAGACGTTCACGCAGTGCGAAGAACGGTTGACCGCTCAGCGGATTCGCACGACAGACGCGCTCGACGGTTAAGTACTGCGGTGCATCAGCGGGTACTGGAGAGCCCAGCACACACATTAACCTACATTAATACTATTGTTCTGTGTTTAAGCACTGACAGCCTGGACGCTTCGGGCCTTCCTCCCTACGCGGAGCTCGGCCTTGGGCCTTCGCACTTAGACAGTTATACTATTGTTCTGTGATTAAGCACTGACATCCAGGACGCTTCGGGCCTTCGGCCCTACGCGGAGCTCGGCCTTCGGCTTTCGCATTAGATATCCACACCAAAATTCAACCATTGCGGCGGTGTCCCTGACATAGCCTCTCTCAATGTTTTCTATCAAAAAAATTCGCGCTCGCTACGCTCGCGTTTTTAAATTTTAAGATTAAGCCTACTTTGATAAAGGTGGCATTCTGGGCATTCTACCGAGCGACTACTACTACGACTGACACTTCGGGCCTTCGGCTCTAAGCGGAGCTCGGCCTTCGGCTTTCGCATTTAGACACTGATACCATTGTTCTGTGATTAAGCACTGGCATCCTGGACGCTTCGGGCCTTCGGCCCTACATGGCTCGGCCTTCGGCTTTCGCATTAGATATCCACACCAAAATTTCACGTAAACCACTGCGGCTATGTCCCTGACATAGCCTCTCTAATTTTTTTTCTATCAAAAAAAATTCGCGCTCGCTACGCTCGCGTTTTTAATACGATTTTAAAGGTTAAGCCTAATTTGATAAAGGTGGCATTCTGGGCACCCTATCGAGCGACTACTACTACGACTTAAACACTTACATCCTGGACGCTTCGGGCCTTTGGCCCTACGCGGAGCTCGGCCTTCGGCCTTCGCATTTAGACACTGATACTATTGTTCTGTGCTTAAGTACTGACAGCCTGGACGCTTCGGGCCTTCGGCCCTACATGGAGCTCGGCCTTCGGCTTTCGCATTAGATATCCACACCAACGTTTCACGTAAACCATTGCGGCTGTGTCCCTGACAACATTACTCCCATCTCTCAATTTTTTTTCTATCAAAAAAAATTCGCGCTCGCTGCGCTCGCGTTTTTAATACGATTTTAAGGGTTAAGCCCTACTTTAATAAAGATGGCATTCTGGGCACCCTACCAAGCGACTACGACTTAGGCCAATTTATAATTAAACATTTTTTTACACTGTTAAAAGTAATCCCCGGTACATACATATATGTAGATATTTAGTTGTGCATACATAAACATAACTGTAAATAAAGTGTAAATACTCGGCCTCAAGTTTTTGATATTTATAATATTCTCCTTTCCTGTAATCTTACTTCTAACTAATATAATATTAGACCTAAATTCGAAAGTTTGTTAGGAAGTATGGATTTCTATGTGTATAAATCTTAATTTTTCATGCTCAGAATGATTTGACTGGAGGACAGAATTGGATGATATTTGCTATGGACATGTTTTGGATAGGTACACTCAAGAACGTAAAAATACAAAAGTAGTACTGTATTGTCCGTTATACACCTTTTTTTTTTTTAAGAGGGGAAATGCTTTAAGCATACCACCCGGCGCGGGGACGGGCCGGGATGGTTATGTGGGACTCCCTGTTGTGAGCTAATGAGACCCCAGGTTTACCCACTAAAACCCCTCTGTTGCCGCCTCGCTGCTATAAGGCGAGGTCCCAGGAACGCCGAAGTACTCTTCCGCAACCTCGCCAGCGGCCGTCCGGACTCGGACCCGACTCTTGGGGAAATCACCCCTTCACCTCATTGGGCGCGTTGGCTACACATCGCGCCTGCCCACGCAGGGGTCCGTTATACACCTACTATAACTCTGTGTCGTTTAAATCACGTCTAATATTGGAATAAGGGCGAAAAAAACTATTGGTTTTGGAGTGTAGTTTTGTTTAGTGGTAAGTACCTACCTAATTGTAAAATATTTTATCTGGACTTCAGTCCGCTAATCGTATCCATCTGTCAACTTTACTTCAAGTTCCGCCTCCAGGGGAGAGAAAGAGAAATTAGGGATGAATTAGCTTACTGACACAGACCGAATTCCACGCGGGCGGAGCCGCGGGCACAGCTAGTTTAGATATAAATTATAACTTATACTTAATATTATTAGAATAGTTAGTTTAAGTTAGTTAGTTTATATTTTGTACTTTTTTTGTGGCAATAAAGCATTTTTATTTCATTTCATTTCATTTCAAATTTTGTCTATATTACACTTTCGCATTTATACTAATATTAGTATGGAGTGGATTAATTAAGTACTAGGTACCTACATACCTAGTATCTATTAGGCACGTAAACCCTGTGACCTGTGACCGTGACTCGAAACGGGATGTGTGTTCTCGGACCAAACGCGGTGGATAATGAGCTAGGTATCAAGTTAATTTCTAGGTAAAGCAGAATTAGGCACCTGGCAACCGAACCACTGTGGTTGTATCGTAACAGAACCTACGTATTTGCCGGCAGCCTACTTACAACATGCTTACAACCCAACAAGCTGTCGACACGTAGCTCTGACAGTGACCGCTCATTTAAACGTGAATTCTTGCGTCTACGGCGTACACTCTACACTAGTTTTCCCTACGTAATTCTATAGTCACATAACATACCTATATTATTTATTCCAAATGCACTATTATCCTTTCAAATAAACTTGGGCACCAACAATTCAGAAAACACTACGTTCAAAATAACACTGTATTCCAACACTTAATCCACACTGAGCGCGATCGGAGACACAAGTCACACACAACACTCGCGGAGACGGAGACGTCACATACGTCCACACGTCGGCCGCTGCGGCGCGGCGCGCAACACTGCGCCGCGCGCGCGCAGCTCGCCCCGCCCCCTCGCGCCATTGGCTGCGCGCGCACACCCCCCCGCGCCGCAGCCGCCCCGCCCCTAGCACCCCAGGGGAACACGTGGCGCGGGGCCCGAAGGGCGGAGCCTCGCCGGATTGGTCACCCTACCAGATTATATTGCAGCAACAGTATTTATATTGCGTAGATATGGCAGGACACCTGGCAATAGTGAGTTTCAGTTCACGAAGGAACGACTCGCTTTTTAGGGTTCCGTAGCCAAATGGCAAAAAACGGAACCCTTATAGATTCGTCATGTCTGTCTGTCCGTCCGTCTGTCTGTCCGTCCGTATGTCACAGCCACTTTTCTCCGAAACTATAAGAACTATACTGTTGAAACTTGGTAAGTAGATGTATTCTGTGAACCGTATTAAGATTTTTACACAAAAATAGAAAAAAACAATAAATTTTTGGGGTTCCCCATACTTCGAACTGAAACTCAAAATTTTTTTTTCATCAAACCCATACGTGTGGGGTATCTATGGATAGGTCTTCAAAAATGATATTGAGGTTTCTAATATCATTTTTTTCTAAACTGAATAGTTTGCGCGAGAGACACTTCCAAAGTGGTAAAATGTGTGTGTCCCCCCCTGTAACTTCTAAAATAAGAGAATGATAAAACTAAAAAAAATATATGATGTACATTACCATGTAAACTTCCACCCCAAATTGGTTTGAACGAGATCTAGTAACTAGTTTTTTTTTATACGTCATAAATCGCCTAAATACGGAACCCTTCATGGGCGAGTCCGACTCGCACTTGGCCGCTTTTTTAGTTGCTTTGCTTGTGAAAAATGTTACTTTGTAATAGGTTGCTGCAGGTAGTAAACATACCTTTTCGATCACTTTATGAGTATAGATATAGAGCTATAGTTAGCTGAGTAATGTATATCTCTATCTAATACCTTTAAACGAGCAATTCTTGTTTGTTTATTTATTTATATATATATTTTGGGGATCTCGGAAACGCCTCTAACGATTTTGATGAAATTTGCTGTAGGATAGGTAATTCCAGGGTAGTTGGCCATAGTTTTTTTAGAACGCGATAAAAAAATAAGTTAACATGTAATTAAAGAAATCTTGAAAAATTGTTTAAAAAAAATGTACAATTGGCCATCTCTCCCGAGGTGTCCGGTAGGTATATAGTGATGACCATACATTACAGGAGAGATGGCCATAACATAACTCTTAATATTAGTATTGTTTATACTTTATCTCCCAAGTCCCTTTTCTTCTCAAGACCCCGTTTAGGCCACCGAATACCAGCAAACAGTACACTCAATGCAATCATGGAGGAGAAGAGGCTCGTGATATTTATTCCCACACCTGCAATTGTTATATCTTTCTAAATGAACTCCATTTTCCTTTTTTATTCGTTATAATGCATAAGGGGACATCGTCACTGATATATGATAACCTTTGGAATACCTAATTCGTGATCTTAGATACATCTTATCCATCACTGTGTGCCTTCACGGCCATACGGCTATATGTTATATCCTAACTTGAACTGGCCCCCCTTCTTCCTCGCGTTGTCCCGTCATTTTTGGCCACGGCTGATGGGAGCCTGGGGTCCGCTTGGCAACTAATCCCAGGAATTGGCGTAGGCACTAGTTTTTACGAAAGCGACTGCCATCTGACCTTCCAACCCAGAGGGTAAACTAGGCCCGTATTGGGATTAGTCCGTTTTCCTTTACCGGAAAGCGGCTGGTATTAAATATCAAATGATATTTCGTACATAAGTTCCTAAAAACTCATTGGTACGAGCCGCCCGAGCCGGGGTGTGAACCCGCGACCTCCGGATTGCAAGTCGCAGTTACCGCTAGGCCACCAGCGCTTATAACTTGAACTGGCCATCTCTCCTTTTTTCCGGGAGAGAAGACCACGCCTAAAATCAAAACAAGCTGAGACTAAAGCTTCATTCTTATTTAGGTTAGAACAAAACTACAACCGTATACTTTGCACCAAAAGCAAATAACACCATTAGAAAAAGACACTCTACAAAGAACCCTCTATAGTATTTTATACAATCGTGATATAATGGAGAGCTTTTCAGTCGAGTACCGTGTTTAGGCAACGAAGCTTGCTGAGTTGGGGTCCCATAGTGAAAAAAGTATGCGATTTCACTTTGGTATACGAAGTCTTAATTCAAGCATTGCAGTCGACGAGTAGAAAAAAAAATATTTGCACTAGTCAAAACAATCAACAAGGATTTTATGTACTTTTACAATTCTTTACTCCAAAATTTTGGCCACATCCTTGCTCCCAAGCATGACGTGAAGCGTACTAAACAAGAACTAGCGACATCTATCTATCAGAACCATGAAATATCTCGGTGGGCAATCTCGCCCTTATGGCCATCTACCCCGGAATTACCCTAGGTATGGCGGTTTTCGGGGCAGAAAAATCGATCTTGCGATTAGGTCTTATCTCTGGAAAAACGCGCATTTGTAGTGTTCCGTACCTCAGATGGAAAAAACGGAACCCTAATAGGATCACTCGTGCGTCTGTCTGTCTGTCCGTCCGTCTGTCACAGGCTATTTTCTCCGAAACGACTGGACCAATTAAGGGCCATATGTAAGTTTGTGACCCAAAGACGTACATGTAACGATTGTAACGTAAACAAATGAATTTTAAATATGGAGGCCACTTTTGGGGGGTAAAATGACAAAATAGGGAATATTACGCGAAAGTCTGCGTAGGGGGCGCCACATCAACAACAAGTAAACAATCTAAGGGTCTACCGCAAACGAGAGAGTCGACATTTTGTTATCTAACCTCTCTATCACTCTTGCATATTCGAGCGATAAAGAGGCAGATAGCTGAGTTTCGATTTCGCGTGTCCCGGTAGGCCCTTTGTAAGCAAACCGCCTTGATGTATATTGATACATGACAATTGATACATGGAAATGACATTGGTCATATTTGATTGTCTGTGAAAACTTGTCAAAAAACAGTTTAAGGTACAGTATGTATAAATTACTCTATGGTATACTTAAGTCACTAGTGCTGCACTCTGGCGGCCAAACATTGCAGTAATACTCCCTATTAAAAAATATGCCGAATACCTATTAATGCTGAATACCGAATATTCGGTTGTCTATTGTTTGTCCGAAAATTGTATAAAATAATACTCATATGTTTGTTTTGTTTGCTTACCATAAAAATGATGTGACATACTCTTTGTTTACCCGATTATTAGATTCCAGAACGTACGAGTGCCATACGTGTTGTTGTCCATATTATTAACTGTAATAATACTATTTAATAGAATATTTAAACGCCATACTAAATAATGTTTTTTCCCCGAATCTATCTAGTCACTATAATTCTGGCATACGATTACGATTACGCAGTTCGTCCTAAGAGCCGCGGAGCAAGGCTCTTCTTCTTCCTCGCGTTGTCCCGGCATTTTGCCACGGCTCATGGGAGCCTGGGGTCCGCTTGGCAACTAATCCCAGTAATTGGCGTGGGCACTAGTTTTTACGAAAGCGACTGCCATCTGACCTTCCAACCCAGAGGGTAAACAAGGCCCGTATTGGGATTAGTCCGGTTTCCTCACGATGTTTTCCTTCACCGAAAAGCGACTGGTAAATATCAAAATGATACTTCGTACATAAGTTCAGAAAAACTCATTGGTACGAGCCGGGGTTCGAACCCGCGACCTCCGGATTGCAAGTCGCACGCTCTTACCGCTAGGCCACCAGCGCTTTTTTTTTTTTTAAGCAAGCAAGCCGGAGCAAGGCGCGCAAAAAAAAGACCTAACATCGAAGTCTACGGCGGGAGCGAAGCGAACCTAACCTATCCGAGTCGGAGTGCCCCGGAAAGTCTTGCTCGCTCGCTTGTTCGCAGTTCTAACCTAATCTAACCTACTTTCTGGTAGCCGTTTTATTTTGTAGGAGGTCGCAGTTCTAACCTAACCTAACCTACTTTCTGGGAAGCAATTTGAATGGCAAATTTTATTATGGCTAGTGATAATTATGGCTTACAATGATGATGACAAATGATATTATTGAAATTGGTTTATGGGAAACAAAGTTTCTGGCACGTGACTAATATAGTAAACAATATATAATGGCTGTTGACTATTATGGCAGATGAAATTATGGCAAATGAAATTCTGGCAAGTGGGTGTATACCCGAATATTCGGCCCATCTTTAATTTACCTATTATATTTTTTACTACCTAAGTATAGGGTTACCAGATCCAAATTTGGAATTTCCTGACAAAATTCCTGATTTGCGAATATTTTTCCTGCCGCTCATATCGGCGACGGGGTGGGGAAGGGGGGCGCATACGTTTAAATTTGATTTGTTTTGGATTTATGTAAATAAATTTGTATAATGTATTACCTTTTTAGATACATAATAAAAAAGTCTGTCAATTCACTAAAATTCCTGACATTTTCGTATTCCGGCCGCATTCCTGACAAATGGTCAAAATTCCTGACATGTCAGGAAAATTCCTGATGTCTGGTAACCCTACCTAAGTACGCATTATAGGTAGGTATCTTTATAACCTCTACCTACAAGAAGAAAGATTTATGCCAGCGAAAACATTTTCAGACGACTAAGACGAGACCATACCTACCTATGGCTCGCACTTGAGTCGCACTGTCAATTATTTTAGGTATTTATTAGATCTCACATGTACCTAGAGCCACACTTAAGCTTCTAACCCAGCAGTGGTTCCCACAAAGTTGACTGGGCTCCGACCTACCTAATAAAAGAAGACCCATTCGTTTCGGAGATAAAGAAAGGGAAACGTCATTATTTTGCTATTTTCTTATAGTGTTTTATGCAACCGTTGTTTAAGAGAGGTCAAAAAAGCGGCCGAGTGCGAGTCGGACTCGCCCATGAAGGGTTCCGTATTAGGGGATTTATGACGAAGGGTAATTCCGGGGTAGTTGGCCATAGTTTTCTTAGGACTAGATAAAAAAATAAGTTTACATGTAACTAGTAGTTCGCCCCGAACTGAGAACTCGCGGTTCGCCAAAAAGATCAATTGAATGCAGTCGTCAAAAGATCGAAAACCGCGTGCAAGATCTGTGGAGACCTTAATTGATAAATTTAAGTCACCATAGAAATTAAAATAAACTATATCTGTCTGTGGTAAGTCGTAATCTTTCTTGTCAAATGTCAAATACTAATATTTATTTTATTTCGTTTTTATCTTGCTAATTATTTTAAAATCTTAAATTAAAAAACAATATTATAAATGTGTAAACCGAGCACTTTCATTTGATACCAAACTTTCTTGCAATTAAAATGACCAGAATAGCAAGACTCCTCACAAAAAGCTTTTTAGCATTTTAAGCTCTTCTAGCTCAATAACCTCTTGATCGAGCCTGCTCAAAATTTAATGACTAAAATATAATGCCCTCAACTTTACGTTCACCCAATTTCATTTAAATTAGAACAAATTTACTTAAGTTATTGTGTATCAAACTATCCTCTGATAGTTTAGCTTAAAAACATCGAAATGCCGGGACGTGCCCCTATCCAGCCGTGTGTTCCAAGTCGAATGTAAGAACTTCACTTCGCTTCGCTCGCTCGTTCGATTAAAGAAATATTTACTTCTTCATAAACTTTGATTAATTGACTTTCGAAAATGAAAGAAACAATAAATATTTCTATTGCGAACAGCTTGAAAAAATGTTTCAAAAAAAAATTACAATTCGCCATTTCTCCGGAGGTATCCGGGAGTGATGATCATACCATTACAGGAGAGATGGCCATAACATAACTCTTCATTTGAGTATAATTTATTTTTCATTTTTATTCCCCAAGTACCTTTTCTTCTCAAGACCCCGTTTAGGCCATCTAATACCAGCAAACAGCGCACTCAACGCAATTATGGAGGAGAAGGGGCACGTGATATTTTTTCCCACACCTGCAATAGTTTTATCTTTCTAAATGAACTCCATTTTCCTTTTTTAATCATTATCATGCATAGGGAGACGTTGTCATTGATATCTGATAACCTTTGGAATACCTTCCTTCACGGCCATATGGCCATAATACCCCAACTCGAACTGGCCATCTCTCCTTTTCGTCCGGGAGAGAAGACCACGCCTAAAATCAAAACAAGTTGAGACTCGAGCTTCATTTTTATTTAGGTTAGAACAACACAACAACCAAAATGTTGGCCATATCTTTGCTCCCAAGCATGACGTGAAGCGTACTAAACAAGAACTAGCGTCATCTCCCCCTTATGGCCATCTACCCCGGAATTACCCTATTAAAAAAACTACCTACTAGATCTCGTTCATGAAAACCAATTTTCGGTGGAAGTTTGCATGGTAATGTACATCAAATATTTTTATTCGTTTTATCATTCTCTTATTTTAGAAGTTACAGGGGGGGGGGACACATTTTACCACTTTGGAAGTGTCTCTCGCGCAAACAATTCAGTTTAGAAAAAAATGATATTAGAAACCTCAATATCATTTTTGAAGACCTATCCATAGATATGCCACATGTATGGGTTTGAGGAAAAAAAAAATTTTGAGTTTCAGTTCTAAGTATGGGGAACACCCAAAATTTATTCTTTTTTTTTCTATTTTTGTATGAAAATCTTAATGCGGTTCACAGAATACATCTACTTACCAAGTTTCAACAGTATAGTTCTTATAGTTTCGGAAAAAAGTGGCTGTGACATACACGGATAGACAGACGGACAGATATGACGAATCTATAAGGGTTCCGTTTTTTGCCATTTGGCTACGGAACCTTAAAAAGGCGAGTGGCGTGAGTAACAATTTGAGGCGAAGCCGAAAATTGTTAATAAAGACGCCACGAGTATTTTTTGACTCAGTTAAACAACGTTGCATAAGTACAATACTTTTTCTACGACCAAGCACTTACTTTGAAATAAGTATAATTATTTTGTAAATTTAACATATATTTTTCATTTTTATATGAAACCATAGGTACGAGGGGTATTCAAAATATTCTCGGTATGAGAATGAAAACAAACAAGTACGAAAAGTTTGATATTTTTATTTTTCAATATACGGGGAGTATATTGAAAAATAAAAATATCAAACTTTTCGTACTTGTTTGTTTTCATGTTCATACACTTAAAAGATCGATCAATTATTTTTTTTAATCCCTCGTAAAAATATTTTTTATCTTTCGTGTAAAAATGCTCCTCCACTGCCGCCTTCAATGCTTCATCGTCAGAAAATTTATTTCCACGCAGATCCTTTTTAAGATTGGGGAGCAAAAAGAAGTCGCTGAGGGCTAAGTCCGGACTATACGGTGGGTGAGTAACAGTTTTAAACCCACATTCAACAATAGCTGCCTTGGCAATATGAGCAGTATGGACGGGGGCGTTGTCATGCAGAAGCAGAATACCTTTGGTTAACTTTCCTCGCCTCTTTTCTTTAATTACATCCTTTAATTGACGTAGAATGTTAGCGTAGTACTGTCCTGTGATATTTACACCTTTTTCTTTATAATCGATTAGTAATACTCCTTCACAATCCCAAAATATCGTGGCCATGACCTTGCCAGCTGAAGGGAATGACCTTGAACTTCTTGGGATGAGCTGAACCCTTAATGTGCCACTGCATGGACTCTTGTTTACTCTCTGGGTCATAATGATGAACCCAGGTTTCATCTCCAGTAACTATTATTTGCAGCACCTCATCAGGATTTTCACCGCACAGGTCAATAAAATCGGAACAACAAGCTACACGCATGTCTTTTTGAAGCCGAGTCAGCATTCGCGGAACCCATCTTGCACTTACTTTTGACATATTAAGATGGTCATGTATAATATCATGTACGGTACCAATAGAGAGATTGGTTACTTGTGCTATAGATTTTACCTTCACTCGACCATCTTCCAATATAAGTTTTTCCACTTTATCAATATTTTCTTGTGAAGTAGCTACTACAGGCCGGCCAGGTCTAGGGTCATCTTCAATACTCTCCCTTCCGCGTTTAAACTCGCTTGACCACTTTTGAATGGTAGATAAAGAAGGAGCAGACTCACGGTAAACACAATCCATTTCCTCTTTTATGGTTTTTTGATTTTTACCCTGTTTTGTCAAGAATTTTATCACGCATCGATGTTCTAATTTAGTTAACATTGTCAATTCGCACATGATGTTCATGTTTGTTCAGCAATTGCAGAAAAACAAAAGACCATCTCGGTTCGAATTATACTTTTTTTTAATGTCAATGAATAAACTTTAGCGGCCAGTAACGAAAGAAATTTTAGAAGAGGTCGTAAGATATCAATACCGAGAATATTTTGAACGCCCCTCGTATAAAGTAAATATCAGAAATGAATTATGTATCCTTAAGTTACACGAAAATGATACCAAACTTGACCAACTAGAAAAACCTTATTTTTTACAAATTTCGGGGGGCACCCCCCCCCCCCCCTGAAGTCAAAAATTTGCATCAAAAATTCGATTGGCTCCCCTTCCTAAATCAATCTGTAAGTCAAAAGGAGCAACTCTACAAAAGGAAATTCCATCATCATCATTTCCCGTATAATTAAGTCTAAGTACACCAGGGACTAAATCTTGCATAATTCTTGACTGGTTTCTGGATCAGCAAGGCCATCTATCGAAATAAATTGACAACGTACCTACAATACAATGCGTGTGTTCGCCGATAGATGGCGTTAGCAAAACAGTAAATAAATAAAGCAAAGCATAGTAACGGTTATGCACTAATGCATAATGCATACTAAATTTCATCTAAATTTAATATTTTTTGGTTATATAATAGAATAAACTGTACTTGTCGCTCGAAAATTAAAAATCTACAGAGATAAATTGAAATTTGCAGTGTAATTCGGACCGAAAGCGTCGTAGCGTGACAGCCAACAAACTGACAATCTGACATTGACTTGACATGGCGCAGCTGTCAAAAGTTGACATAACTTCCAATTAATTTTCCACAATAAACATCCGTGTTTTGCAAGAAAATGCTCCGGGAGTTTTACAATGGATTGCCTGAACGTTGCTGAGTGGTCCCCGGCTCAAGTGGAAGGATGGCTGAAAGGTATGCGCGCGGGCGGGCTCCGGCGGCCGAGAGCGTGACTCACGGCGGCCCCTGCGACGCCTAGGCCTTTGGCACCGCTTTAACTTGCCGGGAGCTGGTTACCTGCAGCTGACCATTTAAAATCCGGACTGTAGTTAGTAGAAGTCGTCGTAGCTACAGCAGTACATGTGTCGAAAGTGCCGTGTGGACCGTGTGGTGCGCAAGAACAGTTTGAGTGTAGATAACGTCGTCCTTTCACCAAGGAAATATTATGTACTATGAAAGTTGCATGAGAAGGCTGGATACTGTATACAAATGTAGATTTAGGGTAGTGTAATGCTTGCTTTCAGTTTTTTAGTATTGGGTGAAATATTATTTCCATTAATACATTGTCGGTATTTGTCAGTCGTAAGATAATAACTAGTTAACCTTAAAAATCAAATAAATACCAGTTGTGAGTTGTGAGGAGTCTCAACTTCGCCTTGCTTGCTTGCCAAAGACAGAACTTATTTTGGCTTGATTTTTGTTTGATAATAGTAAATTAAGGAACTTATTTTATCTTCGTACATCAAGCCAGGGTTTTCTACATTACTGCCTATTGGGCATCCCATGTATGAAACAAGAAACTTGAAAACAATAATAAGAAGAATGAAAACTCATAATATAAACTGAAACGGGACTTCATTGCATACACTTACTTTTGTTTACTCTACTTGGCTTATCTAAAGAAAGTGCACATAATTAAGTCCCATGTCAGTACTACATATAAAAATCAATTTAAGGAAAAACTCCTTTCTGTGTGTAAGGTCTGGGTGCGCCAGTGGGCGGGTACGCTGCAGGGCTGCGCGCGCGCGGGCTGGACGGCGCCAAGCTGCTGATGCTGCGCTGCGACGACCTGGAGCACCTCGGCATGCCCACCATCGGCCACCAGGAGCTGCTGCTGGAGGCTGTTGAGCATCTCCGCAACTTTGTGAGTTCATTGTCTGCTCACTACTAAAATAAACTTTGTAAGGAATGATGGTAACAATTAGATACTTTTGGCAAAATTGTACTATTTAATTACTTTCTTGCCTGTTTTTTAGGGTTCCGTACCCGAAGGGTAAAAACGGGACCCTATTACTAAGACTCCGCTGTCCGTCCGTCCGTCCGTCCGTCTGTCACCAGGCTGTATCTCACGAACCGTGATAGCTAGACAGTTGAAATTTTCACAGATGATGTATTTCTGTTGCCGCTATAACAACAAATACTAAAAACAGAATAAAATAAAGATTTAAGTGGGGCTCCCATACAACAAACGTGTTTTTTGACCGAAGTTAAGCAACGTCGGGCGGAGTCAGTACTTGGATGGGTGACCGTTTTTTTGCTTGTTTTTTGTTGATGGTGCGGAACCCTCCGTGCACGAGTCCAACTCGCACTTGGCCGGTTTTTTTAAATATTATTATTACATATTTCAACTATAGTTGGTCAAACCATTTTGTCAGTCAGTAAGAACCAGGAAAACTATACTTATACTTTTCTTTTGGGTGCTAGTACTAGTGCAAGACAAAGATAGTATGATTCTCTCTGTCTATGTTTGAAATGAGGCAGTCCTTTGACTAACTATATAGGTATGTAGGTATAATAAGGAGTAGCAGTAATAATAAGATATATTTTATGAGCACAATTACACTATTTATTTCCTTACTTGCTATTGTATTTAATACAGGATTTCTGTGGTAACTAGGTTACTAATGGTCCATGAAAACAGAGTCGCACCATAATGGTTCCTTTTGTACCTTTTTGGCACGGAAAACTAAAAATAACAATGAGATTGTTTCTGGGCCTGCCCAATGTCAGAAGTTTTGTTTTGAGCAAGTGAGTTTGAGATAGTCATTGTTGTTCTGTAACAAGTATGACTAGTTGAGTAATCTCATGTTAAAGTGAGTATATATGGAATGGAGG
Organism: Cydia amplana; assembly: GCF_948474715.1. Classification (NCBI taxonomy): domain Eukaryota; kingdom Metazoa; phylum Arthropoda; class Insecta; order Lepidoptera; family Tortricidae; genus Cydia; species Cydia amplana. The sequence goes on from NC_086076.1 coordinate 19,827,156, forward strand.
ATGTGCTATTGTTACCTTATCTGTAACTCAGATGAGTAATGCTTACATTTATACACAATGACTCATGTTGGCAAGCCTAATTAAAGGTTTCCTAATAATCATTCAATAAATCTTAAGAAACCTACCTTGTCATCGATATTTTTAGATTGATTTTTTAGGGTTTTCAGGGAGTTTTAGAAAACATTTTCAATCATTTCAGCAAATATGACACCAATTTTGTGATTAGGCAATGCTGGAATAGCCTGTCATAAATCAATATTATTACATATATTTCACAGCTTTAAGACTTATGAGCCATATTGCTTGATAAATAAAATAAATATAATATATTATATAAGGACATTCTTACACAAATTGACTAAGTCCCACAGTAAGCTCAAGAAGGTTTGTGTTGTGGGTTCTCAGACAACGATATTAATATACAAATATGTACTTTAATTCTTACAAAACATCCATGACCCAGGAACAAATATCTGTGCTCATCACACAAATAAATGCCCTTCCCAGTATTCAAACCCAGGACCATTGGCTTCATAGGCAGGGTCACTCTACCCACTAGGCCTATTGATTGAGCTGAGATTTCTTAAATGTATCAAAAGGTGATAATGACTTACAGATTGTCTCATTAGCTATTCAACATACACCTTTATTGATTATTTTACATGCACACTGTATTAGGTACATTATAGTTATACTAGAGAAGGGGTAGTCCCTTATAGCTTTCGTGTCTGATTGTCATGTTCGTCGACAGCAATATGAGACCTCACGCGAGTGCGTGCAGCAGATGGCGCTGCGAGTGTCCGTGGCGGCCACCGGGCTCGCCCGGGCCCTGGCCGGCGGCTGCGAGCGGCTCGAGACACAGGCGCTTATGGACGTAGCCCGCGCAGTGGCGGCTGTCAAGGTACGAGTGTCTCACCATCATGCCCGTAGCCAGCAATATGAGACCTCACGCGAGTGCGTGCAGCAGATGGCGCTGCGAGTGTCCGTGGCGGCCACCGGGCTCGCCCGGGCCCTGGCCGGCGGCTGCGAGCGGCTCGAGACACAGGCGCTTATGGACGTAGCCCGCGCAGTGGCGGCTGTCAAGGTACGAGTGTCTCACCATCATGCCCGTAGCCAGCAATATGAGACCTCACGCGAGTGCGTGCAGCAGATGGCGCTGCGAGTGTCCGTGGCGGCCACCGGGCTCGCCCGGGCCCTGGCCGGCGGCTGCGAGCGGCTCGAGACACAGGCGCTTATGGACGTAGCCCGCGCAGTGGCGGCTGTCAAGGTACGAGTGTCTCACCATCATGCCCGTAGCCAGCAATATGAGACCTCACGCGAGTGCGTGCAGCAGATGGCGCTGCGAGTGTCCGTGGCGGCCACCGGGCTCGCCCGGGCCCTGGCCGGCGGCTGCGAGCGGCTCGAGACACAGGCGCTTATGGACGTAGCCCGCGCAGTGGCGGCTGTCAAGGTACGAGTGTCTCACCATCATGCCCGTAGCCAGCAATATGAGACCTCACGCGAGTGCGTGCAGCAGATGGCGCTGCGAGTGTCCGTGGCGGCCACCGGGCTCGCCCGGGCCCTGGCCGGCGGCTGCGAGCGGCTCGAGACACAGGCGCTTATGGACGTAGCCCGCGCAGTGGCGGCTGTCAAGGTACGAGTGTCTCACCATCATGCCCGTAGCCAGCAATATGAGACCTCACGCGAGTGCGTGCAGCAGATGGCGCTGCGAGTGTCCGTGGCGGCCACCGGGCTCGCCCGGGCCCTGGCCGGCGGCTGCGAGCGGCTCGAGACACAGGCGCTTATGGACGTAGCCCGCGCAGTGGCGGCTGTCAAGGTACGAGTGTCTCACCATCATGCCCGTAGCCAGCAATATGAGACCTCACGCGAGTGCGTGCAGCAGATGGCGCTGCGAGTGTCCGTGGCGGCCACCGGGCTCGCCCGGGCCCTGGCCGGCGGCTGCGAGCGGCTCGAGACACAGGCGCTTATGGACGTAGCCCGCGCAGTGGCGGCTGTCAAGGTACGAGTGTCTCACCATCATGCCCGTAGCCAGCAATATGAGACCTCACGCGAGTGCGTGCAGCAGATGGCGCTGCGAGTGTCCGTGGCGGCCACCGGGCTCGCCCGGGCCCTGGCCGGCGGCTGCGAGCGGCTCGAGACACAGGCGCTTATGGACGTAGCCCGCGCAGTGGCGGCTGTCAAGGTACGAGTGTCTCACCATCATGCCCGTAGCCAGCAATATGAGACCTCACGCGAGTGCGTGCAGCAGATGGCGCTGCGAGTGTCCGTGGCGGCCACCGGGCTCGCCCGGGCCCTGGCCGGCGGCTGCGAGCGGCTCGAGACACAGGCGCTTATGGACGTAGCCCGCGCAGTGGCGGCTGTCAAGGTACGAGTGTCTCACCATCATGCCCGTAGCCAGCAATATGAGACCTCACGCGAGTGCGTGCAGCAGATGGCGCTGCGAGTGTCCGTGGCGGCCACCGGGCTCGCCCGGGCCCTGGCCGGCGGCTGCGAGCGGCTCGAGACACAGGCGCTTATGGACGTAGCCCGCGCAGTGGCGGCTGTCAAGGTACGAGTGTCTCACCATCATGCCCGTAGCCAGCAATATGAGACCTCACGCGAGTGCGTGCAGCAGGTGGCGCAAAAGAAGTTCTCGTTTGGAGAGCCCTGATGTATATTATAAAAAATATCCTATTTCTGAAGCATACAATACGTACATTGTTGCCTTTTTTGTCAAAAGGCATGAGGTGCGTGACGTTTGTAGCTTTGATCAAAAACTAAGTTTAATTGATATTTGCAGGCGCTGGTATGCTGGCTGGCCCGCTTCCCGATGTCGGGCGGCGTGCTCCGGGACCGCGCGGCGCACCTGCTGGGGCTCTGCCTGGAGGCGGCCACCTGCGCGCAGCGCGACCGCTTCGCGGAGCAGCCCGCGCGGACCGTCGCCTCCGCCGCCGCCGCCGCCGCCGCCTCCGCCGACACCATCCTGCAGGTACTGTAGGGCTCCGCTGCGGGCCTGCCCCGAGTGCCCACCTGCGCGCGGCGGGACCGGTTCGCGGAGCAGTTTACTAACAATGGCACCGAACAGTGGTATGGACGATAGCACTAACGGCAGCACTCCTAACCGACCATCGGTCGATCTTATCCCTTTGACCTTCAAAAACGTCAACTAATACGCGCGCAATTGCGACCCAATATCGACCTTCACGCATCCCGACAAGATTCACTATGACACGCCGCGCACGGTAGGCGTGGCGTACAAAGGGTCAAGTCGTCGTTATCTGTCCAGCACGTGTCGGACTCGTTCGTGCTGGCGCCGGCGACGCTGGAGACGGTGTCGCTGCGCCAGGCCGGCAAGCCGCTCGGCTTCTCCGTGCTGCCCTCTCTGAGCGGGCACCTGCAGCTGGCCAACATCCGCTTCGGCTCCCCGGCGCACGCCTCGGGGGCCGTCCACGAGGGCGACGAGATCGTGCAGGTGATTCTTTATTCCGGCCCGCGGTTTCAGTTAAGAAGGGCGCTCGAGTCTCGTACTTCGCGTACGCGTTTTCAAGGTTCGATTTTTACAATATTTTCGTCCTACGAGCGTGAGAATCCGCCCTATCGCTTCATATTGTGGGATCGCGAGAGTATAATTAAGTATTCGTATCGGCAGGTCGGCGGGCAGTGCGTGGTGGGCTGGAGCGGGCCCGCCGTGGAGCGCGCGTGCGCGGAGCGGGCGAGGGGCGGCGGCGAGCTGCCGCTGCGGCTGCGCAGGCGCGGCGCGAGAGTGTGCGTGCAGACGCGCAGGGACAGGTGCGCGCGGGGGTGGGGGGAGACGCCCCCGTGCCCGCGGCGGTGTGTAACCCGCGGTGTGTGTGTGTGCAGGAAGCTGTGCGGCGGCCGCCTGGAGCCGGAGCCCGGGCTGACGCTGGCGCCGCCCGCGCCCGCGCCGGCGCCCGGGGACTCCTCCGACGAGGAGCCCGCGTCCCCCACGCTCCCGCTGGACCGCAGGTACGCTATTAAACAGATCGACACCCGGGCCCCGTCCGGGAAACGTAGGTTTCAACGTTTTTGTAAAGTCGAACTACAGCTATGTGTCTCGGCCCCGGCAGGATGTACCCGCCGCCGCCGCGCGCGCCGACGGCGCGGCGCCACTCCGTGAGCGGCGGCAGCCCCGCCGCCCGGCGCCACCGCCGCGGCCTCGAGCAGCTGTGGTGCTCCCTGCAGCAGGCGCGCGTCGACCTGCACTACCGCCGCGACAAGGCGAGCGACCCGACGCGTTCTATTCGTTTCCGACACCGCGGGAGGAGAGAACGTGTCTTAGAATCTAACGCCGTGTCCTTTCCCTCGGGCAGGCGGTGTCGTGCAGCACGGGGTTGGAGCTGTCGCCGCGGCCGCCGACGGGTCCGGCCGGAGCCCCGCCGGAGCCGCCGCCGCGGCCCCCGCCCCGGCGCGACGAGCGCCCGCGCGGCAAGCTCGACAAGAGCCACTCCACGCCCGCATACGACTTCCACGCCGAGCCGCCCGGCCCGCTGACGCAGCAGGTATGTGTCCGGCGGAGCGGCGGCTGACGTGCACGGTCCGGCAAGCTCGACAGGAGCCACTCCACGCCCGCATACGACTTCCACGCCGAGCCGCCCGGCCCGCTGACGCAGCAGGTATGTGTCCGGCGGAGCGGCGGCTGACGTGCACGGTCCGGCAAGCTCGACAGGAGCCACTCCACGCCCGCATACGACTTCCACGCCGAGCCGCCCGGCCCGCTGACGCAGCAGGTATGTGTCCGGCGGAGCGGCGGCTGACGTGCACGGTCCGGCAAGCTCGACAGGAGCCACTCCACGCCCGCATACGACTTCCACGCCGAGCCGCCCGGCCCGCTGACGCAGCAGGTATGTGTCCGGCGGAGCGGCGGCTGACGTGCACGGTCCGGCAAGCTCGACAGGAGCCACTCCACGCCCGCATACCTCTTCCACGCCGAGCCGCCCGGCCCGCTGACGCAGCAGGTATGTGTCCGACGGAGCGGCGGCTGACGTGCACGGTCCGGCAAGCTCGACAGGAGCCACTCCACGCCCGCATACGACTTCCACGCCGAGCCGCCCGGCCCGCTGACGCAGCAGGTATGTGTCCGGCGGAGCGGCGGCTGACGTGCACGGTCCGGCAAGCTCGACAGGAGCCACTCCACGCCCGCATACGACTTCCACGCCGAGCCGCCCGGCCCGCTGACGCAGCAGGTATGTGTCCGGCGGAGCGGCGGCTGACGTGCACGGTCCGGCAAGCTCGACAGGAGCCACTCCACGCCCGCATACGACTTCCACGCCGAGCCGCCCGGCCCGCTGACGCAGCAGGTATGTGTCCGGCGGAGCGGCGGCTGACGTGCACGGTCCGGCAAGCTCGACAGGAGCCACTCCACGCCCGCATACGACTTCCACGCCGAGCCGCCCGGCCCGCTGACGCAGCAGGTATGTGTCCGGCGGAGCGGCGGCTGACGTGCACGGTCCGGCAAGCTCGACAGGAGCCACTCCACGCCCGCATACGACTTCCACGCCGAGCCGCCCGGCCCGCTGACGCAGCAGGTATGTGTCCGGCGGAGCGGCGGCTGACGTGCACGGTCCGGCAAGCTCGACAGGAGCCACTCCACGCCCGCATACGACTTCCACGCCGAGCCGCCCGGCCCGCTGACGCAGCAGGTATGTGTCCGGCGGAGCGGCGGCTGACGTGCACGGTCCGGCAAGCTCGACAGGAGCCACTCCACGCCCGCATACGACTTCCACGCCGAGCCGCCCGGCCCGCTGACGCAGCAGGTATGTGTCCGGCGGAGCGGCGGCTGACGTGCACGGTCCGGCAAGCTCGACAGGAGCCACTCCACGCCCGCATACGACTTCCACGCCGAGCCGCCCGGCCCGCTGACGCAGCAGGTATGTGTCCGGCGGAGCGGCGGCTGACGTGCACGGTCCGGCAAGCTCGACAGGAGCCACTCCACGCCCGCATACGACTTCCACGCCGAGCCGCCCGGCCCGCTGACGCAGCAGGTATGTGTCCGGCGGAGCGGCGGCTGACGTGCACGGTCCGGCAAGCTCGACAGGAGCCACTCCACGCCCGCATACGACTTCCACGCCGAGCCGCCCGGCCCGCTGACGCAGCAGGTATGTGTCCGGCGGAGCGGCGGCTGACGTGCACGGTCCGGCAAGCTCGACAGGAGCCACTCCACGCCCGCATACGACTTCCACGCCGAGCCGCCCGGCCCGCTGACGCAGCAGGTATGTGTCCGGCGGAGCGGCGGCTGACGTGCACGGTCCGGCAAGCTCGACAGGAGCCACTCCACGCCCGCATACGACTTCCACGCCGAGCCGCCCGGCCCGCTGACGCAGCAGGTATGTGTCCGGCGGAGCGGCGGCTGACGTGCACGGTCCGGCAAGCTCGACAGGAGCCACTGCACGCCCGCATACGACTTCCACGCCGAGCCGCCCGGCCCGCTGACGCAGCAGGTATGTGTCCGGCGGAGCGGCGGCTGACGTGCACGGTCCGGCAAGCTCGACAGGAGCCACTGCACGCCCGCATACGACTTCCACGCCGAGCCGCCCGGCCCGCTGACGCAGCAGGTATGTGTCCGGCGGAGCGGCGGCTGACGTGCACGGTCCGGCAAGCTCGACAGGAGCCACTGCACGCCCGCATACGACTTCCACGCCGAGCCGCCCGGGCCCCGCTGACGCAGCAGGTAGAGTACGAGTATGGCGCCAGATTCCAACCAAACGTCTGTTCCATTCCGCTCTGGGTTTTTCGATCGTCTCCCACAGTTAATAAATCATAGGTAAGAAGCGTGGATCATTGCGTTGTCAGGTTACAAAAGAAATGATTTAGATATTTATTTATCCCATCAAAAACATTACATGTAAAAAGGTGCAAGTCTCGCAACGCTTTTACTACAAAAAAGTTTTGAGATGTAATGTGAAACCAAGTCGGTTATTTTAATCAGTGCCATGGGGTGTTAAAACCGTATCAATAAGATATCTTTAATTTGTAATACGTATAATGACTTGGCCATCGCACGGCTGCATAATAACAAAAGGATCATCGTCACCCATTAAAAATAATTCTAATTGAACATAACGCTAGCGCTAATTGCAGTTTGAGCATTACACATATTTACGAGTACGGTACGAGTAAAGCATTATGTGCGATTGCCAAGTCATTATATGTATTACCAGGCCTATGGAACTCTCACACTACTTGTAGTGTGGATGAATGCAGAAACAACAAAACTAATAAAAAATACCGTTTTTGCTCTTCCGATAGATAGGAAAAGTAGGTAGACATTCTCAATACAAGTACTTTTGGTTTTATTTAGTAGGTATTTGCGTTTTCTTTGAGAGATAAGTATCTGTTCGTAAGAACTATTATATAATCTGTGGTATTACAAATTAAAGATATCTTATTGATACGGTTTTAACACCCCCTGGCACTGATTAAAATAACCGACTTGGTTTCACATTACATCTCAAAACTTTTTTGTAGTAAAAGCGTTGCGAGACTTGCACCTTTTTACATGTAATGTTTTTGATGGGATCTCATCTCTTTTTGTAGGCAGTCCTCCTTTTCGGGTACTCATACCCATACCATAGTATGATGTGTAGTTTGATGTATGTATACATATATACACATATCATAACTAAACATATCTTCATTCATACTCAGTACTCACATCGTACATCGTAGTGTACCTTTACTTTACCTACTATTTGTAGGAACTGCAACAGTAACTTTGTAATATCATATATTTATATGGGATTACAAACTTACTTATGCAGTTCTCAGATCTTTAAAACGTGACTGATATTGCAATATTTTTAGGTTTACCCTTTATGTGGCCATTAAACCCTAACTCTGTATCAAATTTCAGCTCTCTGAGTTTATGGGAAGTACTAATTCTATTCTGATGATCATGAGTGAGTGAATGAATGAGTGTCATAAATGCGAAACTTTGCTTTCGCTTAACTTCGGAACTAAATGACCTACAGACTTGAAATTTTGAATTTTAAGTATGTGATTATAGCTTACTGGATGACGAAAATTTCTGCGTTCTGGTCTTATCCAAAGGTTCTCAAATAGGGGCCTGAAAATGCGGCGAAATGGTTCCAGTAAAGGATGGTACGGCAGTGTTTGCTTCGCGCTCGACTTGGCGGGGGCACTGCCGTGCCCCCAGATAAATCAAACATCAAACATCAACATTTATTCAGCAAATAGGCCACAAGGGCACTTTTACACGTCAACATGGAATTTACATACACCAAAAAAAAACACATCAACAATTATAAAATACAACTAAGCCGCAAATATAAAATCAAACTAAAGTATTTCATAGAGATGTACAAAGTCTCTAAATGTCGAATTACAAAAAAAAAACGCTAAATGTTTTATCTATCTTATAATCTGATAACGTCACTCTTGATCATATTCAAAAAAATTCAAAATTCAAAAATTCTTTATTACATAAGACACACTTTGTTTATAATGTACAGTGATGGAGCCACCCGGTAAGCAAAAATGCCTGTGTTGGGTGGCGCCGCTCTTCCTTTAGGTGACATAACTATTATAATTAATATAACATATGCTAAGCTAATTAACTCTAATTTACTGGCTAAAATTCTAGCTTATAGCTACTACTTACATTTAATCTAGACTTATGATAGGTACAAGAATCCAAAAAAGAAATGTATATGTATCCCTCTCTATATGTGTGTGTGTGTGTGTGTGTGTGTGTGTGTGGGTGGGTGGGTGGGTGGGGGTGTGTGGGTGTGTGCGCGTGCGTGTGTGCTTGTCTGTTTGTGTGATATTTCAGTCAAGTTCAATGTAGTAAAGTCTCTGTCTCATCGTAGGTTAAGGTCTTCAGCCAATTCCCTATCCTGATACTGTCCATATTAACCAGGTGATCCCCGAATCCCCGACGACGCCTGCCGACTCGCCGACAGTGTTCGTGCACTCCGCCGAGAAGGCCGACCAGATCCTCGACTTCAAGAAGTCCAGCTCGCAGATCGGAGAGGCCATCCTGCAGAAGAGGCGGCTCACGGACGAGAGGAACGAGTTCGCGTTCGGCGAGGCCGAGCCTGGTCCCGAAACGGTTGAGGCTGTCAATGTCAGCGTCGAGGCCCAAGGTCGCGTGCGGCGACTGTCGGCTAAGAGTCCACAGGTACCTACAGTAGATCTACAGATATCTTGCAGGAAAGGAGGCTGACGGGTGAGAGAAACGAGTTTGCGTTCGGGGAGGCCGAGGCGGGCTCGGAAGCGGTTGAGGCTGTCAATGTCAGCGTCGAGGCCCAAGGGCGCGTGCGGCGACTGTCGGCTAAGAGTCTGTGGTTAGTAGGTATGTAGGGGAAAATGCTATGTACAAAAGAAGTCGCCGAAAGTATTTACAATTATATTTACAGTGTTATTTACATCAATTTAGGTATATACAACAAATCAACGAATTATTAGAAATATGGGATTTCGTCTTAGGCAGATCTTGTCCGTTGCCAAGCGACGGCCGGTGGCGCATCGCGCAGGCGCGCGGACTTAGGCGCGTGTAGAGTGGCGAGCCGAGCAGGCCGCCACAAGTCCACAGGTACCTACAGTAGATCTACAGATATCTTGCAGAAAAGGAGGCTGACGGGTGAGAGAAACGAGTTTGCGTTCGGGGAGGCCGAGGCGGGCTCGGAAGCGGTTGAGGCTGTCAATGTCAACGTCGAGGCCCAAGGGCGCGTGCGGCGACTGTCGGCTAAGAGTCCACAGGTACCTACAGTACATCTACAGATATCTTGCAGGAAAGGAGGCTGACGGGTGAGAGAAACGAGTTTGCGTTCGGGGAGGCCGAGGCGGGCTCGGAAGCGGTTGAGGCTGTTAATTTCAGCTTCGAGGTCCAAGGTCGTACTGTCGGTTAAGAGCCCACAGGTACTTTAAATAGATAATTATACGCTTATACCGATATCTTGCAGAAGAGAAGCTCACGGACGAGCGCAGCGAGCTCGTCTTCGGCAACGCCGAGCCGGACCTAGTAACGATTGAGTGCCGATGTCAACGTCGAGGCCAAAGAACGCGTGTGGCGAATGTCGGACTGTGGTGTAGATCTCCTACTATGTAGACATCTGCGGAGTCTTAACTCCGCAGATGTCTACATAGTAGGAGATCTATGATCTATCTATACAGGGTGGATTTTCTTTTTGGGTCAGTGAGGGCAGCTACCAGATCCCGTGCTGCTACGAGAAAACGGTCTAAGAAGACCTTCCCTCGATTTCAAATTAATGAAGATTGGCTTTTACAGATTTTGGAAAAAACATACAGGGTGCGAGAAAAAGGTCATTTTGACAAACTTTTTTTTTTGATGCCAATCGATCCCATTCCTATTAAGGATCAAAAGCTTGTATGGAACCAAAAAAAAATTTCCGGCTAGAAAAGCCACAAATCGAGGAAAACTTTTCCCATACAATTTGTATGAAAATGAAAACTTTTATTTTTCACATGCTATTTTTGTATGCCAATCGATTCCATTCCTATCCAGTATCAATAGTTTCTTTGGGGTCAACTTACGGTAATGTACTAAAAAGCCACAAATTAAAGAAAACTTTTTCCATACATTTACTATGGAGAAAACGTCGCCCATCAGTCCTACAGCAATGTCTTCATACAATATTATGGTCCTTAAATGTAACAGGACTGATTGGCCAGATAGAAAAATGTGAATTAAATTTCACGTTTTCTCCATAGTAAATGTATGGAAAAAGTTTTCTTTAATTTGTGGCTTTTTAGTACATTACCGTAAGTTGACCCCTAGGCAACTATTGATACTGGATAGGAATGGAATCGATTGGCATACAAAAACAGCATGTGAAAAATAAAAGTTTTCATTTTCAATTTTTCATACAAATTGTATGGGAAAAGTTTTCCTCGATTTGTGGCTTTTCTAGCCGGAAATTTTTTTTTGGTTCCATACAAGCTTTTGATCCTTAATAGGAATGGGATCGATTGGCATCAAAAAAAAAGTTTGTCAAAAATGACCTTTTTCTCGCACCCTGTATGTTTTTTCCAAAATCTGTAAAAGCCAATCTTCATTAATTTGAAATCGAGGGAAGGTCTTCTTAGACCGTTTTCTCGTAGCAGCACGGGATCTGGTAGCTGCCCTCACTGACCCAAAAAGAAAATCCACCCTGTATACCTAATGATCGTCGTTCAGGAGGAGCGCTCGCCGTCCGTGAGCGAGGCCGTCCGCAACATCCAGGAGTCGCCGGGGCGGGCGCCGCCCCCTCCCCTGCGGCCCGCCCCCTCCCCCGCGCGGCCCCGCCCCGCGCCGCCGCCCTACCCCGCGCTGCGCCCCGTGCCGCCCGAGCCCCGCCCGGCCGGCCCGCCCCGGCCGCACGGGATCGACGCGTCGCAGGTGAGCCGGACGGTTATATTATAGTTTCGATGTATTCGAGTGAACCGATCTCGACGCGCCCGACACTAATTTGATAATGCGAATCCCGCTTTAGATATCCGTCCCGCTCCGGCACCTGACGCGGCACGAGCTGCGAGTGCCCCCGGCGGAGCCCCCGCCGCCGGGCCCCGCGCCGCGCGGCCCGCGGCCCGAGGCGCCCGGCCCGCGGCCCGAGGCGCCCGCCGCGAGCGACGCGCCCACCCGCGGCATCTTCCCCACCTCCAAGTCCAAGAGCTTGAAGAAGAAGAACTCCCTTCTCGCCAGTGAGTTCTGTTACATTTATTTTTCTACTCCCGTTCTTTTATTTGTCATTTAAAGAGTCGGGCGCACACCTTTAAAACCCTACCTTATAGTTGTCGAGACGAGTCTCTAGTCTGTTCCCCAAAAAAGCATTTGTGCATACGCGCAGTATCTTTTTGGCACTTTTTCGATATTTCGTGTAGTGACCGCTTAAAAAATATTGTATGATATACGTTGTTGCCGACCTTATTTTAAATGTCATCTCTGAGAAATAAGTGAACCGTAGAAATGTTTTTTTTTATTTCATTCATTCATTCGTTCTTTTCCCGCCCGTACCCTCCATTTTTTGCTAATTCTTGAATGTGGTTAAACATTGTGGTTGTTTTGTGTTGAAAAAACAGTGTGTATTTCAAGTTTAAATAGATGAAGACGAAAACTTAGTGTCTACGCCTGAAGAAATATCAGTGATAGCCCAAGAAGTCACTAAAAATAGGTAGATAAAGTCCGTCAACCAAATCTTGTCAGTAGTAAAAGGCGGCAAATTTGAAAAATCGCGGGTTAGCAACACTGTGTTCAAATAATTCCAAAACGCGTGTCATCTGTGTTTTATCTGTGGAATGTGGATCGTGAATGACAGCCGTCACCTTATTTGTTTTCATTTGGTTTTCATTCTGAATCGTTTCTGTTTCAAGAGATATTTCTGCTGTCACCATTAAATACCAATACATTAAATAAGAATAAGCAAAGCTAAGGGGCCTACAATGTACAATCATGCTCGTTGATGGTAAACATTACTAAAAATTGAGGTTATGACAAGTATTGGAAGAACTCTTTCGAACTTTTAAGATTATGTTCAGTTTTTTTGTTTTAGGGTTTTAATAATATAAAAGGCATAAATAAAATTAAAACGTATGCCTAAATCTATCCAACAAGACCATAAATTGTGTCCTGGAAACCGTCCATAGGCCCACATGTCTAATATTTTCAGCAATCAGTTGTGACTATTTACAAAGGTAAACCTTTTAAACAGTATTAAGAGCCTTGATTATATCGCCGTTCTTTCATTTTAATATCTACCTAATCCATACATGTTTGTTGCAGGATTAAATCTTGCCCAATATAAGGCGTTCGTAGTAGGTAGTATCTTTTCAGACAATACTTACCTATGGCGGTTTATGTACGTGTACAACGCAACCAAGTCGAAAAGTGACCCTTATCTTATTTACCTTTAAATTAAATAAACACCCAAATATCAGTTGTTTTATTTTTAATATGTATATTGTACAATATATACCAATAAAAAAAATTACACAGGTATGTCATATTCATCCAGAACAGTACACTAATTTACATTAACAAGTGGCATATTATATTGTAAATAACAAATATATGCACTATCTAATTATCTGCATTTTGATATGATTTTATTTTAGTAAACTTAGAAGACATAGATAGGGAACAAAGAGAATATAAGCACTGATATCTTCAAATTTGTTCATCATTTTGATTAACATTGTTTTAACATCGCTTTTAAATTGTCCGTCCATGTTTCAATTTTTTTCAATAAACCGCGAGTGACAATTTGAATTGACGTACGCAGGGCGCGCTCAGCGGAAAAAAAAACTGTTGGTTCGATGTACATTGCTGCTTTTCTTAGCGCAATACTGCTCTTTGAGTGTTGCCCTACTTTAGTTTGCTTTACATTGCTACTGACAAGATTTGGTTGACGGACTATACCTTAGCTATAGAAGTCCACTTGATGGCATGAAAAAATTTACAATTTTATTTCAAAGTAAGTGCTTGGTCGTAGAAAAAGTATTCTATGCAACGTTGTTTAACTGATTCAAAAAACATTCGTGGGGTCTTTATTAACAATTTTCGGCTTCGCCTCAAATTGTCACTCACGCCATTCGCCTTTTTTGACCTCTCTTAAACAACGGTTGCATAAAATACTATTATACAGATTCCGAAATGAAGTTATGGTGTTCCTGTGGTTTTTATTTTTCGAGTTATCGTGGAACATTTATTTTGATCGCGTATTTCGTGGATTTATATTTGAAGTACAATGAAAAGATATTTGATCTCGCTCGGTAGTGCAGGCTGTCCCTCGTCAGAGTAGGTTCACACGGCAACGTCCTGCACGTTTTTTCACGCATTCGATTTTAAACGTATAAACAGTCGGGTGTTCACACGGTAGATTTTAATGCGTTTAATAAAAACCGTTTTCATGCCGAATAGCGACAGTTTTCACGCAGTTGTCGCAGTGAGCAGACGTCTGAGATGGATAAACGCTTCATCGTACTTTTATATTGGTATCGATGGCATACCAATATAAAAGTGGATAATATCTATGTGTGTGGTAGTGGTAGGAATTGGATGGATGGTATTTTTATAAAGATCGGTAGTTTTATCCCACAAAACGGGCTTCTGTTCGCCTAAATTGATTGACAATTCATTGTCTGTCGAAGATTCGTCAATAATTTTGAAATAATCTTAAAATTGCACACAAAATACGTTCGTTCCCGCAAAATTTTGCTCAAGTACTAAAGACGCTTGTTCGGTTGCTATTCGATAAAAAAACGTATAACATCGTGTCGTGTGAATGAAACAGAACTATACTACTCGCCACTGCAAACCGAATACGTTAAAGTTCATTCGATTTGCTTGAGAAGTCCAGTGAGTATCCGTAAAGAATGTAACGTAATGTGGAATGTGTGTGAATGTGAATGTGTCGTTATAAAGAATGTACGTTTTTTTGCAGCACACACGCCATGTGAATGGTTCTATGCACAAAGTATGTGCCACTATTTATCCGTTAAGACCTAGACTGCAAAAAAACGTGCAGGACAATGCCGTGTGAACGAAGCCTCTGTTACAGAGCGTCGCGGCGTCGCGGCGCGCGCGCTGGCGGGCGGCGCGGGCGGCGCCGTGTGGCAGCGCGTGCGAGCCCGCGGGCAGCAGCAGGCACGCTGGGCGAGGCGGCACTTGCTGCTCGCCGACACCACGCTGTACGCCTACAGGAGCCCCGACGTGAGTATTGTTACAGAGCGTCGCGGCGTGGCGGCGCCGTGTGGCAGCGCGTGCGAGCCCGCGGGCAGCAGCAGGCACGCTGGGCGAGGCGGCACCTGCTGCTCGCCGACACCACGCTGTACGCCTACAGGAGCCCCGACGTGAGTATTGTTACAGAGCGTCGCGGCGTGGCGGCGCCGTGTGGCAGCGCGTGCGAGCCCGCGGGCAGCAGCAGGCACGCTGGGCGAGGCGGCACCTGCTGCTCGCCGACACCACGCTGTACGCCTACAGGAGCCCCGACGTGAGTATTGTTACAGAGCGTCGCGGCGTGGCGGCGCCGTGTGGCAGCGCGTGCGAGCCCGCGGGCAGCAGCAGGCACGCTGGGCGAGGCGGCACCTGCTGCTCGCCGACACCACGCTGTACGCCTACAGGAGCCCCGACGTGAGTATTGTTACAGAGCGTCGCGGCGTGGCGGCGCCGTGTGGCAGCGCGTGCGAGCCCGCGGGCAGCAGCAGGCACGCTGGGCGAGGCGGCACTTGCTGCTCGCCGACACCACGCTGTACGCCTACAGGAGCCCCGACGTGAGTATTGTTACAGAGCGTCGCGGCGTGGCGGCGCCGTGTGGCAGCGCGTGCGAGCCCGCGGGCAGCAGCAGGCACGCTGGGCGAGGCGGCACCTGCTGCTCGCCGACACCACGCTGTACGCCTACAGGAGCCCCGACGTGAGTATTGTTACAGAGCGTCGCGGCGTGGCGGCGCCGTGTGGCAGCGCGTGCGAGCCCGCGGGCAGCAGCAGGCACGCTGGGCGAGGCGGCACTTGCTGCTCGCCGACACCACGCTGTACGCCTACAGGAGCCCCGACGTGAGTATTGTTACAGAGCGTCGCGGCGTGGCGGCGCCGTGTGGCAGCGCGTGCGAGCCCGCGGGCAGCAGCAGGCACGCTGGGCGAGGCGGCACCTGCTGCTCGCCGACACCACGCTGTACGCCTACAGGAGCCCCGACGTGAGTATTGTTACAGAGCGTCGCGGCGTGGCGGCGCCGTGTGGCAGCGCGTGCGAGCCCGCGGGCAGCAGCAGGCACGCTGGGCGAGGCGGCACCTGCTGCTCGCCGACACCACGCTGTACGCCTACAGGAGCCCCGACGTGAGTATTGTTACAGAGCGTCGCGGCGTGGCGGCGCCGTGTGGCAGCGCGTGCGAGCCCGCGGGCAGCAGCAGGCACGCTGGGCGAGGCGGCACCTGCTGCTCGCCGACACCACGCTGTACGCCTACAGGAGCCCCGACGTGAGTATTGTTACAGAGCGTCGCGGCGTGGCGGCGCCGTGTGGCAGCGCGTGCGAGCCCGCGGGCAGCAGCAGGCACGCTGGGCGAGGCGGCACCTGCTGCTCGCCGACACCACGCTGTACGCCTACAGGAGCCCCGACGTGAGTATTGTTACAGAGCGTCGCGGCGTGGCGGCGCCGTGTGGCAGCGCGTGCGAGCCCGCGGGCAGCAGCAGGCACGCTGGGCGAGGCGGCACCTGCTGCTCGCCGACACCACGCTGTACGCCTACAGGAGCCCCGACGTGAGTATTGTTACAGAGCGTCGCGGCGTGGCGGCGCCGTGTGGCAGCGCGTGCGAGCCCGCGGGCAGCAGCAGGCACGCTGGGCGAGGCGGCACCTGCTGCTCGCCGACACCACGCTGTACGCCTACAGGAGCCCCGACGTGAGTATTGTTACAGAGCGTCGCGGCGTGGCGGCGCCGTGTGGCAGCGCGTGCGAGCCCGCGGGCAGCAGCAGGCACGCTGGGCGAGGCGGCACCTGCTGCTCGCCGACACCACGCTGTACGCCTACAGGAGCCCCGACGTGAGTATTGTTACAGAGCGTCGCGGCGTGGCGGCGCCGTGTGGCAGCGCGTGCGAGCCCGCGGGCAGCAGCAGGCACGCTGGGCGAGGCGGCACCTGCTGCTCGCCGACACCACGCTGTACGCCTACAGGAGCCCCGACGTGAGTATTGTTACAGAGCGTCGCGGCGTGGCGGCGCCGTGTGGCAGCGCGTGCGAGCCCGCGGGCAGCAGCAGGCACGCTGGGCGAGGCGGCACCTGCTGCTCGCCGACACCACGCTGTACGCCTACAGGAGCCCCGACGTGAGTATTGTTACAGAGCGTCGCGGCGTGGCGGCGCCGTGTGGCAGCGCGTGCGAGCCCGCGGGCAGCAGCAGGCACGCTGGGCGAGGCGGCACCTGCTGCTCGCCGACACCACGCTGTACGCCTACAGGAGCCCCGACGTGAGTATTGTTACAGAGCGTCGCGGCGTGGCGGCGCCGTGTGGCAGCGCGTGCGAGCCCGAGGGCAGCAGCAGGCACGCTGGGCGAGGCGGCACCTGCTGCTCGCCGACACCACGCTGTACGCCTACAGGAGCCCCGACGTGAGTATTGTTACAGAGCGTC
This sequence comes from Cydia amplana, assembly GCF_948474715.1. Classification (NCBI taxonomy): domain Eukaryota; kingdom Metazoa; phylum Arthropoda; class Insecta; order Lepidoptera; family Tortricidae; genus Cydia; species Cydia amplana. The sequence continues at coordinate 19,844,223 of NC_086076.1, forward strand.
GCGGCGTGGCGGCGCCGTGTGGCAGCGCGTGCGAGCCCGCGGGCAGCAGCAGGCACGCTGGGCGAGGCGGCACCTGCTGCTCGCCGACACCACGCTGTACGCCTACAGGAGCCCCGACGTGAGTATTGTTACAGAGCGTCGCGGCGTGGCGGCGCCGTGTGGCAGCGCGTGCGAGCCCGAGGGCAGCAGCAGGCACGCTGCAAATTTCAACCATAATCATAATCAACTTAATTGGTCCAGTAGTTTCGAAGAAAATAGGCTGTGACAGACGGACGGACAGACAGACAGACAGACGCACGAGTGATCCTATTAGGGTTCCGTTTTTTCCTTTTGAGGTATGGAACCCTAAAAAGTATAAAACAATACAGTAATGAAATTCCCGTCAGTTAAAACAGGACAATAATGGTTTGAATTTTTTAAATTTCTGTTTGACCATAAAGAAGTATTTTCCGTACAATTTTTGCTACAATTTGGTGAACATTTCCGAGCATATTGGAGGAAATAAATATGTTTTATCGCAGGGCGCCCGCGCGGATTGCATGATCCAGCTAGCGGGCTTCACTGCTGCCGCAGCAGGGGAGGTGAAGTCGCGGCCGCACGCGTTCAAGGTGTACCACACCGGGACCGCCTTCTACTTCGCGTGCGACAGCGCCGACGCCACCCGCGCCTGGCTCGACCTCATCACCCGCGCCACGCACGACCAGCCCGCGCCCGTGAGTGTTGCGAGCATCCTGCAGGTCCACACCCGCGCCACGACCAGCCCGCGCCCGTGAGTGTTGCGAGCATCCTGCAGGTCCACACCCGCGCCACGACCAGCCCGCGCCCGTGAGTGTTGCGAGCATCCTACAGGTCCACACCCGCGCCACGACCAGCCCGCGCCCGTGAGTGTTGCGAGCATCCTGCAGGTCCACACCCGCGCCACGACCAGCCCGCGCCCGTGAGTGTTGCGAGCATCCTGCAGGTCCACACCCGCGCCACGACCAGCCCGCGCCCGTGAGTGTTGCGAGCATCCTGCAGGTCCACACCCGCGCCACGACCAGCCCGCGCCCGTGAGTGTTGCGAGCATCCTGCAGGTCCACACCCGCGCCACGACCAGCCCGCGCCCGTGAGTGTTGCGAACATCCTACAGGTCCACACCCGCGCCACGACCAGCCCGCGCCCGTGAGTGTTGCGAGCATCCTGCAGGTCCACACCCGCGCCACGACCAGCCCGCGCCCGTGAGTGTTGCGAGCATCCTGCAGGTCCACACCCGCGCCACGACCAGCCCGCGCCCGTGAGTGTTGCGAGCATCCTGCAGGTCCACACCCGCGCCACGACCAGCCCGCGCCCGTGAGTGTTGCGAGCATCCTGCAGGTCCACACCCGCGCCACGACCAGCCCGCGCCCGTGAGTGTTGCGAGCATCCTGCAGGTCCACACCCGCGCCACGACCAGCCCGCGCCCGTGAGTGTTGCGAGCATCCTGCAGGTCCACACCCGCGCCACGACCAGCCCGCGCCCGTGAGTGTTGCGAGCATCCTGCAGGTCCACACCCGCGCCACGACCAGCCCGGGCCCGTGAGTGTTGCGAGCATCCTGCAGGTCCACACCCGCGCCACGACCAGCCCGCGCCCGTGAGTGTTGCGAGCATCCTGCAGGTCCACACCCGCGCCACGACCAGCCCGCGCCCGTGAGTGTTGCGAGCATCCTGCAGGTCCACACCCGCGCCACGACCAGCCCGCGCCCGTGAGTGTTGCGAGCATCCTGCAGGTCCACACCCGCGCCACGACCAGCCCGCGCCCGTGAGTGTTGCGAGCATCCTGCAGGTCCACACCCGCGCCACGACCAGCCCGCGCCCGTGAGTGTTGCGAGCATCCTGCAGGTCCACACCCGCGCCACGACCAGCCCGCGCCCGTGAGTGTTGCGAGCATCCTGCAGGTCCACACCCGCGCCACGACCAGCCCGCGCCCGTGAGTGTTGCGAGCATCCTGCAGGTCCACACCCGCGCCACGACCAGCCCGCGCCCGTGAGTGTTGCGAGCATCCTACAGGTCCACACCCGCGCCACGACCAGCCCGCGCCCGTGAGTGTTGCGAGCATCCTGCAGGTCCACACCCGGGCCACGACCAGCCCGCGCCCGTGAGTGTTACGAGCATCCTGCAGATCCACACCCGCGCCACGACCAGCCCGCGCCCGTGAGTGTTGCGAGCATCCTGCAGGTCCACACCCGCGCCACGACCAGCCCGCGCCCGTGAGTGTTGCGAGCATCCTGCAGGTCCACACCCGCGCCACGACCAGCCCGCGCCCGTGAGTGTTGCGAGCATCCTGCAGGTCCACACCCGCGCCACGACCAGCCCGCGCCCGTGAGTGTTGCGAGCATCCTGCAGGTCCACACCCGCGCCACGACCAGCCCGCGCCCGTGAGTGTTGCGAGCATCCTGCAGGTCCACACCCGCGCCACGACCAGCCCGCGCCCGTGAGTGTTGCGAGCATCCTGCAGGTCCACACCCGCGCCACGACCAGCCCGCGCCCGTGAGTGTTGCGAGCATCCTGCAGGTCCACACCCGCGCCACGACCAGCCCGCGCCCGTGAGTGTTGCGAGCATCCTGCAGGTCCACACCCGCGCCACGACCAGCCCGCGCCCGTGAGTGTTGCGAGCATCCTGCAGGTCCACACCCGCGCCACGACCAGCCCGCGCCCGTGAGTGTTGCGAGCATCCTGCAGGTCCACACCCGCGCCACGACCAGCCCGCGCCCGTGAGTGTTGCGAGCATCCTGCAGGTCCACACCCGCGCCACGACCAGCCCGCGCCCGTGAGTGTTGCGAGCATCCTGCAGGTCCACACCCGCGCCACGACCAGCCCGCGCCCGTGAGTGTTGCGAGCATCCTGCAGGTCCACACCCGCGCCACGACCAGCCCGCGCCCGTGAGTGTTGCGAGCATCCTGCAGGTCCACACCCGCGCCACGACCAGCCCGCGCCCGTGAGTGTTGCGAGCATCCTGCAGGTCCACACCCGCGCCACGACCAGCCCGCGCCCGTGAGTGTTGCGAGCATCCTGCAGGTCCACACCCGCGCCACGACCAGCCCGCGCCCGTGAGTGTTGCGAGCATCCTGCAGGTCCACACCCGCGCCACGACCAGCCCGCGCCCGTGAGTGTTGCGAGCATCCTGCAGGTCCACACCCGCGCCACGACCAGCCCGCGCCCGTGAGTGTTGCGAGCATCCTGCAGGTCCACACCCGCGCCACGACCAGCCCGCGCCCGTGAGTGTTGCGAGCATCCTGCAGGTCCACACCCGCGCCACGACCAGCCCGCGCCCGTGAGTGTTGCGAGCATCCTGCAGGTCCACACCCGCGCCACGACCAGCCCGCGCCCGTGAGTGTTGCGAGCATCCTGCAGGTCCACACCCGCGCCACGACCAGCCCGCGCCCGTGAGTGTTGCGAGCATCCTGCAGGTCCACACCCGCGCCACGACCAGCCCGCGCCCGTGAGTGTTGCGAGCATCCTGCAGGTCCACACCCGCGCCACGACCAGCCCGCGCCCGTGAGTGTTGCGAGCATCCTGCAGGTCCACACCCGCGCCACGACCAGCCCGCGCCCGTGAGTGTTGCGAGCATCCTGCAGGTCCACACCCGCGCCACGACCAGCCCGCGCCCGTGAGTGTTGCGAGCATCCTGCAGGTCCACACCCGCGCCACGACCAGCCCGCGCCCGTGAGTGTTGCGAGCATCCTGCAGGTCCACACCCGCGCCACGACCAGCCCGCGCCCGTGAGTGTTGCGAGCATCCTGCAGGTCCACACCCGCGCCACGACCAGCCCGCGCCCGTGAGTGTTGCGAGCATCCTGCAGGTCCACACCCGCGCCACGACCAGCCCGCGCCCGTGAGTGTTGCGAGCATCCTGCAGGTCCACACCCGCGCCACGACCAGCCCGCGCCCGTGAGTGTTGCGAGCATCCTGCAGGTCCACACCCGCGCCACGACCAGCCCGCGCCCGTGAGTGTTGCGAGCATCCTGCAGGTCCACACCCGCGCCACGACCAGCCCGCGCCCGTGAGTGTTGCGAGCATCCTGCAGGTCCACACCCGCGCCACGACCAGCCCGCGCCCGTGAGTGTTGCGAGCATCCTGCAGGTCCACACCCGCGCCACGACCAGCCCGCGCCCGTGAGTGTTGCGAGCATCCTGCAGGTCCACACCCGCGCCACGACCAGCCCGCGCCCGTGAGTGTTGCGAGCATCCTGCAGGTCCACACCCGCGCCACGACCAGCCCGCGCCCGTGAGTGTTGCGAGCATCCTGCAGGTCCACACCCGCGCCACGACCAGCCCGCGCCCGTGAGTGTTGCGAGCATCCTGCAGGTCCACACCCGCGCCACGACCAGCCCGCGCCCGTGAGTGTTGCGAGCATCCTGCAGGTCCACACCCGCGCCACGACCAGCCCGCGCCCGTGAGTGTTGCGAGCATCCTGCAGGTCCACACCCGCGCCACGACCAGCCCGCGCCCGTGAGTGTTGCGAGCATCCTGCAGGTCCACACCCGCGCCACGACCAGCCCGCGCCCGTGAGTGTTGCGAGCATCCTGCAGGTCCACACCCGCGCCACGACCAGCCCGCGCCCGTGAGTGTTGCGAGCATCCTGCAGGTCCACACCCGCGCCACGACCAGCCCGCGCCCGTGAGTGTTGCGAGCATCCTGCAGGTCCACACCCGCGCCACGACCAGCCCGCGCCCGTGAGTGTTGCGAGCATCCTGCAGGTCCACACCCGCGCCACGACCAGCCCGCGCCCGTGAGTGTTGCGAGCATCCTGCAGGTCCACACCCGCGCCACGACCAGCCCGCGCCCGTGAGTGTTGCGAGCATCCTGCAGGTCCACACCCGCGCCACGACCAGCCCGCGCCCGTGAGTGTTGCGAGCATCCTGCAGGTCCACACCCGCGCCACGACCAGCCCGCGCCCGTGAGTGTTGCGAGCATCCTGCAGGTCCACACCCGCGCCACGACCAGCCCGCGCCCGTGAGTGTTGCGAGCATCCTGCAGGTCCACACCCGCGCCACGACCAGCCCGCGCCCGTGAGTGTTGCGAGCATCCTGCAGGTCCACACCCGCGCCACGACCAGCCCGCGCCCGTGAGTGTTGCGAGCATCCTGCAGGTCCACACCCGCGCCACGACCAGCCCGCGCCCGTGAGTGTTGCGAGCATCCTGCAGGTCCACACCCGCGCCACGACCAGCCCGCGCCCGTGAGTGTTGCGAGCATCCTGCAGGTCCACACCCGCGCCACGACCAGCCCGCGCCCGTGAGTGTTGCGAGCATCCTGCAGGTCCACACCCGCGCCACGACCAGCCCGCGCCCGTGAGTGTTGCGAGCATCCTGCAGGTCCACACCCGCGCCACGACCAGCCCGCGCCCGTGAGTGTTGCGAGCATCCTGCAGGTCCACACCCGCGCCACGACCAGCCCGCGCCCGTGAGTGTTGCGAGCATCCTGCAGGTCCACACCCGCGCCACGACCAGCCCGCGCCCGTGAGTGTTGCGAGCATCCTGCAGGTCCACACCCGCGCCACGACCAGCCCGCGCCCGTGAGTGTTGCGAGCATCCTGCAGGTCCACACCCGCGCCACGACCAGCCCGCGCCCGTGAGTGTTGCGAGCATCCTGCAGGTCCACACCCGCGCCACGACCAGCCCGCGCCCGTGAGTGTTGCGAGCATCCTGCAGGTCCACACCCGCGCCACGACCAGCCCGCGCCCGTGAGTGTTGCGAGCATCCTGCAGGTCCACACCCGCGCCACGACCAGCCCGCGCCCGTGAGTGTTGCGAGCATCCTGCAGGTCCACACCCGCGCCACGACCAGCCCGCGCCCGTGAGTGTTGCGAGCATCCTGCAGGTCCACACCCGCGCCACGACCAGCCCGCGCCCGTGAGTGTTGCGAGCATCCTGCAGGTCCACACCCGCGCCACGACCAGCCCGCGCCCGTGAGTGTTGCGAGCATCCTGCAGGTCCACACCCGCGCCACGACCAGCCCGCGCCCGTGAGTGTTGCGAGCATCCTGCAGGTCCACACCCGCGCCACGACCAGCCCGCGCCCGTGAGTGTTGCGAGCATCCTGCAGGTCCACACCCGCGCCACGACCAGCCCGCGCCCGTGAGTGTTGCGAGCATCCTGCAGGTCCACACCCGCGCCACGACCAGCCCGCGCCCGTGAGTGTTGCGAGCATCCTGCAGGTCCACACCCGCGCCACGACCAGCCCGCGCCCGTGAGTGTTGCGAGCATCCTGCAGGTCCACACCCGCGCCACGACCAGCCCGCGCCCGTGAGTGTTGCGAGCATCCTGCAGGTCCACACCCGCGCCACGACCAGCCCGCGCCCGTGAGTGTTGCGAGCATCCTGCAGGTCCACACCCGCGCCACGACCAGCCCGCGCCCGTGAGTGTTGCGAGCATCCTGCAGGTCCACACCCGCGCCACGACCAGCCCGCGCCCGTGAGTGTTGCGAGCATCCTGCAGGTCCACACCCGCGCCACGACCAGCCCGCGCCCGTGAGTGTTGCGAGCATCCTGCAGGTCCACACCCGCGCCACGACCAGCCCGCGCCCGTGAGTGTTGCGAGCATCCTGCAGGTCCACACCCGCGCCACGACCAGCCCGCGCCCGTGAGTGTTGCGAACATCCTACAGGTCGAGATGGGCTATAAAAATCAGTTTGTATGATAATGAAATTGTTAAATAAAACTTTCTTCTCTTTCCAAACTATAAATCTCTAACGTGTAGAACACAAGTTATTTCGCATACCTAACACTTGTGATAAAAGCTATTATTAAGCCTTCTATTTTCCACGTTTCTAAGAAATCCCAATGTTAAGAGATCATTCGTGTTGCAGCTATCTGCGGACCTACCGAAGCAGTACTCGGAGACGGACTACTCAACGGACTCGGACATCGAGGCCGAGAGGCCGAGGGACCGCGACCGCGACAACAAGGAGAAGGACAAGTCCAAGTTCGGCTCGCTCAAGAAACTGACAAATCGCATGCAGAGGTATACAGGGTGGATTTTCTTTTTGGGTCAGTGAGGGCAGCTACCAGATCCCGTGTTGCTACGAAAAAACGGTCTAAGAAGACCTTCCCTCGATTTCAAATTAATGAAAATTGGCGTTTACAGATTTTGGAAAAAACACACAGGGTGCGAGAAAAAGGTCATTTTTGACAAACTTTTTTTTTTGATGCCAATCGATCCCATTCCTATTAAGGATCAAAAGCTTGTATGGAACCAAAAAAAAATTTCCGGCTAGAAAAGCCACAAATCGAGGAAAACTTTTCCCATACAATTTGTATGAAAATTAAAACTTTTATTTTTCACATGCTGTTTTTGTATGCCAATCGATTCCATTCCTATCCAGTATCAATAGATTCTTTGGGGTCAACTTACGGTAATGTACTAAAAAGCCAGAAATTAATAAAAACTTTTTGCATACATTTACTATGGGGAAAATGTGAAATGTTATTCTCAATTTTCTATCTCGCCCATCAGTACTACAGCAATGTCTTCATACAGTATTATGGTCCTTAAATGTAACAGGACTGATTGGCCAGATAGAAAAATGTGAATTAAATTTCACGTTTTCTCCATAGTAAATGTATGGAAAATGTTTTCTTTAATTTGTGGCTTTTTAGTACATTACCGTAAGTTGACCCCAAAGAAACTATTGATACTGGATAGGAATGGAATCGATTGGCATACAAAAATAGCATGTGAAAAATAAAAGTTTTCATTTTCATACAAATTGTATGGGAAAAGTTTTCCTCGATTTGTGGCTTTTCTAGCCGGAAATTTTTTTTTGGTTCCATACAAGCTTTTGATCCTTAATAGGAATGGGATCGCTTGGCATCAAAAAAAAAGTTTGTCAAAAATGACCTTTTTCTCGCACCCTGTATGTTTTTTCCAAAATCTGTAAACGCCAATCTTCATTAATTTGAAATCGAGGGAAGGTCTTCTTAGACCGTTTTCTTGTAGCAGCACGGGATCTGGTAGCTGCCCTCACTGACCCAAAAAGAAAATCCATCCTGTATATTAATGTGTATGCGAAATCTAATACCTTTAATTACGACCAATTCTTGTATATATGTATATTTCGGAGATCTCGAAACGGCTCTAACGATTTCGATGAAATTTGTTATAAAGGGGTTTTCGGGGCCGAAAAATCGATCTAACTAGGTCTTATTATTGGGAAAACGCGCATTTTTTAGTTTTTATATGTTTTCCGAGCAAAGGTTGCCCAGATATTAATTTAATAAAATAGCATAAAATATGATAAGCCGCGTAATCTATCCTGCCTCATAACTCGTTCCTATGCAAAGGCCCCATGCAGAGCTTGGCCTTGGGCATCGATTTATAAAACGATTGGCCGTTCTTGTTCGAGTTCAGCGCCAATGAAGCTTGCTTGAATGAGCCTTTGGCGTCACACGAACGCGCCCCACAATAAAGCTCCTCGCCGTCAACAAATCAAATGAAACCAATATGCGGTTTCCTTGAATTGTTCTAAGAATTGAAACTCTCCGAGATATGTACATAAGTAGGTATTTGGATGTGTATAAATCGATGCGGATTTAATGCGGATGCGGATGTGGAACAGGTCGGTACAGGAACGTCTTAGCATCGGCGTAAGTGCTAGACTGCTAGCTAATTTAGTCATTAACCAAAAAAACGTATTAGAAATGAGCAGTCAAGCGTGAGTGGGACTTAATGTACGGAACCCTTGGAACGCGAGTCCGACTCGCACTTGGCCGGTTTTTTGAAATAAAAATTACTAAAGTGTAATATTTGACGTTTTTATGATACTATCTTGACATCCGCATCCGCATCCGCGGATGTGAGCCTTTAAAAATCCGCATCCGCATCCGCGGATGTCAAAAAATCGTCATCCGCAACATCCCTGGTGTACAACATGTATTAGTGTCGGTGGCAGGAGCGAGTCGACGGAGACGGTGGCGGCGGCGAGCCTCGACCGCAAGTACCTGCGCTTCTTCTCGCGGAACAAGAACAAACACGACAAAAAGGTACGCACCATGCATGTGTGCTCCACGAAACATACAAAACGACTACATTTTTTTAAACAATTCAGGTAATATTTTATTTCTTATTTAACACCATAGGTAATTACATGTGTTTGTGTTTATAAATATAAAGAATCTAAGCTAAAGAACATTGCATTGCAAGAAAAAGTAACATTATACAGCAACAAGGTGACCAGTTAGCAATATGCAGCTTAGATGCAATTGCATACGTTACAATAAGGCGCCTGACTGCTCAAAGATAATATCTCATCACGGGCTTTATTATTTACTAAAGCGAGACTTCATCATGTGTAAATCTTGAAAATCTTGATCTCCGACGTTTAGAGCGACATTGCCCGGGAGAATGACCTAAATATGGGTTTTCGTTAATTGATAAAGAGCAAGCAGTCCCTGGTGCCGGTGCCGACGGAGCACTACCGCAGCTACCGGCGGCCGTCACAGTCGCAGGCCGAGTCCTCGCCGGCCTCCCCGGCCTCCGCGGCCTCCCCGGCCCCCGCGGCCTCCCCGGCCTCGCAGCCCCCGCCGGCCTCGCCGCCGCAGCCCCCGCAGGCGCCGCTGCTGCAGGCCCCACCCGCGCCGCCGAGGAAGCCGCATAATTATATGCACGCTTCTAATCCCAATTTACTGGGTAGGTAACCCACCACCTCCTTATATAGCTACAGAAAGAAAAACTTGAGCCCTCCCACTTATACGCGTTTAACGCTGCCGGCCGACTCCATATTTACGTGAAAATCGTGCAACAAACTATTTGGAAGCAAGGTCGGCCTTAATTAATTACCTATTAATAGGAATGTTTTGCATTCCAACAAAACATGTATTATGTACTGAACAAACACATAACGTCTCTATAATGAAGAACGCGTATGAATCTTCCCTTAAAATACCTAAAACATACCTCTTTCTCTATGGTTACCATGTTTTTCTCTATGATCCAGCTGGGATGTCCGCTCGCGCTTGACCGAAGCGAGCTGTCATCCCCGTTGGTTGACGTCTGTCATGTCATAGCGTCTTCAACAGCAAGGCCCTTGCCGAGACGTTATGTGTTTGTTCAGTACATAATACATGTTTTGTTGGAATGCAAAACATTCCTATTATGTACATTGCCAAACACATAACGTCTCTATAATGAAGACGTGTCTGATATCTGCTGGTTGAAAGAAAAACACCCATACGCTATGTGAATTCTCTATTAAATTAGGTGTACATAATACAATGAAATATAGCTATTAGCAGCCTTTGTTATAAACTTAATAAGGCATCTGCCTATCAACAACTAACATGAGATCAACAATCATCTTAGATAACACTTGAGATCAGTATCATTAGTTAGCATCCTATCTACTTATTGTGATGCTTGTAGTAACATAAATCTATATTATTACTGTTAATAATTGTAACAAACTAAAAAACTTTTTCTGTCTTTGACAAGAAAAAACAATAAGAAATATTTGTCTATATTTCTAACAAAATAAAGATTAATCTTAATTCAATAAACAGGGTTATGCACTTGTGAAATTATTGTGAAGCATATCAGTACTGGAATTGTTTTCTGGTCTTTGCACAGAACGATAGTAATGATTTTTAAAAGTTTTGAAGGATCGCCAGTTGCCTCTTTCCAGGATTTCATCAACTGGTCTATTGTCTAGCCAACCTTTAGAGGCAACTGCAGATCTTACACTCCCTGGTGGAGCGTCAATGCCAGCCTCTCTGAATATGGATCTGATCCAACCTGCTATGTTAGTTTTAGAGGCTGGCCTGACGGGCCCAGTTACAGTTATAAATAACTCATAGAGATTTTGAACTAAGGCACGTCTAGATTCTGATAAAGTTATTAATAATTTAACATGTCTAACCGGACAAATCTTTTCTTCAGGATGCCTTGATAGACACCAACCTGATTGTCTTCGGGTTGCTGTATCAGTCTTTGACCCAAAGGCTGGCCATAAAACAATATTATCCTGGGATTCTATCAGGCTCTCACTTGATATTTGCAGCAGGGTCAAATCGTGTATTCTTCTACCAGATGCTAGTAATAATATTATAGCAGTTCTTCTTGCTATATCAAAAAATGAATCTTTTGTTGCTGTTGTCAATAGCCAGTCATACAATACCTTTGTATCCCATATTGGGGGTTTCTGAGTTATTGGTTTAGCGGAAGAAATAGATTTTAAAATCTGTTTAACTAGGAAACACCTAGACAACATCTCTGAGTTAGCACAATACGTGGCTATAGCTGATTTGTGTAATAAAATTGTATTGTACGCTAGCCTGTGGTTTAAATGTAAGTCTGCTAGGAATCTAGCTACCTCATGTCCACCTGGAGATTTACTGTCTACACTATTTTCAGTACACCACTTTGTCCATCTCCTTATTGCTGGTGCATAAGTGGTCAAGGTAGATGATCTCCAACTCTTTTTAAGCAATTCTTTTTCTTGAGTATTCCATCTGGATATTTGTTTATACCACCCCCAATCTTCCAGGCTTGTAGTTCCAGAAGCTCTATCTGAGGGGGATGATATCCTGTGGTCTTGTCCACTAGAACTCTGTGTAGGTTCGGTATTGGCCTGGGCTTCTGTAGCGCTCTTGCCCGGAGATCTGGCATCCAGTAGCACTGTGTCCAAACCGGTGCCACTAGTATGAATGTGCCCGAGGCTTGGTTGAGGTGACGTAGAACCTGTGGAATTAAGTTCGGAGGCGGAAAGATCCATCCTAGCCGGTACTTCCAAGGACGACTGAACGCATTGCAGAACTCCGCTAGCTGGTCTTTGGAGTCTAGTGTTGCATATCTCGGCACTATCTTTGTTACTGCAGATGCGAACAAATCGATGTCTGGCACTCCCCACTCCTTGAATATGGCTTCCGTAGCCTCTGGGAGTAAATGCCACTCTGGAAGAGGTTTTGCTCGTGATAACCGGTCTGCAATACTGTTGTACCTCCCCGGGAGGTAGCAAGCCGACAGTGAAACTTTCAGCTGGTCGGTAAGTGTCAGCAGTTTGGTTGTTAGGCTCAGTAGCAATAAGGACTTTGTGCCCCCCTCCTTCCTGATATAGGCAACGAGGGTTCGGTTGTCTGTCTGGACTAATATGTGAGCACCGCCGAGGTGGTTCATCTGACTCCTTATTGCAGCATATACTGCATACATCTCCTTGAGATTTGAATGCCATAATTTCTGTTTCTTGTTCCACGTTCCTGACAGGTGAAGTCCATTTAACTGGGCTCCCCATCCCGCGTCCGCCGCGTCCGTGGTCAAGAAATGAGTTATGTCCTTGTTCTGTAGGGGCATTGAGGCACAGTGAAGAGCATTCCTCCACCATTGAAGCTCGGTTAGAACCCCTGTCGGGATTATCTTCTTCTGTCGTGGTCTGCTCTGACAGAATTGTCGGAGGAATATCTGCATCTTCCTGCTGTTCAGTTGACCCCTGTGTACGACTATGTTGGCGAAGTTCAAATGACCTAGAATGGTCTGTGTTTCTCGAAGAGAACACCTGCCTCGCTTCTCTAGGCAATCTATCTTGTCCTGAATCTTTTGTACTTTTTGTTGTGGCAAGGACTTTGTATTTTTTAGGGTGTTCCAACACAGACCCAAGTATTCTAGATTTTGGGTTGGTTCTAAAATTGACTTTGAGTAGTTTATGTTCCAGCCCAGATGTTCGAGAAGAGTCACCACCTCCGCGGTTTGTGACTTCAACTCTGAACGGCTCTGGTTTGCCAACAAGTAGTCGTCCAGATATACTAGAACTCGAAAACCTTTGCCCCGCAAGACTTCCGCTGTCCAGTTTGAAAGGGCTGCAAAGGTTCGAGGTGCTGAGGAGAGGCCGAAGGGTAACGCTGTTAGTTGGAGCAGTTCTCCATTGTAAACCACTCTGAGGAATCTTCTGTGAGACTTTAAGATTGGAACATGGAAGTATGCCTGTGACAGATCTATCTTGATCATGTAGTCCTGTTGTTGTAAAAATTCTGGCACTGTTGCCTGAGATACCAGTTTGAATTTTTTGGTTGAGATATGCTGGTTCAGACCTCTCAGATCGAAGATAGGCCGGACCCCACCATCTGTCTTTTTGACCAAAAACATTTTTGAAATGAAACTGGGATTTTTGATCGGTGGGAGTTCCAAGATCTTCTGGCTCTTTAACTGTTCTATCACTTCTGTCATCTCTGGGGATACTCTTGTTGAGAATTTGCGCTGTTGGTGTTGTGTTGGATATGTAAGTGGGGGCTTGGTCTTGAATGGAATCCTTGATCCTGTTATAGTTTTTACAATGAACTGATTTGCACCAAGTTGATTCCAGTTGTCTTTGTATAATTGTAGACATCCCCCTTGAAAGGATTGATTGTCACTTCTTCTTGGAAGAGGCCTTGTTAAAATGAAAGGGCTTATTTTGCTTATAACCGTGCTTCTTATTCTTTTTCTCACGCTTCTGATTGGTGTAGTGAGTCTGAGTACTGTGAGCTTCAGACTGAACTCTCTTAAAGTTTGAGTTGTCATAATCTCTCGCTTGCCTCTCAGGTTGTCTGGTCGAGCTAGTACTTGAGGGTGCCTTCTTTTCTTTCACATAAGTGGGGGTGTTTAGCCATACTTGAGTCCCTCCGAGGGATTGTATCAGTGGAGCCATTGCCTCCCTACTAAAAAGGAACTCGTTGCTTGGTGGAATATTTTTCAAACTAGCTTTCAAGTTAGGGTTCTCCACTTCGTTAAGGATGCGGTTACGCCTTACCTCTATGCATTCTGTTCGTTTCCCTACTATGATCTGTAAGGTTGTTTCATAATTTTTATAGATGCTCGAACCTGAACCAAAAATAGACGAAACCTTATCATATAAGGTATCTGCATTAAGCTCATGGCTACTAGACCAATCAATTAAATCTTGTAAGCCCTGTTTTAAAATACTTCTATTTGTAAGGACTGCATTAGCGAGGCCTGCTAACACATTCTCTGTTGATGCAAGATAATCTTTTCCTTTATTAAAATGCATTAATTCTTCATTAATCTTTAGCTCAACAAACCCGGGAGTTGCTAGCATTGTCTTCAAGGAATTTTTGTAGCGAACAGCTTGCCAGGCCGGAGAGTTAAATTTTTGTAGCTTGTCTAAGGCTCTTAAGTTACCTGGTTCAGCCGGTTGAACCACAGTGCCCTCTTTGATTTCGGTATCTATCTCACCTAAGTCCACTACCTTTTTTACCTGGCGTGGTGGCACTAAACTCGCTAAGGACTCATCATTTTCGTTAACCCGGTCTGACGGGCCCTCGTCACTGGCCGCTTGTGAGTGTACAAGAAAATTAGTGAGCTGACTCACCTGAGTAATGATTGAGTCCACTCTCGGGTCGTAAACGAGCGACGGAAGTTGCTCGCCGAGAGCTTTCCGTGGTCGCTTGTTGGGCGGAGGCGTCTCCTCCTCCGAGGACGAAGACGACTCCGAGGACTCCGAGGTCAATGAGTGCACTTTCGAGGTCATTTTTTCACGTTTTTTCACGTTTTATAGTAATAAAACAATGTTTTCACGGAACTATGACGCTACTTTTGCCGGGAAAACATACGCTATGACATGACAGACGTCAACCAACGGGGATGACAGCTCGCTTCGGTCAAGCGCGAGCGGACATCCCAGCTGGATCATAGAGAAAAACATGGTAACCATAGAGAAAGAGGTATGTTTTAGGTATTTTAAGGGAAGATTCATACGCGTTCTTCATTATAGAGACGTTATGTGTTTGGCAATGTACATAATGTTTATTATTTATCGCCGCACTGTGTCATCGAAAGCGACGATGAGGACTATATGTACTGAGTAGATAGATATACCTAGGTATACTTATTTATTTATTTGGAAAGCAAACAGACATAGGTGAGCAGGAGATAAGTTTACAAGATACACTAAGAACATTCACTTATTTCCTTAACAGCTCTCACTAAAACATGTACTTATAACAGAAATATACTAACATATATTTATATTGTGTTTTTTTTACACAAACTTTTATCGGTAGGTTTTAACAGTTAAAGCTATCCATCTCTGAGACGCATCAAGACGATTGTAAGAAACTCGAGCGGATTGTTTGGTTCCCCCAGAGTTCGGCAACAACGACATCGTGGCGCCCCGCATGTTCCCCCCGCGGCCGGCGCCCGCCTCCTTCTCGGGCTTCGTGACCCTCGAGGAGTTCATGCTGCAGAAGCAGGAGGAGGACCGCCGCGAGCTGTACACCAACCGCGTGCTGCTGGGCGTGGAGGCGGGCTCGCTGCGGCGGCGGCTCGACCGGGTCGTGCCCGACGTGCTGTACGGCACCTCCCGGCTCGAGCCCGAGCACAGGTGACTACAACAGGGTGCCGCCGGGCGTGGAGGCGGGCTCGCTGCGGCGGCGGCTCGACCGGGTCGTGCCCGACGTGCTGTACGGCACCTCCCGGCTCGAGCCCGAGCACAGGTGACTACAACAGGGTGCCGCCGGGCGTGGAGGCGGGCTCGCTGCGGCGGCGGCTCGACCGGGTCGTGCCCGACGTGCTGTACGGCACCTCCCGGCTCGAGCCCGAGCACAGGTGACTACAACAGGGTGCCGCCGGGCGTGGAGGCGGGCTCGCTGCGGCGGCGGCTCGACCGGGTCGTGCCCGACGTGCTGTACGGCACCTCCCGGCTCGAGCCCGAGCACAGGTGACTACAACAGGGTGCCGCCGGGCGTGGAGGCGGGCTCGCTGCGGCGGCGGCTCGACCGGGTCGTGCCCGACGTGCTGTACGGCACCTCCCGGCTCGAGCCCGAGCACAGGTGACTACAACAGGGTGCCGCCGGGCGTGGAGGCGGGCTCGCTGCGGCACCGTGCAATTATTTATAGTCATAGTTAATATAACTGTAATGTAGAGGGCTCCGTAAGTAACTTCAGACTTCCGTCGATACCTTCGAATGTGCTCATATACCTACTCGTACTATTTTCGAACGTGTAAATCTTACATATTTTATCTTTTGCTAATACAGCCCGGAGCCTCCCGCGGCCGCGCCGCGCACGCTCGGCGCGCACGTGTCGCACGGGTCGCACGGCGCGCACGTGTCGCACGGGTCGCACGGCGCGCACGTGTCGCACGGGTCGCACGGCGCGCACGTGCAGGCGCGCTCGCTGCCGCGCACGCCGCCGCCGCGCGTGGCCGCGCGCCCCGCCCGCGACCTCAAGCCCATCTCCGTCAAGGGCAAGGACGGGTAAGAGTACTACCGACCGCCGATAAAATACCGACGTCAGTTTTATTACCCACCCCCGTGACGCGTAAGGATTCCCTGCTGACATCATATTGCCAACTTTAGCGAGTGGGCCCGCCCTGACGAGCGAGTGTGACGCGGTACTTATTATGGTATCGTTCCAGATACGAGAAGATAGTGTACACGGAGGAGAAGCCGGCCGGAGCCGAGCGCATGCGCCGGCCGTCGCCGCCGCCGCCCGGCCCCGGGGACCGCGACCCCACCGTCAGGCACGATAAGGTAAAACGTTGCACTAATCTACTTGAAGCTCGCTAAAGCGTTGAGCTTTTTTTTCTTATTTCGGAATGATTATTTCCGAATATTTTATTTTATTATTTAGAAGATGGTTCTTGAAAACCCCTATTAATTTTGAAAGAGCTATACGACGACACTACACTATAGGGTTCGAGCAAAAAAAATCCACATTATATTGTTCCACTTTGGCGGCATCATTGACTTAGGTACCTACAGGCGGGCATATATCCATGCCAAATTGCAGCTTTCTAGCTCTAACGAGCACCGAGAAAAGCCGCGGACGAACAAACGGACAGACAGAAAGACGAACTGATATGGCGAATCTATAAGCCGCTAGTTGACTACGGAACCCTAAAAAGTGTTACGATTTAACTCTACTGGCTGGACGCAGGGGTTAAAAAGAAAACGTTGCCGAATAAGAAGTTAAACCATTGTGGCCTGCTGAACAAATGTTGGATAGAACGGAGACGTTGTTGATGTGTCGTGGTGTTGGTGTAGTGACGTGTGTGCGTGTGTGTGTCAGGGCCCGAGCGGCGCGCGGCGCGTGGCCCCGCTGCAGACCTCGCCCGCGCCCTTCACACAGGCGCCGGACAGGTAGGTACCTAACACTATATTTTGATTATTTTCATATTAGTTTAGTTTAGTTTATTTATTAACTATAATGTAACATGATCATTACGTGAATTTCTAGCACAGAGTTGTGCATAAACAATGATATGACCGTCATTACTTCCAGCTTCACAAAGCATATAGGATCTCGCAGATGTGCGCCAATTTACCCCGCATATTATTCTAATCGAGCGTTTTTGTAGAATCAATACCCGCTTTACGTCCACTGCATTTCCCCAGATGGTAATCGCATAATTTAGTACACTTTGAACATAGGCATAGTATACAGTTTTTAAAGTTCTTGTTATTAAATACTAACTTAGCATTGTGGTGTTAACATAAATGTTGCTACATAACGGCCTGGCCACGACATTGGTCTAAGGCGATCGGCGGCGGCGACCGGCGGTAAGTCGCAAAAACAACAGCCCAGCGACGAATACAGCATGCCGCCGCTACTGAAATGACGTGGCATGGGGCGGTCGCTCGCGTTTATCGCTCCGCCAGCCGCCCCGCCTGACTAATGTCGTGGCCGGGCCGTCAGAGGGAGGAGTGTGCGAGATGTTTATACGTAATGAGTGTTTGTTTGGTACTTAGTGTGCCGGTGTCGGGCGCGGGCGTGTCGCGGCTGCGGCTCATGTTCGGCCGCAGCGCGCCGCGGGACGGCTCCAGGCAGGTAAGGGCGAGGATACCGTTCGGTTTATAGTCATTTTAATAATTATTTTCTACTCCCGTACTTTTATTTGTCATTTAAAGGGTCGTGCACACACCTTTAAACCCCTGCCTTATAGTTGTCAAGACAAGTATTTAGTCTATTCCCCAAAAAAGCATTGATTTCATCAGTTCGCAAGCATTGACTTTTGGTGCACGTAAAGGAACCGATACGGCCCCGGCCGTGGCCATCGAGTCAACAAGTCGCGACACTTCCGTCCCAACAAATGCACGTAGTACTTATATCTCTCCTCGGTCGAGTATGTGTATTAAAGGGCTCATTTAGACGGTGCGGAAACTCTCATGCGAGTTTCATTACATTGCGTCATTTGATCGGTCGGCTGAATTGATGTAACCTCGATAAACCGCGAGCCACGAACAGATTTCCATGACCAATCGCCTCCCGGGCGATAACTCGTATATTAGTTAACGGCTATGTATGATGATGATGATCCCTCATGTCATGGATGTATTTTTTACATGTTTATGCAAGTAACTGACGGTCTTTCCACCGCTATACAACCGGCTGACGGTTTTTTGAAGTGAAAACTTCTTTAGCGGCGCTGTGAACTTTTTGAGGTGGGGAATAAATGTTAAACTCGAGACAGCGTAAGGCGTAACCCTCTCTTTCTACCGCGCGGCGAAAATGTATGCCTGAGCCTGCTGTTTCGTTTTTATTCACCAAAGAACTTTAGTCATAACGTATCATAATCAGGTCAATTATTTAAAACTGGACTTTTATATTAAGCAATAAAGCTCAATGTTCTAATCTTGTACGGGCTGAATTACTAGGATCTCACAGTTACATTCTAACTTTATATCACTCCAACTCCAATATAATTCAATAAAGCTACATCTTGATGAAATCGCTACTAAAAGTGAACTCTAGTATTGGTGAAGAAAACTCAAAATATCATGACCAAATATATTTAGATGCGAGGTCTGCAAGGTAACTTTACAATTTCTATTCGAATTTTAAACAATTAACGCTACAAATTTAAGCTCACTGGCCATACAGCAATTTCGGAACTAAAGTTTTTCAATAGAAAGGAGGATGGGTCAAATTATACATAGGTAGTGCTGCAGACATTTTGGACTAGTCTAGTCATTGAGTTTTCACTTCTGTCGGCACTCCCAGAGTGCACCCCGTTGTTTTTTTATTTATACCTAATAGCATCTATACTATCATCTGGCAAAGTATTAATCGGGACACGATGACTGAAACTTTTGTTTCTTTTTACATGTTTGGTGATCAATTGACAGTCTAGTTTCCACCGCGATACAACCGGCTGACTATTTTTTTAATTCATGATAACATAAACTATCATCTGACAAAGTATCAAGCGGGAGGCGATGACTGACGATATTTGCTCCCGGCCCGCGGTCTACAGCGGTCCGCAATGTAACTACAATCGACGAGTTCGCGCGCCGTCTAAATGAGCCCTAAGCATTCTATAGTTTGTAGCTTTCTAATAGACCCCGAAGGCTAATCCTATTGTCTATTGTTAAGTAAAACCGCTCGTGCCACGTGCCACAACCACCTGCATAAAAAATCGGTACTTCGGTTACTGAGTGCCGGCGAGTCGAACGCTACAGAACCAGTCTAAAATGTGTCATCGAGATGCGTAACAAATCGTTATCGGAGAGCGCACCTACACTGGTTTTTTGAGCATTGGACTAGCCCGCGCTCAGGTGCCAAATAGAATATTTAGGACCCTTTTTTGCAGGTAAGTAGCACGTGCGGTTTTACTGAACAATATACAATAGGATAAGCCTTCGGGCTCTACTAGAAAGCTACAAACTATACAACGGTCGGCAACTCGTGGTGAGCGTGACGGTCGGGTCGCAGGAGCCGTCGCCCCCGACGACGGCGGCGAGCTCGGAGTGGGCGTGGCGCACGCCGCACTACCCGCACCTGCAGTGCCCGCCCACGTTCGTGCCGGAGACGTACTCGCTGGCCGCCGCCGCGCGCCGCCCGCGCCCGCCGCCCTCCTGACGGACGCCGCCGGCCTGCTAGCGCCGCGCCGCAGTGCGAGCGACCACACCCGACACCTTACGGTCTCCCCAAACTCATCGACGCGGAATCGGCAATGCCAATAGAAATGAAACTTTATGTCCGCGCAATAAGAGCGAAAGAGACGCCGACGCGTCGGCCGTCGACGGCCGAACGGAGCCGAACCGAACCTTACCTGTTTATGCTGTTTACTATCGGCTTTCGCCGAATCCGCGTCGATAAGTATGGGGAGACCCTTACGTTTTGAAATAGAGTGCTCGTCGCGGTCTGCCCTGCGAGTCCAAAAATATCAAGATGTGAGCTCCAAAAATGCGACCGAATCGCCCGAACCTAGAACCCGCATTAGTTGATGGCTCCTCTGCCCTGTCGGTGACGATCGTTGCTCGTGTCGTCGTCTATAGTCGGCGCGGTCCCGCTCGCCCGTGGCCGACTCCGTGACGCCCTACCTGATAAAAAAAAGCGGCCAAGTGCGAGTCGGACTCGCCCATGAAGGGTTCCGTATTTAGGCGATTTATGACGTATTAAAAAAAAACTACTTGCTAGATCTCGTTCAAACCAATTTTCGGTGGAAGTTTACATGGTAATGTACATCATATATTTTTTTTAGTTTTATCATTCTCTTATTTTAGAAGTTAGGGGGGGGGGACACACATTTTACCACTTTGGAAGTGTCTCTCGCGCAAACTATTGAGTTTAGAAAAAAATGATATTAGAAACCTCAATATCATTTTTGAAGACCTATCCTATATATAGATACCCCACACGTATGGGTATGATGAAAAAAAAAATTTTGAGTTTCAGTTCGAAGTATGGGGAACCCCAAAAATTTATTGTTTTTTTTCTATTTTTGTGTGAAAATCTTAATGCGGTTCACAGAATACATCTACTTACCAAGTTTCAACAGTATAGTTCTTATAGTTTCGGAGAAAAGTGGCTGTGACATACGGACGGACAGACAGACGGACAGACGGACAGACAGACAGACATGACGAATCTATAAGGGTTCCGTTTTTTGCCATTTGGCTACGGAACCCTAAAAACATACAAAATACTCGTACCTACTCTGTAGGCGTAGCTGACGCTTAGCGTAGCGTAGCTCTCGGTCGGCCGCGGCTTAACTTGGCAAGTTTTGTGCGAATGCCAAAAATTGAGGAAAAGAAACTGATCTACTGAGAGGGCATACCTATTTTTTTAAATCGACTGAATGCGTACCTGACCCTATTCTCATAACACACGGGTCGCGGGTGATCATTGGCGATGATGGACGACGACTATCGTGCTCGATAGTGTAGGGGAGCCGTACAAATGCATGTGTCTTCATCGTGCTCGTGCGGACTTTCCGTAACGTGGCCCTCTAGTTACCTACACTGCAAATCTGATTAACGCAAGCTTGATTTAAGTCTCAATCTAAAACCATAGACTAGGTATAATATCCTCTAGACTGAGTTTAGAGCAATTATTTCATGAAACCGATGCTGCCAAAAATACGGGGGTGCGGGGGGACGAGGTGAGCGAATCCCGTGCCGTGATTGGTCCGTTCAAAGACACGGACCAATCACGGCACGGGATTGACTCGAAGATGGAGTAAAACTACCGTGTAAGTGGCAGAGGGGGTAGCGTTACTATGCTCAGTCTAGAGGATTCCTAGTCTATGTCTAAAACTAACAGCCGCGGCACATTCGAACAATTTGGACGCACTTTAACGCCAGGTGAATTCGTGAATGCTCCAGATCGCAGTTGTTTGTGGCCCGAACCGAAGGTGAGGTCCATAAATATACGATCTGGGGCTTTACGAATTACCGCCCGTGGTTTGTCTAAAGTTTTACGTCTTGCCTTGGCCAGGAAGTGAGATTTTCTCCTCGCGTAGCGGGGAGAAAATCCCACTTACGGGCCTAGGGTGACGTAAAAATATTTATAAGATAAGTACTGTCCGTTTCTACTGTCTGAAGCTCCCACAGTATGCCACTGATGGGGAACCGGTCTACTGACCTGAACCCGTTTTAACAGGTATGTTTTGGTAATTTGCGTCGGAGAGCAATGCTCTAACATTTTTTATTGTCATTTTATGCATATTTTGATGTGATCTAAAAAAAACTATTATGTGACGTTCGACATAAGTTTTATCTATTTTAAAAGATTTAGTATACCTACTTACTGCATGTTTTTCTCTCAATATGTAGGTACATATACATTATACATTCATTTATAATCATTACTTTAGGTAAATACGACGAATAATTTTTAATTGAATCATGAAGGCACGAACGAATCTTATAAAATTATAAAGTATGTACCTATAGGTAGGTATCGAAAAAATCCGTGTCACACTCCTGCATACTCCAGTAGATAGAATACAATGGTAAATCCGTGCACACTCCTGCATACGCCAGTAGATAGAATATAATGGTAAATCCGTGTCACACTCCTGCATACTCCAGTAGATAGAATACAATGGTAAATCCGTGTCACACTCCTGCATACTCCAGTAGATAGAATACAATGGTAAATCCGTGTCACACTCCTGCATACTCCAGTAGATAGAATACAATGGTAAATCCGTGCACACTCCTGCATACGCCAGTAGATAGAATATAATGGTAAATCCGTGTCACACTCCTGCATACTCCAGTAGATAGAATACAATGGTAAATCCGTGTCACACTCCTGCATACTCCAGTAGATAGAATACAATGGTAAATCCGTGCACACTCCTGCATACGCCAGTAGATAGAATATAATGGTAAATCCGTGTCACACTCCTGCATACTCCAGTAGATAGAATACAATGGTAAATCCGTGTCACACTCCTGCATACTCCAGTAGATAGAATACAATGGTAAATCCGTGACACACTCCTGCATACTCCAGTAGATAGAATACAATGGTAAATGAATGTGATGACGCCCGTGTGATTGCTATGTTAAATAGATAGAACTTTTAATGCACTAGTTTTAAATATATTTTAAATCTACTTAATTTCAACGTAATTTTGATACTTACTTTTAAATAAATATTGTAGTTAAGAAACTATTTTGCCTCACTCAGTCATACATTTATTGTATGTAGGTGCCTTAATGTATGGGTGACTGAGAGCGCATTTCGCTCTTCCTAATGCTGTACATTTTTTACGTTACAAGTTGTACGGATGTTACGTAAGATTTCTTGCCAACGCGGATGAGATTAATATATGTATTTAGGAACGAGGGCTATTGAATGCGTGACAATCACTAGCTTGTAGATAAACCCAGACAAGATTCTATTTGGCCTTCGCTTCGCCATGTTGCGGATTTTGAGTGGTAGGTACTAATTTATTTTACTGGCAAAGAGTACACTTTGATAACAGACGTTGGAAGATACTTAACGAATGTCACCGATGTAAACAAGAACAAAAGATTTCGCATACATAAATAATTTTACCACAAAAATGCAAGAAAAATATTTTAAATATAACAATATATTAAATTAAAAAAAAACCGGTCAAGTGCGAGTCGCACTCGCGTTCCAAGGGTTCCGTACATTAAGTCCGACTCACGCTTGACTGCACATTTCTAATAGGTTTTCCTGTCATCTATAGGTAAAGAACTATTTTGTGTATTTTTTCAAAATTTTAGACCCAGTAGTTTCGGAGATAAGAGGGGGAATGGTCATTTTTTGCCTATTTTCTTGAATAACTGCTAAACTATTTATCCTAAAATTATAAAAAATATATATTTCAGATTCTTACAATGAGCTCTTTCATTTGATATGTAACAAGATAGAGTTTGAAAAACTTTATTTTTTAATTTTCTCATTTACTTACCCCCCAAAATGGCCTCCATATTTAAAATTCATTTATTTACGTTATATGTACGTCCATCTTTGGTTCACAAACTTCATATGTGTGCCAAATTTCAACTTAGGTAATTGGTCCAGTAGTTTCGGAGAAAATAGGCTGTGACAGACGGACGGACGGACGGACAAACAGACACGCGAGTGATCCTATTAGGATTCCGTTTTTTCGAACCCTAAAATGGTCTTCGTCCTACAATAAAGTTCAATAAATAATGTTGACATGATCGGTACTGACATTTTATTTGACTACACATGACGGACGCACATTTTTGCCATATGTAATGCATCTCGTGGCCAACTAGAATCTTGTCAGTTGTCAGGCTTTACGCTGTGTTTATATCCCAAACAAATGACAGCTCGGTTGACCAAGTTACCTACTACTCACACAATTTTGTACTCAAATGGCAGATTATATTGGACTGTCCTTTTAATATCTGGATAATAAAAACAAGGTGCATTAACCCTTTGGACGCCACGCCCATCGCGTGCAACCATGCACGAAGGTTGATATAGGCCTGTAGCCGCCGTAGGTCTAGGCTAGGGGTCGGGTACCGGCAACAGGTTTGCTCGGCTCGATGAGGATAGAGATGGTGCTGTTTTAAGAGTTCCTTTAGGTATGGGGGAAACGCGCGTTACTTCGATATTCTTTCTACCCAGAGGTTGTCTGGAAGAGATCGCTCTTTAGCGATAAGAGCGCCTGTTGTCTGCCTCTACATTTAATAAATTGTTCTTTTCTTTTGTTATTTTTTACTGAGGTGTGCCAATAAAGAGTATTCTATCTACCTATCTATCTTTTATACACTCGACCTCAAAACTATGTACACACTCAAGAACAATGAAAATAAGTCACGCTGTATGGAAATTTACATTCAAGGGGGATAATCAAGTGGGATTACCCATTTGATTGTTTTCACTGTGGTTACATTTCTCGCCTTATTCAGTATACAAACGTGCAAAAGTGTGATGTGTGTGTATTTGTCGTGGACTGTGCGCGCTTCCTGCCCTGTAGGTATTGGCTGGTGTGTAATGTGTAAGTAAGAAGTGAGCAGCTTCTGTCAGCTGTCTGTTTACAGCTTCGACTCCGTGAGTAGCTTAGGTCCTACCTTTAACCTGAGACTATAGATTTAAGTAATCATAAGTAAAAGTAGTATACGTTTTCTGCTCACATCTTCCGATAAGAAACGTGCCAATTTGTGCTTGTTGTTGAACCGTAGCAAGTATAGGTATATTTTAAGGGAACATCACCTATTTATTCCGAGGTTAGGCGTAAGCTAAGATAAATGTTTTACTCGCTGTTACGAGTAAGATAAGATGGTGCTTTATATTGAATGTTTATTATGCGGTAGGTAGCTTCAATGTGCTCTATAGCGATTATATATATTTACCTGTAATGTTTTATTATGTTAGTTTTAATCTTTACCTACTTATGTTAGAGTACCTACTGCGAGGCGTGAAACTAAATGTGTGCAAGAAGTGCACGCCGAAACGCACAAAAATAATCCAAAAACGTTATCATTTTGTACGCTTTGATATCAAATAAAATAAATGAAAAGCGCTTTTATAAAAGTGTAAAGGAAGATATTGTTAGTTTATGGATTCACTAACAATGTGCGAAATATCTGTTGGTAGGTGTATATCGGGCAACGAGGCAGTCGGCCACGAGTGCGATCATGGATGCTGGTCACATAGGTACCTAGCTGTTACCTGCGAAACGCATTTAATACTACAATTATATATTAATCAGTAAAGTTACCTGTTCTTATTGTTTGTGAATAAATATATATCACTAAGACTTACAAGGTATAGTCCGACAAGAAATTATAGAAAATTATTGAGGGCGCCACTTCCTAATACGTAACTGATGTCGCATGACGTAAAATGCTTAAACATGGCACATGGCAACTATTTAGTATAGATTTATTAGTTCCATTTTATTTAATTTCTATTATTTTATGTCGCAATATACAGCAGTTACTTGAAGCCTAAAAACCTAGTATCATAAATTATTCATAACTGACATGATGTTGTAATGAAAGTTCTTGTGCACCAGCGTAACGTAGCGTGTAATATAAAAACTTCGAATCACGGGGAAACATTGATCATCGAATTTTAAACTATAGCTGGTCAACCAAATCTTGTCAGTAAAAAAAGGCGCGAAATTCAAATTTTCTATGGGACGATATCCCTTCGCGCCTACATTTTTCAAATTTGCCGCCTTTTTCTACTGTCAAGATCTGGTTGACCAGCTATATAAGGAACTGCACAAGTTTTGGGAGCCCAGTTTACTGGTATAATGAATTTTGTTACTTTACTGACAAACCGAACTGTGTACTCGTGGCTACTGATAAGACTTGATCGCTTTAACTCGATATTATGTTTATTATATAACTAGGTACAATATATTTTTATAGTAGGTACATACGTAGGATATGACTGTATACGTAGTTTTATCTCCCTTCCTCCCTGCGACTGCAGTTTGTGTACGTAAAGATATACATATGTACATTTATTGATAAACGCCCCCGTGCGCGTTGAAGGGTCTGCCATCTTGTGGTCTCAATCGGAAACATAAACGTGTAGAATGTAGATGGCAGCACTCTTGCTTTGGCGTGAAGTGTTAATGTAGCTACATGTTTATGTTTCCGATTCAGGTATAAATGTAATAGCAACGATGTTTGAAAGTATATCTACTAAAATAAGTTAATGTCACAACTTCCTAGAGCTATATAAGACAGGGATGAAATTAAATAATGTTTACATTTATTACGTGTTTTATTTAGGATACCGACCTATCTACTTATGTACCTACTCCACTCGCGGCATCTGGCAGACCTTATGTTATGATGCATTCTTTGTTAGAAAACTAAATACCTTATTTGGAACAACGTAACGTACGTAAAACGTTCTTGTGCATTTGCTTCGAGACTTTAAGAGCCCATCAACGTGCACACTAGCGCCACTGCTAAAGAATCGTGATTATTTAAATTTAACGAAAAATATTTTGAAAAAAAGGGGGCCGCTACGTACTGTATCTTGTATTAAAGTACCTTTTGAATACATCAAACTAGTTTCTATGTTGCTGGATTCGTCAGTCTATGAACTCGAAACAAAAACGGCCGTTTTAACTTTGGACGCATAGATTGACGAATCCAGCAACATAGAAACTATAGTTTGATGTATTCAAAGGGTACTTTAATACAAGATACAGTACGTAGCGTTAAATTTAAATAATGACGATTATTTAGCAGTGGCGCTAGTGTGCAAGTTGATGGGCTCTTAAAGTGGAGATTAGGATTAGGTACGGACGAGAAGCAGCTGGAACGGATGTTATGCAAGAGGCTCAAGTGCAACGAACAGAAATGAAAGAGGCATAGTACTTACCTACTGTACCTAGTCTGTGACCTAGGCATGGCATAAGTACACCGTTGGCCGAAAATTACAAGAACATGATTCAATACTTTTTAAATGTAGGTAGTAGGTAAATAAAAATATGACATGTCAAACCATATGAAAATTATATCAGTATTAACCTTTTGGACGCCAATGACCGATATATCCGCACCGTAGGTTCAACGCCAAAGACTGATTAATCGGTCACAGACCACAGAGCAACATAGACCTACGTGCATATGCATAGAGTGCAATTTCAGTTTTGACACTTCGGTGACGTGGCGTCAGCGTGACAGCTTTTGTGTTTGACACGGCGTCGAAAAGGTTAATGTAGTCTAAGGGTCCCAACTTCCCAAGACTCCTGGAGAAACGAAATCCTGTTGAGGCTACAGGCTTTGCCACCACTATGGGTCCTCACGAAGTCACGAACCATACCTTGGCCTGACGTTCTCTTCGTCGTACATACACGTGCAACTTTTCGAGGTGCCTCACGTAGTCGACAATAAGGTTTAAGAATGGTCCTGTGTGGACCATTCCTACATATACACAACATGCACCTTGTCCATTCGACCCTAAAAGGCCCCAGTCCGTGGCACTTTCCGCTACGGGTAAGGTAGCAGTATAGCGCTGCGTTTGAAATGCTATACTGTTAAAGAACAAACTCAATTGTTATTATATTTTGCACGTGGCAGCATGGTGATGACGCGTCACTGACGCATCGCCCGCGCGCGCGCGCTTGCAACCGCGGAGGTCAACGCATCCGCATCAATATTCATCACCTTCAGTTCGTTTAACGTAGTACATACATACCTAAATTACAAAATTGGCCAAGAGCATATCGGGCAATACTCGATGTAGGGTTCTGAAGATGCCCTAGCTTCCGTCATAATAGGCGAATTTAATTTATTTATTTATTTTTTTTATTTTATTTTATTTTATTTTAGTACATGGAAAACCAACAGCGCTACATATATCCAGAAATTACAATAGAATCACAGAGCCAATTATAGGTTCTCATTATCATTAGGGGTTTTTGCAGGATACCACAGACCTAGAATCCGCGCTCGCGATGCAGGATACAGAACAAGCAAAAGTAAGTAGGTATTTTCATTGGACTATTACCCTGGTTTTCTCTAAGAGACGGAAACCACACAGCAAGCATACTGTACCTCTATGCCAAATTTTAGCCTTTTACTATTTATTAGGTACTACCCTAATAGTACCTACTTAACGGTAACTGAGCTAAGCCGCCCACTTAAAGGGTTCCTGTTCCTAGCTGACTACGGAACCCTAAAAATTATCATTTTTGTTAAACAATCCTCCTCAAATTTTGTTAATCGATTCATTTTGAGAACAATCATCGATCTGAAGGGTGTCTCGCTGCGCTGACGCGAGTGGTAACTGTCGAAGAGCTGTGAAACCCTCAGGATGCTGTGGCAGCTGGTGGTGGTGGCGCTGACGCTGGCGGGGCTGCACTACCGCTGGCGCCGGCGCGCCATATACCGCCTGCACGCGGCGCTGGCCGCCGACCTGCCCAGCTACCCCCTCGTGGGGCACACCACCTTACTAGTCGGCACTGATGAAGGTATACACCGGAGCATTCACATTATATTACATATACCGTTGGTTAAAAATAGCAGGAAAATGTATGGGTCTCGCCGGTACAGTCAGCAGCAGAAGTTGCTAAGCGGGCGAGGTGTTCACAATTACCTTGACGCGCTCTTATTCCCTTTACAATAAAGTCGCGTCAAGATCATTTTGAACACCTCGCCCGCTTAGCAACTTCTGCTGCTGACTGTACCTATCTATGTATATTATCCTGTAATTCCCGTGTATATATAGCTACCAATATAGAAGGATTAAAAGTTACAATAACCCAGTTTCTGCAGTAATGAAACTGCTGGAGTGGAATCGTTTACGTATTCGCACGTCTTTCGATCGGTGGCGAGTATGAAGTCAAAGTATCTCAATGCTATAGATGGCGTTAGCAACCACCAGTTCCCAATTGAATTGGTACATTACGCAGATCTTGGAGATTGCAACAAGAATTTAAATTCTAGAGAGATTATTTCGTAAACTAAGTTAACTAGGCTGCCCAAAATTAGGCGAGCAGCAGCTCCTCCAAGAGCAGGCATGCTTACCGTCTCTTGGTGAAACTCTATAAGGGAAGGTGAACAAGGTATGTAGAACACAATCATTAATAAGCGTATTAGTTATGTAATAAATTTAAGGATAGGTATACAGCTGCGTACTTCGATTACATATTAGGTAGGTATTTATATTATAATGAATGCTCAAAGAAACCTATAGGTGGTAGTGGTACCAAAGAGTAAAGTAATTGGTAGTACCTACACCTTACGCCATCTAGTGACGAAAGGATTAAGTTTCCAAATATTAATATTTTTAAGCCAAATTGAACGCCGACGATATACGCAAAAGCCTTTGTGTATTCGCAGATCGGATGAAGGCGTTTCAGCTGATCGGACGCACAGCGCTGCGGCAGGGCGGGCTGGCATCTGCCTGGATGCTCAACCGACTCTACGTGGGTAAGTGTAAGGGCTGCAGTGTTCTCCAGGACGGGTGCAGGCGTTCCAGCTGCGACCGGGCGGGCTGACCAGCGCCTGGATGCTCAACCGACTCTATTGTGGGTAAGATACAGGATTTTATACCCATTCTCTTTCAAAGTGAGATATTAAACATCGAGAGCAATGTAAAAACTACGTAAAAGTGACATTGTTCGCAGTGGTGGCGGACGCTGAGGTGGCGGGCGTGGTGGCGCGGCGCTGCCTCGACAAGGACGAGGCAACCATGGGCTTCATCCGCACGCTGCTCGGCAACGGCAGCATCTTCGCGCCAGGTACCTAGACAAGTGTGTGTGTGTGGACAGGAACTGACAAAGTTAGTTTTCGGGAGGAACGAAGCTCACGGCCTGGCTGTGCGGTAACGAACTGCTGGAATTTAGACCGCGGGTACTCCGGTATCGCTCGGTCGTTTAATATGCTGTAGAGTGTAGAACAAGCACAGCACCCTGAGGCACCTGCGTCATTATGCGTGAGAAATGAATGTCTGAGATTCTGTGAGGTGATGGATGCGAGGCCTACATCCGTTAAGGTGTAATTGTGGATGTGATAAGGGACTATAGTGATTTTTAATTGTGTTATTTGTAATTGTTTGTTTGTACCTGATTGTTATTCGTACCTAATAGTTATATGATATGTACCTGCTACCTGCTTGGTATACATATGTTAATGTTAAGTTTCATGGCGCATTGCATCTGTCTGTAAGGTCATGTAAACATTTTTCAAATAAATACATAAATTATACCTATATGTATTCGAACAATAGGCCAATGAACTTGCTAGAAATAACATGGAATTACTTAATAATGTGTCTTAAGCAGTAAACAGATATGTGTATAGAGAAAGACAAATATTCATGTCATGTGAGTTAAAATATGTTAAAACTAAAAGCAGTTGTTCTTTGAATTTCGTTCGCGTAATTTAATCGGGTCGCCGCCGGGTCACGGTCACGGCGACGCGCGTACTACTTATAGCATATAATGTCTAAAAGTCTATTTTTTTATTCGGTAGACTGAAATGACAGTTAATAGTATGAAATGACATTTCATGTTCATACAATTAACTGTCATTTCAGTCTACGGAATAAAAAAATAGACTTTAGTTACTATTATTTTGCCTATAGGTACATTTATTTTATTCAAATATATATTTAGTTACTATAAACACGCACGTACAGCTGTACTACGTGTTTTAAATTTTTTATTCGGTAGACTGAAATGACAGTTAATAGTATGAAATGACATTTCATGTTCATACAATTAACTGTCATTTCAGTCTACGGAATAAAAAAATAGACTTTAGTTACTATTATTTTGCCTATAGGTACATTTATTTTATTCAAATATATATTTAGTTACTATAAACACGCACGTACAGCTGTACTACGTGTTTTAAATTTTTTATTCGGTAGACTGAAATGACAGTTAATAGTATGAAATGACATTTCATGTTCATACAATTAACTGTCATTTCAGTCTACGGAATAAAAAAATAGACTTTAGTTACTATTATTTTGCCTATAGGTACATTTATTTTATTCAAATATATATTTAGTTACTATAAACACGCACGTACAGCTGTACTACGTGTTTTAAATAAAGTAGTCTTGTTTATGTTTAAATATTATGCAGACACAGAAACGTCCGGGTGCTCGCAAGTCGCACTGTCATCTTTAAACTTAAGTCATTGTCAATCAATAGAGGTGACAACAGGCCACAGGGTGACATTTATTGGGCATTATAGTTCGTTTTTTTTAGCATTAGAAATAAGGTAAACAATCTTGATGTGTCTTTTAATTGAAAAACACATTTTAAAAATAAGTTACGGCAAATATGTAACAATTATGAATCTAATACGATCATTTATATTCTTCTGCTTTCATAAGTAATAGTTACTGATTTTTAAAAAGCGTTTTTCAATTAAAAGACATGTCAAGATCGCTTACCTTCTTTCAAGTTCTTTCTAATGCTAAAAAAACGAACTATAGAATGTCAAGAACTAGGGTTTTTAAAGTGTCATTCAATAGAACTTGCTAACTATGTAAACAAAAGTTACTAGTAAATTGACAGTCAGTGTCAATTTTAGTATGGCGGTTTGTTTACATAGTTAGCAAGTTCTACTGAATGACATTTTAAGTAACTTAACTACATGTACATATGTATAGGTATACCTAGTATGAATTATCTGAAATGATTTTTTGGCTTCAATCAAATCGGCTTCATAGGGTCATTACCCACTAGGCCACAGACCGGCATAATTTAATATTATGTATTTTATTTTCATTTTGTCTCATGTATTGATATTTTACTGCATGTTAGGTACTAAATTTTAATGAAAAATACCTATGCAGCTTTACTTTGCAATATTATAGTTTGTTTGTGAATGATCATTTTGATCGTCAGTGGAAATTTGGCGTCCGCGGCGCAAGATTCTCGCGCCGGTGTTCGGCGTGCGGCGCGTGGCGGCGTTCGTCGGCGTGTTCGACCGGCACGCCGCCGCCGCCGCCGACCAGCTGCGCGCGCACGCCGGCGCCGGTGACTTCTCGCTCTGGGACACGCTCAGCGCGTACACATTCGACGCCGTTTGCGGTAACTAACTACACCTCAGTAATCAGTATAACTACAGATGCATGGTAAAATAAAACCATGGTAAAAAAAATTAGGGATTATAACAGATGGTACTTATTACCTCTAAAAAAAGTACAGTGAACATTGCGCAACTGGTTTAGTTTGCTGGCCGAAAGCAGGTAGGCTCGTACTTATGAGTGTAATGGAAATTGGGAAGCATGACGAACACAAGAGTGGCTTTCTAGGTTTGTTAAGTAAACTATGTACCGATCCATAGAGAAAAAAACTACTCGATGCTAGATGTCGACACTGAAAATAATAGTCTTTTTGGTACCAAAACTGATGTATGGAGTGAGCACTCTCGTCTTACTATATTTCTCTATGACCGATCTGGCGAAGATTGGTCACATCTGACTGTGGGGATCTTTCCCTTTTACTCCAAGGCGTAATTAGAGTGACAGAGACAGATGCCCGTAACTTGCGAACTTCGATTTTCGCGGTTATAGCCCTGATTGATACAATGTGGATTGTGTCGACGTTTATGTTTTGGCTAATACGTTGAGTATTCGCAGAGACAACGCTGGGCGTGCAGCTGCGGTCGCAGGGCGGCGCGCCGCACCCGTTCCTGCGCGCGTTCGCGGGCGCGCAGCGCGAGCTGGCGCGCCGCATGTGCGCGCCGTGGCTCTACCCCGACCTGCTGTACCGCGCGCTGCCGCCGCACC
The DNA here is from genome assembly GCF_948474715.1 of Cydia amplana. Lineage (NCBI taxonomy): Eukaryota > Metazoa > Arthropoda > Insecta > Lepidoptera > Tortricidae > Cydia > Cydia amplana. Next base: position 19,877,123 of record NC_086076.1, read on the forward strand.
GCCGCTTCGTGCGCTACCGCACCCAGATACACCACTTCATAGATGAGGTGATGACACTCTATGAGACAATCGCAACTTTATTGCCGCAAAGCGTTAACATTTATCAAATCTATTTATCTTAACTACCTATTCTAACATTTCTAACTGCCAACATAACAAAGTCAACTCGTAGGAAGAGCATACTTCAAGGCGCACTTCATTATCAAACGTGGAAAGTATTGAAACTCTGTACGTGTATAAGTACAACACCCAGCTCCATTCGGTGGTGAGTAGAAAAACTAATCTGTATTCATTGTTGATGCTAGATAGCGCTAGTAACCGGTTCCCATTCTCCTCGTTAAGTCCTTGATTTGATGAGCAAGTATTTCATTGTCTACGAATGTATATGTAGGTACTAATTACGCTGGATAGATACAACTTCGTTAGGCCCTAATACTTCTTTAAAATCAACACATTTCATTACAACCTTTACCCTTGTATTGCAGATAATAAGGGACAAGCAAAATTCAATGTCAGCACTACAAAATAAAGGCAAGTTGAGACCCGAGAGTCATTTCTCTATGAACCTTATTTTTGACAACTACGTACTAGGAAATAATGAGTCGCAATAAATGGTACAGTATATGTATATAGATATATGCTGGTAATCTGTAATGGCTCCTCTACACTATCGGCGCGGCGATGATAGACGATGGCCGACGGGCACGGTGGTGTAGCCTTGTAGAGCATACTCGGCAGTCCCCTCCCCGCGTCGTCGTCTATCATCGCCTGCGACCCGTGAGTTGTCGGTTTTTGGGCACGCGTCAAAAGGGAATCGCCGGGTGGTTGCGTGGTACAGGCGATCATGTGGATGCTCGCACGATGTGTAGGGGAGGGATATATAATACCCGTACTGTACATATTGCAGACTCGGTGAGCGCGGACACGGACAGCGGGCCCGCGAGCTTCCTGGAGCTGATGCTGCGCGGCGGCGAGTACTCGGCGCGGGAGCTGCGCGAGGAGGTGATGGTGCTGGTGATGGCCGGCTCCGACACCACCGCCCTCGGCGCCGCCTTCGCGCTGCTCATGCTGGCCAAACACCCGCCAGTGCAGGACCGGCTGCGCCGAGAGTGACTATCCCATACGTACCTACCTACTGTACCAAGAGTAGCCGATATTCTCAATGTAGCTCATAGTACCCACAGCTGTGTATATCTTATCCCACGGAGCTCTCCCTCTCTGTGGAGCATCAATCACAGAAAGAGAGTAAAGTTTCCTAAAAACAAGGGAGCTCGTGGACCGCTCCTAGGATCACTCAAAACTTAAAACATCACAATTTTTAATGGTTTACAGTTTATAGTGCTGCACGATTGCAGCCCTGGGTTTTATTAATCAGCCGTTCGGATAGTCGGCTCCGATGATTGACGTAGGTATAAATATAGATAGAGCCGGGGCGAGATTCGTACTCGACTGACCGCATTCTCATATAAAAATAAAATCCACGTCAGCGTTTGTTAATAAACACAGTACCTATCGGTATGTTCTCGGGGCCGCGGTGAAGGTTAGGACCGGTGGTAGTTTTTGACATTCATTAAGCGCGTTATTATAATATGCCTAAAATGATGAGTGAAGATGTAACTTTGAGTTAACTCCGTGCAGGTTGCGGGAGGTGGCGGGCGCCGGCGGCGGCGCGGTGTCGGCGGCGGCGCTGGCGCGGCTCGGGTACCTGGACGCCGTGGTGCGCGAGGCGCTGCGCCTCTACCCGCCCGTGCCCGTCACCGTGCGCGAGGTGCGCGACGACCTCGCCCTGCGTAACTGGCCCTTCTTCTCACTCTCACCACAAAATAGATACAGTACAGAAGTCAATCACATGTATGTACTTCACTTTTCATACCTACGCTCGGCGGTCGCTCTAGGGTTGTCGACTATGATTTATGCACAAAAAACTATCGTAGTGACGTGATAGTGGCACTCGTATCTAGTAGTGGCCGGGGCGGGGTGCATAGGTACCTACCTACCTAACTGTTCTGTTTAACGTTAAAACGAACCATCGAAATACAAGCAGATACTTACTTCTCTGAAACCACTGGTAGCTTAAAAAACGACAATGCATCGTTTTATGTTGAATTCAAACGACCGTCCACTGAACAGTTATAATAACTTTTTTTTGTTTCTCCATTATTGCACAAAAAAGTTGACAGACGCGTGTCTCAAGCGGATGGCACTCGCGCTCGCACCGGTCCCAACCGGTCCGAGATATCGTGTCCGTGAGCAGTGTCTGTGTGCGTTGCTCGAGCGCACTTTGTATGTAGATTGATTTCTGTACTGCATCTATTTTGTGCTCTCACTAATGGGCGGGCCGTTCTCGAGCTTGTGGCGGTGTGTGTGACGGTGGCGCTGCTCGTGTTGCAGCGGGCGGGCTGGTGCTGCCGGCGGGCGTGGCGGTGCTGCTGAACACCTGGGCGACGCACCGCAGCGCCGCGCACTGGGGCGCCGACGCCGACGCCTTCCGCCCCGAGCGCTTCCTGGAGGCGCCGCCGCGCCACCCCGCGCAGTTCATGCCCTTCGGCTACTCCGCGAGGAACTGCCTCGGTAACGTACTTAGGGCCGGTTGCACCGTCCGCGCGTGACAGCCTGATCGACGTCGGCCGGCGCGCCCCGGCGCTTCACTGTGAAACTTTCGATACGATACATTTTAGCGAACTCTTTAACGATGACTAAAGTTTGGTGCGACCGACCCTAAGTATATGTATGCTTCGAGTCTAGGTACACTATACCGGCGGTGGGTCCGCTGGGTCGGCGATAGTCACTAGTCGCTCGAGCTATATGTACTTACCTACACTCGACCGTGTGGTTTCGAGTCTAGATAGTATTGAATCTAGCCTACTGGTTTTTCCGGCTTGAGGAATGTAACGAGTGCTATAATTTATACACAGTCTTGTCCAGTAAAGACCGTGAGTTGGACGTCTTTCATTGAACGCTCTCATTATTAATGATTAGGGGATCTATACAGGGTGGATTTTCTTTTTGGGTCAGTGAGGGCAGCTATGAGATCCCGTGCTGCTACGAGAAAACGGTCTTAGAAGACCTTCCCTCGATTTCAAATTAATGAAGATTGGCTTTTACAGATTTTGGAAAAAACATACAGGGTGCGAGAAAAAGGTCATTTTTGACAAACTTTTTTTTTGATGCCATTCGATCCCATTCCTATTGAGGATCAAAAGCTTGTATGGAACCAAAAAAAAATTTCCGGCTAGAAAAGCCACAAATCGAGGAAAACTTTTCCCATACAATTTGTATGAAAATGAAAACTCTTATTTTTCACATGCTATTTTTGTATGCCAATCGATTCCATTCCTATCCAGTATCAATAGTTCCTTTGGGGTCAACTTACGGTAATGTACTAAAAAGCCACAAATTAAAGAAAACTTTTTCCATACATTTACTATGGAGAAAATGTGAAATTTAATTCACAGTTTTCTATCTGCCCAATCAGTCCTGTTACATTTAAGAACCATAATACTGTATGAAGACATTGCTGTAGGACTGATGGGCGAGGTAGAAAATTGTGAATAAAATTTCACATTTTCTCCATAGTAAATGTATGGAGTAAGTTTTTATTAATTTGTGGCTTTTTAGTACATTACCGTAAGTTGATCCCTAGGAAACAATTGATACTGGATAGGAATGGAATCGATTGGCATACAAAAATAGCATGTGAAAAATAAAAGTCTTCATTTTCATACAAATTGTATGGGAAAAGTTTTCCTCGATTTGTGGCTTTTCTAGCCGGAAATTTTTTTTTGCTTCCATTCAAGCTTTTGATCCTCAATAGGAATGGGGTCGATTGGCATCAAAAAAAAAGTTTGTCAAAAATTACCTTTTTCTCGCACCCTGTATGTTTTTTCCAAAATCTGTAAAAGCCAATCTTCATTAATTTGAAATCGAGGGAAGGTCTTCTAAGACCGTTTTCTCGTAGCAGCACGGGATCTGGTAGCTGCCCTCACTGACCCAAAAAGAAAATCCACCCTGTATAATGTCATCTCTATATAATTATCATGATACGTCCATATTTACCACACAGCACGCATGCACAGTAGGTAATATGGGGTTTTAGTGAAAATGTTATATTTTTATGTCTAAAGCTTTGGTTTACTCCGAAAGCGGTGCCGTCATATAGCGGACGCCTAAAGACGGCAGTACAAATGGCTTCACCGCTATCAAATAAAACGTTCACGAAACTATCGACACCGTCAAGACGGCCGTCATGCAAATGGCGCTTTTGCATGACGGCCGTCTTGGCGTTGACCGCTTTTTCACGTTACGGTGTCAATCACCGCCCTCTAGGAAACCGCGCCATTCGGTTTACCTACATAGACATCGCCGTTCTAGTGACGTCCAACAAACCAAAATTTTGTCAAAATAATTTGATTTGTTTCCAAAGTTGAGTAGACCTTCTAAGATAAATGTGTTGTATTTGTATGGCGTACCGTACGTGTGCGCAGGTTCCCAGTACGCGATGCTGGCGATGAAGACGGTGCTGGCGCGCTCGCTGCTGCACCTGCGCGTGTTGCGGCCGACCGGCGCGCCCGCCGCCTCCGGCTACACCGCCGCCTCCGGCTGCACCGCCGCCTCCGGCTACACCGCCGACGACGCCGACGCGCCGCTGCGAGTCAAGTTCGACATCGCCATGAAGCACGTTGACAACTACATGGTGCGAGTGGAACTCGTGGACTAGAAATAGATTCATCTAGGTAATTAAGAGGCCGGTATCGATTTTAGTCGCAAAAATGTATAATTGATAGATTTAGTCAATGGAATTGTACACCTTTTGTTACGTAATAGAAATAACAAGTACTGGTATCTACTAGTGGCTCTGTGAGCTGTAGACCTCGCGAGCAGAGCTTAAAACTGAATAAATGTATGGCAAAAATATTTATTAAAATATAGGTATAGTACATGTAATATAAACAAAAAATTAAAAACTACATAAAGCTACAAACTAAAATTAAACGAATACGCTTAACCCGCGCTTAATAAATAAAAAATACGAAATCTTTCATTTCTTCAAAATAAAAAAATAAAATAAAAAACAACTATACGAAATTTAAGTATAAAAAAAATACAAAAAGTTATGTAGCAGTATACAATTACTGGGGATGGAACCAGAGACCTGCCGATGCAAACAAAAAAAGCGAACGTTTGCAAAATACACCATTATAGTTCTTACTAAAGCTGACGAAATTTAGCTACTCATTCTCAAATAAAAACTAAATATCTAAATACCGCCAAAACCAGCGATACAAATTTTCTGAATTTTTGGCCATTTCATCTATAAAGACTATAAACATATCTCAAAAAGAAAAAACTATTATGATACCCATACGACTATTTGTTTAGGCGGGAGCTATCACGACTCCGCCATTTTGAAAAATTTCCAAAAACCGGATCGACAAAATTTTTTTATTTAATCATAGAATTCGGTCACAAAATTTCACGAAAATCGGTTAAGAATTGCGACCTGTAGAGGAGAACATCCGGACATACAAAAGCAAAATGCCCGAGTCAAAACGTAGACCTTCGCTACGCTTCGGTCAATTAGCACGTTTTCTTATCTTGCACTTGTACAGATAATTTTTTTAAAAACAGACTCACTAAATTAGTAATTTTTTCTGATGGACGTTTAGGTAAACGCGCGCAAAGCACTGATTTAGTCGATCTTATTTGGAAATTTCGTAAAGTTTGGACTGCTAAAAATGGTAATTTTGTATTACACATATCCTGTACTCCAACTTTCATAGACTACATTTTTGTTATATGATATTGAACAAGAGTAAATGAAAGTTAGACGATATCAATTTTCACCAGAAATTACTTCAAAACAAGGGATTTTTTTTCGTGAAAATCGACTTAATTTCAACGTAATTTTGATACTTAAACAATCTACAACATTTCCCGAAACTGTTCTTATACATCATTTTGTATAATTTACCACTATAATTTTTTGATGAATTTTTAAAAACTGCCCCTTCTCGTCATATATTGCCGATGACGCACGCTCGAGACCTCATTATTAAAAGGCAAGATGAGAAGACGTGCTAATAGAAACCAATACTTGTTATTTAGATATTACGTAACAAAATGTGTACAATTTCAACAACGAAATCTATCAATTTTACATTTTGGCTCTAAAATCGTTAACGGAGCCTTAATTGTTTTGATAACTCCTCACTTCATCTCCAACATGTCTGAAGTGACAATGCCTGAAATCATCTTCGATGAACATATTCCTTTCTCTTCTGCCGCCAGGGATCTAGGAATCGTCATTGATCAGACCCCTTCTTGCTGGCTCCCCATGCGACTGACACGTCGCACTCGCTTCGTCGTCTCCAAAGCTTCCTCCCTACTCACACAAAAGTACTTAATGCTTGCACGTTCTCTTTTGATTCCACTTCTGGTTTATGCGAATATGGCCATTCTAGATCTCACTCTCACTGAGGAACTGGCTGACAAGATTGAACGTTTGCAAAATGTGCCTCAGACATATTTTTGGCCTACGTACCTAGGTACCTAAATTTGACCACAGCATATCATCTTTCCGTCCAAGTGGCTGCCCATCCGCCGTAGAGACATCCATATACTTTCCCTTCTCTTGAATGTCCTGTTTTCTCCTTCTTCCCCTCGGGTACCGACTTCGTTCCAGTGCGAATCTCTCTCTCTTATATACAACTCCTTCACGGCTTACTGTCCAATTTTACCATATTCTCGTCGACAGTGTCAATCTGTCGCATCGCTAAAGGCGAATTAAAAAAAGTTATGGCTTTAGGACGAAACTAATTATGTAATTTAAATGATGTGTGTGGTATTATAGTTTTAAATCAAAAAACACTTTATTTACCTAAAAAATAGCATGCCCTCAGATCTACAGCGCAGGCTTCGTCAAAGTTACAGAAAGCTCATCCACTTAGTCTAGTAGTTTTTTTGTATGTTTGTAATATATATATATATATATGTGTATATCTTTGTTGTAGGTCATATAGTAACGGCACCAGTCATGGGACATTTAAGAGGAAATTTGGAGTATTTGTGATATTTCCCTGATACATGTAAAAGTTCTACCGCTTAGCTTGTTAAAAGATGATTATCCTATCCTTCTTTCATGTTTCAGGCGTGTTGTATCAAAGATACTGCAGTTAGTTTCCACATAATTAATAAATTAAAAGTATGTTTTTTTTCTCCAGTCATGGACACCAAAGCTCCAGTAATGGAACCCCAGTAATGGACGTGGATCCAGTAATGGGCCCCCTATAATGGGCATACCCTATCAGTATAAGATATTGGAATAGGGAATAAGATTTTGGCAAAAAACTAGTTATTAGTCATTTTTGTCACCCGATTGCATTGTCATCCGATTTGCATACGTATCCAAAATTTCAACTCAATCGGAAATCCGAAAGTGGATCAAATGCCATTTCCAAGATTTGAACCACACTAACTAATACAGGGTGGATTTTCTTTTTGGGTCAGTGAGGGCAGCTACCAGATCCCGTGCTGCTACGAGAAAACGGTCTTAGAAGACCTTCCCTCGATTTCAAATTAATGAAGATTGGCTTTTACAGATTTTGGAAAAAACATACAGGGTGCGAGGAAAAGGTAATTTTTGACAAACTTTTTTTTTGATGCCAATCGATCCCATTCCTATTGAGGATCAAAAGCTTGTATGGAACAAAAAAAAATCCGGCTAGAAAAGCCACAAATCGAGGAAAACATTTCCCATACAATTTGTATGAAAATGAAAACTTATATTTTTCATATGCTATTTTTGTATGCCAATCGATTCCATTCCTATCCAGTATCAATAGTTTTTTTGGGGTCAACTTACAAATTGTATGGGAAAAGTTTTCCTCGATTTGTGGCTTTTCTAGGGATTTTTTTTTTTAGTTCCATACAAGCTTTTGATCCTCAATAGGAATGGGATCGATTGGCACCAAAAAAAAGATTGTCAAAAGTTACCTTTTTCTCGCACCCTGTATGTTTTTTCCAAAATCTGTAAAAGCCAATCTTAATTAATTTGAAATCGAGGGAAGGTTTTCTAAGACCGTTTTCTCGTCGCAGCACGGGATCTGGTAGCTGCCCTCACTGACCCAAAAAGAAAATCCACCCTGTATACAAACTAACAGGGCAAGTTAAATAAAAATTTGTAAAAACGATATTAATTTATCCGAAGTCCGAGAAGACCTCCTGACATAGTTCGTACGAGTAACTACATTATACTTCTGTATTGTTTAAACATGAAATTACGCCATGGCAAGCATCATTATGTAAATTACCCCATCATAGGAGGTATGCAGTTTTACAGCTCCTATAATGGGATTGGGCAAAATACCACTATTTTTTATACATCTCTAGAGTCACAACATAATGTGTTGTATACCTTATCTCATGGTAAATGCAATTAACAAAACACATTCTAGTTTACACCAAGTAATAATTAATTACAATTTAATATATGAACTCACCTCTCTTAGCGAAGTTGTTAAGAATTCTTACTGGTTATTAGGGTTCCGTAGCCAAATGGCAAAAAACGGAACCCTTATAGATTCGTCATGTCTGTCTGTCTGTCTGTCCGTCTGTCCGTCTGTCTGTCCGTCCGTATGTCACAGCCACTTTTCTCCGAAACTATAAGAACTATACTGTTGAAACTTGGTAAGTAGATGTATTCTGTGAACCGCATTAAGATTTTCACACAAAAATAGAAAAAAAACAATAAATTTTTGGGGTTCCCCATACTTCGAACTGAAACTCAAAATTTTTTTTTTCATCATACCCATACGTGTGGGGTATCTATATATAGGATAGGTCTTCAAAAATGATATTGAGGTTTCTAATATCATTTATTTCTAAACTGAATAGTTTGCGCGAGAGACACTTCCAAAGTGGTAAAATGTGTGTCCCCCCCCCTGTAACTTCTAAAATAAGAGAATGATAAAACTAAAAAAAATATATGATGTACATTACCATGTAAACTTCCACCGAAAATTGGTTTGAACGAGATCTAGTAAGTAGTTTTTTTTTATACGTCATAAATCGCCTAAATACGGAACCCTTCATGGGCGAGTCCGACTCGCACTTGGCCGCTTTTTTTCCAGTGACACGACAACTTTTGGGTTGGCGCCAATTTCTTAAAAAGTAACCGAAATTAATAAAAAGTCAAACTTAAACAGCTCTATGACTCTTATTTATGGTAAAATATTGCCAGTGTTTATAAACTACTTTTACATACTTATTTTAGAGGATTTGTGGTTTTATGTCCCACTAGCTGTTGCCCGCGACTTCGTACGCGTGGATTTGTATATTCATATTCATATTTTATTGATAACGTTAATTACATGTTAGGAGTAAGTACATAAAATAAAATTACATTTCACTAAATGTAAACATACTTAACAACAAATAAAAGCAGAACAGAAATACATATGTCGTGTCGATCATAATTATAAACTTAAAACTAAAATAAATCCATGTTTCGTTAAATAATTTTAAATAGTTACATTAAGGCTTTCTAATAATCCATATTAAAATATCTAAATTAAAAATAACATTTTACAGTGAAAGTAATGTCCCATCATGGTCCCATCGAAACAGTGATTTAGACTTTCACATTGTGTGTATGGATCAATGACACCCTGTCGAAGAATTCGTCGATCGTGTAGCAGGCCATCTCCAATAACATTTTTTTAATCTTTCTAGTAAATGTGACATCACTAAGGACATATCTGATTTCAGCAGGTAACGTGTTGAACAGTCTGACGCCTAAAACACCAAGGGATTTCTTAGCTTTAGCGGTAGTATGGGCCGGTACCAGAATGAGACTTCCACCGCGCGTGCTTCTACCCGACTGCTGCTCACGGGTTTTATAAGAGCTTAGATTGCTTCTTACGTACTTACACATACTTATTGTTACGTACTAATTGGTGGTTATAAATTCTACATTAGCTTAGAACATTATGCAGCAAAAGATAGCAGAAGGGACGGTTAATCATTTGTTAATTATTATACAACGCATGAGATTTGTCTTTCACAACCTGGCTACGAAGTTTCAAGCCCCTAACTCAGCGGTCAGCAACCCGCGGCCCGCGGGCCGCATGCGGCCCGTGAACCTGTCACTTGCGGCCCGCGAGCCTCCCTGGCTATTTTGTATGTAATATTGACAAACGACAATGTCTGACCAAGTCATAAAAATTAACAAAGTGCGGCCCGCGTCACCTACGTTAGCTACTATGTGGCCCTTGGCTGCTAAAAGGTTGCCGACCGCTGCCCTAACTGAATAAAATTGTTCTCGATATAATCTCTCTCTCAACCCCCAGAAGATTTTCAAGTCCACTATTTAATAAAACCTACTACCTAACTACCTATTTACGAAGTTTGAAGTACCTAGCTTTAAATAAAATTTGAACCCTCTACCAACTCTCAACCCCTGTTTAAACTTTTAGGGGATGAATTTTTAAAAAAGCTGAAATTACTTTTCTTGTATTGTAATAATATGCCTTTATACATCGATTCAAGTCCCGCACTCAAGTAAATATTTGGGTTCCATACAAATTTTCGACCCCCTTCACCACCTTGGGGGATGAATTATCAAAGACTCTGAAATTAGTTTTCTTTTCTCTTAATAAAATATTTTTTACGAAACTTCTTCCTAGCTTTAAATAAAATTATAACCTATACCATCTTTCAACCCCTTTTTAACCCTGTTATGGGATGAATTTTTAAAAACGCTGAAATTAGTTTTCTTGTGTTCTAATAATATGGCTTTATACAAAGATTTAAGTCCCGCACTCTCAAAAATATTTGATCTCCATACAAACTTTCAACCCCTTTTTCACCTCCTCGGGGGATAAATTTTTAAAAACGCTGAATAGGTTTTTTTTTGTTTTTTAATAAAATACCTTTTTACGAAGTTTCAAGTTCCTAGCTTTAAATAAAATTTGAACCCTATACAAACTTTCAACCCCTTTTGGACCCTTATAGGGATGAATTTTTAAAAACGCTAAAATTACTTTTCTTGTATTCTAATAATATGTCATTATACAAAGATTCAAGTCCCGTACTTACAAATGTTGACCTCCATACAAATTTTCAACCCTTTTTTCAACACCTTAAATGTTGAATTTTGAAAAACGCTGACAATAGTTTTCTTCTCTTTTAATGAAATAACTTTTTACGAAGTTACAAATTCGTAGCTTAAAATAAAGTTTAAACCCTATACAATCTTTTAACCCCCTTTTAACCATTTTAAGGGATGAATCTTTGAAAACGCTGAAATTACTTTTCTTGAGATCTAATAATATGGCTTTATACAAAGATTCAAGTCCCGCACTCTAAAAAATATTTGATCTTCGTACAAACTTTCAACCCCTTTTTCACCACCTCGGGGGATGAATTTTTAAAAACACTAAAATTAGTTTTGTTGTTTTTTAATTTAATACCTTTTTGCGAAGTTTCAAGGTTCTAGCTTAAAATAAAATTTTGCACCCCAAGACAAAGTTTCATCCCCTTTTTTACCCCCTTAGGGGTTGAATTTCCTAAAACGTCGCAATTCCTTTTTTTTGTAATCGGCTATTATGCCTATCTAAAAAGTTTCAAAGCATTTGTAATGGATTCAAACTTTCAACCCCTTTTTAACCCTGTTAGGGGATGAATTATTAAAAACACTGAAATTACTTTTCCTATCTTATAATAATATACCCATATACAAAGTTTCAAGTCCCACACTCACAAAAATATTTGATCTCCATACAAACTTTCAACCCCTTTTTCACCGCCTTGGGGGATGAATTTTCGAAAACGCTGAAATTAGCTTTCTTATTTTTTTATATAATACATTTTTACAAAGTTTCAAATTCCTAGCTTAAAATAAATCTTGAACCCCATACAACCTTTCATCCCCTTTTTAACCCTTTTAAGGGATGAATTTTTAAAAACGCTGAAATTACTTTTCTTGAGTTCCAATAATATGGCTTTATACAAAGACTCAAGTCCCGCACCCTCAATAATATTTGATCTCCGTACAAACTTTCAACCCCTCGTTCACCACCTCGGGGGATGAATTTTTAAAAACGCTGAAATTAGTTTTGTTGTTTTTTAATTTAATACCTTTTTGCAAAGTTTCAAGGTCCTAGCTTAAAATAAAATTTGCACCCCAAGACAAAGTTCATCCCCTTTTTTACCCCCTTAGGGGTTGAATTTCCTAAAACGTCGCAATTCCTTTTTTTTTGTAATCGGCTATTATGCCTATCTAAAAAGTTTCAAAGCATTTGTAATGGATTCAAACTTTCAACCCCTTTTTAACCCTGTTAGGGGATGAATTATTAAAAACACTGAAATTACTTTTCCTATCTTATAATAATATACCCATATACAAAGTTTCAAGTCCCACACTCACAAAAATATTTGATCTCCATACAAACTTTCAACCCCTTCTTCACCGCCTTGGGGGATGAATTTTCGAAAACGCTGAAATTAGCTTTCTTATTTTTTTATATAATACATTTTTACAAAGTTTCAAATTCCTAGCTTAAAATAAATCTTGAACCCCATACAACCTTTCATCCCCTTTTTAACCCTTTTAAGGGATGAATTTTTAAAAACGCTGAAATTACTTTTCTTGAGTTCTAATAATATGGCTTTATACAAAGACTCAAGTCCCGCACCCTAAATAATATTTGATCTCCGTACAAACTTTCAACCCCTCGTTCACCACCTCGGGGGATGAATTTTTAAAAACGCTGAAATTAGTTTTGTTGTTTTTTAATTTAATACCTTTTTGCAAAGTTTCAAGGTCCTAGCTTAAAATAAAATTTGCACCCCAAGACAAAGTTTCATCCCCTTTTTTACCCCCTTAGGGGTTGAATTTCCTAAAACGTCGCAATTCCTTTTTTTTGTAATCGGCTATTATGCCTATCTAAAAAGTTTCAAAGCATTTGTAATGGATTCAAACTTTCAACCCCTTTTTAACCCTGTTAGGGGATGAATTATTAAAAACACTGAAATTACTTTTCCTATCTTATAATAATATACCCATATACAAAGTTTCAAGTCCCACCCTCACAAAAATATTTGATCTCCATACAAACTTTCAACCCCTTTTTCACCGCCTTGGGGGATGAATTTTCGAAAACGCTGAAATTAGCTTTCTTATTTTTTTATATAATACATTTTTACAAAGTTTCAAATTCCTAGCTTAAAATAAATCTTGAACCCCATATAACCTTTCATCCCCTTTTTAACCCTTTTAAGGGATGAATTTTTAAAAACGCTGAAATTACTTTTCTTGAGTTCCAATAATATGGCGTTATACAAAGACTCAAGTCCCGCACCCTCAATAATATTTGATCTCCGTACAAACTTTCAACCCCTCGTTCACCACCTCGGGGGATGAATTTTTAAAAACGCTGAAATTAGTTTTGTTGTTTTTTAATTTAATACCTTTTTGCAAAGTTTCAAGGTCCTAGCTTAAAATAAAATTTGCACCCCAAGACAAAGTTCATCCCCTTTTTTACCCCCTTAGGGGTTGAATTTCCTAAAACGTCGCAATTCCTTTTTTTTGTAATCGGCTATTATGCCTATCTAAAAAGTTTCAAAGCATTTGTAATGGATTCAAACTTTCAACCCCTTTTTAACCCTGTTAGGGGATGAATTATTAAAAACACTGAAATTACTTTTCCTATCTTATAATAATATACCCATATACAAAGTTTCAAGTCCCACACTCACAAAAATATTTGATCTCCATACAAACTTTCAACCCCTTTTTCACCGCCAGGGGATGAATTTTCGAAAACGCTGAAATTAGCTTTCTTATTTTTTTATATAATACATTTTTACAAAGTTTCAAACTCCTAGCTTAAAATAAATCTTGAACCCCATACAACCTTTCATCTCTTTTTAACCCTTTTAAGGGATGAATTTTTAAAAACGCTGAAATTACTTTTCTTGAGTTCTAATAATATGGCTTTATACAAAGACTCAAGTCCCGCACCCTAAATAATATTTGATCTCCGTACAAACTTTCAACCCCTCGTTCACCACCTCGGGGGATGAATTTTTAAAAACGCTGAAATTAGTTTTGTTGTTTTTTAATTTAATACCTTTTTGCAAAGTTTCAAGGTCCTAGCTTAAAATAAAATTTGCACCCCAAGACAAAGTTTCATCCCCTTTTTTACCCCCTTAGGGGTTGAATTTCCTAAAACGTCGCAATTCCTTTTTTTTGTAATCGGCTATTATGCCTATCTAAAAAGTTTCAAAGCATTTGTAATGGATTCAAACTTTCAACCCCTTTTTAACCCTGTTAGGGGATGAATTATTAAAAACACTGAAATTACTTTTCCTATCTTATAATAATATACCCATATACAAAGTTTCAAGTCCCACACTCACAAAAATATTTGATCTCCATACAAACTTTCAACCCCTTTTTCACCGCCTTGGGGGATGAATTTTCGAAAACGCTGAAATTAGCTTTCTTATTTTTTTATATAATACATTTTTACAAAGTTTCAAATTCCTAGCTTAAAATAAATCTTGAACCCCATATAACCTTTCATCCCCTTTTTAACCCTTTTAAGGGATGAATTTTTAAAAACGCTGAAATTACTTTTCTTGAGTTCTAATAATATGGCTTTATACAAAGACTCAAGTCCCGCACCCTCAATAATATTTGATCTCCGTACAAACTTTTAACCCCTCGTTCACCACCTCGGGGGATGAAGTTTTAAAAACGCTGAAATTAGTTTTGTTGTTTTTTAATTTAATACCTTTTTGCAAAGTTTCAAGGTCCTAGCTTAAAATAAAATTTGCACCCCAAGACAAAGTTTCATCCCCTTTTTTACCCCCTTAGGGGTTTAATTTCCTAAAACGTCGCAATTACTTTGTTTTGTAATCGGCTATTATGCCTTTCTAAGAAGTTTCAACGCATTTGTAATGGATTCAAACTTTCAACCCCTTTTTATTCCTGTTAGGGGATGAATTTTCAAAAACGCTGAAATTACTTTTCCTGTCTTATAATAATATACCCATATACAAAGTTTCAAGTTCCACACTCACAAAAATATTTGATCTCCATACAAACTTTCAACCCCTTTTTCACCACCTTGGGGGATGAATTTTCAAAAACGCTGAAATTAGTTTTCTTGTTTTTTAATATAATACATTTTCACAAAGTTTCAAATTCCTAGCTTAAACTAAAACTTGAACCCCATACAACCTTTCATCCCCTTTTTAACCCCCTTAGGGGTTGAATTTTTCAAAATCGCTTCTTATCTCGTGTACACTTTACAAATGCAACCTCGTGTCCAAATTTCAACTTTCTAGCTTTTGTAGTTTCGGCTCTGCGTTGATGAATCAGTCAGTCAGTCAGTCAGTCAGTCAGTCAGTCAGGACACTTGCATTTATATATATAGATTACCGGTTCCACGTCCATTATAGGGTCCATTACTATATATCATTGTATGTAGGTATATGTATTGTAGATTAGAAGTAAACTATAAATACCTTTTCTTTTTGCACAGAATAATATAATAGGCCCCAATTTGACCCTTGGCTTTGTATTTATTATCTTTAGAATGTACCTATAGCCTGGAGCATGTTACCGTCCCAGTACCGTAGGTACCTACTCATAATGACAACTTTGTTACTTAAATAAAAAAGTAAATTAAGATAAAATATTTTTTATTTTGGGTACAAGGTATAGCATTAAAACGTGATTTACTTATGTTGATACATAATCTCAAATATAAATTTTACACTACAATTTTACGTATTTATTCAGGAATAAAGCCATAAGACATAATAATAATTTACAAATATAAACATAAATACTTTCTTTCAGTAAAAAGTAGAATGGAATGACCCTGTAATTAAAGCTGAACACGGGATGTTATTTTAGTTTGAAATCTTCTTTTTATTCAAATGAAAAATACTATAGGACAGGTACGTAGGTATTAGGTACTCGTGTTGCACTAAAAATAAGAAACCGTGGAAATATGGTGAAAGCAATGAAGTATAAGAGATAAATATATGCCCAATTTTATAACCTTTCTTGGTTTCCCCCATAAGTGTGGTCGATAAAGGCTTTGGAATGTGTAAAATGTGTTAGCAAATGATTTCCCCTCCCCGCCGCCGCTCCTGCCAGATTCATCGTTCTTTAGCTAAAGCCTTCAGCACCATGTAAAACGAGAACGTAGTTTTCAGAACCTGGAACACAATCCTAGTTAAGTAAGATAATATTAAGGGTAGGGTACTTCTTACACATCAAGTTATAATATATAAAAGAGTAAACATTGTTTCGTTTTTTAAATAAAAATATATTTTAGCTGTATTTTCCATTTCTAATCTTTTATTGATATAAATAATAATGTGTAAAAATGGTGACGCTTAAATCAGTGTTAGTATCTAAATTTTGAACAATTCAACTAAAGAACTACCCGTAAGTTTACGTTCTGACGCGAACTCTGCACTCTTAGATCTACCTAGCTACATGGAAGACCCGAGTCAAGGTCGCTGACATGTTACTCGAGTGACACAGTTAAAACAACAGATTTATTTACATATATTAGTTAATAGTTATTTGTTTTTCAAGGGGGACAAGCTCGTGCTAATATTGATACCGTGCATGCGAAATATTTCAAATATGAACCACGTAGCGTAGCGAGTGGTTCGAAAAATGGAATCTTGAGCGTTGCGAGGGTTTCAAATCACGAAAATTTGCCACCGAGTGAAACACAACATATTTTACCACACAAAGACAAGGAAAATACTAACTGTAAAGTATCAAACAAAATCAAAGATAGGTAATCGATTCAAAATTAATGTTATTATAGTATTTTATGCAACCGTTGTTTAAATGTCTATGGTTCACTCATTTGTCAGAGATGACATTTAAAATAAGGTTGGCAATATTTTTATAGCCTATTTCATACAATATTTTTAAATGGTCATTACACGGAAGTATCGAAAAGTGGACAAAAAGATAATGCGTGTAGGTATGCACAAATGCGATTTTAGGGAATAGACTAAAGACTTGTCTTGACAACTATAAGGTAGGGTTTTAAAGATGTGTGCACGACCCTTTATATATATGACAAATAAAAGTACGGGAGTAGAAAAAATATTTATCATTTAAAAGTCAATTATATAAGCAAACATAAGAAAACAACTTAAAATTTGCATTTGATTACTTTGCTTCACATGTGAATAAAATTCAACTATTTTATCAGTATTGGAACAATCAAGAGAGCCTTTACCAGCTGGTGTGGTGAAAAGTCTTTTAATTATATAGTAAGCAGGCTGAATACAATTATTTTCGTCTTCTCCATCTTCTATCAGGCCTTCAAAGACGAGGCCCAGCAGAGAGATACAGAGAGACTAATAGAGGGGAGCAGCCTTACCGCGGACATAGTGTTGACTCCCACCGGTACCATCTTAGCAGCCTTCAGGCTGACGGGCCTCTGGATTTTGTGCATCAAGAACATCACCGTTTTTCGGTTGCGCTTGTCCATCTGTTCCCATGGTGTGGCATATACGGCGTCGATTAGCTGCTCGCTCTGAAAATAAATATAAGTACGACCCGTAATCACGAAACAATTTTTGGGTCTCCCATGAAAACATCGAATACCTATCTGATCAATGTGTGAAGGAGCAAAGATTTTTTTTGCGAATTTGAGGCTAGTCCCATTGTTAATAAAGTTGCTCAGTATGATCTATTATATTCAGGTATTGACCTCCTAAAATTTACTTTTAAAAATGTCCCAGGGATACTTATAGTTTGAAGTACTCTAGTTAATGTTGTTGTTTTTTAGGGTTCCGTAGCCAAATGGCAAAAAACGGAACCCTTATGGATTTGTCATGTCTGTCTGTCTGTCCGTCTGTCTGTCCGTCCGTATGTCACAGCCACTTTTTTCCGAAACTATAAGAACTATACTGTTGAAAGTTGATCAAGTAGATGTATTCTCTGAACCGCATTAAGATTTTCACACAAAAATAGAAAAAATAAACAATTAATTTTGGGGGTTCCCCATACTTAGAACTGAAACTCAAAAATTTTTTTTTCATCATACCCATACGTGTGGGATATCTATGGATAGGTCTTCAAAAATGATATTGAGGTTTCTAATATCATTTTCTAAACTGAATAGTTTGCGCGAGAGACACTTCCAAAGTGGTAAAATGTGTCCCCCCCCCTGTAACTTCTAAAATAAGAGAATGATAAAACTAATAAAAATATATGATGTACCTACATTACCATGCAAACTTCCACCGAAAATTGGTATGAACGAGATCTAGTTAGTTTTTTTTAATAAGTCTTAAATCCCCTAAATACGGAACCCTTCATGGGCGAGTCCGACTCGCACTTGGCCGCTTCTTTTTAAATCTAATATTTGGTTTAATTTGTTTTTTTTTGTTTCTCCCGACAAAAGTAGATTAATGGGGTCATTTGATCTGACAACCCTAATGCGACCTCTTTCATAGTTTGAAATGTTATACCTACCTACTTCTGGTTTATATTCCTTGTACGTTAGCCGCGGAAGCTGAAGAAGATGGTTGGATTCCGCTTGATCACGTTCTTTAGTAGGAATATGACATCTATTACAGTTTATAATGTACCTATATATACCTATACCTATAATGTATAAACGTGACTCTGGTGTGAATAAGTACTTGAAAACACAAATTTATTTATTCCCTATATTCAGTTTTAATGTAGTTTAAGTATGTAATATTTTATAGGAGTATGGGTATTTATTTAGTATTCAAGTACCTTAGTATTCAATATTTCGAATAGTATAGAGACTTGAATTAGCTGCTGATGCATCCCAATGGTCAAGGGGCCATATTTGACCAGGGTTTCCGCCGTGAGTGACGACACCTCCAACAGCAACACGCAGGTGACGAACTGCATGAACAGGTAGAACGTGAACAGGTACTCGCTGAATGCATCTGTGCACCTGTCCACGAATCTGTAAATAAATGGCTCCTTTATCCTATTTACCTGCACATATTATATTTATAGGTATGTGTATCTACTATAGATATCTATCACTCAAATCTCAAACTGGGCGGTGGGCACATGGTAATTTTACATACCTAGTGTAACCTAGTCACAGAGCATAAAAATTAAATTAATTAAGGTAAATAAGTAGCTTACTTTATAATCAAGTTGTGATGGATGATAATTTCCTTCAACAATAATCGGATTTGATTATTTTCTTCTTTAGAATACATGCCACTTCTAGCATTTTCTGGCAGCGGAATATTTAACAAGTTATGTCTCAAAATTTTAAGGTGGCCCCAGATTTGGAATACCATCAAACAAATCAGAAGGTCGAACACGAATAGGCCAATAGTAGCGATGTAAGATGTGACACAGTTAAACGTGAATAATATCCAGTAACCTGTAGGTACGAACAGAAGCTACATATATTAGTGGTTCTTTTAAAGGTTATTCATATACCTAATCCTAATAGGTCTGAACAACTGCACTCAAAATTTGCATTGATTACTTCACCTCACATGTGGATAAAGATAAAATGCGGGTGGGTGACATTAGGTTTCGTCGGCAATTGATAACAGGTAGTGTTGGAACGAAACGCAAGGCTTCAACGGGGGCTGCGGCGAGACGGGGGCGACCTCTGGCTATAAGATTCGATCTAGCGACTGTGACAATGCAATTTTGAACTTGTAACAAGCAACCGATTTTTCTATTTTTTTTTATATGTACTTGTAGCGGCAGAATACAGTACATTTCTATTTTTAAACAATTTTTTTATTCTGCCTGGTCCTTCTCCAATCCTCAACATGGTCTTCGATGCCAGATAATTATTTGAATCAGCGAGCTTCGAGATATTAAGGACCAAGGACCGCCATTACGGCTGAGAAAAAGAAGAAACGCATTGTGTGGCATATTTCCTGCGCATCCAACATACCGGCTTTCCAGTGAGGAGTGCAGCTTGAAACATCCCGAGGCGGCTATATCTTCATCCATCAGCTACGAAGTGGTCAACTGTTCTACCATTATTCCGGAAAACTACAATCCGACGACGTCGATAAGGAGTGAACAGGTTAAGAGGAGCTAAAAGTGAGTCCGTTCCTTAATATCTCTCAATCATTTACGTAAGAATCATTAATAGCTAATTTTCAACAATATTCCTCTATTTGACACAATTTAGAAAGAAACTTATACTTAAAAACAATATATTAGGCCTTTAAACAATAACCGTAACCTATTTAAAACTACTATACAAATAAATCATACTTTAAAACACAAATCAATCTCAATTACATAATAGCATAATAAGTGCATCGTCCGAGCGCTGATACCTAAACGTTTTTTTGCCATATCTAACGGTACGCCCGGTCGACATAGGTACTTATCGCCATAACTCAGCCGGCTTGCTTATAGTAAACAACATCGGAGTAATTAACATTAAATTCGTAAGAAAGTGTTTTAGTTTACGTTCTCAGTTCATTGTGCTGGTGTTGTTGGTGGAACAGAGTGTTTATAGTGCTAAGAAGGTAAATACTTAGTGCAATTTAAGATGAATGAAGCCTTGATTAAAGAGTTAGTTAAAAAGAGGGGCCATATTAAGTCGCGATTAACTAAATTTTCAGGTTATATACGCGAGTTAGCCGAAAAAGCATTGTGTGCGGCTCAGGTGACGGAACTGCAACTTCGGATTGCTAAATTAGAATGTGTTTACAACACGTATGACGAGATTCAAACCAAGTTGGAGTATATGGTCGAGGATGACGAGGCCCAGTTGGACGAGAGGTCTGATTTCGAGGATTTGTACTACTCGTCAGTCGCGGCGGCCAAGGAATTGGTAAACATGCATACCAAGGTCGCGCCTAGCGATGGGGGTTCCGACAACAATACACGGCGTCATCCACATGTAAAATGTAAGTTACCTACCATTTCTTTACCCAAATTTGGAGGCTCGTATGATACATGGCTTGAGTTTCGCGACACATTTGATAGTTTGATAAATAATGACGACTCCATCGATGATGTAAACAAGTTTCATTATTTGAGGGCTTCATTAGAAGGCAGTGCCGCGGTAATTGTACAATCATTGGCATTGTCTAGTAGTAACTATAAAATAGCTTGGCAATTATTATGCGACAGATACAATAATAAGCGGTTATTAGTGAATAATCATATTAAGGCCATATTTAATATAACCCCAATTACCAAGGAGTCATCAACAGCTATTCGGCATCTTATTGACACGATATGTAAAAATATACGTGCGTTAGCGACCCTTGATGAACCAACCACCCATTGGGACACATTATTAGTGTATATAATATGTCAAAAACTTGACAATGTTACTAGACGAGAGTGGGAGGAGTTTGTGCCTAGTTGCGAAACAATTACTTTCGATGCTATCATACATTTCCTCAGCGATCGTGCGGATCTATTGGAAACCATGGCGATGGAGGGCCCCGGGCGTCGCGCGTCCTGGCCGCTCGCCGCCGGCGCCGGCGCTGCCCCCGCGGCGCACGCGCGCTCCGCCGTACGACGGGTAAAGGAAAAATGTTTCGTAGGACTAGATGAACGTCAAACCGACACTGTGAGTAGCCCACTTTTTACATATGAATGTCCGTTATGTAAGCGTGGTCATTGGTTATTTGAGTGCCCCGACTTTCTCGCGTTATCTAATAAAGAACGTGCAGATAAGGTTCAAGGGATGAAAGTATGTTTGAATTGCTTAAAACCCGGGCACATAGCGAAGTATTGTAGGCGTGGTCCGTGCAAGTCGTGTTCATTACGTCATAACTCGCTTATACACGTGGATAGGTTGCCGTCGAAGGCTCCAGTAGCAATGCCGGCGATAGAAGTGACTCCCAGCAGTCCGAGCGAGCACGACGAGTCCGAACCGGAACCCGGCTGCAGTTCTAACAGCAGCGTCATGAGCGTTACGTTGCCGGCCCATCCTGCTTTGGAAGGTCAAGTCATACTGTCTACTGCGCTAGTAGAAGTACATGATCGCGACGGTAAACCACATATAGCACGCGCATTTTTGGACAACGGGTCTTCACCCAATTTTATTAGAGCTGACTTTTGCAAAAAACTTAACTTACCTATTAGGGAGGTAAATGCGTCTTTAACTGGTATTCAAAATATAAAGTCGAGCGTACATAAATTATGTGACGCAAGGTTTTCATCTTTGTTTGACAAAAGTTTTAGCATGAAAAGGTCATTTTACGTAGTTCCACAAGCTACATGCGACTTACCTTTGGAAAAGGTAAATGTATCAATGTTAGACATACCTGAACATTTAGTCTTGGCTGATCCTAAGTTCCACTCGCCGGCAGCTATCGATATTATTCTTGGCGCCGAGGTCTTTTGGGAATTGTTAGGCTACGATAGAATTAAATTGGGACGAAACAAGCCCACCGTTTATGAGACCAAGCTAGGTTGGGTAGTGTCTGGGCGTGATGCGCATAATCCTAACTCTAAAAACATTTGTTGCAATTTTGTTCAAATGAATAATCAAGATGACGAATTGACGCGTTTTTGGAAGTTAGACGAAGCAACAATAAAACCCGCGACGGCTTATTATACCAACGATGAACGGGCTTGCGAGGAACACTTTGTTAAAAATACCTCTCGGTTACCGGACGGTAGGTTTATGGTTAGGTATCCTTTAAAGCAGCCTGCATCTTCGTTGGGCGATTCTTACGAGCGGGCAAAACAATGTTTTCTGTCGTTAGAGCGCAGACTAGAACGGCAGCCGCAATTGAAGCCTATGTACAAAGATTTTATGAACGAATACGAGACTTTGGGAGACATGTCCAAGGTTACTTCCAATGAGATAGTAGGAAACTTTTTGCCTTTTCACGGCGTGTTACGGCTTTCTAGCCTCACGACAAAGCTCCGGGTCGTGTTCAATGCTAGTGCGCGCACGTCTACCGGAGTAACGCTGAACGACATTCAGTATGTAGGACCTACTATTCAGGACGATCTCATAGCTATCTTGTTACGTTTTAGGCAATACCGCTTTGTGTACACGGCTGACGTGGAAAAAATGTATAGGAGGATAGTCGTGCACCCTGACGATAGGTATTTGCAACAAATCATTTGGCGCAATGATCCATCTGAACCTCTGTGCATATATAAATTAAATACGGTCACTTACGGTACGGCCAGTGCTCCGTTCTTAGCTGTTAGGTGCCTTAAACAGTTATCACTGGACTGCTCGGACCCTCGACTCACTGAAATTATTGCCCATGACTTTTACATGGATGACTTTTTGTCCGGGTCTGACACTGAGCAAGAAGCCACCAGCATTATAACTCAGGTCAGTGCAGTACTTAAAAGTGCTGGTATGAATTTACGCAAGTGGCGTTCAAATGAAGCTAGGCTCATAAATGAACATAGTGACGATTCTAGAAATCTAAATCTAGGCAACTTGGACGAAAGTAAGACGCTAGGGCTAGGTTGGAAAAGTGGAGCCGATGTCTTGTATTTCACTATCGACTTAGGAAAAATCCCTGAAAAGTTAACCAAGCGGTTTATCCTCTCCACGATAGCAAAAATATTTGACCCTCTAGGTCTTTTATCGCCGGTTGTCATTCAGGGTAAAATCCTACTTCAGCTTCTATGGCTTTCGCGAGTTTCTTGGGATGATGAAGTGCCTCAAGAGATTTCCCAAAAGTGGCATAGTATAACAAAGTCTTTACCGGAGTTAAACCACTTATGCATTCCTCGTAGTGTCGTAGGAATCCACGCGTCGCGAGTGGAATTCCATATTTTTACGGATGCGTCTCAATCTGCGTACGGAGCTTGTTTGTACGTACGCACTATCACTAACACAGGAGTAATAGTTACTCGGTTACTCATGGCAAAAAGTAGGGTAGCTCCACTTCGGCCGGTAACTATTCCCCGAATGGAATTATGCGGAGCTTTGATCGGAGCACAGCTTTACCAAAAAGCACTAACATCACTTCGCATGAAAGCAGACGGTTGTACATTTTGGACCGATTCCATGATCGTGTTAGGATGGCTTAGAATGCTACCAAACCAACTCAAGGTATTCGTACGAAATCGCGTAGCTGATATACTCGAAATTACTGGCGGTTGGCCTTGGCGACACGTACCTACTAAGGACAATCCAGCTGATCTGGTTTCACGCGGACTCGATGCGGGTTCAATTGCTTCGGCTGATATTTGGTGGAATGGTCCAGCATTCCTATGTAATGATGAAGAGGACTGGCCCAAAAATCACCACGCGAGCAGGGATAGTGATGAAGTTAACGCTGAGGTAATCGTTGCTAACGTAGCGTGCGAAGCTACACTATCCCCTCTATCAGAATTGAATCTTACGAAATATTCCAATTTTAGCAAACTCAAGCGAGTTACCGCTTACGTTCTACGGTTTATCAATAATGCGCGACCGGGTAGTGTCAGAAATTCGGGATTTCTTAACACTAAAGAACTTCAGGCGGCTATGAATACTTTAGTAAAATTATCGCAAATAGAATCATTTTACTCATATGATGATGTTAAAAATAAAACTTTACTCAAACCCAAAGACCCGCTTACAAAACTGAATCCTTTCGTGGATTCTGAAGGACTTATGCGTGTAGGCGGACGACTTCGAAACGGGCCTTTTAACTTCGACAAAAAGCATCCAGCTATCTTGCCGAAAGGGCATTTTATAACGGTGACATACTTCAATTCCGTTCACATCATTTTGTTACACGCGGGACCTCAAGCCATGCTAGCGTACGTAAAGTCTACTTATTGGCCAATCGGTGGTCGTACCCAAGCTAGGTCAACGTATTACAAATGCGTCCTGTGCACTCGTATGCGCGGTGCAACTATAGCGCCACTCATGGGCAACTTACCCTCACCGCGAGTAACGCCAGGCTTTCCTTTCGAGGTGGTTGGCGTAGATTATGCCGGTCCTATACTGGCTGCGTCTCGAAAGGGTCGTGGTAGTCAAACTATAAAGGTATACATCGTGATCTTTGTTTGTTTTAAAACGAAATGTGTACACCTTGAACTATGTACTGACTTGTCTGCAGAAGGTTACATGGCGGCATTGAAGCGATTCGTTAGTCGCCGCGGCTTACCTTCTGACATATACTCCGACAATGGAACCCAGTTTGTCGGGGCATACAATGATTTAAAGAGATTTCTTGCCAGTCATGCGAAGACGTTATCTGAGTCTGCAGCCAATGACGGCATTAGGTTCCACTTTATTCCACCATATTCACCACACTTTGGCGGTTTGTGGGAAGCCGGGGTGAAATCTACTAAACACCATTTAGTTAGAGTCTTAGGTAACTGTCATTTAACGTTTGAAGAGATTTATTGCGCACTGTGTCAAATAGAGGCAATTTTAAATTCCAGGCCTCTTACTCCTTTAACCAGCGATCCTTCTGATCTGCTACCACTTACTCCAGGCCATTTTTTAATCGGACGACCACTCACAGCTCTTCCGACTCCCTGTCTGACAGAGATTCCTCCTTTGAGACTTACACGGTACCAGAGGATCGAACAGTTGAGGCAACACTACTGGGTTCGCTGGTATAAAGAATATGTTTCTGAGCTTCAGGAGCGAACCAAATGGAGGCAAGCCAAGGGTCAACTTTCAACTGATACCATGGTCGTCATCAAAGAAGACAACCTGCCTCCAATGAAATGGAAGCTCGGCAGAATCGTTAGCGTCATCCCTGGATCTGATGGCATCAATCGCGTGGCCGACATCCGGACGTCGTCTGGGATCATCCGTCGTGCGTTCAGCAAAATATGTCCACTACCAGTCGAAAAGTAAATCTTCAGTTGAAAGACCAAGCTTTCAACGTGGGCGGGCATGTTGGAACGAAACGCAAGGCTTCAACGGGGGCTGCGGCGAGACGGGGGCGACCTCTGGCTATAAGATTCGATCTAGCGACTGTGACAATGCAATTTTGAACTTGTAACAAGCAACCGATTTTTCTATTTTTTTTTATATGTACTTGTAGCGGCAGAATACAGTACATTTCTATTTTTAAACAATTTTTTTATTCTGCCTGGTCCTTCTCCAATCCTCAACAGGTAGATATGTAAATATCTATTGTAAATGAAATCTATTATTAATTAAATACCTAAATAGAATTGCCATGTTTTTTTGGAAAAGCATAAGGAAGGAATCTAGTTAAAGTATTTTGGTAATACATTTGGGTAAAAAAATAGATATAGTGCATTGGGGTAAATGCGAAGGCGGGTTAATTTCGAAACTGGCAAATATCTTCTAAACTAGAAACACTTCATACTTTAGCAACACTTACTTCGCATTTACCCCGATGCACCCTATCATCAATATTATATTTTAAAACGGCATAGGTATTTACTGAAACTGCAAACCTTTTAAAGTTGTATAATAATAATCAGGCAGGTAGAAATACTCGGCTTGTTCAAACGTGCTGTTCTCCGGTCGGTTCTTACCAAACATGCCGTTGCTATAGTTGTTGTACCACGGCATGAACATGAATAACACACAACCGCTGGCCATTTGACATATCACGTACAATGTGAACATTCCTGATATTATATGAATCTGCGTGTTTATCTAAAAATTAGGTTTAAATGCTTTCATTTAGAGTCAAATTCCATAGTAGCATAGAGAAATATATTAAGACAAGAGTGCTCATTCCATACATCAGTTCAGACTATTAATTTCAGTGTCTACATCTAGCATCGAGTAGCGGAACTATCAGTACTGCTACTTGACAATAGATGTACTTAGCACCGACCGGAAAGTCTTATCTCAACAGCATAAGACTTTCCGGTCCGTGCTACATCTATTGTCAAGTAGCAGTACTGATAGTTCCGCTACTCGATACCGCATAAAATCGATGCGGATTTAATGCGGATGCGGATGTGGAACAGGTTGGTACAGGAACGTCTTAGCATCGGCTTAAGTGCTAGACTGCTAGGTAATTTAGTCATTAGCTAAAAAAACCTACTTATTAGAAATTAGCAGTCAAGCGTGCGTGGGACTTAATGTACGGATCCCTTGGAACGCGAGCCCGACTCGCACTTGGCCGGTTTTTTAATAAAAATTACTAAAATGTAATAGTTGACGTTTTTATGTACCTATCTTGACATCCGCATCCGCGGATGTCAAAAAATCGGCATCCGCAACATCCCTGGTATGGAGTGTGCACTCTATGTATTTTTTTCTCTATGACATAGGTAGGTATGTGGCTTTCCATCAGAGATGGGTGCCCCGTTAGGCATGGAACACCGAATGTAATGTCATAAATTTAAAATTTAAGTTGAACTTAGAAATAAAATAACCAATAAACTAATAAAAAGAACTACATGATAATCAACAACAAAATCTTTTATTAGTAAAACCTAATGAAATATAAAAATTAACATAACATTAGATAAATTAAACGACTATTTATAATATACCGATGTGGCTACCACCAGTTTGGCACTGACATTAAACGCTATCAAGAACGTAACTTATTTTCGATGCATCTCGCTCGTACTCGCATGTTAGTGCGAGCGAGATGTATCTTAGAAAGTAAATAACGTAGAGTTAACGTATATTTGACACTGTCAGTGACTCATGGTACCGGGTACTTACCTTAGCAGCATAGTCTGATCGATTCTTGAAATAAAACAGGTGAAATTCAAGTAAATAATCCTTAATTGCTTCTTGGTACTTTTTAGTCTGAGTCAACGATAATCTTATCTAGAAAAAACATAAAAAGTCTCTTAACTTTTGCACCAGTAAATACCTACATAAATAATTTTTATGATAACTGGGATAATGGGACAATCTTACACACATTTATCATCCTAGTCCCACAGTATAAGTTCAATAAGGCTAATGCAACAGCTTTTCATTTCATAAGTGTACCCGACAAACCTGCCTTTAGTTTCGAAATTCGATCATATAGAAATACCACACGTCACACACATCTTAGGTACTTACTATACACAAAATATGGAAAACCATGCATAAAAATATGTGTCCTGAAACGAAAAACGATATATCCTCTCCGTATTTTTTCAAGTAGAGAGCGCCAAGAACTATCATAGTGGTAAATACAGCAATTATCGAGAGATTATATAACGCTAGTACAGCGTGGAGTGTGTTCCGACCGAACTGTTTGTGTGGCCACGACCCTACGGTGCTCATCATCCACTGTACTTGGAGAATGTACTTGAAGTTTAGAGGCGAGTCGTCGTCACTGGAAACATAACAGAACAGTTACAGATAAACAACCCTTGTAAGAATGGGCTCCAAGTAAGAAGTGAAACACAGGAGTGGCGAGTAAATACTATAATTTATTGATTAAAAACTAGTATATATATAAACCTAGGGAATTTAGGTTACACGTGTTTAGGCGGAGAGACTTACACGTGGAAGGTGTCCAGTAGCTTGACCTAAATTCCATACCTTATGTAGAGGAGAATCATCTTACATGACTCTCCGTATATGGATACATTCCTAACCTAATATGGAGGGGAGTCATATTACATGCCTCATGCCTCTCCTTATATGTACTACAATAATAATATATCATGTTTCCTATACCTAATACATTCCACCCTAAATGTACGATAGGTACCTAAATGGACTTTAAATCTTAATTTTCTTGCTAGACTTTTACAGGCGCTATCAACCGTACTTTTACAAGCGCATCCAAACCTAATGTTTTTTTAGAAAGTTTTAGTAAAGTTAATTTTATAATTTCCACAGAGAAGACGCCTGTTTTCTGGAACGTTGTTGACCCACCGTCGAATACTTAAGTAGGTATACTTATAATAGTTATAGGTACTTATTATTTAACTTACCCATCAGCGAACCTCTTCTTCAACATTTCAAAAACTCGCTTTAAAGCCATGACTCAATCATTTAATATTAATGAAATTTTAATTTATTTTTTGTACCTATATTAAATATCAATAACTATAACAATCGTCATCGTCATTTGCTCATGACGGTCGATTGGCATTGTTTTTTATGAGGTACCTACATAAGGCGAGCGAATAAACTAAAAGCTACAATAGACTGAGAGCTAGGTCCGGAAAATTATACATGATAGCGAGACGAGAACAACGAAATTTAAGTAACCGCTCATTTCCTATACCTACTATCCTTGCTACAGAAACTCTTGACATTGCTATACATATATTATACTTATTCGAATTTAATAATACATAATTACTTGTCTATGGAACCCAGAACTAACACTGTCATCCTTCAAAAGTGTCCTGCGGTCTCTGACATCCACCAATGAACAGTTCCCAGACGCCTGCTATCTTATTGTTAGAGTCTGTTCGGAAAGAGAAGAGTCGTGGAATGTATGGGGCCCAATACATTCCACGACTCTTCTCTTTCCGAACATGCTCTATGCACCATTTTCCAGGCTGTCTCTCCGTGTATTAGGTAAGTATAGGCATTGGCAACAAGTGATAACCCTACGGTTCGCCCTAGGTACGTGGCAATCGATGGTAATTAACACCAATTGAATAGTAGGTACGTAAATGCAGTGCGGTCGGTCAAATGTGGTCCCGTACCTTCATATATGATACAATAAAGCAAAATCCAAAATTCAAGAAAATAATCTGCAAGTACCTACCTACCTACCTAAGCCTTCAGTACCCGTACCACAAGTCACTGGCAGTGTCTACACTGACATATAACATTTATTTTAACGTGTTTTGAATTTGTATAAGTACCTTTAAAAAAAACACCCTTTATATATATGGCAATGGTCAAGATTCCGACAAATTGACAACCTCCTCCTTTTTTTGAAGTCGGTTAAAAATACAATGGATCCCAAATAATAAATAGGTAATAGAAAGTTAGCAAAAATTAATTTAATATGAAGAATTACCAATTACCTAACTATTCCTTTGTTCTATAATTTGAGCACATTAGTTCGCTCTTTATGCTACAGTAAATTATAGTTTAATGCTACAGTAATGACACGTGTAGACCAGCAGGTAAAGGCGGTGAGGCGAGCGTGAAACACGGCTGTTAATATAGAAGCCTAGTTATTAGTGAAGCTGACTACGAAGCCGTTAATAGGCCTACTAGGATCGAACCTCAGTTAGGGCTTCTAAATAAATTGCAATTGGTATATTTAACTACCTGTGACGGGCCGGCAGTAGAACTCGATTCCCACCGGCTTGCCTAATTTTTAGACACGGCTTATGTAGGTATATGATAAACACAAAGCCAATTTAGCTTCGGTTTGATCACTAATCAAACATTAAACTTACGCGTTTTTAACACACATACATACATATTAATAAAACATATGGACAAAAATATCCCATCAAAAACATTACATGTAAAAAAAAATCTACTACAAAAAATTTTGAGATATAATGTGAAACCAAGTCGGTTATTTTAGTCAGTGCCAGGGGGTGTTAAAACCGTATCAATAAGATATCTTTAATTTTTAATGCTGCTGCTGCTGCTGCTGCTGCTGCTTGTTTAGAGCTTATTCGTTGCCGCTGCAAAACAAAATTCACAGGGAGGTGCACCTGCATTAAAAAACCGGCCAATTGCGAGTCGGACTCGCGTTCCAAGGGTTCCGTCCATTAAGTCCGACTACCGCTTGACTGCATATTTGCACGGACCTATGTGCATTTTTTGCCAGACATATTTTAACTAAATATGTTAATTTTATCTCAATTATAATAACTCTACTGGCGAAAGTGTTCCCAATATTTATATGAATTTAAAAGTGGAAAAATTACTGTCTTGGGTGAGACTTACTACATATTAATAAAACATATGGACAAAAATATCCCATCAAAAACATTACATGTAAAAAAAAATCTACTACAAAAAATTTTGAGATATAATGTGAAACCAAGTCGGTTATTTTAGTCAGTGCCAGGGGGTGTTAAAACCGTATCAATAAGATATCTTTAATTTTTAATGCTGCTGCTGCTGCTGCTGCTGCTGCTTGTTTAGAGCTTATTCGTTGCCGCTGCAAAACAAAATTCACAGGGAGGTGCACCTGCATTAAAAAACCGGCCAATTGCGAGTCGGACTCGCGTTCCAAGGGTTCCGTCCATTAAGTCCGACTACCGCTTGACTGCATATTTGCACGGACCTATGTGCATTTTTTGCCAGACATATTTTAACTAAATATGTTAATTTTATCTCAATTATAATAACTCTACTGGCGAAAGTGTTCCCAATATTTATATGAATTTAAAAGTGGAAAAATTACTGTCTTGGGTGAGACTTGAACTCACGGCGTCTGGAGTTCAAGTCTCACCCAAGACAGTATATTTTCCAATTTTTAATTTATTCTGAGCATAATAGCATCGGTCACAGACATTTCTGCTTCTTAAAAAATTAATTAAATTGTATGTGTATATATATATCAAGTCCAGAAGTAATTTATTAATGTTATCTACAACCACAAGCATAACAACTTATCAGAAATCATCTAAACATATTTAAACATCCTAAAAGCTGCTTACCGCTCTTACAATGCAGGTACGCCGCGCGACACTTTTTTTTTTTTTTTTTTTTTTTTTTTTTTTTTTTTTTTTTTTTTTTTTAACAGGGTTATAAAAGAAAAATGTTTAACAAGTTTACTATTATGTATAGTAGGATAACTGGGCTATTCACAGGTTTTTTTTTCCTAGAGCTAATCGTCATACTTTTAATTCTGTAGAGGATTTTCGAAAAAAAAAATGTAAAGATTTTTTATGAATTTTGAATAACTCGTATTTTTTGTATGGGTGAGTGAAAATTTAGTCACAGAAATGAATTCCTTATCCTCGAATTACACGAAAAAGACACCAAACTTGATATAGTTGCTAGATGTATGCAAATATCAAATTTAGAGTGAGGCGCGCCGGAGGCACTTCCCCTCCCCCCCACCTTGTCCACCTGCTGGGGGGGACCTCTTGGCAACCGGGCTAAATCAGCTCAGATCACCCCCAGGAACACCTGTTCCAAGCGGTTTGCTTTGTCTCCAAAATGCAACGTGGTGGATAAGATCTCGTACTAAAAACTTCGGCAATCGGTTGAGCGTGAACACAAGTAAAATTAGAATCTGGAAGACCAAGAATGCGCCCAGTGAGTCTTCACTCACGGATTGGACAAAAAGCCATATAAGGAAGTCCCAGGAAGACACCGACAAGTTAGGTCATCTAAATTTATACAAAATTTAAGCAAGCATTTCCGGAAAAAGGCCTCGAAGTGGTTGAGCATGCACTCGACAGGCTCCTGGGCGACCAGTAACATGCTCTCCATTGTCACCAACAAAAAAAAACAAGTTTCAACAGTATAGTTCTTATAGTTTCGGAGAAAAGTGGCTGTGACATACGGACGGACAGACAGACGGACAGACGGACAGACAGACAGACAGACAGACAGACATGACGAATCTATAAGGGTTCCGTTTTTTGCCATTTGGCTACGGAACCCTAAAAAAGCTATAAAAATTACTTAGAAGATAAAAGAAATTTAAAATTAAGACCAGATACCTACACTCAGAGAAAAATCCGGAGACAAGGCTGCAGTTTTACGTTGCGAACGAATTATTGATAAAAACACAAAACTACTTTGGGACATTAACAACCTAGCCTTTGCTAGCGCAGCAACTTTTTTTTTGCGAAACGCAATTATTGCGAAACTAACAATAAAATTTTAGTTAAACTATCAATTTTTCGATGCCTTGTCATAATAACATAGTTAAAAATGCGAATTTAACATAGTTTAGCTTTGCTCATTGCACAACGTGTGATTTGTGAGTTGTGGTTTTAGCAACTTTGAGGACCTTTGTCAAAATAACAAAAGATAACTCTGCGAAATCTTCACAGTAAAAGTTTGTGCGGTTCGCAATGTTCGCCGCAACATTGTTTTTTACTTTGTGACATTGGCAACTTCAAGAGTCTTTGTCAAAATAACAAAATAGAACTCTGCGAATTAAGCACGGCTAAAGTTTGGGGGTTGACAGTGTTCACAACCACATTGATTTATACCTTGTGATGCTAACAACTACACGCACGATATTACACTGCGGAGCTAGCAACGTCAACATTGCTATCCCCGCAATATTACACTGCGGAGCTAGCAACGTCAACATTGCTATCCCCGCAATATTCCACTGCGGAGCTAGCAACGTCAGCATTGCTATCCCCGCAATATTCCACTGCGGAGCTAACAACGTCAGCATTGCTATCCTCGCAATATTACATAGCTGAGCTAGCAACGTTAGCATTGCTATCTTAACGATATTACACTGCGGAGCTAGCAACGTCAGCATTGCTATCGCCGCAATATTACATTGCGGAGCTAGCAACGTCAGCATTGCTACCCCCGCAATATTACACTGCGGAGCTAGCAACGTCAGCATTGCTATCGCCGCAATATTATACTGCGGAGCTAACAATGTCAGCATTGTTATCCCCTCAATATTACTCTGCTGGGCTAGCAATGTCAACATTGCTGTCTTTTCTATTCTGTCTTTCAACTTTGCTGAAACTACAACTTCAATGTTGTGTATATAACGAAGTTCACTTGATAAAACCACAAAATAAAAATTGCTAAGATAGCTATGTACAGAATAGGCATCAAAGAAAAATTGTTAAAAACTAAATTTGTTAGATTAACAATGTTCATATTGCAATGTAAAGATTTGCTAAATTAGCAATGTTATAAACCACCACTTTTACTATGTCTTATTGTCAACGTTATTTCACAATGTCGACATTGCTGAATATTCACAAAGTTAAAATTGCGAAATAGGAGCCGACAGAGTAAAATTGCGAAAATGTGACTTTGTGAAATTAGCTATATGATTTTTCACAAAGTTGAAATTGCGAAATAGGAGCCGACAGAGTAAAATTGTGAAAAACTTGACTTTGTGAAATTCGCTATGTGCTTTTTGACAAAGTTAACGCTTCCGCTTTGTCATTTACGCAATATTTTATCGCAAAATTAAGTTTGCTGCGCCCGCAAATTTACTCTGTCGGCTCCTATTTAGCAACGTTTTTTTGTTATTTTCGCAATAGTTTTCTCTGAGTGTATTATTATTCTTTTACGCAAATACATTGGAGTTGACGTTTAAAGCAAGCGTTAATTGTATGAGACAAGAATCCCGCTAAAAAAGTCAAGCATCAATGATGTTGATGAATTATACTTAAATCGTAATTTGCCCCTCTTTGATAGAGGCCTCCCTGCCCGTTTGCGATCTGACGGATTTTTATTTTATTTATTAGGCACACAAAACAGATAACATTTGTTACATGAAATAATTATTTTCAGTACAGGTTTTGGTTGGGAATGCCATCCAAAACATGTATATTGCACATCATGAAAACATATTGGAGCGAAAACTACAACTATGCTAAGGCTACAACACAGTAAAGCAATTTTTGACACAAAACATAATAATTCACATTAAGAAAAGAGGGAAAATAATGCTAAGAACTTTAGTATAAACACACATTAAAGGCAATAGAAAATTAAATAGTGATTAACGAAACTTAACCTAAAGGTGAGGTGACGGATAAATGGCAATGGCAAAAAAATATATCTATTGTACAACTTAGACATAATATAGGTTTTAGTAATGATCAAATTTTTATTATTTAATCATCAGGTTCTCTTTAGTCCATCAACTTTGGTTCCATCATATTAGAGTTAATATTCGAAATTACCTAACAATCTGAAGTATCCGGAATTACCCAAATACACCTTATATGAATGACATCACCTTTTTTTTTTTTTTTTTTTTGTATGGAACAATACCTAAAGCAAAGATACTACGTCCACCTAGTGAGAAGTGGAATAACTAAATGCAAAAATAATACAATACAAGCCAGCAAATATAGTAAGAAAATCTGCCACAGCTTACACAGTATTACCGATAGATGGCTCTAGTAAATAAATGCCCCTCTGGCGCTGTTAAAAGTTTTTCTCAGAATCTTGTGGCGATTTCGCAATTACAGTGGTTAAGTAAGGTTTTGAGTTAGGTTGTTTGAGTTAGGCTAGGTTTTGAGTTAGGTTTTTTTTTTTTTTTTTTTTTTTTTTTTTTTTTTTTTTTTTTTTTTTTTTTGAGTTAGGTTAGGTTAGGTTAGGTTAGGTTAGGTTAGGTTAGGTTAGGTTAGGTTAGGTTAGGTTAGGTTAGGTTAGGTTAGGTTAGGTTAGGTTAGGTTAGGTTAGGTTAGGTTAGGTTAGGTTAGGTTAGGTTAGGTTAGGTTAGGTTAGGTTAGGTTAGGTTAGGTTAGGTTAGGTTAGGTTAGGTTAGGTTAGGTTAGGTTAGGTTAGGTTAGGTTAGGTTAGGTTAGGTTAGGTTAGGTTAGGTTAGGTTAGGTTAGGTTAGGTTAGGTTAGGTTAGGTTAGGTTAGGTTAGGTTAGGTTAGGTTAGGTTAGGTTAGGTTAGGTTAGGTTAGGTTAGGTTAGGTTAGGTTAGGTTAGGTTAGGTTAGGTTAGGTTAGGTTAGGTTAGGTTAGGTTAGGTTAGGTTAGGTTAGGTTAGGTTAGGTTAGGTTAGGTTAGGTTAGGTTAGGTTAGGTTAGGTTAGGTTAGGTTAGGTTAGGTTAGGTTAGGTTAGGTTAGGTTAGGTTAGGTTAGGTTAGGTTAGGTTAGGTTAGGTTAGGTTAGGTTAGGTTAGGTTAGGTTAGGTTAGGTTAGGTTAGGTTAGGTTAGGTTAGGTTAGGTTAGGTTAGGTTAGGTTAGGTTAGGTTAGGTTAGGTTAGGTTAGGTTAGGTTAGGTTAGGTTAGGTTAGGTTAGGTTAGGTTAGGTTAGGTTAGGTTAGGTTAGGTTAGGTTAGGTTAGGTTAGGTTAGGTTAGGTTAGGTTAGGTTAGGTTAGGTTAGGTTAGGTTAGGTTAGGTTAGGTTAGGTTAGGTTAGGTTAGGTTAGGTTAGGTTAGGTTAGGTTAGGTTAGGTTAGGTTAGGTTAGGTTAGGTTAGGTTAGGTTAGGTTAGGTTAGGTTAGGTTAGGTTAGGTTAGGTTAGGTTAGGTTAGGTTAGGTTAGGTTAGGTTAGGTTAGGTTAGGTTAGGTTAGGTTAGGTTAGGTTAGGTTAGGTTAGGTTAGGTTAGGTTAGGTTAGGTTAGGTTAGGTTAGGTTAGGTTAGGTTAGGTTAGGTTAGGTTAGGTTAGGTTAGGTTAGGTTAGGTTAGGTTAGGTTAGGTTAGGTTAGGTTAGGTTAGGTTAGGTTAGGTTAGGTTAGGTTAGGTTAGGTTAGGTTAGGTTAGGTTAGGTTAGGTTAGGTTAGGTTAGGTTAGGTTAGGTTAGGTTAGGTTAGGTTAGGTTAGGTTAGGTTAGGTTAGGTTAGGTTAGGTTAGGTTAGGTTAGGTTAGGTTAGGTTAGGTTAGGTTAGGTTAGGTTAGGTTAGGTTAGGTTAGGTTAGGTTAGGTTAGGTTAGGTTAGGTTAGGTTAGGTTAGGTTAGGTTAGGTTAGGTTAGGTTAGGTTAGGTTAGGTTAGGTTAGGTTAGGTTAGGTTAGGTTAGGTTAGGTTAGGTTAGGTTAGGTTAGGTTAGGTTAGGTTAGGTTAGGTTAGGTTAGGTTAGGTTAGGTTAGGTTAGGTTAGGTTAGGTTAGGTTAGGTTAGGTTAGGTTAGGTTAGGTTAGGTTAGGTTAGGTTAGGTTAGGTTAGGTTAGGTTAGGTTAGGTTAGGTTAGGTTAGGTTAGGTTAGGTTAGGTTAGGTTAGGTTAGGTTAGGTTAGGTTAGGTTAGGTTAGGTTAGGTTAGGTTAGGTTAGGTTAGGTTAGGTTAGGTTAGGTTAGGTTAGGTTAGGTTAGGTTAGGTTAGGTTAGGTTAGGTTAGGTTAGGTTAGGTTAGGTTAGGTTAGGTTAGGTTAGGTTAGGTTAGGTTAGGTTAGGTTAGGTTAGGTTAGGTTAGGTTAGGTTAGGTTAGGTTAGGTTAGGTTAGGTTAGGTTAGGTTAGGTTAGGTTAGGTTAGGTTAGGTTAGGTTAGGTTAGGTTAGGTTAGGTTAGGTTAGGTTAGGTTAGGTTAGGTTAGGTTAGGTTAGGTTAGGTTAGGTTAGGTTAGGTTAGGTTAGGTTAGGTTAGGTTAGGTTAGGTTAGGTTAGGTTAGGTTAGGTTAGGTTAGGTTAGGTTAGGTTAGGTTAGGTTAGGTTAGGTTAGGTTAGGTTAGGTTAGGTTAGGTTAGGTTAGGTTAGGTTAGGTTAGGTTAGGTTAGGTTAGGTTAGGTTAGGTTAGGTTAGGTTAGGTTAGGTTAGGTTAGGTTAGGTTAGGTTAGGTTAGGTTAGGTTAGGTTAGGTTAGGTTAGGTTAGGTTAGGTTAGGTTAGGTTAGGTTAGGTTAGGTTAGGTTAGGTTAGGTTAGGTTAGGTTAGGTTAGGTTAGGTTAGGTTAGGTTAGGTTAGGTTAGGTTAGGTTAGGTTAGGTTAGGTTAGGTTAGGTTAGGTTAGGTTAGGTTAGGTTAGGTTAGGTTAGGTTAGGTTAGGTTAGGTTAGGTTAGGTTAGGTTAGGTTAGGTTAGGTTAGGTTAGGTTAGGTTAGGTTAGGTTAGGTTAGGTTAGGTTAGGTTAGGTTAGGTTAGGTTAGGTTAGGTTAGGTTAGGTTAGGTTAGGTTAGGTTAGGTTAGGTTAGGTTAGGTTAGGTTAGGTTAGGTTAGGTTAGGTTAGGTTAGGTTAGGTTAGGTTAGGTTAGGTTAGGTTAGGTTAGGTTAGGTTAGGTTAGGTTAGGTTAGGTTAGGTTAGGTTAGGTTAGGTTAGGTTAGGTTAGGTTAGGTTAGGTTAGGTTAGGTTAGGTTAGGTTAGGTTAGGTTAGGTTAGGTTAGGTTAGGTTAGGTTAGGTTAGGTTAGGTTAGGTTAGGTTAGGTTAGGTTAGGTTAGGTTAGGTTAGGTTAGGTTAGGTTAGGTTAGGTTAGGTTAGGTTAGGTTAGGTTAGGTTAGGTTAGGTTAGGTTAGGTTAGGTTAGGTTAGGTTAGGTTAGGTTAGGTTAGGTTAGGTTAGGTTAGGTTAGGTTAGGTTAGGTTAGGTTAGGTTAGGTTAGGTTAGGTTAGGTTAGGTTAGGTTAGGTTAGGTTAGGTTAGGTTAGGTTAGGTTAGGTTAGGTTAGGTTAGGTTAGGTTAGGTTAGGTTAGGTTAGGTTAGGTTAGGTTAGGTTAGGTTAGGTTAGGTTAGGTTAGGTTAGGTTAGGTTAGGTTAGGTTAGGTTAGGTTAGGTTAGGTTAGGTTAGGTTAGGTTAGGTTAGGTTAGGTTAGGTTAGGTTAGGTTAGGTTAGGTTAGGTTAGGTTAGGTTAGGTTAGGTTAGGTTAGGTTAGGTTAGGTTAGGTTAGGTTAGGTTAGGTTAGGTTAGGTTAGGTTAGGTTAGGTTAGGTTAGGTTAGGTTAGGTTAGGTTAGGTTAGGTTAGGTTAGGTTAGGTTAGGTTAGGTTAGGTTAGGTTAGGTTAGGTTAGGTTAGGTTAGGTTAGGTTAGGTTAGGTTAGGTTAGGTTAGGTTAGGTTAGGTTAGGTTAGGTTAGGTTAGGTTAGGTTAGGTTAGGTTAGGTTAGGTTAGGTTAGGTTAGGTTAGGTTAGGTTAGGTTAGGTTAGGTTAGGTTAGGTTAGGTTAGGTTAGGTTAGGTTAGGTTAGGTTAGGTTAGGTTAGGTTAGGTTAGGTTAGGTTAGGTTAGGTTAGGTTAGGTTAGGTTAGGTTAGGTTAGGTTAGGTTAGGTTAGGTTAGGTTAGGTTAGGTTAGGTTAGGTTAGGTTAGGTTAGGTTAGGTTAGGTTAGGTTAGGTTAGGTTAGGTTAGGTTAGGTTAGGTTAGGTTAGGTTAGGTTAGGTTAGGTTAGGTTAGGTTAGGTTAGGTTAGGTTAGGTTAGGTTAGGTTAGGTTAGGTTAGGTTAGGTTAGGTTAGGTTAGGTTAGGTTAGGTTAGGTTAGGTTAGGTTAGGTTAGGTTAGGTTAGGTTAGGTTAGGTTAGGTTAGGTTAGGTTAGGTTAGGTTAGGTTAGGTTAGGTTAGGTTAGGTTAGGTTAGGTTAGGTTAGGTTAGGTTAGGTTAGGTTAGGTTAGGTTAGGTTAGGTTAGGTTAGGTTAGGTTAGGTTAGGTTAGGTTAGGTTAGGTTAGGTTAGGTTAGGTTAGGTTAGGTTAGGTTAGGTTAGGTTAGGTTAGGTTAGGTTAGGTTAGGTTAGGTTAGGTTAGGTTAGGTTAGGTTAGGTTAGGTTAGGTTAGGTTAGGTTAGGTTAGGTTAGGTTAGGTTAGGTTAGGTTAGGTTAGGTTAGGTTAGGTTAGGTTAGGTTAGGTTAGGTTAGGTTAGGTTAGGTTAGGTTAGGTTAGGTTAGGTTAGGTTAGGTTAGGTTAGGTTAGGTTAGGTTAGGTTAGGTTAGGTTAGGTTAGGTTAGGTTAGGTTAGGTTAGGTTAGGTTAGGTTAGGTTAGGTTAGGTTAGGTTAGGTTAGGTTAGGTTAGGTTAGGTTAGGTTAGGTTAGGTTAGGTTAGGTTAGGTTAGGTTAGGTTAGGTTAGGTTAGGTTAGGTTAGGTTAGGTTAGGTTAGGTTAGGTTAGGTTAGGTTAGGTTAGGTTAGGTTAGGTTAGGTTAGGTTAGGTTAGGTTAGGTTAGGTTAGGTTAGGTTAGGTTAGGTTAGGTTAGGTTAGGTTAGGTTAGGTTAGGTTAGGTTAGGTTAGGTTAGGTTAGGTTAGGTTAGGTTAGGTTAGGTTAGGTTAGGTTAGGTTAGGTTAGGTTAGGTTAGGTTAGGTTAGGTTAGGTTAGGTTAGGTTAGGTTAGGTTAGGTTAGGTTAGGTTAGGTTAGGTTAGGTTAGGTTAGGTTAGGTTAGGTTAGGTTAGGTTAGGTTAGGTTAGGTTAGGTTAGGTTAGGTTAGGTTAGGTTAGGTTAGGTTAGGTTAGGTTAGGTTAGGTTAGGTTAGGTTAGGTTAGGTTAGGTTAGGTTAGGTTAGGTTAGGTTAGGTTAGGTTAGGTTAGGTTAGGTTAGGTTAGGTTAGGTTAGGTTAGGTTAGGTTAGGTTAGGTTAGGTTAGGTTAGGTTAGGTTAGGTTAGGTTAGGTTAGGTTAGGTTAGGTTAGGTTAGGTTAGGTTAGGTTAGGTTAGGTTAGGTTAGGTTAGGTTAGGTTAGGTTAGGTTAGGTTAGGTTAGGTTAGGTTAGGTTAGGTTAGGTTAGGTTAGGTTAGGTTAGGTTAGGTTAGGTTAGGTTAGGTTAGGTTAGGTTAGGTTAGGTTAGGTTAGGTTAGGTTAGGTTAGGTTAGGTTAGGTTAGGTTAGGTTAGGTTAGGTTAGGTTAGGTTAGGTTAGGTTAGGTTAGGTTAGGTTAGGTTAGGTTAGGTTAGGTTAGGTTAGGTTAGGTTAGGTTAGGTTAGGTTAGGTTAGGTTAGGTTAGGTTAGGTTAGGTTAGGTTAGGTTAGGTTAGGTTAGGTTAGGTTAGGTTAGGTTAGGTTAGGTTAGGTTAGGTTAGGTTAGGTTAGGTTAGGTTAGGTTAGGTTAGGTTAGGTTAGGTTAGGTTAGGTTAGGTTAGGTTAGGTTAGGTTAGGTTAGGTTAGGTTAGGTTAGGTTAGGTTAGGTTAGGTTAGGTTAGGTTAGGTTAGGTTAGGTTAGGTTAGGTTAGGTTAGGTTAGGTTAGGTTAGGTTAGGTTAGGTTAGGTTAGGTTAGGTTAGGTTAGGTTAGGTTAGGTTAGGTTAGGTTAGGTTAGGTTAGGTTAGGTTAGGTTAGGTTAGGTTAGGTTAGGTTAGGTTAGGTTAGGTTAGGTTAGGTTAGGTTAGGTTAGGTTAGGTTAGGTTAGGTTAGGTTAGGTTAGGTTAGGTTAGGTTAGGTTAGGTTAGGTTAGGTTAGGTTAGGTTAGGTTAGGTTAGGTTAGGTTAGGTTAGGTTAGGTTAGGTTAGGTTAGGTTAGGTTAGGTTAGGTTAGGTTAGGTTAGGTTAGGTTAGGTTAGGTTAGGTTAGGTTAGGTTAGGTTAGGTTAGGTTAGGTTAGGTTAGGTTAGGTTAGGTTAGGTTAGGTTAGGTTAGGTTAGGTTAGGTTAGGTTAGGTTAGGTTAGGTTAGGTTAGGTTAGGTTAGGTTAGGTTAGGTTAGGTTAGGTTAGGTTAGGTTAGGTTAGGTTAGGTTAGGTTAGGTTAGGTTAGGTTAGGTTAGGTTAGGTTAGGTTAGGTTAGGTTAGGTTAGGTTAGGTTAGGTTAGGTTAGGTTAGGTTAGGTTAGGTTAGGTTAGGTTAGGTTAGGTTAGGTTAGGTTAGGTTAGGTTAGGTTAGGTTAGGTTAGGTTAGGTTAGGTTAGGTTAGGTTAGGTTAGGTTAGGTTAGGTTAGGTTAGGTTAGGTTAGGTTAGGTTAGGTTAGGTTAGGTTAGGTTAGGTTAGGTTAGGTTAGGTTAGGTTAGGTTAGGTTAGGTTAGGTTAGGTTAGGTTAGGTTAGGTTAGGTTAGGTTAGGTTAGGTTAGGTTAGGTTAGGTTAGGTTAGGTTAGGTTAGGTTAGGTTAGGTTAGGTTAGGTTAGGTTAGGTTAGGTTAGGTTAGGTTAGGTTAGGTTAGGTTAGGTTAGGTTAGGTTAGGTTAGGTTAGGTTAGGTTAGGTTAGGTTAGGTTAGGTTAGGTTAGGTTAGGTTAGGTTAGGTTAGGTTAGGTTAGGTTAGGTTAGGTTAGGTTAGGTTAGGTTAGGTTAGGTTAGGTTAGGTTAGGTTAGGTTAGGTTAGGTTAGGTTAGGTTAGGTTAGGTTAGGTTAGGTTAGGTTAGGTTAGGTTAGGTTAGGTTAGGTTAGGTTAGGTTAGGTTAGGTTAGGTTAGGTTAGGTTAGGTTAGGTTAGGTTAGGTTAGGTTAGGTTAGGTTAGGTTAGGTTAGGTTAGGTTAGGTTAGGTTAGGTTAGGTTAGGTTAGGTTAGGTTAGGTTAGGTTAGGTTAGGTTAGGTTAGGTTAGGTTAGGTTAGGTTAGGTTAGGTTAGGTTAGGTTAGGTTAGGTTAGGTTAGGTTAGGTTAGGTTAGGTTAGGTTAGGTTAGGTTAGGTTAGGTTAGGTTAGGTTAGGTTAGGTTAGGTTAGGTTAGGTTAGGTT